>NC_083598.1:79321713-81821713 GCF_020882245.1 Rhopalosiphum padi
CATATTATTAATTATAATACTAACAGCTAGATACTGACATTGTTAAAAGTAGGTAGATAATCATAATTAATTTATACTTGCACGTTTATTAAATATGTCTGACCACTTATTTTTGGAATTACAACAGTTATATTAGTTCTAATATGATAATATCTATATGTAAAGTAAATGTACCTAAATACAATCGAAAAAATAAACAAATAAACTAAATGCAAATTTATAACAGTTAACCTATACGAGGTGTGGCTAAATGATTTAACATGCTTTAACTCTGAACGTAATGGCTTGAATTTTTATTAAGTAATTTATAATCATTAAATATTAAAAGGTAAAAAAAGTTGTTTTTTGTTTATATTTAATTTTAAATGCGCAAAAGTATATTGAATATACTATATTCGATGTAAAAATAATAATATTAATTTTGTAAAAATATTATCCTTATATGTGTACTATAGAAATATTTGGTTTATATACCTAAAAATTATATTCTACAATTAAACAAATATTATTTGAAAACCTTTTAGAAGTAATTTTATATAACATTTTAATCTAAGTTGTTTATTTTTTTACATGTTAAAAATGCAAGTTATGATTTTAAAGTAAAAATTTTAATTGCTTATTACATACATAATACTAGTTATTATATAGATACCTATATGTCATATTAATATAAAATGATGAAGTCGTATAAACAGTAATCAACTAATTTAATAAAAATGGATAATGTTATGAAATCTTAAAGATGTAACCTAAGTAGGTGTGACATTATTATAATAAAGTTCATTAACACACAACAGACAGATTAGAGAGAGAGAGAGAGAGAGAGAGAGCTGACAATTAAATTAATTGCACTTTAATTATTCTTAAATTAGAATATTATTGATTCAAGTTTCTTAATAACAAACAAGCTCTTCTATATACAAAAACAATTGATATGTGTAATTATATTACTCATTTATTGCTATAATTATATTTACATCTGAATAAAGTATAATTTTATTACATACGATGCACACAATAAATAAGTTGTATTTTGTGATTAAACTTGTTGAAAGTCAAAGCGGCTAGACATGATAAAGCCAATTAAGTACGTAGCTACACAAGAATATAATATTATATTTTATTCAAGTGATTTTTTTTAATGAGAATCGTAATTATTTGTTATTATAAGTGCGGTAAATAAGCTTGTTAAACTAAAAAATTTAATAATTCACAAAATACTTTAATATTCATAAAATAATTAAAGCATAATATTATTTACATTACATTAAACGAACCATAGAATTAACTATAAGTAATTTATTTAGTTATTTTTTGGATCAAATTGGGTGTAAATAAGTTGGGTATACAAGACTCAACCAGTCGTGGCATGAAATTGTTTATTTCATAAGGTCAATTTAGATGATATAGGCCGACCACCACTTTATACATTTTAAAATACAAAACCATATATGTAATAATATGTCAGATTTTATAGCTGAGAGCCAATTGGTCGTGAAATACCCAATCACGCCGTTACTGGATTCAACTTTAATATGACGTTCTTATTTAAGATCCTTACGTTTCGTTAGCGCTACTGTCTATACAATTGTCTGCCTACAATAAAACTATTGTAGCAATATGATGTTTAATAATATATTACGAAGAGCAGCGCATATTAAAAATAAAAATATACACTCGTCAGTAGTCTTATATGTAAACACATTCTTTATGTTTGACTAGCTTTCAGAATGTTTTAATTGTATATATGTTCAACACTATAATAGTATAGAGCACATTATGAGGTTGATACGATAATTATATTATTATACTGTTGTTGATATAATATTATAGTTGCAAACTGTTTGTTTTTCTTTAAACAAAAAAAAAAGAATAATAATCATTACATCATCATTCGTCATTGTATTAAAACGATAACTCTATAAATATATTTATATATATATATATATGTATTAAAGCTAATTTCATTGTTAAAAGTTCGTAGAAAATTTGACGCATCAGACATTCGACCTAATATAATAATGTATCTACTTATGCATGCAGACTATTGACAAACAAAAATTAATAAACTACAATCTACAGGGTAATTCAACAAGCATGCTCGCATTCTATTTATTCTTTAACAATATATTTATTATAATTTTGATTTATCTGAGTTTTAAAAATAGTGTACTTATAGACCATAATTTCAGACAGCTAGATTTGTATACCATTTAAAACAGGGGTATTCAGTGTTCGTTCTTTTTTGGGTTTATTTGAGGCCCGTAAAAACAGCTCAAGTATACCATGCATTTTTAAATGCATTTGTAATCATTTAATGTTTTATTACGAATGCAGCACGATTTTTTAAAAGTAATATGGGTTGTCCACTGCTTTAAAAGCCGGAGGCCTCTAATTTAAGAAGCTTACATATTATGGCAATACTTATAACTTATTGCTTTTTTTCAAATTGTAACTTGCACCATTTTTAATCAACATTTTTGAGTAGATATGTGATTTTTTTTAAATGTTGATGCATCTAAATCGAAATTCTAACGACCCGTTTTTAAGTTTTCAACTATATTTAATAATATTCCTAATTACCTTACATAAAAATAAAATTTAGGCCATTTTCAGTGTAGTGTTTTTTAAAATCAAATATTTTTTACAAACATAACAAGCTAATACATTAATATAAATATTTAATTACTATAATTCTCAAATCATATTAGCCACTATTTCTTTAAGATGATTATCGCATTTTATTGTACTTAATTATTCTTGATACATATAACTAAATAACTCAGAAACTTGTTGTTTGAATTTTGATTTATATTTTTCAATGACTTTTAATCTGCCTTAGCTAAACAATTTACTGTAAAAAGGGGTTGGATTTCATTTAAAAAAGAAGTTTGTATCGACACAAGACAAAGTCTCTAAATTCCATTTAAAGGTGTAAGTATTTGAATATAATATGGTTTTTATTGTTTTTAAGTATATTTAAATAAAAAAAATAATAATATTTTTATAAATACAATATTATTAAAGATAAAAATGGGGAGGAGCATTCTAGCATTCTTGGCAAATTTCCATGTAAAAATGCATTTGTGACATTTGATAATGTTTTAATTAGTACATAAATAATTATTATACATCAATATCATAATTAAATGTATTTACGCATATATTATTATTTATTATATGATGTCTATAGTTTATGCATACAAAATTATTAATACTAAACAGTTTAATACGTTATAATATTAACTGCATGTGTACATAAAATAACATTATAGTTTTCTCGAATATGCAGTATAAATATTATAAAGTTATAAATGTTATAATACGATATAGGTTTGTGAGGTAATTTAAATACAATTATATATTCAAATGAAAAGTAGATATCTAATATCTATTACTCTATCTAGATTATGCATTTAAAAAAAATAAAATTATTATGAATATGTAGTAAGTAGTCAATAGACTTTTCATTTTGTTTGGATTTATATTATATTATTTTTAGTTTATTGTGTATCAATTTTACTAAATAATATATTTTTTAAGTTATAATTTATAGTTTGAAAACTAACATTCGTGCCTCAAAGTAAAAGTTTTTCTAGTATACGATAGCAACACTGCCACAGTGTAATACTAAAACAATGAAATGTGTATACATTTTTTTTACATAAACTATAATTTATTTCATTTTTTTTATAAAGTTATCATATCCATTTACCATATAAACTCTAATGAGATTTGGTAATTTATCGCTAGACACTTTTATCTTTGGTTCTTTTCAAAGGTCAATAAGTCATAAATGGTAATGTTTTGGTGTTGCGTGTACCTACAATACGATTATTACGTTTATATTTTATACCGCAGTCCAATGGTTTAAAATTTAATATAATAATTTAATGTTGGATCTATTTTTTAAATTGTAATAATAAATTTCATTGAAAAATAATATGCAACCATACAGCATGGCGTGGCAATCGGCGTATAATTTATATTTTAATACTCCGCGTGTTGTATTTGGCGGAGTCACAAATTTATTTTTATATTACACGTGGCTTCCTCTCTCCATAGGTCATCATCAATTTGCTTCATTGGACGATTGATATTATTTTAATTTTCTAATTTTATTAAGGAACTCTAAACTTCCCAAGTCAATAAACAGATATGATGGTATCTTTTTGTTAGTGTACCAGCAATCGGCACTCCTCATTCATAAAAAAATCACAAAAATATGCATATCTATTATTTTTAGTTCAAAGTTCATAAAAATGTTAAGTTATTTATGAAGGTTTAAAACTGTACACAAGATTCTTCATAATTCGTTTTTACTAGGATTTAAAAAAGTTTAGAGTAAAACCACATTCATTTTTTAAAAGCGTTTGCAGTTTGAATATGGACGAAATTATTTTTATTGTTCGATATAAAAATTATAATTATTTTTATGTATTCAATTCAAAATATTAATCATAGAAACTCGAAAGAATATACTATTATTAATATGTATTAATTTGTATAGACATCAAAATGTATAAAATATAATTTATTTTTAGTTATTTATATTTATATATTCTATTATACGTTAGTATTGACTTGCTAGTTGAAAGTTACAACAATAATAATATATTAATACATATATGATTTACAATTATAGGTTATGAATAATATGCATTATAGTTATGTCTTTTTCAAAAAAACGCGTATACTTTACTAATAGAAAATTACATTATAACATATCCTTAGAAATTGAGTCTACAAATTTGATTCCCTCAGAATCATTTTACGTGTACGGTGTACCTACTTTATTTATAATTGAATCCAAATTTATCGTATCCATTACAGTCACTTAATCGTTACTAGGTATTTTTTTTATTTAAAAAAAATATTTCCAGTCTGTATTTAGTCTTATTTAATCTATACTGCATAATACAATAATCATATTTATTAATAAAATTTGACCCATACATAAGTAGTGCCTCTGAAATAAAAATTAATTCTAATCAGGTTACAAAATACATTTCTCGTTCTGCAGTTCCAAATCTGAAATCATGTTTTATAGTATTTATCAAACAACGAAAAATAAAAAACCCGATAGCTAATCAGCAATTTCAATATAATAGTATATCCTGCACGATGCCCTTTCAACTGAAATCGATGATCCACGATCTATGACGCGTGAAAAAGTTTATAGTACTATTATAGTGTACAATACCGTACACACGAATATATAGTACGTCAGTGTTATCGTTTACCCTATGCGTTAAAGACAAACTACAATGATCGCTGCGGGAAATATGGACATATAACATCTAACCTACGTTAAATAGGTACAAATCAAACGTTATAACTTATCATTGGCGTATTTACGGGGGGGGTCCATGGGCTCCATAAATACGTATTTATAAACGTCTAATATATTATACAGTGTGTTCACCAATTTAGGGAACACTGAATTACTTGGCCACATTATATTGGAATGAATCGAATTTTTTTTACAAACTAGTGGTACATAAGTACACATTTTCTGATAAATTTCAAATTTTTAACCCTCTCGGTTCATGCGCAATATAAATTGCATTTTTTTTTAATGGCAACCGATGTTTTTGATACCAAATTCGGATAGACTGATTTTTTTTTAAGTCATTTTGATCGATTAACCATGGCTCTAAAATCAAAATTGACTGAATAAGAGTCATTTAAATTTTATTAAATAATACATGTTATATTTATATTTATTATCATTTATAATTATTTATTTATTGTTTCATTTTTAATATTTTTTTTTATACATGTTTATACACAAGATAAACATCATTTTAGTATAAAAAAGTGATGGGTTGAACCCTGATTTTTTAAATCGAACCGAACCGAACCTTCATATTTGCTACCGAACAGTTTAATATTTAAAAAAAATAACTTTTGAAGGATTGTACAAATATTAATTGGTATTTGAACTATTGTGGCCAGTAAGTCTGGTTCGACAAATATTTTTAAGTTCGATTTTCGAACAGTACAATAAGTGTTCGGTTCGGTCTCAAATGTGACATCACATAACTACTCCTATGTGATATCTAATTGATGTTATAAAAAAAGTAGTATAAAAATTTTTAATAACAAATAGAAATTAGTATTTGACTGCTATGGCCTAGCTATGGGCCGGGTGTTATTGTATGCAGTCGTATCAATTTATCAACTTGCAATACCTTGATATCTTGTCGTTGTGAGATAATCATCGTCATAATTTAAAAGCATTTAAAAATTGTAATTCGTTTTTACATTTTAAAATGCTCATAACACTTACGGTCAAAAATCAATGAAATGGCATTTAATTATTTAAGTCCTAGAAAATTGGATTTTGTGATATAAATGTTGTTTTATATGATTAAAAATAAATAATTAACATCAAAATGGATTTTTATTAATTTATTGTAATAAATTGAATTTCTATATAAAAATATGGTAAATTTATTTAATTAAGAGTAATGGGGGGGGGGTGGCGAAGCCCCATACAGATCTGTATTATGAAAATTGTCTGGACCCTCCCCATGACAAATTCCTAAATACGGCACTGTAACTTATAATGTATTTATCAATACAGTTGCGATCGCGGAACATGTGATAAGTGTGCTTGAGCAAAGAGTGTAGTTCGTTAGGTTTATGATATAATATAATATTTTATACAGACATATTGTGTTATCGGCTTATCGAATAATATCACACGTATTCTATCAATTCTATATAAATCGTAATAATTTATAATTTATACATAATTTTATATAAAAAAAAAAAAATTGTATTTCCTTGGCGATAGGGGGGTACCTATAATAAGAAGTAGAAATATATAAAAATATCAAATACTTGCATTAACCATATTAGGTATAATAATATAATATAATATAATATGATACGATAGTCTAGTATATTATTACTATTATTATTATTATCATCATCATTATTATTATTATTATATTTCACTGGGGCCGTGTACACAACAATACGACGTGGCAATAACGTATTAGATAGGTACGCTCGACATAATATATATATACATAATATATACGTATAATATAATATGAGGTGTAGGTACAATATAATATTAAAATGTACGTATCTATTATGTACACGGGGACGCGTGTGAGCCTTAGACGGAATGGGGGGGCTAGGAGGGGGCGCTATGAGGTTTTGACGGTTCCGTGAGCCGGTGTGGCGGTGAGGTGGCGGCGGGTCGGCGTGTACAGACGGCGTAGACGACGACGACGACGACGACGAAAAACCCCTGTCTCGTCACAAATAATTAAACGCGTTTGATCGGCTGCTCTAACCAGACGGAGCAGACGCGCTCCGCACACACACACACACACACACGCGCGCACACACACACACACACTCACACACACGCACAGAGACCCAGACAATGACGACGGCGTACTCACACGCGCGCGCGCCGCTGCCGTCTGTATACATATTATGTGTGTACGCCTCTTCCCCGCTTCGCGAACGCTTAGAGCCGCCGTCGTCTACGCACACACACACGCGCGGGCGCACACAAACCGCACCACCGCCCTCCCACCGCCCCGCCGGACGACTCGTACCTCCCGCACGGTCTCTTCGCATGTTGCGGCGGCGGCGAGTACACGATCGTGTTTATCGCGGGGAGGCGTCCCGCTCGTCCGTCTAGACGATAGTGTTTACGGCGCGGTGTGCGTATATACATAATAATATATTACATTATATATACATACGGTATACGCACACACACACACGCACATACACTGTACGCGCGCACGCACACGCGCCCTCACCGTCAGCCGCCGTCTAGTGCACTTCTCTCGTCCCGCCGCCGCCGCCGCACCTCTTTTTCCCCTCGACGACTGCCGCGCAACCGGAGCAGCAGCCGCTACCACTCGTCGTTGTTCACGACTTTTTCTCCGCTATTATACACCGCCGCCACGACTACGGCCGGTCGTGAATACTAATAACGGTAGAGGATAAAAAACCATACGCGTAGTAGTAGTATTAGTAGTAGTAGTAGTAGTAGTAGTAGTAGTAGTAGTAGTGTAGTAGTGTAGTAGTAGTAGTAGTAGTAGTAGTAGTGGTAGTAGTAGTAGTAGTAGTAGCAGCAGCAGTAGCAGTAGTAGTAGTAGTAGTAGTAGTAGTAGTAGTAGTAGTAGTAGTAATAATAATAATAATAAAACATATTTTATATAATAATAATAATAATAATAATAAAAATATACACAAACTGGTCGAATGGAAAACATTGGCCATTGGCCGCGTAATCGTCTTCGTTTGACCTCCTCCACTTCGGTTTGCGGCCGAATCCAACCGCGGCGACGATTAGGTGGCACCCGGATGGGGTGGGGGGGAATTCTAGGGCATATCGTATTGTATGTAGATAGTGTACGACCAACCTACGGGTATACGATGTTATTATAATATACTTAATTATATGTTAAAACTAAAATGCTTCAAGTTTTAACATTTCGAGATGATAAGCCCGACGGTTGATGATATTTTTTTTTTGTAATAATTATTCCGAAACGTCACGGCTGATACAACGCCAATATAGGTTGAATAACCTATATTTAGGCTATACCGTCAAATAAGTGATAATTCGCAATACAAAAACTCATTTGAGAATTAATATTCTTCACTTCATAATTTTGAAATTCTTACTCCACTTAATATATCATGTAATTGCTTGGATATGTATTGAATTATCTGTCTTGTAGTATTTATAAAAGTATATTTTATTCAAAAATTAATAATATCAACTAAAAAAAAAAATCACGCGTCTAGTTATTATAGTCCATGTCACCTCAATATATGTTTGTGTAAATAATAACTTAACTAATGTAGTCAGTCAAAACTTTACTGAGTAACCTTTGTAATATACGTACATCAACCTTCCAATCAATTATAGACTATTGCAGTATTATACAGTATTGCAGCTACCTTGACTGGAATAAACTTATTTTTTTAAATATAAATTCTATAATATCGTTCTTGTTTATTAATCATTTTCACAGTCACAAGACTTGCAAACAACTTCACCGACATCATTTCCGCTAAACGAAAACGATTAACAATTTTTTCTTTACACTCACTGCAATAGCCTGGCTAGACAGATGCTACCGAAGTAGGTTAAGCCCGATGTCTGTACTCGACAGTGGAAAATACTAGCTCTCATTTTCTCAAAACTCAAGAGTCCTATTCAAACGTCCATCTCCTATATAATAACTAGGGAAAGGACTCCTGTGTAATAATAACTATAATCTGTAAATAGTAAATATTTAACGAAGTTTTTTGAGTACGATTGAAATTAAATTTAAAAAAAAAAATCATGATTTATAACAGTATAAACTCAAAATTCATTATCAATATGCGATAAATAATATTATGAACTATATATTGAATATCTATCATAAACAGCTAGATCCAATTAACCAGAACAATTCATAAAAAAATACATAAAAAACATCGCGTTCTATTAATTTCAGTGTTTTTCTATATTATAGAAAATGTGAAAAAAAACTAGTTGACAGAATGAAAAACGTACATATAGAGTTAATTTCTAAGAATATTGGATGTAAAATGTATTATCAATTTTATAAAACTAATCGCACTTACTTATTCGAGACTCATTTGGTTTTAAAATATGTTATACATTTTAATATTATCGATACGCATTTTGTTAATTTTCCAAACAATGAAAGTTTCATGTGTTTTCTCCTCCTCCTTCCGCTCGCAATTATTTATAACCACATGTCACAACACTCCTATTCGTATTTCTTTTCCAATACACCACTATCATTTAAGATAAATAAAGGTAATTAAAATTTATCTTCGCTCAGAAATTAAATATTACAATCATATTCAAATAATATATACGCTTTTTTACATCAGCTAGTAAACTTATTGAATAAATAATAAAGTATTGTTCCAGTTAAATAATAATAAAAAAAAATATACGCGCTATTGAAATGTATTAATCTATAGGTTAAATGTCATTGTGTTTTGAATTTCATCCGATAGAGGTATATATGATTAATATTTTGTTCTATTCTTTCTCTTTGAGTCGACAGTAAAATTTTAGATTCTGAGAAAAACAGGAAACGATAAATGTGTACGTGATTAGTTTTAGCGTTCTACAATACTGTTTTCAATTATATTTGTACAATTATTTTTTGTAAATAATGATTTTTGGGACAGAAGTAGTGTACCTATATTTTCAAGTTTATATCGTTTTTCAAATAATTATAATAATCTAATTATTATTTCAGAGAGGTCATATTTTTTGTTCTTTGATTAATATTTCCACATTTCCCGAAATAATAATCATAAAAACTAATCAAAAAAATATTCAGGTCTTAAATTTGAGTATCACGACATCTGTGTTTACCGTCCATTTTGTCCATTTTGTTTTAATTTAATATTAAACAGTTAATTATTTTTTCATAACGATTAGTCTACAACAACTTGTTGCTTGCGGCGCTTAATCAAATAACTATTTAAATGAAATAAAATGTATGCTATTTACTTATTTTTGTGAACATGTAAGATATTTACACCAAAACATTCAAAACACACAAATTCTGTTTATTTTCACAATGTGATGAAACTATAATAGAATTTATTATCAAAAAATCTATAATTACGACAATCCATGACCCCCCTGCCCTTCCACTGATTAGACAATCACTATTATATTTTATAGTTTCGACGAATGAATTAATAAACGTGAGGCATCTGGGGGAGGGGTGATTTAATGTCAGTCGACTTTTTATTATGGCTGGAAAAAAATATAAAACAGCAAACAAAGGATGTAATGAAATATTATCGTCAGTCCCCGCTGAAGACGAAGTCGTTGAACTCATGGGTCAGTAACGCAGCTTGCCGTTGTCGGGATTCCCGATATTGGAAAATTAAAAACATAATTTCAAAATCTAAATTTTCACAAGAAAAAAATAGCATTTATAAATCTCTATCTCTATTCTCTGTGTAAAATATGTACGTATTATTTCTTATTCAATACGTGAATTCGGTATTTTTTAATATACAGATTTTATTTTTAATAATATTAGGTAGGCACATTGAATATTTAGAATTCTTCTAACAAGATTGAATTCAAGAATTATAAAACAAAAAAATAGGAATTATAAAAATAATCACTATAAAAACATAACAAATATTATGAGTAAACCAAAAACTAAAATATCTACCTATTCAAACAATATATTAATATATCTTTATATATTATAGTTCTATCTGAATCAATAAATAATATAAACAAATAAAATACTTTCGTATTTTATTTTAAATTAAACACAAAGTTTTTAAATCATTTGTACAATTATATTAATTAATATTATTATATACATTCTGGCCTCAGCCAGGTAACAGTTACAATAATAATGGAAATTGAATAATGTTTTAAAATAACATTTTTTAATTTTAAATATTACTTTTAAATGTCTAAGTAAAAAAATACATCTATTTGACAACTTGAATATTTGCTATAAATTGTCTCTTATATATAGGTAAATTACTTTTTTATCGCCAGAATTTACATGTTTCAGTGTGGTTGAGGTATACAGAAATGCAACATGATGTTGGTATACACATAAAAATAAAATACATTTTTTTTATTACCACGTTAACCCCGCAGACACTGTCAATATCCAGTTTTAAGACTACATTCAAAATAAAAAAACAAATTTCAAATAATCAAAATATTCAAAATTATAATATCTTATAAATAAATTAACTCCATAAACATTGAATTTTATATTTATTTTAATATTATAATTAATGCCTACATTTGTCTGGTGATTCTGTAGCTGAGGGTAGGATGATAGAAAATACCTTATTTTTTTTGCACTTCAGACGTATCTTTAAATATTCTATAAATTTGGTTTTTAATTTAAAGTATTATATTTTACTTTATACGATTTAAAATCCACTTATACATTAGCGAACAACTGAGGCGCAAAATATCAACTTTGAAATACGTGTATATTGATGTATACAATTTATATAAAATTCGTCCTTATGGCGTACATATATAATTATAATATATATTTAATAAAAAAAAAAACTGAAATGTTAACAATCCATATAATACAATATATTACTTTAGTAGTACCCGACGTTATGAGTATGTAATATGTATTGAGAGAAATAATAAGCAGAGATTATTGTATAGAAGTGCATATTTATCTCAATGCAGTTATAGAAGATCAAAGAAAAAGGTTAAACACGCAGACAGTATAAAATCGAGATTGGCAAATTGGGACTCAAATGACCTTATCTCTGTAAATTAGGTCCCAGAAAAAAATGGGTAATAGATAGGTTGAGTTTCGGAAAAAAAGGTTACCCGATAAAAATATGAACCCGTAAATGGGATACATTCAAATTCATTATTGATAAATGTTCGTTGATTAATTTATGTTGGTCACCAAAAAGTGTAACCACTAACTTTATAACGGTGATTTAAAATTCTATTTATGAAATTTGGCCACAGACAAAAATAATTGGTTATTGATTTAATTTAAAGCAGGTTTGGTATCGTCAACTGCAAAAGCTTAGATTGTCGACTGAATGCCAAAATTAGTCATCTGAAATTGGCATTTTAATACGCCATACTTTTGGTTTACTTTTTTTTAGAACTGAAGTTACTGAATGTTTTGTTGAAGATTTTATGTCTAGTCGACCTAATACCGATGAACGAGTTGAAAAATATTTAGATTATTTATTAGAAAATTATATTGACGAAAATACTGAATAGTATGTATTCATTGAAACTTTATAGGCGGCTATGTCAAGAAAACCTACGAAGACGACCGACGCATGCGAGTAATTTCATTCGAGTCTCAATCAAAGTTTTTTTAAAGAAAGTCCTCCAATTACAAAAAGGTTAACCGTTCTAGTAAAAGAAATTCAGGCAGATATGTACAAAGTGCCGTGCTAACCATCAGTGGTTCCCAAGGGTAATTATATTTGGCGCCCCTTAATTATAAGTGGACATCGGGGGGGGGGGGGGGCTTTAGGGTTTTTTTCTGCCCTTTAAAATATTGCTACTTTTGCCACCTTGGGGCATTTGCCCATAATTGCCCCCTCCTCTCTGCACGGGTCTGCGTGTACATAAAATTAAAAAATACTAACATATCAAATAATCCACAAGATCTTACTGTAAAAATCCGTCAAAAAAAAAAAAAGTACCAAATTATAATTGACTGCTATAAAAATGGAATAATTGGAAGCTGACATAATTGTGATTAATAAAATAATATATTAAATATATTTATTAAAACAACATTTTGTTTTAAATTTCAGGTACGATTTTGTGAAAAGTATATCCTTTAATTTTTAAAAAAATATCAACTTATTATATAGGTAGGTATAATTTACATAACTGAGGTATAGCATAATATATCGTTTTTATTCACATTCTCATATTTGATCATTTTTTTAAATAAAATTTAACATTTTCTAACCTATTTTGTGTATATTTTATAATATCTTTACATTTATTGAGTTAATAGTGAGCTAATGGTCCCACATTATGCATGCAACCCATCATTAGTAATAATTATAGTATATGTTAAATACAATCATAACTGTGTTATAGCTTTTAATATAAACGTAGTATAAAATTGTTTTTGGTATAAACATGGTCAATATCTTATTTAGTGGAAACGGATATTGGTGGAAAAGTGAAAGGTATACTTTTGGTGGAAACGGGCATCGCCCCAGGCAGCAATACTGCAGGCTTATAATATAATGTATACCCACCCAAATATATAGCCGATTGCGTTTTATCATAATATTGTTCCTGTTAGATACCTATATATGGCTATATAGTATAATATGAAAAACATTAAACATTCATGAATGCACGCTTGCACGCTTGCATTTGTGTATATTGCAAGAGCCAACTTCGTTCTACTACGACTTATATAGTTTTTTAATCTCAACACATATGCACGACTCACGTAGTTATTACGGATACGGAAATAGGTAACTGTATCGTACGAATTCCTACCATTTTTATGTAGTGTTAAGGGGATACGTTTTTGGGAGATGGTAAACAGCGAAAAAATTACACCTTTTCTAAAAGTTGATATGTAAATTGCTGTAAAAATAAATTAACATAAAGTATACAATATGCAACAAAACCGATAAGATACATTATACAAACTGCGGCAATTTATTTTATATACCTAATACCTATAACTACTATATATAGTACATGTTTTATTTGAGCAACCCATGTCTTATAACCACTTATTTTTGATTCATATTTAAATTTAAATATTAATTATTTTCCATTCTGGTTAAACATTGTTGTAAGTTCTATATATTATATTAAATATTAAACGATACAGCACTTCTTAAACTTTTTCTTCTACTGCCATCTAATATTAGTAAATATGTAGTAAGTAGTGTTAAGACATAAAAATAAATTTTGATTATTATTACCAATTTATATCCAACATAACGTAATTAATTAAACGATAAATAAACATAATAACATACATAGATTATGCACAGCATATATAACTTGTATATATATATATATATATTATTATATAAAATAAATTGCTGCAGTTTGTTTAATGTATCTCGTCGGTTTTGTTGCAGATTGTATAATGTTGATTTTTTTTTGTCGCAGTTTACATACAGTCAAGTTTTTTAATCATTACAAAATCTATTCAAATATATTACAAAAATCTTAAAACTATAAAAATTCTTATTTTAGCTAAAAAAAAAATATATTAAATGTATTTAAATTATATTAAAAAATATTTTTTAATTCGGGAATGACTTCACGTGTCCGATAATTAAACCTGTGCCAATATCTTGTAAGGTAGTTTTAGAGGTTGCAAATTTTTATTACAAAAAAAATGGTAGGCGAATGGGTACTTCTTTGTTACTATAGGACCTAATCACTAGGTGACTATAATATAGATATGTTAAATTTGAATTTTATGATATATAATATCATTGTATACGAAAAAAGATTCTGAGCAGAGAATTGTCGTTAAAATATAATATATCGCTCGATTTGAACTAAATACACGCGTATATATAGGTATATATGTATGTATATTATGTATATACAATTATTGTGTTTGTATATTTTTAGATTTTTTAGTTCCAATACTTATGAAGAATATTTTATAACATTTTTATACTTTGCTATAACAATTAGGTATTGAAGATTTTATTAATTTTTCGCTACATACATAACGCTTGTGTTTATAGTATGTGTTTGAACTTAAAATGCATACAAAATAAAATTATATCTATATGTATTTTTAATAATTGTAAATATAGATATAAAATAAATTAATATGGGATCTTGTATAAAATTTTTAAGAATTTTCAGCCAGCGAATAATGTTGTATCAACATTTAAGGAAAAAGAACTAAACATTTTTCATGCCGATAAATTGCTAATAAAATTTATTTTTTCAAAAATTGGATTTGTGAAAAAATTCTTACATTTCCTTAACTTTCCACAGTTTTTATCGATTATTTAAAAAAAATACTGGGAATTTTTTGCGGTTGAACTCTTTAAAGTACAAATTAGATTCAGTTTTCTATCTAAATCCACCCTCAAAGTTGAAAATTGAAGCATTTTATCGACTATTTATCGTGTAGACAAAAAAAAAAAAACACATTATTATAAAATCAATACATTCATCGTTCCTTGGAATTTAAACTTCAGATGGTATTATAGCCTATAGGGTCGTATCTATAAATAACTTTTTATATTTATTATATTATAAAATATAAAGTCTACCAATAATAATAATAAATACCTATGCATTTTGCATGCAAATACCTAGGTATGTATATAAGTCTTTTATTATATTATGCTGTTGAAAGTCGATGTCCGTCGCCACCACGTTTCGTCCGCTACAAACCGGCTCTTTCGTATCTGTCTTCTACAGTCCCACGTAGCCAGACTGATGCGATAAGTATTTGTTAGAGGCTGGCTACGATAATGATAAAAATGTAATAATAATGACGGGGAAAAAAAATTGTACAGCAATCCGACACCTGTGTGCATATGCGTTTGACACAGTACCTATGTGATATCTATACTGTATATTATAATAAATATTATAGTATACCTATGTGTCTCGCCGAATACGTGGTGTAGAAAACTGTTAGTAGTTTGGCTCTGTGCATATGACGACAAAACGATATTATATGACGGTGTTATAAAATTAAAACTATATGGTTGAAACATGTATATGTGTTGATGTATATAAGGGTTGGTGAGTCTGTGAATATCTTCAATTAAAAAATACCTATAAAGATACTAATGATGACTGATTATAGGGGAGCGCAAGTTGTATTAATTGCATAATAGTTAGTACTGTTAGTTGTTACACATTTGAAAAATTATATCGTTGGATATAAGTAATTATAATACAGTTCATTATATTCATTTCAGAAAAACTTCATTGTCATCAAAATATTTTTTCATCAATAAGCAATACAATTGTATCGTTATTTTTTTGACACATTTCACTTACTAAATCATAATAAGAGATGATCAAAAGATTAATTAGTATCATAAAATGAGTGAATACTTCAAAATGTAATAGCTATAGTAAAAAACAAACGAGATTGAAAACAAATTTAATAAATTGACAAGTCATAAAACTAAAATACAAGGAAATAATAATACTCTATAAAACAGTATTCACTTATGATATGCCAGTATATTGGCTATTGATACGTGAAAGTCGTTAAGATTTTATAATACGTGTGTAAACTCATATGCATGTGTATTGACTATAGAGTGAGCCAGTTGACCTCTGACTCTATTTCATCGAAAATTATAGTAGTAAAAATTGTATAGGAGATAGAAACATTCATATAACATATTAAGTATACGTTAAAATCATTAAATATTTAATTAACACTTTTAACAAATCTAAATAATTTCTGTGTTCCATTTTTTTATGTTTAAAACTATAACAGTTTTCAATTACTACAGTAATGTTGTAAAAACCGATACATTTAGTCGTTAAATAAAAACTCAAGACATTTTCGACATTTTTTAAGAAATGTAGTTTGGTATTTTATGAATTATCATCATTATTGCTGGTATTATAGAGAGTGTATCTTATTATATCGTTGAACGTGTAGTTTTTAATGATTATGGATTTCAAAAACGATAAAAGACATTTTTCTTTATTTTTAACTGTCAATTTTTTTTATCACAATTTAAAAATGTTCCAAGAATGCAATTGTAACAGTAAAATCAACTTTATTTTTTAAAATGATAGCAACTACTATATTTTTAATAGGATATGGTAGAGCTCTATTTTGAAAATCTTGAGCTAGTTTATCAACTTTGATCCTCTAAAATGTAGTAAATTGAAAATTAATAGGTAAGTAGTAGGTACTCAATAGCTTAAAATGAAATAATTGAAATAAATTTCATTTACTAGAGCTAAACATTTTTTTTATCAAACTTTAAATCTCTTTTAAATCAGCTCCATATATTTTTTATGTTTGAATCGAAGAAACACACACAAACAAAAAAAATTATTCAATTTAAATAATATAATATTTGGATAAATAATTCATTATATTAATCTTAACATACGAAACCATTAAATAATTACTATCATTGTATAATCATATTTAATTGATTACCTACATTTTTTTTTTATCCACAGTTACTTTTCTTATAATAATATAAATTTGGAATTAATTTCGATTAAAGATGTTTTAATTTATCGTTAATATCACATACTTTTAAAAATACTAAATATATTTATTTACATGGATAATCAATATCAATATTGTTACCTTTAATTTGGTTACAAATCTTCTACTATACCTAACTTAGTTCTTTAGTCCGAGTTATACATAGGTATTTCATATTCATATACATTATAATAATAATATAATAACATTATTATCTAAGTCATCTAATTAAATATTAAAATTTAAGCTATTTTAAGAAAACATGATATAATTTTCAAAATATTTACACTCTTTTTTATCTATTTATAGAAAATTGAATATTTTAGCTAGTAGTTTTTAAATATAAATAATGTTTTCATTTGATCGATAATTTAAAAAAATTAATACAAGGCTCCTTATAAGTTGATCAGTTAATAATTAAAAAATATTAAAGACACATCATAAGCATAATTTTTTTTTATAACTATTTAAAGTTCAAATTTTCCAAATTAAAATTTTAAATCACATATTTTAATGATGAATAACGATATTAATTATTTTATTATAATTCAAAAATTGAATTTTGGAGATTTAAAAATTACGTACCTATGTATATTATATTATGTATTTAATTACCTAGGTATATTTTGTGACAATCTCTCTATTATATTATTTTATAAAAAAAATGTATATTTTATAATTTACTGTATATAATATAATTATTATATACATAGTAATAAACTAATAACTAGGGCAGAGGACTTGTAGCATTTGCATATTTGTTTTGCACAGTCGCAAAAATAGCTGAGTACGAAATAAATACGTTTCATGCTTTCATAGAGCTAGTTTTGAAATTTAATTTTGCATATAAATGCATATTTTGATACTTTTTAATTTTTAAGGTATATTTTATACTTTTATATGTTATTTTATACTTTTTGAGACATATTTAACTTAATTGAAACTTAATGTAATTTTCAAGGTAAAAGTAGTATTAGTAAATAAATATTTATTGGCTAAAATGGTTTTTACTAAAATATGAAAATTATTTTTTTTTTTTTTAGTGTCAGAAGAAGATATATAAAATTTAAAAAAATAAAGCGATAAGAATAAAAGTTACAGTTAAATTAAAATTTGACAATAGTATATTGTAATTGAAATAAAGTGTATTAAAATTGTTTTGACTTATTTTAAAGCCTATTTATTTTATTAATATTTTTAAATTAAACTGTAAAAAAATAATTTTAGTGCATATTTTAAGTGCATATTATAGGATTTTTAAGCGCATAAGTGCTTACATATTTAGTGTTTTTTTAGAGCTACAAGTCCTCTGCCCTACTAATAACTAATAATTTATACCTATTTAAAATCATGAAAACCTATAACATTTTTAAAATATTTTTAATTTTAACTTAATTAATTATTTTTATGTCAACTGAAAAATTATTTAAACGGTAAATTAAACGAGTTGAGCTTTTATTTAATTATAAAATAAACTAACTAGTCAAGTTAAATTTTTTTTTAAAAATAATTAACCATTTAACTTAATTTTAACTTTTTAAACAGTGAATCTTTGATGATAAATACGAATCAAACATAATTTAATCAACGAATTTTCTGTTTTTTAAATTATATATTTCAGATAAGTATATTAATTTTATCATTTTAATACATATTGTTTTAATGAGTGAATAAAAAGTAGAAATATCATAATATAATATTATAATACAGTTTTAAACAATGATGTTTCATTCAAGAGCAACAGTTATTGGTATTTGTTAGATATAGCTGCGGTGTCCGAGTGGTTAAGGAGTTAGACTCGAAATCTAATGGGCTCTGCCCGCACAGGTTCGAATCCTGTCCGCAGCGATTTTGCAATTTTTTTCCGTTGTGATCGTTTTACGTTTTCTTTTATTATTGTTATTGAAATACATACACGTATGCAGAATGTTCTATACTCTCGCCGTGAATTTGCATCATCATGAAATGTACTTAATTAATGTAATATATATTATGTTAATTTACATAAGTCTTTACTAACATTTAATATACGTAGACACCTCATATTGAGTATTTATTATATTTATTGTAATATATTATGCTGTAAGTATGATAATATGAACAAGCATTATTATTGTACATTATAAATTATTTAAACTATGTACATATACGCACAATGTATCGTGAAAATTTACTCATGAATTACTTATAGAATTTGTAATATAGTTTAGGTACATACTATAATTTAAAATTTATAAGTCTTTGTAGAACACATAAAGTTAGGAGGCAATAGCTTATGGGTACCTAATATTTCACACTTATCCATCGCCGTAATTTATAAACATAAGACGTTATTATTCGACACAATAATTTTATTTTCCATGAAAAAAAAAGATAAAATGCTTTATTATTACTTTTTACTAGAGACTAAAGTAACACCTAGATAATATTTAAGTGTTACAGTAACAATGCTATAACAAATGAATGCTAGTTTCCAGGGGATAAGTTCGTCATCGAATAATAGTTATTGTGGAGTTGGACTGCGACAAGATAAAAAAAATACTAGAGCTCTTAGACGGATTTATTAAAATTTTCCATTTACTATACACACCAATGGAATATTATATCGTTTTTATGTGTATGGAGTGTATCTATTACATAGGTGAGTTTAATTTATTATAAGAAGATAAGTTTAATTGTAATGCATTTTTGGTTTGAGTGATGGTATACTCGCCGAAAACTGATTAGAAAAGTAAGTTGTAAAAATTTCCAAATTCTGATATATTTTTATGTATATAAATAGGTAGCATTTTTTTATTAACCTCAATCGGTTATTGGTTTTCATCATCGCTTGGATTGATTAAATTCATATCCTTATATTTTCGTAATTTAAACTGAACAGTGATAAAAACGATTTTTATTTACATTGGGTGAAATACTGTTTTCACGCTTTCAATTATTGGAGTTTTGGATAGAAAAATGTTGGTAAGCGGTAATTTTGTACGGTCCATTGTTAAAACTGTATAGCGCGGACACTTTGTACGGTCAGATAAAAATTTAAATTTAAAAATGTGGACACTTTGTTCTATTAATACTATATATAAAGTATACATTAATGTCTATAGTTTATAAGTTATAACTAAGTAGTAAGTATAATAAGTGTAAATAAATTACAAACGTTATAAAATATAGTATATTAACTACAAGTCAAAATAATCAGTTCATTTTAATCATTCGATTTTAAAAACCCTAACAAAAATACTTATTTTGTATAATACGTAAGTAGTATGCGCCTATAATATTTGTGAAGTATATTAATACTCAATACATCATATCGTTGAAAAAAATAATATTTTTAAGAATAAGAAATATACCATATAGTTATTTAAACATATACAATTAAGAAATAATAGAATACAATATTTATATAGTATAGGTACTTACTGGTTCTATATGATTTATAGAAATTTAGAAGATACATATACTTAGATTTACCAAATAGTATTTAAACTTAATACAATTTTTAGTAAAATTGGTCATGATTTCAGACTTATTTATATTATGTGTATACTTTATGAATATAATATTGCAGTATCCGCGTTTCGCACTTTTAATTATTGGCCGTACAAAGTGACCTAGCTAGAACCAAAAATGTTGGATCCCAAAGGACTCATCCTCTTTCCAGGGGGACATATGGTTTGTATTCATTATGATTATATAAATTGTAGGTATTAAAGAGAGATGCTAAATGACCTTACGCGACGGTTACTGATAAGTGATATTATAACAAGCTGAAAATTATCTAAAATACGATACATCAACAACATAGGTTACTGACTTAGCTATTAGTCAGAAGTATGATAAATTTAATATCATAGCAATATAATGTTTATTTAAAAACTTATGGTAATATGGTATGAATGTACGATCGTATATATAATATCAGGTTTTACTTTAAGCTTTATTTTTAATGAAATTACATATTTATTCGCATTACTTGTTCACTATATTATGTCTATATAATATGTATACTTACTCGCAGATGACAAAAAATGGCGAAAAGAGTTGATTCTAATCATATATCATATTTTAATAGGTCGTACTGCACATCACTATACATAATAATGTATTATATTTTACAAATATTACAAATAACAGCTATAGCAAACAGTATCGTCATAAATCGGACGGTGGCGATATGTGCACAAAAAGAATGAACGGTGTCCACGATGTTACTAACATCATAATGACATAATCCAGCGTTTGATCGTTATGGCTCCAATAACCAAAACCGTGTAGATTTCGTTTATATACTTTCACGACCATAATCAGTGGATTATTATATCACGGAGGATCAATGGAATAATTATTTATATCTTATACCTCGATTAGCTAAGACACCATACCTATCACGGTAAGTCCACCATATAACACTGATAGCACCTATACGATGGTTATATAGGTTATGGTAATACCAGGACTACCCCATATATATTATAAGAGTTTTCTTATAATGTCATCTATGGACTACCCTAGTCCATAAGGGTGGACGACAGTAAGTATATGATAGACGTTAGTTAATTGCATTCATATATATAAATATTATTCATATTGATCCTGGTTGGATATCGACAATTTCACAATTGTATATCAATGGCTTACATTCAGAGTTAATCGTATTCACGTATAATGATGATGTATATTTTATTTAAATAAACGGACGTGAGTCCTATTACAATTTTTAAACAATGTGCACAGACGATACAACAAATTAGTGTACAATAAGATAAAAATATTATAAATATAAAACTATTTAGTATTTACTTAATAATAAAAAATAATATAACGAAGGAAAAACCATAAAATATATATTATGTATGTATATCTAGAAAATTTAACTAACATATGGGTAAAATAACCATTATGCAACATATTATATTGTATTAAGTGTTCTTTAGACATGTATAGATCGTGAAGGTATGTATATTATTATGCTATAAGTTTATACTACTACTTATTATACTATATAAGTTTACAGCATTATATTACTATTGTAGTAGACTAGTAGACAACGGTATAATTGGATGGGGTGCATATTAAGCGGGACGAAATAAAATATAGATATGTAATAGACGGAATATAATATTATTTTGGTTGAAAATAACGGGCGGAACACAACAATAGAATCGGCCTCAGGAATACGGCGGGCGAAACACAAAGGAATCGGCCACGGAAATACAAGGAAATGCCACGACCGTTTCTGCGCGTACGAACATAAAGCCAGATGATGAGATGTCTTATATTATTTATTTTCGTTTATTTGATAAACGGACGAGTGATGGAAATCGTACTTTAACCGTCCGAAATATGCGCACTTACCGCACGAGTACTTCTCGTACCGTCAGCCGTTTATATTATATCATAGATATACAAAATTTAAATCGGACGTATACATATTATTTAGGTATACCTACCACGCTGAAACGTAGTATAAAATAATACACAGAATATCCGTCATGATTTCGTGGTATTGCTCAACCTGCGGACAAGTTATGTACTTAACGTTATGTTATTGACTTATAGTCACGTGCAGCCGTATAGTGGGCCTACGTTTTTATTTAATTGCGGACACTCTCGCGATTTAAACGGAACGCGTGTAGTATCGGTCTTCCGTTGCACTCACTTCCCGTCGTCAAATATTATAGTATTTTATAAGGCGTAGGTAGTACATTTTTGTTGTATTTCATCGTTAAATAAAATATATGATATATCTATACGCAAAGAGAAAATAAAAATACTTTAAAGATATATTAATGGTATAGATACAATATAATATTATACTGTGTGTTCACATCATGATAATATCTTAAATCATGGTTCACACTGAGAGATACAGATGAATATTTGAGTTGGATGACCTTATATATGGAGTTTAAATGGAGTTTTCAAATGAAAGGGAATACCGTAATTTTCCGACAAATTTCAAATTGTGTCGCTTTTAGTATGCGCATCCGTGGTACATCTTACTTTGTGTTAAATGGAAATACCATTTTTTTCTACAGATTCGGGCAGAATATATTTTTCCATGTTTATAATAAAAATTTTTACCAATTGCAAAGCTTCCAATTACAATTTAAAGTTGAAATTTAATATTTACAAATAAATGTGAAGTACATTATTTGTAATAAATATTACATATAATCTGTTTTTGACGAAATGTAAACTATATTCACTTTCACTATGTTCTAAAATTAAAATAATATCTTTGATATTGTTAAATAACCATTTGTAAACAGATAAAATATAAATATACACTCGTTTGTTTTTATAATTTGAGAGATTTTTATTATTTTCATTATCTTTATTATTAAACTATCTCATTTTAAAATTCAGAAGTATGAATGGCAAAAATGAGAGTAAATTACGAAAACAAAGAAGTGTTTATTTATGTCTTATGTGCCTAAAAAAGTTATTTAACATTGTCTGAGATAATATTTCGATTTTCAAGTATAAACTGAACATAGTTAAAATTTCGACAAAACAAATTAGCTGTAATTCAATTTTAGTGTTAAATCTTATTTGCCAATTCTGTAGTTAATGTAGTTAATAATAACAATTTTTAAACAAACATTTTTTTAAATATACAGTTATGATGTATTCAAATTTGTAGAAAAAAATAGTGTTGGCATTTAAAAAAAAATTAGTTATATTGTATTGAATAAGAAATATCATGATTTTTCAAACTTGTGGCATATTTTCTCTTATTAATTGCAGAATATTATCAATTTTGATCAAAACCCCATATAATATTGTTATTGTTTTGAAAGACTAAAATTATTAATAATTTTTAAGAAATTTAGATTTTAAAATGCAATTATGATCTGTATATAAGTTTTAAATACTACATATTATGAGGAGAGTAAGTATATTATAACTTATAAGTATTATATAATATTATAGAATATTAAATGTTTTCATTTTTAAAGCAATTAATATTGGGGGTGTGTCTCTGTCTCTGTTAGTACAGACTAAAGATTCCCATAAATATTCCCAAGACCGAAATTTTATTGGGGATATTATAATTATTTTGTTTCAATGTTTAATTAATCTTATCCAAATGACAAACATTTAAAACCAAAAATATTATAGAAGAATAGGAAATTAGGAAGACTTTTGAGTAATTTCCGAAATGTATTAGATTTGTACCTAACCTGCGAATTACTATAATCTATGTAGTCTTTATTGTAATATTATACATAATTATGTATGCCATACAATATCGATAGTATGATTACTATATATTATATTTAAAAGTTAAAAATTAAAACACATAATTATATCCAAAAATTTAAACTTATATTTGTGAACATCTAGAATCAAAATATGAGAAACAAAATAAATAGAATAAATATTTATACAATATGTATATAGAAGTATTTTTTTACTAGGAATTGGCAATTATAGAATAATTCACGACTACACGAGTCATGTAGGTACAACCTACCAGGAATTTGAAAATATTTCCAGTCAATAAAATATTGAATGATATTACGAAGGTATTGTTATTGTTATAGTGGTTTAATAAAAAGTATATATATCAATATATATATTTAGTTGTTTTTATCACGTAGGCCACTTTATTAAAGTAATAATTATGTCTATACTAGCTAATTGAAAATTTTGATTTGATTATTAAATATTTATTAGTTTTGATAATAACTAATGAGAAAGGTTATTTCGATAATATAATGAAAAAAATGTCTAGTGTTGAATTCAAAATGAAACAAAAATGTCAATGTTGTGTATGCGGACAGAATGGATATCAAGTGAGATTGTGAATTTTGCCAAATATTGAACGATTGGTATATTATATCGACACCCCCTACGTAGAAGGACGTAACTAAATTTTTTCATTTTTCGGTTTATTTCATAATCTGATTGCCGTTTTTTTTCTTTATCTCCGACGAAAACGACATTAACTCAACTCTGCCAAAGAGGTTATAAATTAAATAAACAATAAACTCCTATTATTTGACTTATCAGTCTATTTTTAAATATAAATTTCCGTCGAATAAAGACGTAATTCTGGAAAATATTAAAATTATTCTAATAATATTATAGTATTGTTATTATGATCGATCTAAAATTAGAAATACTACAACAATAAAGATAAACAATTATAGAATGATAACGTTTGATATATTATTACTAACCACAATTATTATATTCATATCGGTATACAGCAGTGTTGTTACAGCATTACTTATTGTATTAAGTACAACTTAAACTAATTAATGTTATTATATATTTTTTCGTTTGAATTTCTTGTATTTTTGGTAGTTTTTTTTACTCAATAATCAATATGGATACATCAATATTTATTAATGAAGATGAAATGGTAAGTTTCTTATTCTTAAAACTATTTTACCTAAAATCTAATGATTAATATTATTTAATATTTTACTATTTAACATTACAATGTAAGTGAAAATACTGTGACAATAATAATATTATAATGTTATTAGATTTTAATTGTGTGGTAATTTTATGTAATTTAGCTATTAGTCGTTTATATTTATTATGATTTTATTTCAATAAATTATTGTTAATTTTTTTGAACAGTATTTGTCATCGGGTGAAACTGAAAGCATACTGGGTACTTATGAATATGGAACTATAAGTAGCGATGAAGTAAGTAAATATTTTTAAATTGTAACCAAGCAATAACCTACCAGCTGTATTTAGTGTCGTGGTACTTAAAATAATATTTCTGATAATAAATGTATTTCAGTATAATTATGAAGATGAAAGTATCACGTATGATAGTGATATAGACCCTATTATGTATTGAAAAAACGCTAAACATCGATCGTTTAAAATATGTAGTATATGTTCGTTATATATCTAATGTGAAACCATCATATTTTATCTGAAATAAGTGAATAAAATACTTAAAATATAATTTAAATAATAATATTACAGCAATATACTGACTAATAAGATGATTTAAACGAAAATATAATTACTATAACGTAGTACTTGAACATCTTTTTTTGATTAAAGCTTTATTTTTTCATGAACACTAAATATGCGTAAACGTTACTGCAAAATAAAATAAATGTTTGGGAGAATATTATCTTTAAGAGTTAGGAATAGGAACATCGCATTGAGTGCAAATCTTCGAATTTATGCAATATAATATGTTAAACAACAAATAAAAATATATTTTTTGTTGTTTGATTTAACTATGTTTAATTTTATGCCATGCATTAGATCGTACGGTATCTTAAAAAATTGGATGTGATATTTTTATATTCATATTAATTACGTATAAATAACATCATTGTAATTTTTAAACACATTACAGCACATGAAAAATAAAATAATTTATATATTCCACTTTAGATAGTTAAATTGTAATTATGAAAATCTAACTACTAACTTTTTTTATATATACCTATATAGTCATTAACCACCAATCATATTCTGTATAATGCTCTTTCATGTTAAAATCATTTATTATATTTCAATAGTTGAAATAAATTTGTCCAATATTATTATTAAAATCAGCACTGCAGGGTAAAATATAAGTTACTATAACATTGCTACTATATTATTATTATATAATGGATTTCATACTCGCTAATCTCTTTATATACCTATATAGTATTTATATTATATTTATTAGGGTCTTGGGATAAATTTAATCAATGTATAGAATACCAAAATTAAAAAAAAAACAAATTAAATATTCTCCCCAAATAGGAGGGAATATTAATAATATAACTACATTATACAAAAGAAAAAATACTTGATTTGTTTACGTAGGTATATTTTTTAATAATATTTTTTTTTATATATATACTTATTTGTATCATATTATTGACAGCCATACTCAGATATAATATTATTATAAAAAAAAAAAATATCAACATTTTTATTATTTGTTACAGACTATTTAAATTTTTTTTTTAATTTTTATATTCTGTATTATCATTTGTTGGTCATTTTAACCTTGGATATGTTATCTGTTGGATATCATGACCTTGGATACTTTAGTACAGGATATTTTGTTCTTGAATATTTTGACCTATATTCATATTAATAATATATTATTATGTTATTATTGTTGGTTGCAATTTAAATAAGTAATTTAAATTTTACATAGGCACATAGTGTAATTTTCATTTGATGGTACAAAACCCTAACATTTTGATTAAAGAAGATACATTTTCCCTTCAAATATTAAATAATAAATAAACGCGTTTATATATTTTAAAACTAAAGTCTAGTTCTATAAACTACATTCTTGTGCGGCCAATACTAATGTTAATAAACATTTAAAATGTTACTGCATTCACGAAATATTAATCAAAATACATTTACCGTAAAAATAAAACAAAATTATAGTTTTGGCAATATAATATATGGACTTGTCACATGTAAATGTGACTGCAATTTTTCAGTTTTTGATTTAATTTATTTTCCACTCGTTTTATAACGCTGAAACAAGATTTCTTGTATGTTAGTGTTTAAGAGCATACTCCGGGAACATCAAATATGATATTCAATGTTGACATGTATAATTTATGGAACACAATTCTATGGTGATTTTTTTTTTTTATTCTTTAGTACGATATATTTCTATACTGTGATTTGATTAATATTTTTGATGTGAATAATATATTTTAAGTCCGTTGAATAATATACGCACGTACCTATATTAAATTTATTTGTGTTTTTAGTTCTATAGGAGTGATTATTCATTAATTATTTATTGTACAGGAAAATATTTTGAAAATACACGGATCGGGTGTAGCATACAATATAATTATGTTCATTGATCATAAATAAAGTAATTTTTAGGTCAGTTTGAAATGTATTGTGTTAAACATTTTCGGATCAAGTTACAGACCATAATATTATTATCATTATTATTATTGCTATGGTTTATGATTAACACTACTACCGTGTACTTAGTACTTGAAAGTTGAAGTGTCGTATATACTAATATCGGTTCGACCCCCCAACCGCTACCGACCATCTACTCGACAGCTATGTCTACCGTCACGGACACGCCGCACTGCCACTGCACTGTAATGTATGTCTACTATTAAGAGCGTTATTACTTATTATAAACCCAATATATTATAATAGGTGCGTTTAATAATTGTTGTCGTTGTCGCCACACTCTCATACACGCACGACATAACTCACAAGCACAGAGAATGATACGTAAACTGCAGTATATATATATATATATAGGTATTATATCACATATAGGTATAGAGTATATTGCGTAGGTATATAATGTTTATAAAAAAAATAAATAACACGATATGACGTATGTCGTACATGAAATAAATAGAACGATGATCTATACTTGCATGTATGTAGAGCAGAACGGACTTGGCGAAACATTGAAATTTATGATGGTAAATGTTTACACATATTACATTTTGATGACATTTTCATAAAATTAATTTTAACTTAAGTTTATAGAAAAAGATATTTTTCAAAAAAGGTAATAATAAATAAATTAAAAATATTTTGCGCATGAACGATATAAAGATATTATATGCAATACTTTGATGTACCTATATAATATGCACAGCATACTGGTATTTATGAAAATAAATTGTATTTGTCCGGAGAAAGTATTTGCTAATAAAAATTTAATTTGAATATTTTCGTTTTTTAAATACTTAAAATTATTATTTGAATATTTCATTGCATATATACAATTTCGAATTTTATTAAAAAAAAATGCAATCAAAATTCAACATGCACATTTTTTGTATGCAAATATTTTTACTCATATTCAGTCTTAGCTCTAAAAACTATACTACTATGGTGTACATATAAATAAACAGCGGACGAAATGAGTAGTAGGTATATATTATTATTATTGTGGCAGTTGGCAATTAGCGGGGCGTAATGTAGAAGACAGTCAATCTGCAGTGACGTATCCTCTCACAGGATTAAACGTGCGTAATCGTTTTTCAAAAAAAAAAAAACTCGAATAAATATCGTGTCGAGACTAACGAAAAAACAAAAAAAAAAAAACCCCGTATATTATTATACCTCAAGGGGGCGCGCGTTACGCTTCGCGGGTCGTGTTGGCGATGGAGTGAATAAAAGTACACACAGCAGATAATAATACGTCACGATCTCGTGTACACACATTATAATATAGTGGCGTTGTGTACGTGTACGGGGCACCGCTACAAACACACACAACCCCCTCATCAGACGTGCACCGCGACCGCCACTCATCTCGTATCGCAAGCGCATGCAGCAGCTGCACACTCGTCTCGCACGCCACTGTCATCGCCCGGTTACGGTGTCGCGCACGTGCCCGCGTTTGGCGTATAGCAAATACTAATAATAATAATAATATATTCTATCCGTATTTATATATCTATGCAACTATTATATATTATGCACGCGCGGGACATCGATCGGTCAGGGTGCGTCGGCGTCTATCCGCTCGCCGCCGCCGCCGAAGTAGACTCGACCGCGTAGTTGTTGGTCACGCTCGACACGTGTCGTCGTCGAGAGAGTGTGACGCAACCGCCGCCGCCGCCGCCGCCGCCCGGTGACGTAGCGTCTAGACGATCCGTAAACGTTACCGGTCTGATGGCGAGGTGCGTGACCGTGTAGGGGAGGTGGTGTCGTCTCTATAATGGTTCGTGTGGAGGTAGTGGCGGTGTGGTACACACGCACACCGTCACGCGCACACATATACACACACACACACACACACACACACACACACACACACATACACGCACGCGCGCGCGTACGTTACGCACACGCTCGCGGTCATAGTCAGCGGGGAGGCGACTGGCCATCGGCGGGGGGATAAAATATATACCCCCAGGGCGGCCCCGGGGATGTGATTGCGAATGTTGCGTGTGCACGCCGCCCGACCACCGCCAACTCCGCCGCGTCGTCCTGCATATATGTACGAGCGCGTATTGATATGTGTGTATGACCTCTCGACCTGCGTCCCGACCGGGCGGCGGCTGCTTTTCTCGCGAGCGAGCGCGCGCGCGCGATCGTAACACACACGCGCACACACGCTCGCTGTCTGTGTACACACACGCATACCGGGCGCGCAAAGTCTAGACGGCCGCCGCGCCCCGATAATAATAATTATCTTCATCACCACCGTCCGCCGCCGACAATGTCGTCGGGTCCGCCGGTAATAATTATTGTTCGCGCCTGAGAGAGCGCGTGTGGTGTACACCACCCCGTCCCGGCGGTTGGCCGGTACGTTAGGTGTTTCGCTAAGCGCGGGTCACGCGTCCTCTCACCTTTATTATTATTATTATGGCAATAGTCGTGTCTGCCGCCGCTGCAGTTTTTTACCCACGAGGAGGTAAATAGAAAAACAAACCGGTGACATTTACCGCGTCGGCCAAAGTCACGACGAATGCCTTCTACCTACGTGTTTTTTTATTTTTTTAAAAAATGCACGCGATCCGTCGTTAAATTTATTATAACGTATATTATACGTATACACGAAACGACGACTGCGATCGTCGAGCGTATAATAATAATAATATAACAGTCGCCGGTCGCCAGCGTCGCTGTCGCCGGCGACGCCGACGACGCCGCCGCCGCCGTCACATACAGTTGGCAGTCGTGCGAACGGTTAGGCGGATGCGCGTGTCCCTCCCTCCCGTCGGAACGCCGCTCACTGGTCGCATCTGCTGTAATCTAAACTCTCCCGTTTTCGTTTTCGTGTAGCGCGGCACTCGTTATCGCGTCGCTTTACATGGACTTAGTAGCGAGGCCCACTTGACACAAAAGCACGCGCTCGAAACGAATCGAAATCACATTGCCCGCGCGTTTTTATCGCTCTCTCGCGCTAAAGGAAACTTTTTTTTATCGCGACGACAACGTTTGCCGCCGCTACGTAATATAATAATAATATTATATTATATACGCTTAAAAGGGCTCAGCCAAGTCGCGTTACGAAAATAAATATATATCGCGCAACCACGTGTCGTGCCGGGTACCCGTCCGCGCTCAATATCAGCAGACCGCGAGCGCGTCTGCCGGTCGAGTGAAAGTCTCGCATTTTTTCCTTCTCCCGCGTTCGTCCTCGTGACGCAAAAGTGACATTTACTCGCGTCTCTGCCAGAGTCACAGCGAGCGTCCGCCGCCGGCCCCGAGGTACGTAAACGGATATTATAAATATTATTATCATCAAGTCTGCCTATTTATATGCATATATAAACATAATAATAATAATAATAATATTGTAACATTACACTGTGCCTGTTTCCGTCTGTTGTCCGTTTTGTGTTCGGTTTTTGTTTTTTAGTCTTTGTCCCGTTCCACCAGTTCACGGCCAAGTGCGGTGAATCTACGGAAACGTTCAGCTCGCAGAGTTTGCTCAAACCGTACAGTATAAAATGACGTATATAAATGTACACGTATGCGTGTGCTTTGCAGTGATCGCTATATATTATACTCGCGCAGAACCGCGTTGACGATCCGAATATAATATATCATCGTACGATAAACGAAAATAATATTACGGTGGATCAATGGTGTCGGGCCCTGTTGTGGACGCGGCGGAGCGTAGAAGACGAGGCCGAGCTGTTCCGAAAATAATCGACCATCGGAACAGCAGCAGCCGCAGCGGCAATAGCAGCGGCGGCGGCTGCAGTAGCAGCAGCCCCGGTGGCGGCGGCATGTCCCCCCACCCCCCCGCGAAATCCGGTCACAAGTCCCGACTATGCCCGCTGTAAAAATATCTTTTCGCTCTCCACTACCGCTGATAAAAAAAAAAAAGATGCGCGCTGCAAGAGTGTGTGTGCGTGCTTTTACGAAAACGTTGGCTTATTGAGTCGGAACGATTTTTTTTTTCGGACAATCGACTACCGTCCCCGGTGTAACATCCCGAGACGGAATAAAAAGCATTTTTGAAGGATTTTTTGTGCTACACCTAACCCCATCTTTCTTGACACCGTTGGCGAAAAAAAATAGTGGATAACCCCTATTGGTCCGTCAGCACTTATGTACATCGACATCGAAATTGAAACCTTGAACTCAATATGATGATCAAGTTTATAACTATTTTACTTAAATCATTATTTTTTTATCAAATTGTATAGGTGTAAAAAGGATGATTCATCCGGGCATGCTCAACACGTTTTTGGTTATCTTTTAATGAATATAGCATACAAATTCTTATTTTGGAATTTTTAAGTATATGTATACATGTCCAATGTCCATTGTACCTTATAAAATTAAAACGATGTTATGCCTAAAAATACTAGCATTCTTTTTATTACATTTTTGGACAATTTATTGAAATTATGTAGTAGTAAAAAGAAACAAGTGTACATTTTACTAACGATATCATTATCTATACTAAAAATATAGTTTAAAATATTCATATTAAAATAATTGTATCATCACATCGTGTAATCACACTGCTTATATTTTTAATTTATTTTAACACTGTTATTATACCGTTAAGAACAACATAATAATTACATACTATGCGTCTACATGAAATATAACAGTATGATGTATATAAATCAATAACTAAATTATGCTGTATAATTGGTAATATGCAAATTATGGACGAATAATCAATTTTTAAAAAATGACGAGTGCCAGTACAACGTATATATTATTTTAAAAACCCGAATAGAATGAACGAACTTTAATTTTAGGTGGAGGGTATTTTGAGGATTTTTACATAATATGTTTTTCTCAGAAGTGTTAATAATATTGTTCTACATAATATAGCTATTATAGTTTTTCTAATTACTGTATAATGACCACGTGAAATCCATTAGGGCAGTAGACATCAATAATGTATGTATTTTACATGCCTACGGAAATGGAGTATTGTGCATAATATAGGTTTTATGATTTTTAGGCTTTAATATTATGTTGCCTCAAATTTATTTAATTATTTTATAATAGTAAATAAATAAGTTGTACAATTTATTTTTAACTCAAGTATAATACTCAATCGATTTTGTATGAAAAAAAATCAATAATATATTATTATTTATGTAATAAACCAGTAAGTAGCTTAATATTATTAATCAGATGTTGGTTGTACTATAATTTTATATTGCTTCAATCTATTACTCAGCTTTATTTCAAGTTGAAATTATATTTCCTTTATTTATAAGCATGATAAGTATCCAATATCAATCAGTCAGAAAATCGTTAAGTTTTTACTACTCTAACAAATGCCGAAATTACGCATCAGAAGTATAGTATAGTATGACATATCATACGTATTATATATTATGTTATATTTATTTTTGAATTTAAATTAATGAAGTTACCAATAATTATAATGACATTAAGTAAAAAGCGATATCAATTTTGTTTTATACTCACTATCTAATATTACGTTTTTATTACCTACGTATAATGAATATAATGTCATAACTGTAAGAAAACGTCAACAGCTTTTTTAAATTAATAAAATACCTATTATTTTTAGGACATTTTTACAACCATCAATTTATTATATAGGTAATATAGTATCGATTTTATAACTTATTTTTTATGCTTAAATTATAAAATAGTTTCATTTTGTTTCTCATTAGTTGCATTTTCTTTATTTTAAATGTAATAGTGATGACTATTGATTTGTTTCGAAAGAAATATACATTTTTAAGTATATAATAAACATTACATATTATACAATAACAACCATTAATTGTTTACTTATTTCATCACGAATAACCTTTTTTCTAATTTCTATACGAAAATATTTATAATATTTGATTTTAATTTAACTTATATTAAATCCTGAATGTTCATTATAAAAATACGGAATACTTGCATGTGATATGTATTATTGTTTTTGCGATGATAAATTATTACCTGAAATATTTACTATTTTGCCGTTTATAAACTGCTAACTGGATTTTTAATTTTTTTTAAATTTATCTTTCTTCTTTTTGATATTATAAAATAAATATCGTATAGAAGTCTAACGTGACTATATAATATTCGAAATATTTTGATTTGTATTTCTATGCGTTTAAAATATAAAACGTCATCACTAAAATATAGTTAATTAAATATCATGGTTTGTTAGTTCACTTGATATCTTTTAATCAAAATAATTGAATCATATTATTTCCTGAACGATACCAAATTTACTGTGCCGTATCAAATTACACTATGACAATGGTATTGAGATTATATTAAATAAAAAAAATGAAATACATACCTATGACCAAAATACAAAAAATAACAGTCAATATATTTTCTGTCAAATAAGTGTAATTAATGCAAATACAGGATACCAAATATAATGTACTACTTATTTACATATACTTGAATAACAGGTATATTATTAATATTTTAGAAAAAGTTCTGAATAGACTAAACAGTTTTGGAGTTTTGTATTGTGTTTCTAATGTTTCTATTTTACGTAGTACCTAGGCTGTTCTATGGCTGTGGCATTAAAATAGAATTATAAGTTGAGAAAAAACAATAATATACGCTTAAAACAATATAAAGAAAAAATTCACATTTACAAAATAAGAAACTATCTAAAATCACACAAACAAATAATATGTGTAGCCTTTAAAATTATTTGTATTAATTTATTAATATTATAATTATAATAGTCACATTAAATTCTTACTGTAGCGATGAAATTACCACGATTATGGAACGAGAGATAAGTACATAATATAAATATAATAATAGTATATTACAGGGAAGTTACTGGGCCTCGACTGAAAGGCTCAGGAAAATTTGCATCATCTTAATGACTTTTTACATGTTGATCATGTAAATTATACAAACATATTATTAAAGATTTGATAATTCAACTTTATTTGTCACATTTACATATAAACTATATTTTAATATAGAAAACCAAACTTAATCTATAATAAAAATGGGTTAGATGTCCTACCTTACGTTAACTAATTGTTAATAATGGTAATTCAATATTCTTTACAATATAATTACTTATTCCATCATAATATTATATTATTATGTAATTTATTTTATTATTATTAATTACAAAAAATAGTCATGCTAAAAGTAAATTTTTCGTACAAACCGATCATAATTCATAACGTAAGAGTAATATTAATAGATAGGTATTCAAAATACCTCAGTTACAGAGAACTAAGTAATACATTTTAAATATTTTGTTTAAACAACGTATTGCCAATTTGTTTACAATATTCAAATGTTTTTTAACTATGTAAATAAATTATACATAATATAAGAAAAAGTGAAACATGTTTTAACAAATATAATTTTGATGTTTTTTGTACGTAAATTGATAAGCTTTAACGGTTTTATGGTTTTTATTTTTGTTAAACATGTAGGTTTATGTGTAAAATGTTATCATATTATCTATGTTAGACTATATAATAATCCTAATTAGCTCCATTTATATATTCTATAGCCGTAAATAGTGAAATTATTTAGTTACAAATTCGACAAAAATAGAATTTTGATTTGTTAATTTAGCTATTATTTGCTAATTATCTCGTATTTACTAAGTACTGGTGTTTGTTTGGATACGATCAGGTACAGTGGGTAAGTTACTTGAACTTGGCCCACTTATGAAAACAGTTTATAATTACCACAAAAAAAGATTTGTTATTTTCTACAGTAAATTTGTTAATAGTTCATAAACGTTACTGATTGCACTGAAAACCGTTAATTTATTACGTTAATTATTTGAGTGTTTTATTATTCTATGTAAAATTATTATGTAATTCATATTCAATTATAAACATATAAATTATAAAAAGTAATTTATTACGTTAATTTCGTTTGTTGACTATTGACTTCGAAGTTTGCATTTTATTAGTTCTATACATGTAGAATAATAATAATAATAAAAATGTTCATTATACATATTTAAATTCTAAATAATTAAGTTATATGATTTATAAAAAAAAAAACAACTATATGTATTACCAATAACTGTGTTATTATTTATTAGCAATTTGATTTTTATAACAAAGAAATTGTTTAATGTTTGATGTAATAATTATTAACATCAGAAATATTTTAAGACAATTAGACTTGCGATTAGAATAGTTAGGTATATACAATATTTTTTACAACTATTATAATATTATACTGCGTACCTATTTACGAGTTATTATTTATATTGATATTGACTGACCATTTTACGGTATTAAACTTAAATTATATTTTTTTTCATGCATAGTTTGTACTGGTTTTCATTTTTTACATTTTTACGTTTTCTGTTAGATATTACTACATTTTTTCATTATTTATTCACAAAATCAATAGACTTTTACGCCATTAAAATGTTCGGTAAAATTAACTACAATTACCTACATATATTACTATACATTATTACCTTTATTTATGATACGAGGACCTACAACGCATTTTATTGTTGTACATTTTAAAAGAAGTGAATCCATATACACACTTTAAAATTCTCCGAGCACGCAACAAACAAATAATAAAATATATTGATTTTTGTTTGATTTATTATAGTATCAATGTTTTGATAAACTAACGTACGCCTAAAAGGTACTTTTTAATACAATGAAACAATATTTTTGTCAAAATTGTTTGGTTTTTTGCTATTATGAATAATTTAACAAACGAATTTCTATAGTGTGTGTAACCTTTTTCATGCATGTTTTATGTCAATCTAAACACTAAAACTCCATCAAAGCTACTTAATTGTTTTGTACGTCAATGAATGACATTTAAACGTAATTATCGCCGATTAAATAAGTTATTATATAACATATATACATATAAAAATAATAAATATTAAATATAACTAATATATAATGCGATGCGTTTAACTTTATAGTCTTATAGATACTAAAAATAAAATACTAGAAAACACATTTCAATGAAAATTCTAACGTGCAATAGTGTACGCCGTACGGTGTGCGTTTAAGTAGGAATCCTTATCATAATAATATATTCGATTTCGTTGACTTCATAATTATTTTTTCTCACCCTAATTATAATAAAAGTGTACAAAATAATATACTGTTTACAATTACAATGCAATTTATTATCAATGTTTTTATATTGAAATTGTGTGCATATTGTGTTTTCTTACTATGAAAAGCAATCGATTTTTTTAAGCACATCATATTTTATAAAAATTAAAATGAACCAAAACACTTCTAGTTCAAAATATTGAAAAACTTTACCATAAAGGTTCTGTACTTTTTCAGTTCTGTCGGTATGTTATTTTTGTTATGGCTCGTTTACGTATTTATCAAAAGGCTCCAGTTCTGATACACCGACTATTTTCGATTTTGTTACAGTTCCTGATATTATAATAATATGTATAATATTTATATTTCATATTTTTAGTTTGACCGTGGTTTAAAATATTATTCCCCCTCATGCGACCAAAAATAATATTATACAATCTCTGCGAGTCTCCCCACATCACGTGCGTGGGGTGCGTTTTTGGCCTTAGAATCGTCGACGCGTATAATGATATAGCCCAGTAGTGGCAGCCACGACGATAACAACAAAGACGACGTCGTCGACCTGCTGCCGCCGCAGTGCCGCCGGAAGAAAAGTTTTCGTGTGCACTGCAAGCATCCTCATGCCTTTGTTCAACCCTGCCCGTCTTTATCCTCGTAGCGTCTGCGCATAAGTGTAAATATTACAGCAGTCTATATGGCATTTGGAAAACCTATGTCGTAAAAAATATCAAAGTAATAATATACATGTATACGACGTTACAGTATATTATAGTTCGTTTAAAATAACTAAAATTATAGGCCACGAATGCGAATAAAATGTACTAAAAATCATAATCCAATATTTTCGTCACGCTAATCCATAGCCATCAGGTATTTTGTTGAAGAATTTCTTTTTATAGAAAAAATCTAATTGCGTATTATATTATACATGACTACATTTTTTTTGTTATGTTGACATCATGGTTAACTTATGTGCGAGTTATCACTAAAAACTAAAAACTAATAAATAACAATAAATAGGCAACCTATTATAGTATTATATACATACTACTCAATACTTACATAAATAGTTGAATTTACAAACTATTTAGAAAGAATTTTGTTTAAGATATAATATGTATATATGTATATGTATATGTAATATGTATATATACATATCTCAATAATAAGAAATGATTATTGAGTTAAAATCTAATCTTAATCAATACATTGACACGTGCTACGTTGTGCAATACCGAGTCATACAATATTATCATGTTCGACAAAAATTATAGATTTGCCACAGACGCAATAAGTATATGCATTTTGTATGAGAAATAGGTACGAGTGTACGACGATAATCCTATGAGAATAAAATCCGACTCAAAGCCCCTAAAACTCGTTAAGCTCGTGGTGGGTATCATTGGACCCCGAACAAGGAACTATTATTTGCTGCATAAGTATACGTACACTCCGAATTTGGGGTGGTGTATATTTAGGGGGAGGTTTATAGGCGTTGTGACGACTTCTCGTCGCCAACAGCATTGGAATTGCTTTTTTTTTTTGTTGAATCCTACTATATCGATTACTGTCCCTCACGACTTTACATTATTATTACTATTACTGCGTCTAAGTCTGACTACCGACGTGCTGCGTAATAAAATATAATAATATTTTATTTTAACGTGTGTTTCAGTGTAGGAATTGTTATCATTAATCAGTATCGTTGCCGTCGTACACGCTGCCATGATAAGGGTGAGAAAAAAGTACGGCCGAGCCGCCGAGTGTGGCTGATCGATGTGCGGATGTGGTAATACCGACGAAAACCGCAAAAACGACAACAAAACCAACAACAACGACAACATCGTTATCGCCGACTACGACGACGATCGGTCTGTGGCTCGAGGCGACATCGAAAAGCCACGGACGGCGGCCGTTCAAAGGACAATAATAATATATTCGGTGGTCGACGGTCGCAGCAGCAACAACAGGCGACGATAGCAGCGACGGTGGTGATCGGGATCATCGTCGCGCCGGCGTCGCCGTGGTGTTGTTGTTGTCGCCGTCGTCGCGGTGGTGTTGGTGGTGGTGCGTTGGCGCGATCGGCAGCCCCGCGCGTACGACCACGGCCGGCTGCAAACTGACCGTCTGCGGCTGCTGTTACCTACCGGCGATCTGTTGTCTGGCCGCCGTGATCACGTCGCTGTCGCTCATGCGCTCCAGGGCGGCCGCGTACACCGACGTAAACGCGACGGCCGACCTCGTCCAGCACACCGCTGTCGCCGCCGGCCGTAATGTCGTTGTCGTCCGCGGCCAAGTGGTCGAAGCCGCCGCTACTGCCGCCGCCGCCGCCGCCACCGCCACGACCGTCGTGATAGCGACCGCCGACAACGCGACGACCACTACTGCGGCCACCGACACGTTATTCCGCCGACCCCTTTCGCCGCCGACGCCGCCGCCGCCGCACCATCAGCCGCAGCCTAACCAGACCGACCCCGCCGCCGCCGACAACGACCGAGTCCACAATCATCATCATAATCATCATCAGCATCATTATCATCATCAACAGCCGCAATCCCGTGAGTATACTACGCGTATCTACATAATATTATAATATTGTTATTTATTTATTTATTATATTATATAATATTATGTTATTGTGCGAAAAACAGTTTATATTTGCCTCTTATATTTTGTTCTATTTACTACTGCCATTTAACATAATAATTAAACGTCCGTGTCGTTCGTGCTGAGTCGTCGAAATAATACTACTTTTTAGACCAACTGTATATCATAATAATATGAGTTACATAGTAAGGCTGCAGATACCTATATAGTTGGATATTATCAAAAATATTATATAGATACCTACCAAACTAATACTACTTTCGTTAGAATAACTTGAGACATTAAATTAGTTATTTAAATTAGAGAACGTTTTAACTATGTCTGTAACTTACACTTTACCGTTTTATTTATAAGCTATAGTCTGAAAATGAACTATGAACACTTTGCAAATAGGTAGGTAGTTAAAAACTCATTATGAAATATAAGCTCGAGAAATTAACGTGCTTCATCATAAAAGTATCTAATAACCCTCATTCTGAATTACGAATTCCCAGACGGAAAATATCTATATCATATTGTTTTTCTTTATTGTCCATTAAGACACATTATTATCAAAAGATCAACACTATCGTTATTATATTTTATAATTGTATACTCTGATACGTTTTATAAAATATTTTATATGATATGCGTTCATAATATTATTTAATGTTTTTTTTTTTTTTTCATATAACCACGTATCATAGTCTAGCCAAACGATGAATTACACAGTTTTGAGAGTTATTTATTAATACAGCCTCACTGTAGATACCTATAGTTACAAATGTACCTACATTAATTTAAATATCGTAATCAATTACTCTGGATATTTGAAACCAAAAAAGTTATATTATGTAGAATAGACATATATTGGATATAGGTAATTAATATTAGGTACTAATTATCTACCCATATATTATCATGCTCACAAATGTATCATACGACATTTGTCATTATATATATAATCTATATTAATTTAGCTCTTGCATAGTAGCATAGATAGTTATTACTGATATTATTTCACCGGGAATGGAACATTTTATTTTTTTAGACTTCCGAATTTAATAATTTTTTATGTATAATCACTTCATTTTAGTATGTAGTTATTTCTTTTTATGATGCATTTAATGATTAATGCAACGACGGATATTTTAAAATATTCATTATTCAATATCTGGTGGTTAGTTAAATAATAATATAAAATGCACAAATATTTATGATTATGAAACATTTTACTATTTTAATACCTATTAGGTATGTATAGCCTAAAAATAACTGTTCATTGTTTGACGTACTATGTCATGAAGTTCGGCCAAAAATATCTCTGTGCTGGCATAAATATGATTCAAATAAGATTAATTTTACAATAAAAATACATTACACTATATTTTATGTATAGCGTATCTACTAATAATGCCATTTCACATTTCCTTAATGAATTGATAATTTAGTTTATTTTTTTTTCAGTTTAAGTACTAGAAAAACTATATAATATTAGCCATTAGGTATATTAAGTATCTTATATTATACATGAAAATACACTAAAATTAGTATGCAGATAAAATTGGTTTTGTGATAAATTACTGATCGGATTATCAAAACTTCAAAACGTACGTATTTTAATATAGCAGATGTAGTATTAAACATATAATACCTCGTTAAACTTAAACAAAATATCATTCCACTTTTATAATACTATATTTATTATAAAACATATAATTATAGATATTAATTAATCCTTCTGATAACTGTAACAGAATATTATTTTCAATTCATCTTTACTACGAAAATTAAAAATTAATAATAGTATTTGATATTATAGCTATACAATATTGAGAGGATGCTGGATGATCGATGGGTAATAAAGCCGCAGGCGCCGATATTAAAAAGGCGCACATTTCGTCGGGAGGTTAAAAGATCTATACATGACGCGTCGTCTGGTGACTGGTTGTGAGATTATGTTTTTTTTTGTGTCTGATACCAGCAATAAAATAGATGGTTATACATTTGTTTATGTACAAACGTGTCGTCAATACTTTTATGTAATCCGTGACATAGTATAAAATCAGATAGAATATATAGTTACTTCATCGACTGTGGGCACATGTGCATAGCAAGTGAATATATAGTAAATTGACTAAAGGTTATGTCAATATTTATGGTTAACGGATTTATTTCCATTGTCGCGCACCTGATTCATAAAAATCGAATGACCTTCACATGAACAAAACCGTATTATACTGTATACAATTAAAAAAAAAATAACAATGCATTCGGTGCATAGGAAATACGCGTGTATGATAAAAAAAAAACGGGAATCACCATTAAAAAAAAACGAAACAGACTGTGCGTATGTACATTTTGATGTATGTTATAATATTTACAGCGTGATGCCGTAATACAGCAACTAAAGTAAATATTTCTTATACCTAATATGCATATTTGTTTTTACGGATAAAAAAACATAGGGAATATTATAATAATTTCTAGTTAAGAGTAGCATAGGCGATTAATACCTTGTCTATAATATAACTTTAGATCGCCTATAACATGGCTATGATTATCTTCCAACCGTATTACCTTAAACGACTATAATTAATATCAATAACTGTGGATTATTATCAATGATTATTATATTATTATGTTCGTACAAAATAAATTGTGTAATACTTATATCGAATCAGTGCGTATTTAGGATTTATTTAAGAGAGGAGATATAATTAAAATTGTCGATGTCAAACGGCTTAAAACCTCAAAATTATATTACCTATGATAGCGCGATAAATGAAAAAAAAAACACAACTATAATATAAAAAATAGCTAAAAAAAACGTTGGGTTAAGGGGGAAGATATATTTTCTTAATCTCCCACCCTACGTATAAACGCTATTGCATCGAATAATATTTCAGTTAATGTAGGTACACGAGAACGTTCGTGAAATCATCGCTTCGTTTTTATTCCTTGTCACCCTGTATACGCACACTATATACATTTACTAATGATAATATATACGTACACTTTATATAGTTAGTGATACGAGTATACCTACTTCTTTTCACACCGACTGCTGCAGTATTTTAATTAGGATAACGGTCTGAAAAGCGCGCGCTCGCCTATATTATAATACATAATACGTTCTACATTATATACATATGGTATATGCCTAATATATATATATTATATTACACTGCAGCGTGTTACATCGGATAAGTCTGCTGTATACCTATATTATGATATTATAGTATTATATAGTCGCGAGTACACACATTCAATCGTAACCGTAGTAGACGCATATAATTATTATATAGACGTTGGCGCGGTAATCCGTCGAGTGCATTAGCTGCCATTTAGCAGAGTGGTGTTGTTTTTACGGTATAAACATTTTTTTTCTTTTCTCTGCTTGAAATTTGTTATGTTTTAAAACATAACATAAATGGAGGTATACATCCGTGACATGAACGCGGTGCATGTTATTATTATTATTATTATTATTATTCGCTTTTAGACTCTTCTAGACAATAGGATACAATTTGCATTTAGGAGTCATATACAACGTAATGAATAAAAAAAATAAATAAACCTTACACATACACATTACACACGCTCAAATGACGAAGCGGACACCATTCGTATGTAACGCGCGTGTGTACGACGTGTGACTGAATGCGCTCATTCGCCTCCTCTGTCTCGGGCTTACATTGCACTAGCGCACACGCGCATTATGCGAACTTGCTCACCCGCTCGTCCGCTGCAGTATATTTGTATGCATATAATATATTATTTATATATATATATAAGTAAAACACACACGCGCGATACCGTGCGCATAAATAATGCCTCGCGTAAAAATAAAAATCGCACACAATGCCCGTAGAGTACAATTAGCCGGCTCGAGTACTTGTATAATATTATATTAAAACATAACGAAAATGATGATAATAATAATAATAGCGTAGAACGACCAAACTGAATAATTTCTGTACGTCCGTGTTCGAGTGGCGAGTGGGTATATATTATAATAATACCGTTCTTCGCGCGTCGATGTTGTTCGTTCAACTGTATTATTATTTATATTAATGTCATTATTCATTACTCATTGTAAGCTCACGTGCGCACTGTATAGTTTATACCGCAATAAGTGGTTTATAGTATACCTTGGTATATACGTAATTAATATTATAATATAATATATTACTCACGGACTCTTGCTGCACAATAACATTTTAGGTATGACCTTTAATGTATATATAATATACTAAAATTTTATTATATTGTTATTTCTTGAAAAAACTTCAGATGAAACGTTTGTCTTTATTTAGCGACTTTGAAAAAATCTGAACGCATTATCTATAGGATATTCAGATATGCGCGCAAGGATCGCTTATGTTTTGTTATTTGTTATATTATATTATTTTCATTTATTATTTATTATAATATAACATACTATCCATAAATATAATTATACAATATTTTACACAATTTATCTGTAACAATTTTGAAGGTCAAGTAAAAATAAAACAAATACTCACAAGTATTTTAATTTACAAACTCGCAAAGTTTTAAAGTTAATTAAAAAAAATAAATTAAATTAAAATTTCAAAAAAATGTCAATAGCAAAATAATATAAAGATTACATCAAGCGTGGTAGTACCTGTAAAATAAAAAATAATAATATTACAGGATACGGTAAAAATCAGTCTCTAATTTTATAAGGTTGTAGTTTTGGTTCGAGGTAAATTAATAGAATTTACATTGAAAATGTAATGTTGAAAAGTATAAAAATTTTTGTTTTTTTATAAACATAATAATAATAAACTACGTCATTAAAAAAGTTAAAAAAAACATACAATACTTTTTTTTCTTGTAATATAGATGGGGGTTACCCATTTGCGCCAAAAAAATATTAATTCGTTTTGAGTACAGCCCATTTGCGTCCAAAATAAAAAAGATATGTTTTTAAAAATACCACCCTGAGTATGTAAGTAAACTAAATAATTTTGATACGTATTATGATTATTAGTTAACATTAGGGCTTACAATAAATTAGCATTTTATTAAAATATTATATATTTTAATTTCCAATGCACTTTTAGCTTTTAACATATGGAAATGGTCAAATTCCTTAATATAGATTGTCTGGCATGTGGAATTAAATTTTGGTCTCGGAGACATTTGGACATTAGACGATAATGTATTTAACTGTGATTTTTGTTACTCACGTTGGCAAAATGGAGGTTCCTCATTTTTTCCATCAGGTATCCACGTATAAGATCGTCGTGTGACTAATTATGAGTCTATTTAGTACGACATCTTCTTTACAGTTTAAACTATTGTGTTTTGGCTGGAGTTCAACAGAGTGTTATATTTCTCATAATATTTTTTCTGTACATTTTAAAATTAATGCAGTATTTATCTATATTTCTGTAAATGTCAATTGTCAACTTACTGAAGTGATGATAAATATAGTATTTCACTATTATTTATTGCGTTTTGGTCTTTATTATGTCTGCTTTTTCGTACCTTCTTATGTTGCAATTCTCCGAATTCCATATTGTAAAGTCTATATATATTTTTATTGGATTGGTAAATAAGATAACTGGTTTTTAAAGCCGAAGAATCTATCAGTATATTCAATTTTAAATTGGATATGGCACCACAATAAGTGAGTCAAAGCAGATGCCAATTTTTGTTATGTCTACTGTCTAATTGAATAAGTATAACCATGATGGATGCGTATTGCAATTGTTGAATATTATGTTATGATGTACAAATAAAAATCCTACCAGTCTCGATTATAGGTGCATCAGTTTAGATTTGGTAATTTTGGTGTTTTAATTTATAGATATATATATATATACTAATTGATAATACACTTACATTTAATAAAGTTCTATAAATTAGTTCAGGTGTTTTTTCTTGGTATTCGCATACGAAATCAATTTGATAATTAAGTTTTCTCCCAGGTTGTGGCATGTATATTAGATGGCTTCGCGGGTTACTCTTAAAAACTCTAATTATATGTTATTATTAAATTTGCATGAAATCATTTGCAACATTACAATTTAGCAAAAGAAAATTAACAAAATTGTGTAAAGAAAATTACATTTTTAAATGTGAGATGAACTTTTGAAAGTTTGAAAAGAAGTAATAAGAAATTGTCTAGATAAAACGTGTACATTATAGAGATGGAAAAATAAATTATATAGTCTGTAGGTGTATATTATGTAAATAGTTATGAGTAAAAGTTTTTTTAAATCAAAAATGTCGAGTTGACCAACATTTCAATTATACTGAATAATATAAAGTGTTTTATAAAGAAAAGTAAGAAAAGTTTTTTGTTTTTTTTTTGACATATTTTTTTGTTTATGAAAATTCTGGTAGAGGATATTCCATTAAATAATATTTACGAATTACAGTTTCTTTCAAATCAACATTACAAATATCTTATGAAAAAAACTCATGGTATTTTTGTTTACTATTATTATTTCATATTTATATATTTTCGCATACCTTTGCGCAACAACCCCATGACTTGTAGCTACATTTGTAATTTGCGTTTACTTTACACTTTCTGTAGACGTTAGTCCAAATATATTTTACAATATATAAATTGTAGGTACAGAGTTACTCTATTATTTAATTATTTTATCTTAACGATATTCGCCAGTCAGTGGTGTAGTGTTGTACTTAGATTTATATCCACCTTCTTCCCTGTCATACCACTACCATGTATGCCACTACTTGAAATAGTTACAAACCATAATTATATTCTGAAGTGATACACACATACCATGCAAATTGTTCTATAAGTACACTGAATGCTTCTAATTCTTTCACTAATAAACATAAACAACAAATTAAAATATAAAATTGTATTACTGTTTTTTTCTTCAGTGACTGCAGTAGAATATGATCACTACTAAAGAATCAACCTTTATCCACTCTTATATATAATTTATAAAATTTAATAATTATTTAATATAGCTTAACCTATGTTCTAATTTTATACATTTTGTTGTTATTCTACTAAAGCTTATTGGCAGAAACTTATACTAAATGTTGTTAAATATTGCATAAATGTTTCCTTAACCTAGTTAGTTAATAATTTTATTAGTTTTAATTCTAATAATGTTTATATACATAGCAACAGGTAACAAAATATTATACTATGTAAGTACCCTGAATTTATTGACAATGTATATATATATATATATATACATTATGCGTGATGTACCTAATATAGTACCTAATCATAGTATCATACACGAGTATTTTAAATCTGCTTAAAAACAATACTTTATCTAATGTATTTCCATTAATAATTTACTTTTTTAGTTGTGAATAGACTTAAAAAAAAACATAGACTTATAAAAATTAACGAAAATTAGTACAATAAATGTAAAGATAGATGTAATTAATTGTAATAATCATAGAATTTAAAAAATAAATGTCATTACTTACACGTAATAAAAAACCACAATCATCCATTACACAGACATTTTTAACTACATTACATTATTTAATTTTTCATATTTTTAATGAGTAGGTAATATAAAAAAATTATAAAAAAAAATGTGCTTTTATAATTTTAATACTTAGTAAGACATTTTTCATTTTTTTTTAAATAATCCCAAAATACCTAATATCGTTTATTATTTCAGAAAAATGAGTTTCCGGATAATGATTTTCTTTACGATAAAGAAAAATGTATAACAATTCGAATTTTGTTGCAGTTTTTTAATTTTCAATATACAGTTTTTTTAATTAAAACGTTAACTTCAATAATGATTTTATGTATTTTTTTATAACAACTTTTTTCCACAAATCAAGAAAATAAAAAATAATAAAACATTTATAAATTATACGACCATATTAGCCATATTATTTTATATGGGGTCTATATTAAATTTTGTTAAACAAATAAGTATGTATATTAACCATAATAACAAAATCCCAAATAATGCCAACATAATAATTTTTGTTTAAACAAAAATTAAAGCAATATATCTAGGGATCAAAAAATTTGTGGGAGGTGTATTGATTCAGATTATAAATACTTGTTGATCTGATTACTATAATTTGTTTTCAGAATTAAATATACTCAAACAATAAGATTAATCCCTTTAACTGCTTAATGTTTGAAATTATTCTAAGACGTTTAATGTATTTTCATTTTTACCCATTAAAACAAATTTTATTTAAATATTGCATTTTTATACAATATAGTATCAAAGGTATTATAACTTTTGGTATGCATATTAGATAATAGTTAAATATTATAAATTGAATACTAATAAGTTTTAATTATATAAAGATGCATTTTTGTAGTGTTGCATACTGTCGAAATTGTCTTAAAAGTAAGGATTAAAATCGCATCGGTGGATATTACGGTTTATTGTTTTTATGCAGTGAATTGAAATGTCCTAAAATAATGGATCAACGTGTCTGATCAGAATAAATTCCCGGTACCTTGATTATAAATATTATTTTATTTTTAAGGCCGAGGGGAGAGTAGGATATGAATTATAATTTACGAATTTTATTTTATCAACTGTTAATATTTGAATAGTAGGTTTTACTTTAATACTTTAAGTTAAATATTTTGAATTCAGAGTTAGTGCTACTAATGAACCTGATAAAACGAATAAAACATATAAACGTTACTAGATGCAAATAATGTTCTCTGCATTGAAACATAATATAATAACGACACCAGACAACCTTTATTGTCTCATAATAATAGTCGACAAAACCAAAAACCAAACCACTATAATATATTCTAACAATATAACGACCATTTAATTGTGTATTGACGGTCACCGTCTTGATTTTGACAACAATAACAATAATACCGACGTTGATACGACTACTATAAGTTGTACTCGTATATATATTATTTAAAAATAGATCATGACAATAGCTGAATGTCCTCTTACATCAACATCCCCTCAAAAACAATGACGGTCTGTGACGTCTCTTGAAGTAAAAATTCATTATAATTATTAGACTACATCTTAAAAAGGTCTTATTTGGATTTTATAAACATAAATAATATTTTAGGTACACAAAATTATGAGGAAATGCAAAAAATTCTAATAAAAACGGTCGTATAGGCACGTACCTATACAAGGCTCCTGCTATCTCCTGTGAATGGTATATAATATATATACTTATATAAATATTTGACTTAAGTGCGTCTTATCTTGACGCATTGCTCTTGGCACGTAATCCTCAGAAAATGAAAGTCGCAAACCGAAAATAATGAAGCCCGCATATATATAAATATAATATAATGTAAAGACGACGCCGGAATTTCGATTCACTGCACACTATTGCACACTATGAGAAAAAGAAATGACCGGCCGCATTGACTACTTTTAAGATATTGAAAATATTACTGTTACCCGTTTTGAGCATAATATAATATTATGTCAAAAATGTGGTCGATGGTTAAATAAGTTACTTTCCGGCTCATGATCACGACTCACGAGTCTGCAGGTTATATCCAGTGAGGTCCATCCTACTCCTACACGATATAAATCGACAGCTACAATAATCTGATAAACGAGATATTAGCCATGCTCAGACGACAGCAGTCAATATAAAGGTGGCTTCACACTGATAACATGATTATTTCTAAAAAAAATAGCGCGATACTTATTGAATCGTGGTAGTTAGTAAGCTATATATTAATAACCAAATACCATACTACCATAGTATATAATTGAATATAGCACAAACTAAAATTCGAATCTAGAACCAAAAATCAGTTATCATTAACCGTTCAATTCATCAATACACTTACTTAATTCACTTCGCCACATTAAAAAATGACCATAATATATTTCAAAAAAGTGTTGGCAAACATCATGATAGACTGTAAAGCCGTCTTAATACGTGGTACAATCACGAACCACTAAATTTTTGTCGTCGACTAATCTTAGAAAACGATCGTGCACATGCAATTGTAGTCGTTTCTATTAGGTGTTCGCCGTGACACCGACTGATTATAGATCAAACAAATGCATATCCAAGCGTACGAGGTGTGCAATATACATATATTGCGAATAAGATGTGGTAAATAACGGAATATCCCCCGTCACGGGGATCAGCTGGATAATATTATAATACTCAACCGAGGTCCACGATCCATCATACACTTTAATTGCGGATAGGTCGTATAGACCAGGAGTGGCCAACCATCAACCCACCTTAGATTATTTTATGGCCCGCAAACGTTTTACACTTTTTAAAAATATATTTATTTAAATATATGTTTATGTTTGATTTAAATCTAACATGGGAATATATAATTGTGCATGCAGCCCACGAGATTTTAATGCATTTTCAAAGTAGCCGCAAGGTCATTTGGGTTGGCCACCCCTGGTATAGACGTATTATCATTATTCTAACTAAGAGTATACGGTGTCAAAATAAAACTAATCTTTGTCTCACATGAAGAGATCGAACCGTACAGAGTAGTCGAATTTCAGGTCACATGGCTATAGGTGTGACGGGTGATGTGAACAAACTAGTTCATACTGTTGAGCGAATGGGCGATGAGCGTTCCTGCGTTAGTCTCAGCATGGTATGTGCCTGTTACTATCGCAAACATTTGTTTACGTCTCGCATTTGGTTTGTATATCGTCCGTTTGTCACCTCCAAGTTGAGAGATCAAGGATCTTACAAATGTCCAACCCGTGTGATGGAGGCACTATGTAATCTTCATCATCCCAAGAACGGCTAAACGAGATGATCAGACGTTAACGTAATAACGTACGAAGGGAGAGCGCGAGGTAAGATGCACAATCGGCCACCTATATTAGTCATATAAAGGTTTTTTGTAGAAATAATTGTTCTTTAAAATATATTTTATTCAAACATGGTATAATGATATTATACCTATGTATAGAGCATGTATACGTTGGCGGAGTTCGAGTTTATTTAACATTGCTAATAAAGTATGTACATCATATAATGATTTTTAGTACATATAATATGTTAATATATTACGTAAATATTATATTGTACATCATATGTACTATTTATATAAATCATAATACATATATACATATGCGCGTGTGTGTATTACAGTCGAACTGCTCGTATTTCGAAAAATCGAACCGAATTTAAGTTGTTCAGTTTGAGTTTGAAAGTCGAACCTAGTTTTTAGAAAATCGATCCAAACTAAACTTGAACAAAAAGTTTGAAATTCTATAATTAATTTGAACTCCAAAATAGTTTGAACTCTAAAGAAATGTTCGAACTTCGAAAAAAAATTCAAACACGTCAAAAGAAATTTGTATTTTGTCTATTGTCTATTTTATCGACGAAAAATGCATTCGTATATATAATATATGTTTGCTTGTTAATTATTTTTAACACATTTGAGATTGAGACCAAATATTTTTATTTTATTTTCGAATTTTATGATGAACACCATTTCTACGTGGTATAGGTACCTGCCCATACATATTATGTCTAAAAAGACAAACACTGTATTTAGACTGCTGTACCTGAAATCATTTTGGTATATTATAGCAAAATAACTATAGTCTAGAATTTTAATTAATAAAAATGATTATAAGATATTATATACTATATCTTTATTCTATTATGTATTTATTTTATAATACTTTTTAAATACATATAAAAAAAAATAGTAATTTTATAATATATTATATTATTATTATTATATATTATAATATATATTGTGTTTCTGACGATACTATATATCTATTGAATTTATAGCTTACTATTTTTTTCGTAAAGTAGTTCCAAATTCTCCTCCTTTCCGCAGTTTTTTATATTATCGCTCTATTTTCTATTTCTGGCCTGGAAAGGGGAGGAGAGGTATGTTCAAAAAGTTCCTGATTTTTTTTTTTTAATATAGTGCTTACCTAGTTACCTACAAGTTATTGAGACTCATAATCTTCAAAGTATCATCTGGCTTGGTTTATACCCTTTTTGCCAATGACATTTCTACTGTTAAAAGCAATCCTGAAAAGCAGTTTCTGGATCGCACGTAGTTCCGTTACCAATTTTTTTTTTCATTTCATCTTTTATCGTAAATCTTTGTTCTATTGACGGAGATTTTTAGTTTAGAAAATAAAAAAAGTCTACTTGGGCCAAGTCGAGTGTATACGGTGGATAAGGAAGCACGGTCATATGATTTTCACGCAAAAAATCATAAATCAACAGTGTATGCGCCGGAACATTGTCGTGATGGAGGAATCAATAATTTTCCTTCGCTACTTCAGACTTTTTCCTCCTCAATTTTTCTTGGAGACAATTTAATACTTCTAGATAGTACCATAGATTAAAAGTTAGTCATTTGTGACGGATAACTATAACTCCCAGATTGTCAAAAATACCGTTAGCAGCATACCTTTGACATACAAAACTTAATATTTATTTGTCGTTTGTGAATATTAGTCATCTAAAAAATCGTACAATACACACGATTCATCTACATTAAAAGTTTACAGTAATTAGTTATTAGATAGCAATAAATATTTTTCATTTATTTTAAAATATAGTGATTTATCTCTCTTTTTTTTTAATTTAAAAACATATACGATACTATGATTTGTCTATTTTTACGAACAATAGTATGGGAACTTTTTGAGCCGACTTTGTTTTGTTTATTTAATTCCAAAGTTTTGGTTTTTGGCAAGGAATTTGAATAATTTCACAGTTTTTTTTTTACTGAGTTGTTGAAAAGACACCCCTCTCCTTACTAGATGCCATAGTTCCACCCTATTTTCTTTAAGTCAGAGAAGGATGCAGAGAACATACTTGCATTTCACTGATCCAGTTTTTTTGTTAATAATTTTAATACTTTTACGATTTTTATGTTTTAAACCTGTTTATCATTTAGTAAAATTTAAAATAACAATAAAATCTATAGTACCTAATATTGAACAACCATAAATAATATAATATTATTTATTTTATATAAATATATTAAATATTCATTAAAACCATTTTTCTATACCTATGTTTGGTCTTATTGGTTTTAAATTCAATATTGCGAAGTCACCTTATTCAGAATTTATTTTTTACTATGACAAATCAAGACCTCGACTGCATTGGCCGCGATATTTTGTGGTGTATTACAATTTTTAAATAACCCCTTCCCTCTGGATTGAGCATAAGGTATGTTACTGATTGTTTGTGTTTATTTGTGCGTTTCAATATATTATTTATTTATGTATTACCATTTTAAAACAAAATATCCAACCGTTAGTATAATAATATTACACGTGACTTAAAACTATTTTCAATTTTAAATCGTATTTATTTTATTGGTAGGAAATTCAACTTGTTTTCAATCGTCAAGCTTTTGTTTTAGACAAACTATAATATTTATAAGGTCTTAAATACATTTTATTTTCTTATGGAAATAAAATAAATGGTTTCACTTATAAAAGTTTTAAAATTCGGATTAAATTTAAATTTATATTAAAAGGTTTGACCTAATTCACTTTAAGTACATAATATAGTAATTATTAATGGATATACATATAATCAAAATACTCTGTTCGATTGGCACATTATTAAGAATCTTACCTATACAAGTTTATAATAAGATAGTTTTCATTGGCATATCGTCGAGTGTTGAAGAAAGATAAAAATGTGTTTTAACATATTATATCAAATTAATAAAAATATTTATATCTATAATATATAATATATATTATATATAGCCATATAGGGAGTGAAAAGAAGGGGGTAAAAATATTTTTTAAGAGGAACGAAGTGTTATTCCTTCATGTAGTTATGTGGACGCAGTTGGGGTAGTTATGAAAATATATTATTATTAATAGCTTTTTAATATTTTTTATTATTATGCGAGAACTTGATTATTGCGTCTGTCGAGTACAACGACCTATACGACTAAATGCCTTGACACGCCAGCCGCCACAGTCAACGCAATACAATCCCAATCGTTTGTGCGTGAATAGTGTCAGTGACGACGGCCGTTTGACACCGTCTGTCTGCGCCGGGAATTAGTGAAATCGCCGAGCGTATATACACGACCGGCTGCCGCCACCCGTTCCTCTTAATCGCTGTAGCCTCGGGTGATATGTATATAAGGTTGGGGACACTTCCTATCTCCCTGTGTACAGAGAAGACGCTTTAGTAGAATAATTGACTACCTAGCGCTGTGAGCGAGTTCAATGATTTTTATAATTTATAATATTATTATGTCGCGCGCGCGTGTGTGTGTGTGTGTGTGTGTGGTGTGTAATGTGGTAATGTGTATACTGCAGATAATAAAATCAAAATTAATTAATACCCGCTATAATTATACATTATACATACCTATATAATTATTCTCATATTAAACACCGATGACAGATTTTAAATTTTATGTGTTTTGAACTAATTTAAAAACTTGTTTATGATAGAAAATAACCTCAACAACCAATTTATCATAATTCATATTATAATATACGTATAAGGTAAATATGTATAGGTAAGTACTGAAAGTTTAGTACGTAAAAAGAAATTTGCTATATTCTCCATGATGGCTTATCTTAAGTGAGAGTTCACTGATGTACTTATATTTTATTATATTATGCTGGAGGTGAGGAAGGTAACTGGTAATACTACCATAGGTTAGTGTGCGCAATTGATATACTTGTACCTACGTTATATAGGTACAATCACCGATTATCGTCGTAATGAGAATAGCGAATTTCTTAAATTGTATAACAAATTTTTTGCAGAAGTTCCAACTCTAATGTATACATTGGATATTAATATATTATTATTTGTTTACAAATAATATGATTATATGAATACAAATGATTTTGAAAAGTTTATATAAAAATAATAATTTCTTATTACAAATTCGAATAGTATATTACACATTTCAACATCGCCGTCTGATGACTATCAAATATAATAAAGTTCAAACATAATATAATAAGGTAATCATTATTTCTATTTCGAGTTTAAATTTTCAATTTTTTTTGTATCATTGTATACCATTTGGGTTTTTGGAACAAAATAACTCTTACATAATATCGAATGTCAGCTAAAGAAAAATATAATAAATAATTCCTATGTTGGCTCTATTATAAATCTGATTGTAAATAAATGTGTCCCTATTATTTTTAGTAAATATATATTTATTTAATATTATTAAAATCGTTCATACAACGCAAAATATAATAGCAAACTAGGTGAAAATAATGCATATTATCTAACCTTCTAAAAAAATGTCCGAGACAGTATATTTGTTTCCTTGGCCTGAAATGTATTCGTAGAAGTAGGTAGGTATTCAAAATGTACTGACATTGTCTGTCAGATGAGCTACAATATGGAAGGACGTAATAATACTATGCGAATATAAAAAAAGAAAAAATTCAATGACTGAAATATTAGATATTATGCGTTTACGGAAATTATTAACTTTAATATTAAAATATATAAATCCTATATAATATATAATATATATTTATATATATAATAGGAAGTAAATAAAGTATTTGTAGCCAAAAACATGACACTGTGGGTTATAAAAATATTTAAACTTAAAATATTTTCAACACTTTAGTCACAATAAATCAGTAACACGTATAATTGCGTTATTAATGCATTATGCAATAAATTAACTGAACATAAAATCTGAATTTTTAACTCACTATCACTTATGGATCTTCCAAGAAAACCATATAATGTGTATTAAAAGTCTACATTACTCAGAACATATTGTAAGTACTAGCTTCTATTTAAAAGTTTAAAACATATTTAATACAATTATTTTTGTTTAATGTTTTAAGTTAGGTACATTAAACGCAATTAATAATAATATCAAGCTAAATTTCCAAACTTCACTGCAACATAATAATAATGTGTCTGTACTCTGTATGTGCTGCTATTAAAAAGTGTATTTTTTCAATGTCATAATATTAATTCAGTAATTTTTAAATTCGTATAGCTAAATTATGTTATTATATTATATTATATTATATTTTTATTTTTGACTGGAATAGTGGATGAATTGATTTTAATATTTTACAATTATGATTATTTTTTTTATGTCTTCTATTAACGCGTTTGGCCTTTTAAAATTTCTTAAAACTACAATTTTAGAGGTTTCTGAAAGAAAACTAAGTCCAATTTGGGATTTAAAAACTCAAAAATACATATTTTCCATAACTTTTTGAAATCTATGAAAAAAAAATCAATAAAAAATGGAAGACTGATTTTTGACCAAATTGATTTTATTATTATCTATATAATATAGAATATTATAAGATACTTCAAATTTCATTAAATATTGATATTATAATTTCATAAGTTATAAAATAATGAAAAATATTTATTCTAGACATAACATACTTTTTTTAATATTTTGGCTTTTTTTGAGCTTTTATAATATTTTAAGATTTTTGACTTTTTAGTTTTCTTTCTATATTCTATACATGACGGTAAAAAATTGATATTTTTTGATATAACATTTTATGTAAATAAATTGTATATTAAATAAAATTGTCGTTGTTATAATATTTTTGTATGTAGTACAAGAATTTGAAAATGTGTTTGTAAGTTTGTAAGTTACAGATAATAACTTTTCTAAACATTTGTTTTATTCTTTAGTCAAACTTTGGTTTCTCCTGTAGAAATACATCATAATAAAACAGTATATCGTTAGATATGTATTGTATAATATTCATTTTTGAAAACATTTAAAACTTCAAAACTTTAAAATTAAAATAAAGAAAAATTCCTTTATTGGTTTTTATAATAAGATGTTGTGTAATAATATTATGATTTATATGTCAACAAAATATGTTAAGTTTTAGTATTGAAATAATAACAATAACGTTTCGTATTGCAAAAAATATTATAACGAAGGAAATGCATATTATCGATTAAATGTATTGCAGTAACGAACAATATATATATAATGCTATTCGTTTTCATACCTCGGAGCGTATAGCGTATACTACATTACTATAATATTATTGTACCTAATGTCGATTTTGTTACCACTGCGGTTATTGCGCTTTATAATATTCTCGGTAGTAATACTATTTTATCATGAAAGCTTAATTGATTGTTAGTGTTTTCTATTCTTTGTCGCAGACGTGTACTATATTAGCAATGATAATAGTAATACGGGTTAATAATGTGCGTCGTATATAAAGCACCGGTATATAATCGTATATATATATGTATATATATACCTATAATTATATACGATATATAATAGAAATATATATGGACGGTGAAGTTTTTCTCCTTCTCACTTTATCGGAAAAATTTGAAAAAAAAAACACCACGAGATTGTTAGTTGTCACATCGCGTTATAATATGGCAAACGCGCGTTTATTACAGCCGCGCATTCCAAATATATAATTCCGATCTTCCTACGCTCTTAGCGAGACTTATTGGATCGGTCTCAAAAAGAAAATTCCTCCGTGGGTCATGATCAGCGAGGGTTGTGTTTGCGAGTGTTTGGGTGGGGGTAACTGTATAAACGGAGAAGAGTAAGGAGCACACGATATCGTTATCGTGAGCAGAAGACAAATAGGAAGAGAGATGGGAGAAGCGTAGTAGAAGAGAAGGTACGCACAATTTTCTGTCGGGACACCCGACGGCGGTGATGCTGGTGCAGCCACCGACGTCGTAGGGCCCCGCCGCAGCTGCAGCTACCGGTGTACATATATAATATGCGATGACAACGGCGGTGGTTGTAGTGGCGGGGTCGGGGGTGTGTTGAACTCGAGCCAAGGTGTCAGACATAACAATCAATGACGACTGTGCTTGCCAATTATTCCGCCGTCGTGCTACGTTTTAATTTTTATCTCTTTCGGTTTGGGTTTCTTTTTGCCCCGAATATTTCCTGCGCGGATTTGTTTTTTTTTTTATATAGATACATGCACATTTTTCAGTCACGTTTTCGGAATCGTCATCGGGGTGTTCGCATAAAGCGCGGGTGGCTAGCAGTCATGGGAAGGGTGGGGTTAGGGGAAAGGAGGAGCAAACGACGGAGTTTTTAAAAAAAAAAAAAAAAAATTTACGCTCAAGGCGATATGAAATAAAATTACCAAACGGAAAACTTTTGGATAGTGTCTCGGCCGCTGCCGATAGGAGCGACGGCGGTTGTGGCGGCGGCGGCGGCGTCGCGTAAGTGGTGGGAGCCGGCGGTGTCGGCAAGGTGCGTACTGAACGTGGGCGCAGACACGAAAATGTTGAGGCACCTTGGTCGGTCGGGGGTCATACACACGCGCTCACGCGTTCTGCTCACTAGTTACCAGCAGCGGGAACGTCGTTACACACGCCCGTTTCTTTTTTTAGTCGTCCCGCCGTCCTCACGTTTCACGATTAGTCGCCGACACACCGCCGTCGCAACAGTACACGCACGTCCGCGCAGCCGTCCCAACGAAATTAATCACAACAATATCCGTCGTCCCGCCTTAGACTGCCAGAGACGTCCGCGCACAACACAAACAACAACAACAAAAATAATAATTATTTAATTTCGTCGTTATCATTTTTGAAGCCGGTCGCGACGATCGCGTTTAATTTCCTAAACGTTAAAAAGACCGGAAAAATTATCAATGATCCGTCTACACTACCGCCGCCGTCGCCGTACAACCGTCATCGTTCCCATCAAGTACAGTTAACACCTGCACTCAACGACGCAATACGTTCGGTGTACAGCACTACAACCACCGCCGCCTTCGTCATTCCGCGCACAATCCAAAAAGTAGACCGGTCGCTCTACAAACATGGTAAGTGCGGACGATCGATCGCCCGAGACGCGAGATTATCGTCTATTTATTTTTTCTTATCATTGACGAAAAAAATGGAAAATATATTTTAAATTTTCCCGGTTTTGCGGTGAATGAGGGGGAGGGAAAACGACGTTTGGACGAATTTTCATTATCTCCGTCGTCGTTATTATTATTATTTTTATTATTATGATTTATTATTACCGTTCGCCTTTCGCCGGGTGCGGCGGTGACGAGTCTGCTACGGTATAGTATAATATTATTATGTAGGCACTAGGCAGCCGTGGCTTGTAATCGTCGCCGTGTCCCGGTCGTCGGGCGGACGGTCGACCGACTCGCGCGCGCGCACACGTACAAATACACAGGTCACAGACACACACAGCGCGAACGCACACGCTGCCGCCGCCGCCGCCGCGTCCTTTCTACCACAGCCACACCGCCGCGCCGCTTCCTCTCCCCACTCCGCCGCACAGCTGCCGCGTACGGCCGACCGACGGACCGGCCGGTGTCTCCCCGCCGCTAATCCCCCCGACCCGCGTTCTACCGCCACCGACACGTAGGACCGTCTAGACGTCTAGGCCTCGCGGCGTTCATGTTCCGGTAACCTTGTCCAGCCCACCCGGCGGCGGCGGCACCCCTCCGGTCCGTGTCGGCGGCGGCTGACTCGTATCAGACGTAATTTTTTTTTTTTTTACTACGCGCGCCGCACTTCGTTTTTATTAGGTACGATTCATGCACGGCTGATATTACTCTAATACTACATAATACTGTTATTATCGTTATTATTATTCAGCGGCATCGTTTCCATGCATAATAATAATAATAATATAATTTAACCAGAAACTATGAATTGTATTATAATAGATAATAATATTTACCTTTTACGGTAAGCCGTAAGCCTCAGTGCGAGCGGGGGCAGTGTATTTTTGTTTTCGTCTATAGAGAGAAAACTATATAGTGTTGCTGAATGGAAAAGTCCATAACGATCGTTGAAATACGCCGCCCGACTCGAGACAGCGTGCACAGAGTTATAATACGAGTTATATCAGATTGGTGCAGTACGAATGAGAGATAATAACACCACACGAGTTGTTTTACCTTTAAACAGTAGTTATCGTATTAATTTATCGACTTTCGTCAATGTTTGTCGATTTAAATTCTCATTTACGAAATTAGCCGATTCGTCCGCGACTACCGCGCAGTTCGTATATCGTATAAACAGAATCATCGAAGACGTATCTTTATTATTTATCGTTATGCACATTAAAATAATAATCTCTATTATTATAGTAAGGATATTGCAGTTATATAGATTATTTATTTACTCTTTTAACCGACGCGCGTCCGGAGTTCGGCATATATATATATGTATATATTTAAGGTTATTTTTAAGTCTTATGGACTAGCTATATATATATATACGAATAATGTTTAACTTTAGGAACTTTTTCCGCCCCGTATGTTTGGTTTTTGTTGTTTATTACGCTGCACAGATCCAAAATATTACGTTATATTATCCGAATAACAATCACTTTAAAAATAATAGTCGTAAAAATTATACACCAAATATTGTAAAACCACTGAACTTGCTATTGATTCTTGCTATTGTTTTTTTTCACACCCTTCAGATGTCGGTAATTCTATATACTTTGAAAATACTACAATCGTATCGCAAAAATTGACATTTTCCATTAAAAATTTTTGTTTTGTAACACTATAACTGATGCGACCGTTAATTTAAATGCGATTCGTCGATAAATATTTAAATTTATGAAGTACATTGTAACATAAATGAGTGCTATACCGACGATTTTATGTGTAGATGACATTAAATTTGCTGCCGTTGACATAATACGCCGGGATGTGTGTTACCATGAAATGTAAATTACAATATTAATTATGCGTTTGATAGTTAGGCAGGTACCTAACTGTTACGGCCATCGACTCTGTTAAGTACGAAAATAACAGGAAAACCATCAACCAGATACAATATATTATTAATTGGATATAATAAATGTGAAAAATAAATAATACATTCCAAGTTATTTGTTTTACACAACAATTATTATTCCGTTCTGCGTAATTTCATTTGCACACTGCTATTGTTGTTTGTATAGGTATTGCATTTTATAATTACTCGACTATAATCCGAAACCCGAGTACATTATTTTAACACGGCGATTAAATTGTGATAGGTTGGTAGGTACCACACACACGCATACAATTGCTGTATTCATTATTAATGTTATTATTTAGTCTGCGTAGTAATGTTAACATGTAAATTATTGTAAAAATACGGCATTCCCGTTAACCCTAACCACTGCTGCTGCTGTGTATACAATATATATTAATATATTATTATTATTATTACAACGAAAACGCAACGTAGTGCAAACGCACGCTCGAATTATTTCCAAGCGAGTCTGAAAAAGTCTCAACACGAATTCGCACTTTCTTTTATTGTTTGCAGATACTACTATTACATATATTACGTACCTGTATATAATATTGTTATACTAATGAGAATAAATCTGTAATTATTTTGACTAGACGGATTGCAAAGCACGTTATTTTTATAAAAACTACGCACAGAGACAATAAAATATGTATTGTATACAGATAAAAGTGATTTTAATCGGTTGTTGTTTTTCAAATACAACACACATAAACATAATTATTATTATATTATTGTGTACGAGACGCGACAGACATACGACACCATTATGACACTATAATATGTTTATATACATGTTGTGATACGCGTATATTATTATTATTATTATATTGCCGTCGATGATGTGTAGTCTAAACTCTAATACAATAATACGTCGCTAATAGACTATATTGTATAAATACATTAATTAGTACGTTTACCGTATACTTAGCGCCACTCATCCTCGTGTTTGCCGCATTGGGTGGGGATACAGAGGAACGCCTTTTAAAACGGCAGTTGCTGCAATATCGTTGTCGATGACAGGTCATGGACGAAAATCATCGTTGTTCGAGAATCGAGATAACATATTATTCGCGAGTAAATCGATCGGATTAGCACTGGCATTTGACGAGGTTTTTATTAATCGATCTTTATAATACTCGTAGTAATAAGGTAAGCTTGTTCATGTCTATAATATAATAAAAGTACCGTGCGTGTAGATGAGGCGTCTACAGTTATTTTTTTTACGCGCACGTGTAACTTTATAGATGTAAAGGATATGAGATATTATTTACTTTATTATATTTTTACCAAGGTACACAATGATTATTTTTAAAACATTTTTTTGAGGCAGCATTACAAAATCTGTCAATATTATATTATATAATATAATATTATAATGGTATAAAGTTCGTCCCTAGACATCGACACTCAACAACTGTAGATATCTGTATACACATCAAATAACAAGATATTTAATATAATGGGGCTGTGTGTGTGTGTTTTTATAGTACGAGCGTTTTATACGCGCCAGACGTCTGGGTCTTGAGAATCCGTGAGCGTAACTCTAACCGATGAAATTTCCGCTGTTTACACACCGCGCACAGAGTAAAAAACCGCAAAATAAAACCTCGAACGATGTTATGACCGCGTTCTAGATTTGTGAAACCAAGTCGTCTGACCGTAAAATCGTTTATTTCCCTCTTGAAAATCACATTCTTAATAGTATCGTTTTGAAAATATTATAGAAACACATTGGTTACAAAAGGCATGTCTATAGGAGTAAAAGTCTGGTCAAAAATCCTTTCGTGTTTTTCAACCGGAACGTAAAAGTACGGACGTATATAGGAATTTTCTATGATTTTAATTTTCAATACAAGTAATATAAAGGCGCTTTTCTTTTAACTTTAAATAAAACAATAAAAATATTGAGATTAGAAAAACTTTAAATAGAAAACACGGTCACTGATAAATGTATATATTACAATATCACCTATATATAATATTATTGCTTAAGTTAATACTTAATGGTAAATATAAGTTTGTTTGAGATAATAATAGCATTTTTACATCAACATTTACGAATATATAGTTTCTTTGTTTAAATTGTTAATTTAATTATAAAATTGTCCATTTTCCTAATGAAAAAACGAAATAAACTTATTTAATTATGTTAGTTAAAAAGTTCTAAGAATTCAGTTTTAGAAAAGAACAATTCTGAAGAGTTGCCAGATTAAACTTAAGTTTTAAATACATGACATGATTTTGGTTATAATTAAAAATAAATATTTTAGTGTTGTATAAAGTTTAACATTGATTATTATAAGATTTCAACTTTTACAACTAATAGAAATTATGCGTTGTATTGCTTTTCGGAAATATGCTTAGTTAATACGTTTAATACTTGTATATTTTGTATTTTACAACGTTTTGGCTCAATAACACAACAATCGCAGGTGCACCCACCGCGATGCAGTTGATTAAAGTTATACCTTATTTATTTGTATTTTTTAATTTTGGTATGCAATTTATTATTACAAAAATAAAGGAATAATTTTGGAATTAAACGGCATTTTATTATTATTATTATTATTTTTTTTTGTGGATAGGATAATACTTTAAGGAATAAAAACTTTTTGTCAGAAAATCTTTCGTTTTTATGACTATATATACTTTTGCAAAATGATATAGGTAGGCACTTTGAATCTTTTGACTCTTTCAGGTTGATTTTGAAACAAAAATATGATGTAAAAATTGACCGTGTGGTAGAAAAACAATTTATGAAGATTTTATTTGTATTATAACTTTGTGTATATATAGGGAATAGTGGTGCTGACGATGAAAATATAGGTCACGGTATTAATAAATCCGTAATTCGCGTATATTTACTGATTATGCAGTTTATGAAATTTTATAATAAAATTAACGCGCACCAACATGTTGTTATTACTTCAGTGTAGATTTTTTTTTGTAAGTCTCAGAAATTATGTACTATTACTAAATGAATGAAACATAATATTCAGCATGTTTGTTAATAACATTATATATATATATATATATAATCGTAGATATATAGGTACAATGTCATATTCGTATATATATTAAAAACAATTGTTTATAAAATAGCGGTTTCGCAATAATACGAAAAAGAATTATTTATTTATTTATCATCATAGGTATTTATAATTGTTCTGTCAACAGAAATGAAAACAATATAAATATTAATTAAAAACGGGGTGTAATCGAATTCCATTGTGGATTTTGGTTAAAAATCATGTAGTTAGTCAAACGATGTATAATAATATTATGCATAATGTACACGCGTGCAACTGCGGGTGCGGCATAATATTATAAAGTGTGTAAAAAAATATTTCGCCATATATAATACGTAAGTTGCCAAATACATTTTTATATATACGTAGCTTTTAATTATATATGTATACACCTAGTACCTACGCTATTGCGAAATCCTATTTTTATGCAATTTATTTTTTATGCATTTATAATTTTTTCCGGGTGTATTAAAATGTTTGAAAAATTATGTTCTTTTATTACTTCGGTTGGATCAGTAATATATCTTATCATTTATATCGTACACGTAAGATATGTATATTGCATATAGACTAATATATAAACCATAAGGAGAATGTTCTAGTGAATTTATTATTATGTATATAGGTATATCATACATTTTACGTTTCATTGTTATTGGTTGTTTAACGTTTCTTGGTATACCGATTATTAAAAAAATTTATGAAGCCAATCGAAAATCTGGACCCGTCTATTTTATACCTTAATACATTTATAAATATATTTTACTGTTGATAGACGCAGATATATATACTACTAATAATAAAATAAAACATAATTTCAAAAGTAAGGAAGAAAAAATTAAATTCGATGTAAGCATCAATAATGTGGTCGATTAACCGCGATTACATGTTTTAAAATTTTATTTAAGTTATATTTTTTATTTTATAGCATTTAAACCTATTATTAATATAATATTTTAATTTAACAAATATAATGAGAGAATACAACTAGCTATTTACTAAATTAGAAGTTTTATTTGTTTATATTAATTTGTTTTTACTGATATCGCGTTTGTTAAGTCGATTTGGAATTTATTTTGAAACACCGTTCTTCGGGGGGAGTTTTTTTTATAAAAACCAACATTTATGCAATCTGCAGACTTATTACGCCAATTGAATAATAAAATATTTTCAGAATTCTATTTGGTTTCAAATGAAAAATAAATTAAAACAGAATAATCAATTTTAAGTGTTGTGTTTTTATTTTAATACTTTTATGCTATACTTATTATAATGAATGTATATTAAATTATGTATAGTAAAATGTATAGTAAGATTTTTGTATCGTTTCATACGCAATAAGTCAATATAATATTGTGAAATTGTATACCAATAATATTGTAATAACAACAACTATTTTATTGGAAATTTTTTACACTTTTATAATAAAATGTTTATATGAATTTATTATTTTATATTATTATACTTACACAATAAAAAAGTAAATATTAAATTATAAAAAATACATAGAAATAAAATAATTAAAATAATATTTAGCGACTCATATTTAAATTCTTAAATTATTTGCTGTAGAAAAAATATAAATATTAATAAATAAAATATATAATTTTTTATATAATATATACATCAACATATCGGTATCCTAAGATTAGTTTAATATATGTATAAATATTTCCCTGTATCACTGTTTTTAACTATAATTTGATAATACGACTATAATATAAGTAGTAGACATTATTCATGTACTGCCGCAGCAACTTTCGATATTTGAATATTTAGTTTTTTATTGTTCCACTATTTCAATCAAGCATCTTCCCAATGTTTTACAAATGTTTAGCACTTAGTTGTGGCATCCTTGATGGTGAATAATTATTTTCTGCAATACATTGTTTACTAAAGATAAGTGAAAATAGTCACCTGCAATAGTGCAGTGACGTTCTACGTATATAGATTATAGATATAATATTATGTAGTACCCCGATGTATTTTAATAATAACTATAGAATGTACATATCGTATACGAGTGGGACGAAGAACAGAAAAGTATTTTAAATATTCCGAAACTATCTAAACAAAATGTGACTTGCGGTCGACTTATACCAATTGCTGACACGTCGAGCGCCAACGTATTTCGACGACCGTGATTTATTATATCTACGCAGATAATGCCAAAAAGTGCTTCCCTCGAGTACATAGTAATCGACGTTATACGCTCGTCGTGTCAAACTGATCGATGATCTATCTAATATGTATCTCTTACAGTGGTAATATTATTTATTTGTATTGATGTATATGCATATATTATTTTTGTATTTACTATATTATTATGAATGTATGGCGTATAAATATTGTAACTATATACATATAGCGTTCAAACTCAAAAGTTCACATAGACTTCATTAAAAATACCTATGGTTTTTAGTTTAAAAGTCATTCTTTATAACTAAACACGCAATAATAGGTATTTTTTAAAAATCTAAATTGACATTAATTGCAGCAGTGATGGTATTATAAAATAATTATCAATTAAATATTATTATATTCACTCTAATAACATTGACATAAAAATAATACACTGTGAGGTATTTAAATAAGATATGAACATTATTGTTTTTGCCAAGAAATGCCTTAAATATTTGGTCAAGTTAAATAAATATATATTTTATTAATAAGTTAATGTTTTTTTAAAGCAAAAAACTCGTTTTTTCCAAATAATATATCGATGTTTTCTTTTCATGTATAATTTTAAATACTCTGTGCTTGTATTAGCTAGGTAGTATGCATTTATATTTTTTTATCACGTTTGATGTCCTATATATGTTCATTAAATTGTTTATTTTTCATTTTTTTAAGATTCTAGTTATATTTAACAAAATCTTTTTAATATCCTCTATATAGTTTACCAAAACTTGAAATAAAACAATCAAGTTTTTGGTTTTGTGTTAAAAATATTCAATGGTCCCTAGTTTATTCTAATTTATAGTTTTAATTTATATTTAATAGTTTAAAAGAGGATTATTAATTTAAATTTAATATTTATGAGGATATGTACCTAAATTTTAAATTATAGGCATCGGCATAGAGCCATAAAGAATAGTACATACAAATTATTGGTAGGTGTGAACTTTCACGAGGACAAACACGGAAAAAGATGTAGGTAGGTACCCTATTTATAATATAAAAATCGAAGACGTGTAGATAATATTATTTATATTTCGATATTTTCAATTAAATAATTTACACAGTTTTAACAGTTTCAGTAAAGTATGAGGTTACACATTTTTGTTGTAGTATTTTGGCTGGGAAATTAGAATTAACAAGTATAATTAATACTTTTTTAAAGTAAAATACGTTAAGGATTAAAATATAGTCAATATAGTTTAATATTTAGCTCGAAAATCAATTTATTGAAATAGCCTCAACAGGTTGTTGAAAATTAATTTTGTTATAGTTTTCTAAAAGCAATGTATAAGCGAACTCATCTAATATAATAATAATAATAATAATGGTATGTAAATTAATATTGAAATTTAATGTTTTAAATAACAGCAGTATATGACGATGATGTGTTAATGGATAGATAAACCATTTTTTTAAAAATATTTTTAAAAACATTAAAACTTTATGAAATATCGGGTATATAAATACTTAAATGCATTTAACACCTTATACTTACTGTTCTATGAGCTTTATAATACCAAAGAGAATGATTTGTAATATCTTATTTTCTGTGGTTTAACGTGCAGTATTGTGATTATAAGAAGATGTATGTGTGCGTGTACGATTGTATACATATATGTTACAAACGAAATCCGAGATTCGAATCTTTTTTAAAATTTTATTTTATTTCCGAGATCATATTATTATTTTTTCCTTTGACGCACCGTATACATATAAGTGTTGTGCTCGTCGCGTTTAATGGGGTTTTCTCGAATTCGTTTTGTATTAAAAAGAAAAAGAAGAGTTACGGAGTTACATACAAATTAGATTTTCACGTCCATTTCTCCCCGAAAAAAGAATTACAATATCGAATACATATATACATTATAGACTGCAATACTGTCGAACACTCACGCATCGATGTACTTTAAAAAAGTATTCTTCGGCAGTTCGTCGCGATAGTCGTTTGTAGTGCTTTTTCTTTTTTCGTCGAATAACAGATGGAAATAAAAACTTTACTTTTATGTAAGTACTCTAAAATTCTATACACTCTATTGTTTTCCAATCCACTCTCTTTTTCATTCACACCGAATATATATACATTCAAATTATAAACCAATAACCAGAATGACGTTTAATTATTTCGTTCACAATATTTGACTAACTAAAGATGGATTAATATTTTTTTGTATACAATATACATATTATATGGTGACGTGATGGTGTAATATATTATGAGCAACAGTATCATCTCAATTGTGTACAAGGATAGTGGTGTATAATATTATACTTAATATGATAAGACTATAGACCAGTAAAAAAATAAAACTATTGTTATCGAGATCGAGATGCGATTCGCGGCAAGAAACAACAGCACGTTGCAGATTTCATAATAATATATTAATGACAAGGACCACGTGCCGCGATCTCGGCTGGTCGTGTCTGGGCGTATATATAATATATTATTTTATATCGTGCACGAGCGTTTCATATTAAAAGGTACCAAGTTATTTTTTCTTCACCTTACTGCCGGAGAGTACCTAATGAAAACAATTTTTTACGTGCTTTACTGGTTTCTCATATAACATATAAGTACTACTATTGATTCTTAAGAAATAACATTTTTATATTGGGTCGATGTTAATTTACTAAAACAATGCTATTTTTAATACAAAGTTAAGCTGCATGTATGAACCTACATTTTCCAAAACTTAGCCTTCGTGTACCATAGTATTAGATGTGATAATATGTTTATTATACTTGTACATTTACACAATATACCATACTTTAGAAATCACTGAAATTGTATTTACGTGTTTATACTTTGAATTACAAAAATGTTTGTATATTGTATACCTATATATATCACCGAAATTGAGAGTATATGGATGTTGCACGTTGGGGAATCATTCTGCAGTGTACACGATACAAAATAATATGCTATTGAGCGGCACCGGTCGTGTGTACACGGTTTCTGTCGCATGTACGTATGCTTATAATAAGTACTTATATAAAATTATACTATAATAGACACCTTGTATACGTACAGCTGCAGTATATGTGGGGACAAAGTGTATTATTGATTTGTTATATTGTTATTTATACAGACGAATGACCCATAAAGGACGGTAATAATATATACGTGCCTATATATATTATATATACCTATAGTCGATAATATATAGAATACGCGACTGCAGAATTTTGGTGTTATGACAGTATAATAATATAATATGTTATACATATATACAATTAGGTACACATGATGTGTTATTTAACATTCATTGAAATAATATTTGTGTTTGGAATAACGGGATGGGGAAAAATATATTATTGATCAATGCAGATCACCGTTATAAATTATTATGATAAAAATAATATTTTGAATAGGGTAAAGACATTTTAGCGGGCATCGGATATTGGTCATGTCACACGGCGGTATGTAAATGCATTTTGTTTTCGTGATGTTGAGAATTTTGTTGACTTATCTAGACTTGAGTCACCCCGAGAATCGACTGCGTATTATTTTTAGCTCACACGTGTAGACTGCAGGCACCTTCAATCTACGATGTCCTACTCGTATCATACGTAAATATTATGTAAACTATAATTGATATACATTATGTATATTACATATTATTGTTGCGTGTTTGCATAGTCTCTCTCTATCTTTGAATATTATTATTTCGACTGGGATAGAAAAAACTCAAGGACGGATTGGTTCTAGACTATACGAACCATGCGAATAAACAATAATAAAAACATATTATACCGACGAACTTTTGAGAATATTTTGCATACGATATTATACATGCTTACTAACACTATGCGTCATCCGTGGTAGAATATTATTATATTATTATGATGGTGTATAGGCGTATGCTTAACTCTTTTCTAGTCTTTTTATCAAATTGTATACATATTGTTATTATAAATGGATAATATACATATTTGATGTACCTATACGAATGATTATCACTTGCTTAGAGTTGTATTTTTTTCTATTTGTTCAACCTACGACTCTTACACATGCCGTAGCTGCAGGTTGGAGGTAACTATTATACGCCTATACTGTCCTATTATAGTACAAGTCCTAGTAAAGTTTCTTTATCCGTGTTTTCTATTGTCCCCCGATCACAGTTTCCCGCGATATGCCGATACGTATGTATTATGCGTAGGTGTTAAATATTATAATGCGGCCTCATTGTTGCGTGTATATAATTGTGTACACGCGCGTAACAATTTGATTTTTTCCCGACGCGTCCACAGCGTCTATAAATATTAAAAAATAAAATATACAATATTCTCTCTCTATAATAGTATAATTATAATAATATATACTTGACCAGTGTTAACTAGTTGTAGAAATCAAAATTTTCGAATATAACGTACTTGTGAATCGTATGTAGTGACGTAGTGTGTACACTGTACACAGAAACGTTCTCGTATAACTATTACGTTATTATTATTGTAATTCGCAAGACGCGGCATAGTGGTAGACGAGTATTTAACAAATAGACTCAGCGAGCACTAGACGTCCGTACTCCGTACGCCACTCATACCTTAATAGTAATAAACAATCCCTCAACGATAATTGTGATATCCGAGACCTACCTCAGCACGACTATTGGACATAATATATACACGAGATAAATGTTTAAAAAAATAATAAAATAAAAAGTTCCTACAAAAAAAAACCAAAGCATAAATAACAAGCAAGCTTACTATAATATAAACTTATTATTACATTATTTTTTTTATCATTTTAACGTTGTTTAAAGTCATTTTTACTTTAAATAATTATTTTTTTGATATTTTTAACTTTTATTTATTTTTAAACTGTTCATGTTATTTGTACAAAAAACTGACGGTAACAAACAGAATAATTTTGTTTTATGAATATGAATTTCTTTGAAGGTAATATACGTAAAACAATTATAATATATTATTTGCGCATTATAGTCATTATCAGAGCTTAAATAATATATATAATATCGTTTTCAGGTATTTAAACGTTATAAGTTTTATAATTTTTTCCGTTTAATGTTATTATGATGTTTTCAGACATTATTTTATTTTTTTGTTTGCTATTTAACGTTATAACTACATTAAAAACTATAAAAGAAATTATTACTAAATTATTTTGGTCATTAATTGTGGCATAATTAATCACATTGTGATGTAAGAACTATGTAACATAGAATTTATTAGCAGGTTATTAGGTTATTTTCAATAATTTTTAACTTTACATTAAACGACGAAACTATACACACAACCCCAGTTCCGTAACAATAAAAATGAACGTAAATATGATAATAGTTATTGTGTTACTGGATTAAACTAATATGCGTCTTATACATTCAATACTTATAAATATTTCGAATAGCAATATTATTATATTTTTCTAACGCTATAAGTACATGTACGTTTTTTGTTTATTAATAATCTTTAATCATGAATAATGACATAATAACATGTTTAATGGTTCGATTTTCTCGGTTTTTCGGTTAACGATTTTGTTTTTTGTTTTTAATTTTTTTCCGTTATATCTAAACGGCGTTTCGATGCACTTTTAGTTTTTACATTTTAATCGTAAACAGAGCACAATGGAGGACTAAGCATCGTCAATACGTTTTCTTAAATTTTATCTTATCTTCCGGTGTTATTACATGCGCTCTATTTTATTTTTGTTTATTTTTCGGTTGAACGTGATTATTATTCAGTATGCCACAAAAACAATACAACGCGATATTATAATAATCATTGTCTCGTCGTCGCCCGCTTCCGCGGCGGCTGTCACGCGAGATATAACACTCCTTCGGCACATCACTCTCCTCTCATCGCGCTCTCGCAATCTCGCTCTCCTCTCCGTCCGGCCACTATAATGTGCGAATAGTATCCGTTATATTGGTATATTGTTCACAGTTGGAACGGTGATGGTACTGATGGTGGTGACGGTGGTCGTGTTGGGTACTGTCGGGCTGCTCACTTGCGTGCTGCATCACTACAATCAACAATACAACGCGTCCGTGCCCTGTCTGTCGGCAGCGCCCGGGCCGCCGCACCGCAGGCTTACCGCGCCGCCGCCACCGCTGACCAAGAAGAAAAAATCGACGACGACGACTACGACGGCAGCGGCGGCGGCGGCGGCGGCGGCAGCGGCTGTGACGACGACCACGACGACGACGACGACGACGGCTATCATCGCATCGCCACCACCGCTCTCGACTACGAACGGTGCACGTCGTAGCGGCGGCAGCTGTTGTAACAGTAGCAGCACGTCCTCGCGAACCGCCGTAAGTGCACCCTCTCCACCCCGATGACTTGCTCGGTCGGTCGCTCGGTCGCTCGTCTAGTCAACTCGGCTTTTGTTGTTGTTGTTGTTGTTGTTGTAGGCGTCCTAGGCGGCGGCGGGCCACAGCGCGTGGTGTCGGCGGCGTCGGCGTACCGTTTGCCGCCACCGCACACGCTCATTTATTCACCGCAGTCGTGTTGGCAACGTAGCGCGCCCGAGCGGTTGAATTCAAATGTATTGATTATGATAGGGTCATATGGCTAGCGCTCGCGTATATAATAGTGTAGACCGTTAGACCGTATGTGTATAACCGTATGACCGTATATATATACGTATACACACTCACGTATTTAGATGTATGCGTGTGTGCATTTATATATATATATATTATATTATATTATATTAATATGGTGTGTGTGTGTGTGTGTGTGTTTTTGTGTGTGGCGTGGCGAAGGGCCGCGCGCGACGTTTGCGGTGGTGCCAAGTTTAAAATGGGTCGTCCCAGATTCACACGCGTGCCGCCGCCGCCGCCGCCGTTCTCCTATTGTACGACTATGACGACGACGACGAACTAGTCACCGACGTTTCCTCGGCCGCCGCGTCCCACTCCCACTACTACTAGACCACCCCTTCCCATACTTTCCGTGCCCCCCGGCAGTAGTTTATATATATATATGTTGTATTCCGTATTACTACCACGAGAGGAAAATCGTAATGTATTGGAATGTACACGCGCTCGTCTCCCCGGTTTCCGGCTGCACGCGGATATTATGTAGGTAGAGCTATATGGTTAGAGATTGTAGCTCTCTGCTATATAATATGAATTCGTTTGCGATAGACGAAGTTTCAAATCTTAGATTGGCGTTTACTGACTGCGGCGTGTGTCTATAAAACTTAATATAGAGTGGACCGTAAAAAAATACGTTACCTAACGTCTGAGAAAAAACCTCACACGAACTTATTTCGATTTCCCGAGTTTCATCTCGACTGGTTTGTTTTTTTTTCGACATTCGATGCGCGTCGTGTAACTTTATTTAGAAACTATATAATATATATATTGCAGTATCGGCGAAATAAAAACTACTACCGGTTAAACACTTGACCAACTTTGACCAGTTTTTCCCATAAACATTGTGCGTTTAATATTTTTTAATACATATATGTATATAAATATGACTGTTTATATGTGAGTTTGTCTGTTACAAAACGAGTTCCATATGTTTATCCATAAAACGAGTTTTTTTGACAATGAATTACTTTTTTTTTTAATTTTAAATTTACACCTTTTTACTCTCCGGCGAACGACTCCTGATGGTTTGACAAAATTAGCATCGTATATATACGTTTAACATCAATTTTCTTTTTACGTATATAGGTAGTCGTGTATAGGTAATGTCAAAGGAAATTATGATTTGCTAAAACTATTTAATAAATTAGTGTATATAATTCGATGTACACAAAACGCTTTTATTTATTGAAAATAATTACTTAATTACACCAGAACTTTGAAAGTTGTCAGTTACTTATGAACATGTATAATTGTTACAGTGTTTTTAAATAATTAATAAAATGCAATTATTGTAAAATCTAACGGAATTTGAGCATAAAATTATATTTTATTACCTATATAATATTATTATTATTTCATTAATTCCTGTTTTTTTTTACTTTTTATTGCTTATATGTCTAATAAAATCTACACAACTGTATTTAATTGCGAGAATTTCGTTGTATAATGATACGAAGAAATACATTTTAGTCTTGTATAAATGTGCCTGTGTGTATGTTTGTGTGCGTTATATATTGCAATCTAATATGAATTATTTAATGTTTAAGAATTAATATTTGCCATTTAAATGATTTTATTATTTATCTGAAAAACGAATTTTATCCTATTCAATATATGAGTACTGTATAAAATGATTGTCGTAATACCGAATAATGAGTGCATTTGGGTATGTTTTAAGGATTTAAAAAACGTTAGCTGAAATACTTATATTCTATATACTCCATTTTTGCAATCTTAAAACTTAAAAGCACTTGACAACTATTAACTTTGATCTGGTTCATTTTTAAGATGTATCGTATATTATCCAAGTGCGATATCGAATACATTTATATTATAATACATAAGCTTTTTTTGGTAGTTGCTTTACCCTTCAATATAATATTCTTTACAACATTTTAATCTCTAGCAGGTAAAGCATTAGACATTAAAACATCAAGTATATACATTTACTCGCATATTATAATTGTTTAAATATTTGTTAACTAATGCATATTATAATACTATATAGTATAAAACTGTCAATTCACTCAGCTCTTTAAAATATATTTAAATAAAATGTACAATATATACATGTTTTACGATAGCATACATATAGTATAGGTACTTATAAAACTATATATTCAGCTTTAATATTATAAAAATCAATCTAATTGTGAAGTTGTATAACAAATAGTTTTCGAAAGAAATATTAATAGATTCTTCTGCTACCATACGAGATCAGTGTGTTATACGTATTGTATAGTTAAAAGTTAATATAATTATACTCTTTGAAAAGTCCTAGGCTTCCGTTTTAAATAATAATATCATTACCTTGTGATAAAATAGTAAGCTCAAGATCAAATAATCAGACACTTCAACGACAATGTTACCATACTGCTCGTGTATAATACCTATTGCTTCTAACTGGTATATAATGATTTTAAGAGATTACAACGTTTTATTGTCAAATCAATTTTTAAACGATAAGATAAGCAATAGTATATTATTATTTAATTTTTTTGGCGATTACCCATCGTTTGATTTCGTTCGATTTCTAATTGAGTATTTTATTTGGCGATGCATTTTAATATGCAATGTGGGGCTATCGATACATCTGTTGTTATTTTATTTTATTCGATAACTTTTGTCACGTCGGTTAGTTGAAAAAACAAAATAATCATATAACTTTAATATACTTAGCACAATTTCTCAGTTTTCGATAGTTTGCTTTTCCTGGGGTAGTTAAATTGCGTAATAGAACATATTTAAAAAAAAAGTCGGACCTTAGTCGTAGATCGTATTTATATTTTAATTCAATCCTTAGATAACATCATACACCGAACCCTCGAAACACAAGTGCCTTACGTTAAACGATCGCTCTGTATAGCGTACATACTCGTATATTGTGTATATGTATATACGGTGAGCTGATCGTCGTCCAGTCTGTCCCAGACGTTTTTCCTCCGTGACACGAGGCAAGGCTGAGCGGAACAGAACGCGACGATAGAATTCCGAACACGGTTTAATCGTGCGTACGCGCGCATGCATGATATTCGTGATATTATATTATTGTCGTCGTAGTAATACGACTGCAGACGAATCCGTTTATACACACACAGAAATTACTGAAATATGACGAATTTTGACTGACGGGGAGAGAGCGGAGAAAAAAAAATGGGGAAGAGAGTGACAGAGGGATCGAAATAAGAGGGAAAAAAAGAGTAAAATAAACGGTCGTGTGAAAGGGAGATTATAGGAAATACACACGCGCGCGCACACACACACACACACACACACACACACACACACGCACACACACACACACAAACACACACACGCACACGCACACACACACTCGCACGAACGCGCGTGCGTGTGTGCCCCCTTTTCATTGTCTACTGCAGGGGCCACTGCGCTCTCCCTCGGCGCGGGACACGTCGCATCTCGCGGGGCCGCCGCCGAGTTTTCCCACCGCCGAAAGGGAAAGGACGATATATTTTTATGTATACAAATATATATATATATGTTCGTACACACATTTTTATCGCGCGGAGGGACCTTTGAGCATAACGGTTTTTACTCGGGCGTGTACGTTTCGCCGGCGTCGTCGGTGCACACACGCGCGTCCCACAATATATTATTATAATAAAAATATTTCATTATTATTATAATATCGTCATTGTGTTGTTATTATTGTTATGTACCTATGTACCGGTGCGATAATGATAATAACAGCAGTCGCACGCACGTATCGGGAGAAAAAGTGCGGTTTGAAATGTTTCCGGTGGTCGGCAGTGACGACGCGATCGCGCATTTGTGACGCGCGTGTGCGCCGCCGGGTCTCTTCGGACGTCGTGAAAAACGACGACGACCTGCCTCCGCGTACTCGCGCTCACCGTCGAAATCGCAATGTTATCATCACGACATCGTCCACGTCATGCCGCTGTCGACGGCGCCGTTTAACATAATATTATCATCATACGTATAGCGCGTAAAGCCGCGATATATACGACGTTCGCGCGGGTCTCGTCGCTATATAGTCATATATTATTATTACGGTGTCGTAATACGCGCGGTATTACTGTTGTCCGCATTATAGTTAAATGTTATTGCACCCGCGACCTGCAGCGACGTGTGTCGTCAAACAGTAATAATATAATATTATAATGTTATAATAACGTTTTTACCATAATATTATTCGTAATATATATTATTTTCGCGTGTTGCGATTCGCGTCCTTGCCGTTCACATAACAATCGGTATAATTATTATACACTACAATAATAACTCGTAATTATTATTATTACGTATACGAATGCATTTTCGTTACATGATATTTATCGCGTTGTTTCACCATAGATGTTGACGATGCGGAGCAATAACGGGCTGTCCCGAGAACACGACCGGCAGGTCCGGTTGCACTCGGTCCGGACGGACCTGGAGTTGGACATGCCGCCGCGAATCCATTTGCCGGACGGAGAGGAGTACCCGTACGGCAGCATGGCCAAGTTGCATTTGCGGAATTCCGAACAAGTACGTTTGCAATGATATTATCAATGTCGTTTTATAATATAAACCAAAACGCTTTAAAATAGTTACTACACGTCATGTACGTCTTATTGTTATACCTAATAACACGACACTATACATATATTATTATATAAGAACAAATATAAACAAAAGCCCCGATGTATCGTTACACGAGCAATGAGCTGATGGCGTCTTGTTCTCGGAAATGTTTTCCTAGACTTGTAATATTATATTCTACGCTGTCTGATATTATATGTTGTAAACGGAATGATTCATCAAACATGTTTATTGTTTGCCCTCTCGTTATTCCTCGGACGACGGATTTATTTAAATTCTGATTATCGTGACTTTTGAGCATATAATACTATAATATTGTTTTCAATAATTTACATTTTTATACCATTTTTGGTAGTGTTTCGTGATGACGTGAACTTATTTTTTTAATACAATTGTTAACCAGATTAGGGGTTTTTTTTTTTTCGAAAATGTATGAAAATAACATTTTTAACGAGCGGTTTCTAAGCTATTATTATTTAACCAAGGATAATATAGTTGTTGAAAACGGTTTTATAAAATATGTAAAACATAATATTATGTAATGTTTTAAACGAATATGAAACGATGATACAATAATTTTAATTATTAATACATTCAAATCATTATAACATTTATATCTTCCAAACCCATTTTCATGAATCTATTATCCTTAGTACTTAATGTTAAAGCACTTAAAAATTACCCATTGTATTTTCGATTTAAATACATAAATGTTTTCAAAAAGTCATCTAATTAAAACAATATAAATAATTTAATAAACAAATGGTGATTTTTATTTGAAAAACAGAAGTGGTTATCGTCACAATATGACACTCCCGTAAATTGTATAATATATCTAATATAATAGTAGTATTATAAAATATTATCCATTGATTAATATACTTAAAAGTTCTAGAAATTAGAATTGTAATAAAGACAAAAAATAGAGGTGAGTATACTCGGTGAATCCAGAATTACCCTGTATATACACGTAAAATGTGGATAGATTCCTGCAGCAGATAGTGATATGATACTATGACAGAAAAACTAACACGAGATCATAAAATAAAATTTTTTTTCTCTTTGAACAACGAAAACGACACAATTCTTCTATTTCTTTTATGTGGCGTGTAAACTAAAATTAAAAAAAAAGATTCCACTTCGTCTATTTCAATGGCACTATCAACTATAATAGCATCGACTTATCTGATGTGTTCGGTGGTACCCGTTTAATTAATAATAATAAATGTCGTTAATCGTCTTTGTCGGCGTATACAGTTATAAATACCACTGACGCCGTTCAGAATAGGAGCGGCTCTTCTAATATAAAGTATAAAGACATATATATATAAGAGCGCATCACCGTTTGGTTAGTCGTGCGGTAATTTTAGAAATTAATAATTCATATTTTCATTATTTTGAAACCCAAAAACCATCCAATCAATAACTAGGAGTATGGTTTAAATATTATCTATCTACTTCTTAAACGACATAAACTGCAGGAATTGAGACACACGAGTTTTTTTCAACGGAGGATTTTGGGTTATATTATAGGTTAGGCTACTAATTATTACAGTTTCAAAGTTAATACGAATTAAATGCTATAAAAAAATGTAGTAATATAGTTCTTAATAAAGTTATTCAATTAACAATATACATATATAAATAGTATAATACTATATTAGGCATATACTTAGTGTGAAAACTCACAATTATAACTTGCTCAAGTTGGCTTTTTATTCGCTGTTAGTCGGTCCACAACACGTCTAGGGGTGGTAAAATATTTAGCTTACCACTATAATTCCAACAAAATGCTATGTGTACGAAACGTGTGTGCACAACGTGTATATCGTGGGTATATTATAGATTGTATTAATAGTCTTATTATATCTATAGCGTTGTTTAATAAACTGTCATGGTGTTTTCCGCAGGAACGAGAGATCTACCAGAAGTGCATCAGGGGACCTCCCAACCGGACGATATGGACGTCAACCGCGGAATGTGGGAAAATGTCGCAGCCTCACAGGTCCAGTTCTGCGTCTGGCCTCACGTCCCTCTCTACGTCTTCGTCCGAAGTGGACTCGGTCACGAGATGTAATAGTGTCTCCTCGAAGTATGTGTACGTATACATATACGCATTACCCTTAGTTATTTTTTTTTTTATATTAGGAGAGATTTTAGCTAGATAATATTTTATCACGATGATTATATGGTTAGATAGGACATGGCATATGTGTTGTTAAAATTCCCAGGTGGTCACCCATCCAGGAACTAGCGTTGGAAAGTACGCTTAGTTATATATATTATATGAGATTATGTTATCGAAGTTATTTACGAGTCTGCACAACTCATGTTTTTTATTTTCCGACCAAATCTGAAATAAATATAATATATATGTCGCCCATAGTATACCAATTTATCCATTTACCACGGTAGACAGTTCGAGGAAAACTATTAACTGCCGGAATTTCAAATACCTAATCGTCGTGACACGACAGTGTGCTCTTATTATAGTAGCAGCCATCCGTTAATGTTATCATCAGATGCGTCACCTCTCCCTTATACGCCCCTGAGGACACGTAATTATACCTATATTAAAGTATGGACGTAAAATTTTATTGTAGTATTTTTCATTCCACATAATATAGCCACGTATAGTAACTACACTGATATTTTTTTTCTTAAACGTGAATTCGCCAATCGTTCCTTCATACTACTTAAACACAACACGTGTATATATAACTTACAAATCGCAATACGCACATTTTATTGTATTAAAACTATAGAAATCTACCAAAAAATTTAAGTGAGCGTCTTATACTTTAAACAAAACATCACCTTTTATAATATTTTAATCTGGCTCCAGTAGTATAATAAAGTCATAAATATACGATAGTGTGTTTGTGTGTACTTATACTGTGGAGAGGCGAGGTGAGGTATATATATACATATACATATGCATTTTATCGAGTCTTGAAGAAAATAAAAACGAATTATGTTTGAGGAGAAGCCGAAAGATTTCAGATACCGGGCCATATCGAGATGCTGAAGAATTTAATAGCGAAACTGGTTGTGGAAAAACAGTATCGCCGCGCCTCGTACAACCAAACACACACACACACACATATATAAATATATATTATACATATATATTTAGGCACTCGTATTATTCCGGGACCATTTTAAACGCTATAAACGTAATAATATAAAATACGATATAGGAACTGCACGTGTCATAATAAATTCATTTTAAATATGTTAATTTTTTGAAACGTTCTATTCAAAATTTTCTCGTGCGCGACATTACCAGTCGATTAAATATCGCCTTCCAATGACGCCACCACCGTCCGTATACGGTTCCTGTAAGTTGTATAATTTGTTTGCTTACATCTATACCAGTACTGTATAAAAATAGGCGTCGCAGTGTTTTTTGCAGTTAATTTCAAGTACTACTCTATTAAATATCAAATAATATTGTTGACAAATTTTCTGATAGTTGTTGTTTGGAATATTTTTAAGAAGTTTATAATATTGCGTAAATTATACAGGAATAATTTATTAAGATTTAGTATATTATGTATCTATTGTATTCAAATTGATAAAACCCAAAATTATATGATTTATTAATATGGATTTTAATATTGTCGTTAATTGTGTAAATAGTGTAATGAATATATTTCATTGGAATTCAAATTTTAAATTTGAAAAATAGAATGTTTTTCAATTAAAAACTTAATATAGGTTAGGGAAGAAGTTTTATTAAAATTTGAGATATTTGAGACAAAGCTAGCAATTTTAAATCATTTCGAAAGTTTTTATTTTCAAAAGTACAAACATTTTGAAAAGTTGCTAGAGTATTATTAACTTAACTTCATAATACTGTTGTTAAAAGTTTTATTGAACGAATTTTGGAATTTTCAGTTTATGAAGATTGAACATTTGTCTACTAAAATAGTAAATAGTTATATCTAAATAAAAGATAACATTAATTGAATACAAAATCGGCTAGATTTCAATAATATATGCCTAATATGTCAAAAATTTGATTTTTAACTTTCTTTGATACTTTTTATCACTATGGTATTACACGAACGAAGTATTAATAACATTATATTAAAATATATCGATTTTATGACATTTCGATAATATTTAATTAACTAAATATACATGACCTTTGTTTTGACTTACGAGCCAGTACATCACATGCATGTGCAACGTGCATACATAACCTAATCATCTATAAATCATATGATTTTTTTTTTCATTACGTCTTATATATGTAATAATTATGTATAATATAATATTTACGCAAATAGGTATTATAATTCTGTACCTTTTTTTTTTGCAGGTATTTGCCGAGAACAGAGTTCCCGCAAGTAGACAACATTCAAAGTCTGTCGAGTCTGACCATGGTACCATGTTTGAGCCACGTAGACAAACAGACTTTAAGCCAATAGTATAATAATAAAGACGTCTCTCACCGTTTACTATTATAATAATATTATATCTGTGTAATAATATAATATACGAGGTGCTACTCATTGCAGAGACCGCTGAAAATACTATATTATGTTATATATTTATATATATATATATATATATATGCTCGTATATGTATATTTTATAATATACACTCACACACACACACACACACACGTCTTATGTATAGGTACATATAATTTAATTGTATTATTATATAAATTATAATAAATTAGTGTTTTATAAGGAAGAAAAACAACTCGCGCACACACACAAACACACACATATTTATACACATTCGAACAGTCTTCTAATACCTATGTATTTCATATTTTATAAAATCTAAATCTCCGCGTGTATTCATCATGTGATAAACAATTACATCTCATGTGTGTAATAAGTGTGTAATATATAATTGCATTTTTTTTTATACATATATTTATTATTTAGTGATATAGTTAATTTGAACATTTTTTTTTCTTATTTTTATTGTAATTGTGCGTACGCGGGGGTACGTATTTATCTGTTAATTTTTAATAACATTATGCGTATATAAGATTCCGTTGAAAGCACACGGCCAATTTTCTAGCCAACGCAATGATTAACCTTGATATAGTAAAATAATAATGTTATATACCATCACATCGTAAACGTAACTATGATGATAACATATAGCTGATAATACATAATTGTTGTCCGAATACCGTGTGCCGGCAAATCGGTTTTACAGTCCAGAGACGTGTGCTTTCAACGAACCTTATTATTTCAAATAACTTGTCGTATTACCTGCATATATTTATTATGATTTACAATATAATATTATATAACAAGAATATTGAATTTGGAAAAAAAAACAGAAATTGTGGGTACCCCAACCGTGGCGAAAACACGATTATTACAACGTCCGATAGCGTGAATATTATTAAATAATAATTAATGTTGATAATATTATGATAAGTATAAAAATGTAATGTCTTACTTTGCTTTTATCGACGGAGGTGGATAATTCGTGTCATATTATGTAGGTAGGTAGGTACCGCGATGTGTTCGAATGCGAATAATATAATATTATAACGTTTGTGCTGTGCTTATTTAGAATATTTATGAGAGAAACAAAAAGCGTTTTTCGATGGTTTTTCTCCTTTTCTACTTATTGACATTAAATTGACGATTACATTTCGAATAATGTTTTTTTATTTTTTTACACGATTGGGGCAATGATTATTTCTATTCGGTCCAGGGAGGTAGTTATATTATTATGAAGGTTATGATTTTTTTACCAATTCTTCTACTGAGGGGGTTTGGAAGTAGGGGATATGAGGCAGTCGTCGTCGCGGTCAATAAGCGTTCCCCCCCCGAAAACAATCTCTAATAAAAAAACAGACTTTATACGAATCGTACGACGACAATATTCTGTGTGACGAAATAAACAATTTAATAAAAAAAAATGTTTTATAAGAACCTTCGATGTGCCTGTAAATTATATTATAGTAAAATGAAAAATATCTATCATATACATCGCATATATTATATACTTAATAATATCATAACCGCACGGTTTTTTTTTTTAATTGAAAATTTTCTTCTTTAGTTTTAATAAAAATGCGCTGACGTGATAATTAGTTTCGGTACGTGTGTGTTAATAAATTTTCCGAAACCAAGCGCTGTCGCTTTTTATTTTGACGGACTCTTAAAAAAAATGGGTAATAAATTATTATTATTATTACTATATTATTATTATTATTATTATTATTATTATAAATGAAATAGTTTCTAGTCATTCGTTAACTTTATTTAGCAAATTGTTTTGTTGTTTCTAATGACCGAAATTACGTGAGAAATCAACAAGTCGGGTCGGTGACTATATTATATTGTGTTGGACAACATTTTACCATCCAATTTTTGTGCGTAATAAAAGTGACTGTACTGTATATTTTATTATATTATTGTAAATATTATATATATTGTGTTGTACATGTTGGATTAATATGATTTTGTCATTGGTGATATTTATAGAAATAATTAAAACAAAATTAACTTTTTTTATGACCGTGCCATTTAATGGGAAAATGCTTAACTCCAGAGTGAGCGTGATGAGATATAGTTATGATGTCTATATAGTGTGAGATAGTGAGTGAGGAGAGAGAGAAAAGGAGTAAATAATAGATAGTATAATTTTTGACAAAAGACAAAATAATAATTATTCGATAGGTTTTTCAATACTTTATAGACAAATAGTAGAACAGTGTTTTTTATTATTATTATGTAAGTAATATAAAAATTTAGGTAATAACATGTTCATGCGACCGACATAATTTCGACGTTTATAACTTGTATTTTTTTTTTTTTTTTTTTTGTCATTTTGTACAAATATAATCTCTTTGGTTTATGTACAATATAATGTAAATTTAACTATAGTTATCTTAATAATAATAATCTACATTATATTTACTACCAAAAACACTCTTATTTAGTTTTATTTGTATTTAATTTATTTATTTGTTATGCTTGTATACAAAACAATATTATAACGATATTCAGTGTGTAAATACAAAAAACTAATGTATATTATGTATGTGTAAAATAACGATGGCATAAATGCAGTGATATGTGGGTAGGGACCCAATTTATTTTATGTAATAATTATTTTGAATTGTTATTTCGGAGCAAACAAGCCACTGAAAACTATATACAAAAAATAATGATAAGAAAAAAAAAACGATGATAAAAATGAATAAAAACATTTTATTAGCTAATTAAAAAATATATTTCTGTATTGTCAAATGTATGTGTTTGTTAATCAATTGTCTAAATCTCTCCAGTCTTCGTCGGTGGGGGGTGTGAACATCACCCTAAAATGCAGTTCTTGTTCCAGCGCATCCACCGTCGAAGTATTAAGTGGATTATCCTTGAGATCAACATCTTCCAAGTGCTTCAAACATGATTCCAATGTCCTAACATTGACATCTAAAATGTATAATCACAAACATAGTATTAATAGTTATATTATTTAATGACACTCATTTATGATGAACGGTAACAATAAATTGCATCTGTAACGAGTTAATGCAAGTATATAAAAGTATATAATAACACAATATTATTTTTTCTTTCTTTTTTTTTTTTAATATATCTATTAATATTAATTTATACCGTGTTATATACTATGCTCTATATTTATGTATTATATGATTTGATGTGTTGGATAGGTATATAACTTTTGTCATTACATCAACACGATAATAACATATTATCTAATTGGAATTAATATCGATAGGTAATATAAATCTTATAGTCGGATGTATATAGGCTGTAAACATTCAAATTTCTTATATATAGTGAAGCCGTATTTTTTTACTCGTAAATTTATATGTAGTATGTGTGTCCTATTGAACCGGTGTATGTATTGTGAAAAGATAAACTAAATCAATATAATTATTTAAAAAATATAATGACATCATATATGTGCATACGTTTTTAACTTAAGTAATTTTTGTTTAATGTGTCTACTGTAGTATAAATACTAATATTTACTAACTAAGGCCATATTCAATCATAAAATATAGTTACTATTACCTATGGTAAATTATGTTTCTCTGTATCAATTTGTATTTTTTTTTTTTTTTTTAATATTTGTTGATTTTAGTTTTTTTGATAACATTTTACTAGTGTAAATAAATTTTTTACTTTACATTTTAATAAAAAATAATGATAAAAGGAATCACGAAGACATTTAAAATTAATGACGGCAATATTTATTTATGCTGTAAAGACTTATATATTTTCAAAACAAGAATAGTTAGAGCACTTATTCAAATATTGTCTGAGTGCAAATGAAAACAGTTATAAATCACCAGAACAACAAAAAGCATACACTAAATCAATATGTTGCATATTTATATTTTCGGGGTTATTTATTCATATCAATATTATCATATTATATAATATATAATTTTATAAACATGTTTTATAATATTAGGACATCATTCTTTAAGTAAACATTTTATAATATATCTTTTTTAAATAACCTAATTTTAATTAATGCGATTTATTGTTGTACTCACCAATAATAAAATTATTGTTAGCGATTAAAGTAGTTAATTCTGGTAAATGAGCAATTGATTCTGGTAACTCAACAAACGAGTTATAAGAAATATTCAACTTTTTAAGGTTCTTCATTTCAGACAGTTGGTCCGGCAGTTTACTGATTTGATTATGAGACAAATTTAACTCTACAAACAAATAAAAAAAGTAAAAATTATGAATTAATTTAATGTATATACTAAGCATAAAACTAAAAGCATTATGTAAATATATCTTAATCTATAATCTAAATAATTGATTAAATTAATGATTTATTTTAATCTATATTATAATATATAAACTAGTTTACGAGTATCTACATAGGTAGGTACCACTATTTTATTTTTAGGTATGTAAGGTTGCACTAATGTGAATAAAAGGTGCATCAATAATTTCTTTGGTACTCATTGGTAGGCGTAAAAAGCAGAATCCAACCTATAGAAGGTGACTTAAACATGAACTTTGAATATTTGAATATTTATGGTTGCCATTGGTTATTAAAAAGAAAAAAAAATTGTTTTTTAAATAATAACATCTAACAAAATAATTATCGTAGCTTTATTTATATTTTTTACATTTAATTTGCTGATATGTACATATTGTACATAGAGTAATGTTAAAGAGAAGTAAAACTTTAGTGAAATATTTAGTCATATTTTGCCTTGCAGTATAAGCTTGAATTCAGACTTATTTCAGGGGAGACAGTTGTAAATATGAAATAATTATGAATAGTATATATGTGGTATTCATATTCATAAGGAGAAAAATATTTTTAAAAATAGATAAGAAAAAAAAACATTTCTTTTTCAAGACGATTCAAAACTTTTTTTTTAATTACCAAGATGATAGTAACGATAATAACACTACGGTAATATTTTAATAAAAGTTCTCAGGCGTGACAAAAATTGTGTAATTTTTGGCACCACACACATCTAGATATTTTAACTGAGATATTTAAGATAGAAAATGTAAAAAACATATAATTTTAAGATAAATATTTTTTATTTTATGAATTTTCTTGTATTTATATTTGAAAAAATAACTTTGGATAATTTTATTAGTCTTATCTTTTATTTTAGTAAAACGATATTTTAATGTAAGATTGTACTATATCCATGTATTAAATATTTTTTAAGATGAATAATTTGAAAGTTAAAATTTACTCTAAAATTCAGATATCACACAGTTTTTTTTTGTTCTGTTTGCTTAAATATTCCTCACACATTATCATTAATTTAAATAAGTACATCGAAGCCGTTTTATGCTTTTTTAAGTCGGTGATATATTTTGATATTAAATTTGGTATACATTAATTAGTTACCTAGTAAGTAGAAATATAAGGTGTAATTATTGTCTATTATTTATTGGAAAACCATATTGCCTATTAAGCCCTTAATTAAAAAAAATATATTTCGAGATATTCCAGGAGAGGGGAGAGCTACAATTCTTATCAATATGCCTCAGTCATAATAATGTATTTTGATGGTAAGTTTGGACCAATAAACATTTTTTATTACAAATTCTTATAATTTATATGATATAGGTATAATAAATACTTGTACATTTAATACAATTGTATCCATGAAGTTTTTATTTTATATAAAGTAATATAGAAGCATACCTACAATCTACTAATAATCTTTCAGAGTAACGTGAATTAATCACTTAACCTAAGATGACTATATTTAAAAAAATTATAATCATAATAATTTTAAACTAACATTTACAATATTTTTTTTTTTTTTTTTTAATTGTGAAAAAATATAATTTTTTAACTATTTAAGATTAAAATTAAACAAATAAAAACATAATTTTGAATAAATAATTAAATTAAATTAATACTTTTTAAAATTTCATCAAATCCTTTATACATGTAGGTTACTTTACTATTTAAAAAAACTTGTTAATTCATTTTAATTACAATTGTTCTAGCATGTCTTCACTATTTAATATTTCATATTTTACTGAAGAACTAATTAAATTTAATAACTTGGTGTATTCTAGAAGAAATTTATTTGCCTGTTGTAGGTAAATAATATAATAGTTACTATTACGTACGGGTTATGTCACCGACAACAATATGATGCAGCAATAATTATGGTAAAAACAAAAAACCAAAATTAAACTGAAAAGTATAGATTCGAGTATCCTATATTCAATAATGTCGTACAAAAATATTGTAAATAAAAACAATTTTTTTATAAATAAATTTATAAAATTATAAATTAAGTATTAACAGTAGGTAAGGCAATAAACGGAATTAATACGGGATAGACTTGAAAATACATGACAAAAGGCGTCCTCAAAGAAGTTTATCAGGACACTGAGCTTATAAAAAGGACAAATCTGTACAAAACATGACGTATGATAGCCCTAACCTAACCTAATTCAAATTAACTTTGCCTAATATTTCTCGTGATTGATGTATCACATTGTATTAATTATATAGGTATATTTATATTTTTAGTTAGATACAACAACTTTTAGTTAAGTAAAAATAATATATTGGACAGTAATTATAGTAGGTAAGTATACTTAGTTACGAACGTATTAAAATATCTAGACAAACTATGTACAATGTACATATAGCTTTAATATTCATAATATTAAATTATTACTTTGCTAAAACATGCCGGAAAAAGTTGATAAATTAGTTTTCTTGTCAAATTTGTTGATTCAGTGTAAATAGGTCAGGTACCTAACCTACCTACTTAAAATTTTTAAATTATTAATTTCCGAGTAATAGATAATATACTACTTATAATGATAATTTATAATAACGTAGCCAAATACGATATTATATTATTCTCTTTACCTTAATGACATCTAACTGAATGTTTAATGAAGTCGAAAATAGTCCATTAACTCAAATGTATAGGTTGTGTAGATTTTGTGTACAGGAATATTATACTATTATAATTACTGAAAATATTTTATGAACATGGTAAGAGCGTTTAAAATTGTATTGTCTGTTTTTTTATTTTATATACTCACGCAGTAATGCGGTAACACTGTTGCATCTGGCTATCTAACAGTTTAAACTTTAAATGTCAATCGTTTTCTATTTACGTATCAATATTAAAATACAAATCATTGGTAACCTATACAACTAGTTGTATAATATATTTATATATTTATCTACAGTTTCAAACAACACCTCTCAAGACTCAAACTTTAACTGGGTATCAAACCACGTCTTCCTTCGAACATAGAATACGTCATATTAACTTAAACCCCTCATACAATTTTAGATATGGTTAGGTTTGAGTATTTGGCCCATTAATTGATACATCTAACTATTTGAATCCTTAAGTTTATAGTTTATAAAAATAATTCATTATTATTTATATGATGTATATTTGCTATTCATTTATCAATTGAAATATGAGTAAAAATATTATCATAATACAAAAAAAAAATTAAACAATTTAGCGGGATTTAAGCAAAAATATGCATTGCTTATAAGAACTTTTTTGTTTTATCCGGCTTTTATGGATGCATTAATAAAAGTTTATTTTTATATAGGTTCCTATATTATGCTGCGTGCATAATATCACCGTTAATATTTCGCTTCTGTCTTTTGTTTCTGTTTGTGTTTTTTTATTTTTTTGCGGCAATCGTATGCATTAAAACTATTTAATTAAAGTACATTTATCTGACGACACAAACGTTTTTGCAAAACTATTTAATTGTTGTCGCTGAACTGTAAGAACATAATCGAGTTCAAAGAGTAAAATTAAATAATACATTGCCAAGTAATTTACTGAGTGAATTATTATTCTTTACATTTTTATAAAATAGTATTATTTTGTTTGTCTATTAGATCGCATTTTCCATGCGCTTGGTACGTACATTGTAATATTATGTATAATGTCTTAATCGAACACATAAATTAACCATACTTTGACGCAGTTGTCATAACTAATAATTAATACTAGTAGTTGGATAATTTTCATTCGTCGACCTTAGTCACATGAATTAATATACTTGCCTGTGATAGTCGGAAACCGTTCGGTAAATTTTACTGGTAGTTTTGAAATTACGTTATTTGATAAATCACACGTAACCAGCTGCGTGTTTTGCATAAGTAAATAAATTGCGTCAGGGATCTGCATCAGCTGACATTCGGACAAGTCTGGAAAAAAAATATAATATATTTGTTTAATCGTCTTTCGGAGTGACACGGCGTTTTTATGGTCCATCACGACAAGCATATGTGTACATTGTATGGTATAGTATATATTATATATTATAGGTATACGTGTAATCGTCGGACGTGATACTTGCAGGAAGTCCAGATGTAGACTGTTCGAGGTCGTTTTAATATGATTATTGCTATGGCGGAATATCTTTCCGTGCTAGTCTGTTCCGATGGCCATCACCCATATATGGGTGCATAATATCATTTGACGCGAAACCGGAATGACAATACAACAATGTGTGTAGTATTATATCTGTTTACACACATCATTATCATCATCATCATAATTATCGTTGCATTGTGAGATTCGTGATTGAAACATTTATAATATTATAATCGACCAGAAACTTGTGAATAGGTAGTATAGGACCAACAATAAATTCACCGCGTTTTTTCGCAATCCATTACGTAGGTAATTTATTTTATGCTTATTTATTTAAAGTCATTGCATGTCATTTTGAAATATAATAATGCTATTTCTATTTATTTACAATAGTGAATTAATATAAATATTGGTGTCAAACTTGACTGTGTATTAGGTACCTATATTTTTGATTTAAAAATTATTTTACAACAAATATTTTAGTATTATTTTAAATAAATCAAAATATCTTTTGAATTTATGTTATGAGTTTTTGGGTTTAAACGCAATGATAATAATAATATATTACATAAGCCGTAAACATTGCGGAGTAATAGTTGTGTTTGCGGAAACGCGTAAATTGTCATGGCCAAATCCCAGATCTATTTATATATTAAATATTGTACCTAGGTACGCTGTAAAAATGGATATAATATTCATAGATAAACAATTTACGAATTACGATAAAATATGTACTTCAGATAATTTTTAAAGATCGTATAGAAAAAATAATATATTATAAATAATTTTACCAGAATTCCATAATAAATATTTCACAAAATAAATATTAATAAGACAATTGTCATGAATAAAAATATCATTGGTAAAATCACTAAATTAAAAAACTATATTTTTTGTTCTTATATAATACCCATGTGTCTAGATTTAAACGCGTTCACAACGATTCTGAGTTTATAGTTAACAATAGAGTATTTATCACACGGACATCAAAACACTTTCTTTCATTGCGGTAGTAGTAAATAGGCAACGGTTTTTCGCGCTGATATAACAACGATATACATATATATATATATAAATAATATATATTATGATGAAAATAATTAGATCGAATAAGGAGAAAGCGAGAAAATCACATACATACGTACGACGAGCGAACATGCATAATATATGAATTAAAAATATTAATTTGATGAGAGAATATGAAATAACCATTTGGTATTATGCAAAAAGAGTTAACTCAAGTATATTACACAATAAATAATCATCATAGGTACTATTACGTACATAAACCATGTGCAATATATATATTCGATTTTCATTGGAGTACCTATTTTTGATTTAATTCAGATATTTAGCCACGGAGTAAATAAAAACCATGACAGCTGTTACACGTTTTACCGTATATACACTGTGCTATTCGTGTGTTTCGGAATAATATGGTCGTGACGATGATTTATCATTGTTTATAATATTATTATACAACCCTAGCAGAACTTGATCAGTGACAGACTCTTTGATATGTGTTTTTGAACTCTATTTGAATATACTTACACATCGTTGGCCAGCAAATATTAGGATTGAGTAATATAAATACGCTCGGTATAACTGTATAAGTGTACAACGTATTAGATAAATAAACTGAAGTTATCGACGATCAACGTGTTCGGTATACCATCATACATCCAGCAACCACTGAAACCGCACGGTATCATCTTATGTGGCGGATTACCCCTATTTCTCGTATTTACCGAACCTAGTCGCAAAAACTCGCATTTCAGTGCACTTACCCAAGTTGTGGCTCTCTTGCGCCTCGTTGCACCGGTTCACCACTCGGATAACCGCGTTTCCGGCCAGCCTGGTGGACACCAACATGACGGCGGTCTGCTGGCCATCGTCTACTTCCACTTCGGCAGCTTCGATTTCCTCCTCGATCGGTGGTCTCATTTCGACGGTGGGTTTACTGGTGGGTCGTGCACGTGGGTAATATATATATGTATATATGCAAATATATACTATATAATATCAATGATCTATTTCCGGCCGAGGGGTGCGCGAATAAATCCGACGGGTGGAAAAAACACGAACTATTTTGGAGGAAAAAATGTGTAATAGCAGACTCGCTACGTGCTGCGATCGGCCGTCGTTGGGAAATTCGAAGACGAAATCTCTTGTTTGCCAAACGATAACAGACTCGATAACGCTCTGCTCGCTAATAAGTGTGGCGATACAATAACAGACGGGCGACCCGCGGCGACGGCACCGATCGGACTGTACGGCAGCCGTTCGGCATATAACGCTGTCCGGTCCAACGCCGTCGCCACTACTTGTACATAATATTATATGCGTCATCGTAGACGCGCGTTGTCGTTCACCTCGAGCGTGCTGCTGTAGTTTATGTTTAGCTTTTGTTATTTTTAGTCGTCCGCTCGCGCTTCAGGGTTGCTTAAACTTCGCAGAGGTACGACGCGCGCGTCTCGATTTTCTTTGTATCGGATAATAATATGGTGACGATATTGCGTATAATATAATGTATGTTAATAATAAATTATCTCTTTGTATACCGTTTTTCCGGTCAAATATTTTAACATTATGGCCCGTGCTAAATTATCTCGCCGTATAGATACGAAACAACAACAAAAAAATAAATAAATAAACCACTACGTCGTTGCCACAAATATAACTAAGAGCATGATGATATTTTCTCGGTGTTTTCTTTGTTTTCGTTATAAACACAAGAGAAGAAAGGAACTACGCGTTGGTATTGCATTTGGCCCGCGAGATGTCCATTGTACGTGGCAAATAAAATTTACCATACACACGGCAGACGCGTTTATACTAATACGGTTTATTATTACAATTGTAATAATATTGTATATGAAAGAGTAAATTTTGAACAGCGACAACGCCCAAAAATAACATAAACGATTTTGAAATGTTTCAATTTAACGAATAATATGTTAATCTTAGGGTGTATAATAATATTATTAATAATCGTGATATATTTAAAAAAAATAAAGACGTAATATATTTGTCTTGATTTCTTTTGTTGATATGTGGTTGGTAAACCACAAAGGTTTTTAAAATATTATATTCATTCTTTATGAATTATCGCGAATAACATAGTTAATATACCGAAGATCTCACATGGGAACTCAATGATTTTAGTTTGTAATTTTAAAATTTATAAAATTGTTTAATCAATGTTTTATATTGTACATGTAGTATATTAATAGTAACAATTAAAAGTCTCAATAATTTAACGGAAATATATAATATGTGAAATGGTCTTTATTATTTTGAATTCCGAGCTGGAGCAATAAATATATACATTTTACAATGATAGGTATATTTTTTGTTTTTTGTCTGTATAAATGGTAAGTTACCATTTCGATCTTCAATTTTGATGGTGGTGTCTGATAATAAATTGGACTTAGTTTGTAGTGTTTGTGCATTTGAGAGATCAAATTGTTTTTTTTTGTCCGTAAAAAAAAGTTTGGTCAAAAACCTTGAAGATTTAATACAAGATTTCTCACAAATTTTTCTACTTACAATAAAAAAAATTATCAGAAAAATTATACTTATTTTGTATTAGCGTTTGAAGTTAAAAATCTTACAGCGTTAGATAAAATAACTATTTTTTCAATCGAGATTTCCTAGTTATTAAATATACTTAAATATGAGGTTCTAATTTCAAATAAAAAAATTGTTTAATAATTTTAATGTTTACAAAAATAAAGTTATAACCACCATCTATTATACACATATTATATCTATTAATTTTATAGCAAGTTTTTGATATGATATATTATAGTTTTTTTTTTATCAAGTATAATCTTACAAAATTATAAAGAATAAAGTAGTTAAATTCCTGTTGATTTACTTATTTTTATCCATGATTATAAGAGAATATATTATGTATATCTATTTATCGGTTTTAATGTATAATGTATTGCAATTAATTGTTGATGGTATCATGCATTTTTTTGTTTTTATATTGAATTTCATGTTGTATTTTTATTTATTATTTTAAATTTTAAATGTATGTGAATATTTAATAAAAAAAAAACAAAAAGTGAAATTTCATCTCGTTAATATTTTGTTTCTAAAAACTAACAGGATGCGGTATGATCTCATAATATAAATAATTCGTATAACGTTAAATTAATGTTCATCCAGGAAAAATAATATTTTCATATACATATTATATTTTACAGAATAATGCGTAAATTGTTTAACAACTCCTTATTCAAGGAAATATTTTAAGATTTTTCGTTATGTTTGTAAACACAAACGAATATAATATTTTGGTTATGGGTCAATGGTTCAATGGTACAATATTGTTATATTTTATCGTTTTATATTACTACTTAAATACGGTCTCTACTTCTGTTGGTTATTTTTATCGTATAGATTTCGCCTCAGTATATATACATATTTATTATTTTATAGTATTCTATATAAGTATTCTGTATATGAATATTTGATACTCATGTAGTTTCATTTTAACTCTACACCAAATTTAACTAAAATGTAAGGAAATAATATTATACTAATATGAGAATGTATTAGATTTATAAATATTTTGTTAAATAAGATACATTGATTCTCAATAACCCCAAATTAAATTTCACTCATAACAATTTTTTAAAGTAACCAAATGTACGTCTTATTATAACATTTATAATAATTGAAAGTATAATATATTTAACCCGTCAAAATTAAAATTGTCTCTATTTTTATAATATGCCATCGGCTGTAATAATATATAGATTAAAAAGAAATAAATTGAATTATATTCAAGTTTTACGTAACTGGTATCCATTTTTGAAATTACCATTTACGAATAAAAAACAATAGTCTTAAAATTTATTTATAACTATTTATTCCAAAATTTAATTTACTTAAAGAATATTATTTTTTAGTAGATGTCACGCGTTCAATAAATGATTTAATAGGTACCATAATAAAAAATATTAAACTGCAATAATGTTTAAAATTTTTAATGCATTGAATTATCAATGAACAATACTGATTTAATATTTTTTCTGTGGATTTTTGTCTACGGTTTTTATGTTTCGTCTTTGGTACGTTCGTATTTTCCGGTTAACTGATTACATGTTACAACGAGCACTGACCAGGGAACGTTCATGTTGACTTGTAAATTGTAACTCGTATCTAGTTTTCACGTGATACAGATTCACATAGCTGATTTGTACGCATAATACTACTGCAGTCAAGCAATATACTATATATAGCAGAAATGTCGAACACGATAAACACAATATAATTAACGATTGGAAAGCTATTGTCTCGGAGCATGTGCTAATTCAAATGCAAAAACAAATTTGATTTTAATTACATCCCAAGTATAATATATACAGGGTGTAATAGATAGACTTGACCAAAAAAAAAAAAAAACATTATGCTACTTAAACGCATGACAAAAATTGTTAATATTATATGATGAGTAAATAATTTAAGAAATATACTCATGTCAGCAAATTCTCAAAAATCATATTTTTAAAAAAGTTATTACGTTCAAAATTAATTTAATAAAAAAATATTGATATTTTAAAAAAATTCTAAAAAATAAACTATTTGACTTAAAAGATAAATCTTTTTACCTTAAAAATTGTTCTTATAATCAGATTCATTTCAGGCCATTTTAAATTTATTCAAAAAAATTTAAATTTTTTATTTTTAGTATACTAAAAAAAAACATAAAAAAATTAAATTATACATATAGCGCTAGGGTCTCTTAATGATAAAAAAAAAAATTAAAAATATTAATTAGAATAAAAGTTATTTCAAAAGTCAGTTTTATCTGTTACACTCTGTATACATATATCGGTGTATACATTTTAAATTGTGTGTTAGACGAGATATAAATCATACGGCTGATTACTAATAGGCCAAAATAATAATGTGCAGAATTTTGCAATTAAGTGTTTTAACTCCACATTTTGTTATTTTGTATGAATAATTTTAAATCATAATACGGCGTACTAACTGAGAATACAGTTATTTATTTGATTCAATGTGAAAATATCAATTTTCATGTTCCTTACAACACTCTTTTAAACATATTTTCGCTATTATTATCTATATATAATTAATTCTTAGGTTAGGTTAGGTACGTAACATTGTTATTTAATATATTATTTTTACTAGATAAATATTAAAATATATCGATGTTGATATTATAGCAAATTATTGCAACAATTATTAGAATATCTGAAAGCATTTAACAATTATATTCAACGTCGTCGGAAATGAAAAACATATTTTTCTAAAAATGCTTGTATCTAAATAGTATATTATGTGTAAATATATTGAAAATGTAAATACAAAAGTAAATTAATTAAGTTATCAAAGTTAAATATACTTGCAACACAAACAAATGGTTTTTTTTATTTAACAAATATTATTCGTCATATTTGTTTTTAAAATGTAAATATATATTATTGTATTAATTAAATGATTTAGCTATTAATATCTTTAATATGCAGCTTTATCATTTAAATAAAATATAATAAGTTAAATTATTATCAAAATCATTTTTAAATGAGTCAATCGTAGCTTTTATTGTTTTCATAAAATTACATACATATTTTTTTTAATAAACCAATGTACAAACATAGTAATGAATAATTATAAATTACTCGGTAATACCAACGAAATGTATAGTTATTAATATAGTATACATGTTTTGGTTTAATGTTTTCAAGAAAATGTATAGTCATAGTTTTGATTTTTAAACAAAATATTTACTATTATAATTATAAATTTATAGTAGTATTTAAATAGTACATATATGTACCTACGAAAATAAACCTTGTTTAAATTTCTGAAAATTATATTGTTGATTGTTTTAACTGTAAATTAATAAGTAATATTTTTCAAACAATAATGTACTACAGGTTTAACCTATATATTATTTTGTTTATAAAATTATAGGCATGTAGCCAAGAATTTTTCATGTTGGGGGTTTTTATGATATTTTATTTATTTATCCATCGAACGACCTTCTGGCTTCTTTATTATATGAAGGGCATTAATCTTCTTGTTTTTATGATAACGTTTTTATAGCTTACAAGTTTTACAATCAAAATGAATAGTGAAAATATAATGATTTAACTACAGTGCTGTTTCGTTACTTGACAAAAATGTATAGGTCATTTTTTTTTTTTAGTAAATTGAAGATATTTAAATAAATAAAATTATACAAGGTAGGTACGTAGTTTCGCCAGTACTTATAATAGATCGATCGTGTTTTAAATTTGAAGACTTTAAATATTTCTATGACTTTTTAAGGTAAAAATGTATAATTAATAGTCATAGTATATATAAAATATATTCTATTTTCACCGATTTATTGAATCAGATATAATCATCCACTAGACTTTCAATTAAAAAATTAGTTTTTTTTTCTAGGTAATAGTTCAAATTTAAAATTTAAAATATAATATGGGCGTGGCAGAAGAATGTATTAAAATTGGGTGATTTAAGATGTGTTATCAATGATAAACCATAAACATATTTAATTATTGATACATTTGAATTGTATTATTATAAATTACAATGTATAACTTAAAAGAAAACATTGTTCTGATTTTTGAATTATCAGTTCATATCCATACATGCTTATTGGTGAATTTGAAAAAACGACAGTATTTTTTTTATATTTCACTGAATTTTATAAGAAGTACATAATTTAAGGATATATTTGGGATACTTTAAAATAGACTGGGTTTTTGTGAATGAGGTTATAAGTGTAATACAGTAAACAGCAAAAAGTGAACAAAATAAAATATTTTAAAATTTAAAAATCAAGAAATCAAGAAATCATTTTATATAATATTTGAATTCTAAAATAATTTATTCATTTTATATTTTTATGACAGCATTGTCTTTTTTAGAACTTTTCATAGACATTAGAATATTTATAAAACAAAAAATAAGTCTGCTGAAGTTTTAAGATTTTTATGATTTATTCATATAGTTTTCTTCATCTTAGAAAAACGGTAATTTAAAATTTTCTTATTCATATTTTCAAAAATATGATTTTTCTTAAATATAGTTAAATTAATTTTTTTAAATTTGATCTTTGTAAGATACATTATATGTTTATTTAAAATTAATAATGACATTCTATAAAAACTATACATAATTAATAATCACATTTTTATTACATATTAATGTGATAGGACTAACTGAATTGGAAAAGTTCTTGGTAGTTTAACTATTTACTAATATTTAATGATAAAATATAAAATATGATATTATATAAATTGATTACTTATTTAAACAACTTAAATTTAGAGAATAAGTATGAAATAGAATCACGTATAATAAATATATATTTTTAAATTAGCCATGTAACGGTTAAAAATATTTTTATTTTTATATAAATACAAAAAAATAAATAAATACATAATGAATCTTGTTATATTTGAACTTTTTAAGTTTTAACTTTTCAAATAAACCAAAGTGATGTTAAAAATTGCAATGTACTTATGAACAACCTACTTTCAAACAAGGTAAAGGAATTAAATATTGTATACAACTAAATTAATTAGTTAGATATTACAACTTAAATTAATAAAGGAATTTTATGTTTGTAAAAATGTTGAAAGTCATCTTGAACAAATTAAGCGATGTAATATGTATAAGTTATGTAGAAATTGAGTTTATTTAATATATTTTTTTAGTCTGATAATATTACAAATACAAAAAAAAATGATGATTTTATGAAAGGATATATCACTAGAATATTATTGGTGTATACTTGTATATTTTTTCTTTTCTTTTTTATGGGGACAATTTTCTGATTGGTATTCAAAATATTATTTTTTGTTAAATTCGCCTGAAAACTTACAATATTATAAAAATTTAGTAATTTAGTAGTTAATTTAAAAAACTAAATTGAACACCTGCTGCTATATTATACGGTTTGATACCAACAAATAATGTTTTCACAAATCATATTCCGACAACCATAACATAGAACTCGCAAGGGAAATCTAATACCTCTGGGTAGTGTAAACACGTACGTTTTATTTTATTCTGATTATCTTGTTTAATATAATAATATACATATACGTACATTAGTTTTAATAATATAGAAAATATTTTCAATTTATACGTAGTAAAAATAAATGTCTCATGACTATACTTTACGTTATAAGCGCTAGCTTAACTCCTCAAAAATCTTTAGGAAGAAATTGTTTTTATATTAACCCAATTACATTAAAATAATTAAAATTGTACAACTAGTATAAGTTAATTTTGTTGCTTATAGTGTATATTTATGTTACAAAATACATTATCAATTTGGACGAGTTGTTATTGGAATGAGAAAAGTCTATCAATGTTACAATATTAAAATTATAATTTTTATTTAATAATAAATTTAAATATAACAGAATAAAATAAACGAACTATACAAAGTGATTTCAAATTTAAGTTACAGTCATTTTATTTTTTATATTTATAATAGAGAAACATTTTAAACAAAGTTTTTTTATTTAGTAATATCTAAGATAATTAGTATTTTTTATATGACGTATCAAAAAAAAATGTCTCCATAATACTATAATATAAAATAAAGTATAGTTTCCATTTTAATTTTTTAAGTTGACCCCAAATCCTCCCAAACATTTTTTTTTTATTATGAATATTAAAAATGTGTATAATATTTATAAATATATGATAAAACGACTGTAATATAAAATTTGAATAACTTTGGATAAGTATATACGTTATTTAAAATTATTATAAGAAAAAAATATTATTTTGTTACGAATGAAAATAGGTAAAGTATATCATAAATTATGAACTATGAATAATAATAATATTATTGTAATAATATGATAAGTGAAATATTTGTTTCATTCAATTATAGTATATTTTAAAATTATTTATCTTATAATTTTTACTTTATTTCACAAAATATCAATATTTTATACATAATTAATACTTGATGTTATATTTAATAGATTAATTAAATAAGGTATGAAAACAAATATACGTACTTTAATAAGTCTTTACTGAATATTGGTAAGAGATATAATTATCTGTTTAAATTGTATTCAAATTTAAATAAAATATAAATCAAGTTGACGGGTACAAAAACCATATTTAATGAATTTAAACTTAGAAGTATGAAAAGGGTATGAATTATTACAACTTTATAGATAAATAAAAGTAGGTTTATTATTTTTAATATCAATTTATTCAAAAAAAAGATCAATTTTACAAAATAAATCTCATTAGTGAGTATTTGTTTTTAGACTTTTGATCTTAACTTGGCTTTGATGTATTTCACGTTTCCTCTATATGCTATTGATATAATTTACATTTTTCTCATTTTGCATGTTTTTTACAAGATTTTAGTTGTACTATATGAACAGAGAAATCCACTTGAATAGTACTTTACCTCACATGGAGTAACACTAAATAAAAAATTCGTTCAATCGTTATGCGGAGTAGAACACACAAAAAGTGCTGAAAAAGAAATTGAAAAACATGTTTCAACCATTTGAAATCTTTCAATAAAAAAATAATCATAATTATAATATATTATACTAATATATATAAAAATAAAGATAACAATTGAAGTTGTTATTATCAAAGTTAATGTGAATATGAAAAGGAAGTACAATTATAATTATCAATTAGAATAGCTATTGGAAGGAATAAATTTTGATTGGCAGAGATTTTTGAAGAGTTATAAAAAAATTATAAAATGTCAGAAAAAGTTTGTTGAAATGTAGACTAACATAATATTACATTATATTTTGTTTAGAAAATATTAAAAAATCAATAACCATTTGTTTTTATTGGATGCATATTGCATAGCCATAGTCCTAAGATAATTATATCTATTGAAAATAATTTAGATAAGAGAAAAATAATCAAATTCCAAAAACCAAATTTATTTTATTGTATTTTAATTTGAACTAAAATAAACAAACGATTAAGCAGACGGTAATTTTTGTTACTTATAAATAAATATGTATATGTATATATATTTATAAATTTATATTGTACATTATTGTTTTAGAAAAATATCAAATGTTTCATTCATTTTTGATACATTCAATTTATAAGAAAAATATAAATTCGACATAATGAACAATGTTTGATGTGCGATGTTTGAGATGACAAGTTTCAAGCGAACAAAGACATCAATCGAAATGGTTCATATGCGTCGAATAAATAGTGATCCTTTGTACGAAAAATGTACATATAATACTAAAAGTATTTTATTGTTGTCCACAAATCGAGTTCATTAGGTACAAAACCTTACTGTTATATATTAATATTCAGTCAAACATCTGACGAATTCGTATTTTACTTACATAATATTTTTTTTTTTAATGTACTGTATAATTTTGTAAAAACTACAAATATCGTCAATAATAATATAGTTACACTGTTACACTTTTAGAAGAGAGCTGATTTTATGTTTAATATTTTTTTTTTTATATAATATAAAATAGTTTAAGCCATTATTTTTTATTTTTTTGTCAACGTAAATCTTATATATTATTGTATTTAAACGATAGAAATACTAATCATTATGTGGGCATGCAATTGACACAAACTATTATGTAAGTGTTTATTGATTGGGACACGGAGATTTTATTGTTGAAAGTTTCATCTTAAATACTCGTGGACAAATAGTTAACGTTTAGTCTCGGGATTTTTTGTTCTTCCTTATACAAAATAAAATTCCTAACTTAACCTAATAATTTAAGATCGATTACTTTAGATTTTTTGTTGTATTTATTTCAAATATTTGTAAAATATTGTATTTGTTAATACGGTTTTGAAAAATTATTATTTTACATACTAATTATGTTTATGTATTTGGTAAAATAAAATATTTTATCTTTATTAAATTGTAATTTACATATAATACATATAATGTTAGCCATTTAAAATTGGTTTTTATAACGTAAAAATTTATAAACAAGTTTTGTTTCAAAATAAATTGAATTTTAACGAAATTAACATAACCTATATAGGTACGTACTTATAATATTATACTATTATAAAAATGTTTAATATATCATAATCTCCTTAGAAAAAAAAAAATTATAAGTATATTAGGTAATTAGCTATACGATATACATTATAATTGTACCTTTGTTATAATATATTCTATTTAAAGTTACAATTTAACTATTTTTTTTTTTATATTTTATCAAATATTTTTTGTTTTAATATACCTATGCTATGACATGTATGATGTATGATTATTATTTATCAATAATTAAATTCTAAAATCACTATTACAACTTCTTAGTAATAGTTTAGGACAGTTGCAGCTTAATCTTCTAGTTATATCTTAGTCTTAACATTCTTTTAAATCATTTAATATTTTTTTTTACAGTCAAATTAGAAAAATAACTCATTTATCTATTCACACTACTTTAATTATGGTTAACTATAGGCTTTAAATAATTTAAATTGTAAATTACGAAATCCATTATAATATATTTATATAAATTAGTAATTAATGAAAGACCAACAACACTTTTTGGCGTATTTTATTATAATGCAAAAGTGTAACTTTAATAACAACACAGCACGCTGAAATCTGAAGTTATACGAATGCGTAATAATACCAAACCAAATGCAATTCATCACACTGCTCGGGGTACAAACGTCTCATAAAACACAGAAGTCAATATATTTATTGTGTTTGTGTTTCTCGAGCATTTTATTGTTTTAATCTCATTTGTACTGTTTAGATTTATCGGTCAACGCAAAACAATAGATTGGAATTTTAAATGTCTAATAAGCAAAACAATAATTATGAGTTATAAAATAAAATATGAGTTCACTTTCTGTTTTAGTTTATGATCGGAGTAATGAATATATTCTTTTTACAATGGTTAGTGTTTTTCTTTTTGAGTTTGTCGTCATATTTTGGAATAATATAAATAATTTTTAATTTTTAAAGTTGTTTCTGGTAGTAAATTGAGTAGTTGATATTAGTGTGATTTTTTGGGAAGAAGAAGGAGGGGGGGGGGTCACAATAAGAATTAGCTAATACTCATCAAAACCATCTCATAGAGAATTTACACAAGCCTATTTTTGACAAGTTCGATTTTTTTTTTTTTTTATTCAAGATTAAAATAAATATCTATAAAAACTCTTCTCACTTAAATTAATCTAATCAATATTTTTAATTTTAATTTATACATGACTTATATTTTTAAAACATTTATGACAATAGTTATTAAGGTAGAACTTTTGTGTATTGTCATCTTCGTTCAGAATCATTTTCGAATGAAGTTATTGATAATTGCTTAAAATTAATATTATTAATAGACTTCCTCTTTGGAATGAATTAATCAAAATAATTATGAGTTCTAAGAACCACTAACTAGTTACTATTAATTCTATAGGAAGGGGATAATACTAATAATATTATTTATTTTTCATTTGTTAATCGGCGCAATGTATAGGCAAAATAGGTACATTTATGTGTTAAGACCAACATTGGAAAATATTCACTATCATACTCCATTGTAATTTGTAATGCATTTTTATTTTATTTTTTTTAAATTATGATCATACCTAAGTAAAAATATGTTCAATATAGGTTTACAGTATACTGATTTCAAATGAAAACGAAAAAATGCATGTGTTATCATATTATTTGAAAGATAATTTAATATATCAGCTATGCCTAATCCACTATTGCATATCAATGACATAACCTCACAAATTATTTAAGCCATTGTTTAAAAACTGCAATCAATTCATTTAAAAAACATGTTTTAGTAGTGTATTTTGAAGAAGACCGACATTTTTAATTTAAGTTTAATATAAATGTTTTATAATACTTTAATGCATAGTATGCATTGGTTTATGTATTATGTATTTATGATAATAGTGAGATACATAGAATATATTTAGTATTTAATAATTTTAAATTGTTTGCAATAACAATTCGAATAGTACATTATTTTATTATTTTGTTTATTGCAAAACTTCTAATTTATAAAAGATATGATATAATTAGTTTTAGAAGTGATTCATTTATTGTTCTTTGTTTTAATTTTTTTTAATGAAATACACAATTAATTTTATGAAAGATTTTTGTCGTACATTTGGTGCTATATAGGGTGATTCTTTTATCATTATACACTCATTATTTCATCAAGTATTGAATTTTTTTCATTTTATTTTCAAAATATTTTATATCATGTTTTTCTCAGACTGTATATAATTTTTATTTTTTTCACCCTTTTATTTAAAAGTGAAACCACTATCAACTTTTTATTTTCAAATGGCAACTAACCTATATTTAAAATATCATAATGTAGTAGGGCTTTTTTTTTATGAATTTTAATGTTAAAATCATTAGTTTTCATTTAACCATTAATGAGTTATAGCTGTTCAATGTTGGGTGATTTGAGGTTTTTAGGCGTTTATCCTACAGGTTATTACGACAGTGAGGCGTTGGTGTGACTACAGGTACAAAGTTTATCACTGTCGATAACGAGTTTATTGCATATAAAAAAATGTACTTCTTGTTATCGATTACTCATGTGACTACTGGTCTTCAGAAACAAGAGTATTATATATAAAAGTTAAAAACCACATAACACTGAAAAGCTATACCCCACTAAAAAATAATAATTTGAATGTAAAAATTCATAAAAAAAATAGCCCTGTTCAATTTAGTGCATTTTAAATTTAGGTTGCTATTTGGAAATAAAAAGGTGGTTTCACTATTAAATAAAAGGGTGAAAATAAAAATTACATACAATTTGAGAAAAGTACGATACAAATTATTAAAAAAAAAAAAAATTAAAAATAAATCAATACTTGACAAAATAATGAGTGCATACTGATAAAAGAATTACTGTGTATACATTTAATTCTCAATACTATATTTTATTATATTTTTAATTTAAATTAAAATTTTAGAATTTATCAGTTAATGAATCATTAACGTAGCGTGTGTATTTATAAGTCTAGACAAATTATTGACTGATTCATATATTTTTATTATTCAAGTAATATTTCAATTTAATTTTAATACTTTTGTCTATTATGCTATATAGAAATATATAATATTCGTATTATTGTGTATTATGCATCAAGATCCTTGTAGATACATATTTTTTAATTTATATTATTTTTTTAATGATGAAGTACATGTTTTAAATTACTATTTATACCTAGAAATTAATTAATCGTTTACATTTTTTTAATAAGAAATATAATTTCTCTATTAAACCTTGCTTGGTTACACAAAATAAAATAGACTCCTTTGAAATTATAAATTTTTTAAAGTTGTAATCACTTTTTTACCATATACATTTCTAAATAAAAGTATATGTATATAAAATACATATATTATGTGTAATAGTATATGTTTGTGCAATTAGTTGGTTAATAATATATTTAAGAGATAGTTAATATCATATAATTAAAAAAGAATAATAATAATAGCTGAATATTTATGCCATATATAATACATACCATAGGGTCTTGTTAGACCCCATCTCAATAAATAAATTATTTTCCAAAGTCAATTATCAAGGCTAAATCATTAAAATGTATAGTATGGGAGATTGAAAGATTCGAGGAAAAATGAAAAAGCATATTTTTTTGTTAAAATAATATGTTAGTTGTTTATTTGTTATTTATGTACATGCATATTATATAGTGTAATACATAATTACCCATAACATATGTTTTTAAATAACTAGTAATTACTGTAAAATAAGGATAAAAATGGATTTTTGTAAATATTAAGCGGATTGAATATTTTATTCGAAATACGTATACTCATATTGGAGCTTTATAGCTTTTAACTATAAAAAATCCAAGTATTTAAGAACATTAGTTTCTATTGCTTTATTAATAAAAAAAAAATATAGGGCTTAAAAGATTTAATTACACTCAAAATGATTCTCTTTAGTAAATTTTCCATTAAAAGATTATTTGAATTATTTCTAAAAGCTAAGAATTATTAACTAATGATTCTTGATGTGTTTATAAACTAAAGCAGATAAATTTTAGTACATGTACCATATATCTACCTTTAGGAATTTTTCGTTTTACGAATTTAAACCATTCTCAAGTTATTTTTACAAACCAATCTAAATATTTGTTTATTATATAACTAGATACTTAATGCATAATAATAATAAAAAAAAAATAGAAACAGTTTTAGTTAAATTAAGATTACTAGCAATGTTGTAACAAGATTATGTATATATTAAATATGCATTACTGACATTTTTATACGAAAATAAAACCATCTATGTACATTGTACAATAAGATTTATCAGTCAAAATAATAGTTAACTATTTGGTTTAATATCAGTATTGAATTTTGATTAAAATATAAAAAATTATATAATTTTTGCAAAAATATTTTTTGTTTAGATATAAGACTCTAAAACTGTAATTACTGAATTCATTAATGTAAATCACTATTAGCAAAAGTACCTATGTAGTATGTACCAATATATTATTTTGACAGGGGTTAAACCATATTATTATTTATACAACTTTCATAATATAAATAAATAATGTCTGAATTATTCTACATTAATACTTATTTATGCTCTAGGGAAATGATGATAATGAAACAAAAATCATAGATAAAGTTTTGGTTGAGGTAAATAGATAGAAATATATAATTCCAAGGGTATGTTTTAATATATAAAACGTGAATACATAAGTTTTTAATTAAAATACTAGCTAGGTATACCAAACTATTATATTATTAGGTATTATATGTAATTCGATTTAAACATTTTATCGTACATGTATATATATATATATATATTATTTTTTTTTGATTTCAATGTAATTTCTAAATCTTTTACAACGAATAGTTTATTATTTTGTATACAGACACTTATGTATATTTTAAATAAAAGTACATGTAGCATGCGTTTAGTATCGTGATCATTTAATACGAAATTATATCAAAAGTACTTGGTTCGATTATCTAAGTGCGTATAATGTGTTCCAGTTTAGGCTATGGCGGTATAGGTTCTACCGTTTGGCCATAAAACTTAAAATACCAATTATAGGGGTCGATAGATTTTAAAACCATCGTCTTCCATAATAATAAAAAAGGATTTATGAGTGAAATAAGGATTTTTTTTATCAGATAGTGTCATTTAAATTTATATCCTTTTCACCGATGAAATAATCAATTATAAAATTTAAATATTAATTGTTGGTATAAATTTTTGAATATTAATATGACCACGATTGCTTTATTACATTTTTTCAGACGCTTCGCTGATCACGAATTTTCTATCATCTGAACTGTATCTCATTTTGTTAAAATATTAAAACAATCTAAAATCAAATAAATATATCTATGATATAGAAAAAAATCATATGAAATCAATTGTTTTGTAATAAGCCAATAAAGGAAGCAAAAAAATAACAGATGATTAAAAAACAATTCATCTGATAATATAATAGGTTCAATTATTACGTACCAATAATTAAGTATTATTTTTATAATACAGTATAATATTATATATTATAAATATTATTTATTTATTTATTTTTAATACAATTATACACCTATTAGTTATTAAGATAATTGTTCTATATGTATGTATATGTAGGTATAATGTATAATAATATATTGTGTATATTGTATACATGTTTTATAGTAAATTAAAATAAATATATTTCAACATGTTCCATTTTTTATTTAAACAGAAATGTAAAATTTTAATTATATTATAGATTATGACGTGTACAAGTAAAAAAAAATGTCAATATAATGTAAAGTAAATTATATATTCTAATATACTCTAATCAATTTTTTCAATGCATTACTTATTATTTTTTTGAATTCATTTATTATATTTTCCTTTATTTATAACTAATATTTATAATTTTGGTTGTAGCTCAGTATTTATAAATTATTACGTATCCGTAAAGCGACTTAAGAATAACAATTATAATGCAAAAGTATTCTTCTTACTACATTAAAATCTTGTACAAATGCCATTGTCTTATAATTTTATCGTAGTTTTCACCTTGTTGCACCGGAAAAAAATTATTTATACAGCTATAATACATTTTAAAAATTACATTGTTATTCATATAATGCGTGATTGTTGTTAATTCCTAAAATATTTAAATGAATAGAAAATAAAATATTAAATTTTTTATAGCGTTGTGTTTTGAAACGGCGTGCACATATTCTGTACTTGACCGCCTAATGAGTAATTTAAACGTGTAGGTTTTTTTAGTGATTAACTCTATATATCGAATGCGAAATGTGTATCTACTTACAAGATTTTACTACCGATCACAAATTTAACATTATATTATCGTTGAAACAATTTATATTTTGTGCTATTTTACTTTGTCCGTTTTATATCATATACAGCTGTGCGTGTACTCGACTGACCCATAAACCGTAATAAGCATCTGTATACATGTATTGTGATCATGTCTTGGGCGTGCATACTATTAAACTCAGAACCCACTTCAGGCACAGATGTGTGCAGAGAAAAAGGCAGAAATGCGACCAATTTCCACGTCGGTTGGGGACACGGGACCGGTGGATAAGTTTTAATTGAAAAATAAATAACTTTGACTGTCGGTGTTATTACGCAGCAGGTATCAACCGCCACGATGTCGATACCGACAATATATGGACGATCCCCACTTCACTATTTCATTGTGTTTATTTCACGTGAATTCCGTAACGCCGACAGAATTACAGTAATATATTATTATTTATATGATACCTATTAAATGTAATTAAATATAATATACCAAAAGACTACATGATGCCTCCGTGTTTGTCTTTGTCGATACATTTTTTCTCATTAGATATCGTAAAAGAAAAAAATGTTTAAAACATTATCTGATATTATATTTTAAATTTAATAAACCAGAATTTAAATAAATGTAATAAGAAAGAAATGGTAAATAAGGTCTTGTACATAATATTATAAAATAATATATTATATTATAGTGCGGTACATATGCGCAACAAAATCCAAAGATAGAGATCGCTGAAATATATATATTATATGAGAAAGAGTCTTACATTATGAGAATGAAGAAGTGTCTAGGTGTTAAATTGCCCATTAAATCTTTTCCCGCGAATGGGGATGCAGTGCGCAGGAAACCTCTGTAAAATACATTTAGATTGCAAACAGTTTTTCAGACAACCTATTACATATTATATTGGCTTAGTACTCTGTAGCAAAGGACAAGGAGTGTAACTGAACTGTGACTATAACATTTGCTATTTGCAGTTTATGAATTTTATACCGTACTATATTCTACTCGTCTACGCCTCATTGCGTACCTATTCATATGCGTGTAATAATAATGTAGGTAAAGTTATAAATAAAAATAAACTAAACTAAACCTAGCTAAGCATATAATATATAGCGTACACGGTTTAAAATCTTGTCTTCTCGAGTAAACTGTAGTTTAACATTTTAGATAAAATGTACATTACCAGTTACCACTAGTTATATTACACTAAACATCACTTAATGTTAAAAGGCTACTATTAATGTACGCATTTCCAGTATGAATCGTCACATATTAGACGAAAATAAATAAGCTTTGGACAATACAATTATAAAAACGGCTTTAAATGCTGCTAGCTTATACATAACAATAGCAGACTCACAACGATACCGGAATACTGTACTTGGCCGATTGAATAAAAAAATTATTCAAGAAATCCAACGCAAAACTAATTCAATTGCTGAAAAATAACTATATACTATTAATACAGTATTGAAATAAAAATAAAATTGAAATGAAAAAATGCCCTATTCTTACTGTAAAAAGTTATTGCTTGTCCAAAAAAAAAAAAATTAAATCATCAAACAAAGTTTTTTGACTTTCCCGAAAACTATAAATTATGTCGCTTAGAACCTTATGTCGTGTCACCATCGAGCATATTATATTTTATAATATAGAATAATATTTTCGACTGATATATTATTTTAATAGTGTATGCAATATTTTAATAAATTATACATTTGTTAGTAGGTATATATAATTAATAATATGGTCGAATAAAAACATGATAAAATAGGTACATCATAATATCAGGATCGATTTGGGGAAATATAAATTATACGTAATATATGTGTTTTATAAAACAATAACTATTCAAATTTATAATTTCCAGGCACTCAATTATTCCAGATACTTTTTAACTATTTCCCGACATTTAAAATGTTCATCTTCTTTTAAAATTTCTGTTGAAAAAAATGTTTGCTTGTAATTCAAAAGTTCAAATCGAATACAAAGTTCCTAATAAGTTATTCTTACAACTAAAATATATAGATAATACATAAAGCCTTTGAAGTTTAAATTTTTTACAAAATTACTATTACAATTGCATATAATTTTTATTTTTAATTCTTTGGATTATAAATGGAGGAAAAGGTTTTTCATAAGTTGTTCTTTTTGACATTTATAAACTGCGGTGTAAGCTATAAAGCCATTTTCTTTAAACATTTTAAGATAATATTTTTATGTAGTTAAAGTAGTTATAGACTATAGACTGACTATAGACTATTTTATAAAGTGGTTTTTGTTATTCAATAAATATTAATCGTTAAAATTTGAATTATTCCACTATAACTTAAATTATAATTTCCTATACACAATAGTAATTTTTAAAATTGACAAGGATATAGTATAAATACATTTTTAAATTATCTAAAAAAAAACCTTGAATTTAAATCTTAAAAAAATATGTTTTTTTTTATTGTTTGAATGATACCTCAATGAAGTAGAATAGTTTATTGGATATTAAATACAAATCATTTTCTAAAAGTATATGACGATTTTGGATATTTTGGTAGAACGGATAAGATATAGCAAACACCATATTTAGTATTCACGGTAAGAGGAGAATGCCCACAGCATATTATTTAGTCTGTTCTGAACCATTATGTGGTTATTCAATTATTAATTCATGTTCTAAAATCATTAAAGTGATTTATGTTCCAAAATCTTGATTTGCGAACAAGGTTCAAATAATTAGTGTCGTTTCAAATAAATAAATGTGACAGACAAAAATCCATACATTATTTTCGTAAATGATTAAAAAATATATCCAATCATTATCATTCCACATATTTTGAAAAGTGAACGTAATCATTTAATTGGCAATAGTCAATAGGTCTATAAAAGAGAACACTATTAATACTATACAGAATAAAGATGTACAAAAGGCTTTTGAAATAGCTAGACTAGGATGAAAATAAAAAGAACAGATCATTTTTTTATTTTTTAATTACCAAAGCACATTCAAATTTTACTCAAAATATGTACGTTAAGCTTGATTTTCAATTATTCAGTTTAACATACAATGGTTTTGACTATTCGTACCTAACAAATAAATTAAACTGTAATATAATTTCTAACACAGCAGATTTCCAGGACGGTCGGACTTCATGAATAATGTTTTCGACTGTTTAAATAGTCGTATATACTAAATAATACAAATAGTTGTATATTTATTTTAATTAATACAAATATAACTTCTAAATGAACAATAATAATCTAAAAAAAAAACAACACATACACCTCGTTTTAATGGATCTAATAATGAACTCATTATAAATGTGTATTAACTTATAATTTAAATCAGCACACTTATATTATTGTAAACTTATAATCTATATTTCAATGGAATGAAAGCTACAACAGAAATTAAAATTTCCAAATTGTATTACCGGGACATAAGTTTGTATGCATGGTTTGAAATCCAAATTAAAAATACTGATATTTTAACATTTTTTAACGGGAACTGTTTAAAAATATTAGAGACTGGACTTTACTGATACTCTTTTATAATTTTTTTAGGAACCGATATTTGTTGGAAGAAACTTTTTCGGTTTTTCTATTTTTATTCAGTTTAAATTTTATTTAACTATTTTATGTGTAAGGTAAAAAATAATAATATTAATTGATTCATTAAATTTTATTAATTTCGTAAATCTATACGTGTATTTATACTTTTTTATATCTATAATAACAGTTCTTGAAAATGATAAAATATGAGTATTGCTACCAAAATTAAAATTTAATATACATAATACATTTTATTGTGAGCTCAAGAAAAATACAATTTAGATTGAACCTATTTCTGTATTATACGTTCCATACTGGATCTTTGAAATTATTTTCGTGCAATTTGAACCTAAAGGCGTTAAGCAACCGTCATAAGAATATTCAGTAGTCTTTTTATCGCTAAACAGTCCATACGTGTAAAATAAAATTAACAACGACCATAGATAATAAAAATCAATTATTAATAATTATTAATAACTAATTAAATATTCAACGTCACCGTTAAATTTTTGGAAATACAATCTAATAAATTTAATTTAATAACAGATTATATTATACTTAATATATTTGAAAACTTAAATTTATGTCAAAACAATGTTAAAAATAACTACTCTTAATTTCAAATCAGTTAAATGAAAATGATAATTGTTTTGAGCATAAACTTTTTATTTAAGAAAAAGTTTTACCTTATAATTTTTTTTTTATGTTACCAGTTTACGAAATTATTTTTAATATATATTTATTAATACAGTTGGCGGCCATTGTACGACGTATTTTCCAAAAAAACTATATTATTCTTTTTTAAACTACATACTACATAATTCCCTCTATTGGATATTCCCTGACCTTGTTTATATTTACAATCATATTACCATTCAATCGCTGTGTACAGATGTGATTCAGTGTATATAAAAATTAAATCGGATAAATAACAATTAATATTTACTAATCATTTTCATAAAACGACATGGTATTAAATATTATTTAATATTAAACATTTTACTGGTTTCAGTTATATTTTTAATTACATTAAACCATTGGAAAATATGTATTCATTTATTCATAATATTCAGGTCTTGAAACCACTTTTTTAAGATTATGTTTTTCAATAAAAATGCTCTTTGTGCGTTTAATTAAATTTATATTAAGTAATAATATATATTTTCAAGTATTAATACAATTTCTATAGAACTTATGACCCATTCCAACTAAACCTTCCTAATACGTATAGTTATTCAAAATAATCGTAAAAGTACATAATATGTGATTTGTTAAAACGTCTACTGTGTTTGAATATTTTTTTTAAATATCATGTATAAACATGTTATGTAACAGTGGTTTTATGTTACTCTACAATAAAATTAATTACTACCAAATACAATTTTAACATTATAACATAATATTTACCGTAATTTTTAGAAAAAAGAGAACAGAATTTCAAATGTTTAAATGCGATTTATTAGACTGTCAAAATTTAAACAATGCACATTGAATTTTATATTACATTTAAAAAAAAAAAAAAAAACAATAAAATATGTAAGTATTTGAAATGCATGTCATCGGAAAACTGAGTTTTATAAATTATTCGATTCAAAAATGACAGCACAAAAATATTTAAACTTTCTTGAGGTATGTCTTGGACTCAGTCAATCGTGACTAAATTACGCATATCAATAATAAAGATATATAATGTGTGTAAACCGAATCGTGATGATTTACTGAATTAAGTAACCAGTTATATTTGTTAATATATATATATATATATATATGTGTGTGTGTGTGTGTGTGTGTGTGTATGTGTGTATGTGGGTGTTTAGTATATAATATTTATTATATATGTTTAATATATGTTTGAATAATTGTTTATTCGATTCACAGCAGTCAAAAGTTTGATCGGACAGAAAAGTGATAGTCATTAGTAATGACTCATTAGATTTTACATCAATAGTTATTTGTGATTTTGGTAGAATATTATAATATATGAAAAAATCGGATTAAAATTAAAATCAGTTTAAATAAATAAAAATGAGTTTTAAATAAATCCAGTCTAAAGTTCCCATCACTATAATCTCGTTTGATATTTATTATTTAATTGGAGCTGATCTATTTTCAAATGAATATAAAATGATGAAAGAAAAAATAGAATAAAAAGTAGCAACATCTGCAAGTTTTGCATACCTACATCATTAATGATGTTTTTCGTCCAGAAAAGCATCGTTATGATTAGTGTAGTCTTGTCATTAAAGTATTTTGAAATCGTTGCTACGCAAATCATAAAAGGCAATGGAATTGTAAAGGTTTGAGTCAACTTCCTTCTTTAAACTTATTTAATCTTCTTATTGTACAAATAATGAAAACTTTGTCGAAAAATATTAATATAAACCCTGTAAAAATAATATTTACAACTTCTGAAAATGGTTTTCTTTTAAAGATTAGAAATATTTGCTAATGGACTATTAAAGCATGATGTTCAGTGCTTATATACTTAGATAATATGCATTTCTATAATCCTCCCCTAACATGCGAATAGAAGAAAAATAATTCACAGTTAAATACTTTTAAAATAAATCAAGTTTTGTAGAAAAATGTATATTTATTGTTATATATTATTATATTATCTGTATTCTATAACTGATCAAACACTTTTATTAAAAACATATGTAACCATTCAGTAATACCCAACATAATAGTAAATCTCTAATTGACCCACTTAGTATTTCAAAGCTTAAATATAAGTATATAGTTTAATAATTTTAATAGCTGAATTCATTAGTCATTAGATTAATTATTAATTTTTAATATTGTGCTTTAAAGCCAACTTTTTTTTTATTATTCACATATAAGATGTATAGAATAAATTTTTCACATACTTTTATAATGACTAAACTAAACTAATGAAAAGTAGGGATTTTTACACAAAACCAGTTTTTGACAAAATTGATTTTTTAATTTTGTTGAAATGTTAAAATGAATACAAGTAGAAATTTCTAATCTTATAACAAGTGTTTTTATTATTTATTTTTGTATATTATGGTATAAATTTCAATATATTTTAACTATTTTTAAGCTATTTATAGACATGAGGAATTTTCGATTATTTTTAGTTTTCTTTTTATCAATAAATGTCGATAAAAAATTATTCGTTGGGTCAAAATTGTTGAAAATTGAATATAAAATCCCACGTAAGTTGTTTTTTTTACCTGCGGTGTAAAAATAATAAAAAATATTTTATAGCGAGTTGGTATTGACTCAAAAATTAATAACAATTATATAATATTGTATACATAAATATAATTATAGTATTGAATGCAATGTTTTTGGAATAAAATTAAATCAACCTGCTATAATAATAATAATAATAATAATAATAATAAAAGAAATTACTTTAATAGAAATGTCAAAAAACATATTAGGAAGTATACTTAATAGTAAAAGCTAAAAGGATGTCTCAGCTCGGGATCATTTTTCGTATACAATGCATATCATTAAATTCAAATTTAACACATTCGTTACAATGCTCATTCTACATCTTCTATACAGTAGAACTGTACCTGATTACCCACTTTTGTATTAATTACATTATTCACAATGTTTCTACTGTATTTTTTTATTCTAAACATACACACTATAAAATACTACATAGGTCGTATACATAACCTTGATATGGGTGGATGAGGTTAACCTATATAAAACAAAGCGTTTAAAGATATTTATAATGCTCAAATAAAAGGTTATTAGTACTAGAAAAAATAATATTAAGTGAGACTCAAGGCTTAAGCTCCTCAATTGCAAAGTGTTACTTACGTTGATGTGTATTTACTAATCAATTAGAATAATATAATACAGCTATATTATAAACTACCAATAAGAGTTATAGAATTTATATTCATAGAAACATTTAAGTACCTATACATCATATATTTTATAAACATATATGATAATATAACATCGTGACAGCAACTATCATATTATTGTTTTCACAGTGAAAATACGTTCAAACCGTCATTATTATATGTTCTGTCATGAATGCGCCTATTGTGTTTTATTATCACGTGTGGTTGAAACTTTTGAACTTAGTCATGTATTATAATATCAAATTGGTATTTTATTGGCGATATATATTATAATAAAATGTGAAATATGTATTTTAAGTTTTTCGACAATTGTTATTTCATAAAATTTCTTAAAAAGAAAAGAAAAAAAGTCCATATGGAGAATCTGATCTATCACATCAGATGTAAGTTTTATTTAATTGTTCATTTTGATTTTATTTGCAAACTGTAGTAATTAACTGTAGTTAATTATTGTCCAAACAAAGGGATGATGAACTATTTAATTTGATTTGATTATACTATTACGTACAACTGAAGTATTGCTGCATAATAGCATAATATAAGATATAATTCAAATTATTATTACTACCAGATGATTTAATAATAAATAATGTGTAATAGCAGTCGCCACTCGTAGCCAATATAATAGTCACCACTATGATTAAGTGTACAGTATTTATATATATTATTAACCTGTATATTTTTTAAGTCAGTATAAAACTACGAATAGTTATTAAATTCAATACATGTAAAAGCTTTTAATTTGAACATTATATATAATTATATTTTGGAATTATAAACACACTTTGTAGATGCAATAGAAAAGCTACCTTTACTTACTTTTATATTCTGAGTAGTGGAGAGATAAATGTTTTTTTTTATGCTTAGATTTTAATCTTTGAAGATTAAACTTGTAAACTTGTAATAGCATGATCAATGCTGAAACATTTAATTTATAATAAATAAAAAAAAAAAAAAATCTTTGAAGATGATATTCTCTTAATAATCTTGTTGATATTTAAAAAAAAAAAAATTAAAAATGTCCGGGTAGTTTTTGAAAATCATTGGGAAAAAAAAAATTATAATAATAAGACGAAAAATGAAATTTTATACAAATCCAATATTCGACGAAATTCTGTGATTAAAGTGTAACTCAAAAACTAATAACCATATAGATACTTAAAATATATATAAAATGTGTATAATAGCATTTTCCATACATGGCAGAACTTTCAAAATAAATATTTTCCATCTTTATAAGATATTTTTAAACTTTTTCGATTTTTTGCCTTTTTTTCTATAAACATTTATACAAATATTTGTTCGGTCTAAACATTTGAGAATTAAATAATAAATATTTCTCATAAAGTTTATATATTTTAAAAATTTAAAAATATTAAAGATACTTAAACCTACATTTTTAATAAACATTTGACAAAATTAGTTAATATGATGCAAATGTAAACATTTTTATTTTGTAGTTAAAAATATTGTTGTGATTCAAAAATATATTTCTTATTAGTTAGACATTTTCCATATTATTAAAAATACAATAACATTTTTATTTAATTTAGATGAATTGTATGTGATTTATTTTTTATTATTTAGAGGTACCGTATTTCTACATTACTTAATAGACATTTTATATTTATATCATAATAAGACCATCTCGACTCAAAATAATTTTTCGTATACAATCATTTATCATTGAATTCGAATTCAACACATCCATTACAGTGACCTAATCAATGACAAAATACACCACTGTACAGCAAAAGTGGTTACAAACCTATATTTCTCTCTATTTTTTTGATTTTCGTCTTAGAATCTTATGTATCATAATTCACTATAAAGGGTGTAACTCGTCTATTTGACATTATTACATTTAATGATGTCAAATAGACGAGTTACACCCTGTGTAGTTCAAAAACCATTTAATAAGTATCAATAATCCTATTAGGTGCTTTGGAAAAATATTATAATAAAGTCTTTGTGTGCGTAGTTGGACTATAATATGAGTTATGACCTCTGATGATAGATCGTGTCAGGAAATATTCCGAAGGGAAAACGTTTAGCGTGTAATGTTGTAATTCATTATAATCATATACCTAACGGTAAACCATTTATTTTATCACACTTAAAATTTAGAATCACAACATTCGACCGGTATAGTGTAAATATATAATATTTATACATATTATTATTAAGGTTTAAACGTTTCAAACAATAATTTGTTAACGATAATATATTTTAATATCGATTAGACGGATACGGTTTAATACTGATGTATTGTCGAGGTTAACAGTATAAGAAAATCAACCGATATACAGATTAGAGATGAGTTATTTGCAGGCATTTTAATTTTATATATGCAGCAAGTTTTTTTTTTTTTTTTAATTGGTGATTGCCTATTTTATTCGTTGTTCTAGGTTAGGTGTGAGTTGCGTGTGACAACTGGAACTGTTTAGTTCTCACGATTATAAATAATTAATTTTGAACATTTAATACGATATCGCAAATGGTAATATGCTGTTTAATAAATATTTTATTCAACTAAATAATTAATAACTGATTGAAAAGACACTGAATTATTTGTGTAGTTCGTCCTATTTTGTTATAGATCCCGTTCAAAATCTACTTGAAATATAATAATATAATTATACGTGCTACCGTCAACAACGCTGTGACTTATGCGTACTCAGAGCTTGCATGAAATCAGGTCATTTTCAACTATTTGCACTGTACACGAGAGTACGGTTTAGGTATTTGATTAAATATAGCATGATAACACAATAAGTGGACGTATAAACGTGTGAGTGTATTCCACGATAATACTATATTGGTCGCACTATAATAACAAGCGATAAGTATCTTTCATAGAAGCAATCACCGAATTAAATCGACCCGGTTCAATAATAATTATTGATTGAAAACTGACGTGAGATGTTTAGTCTAATCACCAACCACCGTTATCCTATGGAATAACAGGACAATTTTACAATAAATTTTCCATAATATTAATAACAATGATTATTAATCAATACTTGCAATATTAAACCGATTTATCTGTTAAACAATTTAAAAATCGTTTAATATTTTAAATTATGATGACATATAATTATTTATAATTATTATATTTTTTATTGTAATTTGTAAGTACAGTTAAATCTCTGTACTAATTAATGTAGTATAACTACATAGCACAAAAAGTGTATTGGGTTGTGATTAAAATAATAGTGTAAAAATTATTTCGTAAAACCAATCGGTTAATATTAATGTTATTGCCGCACTGTCTTTTCTGAAGTGAAGTGAATAAATTAAATAAAAACTCGTCGTGTATTAATATTTTAAAATTCTCTTTCGAATACAGTAAATTAATTGCTTTTGGAAAATGGCCTTTATCATCATAATATAAGAAAATCAATGTATTTTGGTGAGATTTTTAAAAAGTTTAAAAATGTATCAATTAATATTTTTTGATTGTAAAATGAATCAGTGAATATTACTTGTAAATTGGAATCGTGAAGGCCAATACGAATTCATCACACTCAAATATCTATCAAGTAATTGATAAATGATGTTTTACAAAAATTAAAATATACTATAATAATTTAAAGAAAAATACATATTAAAATATTTACAGAGAAGTTAAATTGTACAAACAAGAACATTATATATGAAATAAAACTCTCTAAATATCTACTTATAAAATTAAATGCTAAACCAAAAAAATTAAAAATTAAAAATTATAATACTATTTTTGATAGGTACGTGATTAAAAAAATAAAAACAACTATTCAATAGGTAATTCGCATTTTAATTGCGCATTGCATCATATTAAAAAAAAAGTCGTCCATGCACATTCCAACATTTTTATATTATTTGCTCAAACTGTTCTTCAATAGTATATGTGAGTTATTGACAAGTTAATTGATATTTACATTTATACTAATTAATTAACTAAGTTATTAAATAATTGATTACAAATGTAATGGCTTGTTTTTGAGGGGAAAATTAACCAATAATAATGCGGGTAGGTATTGATTATTATTAAAATCAGCTGATGAACTGATACACATTATTACACACCTAATGAGCTGAACTTGTATTGATTATTATTATTTTGCGAACAAAAGTAATTATAAAGTGATTAATTTTTTTTTATTGATATACGTAATTCATGCATAAAGTGCTGATTATAACATTATATTATGCTTATAAAGTGTGGGCAGCGCGTTTGGAAACAACAAACAACAAACAAGCAAACAGTACAATAAATTATTATAATTATTGAAAATATTCATAATAAAGAATATTGGTATTGATCATACATAATATAATATTATTATTTTATATAGTATATACATAGTGCAGTGTAAACTATCGTTCAAAAAAAAATAATAAAAATATATAATTCACATGGAAATTAAGTTCTGAAATATTAAATCAGCAATGAACTTTATCTTTTTAGTTTAAATAGGAAAAACGAGTTTTCGCTCTAAAATATAATCAAATATTCGATATAGGTAGTCTTCTGAAACGTATTTTATTTATTAAAGAATAATTAACTTTGCAATAGCTTAAGCATTTTGATTGCTAAAGTGTTTATTTTTACGCTCGTATAGTTTATTTATGGTGTGCATAGATAATTTTTATTCCTTTTTTTTAAATATAAAATATACTCTTATTGAAATTTATTAAATTAAGTTCACTTTCAACATTTGTTTGTGCTACTATGTGCACATACCTAATCTAAAACTTAATGATGTATTTAAATAAAATTATGTAGGTATAATCAAATAATTCAACTTCTTTTTTATGCAATTCAAAGCTATGGAAAAATAATCTTGAAGCCTAGATAACCTGTGATACTAAATTGATTTACACAACAGTTAACATTTCTAAAATAGTCATTATTCATGTATTTTAAATACATATTTTTCGAATAATAGATATAGGTTATACATTTTTACTATTATTAGGCGTAGATATTAATGTGTTAATAATTAACGTTGCCTTGTTAAAAATTTAAGGAATTTATAGAAATTTGGATATTGGATGATATTATATGATATTATTATAGAATATAATGTCTAATATATCATGATAATAGCTAAAACGGAACCAATAGTTTAATAATTATTGTTTTGATTTTTAAAAATTATTTAATCAATTGTAGTAACGACACACTAAAACTTCAGTATTTTTGATTGAATATAATATACATATAATATTAGAAATAGAAAAAAATAAATTTATTTAGAAATATCTAAAATGATTAGTAATTTCAAATTTGTATATATTTTTTTAATATTTTAGGAAGTTTAAAGAATCAATTGGGAAATTGTAACTGAGAACCTATACTTTTATTGTAATTATAACGTGAAGACATTTTTTTCGAGTACTTAGATAAATCGAAATTCGGACGAGTAGTTTATGAAGTATAATTATTCAAAGTCTTCAATGTTTGAATACCTCACAAAATTTTAGTCTACATTTCTAAAACTGCCCTTACTTAAAGTTTAAATACTCATAACAGTTATAACTCATAATCTACTTGTCTAAATTTCAATTTTTATGTATAAAAATAATCAGAAAAAATTCTTTATACTATGATTGTAAAAAAAGTATATGTTCTTATTTGAATTTCTTAAGTTGACACCCCAAATTCTCCCTAAAATGTTGTACAAAAATATAGAAATTAAACTCAGAAGAATAAAATTGCTGTAACATAAATTTTTAATCTTGTTTGTACATTTTTTAACGTGTATTATGATTTATCGTCAATTTAAGAGTTAAATAAAATTATAAGAATAATTTTATTTTATAATTAATTTTTAATACATTCAATAAAATATATAAAAAATTGTTTGTATTTTATATTATTTGGAAATTTTTATTTTACAATTTTTAATAAATTAATTAAGTACATATATTGTATATGTAATTATTCATAAAGTTATTTATCACTCGTTTATTATTTTTAAATTTATTTTAAACAATATAGATTACTTACATATAAAATTATTTTTAATTAATTTTCTTTAAATAAACTAAATATCTTAAAAAAAAATGTAATTACTAAGTTCAAATTTGAAGAGCTTTCCAGAGTACAACGTGTCATGTATTGTATATAGGGATGAAACGAGTAAAGTGATTGAAAACAATAGTTGACATTTTTATATCCTTTATTTATCAGAATTCGAACCGGATACGGTCTGAGTAAAGAGGGTTCCTAGATTGGCTGATATAGGTTATATGGTTGAATTGGCAAGTTAGAACCCAGCCAATTTTGGGTGATCGTCTATTTATATTGCCACACGAGTAACCACTTTTCGGTATTTTTAATAAACGTAGATACAATAGATTCAGTTCTAATTGTGTATACTATACTTGAGGTTAATACTAATATATTTTATAATTGATCATTTAGCAATTATTTCAGTTAATATTCTATGATGATTTGAGAAAAAAACTACCTTTATTTTGATTTTGAGATGACTGAAATAGTCATTGGTTTTAAAATTAAGTAATGCATACATATATATATATATATATTAATTAGGAATTTCGGTATATCTTTGGTGAAATATGGTCATTTTTTTTATCATTCAAAAAAAAAAAAAAATTTCCCGATTTCAATCAAGAATATTTTTTATTTTAATACAAAATTAATATTACTATGGCATAATTCCTATTGTTTTATTTAGAATATTATAAATTAACTCTATTATTAATATTTATTGTTGTTTTATGTTTTAAGTATTAATCTCACATATTAATATATTTTTAATATTTTATAAATAATATAGTGAATTACAAATTGTTATTATAAATTTAAGCTTTATAGAATTTAAGTTTTAATACGATTATTTATTACGAGAATAAAATTATAATATTATCAGTGGAAAACGTCAATGAAAATAATTTATTATTGCTTACACATATTTATTTACATTTTCTTTTTATTTATTTGCTTTACTTTTTTTTTTATCGTAAGTATGTTTTTAAGTATTTTTATGATAATTAATCTAGATTGTATGATGAATAAATGTGTGCACAAAGCGGAAATAGTATTTAGATATACATAATAATGTTCTTAAAATCTTAATGAACCATAATTTTAAATATTTTAATTTATGACTGTATGCTAATTGACTGTTGGTATTTTTAACTTAAAACAAACTTCATGAAAGTCTCAGTTTGATTTTAATAATTAAAATGTAGACGTAGCATAATAAAAGATATAGGTACATATACGTATTATTAAATATATACCATTACAAATTTACGTATAATGAGAGCCATATTAATATATGGTCTCGTAAAAGTAAAACGATACCTAATACAGTAATACATATCCAACATTGTACTGCAGAATAGAGATAAAAATATTCTATAATAATATACACTTATAATTAATAGTGGTATTTCGCTTTTTTTTTATAGTTTTAACATAAAACTTACTCATTTAAAAATAGTTATAAAAATTCACAAAATACCATAAAAAAATAAATAAATCACCGATAAAATTACTTAATCACGGATTCGTGTGAATTGTATACAATTTATTTTCGTTTTGATTGCATGGTATATTATATATATAATATCAATATAGATCAGTGGATATTTATAATACATATACATTCATTGTTTTTATTTAAACTAAACATATTATACAGAGTGTAGTACTATTATCTTACATATTCAAATGTAATTTAAATGTAAAATTGTTATATTTTCATGATACACCGTGTACATGCAAACATTTTTAAAAGAAAATATCATTTTATAATAATAAATACAAATTATATAATAAATTTTTCGTTGCCGTAAGTGTTACAATATAACAATACAAAGTAATTTTTTTCGTAAAAATAAATTTAGCATGTTTAATGGATTTTTAATCTCATTCCAATACCATTTTATTTTTAAACAAAATTTACACCTGCAGTAGTTTTTCTTTGAGTGAAAAATAATGAAGAAATGGATGCTTTTAAATTTTGTATTCTAATAATATTGTACTATAATAACATTTTTTTAGACACTTAATTATGTAATTTCAATTATTTTGATTTTTATAAACTCATAATTAAAAACACAATCACTTTTATTTTTTAGTGACGTCATCAGTTCATTTTTGTCCTATACTTGATGAAAAGCTGTTTGATAGATTGTGAAGTTGAATAATTTGACTTGCAATCAGTATTCTTCTCAGTTTTATTCCTTGTTCTATCAACTTATAATTTATGTGGAATTTTCCTGTTGAATAGATTCATTGTTGATTATAATTTATTTTTATTTTAAATTTACGTTTTTGAAATAACATTAGTTCTTGATGTAACTCCCGTTTTCATTTATTTGTATTATTGATTTGATTATTTTTTTTCTGACATGCATAATAAAGAATACTACAATTATTAAGTTGCAATATTTTTTGTAAATGTAAATGATAATAGTTATTATATAAATTATATTTAATTTCATATTTACTAAAAAGTTGTATTCTTCTTTAAAAAAAAAAAATAATTTATCAATTACGGACATTACACTTAATTATGATCAGTTGAAACAAAAAAATTAAATTTCCATTTTAGTATTCCGTTTTTATTTACATGAATAATTTTAATGTTAACACAATTGAATTAAAATATATATATATATGACATACATTAAAATACTACTCTATTTCTAACCATAACTATAAAAACCATTAAAATAGGTATTTTAATTATGCATTATGTTATTGTACAGTTGTAAGTATACACACATTGAAATATTAATATGTTATCAAAGTGATATTGTAGGTAATTGCCTAATAGATAGTTGTCTACATATTGCAACCAATCTAAAACATAATAATTATGTAGCAGTGAAATAATAGTTAAATATTTCATTATATGAATCATATTCAAACGCTCTGTGCAGTAAAAAAAACCAAAAAAAAAACAGTGTAGTACAGAGTGATTCGCACTCACCAAATATGTAAACTCGCATTTTAGCCTTTATCGTGTATATTTTGTTTCATAATTTATTCCGATTTAATGCATTTTTTATTATACTGAAAGTTCATATTTTTTTTTCAAACGTTAAGACGTTTTATACCATTTAAGTGTAGTGTTCTATACAAACTTAATGTTTCATATCTTCTCGATCTACCATCATCAATTTAATAAATGTGCTGAAGGTTAAAGAAAAAAATGAAAGAGAGCATTCTTAGTGAATCACTCTGTATACATATATATATACAATATTTATAATGACGACGGTAAAAATGAAACATTTGTTATGATATAAACGGTCTTGAATATTATTTATATAATATAACATTAATAAAACATACCATACAAAGATAAAAATATTGTTTTTAATATTTTGTATATATTTAAATTACGCATAAATTATAATAATATCATATTTTCATTCAACAAAAATCGATATATTTTGTATAACGTTCAGTTGTACATGTGACTAAGTCGATGTTCTAAATGGCAAACGACTGTTTTCCATGAAATATGTCTATTATTGTGGTGGTATTCGAGGATTAAGGGCACGATCCTAAATCCTATTTAACATCATACATTCATATTTTATACCTACGTTGTGGTGAATGCGGCGTATGGCGTATGTCATTTCAATTCGTAGCAGATGTAAAATTTAAAAAAAAAGAAATCTCTCGGTACCAATTTATCGGGTTAGTCGCATTTTGTTTTCATCTGCTTTGCATACATACTTGTACGCCGACATATTGAAGCGAATTGCCGACTAAATTCAGTATGTTAATCGATTTATGGTCGTTGTTAAATTAATTGAATCTTTTTATTTTCATTTCACTTAGAAACGATCAATATTTACCGAGCAATAAGGATAAAACGGCACACACGTGAGCAATCAGTTATATGCTTTTAAGTACACAAATAAATAATATGTACATAATACTATTAGTACTAAAGGTCTATTTTCCTTGAATTGTTTTTTTGTGTATAAATATACTGAATAAGCAATTAATTTCTCTGTTTGATCATTGTTATCCTGACAATGCATTATAATCTATAATGTTTTAATATTTTTTTTTTTATATAGAAAAAATATTTATTTTACTCATTTGGTATTTTTAATTATACATAACTGTATTTTAGCAACTTCCTTTTGTCTTTGTCAAATTATGATTCCTATATTATTACAATAACCAAGTTATAAGTTAACTGTTTTGTTTTAAAAGTTCCGATTATTTAGATTGTAAAATGCTTTAATTTATTTATCGAGTGTACTACCTATGTAATTATGCAATTTTAGCATGATTTTATACTTTGAAAATCAGTTATAGTTTAACATGCGTTCGTAACCACATACAGCACACTTTGTAGCTCTGATTTTTTCTTGTAAACATAGGTCAGAGAAGTTATTTTCCTAGACGCCAAAGAGAACATGATGTTAGTTAATAGTTATTAGACACTAATTCTGATGTCAACAGTTCTGATATTTGTGATACTGTGGTAGTTGATAAAACATTTTTGGCTTTATACAGTAATTCCGGTAGATTTAGGGCGAAGGTAATAATTTTGACCTAAAAAATAATAGTTCGTTAATCATTTGAGCAACTGTCATGCGTACTGTTTGGGTGAGTGAAATTATTTTTACCTATGCGAGGTAAAAACCTGGTGACAGATACGTATGATATCGTTGCTAATCATTATTAGTCACTATTATTGAAAACAAGATTATGATTCAGACGTGATGTTGCTTAATATTAATTGTTCAGTATATATTGTAACTTATAAGCATTTCCATGCAAAACCAATAGATTACTTTAAAATGTACTAATTATATTATATATAATTTTGTTTATTATTTTTTGACTGTAGATCACTACCTACCTATATAATAATACTATTACTATTATCTTTATTCTATACCAATATTGTTTTGAAATATAATTTATTATTACTTATGTATATTTTATATTTTTTTGTTTTGATTAATAATTTCTGTTGAGTGTATATTATAAGCATTTAGCATTTTCATACTTATTCGCCCAAACGGTTTATATCGATTCGCCAAACACACTATATTACCCAAATAGTCTACGTCCATAATTCCACTTTGATTATTGTACTATATAATAAAGACTATAAATGGTATATATTGTCATATTGATAATTTTCTTGTTAAAATCATTAGGTTTGAGGTTCATAGATACACAAAGGTAGAAGGTGACCGTTTTCAAAAACATTCTGGATGCGTTGAATAGAATAGCGTAATTTAACTAAAGCTTTAGTAATATCAGTGTTGATTGAAGTGCGCTGAAGCTTTCTTCCTTTATCATGCCGTTATGGTGGTCTGGAATGCGTGGAAGCTGTAGTTTGTGTCGACTACGTGGTCTATGATAGAATTATAATCTATACAAAGCGAATAATCAAACGAGGTGGTATGAACTTACATATGAAACAGTTTGTACTGGTGAAATGTATATACGTGTTTTTTTAATGCGATTATATAGTTACTAATTAGTAATAAATTTGTTTGAACATATAGATTGACGGAGCACGGAAGTTTTTCCTTAGGTTAAAGTTTCTTTTCTTGATAGAAATACATTTATCTATATCTAGGAATGACTTATTCGAGATTTTAGAAGATTTTGTATTGTTTTCTATGATCAAAGCGTGCATGCGTACCATTATGTGATCAAAAATATGTTATTTTATTCTTACTTTTATAAATGGTTGCTGAATTATATGGAGATGACAATGATCGTTTTGAATTGACGACACGAGGAGAAAAACTTGGAAGAAGGATACTTCTTTTGTTTTTCTTGCATAGAAAGGCTTAATATGTCAAATCTAGTGCACTGGAATAAATAAACACGTACACCACGATAACAGTGAGATCATAATATTTTCATCATCCATGTGACTGTAAACTAATTATTTACAGTTACTACTTAATTATAACAGTTGAATGACTTAACAATTAATAGGTATAAACTTATTTATGCGCCTCAGTAATTAGTATGTATTATTATTTATATTACTCCGCGAATCGTATGGATATAATTTTATTAACTAAACTCGACTTTATTTTAATTAGTTTATGTAAGTACTCATGTGATAATTAATTTTTAAGTACATTACTGCAGTGATCACTATATTAGAGATTTGTATTAAAATAAAATAATATAATTTATTTTAAATATAATACGTAATAATAATGTATTATTTTGAAACTTCTAAGACGGCGTCTTATATATGCAATATGACTACATTGCTTAAAACTTCGTTATTATTGGTCGGTCCTATAATATTATTATTTTAACATCATTGTAATGCAATAATTTTCTATTATATGAATATTATAGCTACTGATAAAACTAAAACAAATTTTTCATTGTAAGTAGATAATTGAATGAATGCATTAGTAGTTGATAGTTATACATTTTATTGTTTTAATAATAATGTATCACCGACAGACAAATAATAATATTAATATGTCGTTACGTATTATACTACGTGATAAATGTTTATAATTACATCTTCGAATTTGTAAGTGAGTTAGGATCTACAGTTATAATTGTTTCCAATAATTGTGTTTGGTATATCGTAAGTTATTTTAACTCTTTAAGTTTTCTTCTAATTTTATAATAATTGGCATTTGATTAAATTATAAAATATATATTATACATTATATCACATCATATAATATTATATAAATAATTTTACCAAGTCACTATTTGCTTCTTAATCTCTTTCTTTTTAAAACAAATTTGCTGAACAATTCAATTATTTTATTATAATTAAGTCTTAACATTATCTATTATTGCGTTATTATAGTTTCATAATATATTTGATCTTATCTTGTACACTTTAAACATATATTTTTAAATAGAAAATGTAATTATAACTTCATCATCTCAGATACCACAATAACAGGCTTAATAATCAATGGGTTACCTGCTACGCAATAATATACATTGTACGCTTTAAATAATATGGTTTATATTATTTTAGTTAAATTCTAAGAATTCTAATAGTATTATCGTGTTAACAAGCATATTTTACAACCATATACACACCGTATTTACATATATAATAACAATATGAGCACTGTAATTTTATGTACAAATTTTGTATGGTTACTATAACATGATTTATTCGTTAGAAATGGAAATAATATGGTTTCTTGTTTATATTTGAATTAAATATAAATATTTATCATATGAGATTTTAACGCTGACAATAATTCAAAAGGACAGACAAAAACAAAATTATGATAAATTAACGAATTTGATTTATAGTCCCATTTTTTTTTTTTTTTTTACTTTGAATTGAAAAATAGTGGATTTATAAATTTAATATTTAATGTTTACTTGTATAATACTGCTTTTGAACTCGAAAAATAATGATTGAAATTTATCTAATTTTTTTTTCTAAATACCTCAAGGTTCTTAAGTAAAGTGTAGGTTTAGACGCAAAACACTGTCTTGTGAATTTTTTCGAATAACATCTACTATTTCACTGTGAAAGTTTTAAAACATAATACATTATTATAATAAATATAATCCATCAAATAAAGCCTTGTAAAAATCTTATTGTACTTTACTGTTGCTAGGATTTTTTTCTGGATGATTTGGTTGAGCATTGGAAACAAAAGGCCCCCTCACTATCATATTAACCCTTTTAAAACCTTTTCCCCGCATTCACCTTTACTGTCTCATTTTATTATAACGTTTTTGCATCCCCTCATTTTATAATGTATATTCACACTGAGTGAACTACGTCACATTTGACCTAGTTTAAAATATATAACTCAATAGTTTTTGAAATATCATACTATTATCTATACTCACCATCTTTAAGTTTTATAATGTGTATTGTAAAATTTTTTTTTCATTATCATATTTGTCATCCTCTTATTTTTTTACAATATTAACAAGAGCTACGCAAGCGTAAATGCAGTATGAATAGGGTTGTATGTGTCATATATTATGTTCACTGGCTTTAATCATAAAGTTCATACAGTAATGTGACGAACAAATGACAAGAAAACTTGTCTAAATCTCTTCTGTAATATCATTTTAACTTCGTATAGACTTTAAAAAAGAGTACTTTGCGTATTTTTGATATAAATAATAATAATAATTCAATATTTTTGTATTAATATAATTATATACCCAACATAAATAGCATATACAACCACTCTACTATACTAAAACAAATAAAATATAATACATAGCTTAGTTTCCTAGTCACCACAGTACATTAAATACATTTAATAAAATAATATAAAATAGGTTATATAATATAATATAGTATACAAAATTATATCATCTTGATATTGATTATAGGCCATTAATGGTGGTTCTGATTTTTAAAAAATCGATCGCTTGAGTTCATTATTTTGCATAAAATATAAGTATTTAAAACATGATATTTATTAATTTACATGAAAATGTCAAGATCCAAATTTAAATGAATACATAATTAAAGGATAATATATCTGTGAGAAATTAACACATTTAGTAACAAGTTTTTATAGATAAATTCTTATCAATATAATTTTCTCAAAATAGAATAATTTTAAATAAAAAAATATTCTTCACACCAATACACGGTGCAGTTTAATTTTAATAGGTAACTATTTAGATAGACGTTGTTAATATTATGAATTGTATTTTTTACATAATATTATTGTACATTTATTTTGTATCTAGTCAAATAACTGTGAAATTATTTCACACAATAAATTATGCTTGTATAGAGGTTGTTTGTCAAATGGTCATGGTCTATTTATCGAAATACGACTATTGCAGTTGTACATCACGCGAATACACGCGAGTCTCAAGTAAATTACGACAGTATCCGATGGAAAACAATTATTTATGTTTGTATGGTCATTTAATTGCAGAAATGCCGCTAATTTGTAGTCATAGTTTATGTAAAAATAATGTATTAAAATCCACAAAGTAATAATTTTAAAAGCACGAAAGTTATTGACGGAATAGAATACGGTAGGGCAAAACCCTGTATTATTTTTTCTATATTATTATCATTACGTTCTATCATTAGATTTATGAACAATCACAACTAAACGTCAATATTATTTCAGGAATACATACATCGTTCTGACAATAGGTAGGTATCGAAATTATATTTTATTAATCGAGGAAAAAACCAAAGAGATTGGTGGTTGTAACGAAAAAAAAAAATGTAAAAACAATTTGCAACGTCCATAAAATTTAATATATTCCTCTAAACTAATATGAAAATAATTGTAACGAACGCTTTTCATTTTTAATTAATTACTAAAATTAAATATGTATATTATTTTGTATTTTTTTACTACGAATAATGTAGTGGTCGATTTCAATGTAATTGATAAAATCAAAATGAAATCATAACACGCATTTTTATTTATTCTATTAATTACAACTCGTGTTTCTATCATGTAGTTTTTTTCAGTATACATTTTAAAGCAAAAACCTTCCATCTACAAAAATACTATTAAACGTTAAATATAAATCATTATTTATATCTCTATATATGTTTAGGTATAGGTTTATGGTACTGAAGCCCATTAAAGCTTTTCAAGCCATTTCTCGCCATGTTATTATATCTACTAGAACTTTTAGGTACATAATACACTACTGTTAATATGCTACAGCTATTATAATGTATATCGAGTTGCTTAATCACTTCATAACGATAACAAAATAGCCAATTGTAGGCTTACATAATATACTCAACAAGTTGTATAATTTTTTCCAAAATAATAACATAACGTTTTTAAACAAATCAATGCTATTCATATATACTATAAAAACTTATAAACTCTATAGTAAAATAATTGATGTGAACAGGATGATCAAATTACACGAATATTTTTGATTATTAGATCGTATTGTGCATATCATATTCGTATTATTAATAAAAGGGTTGCCGGGTTGGTCGGTTTTAGTTCACATTTAAGTTGTATAATCTGCCGTTAAATTCATTGTGAGGTATGTAGCTGTGATAATCCTCCGTTGTCTGTGTTCGATCTTAATAATCAATCTTCAACACGATACATCACGTTGGGGGTACATATTAATACTATGCAATATAATATAATATACTTTTTTAAAGTTTAAATTGTGTTTTTTAAATCAAATTATATAAAATCTGCAGTTGACAAATTACGTACATTGAATAACATAAAAGTTAGAATTATGTAGCGTGTACAGTTATAGACATTACATAGGTAGCCGTTAATAGCAATATGATTGCTTTCTACAGAATAAAAAAATAAAAAAGTATTCAAAAAAATAAATAAAGATATATAAATATATTAAATATTATAATATCACAAATTATTCGCAGTGATCTCATTCATATATCATATTGTTTTTAAAATAAAAAACTGCAAATATTAGGCTATTTGGTTAAGATTAGAGTTATATAATGCAACATTTTTTAATACTAAATATTTTAGAAATTCGTTTTTTTATCTATTTTAAATCGCCATTTTAATAATAATTCTTAAATATAATTATTTAATAATAATATACAACATATTGTGAAATTTAATAACTGACTTTAAAGAAAAGTAGAAAAGTACACAATATGTTTAATATTATTTATTTTTGTATTACAAAAACATATTAAATGAATACAACTCACACAAGAGACTTATATTTTGTAAACAAATAACGGCTTAAATCTAATATTCTTTTTGTAACTTAATAATGTTTTATTGTACAATAGTTTACAGTTCTATGTATTTCGAAATTGTAAAGGTTTTCTTTTTTTTATATACGAGTATGTATACATTATATATAATTATATTATTTTTAGAATCGACTTTTGCCTTTACAATTGTACAATTTATACAGCAATAATATATTTATATTTATATATAACTACGAAAAGTATTTCATTAAAAATAAGTTTATGAATCATGTTAAACAAATATCTTAATGATGACAATATCACGTACCTATTAGTTTTAAATAGAATACTTAAAGTAATTATGACATGTCACTCAAATATGAGTAACGTTCATTCGATGAAAAGAGATTCAAGACCATATGTGTGAATTTCGTGTCTCAGTAATAGTTTCAGCTACAATACATGGACTAATTAGAATGAGAGACAAAAGTTTTTGCTGAGATAGCTGACATATATTCATACATTAAACCTTAAAAATCGAGAGTTTACCACGATAGGTTGAATACCCGAAAATACAATTTTATAGAGCTATAACAACTGTGAGTAAAAAAAAATAAAAACGGTAAATGTATTAATGACATTTTAATGGTTAAAAATACTATTTTAATCATTTGGGGTTTTAATGAATTATGAAGTACTCGTAGTATTAATAGTATAAATATAAAAATAGTTAGGTCTGATGTATCTATTGGATAATATTTATTTACATAGAAATAAAATAAACGTTTGTATATGATCTGTATGTTTATTATTTTTTATCATGTCACACCATTAAAAATATGTACTCAATATGAATTATATTGTATAGAGGGAAGTATGAATTAATGAAAATTGTGAATACAATGTATAATGTATTATATTTTATCGCATTAATTTAGTAAACCACTAAAAAAGTCTGCTCCACGAATTGTACATCCAGTTTGTGGTTGAACACAATATTATATGCAGTCAGTACATTGGTAGGTACCTAAAATGAATATGTATTTTAATTCATGATATGAAATAAAAAGTATTTTATTTAACTTAGCAAAAATAGCATATAATACATACAAATTACACAGTAATATATACCTACTCGTAGCTTTGGTGCGCATTTACCGCTGTTGAATTCCATGAGTACTGGGTTCGCGTGAGGCAGATAATAATCATTTTTTGAAATCATTAAAATTTCAGATTCTACACTCAGCAATGAATGTATTGATTTTACAATGATATGTTTTTTTTTATTATTATTAATATTTTTGTTATGTGTGTTTGACAGTCATCAAACAAAAAAATGTTCAATTTTTGGACTTAAGGGTTTTTTCAATTCAAAATAGGATATTAGATCTTTTTTGTATTAGGGGGGGGGGAAGTCAAAAAAAGAAAATATTCAATACTTTTAAAAAGAATTTAGAACTAAGGAAATAAAACACGAAACATATAACATCAGTTATTAACAAAATTAGTTTTTTTTTTGTAATTCAAATATCAATTATCGTAGAAACTTAAAATTTATATTGATATCTTAACATGACAACGTATTAAAAATATTTTGGTTTCTTGAAGTATTCATACTGTATTGGTATTTGAAATTGTTAAAAAGCTTGAAAACTAAAAAAAGGAGTTTTTAAAAAGTTGTTTTTATACCAAATTGCAAATATCACTTTGTGTTTATTTGTTTTTTATGAAAATTTAATACATTGGTACATATTTTTTTCATGTATTTAAGGTCAAATGTTGACGAAATTGGATATTTAATGAAAAACCATTTTAGTTAAACACGTATTGTAATACAAAAAATATTAATCGTAAATACTTGAAACATTCCACAATTACTTATATATTATCATTTTATATACACAAAGACATTTTCAAAATATTTAAATTAAAGTTAACTTGTTTAAATATTTAGACTATTATTTGGCGTATAAATATTGACTAATAAATTTATAAGATTATTAAAATATGATATAATATTATTATAATAATTAATAATATAAAATATAAGATATTTTTGTTAAAAAACAGTACAATCTAAATGATAAAGAATCACTTTTGTATAATATTATAAACGTTTACACTTTCTTTATTGAATAGTGTTTCATAATAATTATCATGATAATCAAAGAAAAAATAATAGTTATGAAAGTTTGTATGAGTATATTTATATAAAAAATTAAATAGTATTTAAAGTAAAACTTATAAAGATTTTGATCTTTGCGAACATGAAACGAAAAACCTTAGTTGTTAATATTATCATAAATAAATTAAAATATAACTTGAGATAGATTCTGATACACAATTTCTGCTTAGAATCATTTTTTTTTGTATCAAACGATTTATCAATTTTAATAGATTCATAACAGTGACCTTCTCAATGATGAGATGCCTATATTAAAAATCTAATTTACAGCACAGTGATTTTCCTGTTTTTTTTTTTTTTTTAATTTAAAATTTTATAACAATTTTTCCTCGAAAATATGGACGTATAAATTACAAGTATTAAATGAATATATTTATATTTATTATAATCATTGTTTAATTTTTTTTTAACAAGTATGAAATGATACTGAAAAGCTTTTCTGAACTTAATTGGTTTGGATAAAACAAAAATCGATAACTTGATAAAAAAAAATACCTTATTACAGAATTTAAAAACCATTTTTTGTTCGCCAAAAATATTATAAAACCAAAAATAGCACTAAAAAAGAAAAAAGTTATATTTCATTGTATAAGTAGAGTTACACAATATAATAATAATACTCCAGATTATATAAGCCACAGTTTTAATTTTAATAATATAATATATGCGATAATTGTGTGCAAATAATATCTCTACTATATCAATACCTATTATAATAGTATTTAATATAAAAAAACAAATTATGTATACAATATTCTTACAAATATTTAATAAAAATACATAATTTCAGCACAGAATCGTTTTATTTATGTTTGTCTTTGCTGTATACATTTACGCATCATATTTGTATAACGCCTACAACTATATTTGAATTAAATTATAGGACTTGGATAAAAAAAATATATATTTAACATTGGTGATATATATTACTATATAAATAAATGCTAATTACTTTAAGTGACAGTTAACCGAATATAATAATATGATAGATGCGTAAGAACTGCTGATCAACATAACACAAAATTAAAAAGTTTTTTAAAAACTAAACCATTGTTCGATGTATTTAATGTATTAATGTTTAAAAAAAAAAAATGCATCGACACCGATCTACCGGAGATGCGTTTTTCGTTCGCAATTTAAAATCATGTGTACCGTCGTTGCGCTGCAGCGGGGAAACAAAGGTACATAATAATAGTATTTTTTTTTCGCTTATCTTACAGCGTTCATAATAATTATAACGACAATAATGATAAAAACATAAATATTTATTTACATTTACATTTAAATGTAGGTGGTGTTTTTTATTATTTATTTTTATTTTTTATTATTATCATTATTGTTTATTTATTTTTGTTCTTTCTAAGCGGATTATCGAAGTAGTGTAACGAGTTTCGGCCATTCCGGTGTGGCGATGGCCTATGTACGTTTTACCGGCTACCGAGTAGTTGCCTCCCACCCCGCACACGTACACCTATCACCGCAAACTACTACCACCACCGTCACTTCACTGCCCCGGTGTATAAAAACGAGGGCTCTAAGCGTTTGCGCCAGGGACACACATACCGGTAGCGCATTTGTGTTCGAGTGAACTCGGCGAGCTGTACGCACACGGAACCACATCAGTCGTTCGCGGACTGCTCGAACTCCACGAGGTAAGTACGTGCACGCATTTCATTACACCATAATATGATACTGTTATTATTACGAAAATACGCGCGAGAGAGCCGACTACCTATATGTGTTATTATTATAACTATAATATTATTATAATAATTGTTGGAATAATGTTGTGAGATGTTTGTCGTGTCTATATTTTTTATATTAAAATCATTTTTTTTTTTTTTAATTCACTTATTTTTTAATTATTATTATTATTTTGTCTTCAACGTGACTCTTTAATAATTTTCGGAATTCGAGTCCACGTCAGAGTGACCGTTTCAGAATTTCGGGTTATCTGCAAGTATGTTTTCTCGTAATATTTTCGAAAAAAAATAATTGCACTTGTTATACAAGTAGGACTCGTTCAAGTTTAAATGTATATGCTCGTTTCATAAACCTGCTGTGTAGTATTTTCGTTATGATGGTTTAATACACTGAGCGCATCGTAATCCTAGTAAAATACCAGTGAACATAATATTATATTGATATATAATTTATTCTCAAAAAAAAAAAAATACGGGATAACAAATTTCTTCGTACATGAGCACAAAATAGAAAATTCTATCTTTAAACTGTCGCTTCATAGGTTCATAGGTATTAAAGTTCTAACAACGAAGAAAATATATTCGAGATAATAATATGTCTAATATATTTTTTATAAAACATATATTCTAAAAATGAATTTACGGTATTTCACGTTTTCTTATATTATTATAATTTCTTCGCTTTAATAATATTTTACAAAAACGATATACATAATATTATCTCTAAAATATTTCGCTCTCCAAAATTGACAAACTTTAGCTTTAATTCAGAAATTTCAATAATCTTAATTTCACATTTTCACTTAGTGAGATTTTGCTATATTTTCGGTTGGATCGACAGAAGCAGTATTTTATATATTATGTTTTATCTACAGAGTAATTCTTCTAAAATTAAACACTTATTATCTATATAAGTATAAATGTTTTTGAAAATATTTTTTTTTTTTGTAATTTAAATCTATTAAAAAACGGCATTTCTGAAAGAAAAAAATAGATTTTTATTATTTTCTAATATTTTTTTTTTGTTTAATTTGTTTTAATGACAACATTCATTTTTGATTTACCATTTTAAAGCAAAATATTTATTTTTGAATTTATATATTAAAAATTGAATTCTGTCCAAGTCGTTAATTAATTAAAATAATTAAAAGCCTAGTTAAGCGATGTACTAGACCATTTTTTTTTTGGATTAGGTACAAGGGTAAAAATTAAAAACTGAAATTACAAATTATATAAAAAAAATATATTTCCAAAACATATACTTTTCGAAACAACAAGTATTTATTATTACAAGAATCACAACGTATAGATGATACAGGTATAACGTCCTCTTAAAACTTTGTATCGTTCACAAAACAATATGAATATTATATTAATATGTGATATGTAAGTGCTGATGTTTTTTGATTATATATGTAATAGAGAGTGTTCTATAGGTATATATACATATTATATCACGAGTATCTAAGAAATTTAAGTACATAAACATAATAATATATTAATATGTATAGTGTATAGGTACTACATCTCATAAAATATGCGTACCGAATACTGTGTTAGTAACAACTATTAGGTTTAAATAGAAACAAAACACCATAATATTATGAGTTATAAAGTAAATATTATTTGTTATAAATATTACTTTTGTAAATCGGTATTTAGATAGTTTTCAACTAGTATTAATGAATCAATAATTAATTATTTTTTACGGAAAAAACAGTTTTAGTTTTAGTATGCAGATAAACCATATAAGTTAATAGTTCCATAGTTGCATGAAACACAGATGTTAATGTGAGTAAATTTGAACAGTTGGTGAATTTAAATACTGTAACTAAAAACTGGACAAAATTAAATTGTAAATAGCGAAAATACTTTGATAATGACGTGTCTAAAAATTATTAGTAAAAATATTTGGTGACAATTTAAAATAAATAGTTACTTGTTTGTTTGAATAACAACAATAATAACACATATTATTATTTGTTAGAAACTGGAGTTTCGTAAATATTCTATTTATTCTGTTTTTTTTCTTTTTAGTTTTCAAAATCGTTTTAAAAATATCTAGTTTTGACCTCCCAAATAACCAAATAAATTTGGTATCAGAAACCACAAAAATAATAAAAACTCATGTTATTGTAAAACCTACATATTTATCACTCCATTCAGAAATTGAATCGTTAAAATGACTGGTTTTAAAAAAAATAATAACAAATAAACAGAAAAAAAACTGTTAGTCATTGCTTAAAAAAATGTAGTAGTGGTGTTCTTTGCATGACTATAAGTCTATAAATATTAATTTAATATAGTTTACTTTATTACTTATCTTATCAAAAAAATAAAACTTACATTATTATATTATATTAAATTTTAATGTACCAGCATAAAATATTAATACGTCATATTATAATATAGAATCATACACATAATCATAGGTGCATTGTATTAAAATAGTCTATATTACGTTCATAATACTATGTCGTATAAAACCATGTCCTATATTTATTTACTCGTCCGTACTTGTACACTACGTTGTACATCAATATCAAAAGAATCTACTGAAGAAAAAATTGTTCATTTAACACGAAAGAAAAAACATATTTCTCTACATTGTTTAAATTTTTATTACGTACAAACCACGTGGAAAACTAATTAGACGAGAAGTATCAAGCGATTGGCTGTCATACAAAACAGCTGATATAATACTATCGTACAATTTATATATATCATGTACATTGTATTGGTAGCGTAAAGTGTATGGCTTTTAAAATAAGAAAAAAAAACTTAATCAAAATGTTGAAGCTTTGACGTTCACTCGTAATTGCCGTACTATTTGTTTTCTGTTTTGATTTTTTTCCACGTTTTATTATTAGGAAAATTATTAATTACGATAATCACATGACGTTCTGATGACATTGAAGTGTTTTATATTCCTTCTAGAAATTGGTAATTATAACAACATAAAATATTTCTACGATATTCAAAAATAATCATTTATTTACTCGTCAATATCTGCAATACATTAAGCGTTGTGTATAATATCTACATAATTATCCTTAAAAATTTATAGCTAATGATATAGTTATGATTCTTTTTTAGAATTAAATTCGATTCGACAACATTTCATACAGTAGCCATAAAATGTATTCAATATTTTCTATGTATTAAAAACGCATTGAATATACACAGCGATGATATTAATTTTGAAAAAGTATGAATAGTATAAAGAAAGAGCGCCTATACAAAAACAAATTGCATATATAATATATTCTGCAGTCTCTTAGCGTATCAAAGAATATCGAAAAAACGTGTTTTTCTCTTTTCAGAAATGGTTTATTTTTTTATTTTTCGAAGACTGATTGGTATGCTCAACACATAAATCTGTATTGTTTGTCATACATGTCCCATAAACGGTCTGCCAGAGGCTGTTTTAAACGGTTGTATTTTCTTATACATTATTTTATACATAAGGTAATTTATCAAACATTGCTCATTCTCATTATTTCCTTTCAGCATACTTGTATTCAAATTCTAATTTTTTTAAATTTGTAAGTAGGTATACTTAAAGATAATTTTTACAATATTTGAGACTGTTTATGGCTATAGAATTTTTTTTTAATCTTAATGAATATAGATCGATATCTGAACGATTAATTTCTAAGCTATTAATTAATATTTACAATAGATTTTATAATGCTAATAATTTCACGATAAATTATAATGGGTTTAAAATATATTGGGGTTTATGTGCTTATAAATTTACACTAAAAAAAATGGTTGTTATATGAGAAAAAAAATACAAGATCTTTCTAAATGTTTTAAATAAAAAAAAATTGTTAAGTACATTTTCATTAAATACACTTAATTTTTATGAGAAATTAGAATAATTTTAATAAGTGCAATAATGAGTAACTATAGGATAATATGGTGTTTTTAGAATCACCCTAAATATTATGTATTTTAAATTCATATTATTTACGAAATAAATTGGTTGTAAAATCCACTCAAACTTGTATTGACGTTTGTTTATATAAACTATTATAAAAAAAAATAACAATTCAAGACTTTGTGTACTTACCTATGATCTAAACAAAATACTCAAGTTTCTTCATGAACAACTAAAACAAAGTGCTGAGGAATATAATTTATATGTTCAACCGAATGAAATTCCTTCATCGCCGTATAAACATAAACGTATAGTGTAATGTTATGTACATATACGTGGTACCGGTAAATATTATAACATATTATGTTTCGTTTTGAAATAACGTAATTTATAACGTTATAAATGATACTTAAAAAGATTAAAAAATGCACAAAAAAGTGGCACATCCCGCAAAACCTAAGCAGACGACACGAAGTTGCTCTAACCAGACTAAGAATTGGACATTCTTTTCTGACACATGCTTTTCTAATAAGTAAAGACCCACCACCTATTTGCGAAGAATGTCATGAAAACCTATCCATACAGCATATCATCCAAGACTGCCCATCATTCCAAAACATACGAAACTCACTATCGATACCAGGCAACCTAGAAGAAGCACTAAATGAAGACTACAGCACAAAAACATTAAATTTCCTCACAAAAATTAATATTATAAATAACTTATAAATCATTATTTTCAACATGTACATTATGAAAATTTTATATGTCTCAAAAATATTTATATGCTATAACTTGTATTTTATAATTCAAAATTAATGTAACACTCACTATGTAACACCTACAAGGCTAATAACCTCAGTTGTTGAAGCCTCTTTTTTTTTTTCCAATAAAAAAAAAAAAAAAAAAAAAAAAAAAAAAAAAAAAAAAAAAAAAAAAATGATACTTTCAATTTACTAGGTTCTCACTTTTTTTTTATCTTGTTATGGAATAATAATAATAAAAAAAAAATAATAAAATAAATTTGTTCAGCTTCCAAAATAATATTTTTGTTTTTGAATATTGCTAAAATATTAAAATGCGACGTCGTTTCCTAGTTTAAACTTACCCAATCAAGTAAGTTATTTATATTTGCCGTAGAATATATTTTACGAGTGATAATTCCCAACGTAAATTCCTTAGATTTTGGAATAATGTATATGTAAGGTATTTATATTCTATAAAGCGTATATATATTATGTATTACCTGTCCAAAATCAAATTTTTCATCAATTTTAATATTTGTCTAAAAAGATATCTATGATCATATTAAAATCATATTAAGTATTGTAAACATGATTCTAATTGAACGAAAATGGACTTGATTTAAACCACATGATATCAATTATAATAAAAATTAAAAAGTACCAAGCGTCCAAGCTCTAAAAATTAATAATCTTGTTGATTTAAACATTATATGAGAAATTTTACTTTCGAAAAAAATGTGTTAATAAGAAACGAATAAAGCTAAATTTACTAAATTGTTAGTTTAATGATTCGTAATTGTTGTGAAATTATAATATTAAGATATTACACGAAAAAACGGTGCAATAAAATATGCATACCAATAACGGTATTATTTATTATTATATTGCATATTGTATTATATCAATTACATTTTCGATCTTGTCACATGCAGTACTTATATTATACGTGAATACGTGATGAGAAATATCGAGCAAGGGGAGGTTGTTGTAGAGTTTTATCGACAAAAAATATAAAATATTTAAACTGGACATATCGTATTTTATCATGGTACTTAGGAAAACATAAGTTTTGAACGTAGAAACACTCTGATAAAATATAAAACATAGTAAAACGAATGTATAATATAGTTTCATTTGTCTGCTGTCCAATATGTTAAATTTGACAAACTGTAGTACCTATAATGTTTTATTTTTAAGATTCTTTTCAAGTCGTAAATAACTAAATTAAAATAACGTTTTTTAAATAATAATTTTTTGTCTATGCACAGCATTTTGTTCTATTTACTGTTTTATATGCTTTTATTTGAATGTATTTTGAACAAAATCGATTTTAATTACTTTTTTAAACATTTTCGTGAACTATATTTTGGCTATCCATTAAAAAAAAAAAAAACCGTTAATAATTAACTTCTAAAATATTAATTATAATAATAAATCAACAACAATTTAAAATGTCTAAATAATAAAAGTATTGATAATATCGTAATATGAAAATGTTTAAATGTATACATTGAAACATGGTCTATTATTATTTTTAAATTGGTTTTATTTTATTGTAATTGAATTTCTTGTACGCGTATATAGTTTGAACTGTGCAGATATCTCTCATGGTTAAAAAAAAAAAAAAATTCGCAAACTATAGATAATAATTATTATTAAACCATAATAACGCAGCACGTAGTACATTCTAATATTTACATAGAAATTACATTTGTTCAGGAATAGCAAAAAAAAAAAAAAAAACGTCAGGTATCGTGAAAATAGATGTATCGACGGTTCAAGAGGAATAAGAAATATGTGTTTTGGAGTTATTGCACAAAGATCGTATAATATATTGGGATTGAAAATACGTAATTGAATGTAAACAAGGTTGCTCGTGAAGTTTTATTCTCCAAGAGTTAAGATTTAGATTGGCTAGGTAAACTATTTCACGGGGACGCCCAAGTGTGTTTCCATGCAAACTTTTAAAGGTTAGAGCGAGTAGGTACCTACTGCTCTAACATTATGGCAAAGGGTAAATGGTTAGAAGTCACGTTTTCGTTCTTGATCATCAATTATCAGGCCTTGTAATGTAATTGGAACGTAATGATTTATTTGACAGTATTGTTTGTGCCCACAAAGACGGAAAAAACAATATCTAAATTAAATTAAATGTCGATTTTTTGTAAGTTTCATACTTCAATGTATAGATACTAGATTTAACTTGCGTATAATTATTTCATCTTGAATTTTGACTTTAAAAAAATCATCACAACAATAAGTTGATTTGCATTTTTTTTTTTTTTTTTTGATTTTGTAATTTTCGATTTTAACGCATGCTGTACAATTTTTTATACGAATTTCAACCTTATTTGGTTTTCCGCGTCTTTTTTTCTATCTAAATTCTGTTGTGAATTGGTTTTTGATCGTCTGTTTTTTACGAGTATTTTCATTATTATTTACTTTTTGTGTTATGTGACGCGTAGAACATTTTATCTAACAGTCCAACAGAGCATGTAAGCGATAATAATAAAAGTTTTTATATTTATAGTAAAATACAAAAAAATAATAATTTTGAATGTATCTAAAACCGATATTGATAAATCATAATAATATTCTCTCACTGATGTCCCTGATGATATGAACTATATAAAAACTGTAGCGTATGGTTTATTGTTATTTGTTAGATAAAGCGTAAAACTAATTGTTTATTATATTTAACCAAATCGATAATTATTTTGGGTGCAGATAATCTGCAGCGTATAATACGAGTGTTCAACATCTCAATATAATTCACTGTGTTAAACTAATACGATTGTTTCCATATTGTTTTAAGTGAAATCGATATTTGATTTTGTGAATTTGCTATATTAATTGTGCACTTGTATACTGGTTCACTATGATATTATAGTGTTAGATATAATATAATAATTACTTTTTCATAGACATAAATAATATGAAAATTATTGATTTTTGCTTGTGATTAAAACCGGTTTGTTGGACTTATAAATACTTTAAAATTTGAATATTAATTTATAATTTATTAACACAAGTCATAATACTACAATATAATGTTTATAGTAACACGCTGCATAACATTACTATAGAATATCTGACAGTGTCCCAAGAACTTTTAACCTCATACATACGTCATTCAGTTCTATAAAATGCAATAATATACACACAATAATCAATAAGGATCGTTTTATTGAGATATTGGTTATCCACGTATAACCTACGTCCCCCATTCTATGCAGCGTAACCGGTGTGTTCTATTTTAATTAAATTATTTTTCAAAACGTGAGTGTTCTTATAAATCATCTCATTTTCAACTTTGGTTATATTACAATTACGTATTTGTTTACTGCAACTTTTGTAAATTTAATTTGTATTCTTAACAATCTTCACATTTTTTAATTTTCATTGCACAAAAGCGTGACTCTTATAATATTATATTTGTAAATATTTTAATAATCCTCTCGTTATTTTCTCAAGCTTATAATTACTTATTTTGAACATATTATAATAAGTATTGTATATATATCTTATATATATATTACAGTTTGAAAACAAGAATGTATGTTATAAATGATAAATAAATAATTATAACTAAAAACTTTCAAGCGCAAGAAATGTAAAAGTCAATTGAAAATATGAGTAATAAAAACCTTTTTAGACTTTTAAGACTTAAAATAAAAATTCCGGTAAAAGTTTTTGTTGAAAGGTTTAGATCAAATATGTATATTATCTTAGTAAATATATGAAAAAACAAAATAACTATATTGTATTATTTACTTAATAAGTATATATAGTATCGTCAGTATAGTTTTATGAATAACTTAAGTTAATATGATTCAACAAATAGTTTAATAAGTGTAATATACAGTGATTCATCAAGTGTGCTCATCTCCATTTTGGATGTAGTATTTATAATAATTATTGGAATATCTTATAAATTAATAGTATTGATTAATAAATTTAAATTATTATATATTTCAAACACGTATCTTAGACTTATTGTTTTTAGTGAACAAAGTTTGAACTCAAAAGCTACTCACCGTTTAAATGTCAATTTTGATAAGTCAAAATTTAAAGAAAAAATGATTTACTTAAAATATTTTACAGTAGAAAAGATACTTGTAGAAAATAGATTTATTTATAATTCAATAGTACACACCTTGATTAGTACAAAAATCTCAAGAATCTGAAATCATGGGTTTTAAGTATTCAAAAATTTCAAAATCTAAACATCCTAATTAAATCGTTTTGTATTTTAGTATTTATTTAATAGAATAACATATTTTAATATTATGTTTTAATGTTAATATGAAATGTTTAAAAATTAAATCTTACTAGTTTTCTATAGCTGATTAATTATTTTACGGTCTTTTGACGCATATAGTTGGAATACCTTACAAAAGTAAGTTTAGGAACTTAGGCGTGACTAATAAAGAAGGTATAAAACCAGCTTTCGATTTTTTATTATATTTTACAAATAAAGTATAATATCTATACTTATCTGAGATTTAAAATGTTATGGTAGGATGTTTTTGTAGCGTCCTTATTTGTGTATATTGGCGGAAGAAGTCGGATTATCCATTGACAAATTGAAGTAGCATACTTTTAAATACAAGAATTTTTTAACTGACAATATTATTGCTTATAAATGACACATTTTCTACGTAAATTCTATATTAAAACAAGTTTTATTCAAAATTCCTTTCATCAACGTTATTTGTTTTATGTAAATATATTTTGTTTAACAAAATTTATTGAACATTTTTAGTATAAAACTTTAGCAATTACAAAATATGATGATCCAGTATTGAATAAATATTTTTTTTTACATAAAAATAAAAATATTTATGATATTAATAAAAATGTTATTTTGTAAGTTACAATACTGATAAATAATAATTAAAATAGTTTATTAATATTTTCATGATATTTTATTTTTTAATCTAAACATTAATGTTGGAATTTATATTGTATCTCCAATAGTTAGTTGTTCAAATCTTAAATAATTTCTTAAATTTATTCTGAAAAATGTTAAACGAACTTAGGCATTTAAGCGTCGTTCGGTCACATAAATTATTTATCAGGATTTTAAAATATATCATTTTTAAACTCTAAAAGATATTCGTATTTAATAGAGCCAAAGTTCATATATTTTTGTTATTCATATTATATATACAATGCATAATATATATTTATATTCAATTTAAAAAACAATCTATATTCCTACTATGTTTCACAGCAGTCTCGGAATGTTAAAAGTTTTAAATTTGTAATAAATATTAGAATAGTTTTTTTCTGTGTTAAATCTAACCAATTGTCCGACTCGCAGATAATTCAGTTACGAACGAGATAAATTTGTTTCAAACTGGATGCAGTGAATCCAAAGGCGCATAAAAAGAGATGAGAAATTTAATATATCGGATGTTTATACACCGTGTATGCACTGACGCACGAGTTATTTTTCACGAGACGTTTTTCGCGGTTTATTTCTAGCTGACGTTTAAATTTCCGTTTTGATTTTCTCGTTCGCTATTTATACATTTGTGAGATTACTTTACATAATAGCTAGTGGTTACTGGCTAGGAACTATGTATAGGCTTAACACGCAGCGTCGAGTTTTCGTGCTATATTGTTTTGCTTAATAATGAGAACTGTCGTAATAATATTATAATAGGAAGACGTCTCGGCATTCAAAATATTAAACATAGTTCGTGTCTGAGTTGTTTAATATTCCATAGCCTTTGCACATTCAGAATGCTGTGCTATATGAAATAATAGTTACGTTTTAATAAAACATAACATTTTCCACGCATCGATGATACGTGCAATTTTCAACGTCGTTTACCTAATAGTATGACTGTTTGCTTATTCCTATAATAAAATAATATATATATATATTTTTTTTTTTCGTTCACTTAAACTAATAACATCAATTGTCTGTTGATAGTAGACGCAATTTTAAACTGCATATTATTATGTATTCCATTAAAATATGTCTCATCAACGGAGAAAATATTAATTAGTATTGCCTTGTCAATTGTCAAGGAAATTACTTTGTTTGGAAAAACAGATATCGTAACGTTGAATTGTATTGTCTTTACTGAAACTTTTATGTTAATTATATATTTTAATTAAAATGTAGTCGTGTCATATTTTATACAAATTATTCAATTTACAGCGATCAGTTTTAAAGAGAACACAATAAATTAATACTGTTTGTTACCTACTTTTATATTTCGTTATAAAAATGTATTCCACTTTTACAGTTATCATACAACTATTATATTATTACACTAATAAATATTTTAAAACTATCTCTGAAATTGGATATATACTAAACTTTAAAAGTAAAATAAGCTTGACGGAACTTAATAACAAAAAAAAAAAAAACTTATTAAGAGGACGCTACACCCGAATGTGTTGTCTCCGTCTAATATGACATAGCAAATTTTCGTTTAGCAGAATCCATTTTATGTTGTTAAAGCTTTATTACTAGAATAAATTAACTTATTACCAAACTTAAAGGTAAAGATATTATCCAGGTCGTTACATTTTCTTTTATTGATATTATTATTTTCAAGTGAATTATAGGTATGTGTAAAATATTACAACATTACATTTCTTATTACCCACTTTAAAATTATATAATTTAATAAAAACCTACGTGATGGGCTAGATAATATTCTTACCTATAAAATTGATAATAAATAAATTTACTTTAATGTTAAAGCTAACAACATAAATTGGATTCTTCTGAACGCAAATTTGCTATGTTATATATGTATATAAGACGGAGATATCACATACTGATTTGGTGCTCTCTTAAGATTTTTGTAAAGGTAACGTTATTATATATAATTATAATTTTTTTTTTTTATACAAATATACGTTGTGATTAAAATATACGAATGGTTTATCTATGCATTAATGATAATTATATTTTGGTCTATTTTAAGAAATACTCGTATATAACATTTCTTAGTTTATATTAAATAACAACCTATATGATGCAGTATAATTGCTGGGAATATATAATATCATACATTTTAAAACTATTTCTGTTTATGTGAAATGAATTGCTAGCTGAACATGCGAACAGCATCTTCTTATTTTTTCTTAAACGTAAATAATTGACGAGTAAATGACCCCATATTTATATCATTGTACGTAAACAATTCGAATATGTTTAATAAGCAATATCCATGCCTAAAGCTTAATGTTTATTTTGAAAATTTAATCAAATAATATTTTCGTTTTAGTATTTAAAGACATGTGTTAGTTTATTTTTAAACAACACTATGCACTCTATAGTTTTTAAAACTTTGAAATATAAATTAGTTTTTAATACAATAATGATTAAACCACGTCATGTGTGTGCCTAATTGATTTAAACTTTCTTAAGAACATCTTAGATATACGTGTAATTGAATAAATAATTGTTGGAAATTGAAATATATTAATTAAACATATTTATTTATGACAGACCCTTAACACAAACCAGCTACAGTTCACTGTACATTGAAAGAAGCAATATTATTATTATTTTTTTTTAAAATAATATTGTTCACATGGTTAAAATATAATATTATTGTGGGTCGTTTCTATGGGATTCAAATTACGGTTTCTTTCCTTTCTATTTTATAATTAGTCTGCGTCAATTTGTTCGTAAATCTCTTACTGGCCTTAAAACTCGCAGAAAAATCCCATCTCGTTTTTTTTTTATCATCACATTATACAGTTTATAAAATCTTCTCTTTATAAACTCACCTAAATATTTTTTGTTATCGTAAACCACCTTCTCATGTTGACGATAATTGTTTAAACACGCCCCGTCAAATGATCTAAATTCTTTTTGACTTTATTTATGGTCAATAAGTTTTTCTTGGGTTATTTAAAATTCCATTTCTCATTATTCACCGTAATCGCATGGGTGGATTCGTTCCTCAATGTATCCCAATTTATTTGCCAGTTCTCCATTTTGAATTCCAAAATTAGTAGTACTTTTTACGAGTAAGCTACGTCTTCTGAGTTCATCTTTCACTGAAGTTTATTGTGGCGGCGTAATTGAGGCCCTATATGGTTTTAGTTATATTCTTCTTCACGACCAATAATTTGTTTAATAGCTTCCTTAACTCGGTGCTTCACATTTAGTTTATAAAATGTAATCTCGCCAGTTTTTATTTCACTATCTTCCCATTACACTAAGATATTTTATTTATTTTTATTCTAGCTTATTTTACTATAAACTTGCTATGGGTTCAAAATCATACTATAATTCCAAGTTACTTGGCAAAATGCTCGTATATTTTAAATTATTTTTACCGTTCTAAATATATTTAATAGTCTGATTGATTGACTTTTTTACGAGGATAAATCAACAATTATTTTGCATATTAATTTTCCTTTTTATGTACATAAATAATTCTTTTGTGTATTTAATATTTATACTTATTATAATGTATATGACATCCATCCACGTTTATCTTATGTACTATTACTTACGTGTTTTAAAAAAATCACATCCAATACAAATATGTAAATGTGTTTATTCCAAACGATCGTTAAGAGTAAGTACCATTTTTATGACATAAAAATTAAATGAACCGACAAATCGTACTAAAATACTAAAAGATATTTTATTGCCTTTGGAACAGGTTAGATTATATAAAGTAAATGGAGTTATATTTTTGATTTTACGCACTGGTATTTCTGAATTTACTATCTGATCAAATTTCAACATGTTTCACATTTGAAAAATCTTATATTTACAAACATATTTTAAATGCATTCTTATTAACTTGTACTAATTCAATTGATCGACTCATTTTATATTTATCCGGATATGTAAACATTTAAAAATCATTTAATGCGTGAATAAAAGGGCAAAAAAATCTTATGTAGTAACTACTTTATTAAATAATAGAAGTTGAGAGTAACTCATCATTTAGTAGACTACTGTAATTGATGTGTTAAGTTTGAATTAAATTAATAAATAATAAATTAATTGTTAATACTGATAAAAATAAAAATAAATAAATAAAAAATGTTAAGTGTCTTTAAATAGCTCAAAAAAAAAAAAATTAAAATATTCTACTATGTGCAGAAAATTATAATATAAGCATTTAATGAAAATGTCAAGTATTTACGGTTTTTCATTTCAGAAATACATCAAAAACATAATTTCGTTTTTTCTTAGTTGTTTTTTTTTTGTTTTACCCAATTATTTTGAAAATACTGGGAATTTTCAATTTACCAGCATGATCCAATTAGCTATCAGAAACCACTATCTAAGATCGAATCATTTTTCCACTATACTTTGTGTAAACAGACAGAAAAATACATACTTGTAAAATCAATAGATTAATCGCACCACTCAAAATTTAAAATAAGTAAAATTATTAAATTAATCAATCATTCAACATTTATCATATATTATAATACATTTTTCGAATTTACTTAAGAATAATTTTTATTCCACACCACTTTTTTTTTTAAAATGAAATTTTTAACAAAATAGTTTATAAGCTTAAATGCTTAAAATATTTATAAAGTATTGTTATTTATAATAAGAAAATGATTATTATAACACTTTAGTAATAATTTGACACGTTTAATTACAAATCTAATTATGTTAAAACTTATAAGGTTTTAAAATTACAAAAGTTTTTAATCTATATAACGATTTGCACAATCTTCTAAATTGTTATACTACACACAATGCAAGTTTTAATCGTGTCTTCGTGTAGAACAGTGTATAGAATACATATTATGGTGTATTTTAATAAGCTTATTGAATTCATTTAACGTCAATCAAATAATTATATTATATAAAATATATATGTGGCACTTAATTTATTTTTTAAAGTTTTATATCATTGTGTCATAATACTATATACGTTTTTAATTCAAAAATATAAAATGAAACTGTGTTAATTTAATTATATGTAATTAATTATCTACCTATATTTTTTTTTTACTTTTTTAAACATTAAATTTAACAAAAACATATTTTATCATACTTGTTAAGTTTTAAAAACAGATTTTCATGCATTGGTTATTCATCATCAAATGGCCACATGAAAATGAACTGTATTATATTATTTGAATGACGAATATTTTATTCATTAGTTTAGTATGCAGAGGGCTAAATTAATAATACTTCAATAACTATTACAGTTTATACAATTTACGTTAAATATGTTTGAAATATCAACATAATTTTTGATTTATTTGCATTATAAAGTATATTTGAAACATGAAAATTTAATATTATTCTGTATCGTTGCCATATAAAATTAAATACTAAATACGTAACACTTCAAATAAACACAAAGATTTTGAAATTGTTTTTTATTATTATATTATAATATTATTAGAAAAAATGATTTTGGGATATTTTTCACTTCAATTTACGGTAGATACATTTTTTTATAGTAATCAAAAATATAACATTGTGTTGTGTTGCATATTTGTACAATGTCATATTGATTAAGTGGTTGAGAAATTATGTTAGACCGTTTTAAAAACTCCGATCTTGAATTGAGATGAATATTTGTTTATTTTTATAAGTAATTGGTTTGAACATCATTCATTTTCGTTCAAAAATTAAAGATAAGCGGTAATTTAAATAGATGTTAGTTGACACTTTACAAGAAAAATTAAATTGAAATGTACAATATTCTACCAAATTAATTTTCTCCGAAATACTAAAATCAGCGCTACAAATAAATTGTATGCGCTTATTTATTTTATAGCTTCGTCATAAATAAGTATAATAATATACACGCGTATACAGTTTGGAAAAGCATCTAATTGATTAAAATATCTAATATTAGTATTAATGTATTAACAGCCAAAGCTATATAGTCTATTTATAATCGATGACATTTTTTATGTTAGTTTATTGAAAATGCACGGATACTAGTATACTAAATCCACGATAGTTCATATTACTATACAACACATTATTTAGGTCAATAATTTTAGAATATGGTTCGATTATATGGTGCCCATACACTAAATTTGCCATTGACAGTATCAAACGTGTCTAGAATCGTTTCTTGAAATTTATATCTTATAAACTGAGTATACGCATAGAAAACTATAATTACAATCCAATCTGAGCAAATTTAAATCTTCAAACCCTTTCATTACGTCACGAACTATCAAACATAACTTGTATACATAAATTAATTAATGGATATATCAATTCGCCGTCTTACTTAAATTCCATCCCTTTTAATGTTCCTTCTTAGAATAGCCGTTCAGTTTCTCTTTTTTATATGCCATTTTACTGCATAAACTATTTCACAAAGAGCGTTGTCTCTTTGCAACAAGAAAACCAACGTCGATTTTTTTCTTCAAGCCTTTATTCATAATTTTAAATTAACATTTTCTAAATCAATAGAGTTAGTTTTTTTAAGCTGTTATTTCTTATTAATTACATATTTCATTTTTTAAATACATATATGATATATATGTATAAAATCATATTTTATAATTATTTATCGTTATGGTCCTATATAATATAACTTTACTAATCCGTACCACTGGGACTTGGCCCGTGTTTGTTCGTGTATATTTATTAAAATAAAATATTATTGTCATTATTATCTAGAGAGTGATTAATAGACTAATAATCCATAACTGAACTAATATAATTCGAGAACCCTTAAAAAAAATACATGAAATTTGTTCAGAATATTATCATTTATATGGATTTTATTTTAATATTGAATAAAAATAGTTTATTGATTAAATATATATATATATTATCTCCACGGAATATACGAAATAATTTCATCATTTTTAGAACAATTTATTTTCCTACTTTATATAAGCCATCTCTGAATATATAGGTAAAATAAATAATATTATATGTATATGTATCGTTATGAAATATTTTGCTTTGAGTTGAGTTACTATTTTCTAATGTGTATAGAACAATGTAAAACTATTTAACACTTTATTGGCTGAAGCAATCAAAATGAAACACTACCACTAATTTCCCGTCTAAATGGTTAAATGGTTAAATTCTTGTTGACAATGTTGTCCATTAACAAATAATAAAATCTTAGATACATAAAAGTCATATATTTAATTTAAAATGTTCCTTTAGCGTTTAGTGGTGTTTATATTTGGGATAAGATAATTAAAAAAAAAATTCGAAAAATCGACATTCTCTACACGTTCATATTATTTTTTTTTTTCAAATTACTACGATATACTTGAGTGAACATTAACGCATCCGAGTGAAAATTTTGAGAAAATCTCATTTGATTCAATCAAACATATCGTTTTCACTTTAAATTAAACCAAATTATTGGGAGTAAATATTATTGAAATAAATTAAATTAAATATAATATAATATATAATATTAGCATACGATATGTACAATGATATAATGAGATGAAACATAATAATATTAATTACTGTTGTTATTGTAGTTTTTTTATAAAAGTCTTAGAACTTTAACTTTAAATAATTAGCATACAAACAAAAATAGTATCACGACCATTATTCCATTAATAAATATACGTATTATCATATTTTGTCATAATTCGATTTGAAAAAGTTATTTATAAGTAATAAAAATTTCATATAATTTATATCTTTATCAAAAGTGTTTAAATCATCGACCATTTTGATTTTTCAATGAATCTGTAAGATGTATCATTAATTGTACTCTACGAACACCGTTAAAACCCACTTTGAATTTTTTTCAGTAACAGTTTACAATTTCTACTTGCAATATGAAACTGATTGATTTTAATTACATCTGTCACTTCAATGTATGTATTTAACCTAGGTAAAATACACATATCAGGTCGATATAACTACACCATAACAGTCAAAAGCTTACATATTGAAATTTAAACAACCGTATAAATTATTTTCCTTCGGTGTTCTACGAATTCCATATATAATCAACTATGTATGTATAGAACTCGTTTGTGGACGGTATAAATAATAATTTTCATATAATTTAAATGTAATTAAGTCACTAATATGCCATCTAATAGTGTTGTATACATTTCCATCCGATATACCACGGGTATTGCGATCGATTTAATTTATCATTAAATGTTTTCAAAACAAGAGTAATTGTAATTATTATTAGCTAACAGTAGAGCAGTCCACGCGGAATTTATATTCCAAATATTATAATATTGTATTCAAGCGTGTTTGAAGGTCCCAATGAAAACTTTTCCGGGTCCGTTTTCACAAGGGATAGGTTGTTCCTGCCGATAGAACGATTTTATGGACTTGGAAACGCGCACTTGAAGCGGATGCCGGACGTGCCGTATCTTTTATACCCGGACCAATCATAACTTGCACGACCGGTGTCGGTACCACGCGTAGTAGTAGTATATAGTGGTAGTAGTTGTCTATGTAATAGGCTGTTTTTTTCTTTCCCCGAAGGTGTTCGGAGTATAAACATTGCCGGAACGCGGAGTGTTGAAAAATCAATTTACTCGGATAAAAGAAGGTGGACACGGGGCGAACGTAAATTTATATATATATAAAAAAAAATGATAAATAAATATAAAAAAGGCAACGGTAGTGGATTTTTTTTTTATTGTCAGCTTATTCCGCAGCTGTCGAAAACCGTCAGTCTCGCCGGTGTACATGTAGTCCGATAGCCCTCCATAAGTAATGTATAATATACTGTATATTATATACCTTATAGTTCTATTTATCTCAGAATTTTATCAATTAATGTGTCGGTCCGTTTTAGTTGGATAGACAGAGACTTTGCAGAGTGTGATCGGGCGTACATGAGAATCTAGATGAAATATTACACCCAAGAGAAAAGACGCAGAGCGAATAATATTATGTTTAGATACAATTGACTATAAAAGTGTTTAATAAAAACCGCACCTAACTACAAAATAACAAGAATGCGCGCAATTAGCTTGGTAATGACGATTATTATTGTATTGGTATTGTAATATTATAATACATTGAAACCCATATCTAACGAACTTAAAGGTTATATGAAAAAAAAATTCGTTAAATAGAAATTCCGTTAAAAACAAAACATGTTATTTTTTTTTTTTTTACTTCATAAACTAATTTTTTAGTGTACGTATAATATTGATAAATAAATTAAAATATAAAAAATACATTCAAATTTTAATATAAAGTATGTAGTTATAAATTGTTTTTATTCCTTGTCACCAAAAAATTTTCTGATATCCTGTTAAACAACTTTTCTATAATTCTGACTAAAAATTCTCGCACTTATTTAAATAAATCTGATCGAAAAGTGTGTAAATAATATGTAAGAGTACAATAGTTTTTCAATTTTTTGTAGAAAAATAACACAAAATAAATTTGTTGACTATAGAAACATTTTTAAATAAAAATGTTATGGCTCGATCAAATATTGCGATAGATAAATAGTTTTGTTAGCTAGACATTTAGTTAAGAATTATATACATATTATTTTGTATAAATTAGTAGTTAATCTTAATTCTTATTAGTTGATACTGTTTAAACTTAATAAAACACAATTAATGAATACTAAGCTTTTCATATGTAAATATGTTACAAAAAATATTTGTGAATAATGAGTAATGGTTACAAGCTTTTAAGTAAAACGTATTGAACGTATATTATTTTTATTAAGATATTTATGATAAGTGTTGAAAGCAGAAAAAACGACTATTAAATTATAATATTATAGTGTATGTGTATATCTACCACTTTCCAAACACTGAAAGTTTGATCAGCCCTGAATTTAGAATTTTAGTCGTGATAAATAAGTTCTCTTGTTTGCTTTTATGAACCTTTAATCTTTATCTATGGCACAATGTTGATAAGATTAATAAAATAATGAAAAATTTTATGACTTTATATTGTGTATAAATATATGTATAATATTATATTATATAATACATAATAAATTGTATTATTATAGTTCACTAATTGTATTAAATTAGTATCTATATCGCATCAACAAATTATATTAAGTTGGTATATAATGATTTATAATTAATAATTGCATAACTACATAATTTATCTAATATAGGTATATAATGAAAGCCTTAAACAAGTTTCATATTGAATATTATATAATACTGCTTTTACTTAATTATAACACACATTGTAATATAATATTATATTATGTATGTAACAACGTGTAATTTATTAATATATACTATGTAATTTATCTCTTTAACTTATATACATACTGAAAGTCTTAAGAAAATTTCAATTATTGAATAGTATATAATAAAGTTTTTACTTCATTGTAAAATTATATACCTTCGTGTAAATATAAAAATGTATTACATTTAAAAAAAAATAATTCATTAGAAAATATTACCCATATTATTCTGTTAATATTAAAATAAAATAAAATAAAATAATGATATTTTTCTTTTACTTGTATGAATGGGATTCTCCAAATGGATCTGAAATATAAACTTATTTTGTTTAATAAACAGTAAATAAAAACAGGTCTTATTGAAACTGTTTGTAAAATTAGTTTTCAACATTTTAATATTTGCTATTTGATAACTATCACTACACCTCATCAAATCTGTCAACATTTGAAATAATGTCTACGTTTTTAAAAGAAAAATTTTAATCAAGCGAAATATTTAATACATACTTTTTCCATTCTATATAACATTTTTAAATTTTAAATTAAAATATTTTAATAATTTTTCATCACATAATTGATTTTTCATGATTGTAAATATTATATTTATAAAACTTAATAATAAATTATGTTTAATATTTTATTTTATTTATGACATAAATTTTATGTATATTACAGGTCACACGCAATAGCATAATATATTTTTACCAACCTACATTATAATACTTCATAAAATATTTGATTCTATACAATTTTGTAATATTATCTATTCAATTTATTTTATTTTTTTTGTGTAATTTGTATAATGTTATATATTTATTTCTGAGTGCATTTAATTTAATTTATGTTAGAATTTTAAAAAAAAAGTAAAGATTCAGACAAAATATTCTATATGTTTTATTTGATGTATGTTTGGTACTGGTCTGATAGTATTTTTCATCATATTTTTTGGGACAGCATGGAAGCTTTGAAAGTTTCATATATCGTATTGCCCATCAAACCATTAGAGATTGAACCTAAGTGCTACTGTGTATGTAATTTTAGAACATGTTAAAAATTGGCATACGACATTTTTTTTATGATCATATAAAGTTTGATTCACGGTAAAAAGTGTACTTTACTTTTTCCATACAAATTATGGCAATATTATCAGTAAACATTTTTCGTATTACTTTAATAGCATTTGGTTCATCTGGTCTATCGCGGTTATAATACGAAATTTATCTTTTATTCAATCTATAGTATTATATTGCCATTATGCGTCACTGTTATCTATATTATATAAAAAAATGTATTAATTTCTCGAGGATATAATATTATTTTGGTAATTTTTAATAGGATTTTTAATTTAGATATGAACTCATTTGAAATGAAAACGCATAGTTAATTTTTTCCATCTTTATTTTAGGTGTATATAAATACACCTGTCCCTGTGGAAACCCGTCCAAAACTATGAAATGTGCTAGTTTATTTTTTTTAATACACACCAACTTTTATTTTTAAATGTTAAAATTTCAATTTTGTACTATCGCGTATTGATGAAAATATTTTTTTGTAAAAAAAGACGGTTTTAAAACTAATTGTATTTCACTAAAAACAAAAACAAAAACAAAAAAAAAACAATATAGACAATGCCATATTGTATTAAAAGAATTAAAAGAGTACAAGGTCCCCAGTATACAATGTAATTTGAAATATGATATATTGTTATATTGTATAAAGTATGACACACATTTTTTTCATGAACATTTGATTTAAAGTTACCTGTATTCCATTTTTGTGAATTGAGATTGACCGAGTTTAAAGATAAAAAACGAGGCTTAAACAATTTGCTATAAGTAGAAATAACAAAAAACATACACTTGAAACTGTTATCCGATAAAAAATCTAACAGACATTATTATAATTATTTGGTTTATAAATGTTATTGTTACATTACACATATTTAATAACTAAAATAAATGCAACAAATTTTAAGCCGATTTTCCAGGTGTTGTTGCTTACTCTAAATATGGAAAATCATTGAAATAAAATATTGAAAAACACATGTAACACAGTTAATTTATATAGGCATATAGAGTTTTAATTGATTATTATGATACATTTTTATGAATACAAAGCACCGTAAAACGTGGCCTACCGTAAATTACTGCCTATAATAGAACAATTTAAAAGGTTCACGCTAGCACAGATTGATCGAAATAAATAGTATAACTATAGTATGGTGTATAGAAAATGTAACTTCTTAATGTTAAAGAGTTTCTGGAACTAACAAGACAGGTTGACACGCAAATCTGGTATAGTCAATCAACTCTTTTTTAACAGATTATTGTGTTGTATAAAAGACGTTCGCAACCTCTTGTACCTAATCAAACTATTTATGATATCATACTTATCATATGTATATGTATTACATATAGATGGAATATTTACCTAATGACAAAACGTAATACTTTATATTAAGCTCCATAATGATATACATTTTTGTTAGCGTTACTATTATTATAATAAATATGTTTAAAGCACTTTTGTAAATCCACTAATAATATTATGAAATTATCCGATGTATTAATAATAAATTACACCGACGAATTTTAGTAAAAACAAATGGTAAGTAATTTTTTTGATCATTATTTTTACGGATACACAATTATTGTGTTAAATATAAAAACAAAATACAAATTCTAATTTAAACATTAAATAATAATTAAAGTTATACATATATTCATAGTGTCTATACGTATAATATCAAATGTATTTTAGACACTTAGTGATTTACAATCGATTTATAATTTATAATATTAATTGAATGTTACTACTCTGGTTAATTACTTGAAAACGATATAATACTAATAGAGAGGGTTGAAGATAAAATAAATAAAGTGTCTTAATATAATGATGCCACACCAACTTGTATTTTCTTCGTCTTATAAACGTAAAACATATCAAATTTAAGGTTAATAGAACCGATTTTGTGTTGTAGACTTAAATTATAAAGTGAATTAACTTATTACTGAACTTAAAATTAAGAACTTCACCTCTATTTTTAAATAGAAAATTAAATTTAATACAATACAAAATATAGTTTTTTTTTAAATATATTATTATAACCACCGTTGTATAATAAGTTATGTAAAATAGAATATGAAAAGCTAAGACTCATGATAAAGAAACTTAAAAATATAATATATTTTAAGTATTTTATCGTTAATTGTTTACGATATATTAATTGTTAAGAAAATTATTATGCGTATGTGTGATGTGTATAACATTAAAATTCTCATAACTTGCATACAATTTAAAATATTGTAAAAACCAACGTTCTTATTTTTAAGTTTGATCGTTGATAAAATAACTTTAATATTAGAGTTAGAAACACAAAATTGGTTTTGCTTAACTTAAATTTGATATGTGTTTCATGTATAAAACGAATAAAATACATGCACGTTTTCTTTGAAAAAAACATAATATTATAAATAATGTATTATTGGTGACCTGCGATTTAGAACAAAAATTGTTATTGAAGTGACTGAACATAAACCATTAAAAACGTTACTGAGAAAAAAATCTTTACTATTAAAAATATTCAATTACGGTGGGAAATATTTTAAAGAAATAGTCGTTTTTTAAGGACCATAAATGACTGTTAAAAAAAACACTGCTGGCAGTGTTTTGACCATTATCTGTGGAGACATCATTAAAGAACAAAATTAGAGGACACGCATTTTCTTGTTTTCTTGAACAAACAGAATAGAGGCAAAAAATGTTGAGGTTTTTAAATTCTACTTCGTCGATTTCGATTCAAATAATTTAAAGAAAAAGTAAAGAATTTATTCTTCACTATGATTAACAGTTTGATTTTTTTGAAAAATTATAGTTGAATATAATTTATTTTATTTTATTTATTACGGTTTTATAAATATATTTTCTATAATTCTATATCTAATTTAAAAATACAAATTTATAAAGTTAATTTAATCAAATATTTCAAATAATTCTATATTAATCTATATTAAATATTTACAATGCTATATAAATTCTAAAATTTAATTGTGAGCGGGTGGAAAAAAATCTAATATTTTAGACGTGAAAAGACAAGGAACATGAAACAATATTTATATTATCTTTGGTCAATTATAATATTTTTAGATTAGATAGGTGCATGATAACTGGATTACAATGATAGAGGTGATAATGTAGCTAAAAGTATAACAATACAATTTTCAATTTTTAATTCTAAAATTATCAATTATTGGTGTTATGTTTTCCTTAAATTGCTCTACTCAAATACAAAAATCTATAAATTACCTTTTTAAGATAGACATTTATCATCCATTACTCGAAATCAGTAAGTTTTATTAACTCGATTTATTATAAAAATTATATTCATAAAATTGATTGTGAATCATTTTTTGAGTATAAAAATTTGAATTTAAATTAAATAAAGTCAATTATTAGCAACGGTTAACAGGAATAATTGGATTGAACTTTTTAAAACTTAAATAATTTTATAAAATATAAAATTATATAATTCATTTAACTGTCTGAAAAACTTTGCTACACTCATTTAAATATCTACATTGGTTTAATCATAAGATTTTAAAAAAACTGTTCGTGAGAATAAAAAATTGTTGTATAAATCAACTGAAACAAATGTTGCTTATAATAATTTGCTGTGCCTTGCTCGTAAAATATGTAATACAACTTTTCAAATATTGTTATAATAAACATTAGTTAAACATTTCATAGTTTTTAATTTACAATCGTAGTTTTTTTTTTGGAAATGCGTACGAAATAAAAAATAATTTAATTCCATTTGTATGGCAACGAGCAATGATAAAAATAACTCAGATAACAATTAAAAATATATCTTTTAATGTTTAAAAAATGTGTGTCTTCTATGTATAAAGTGTGTTCTTACAGTGTCGATGAATTAAAATACATTAAATAACTTTTTCAACTATCTCTTACTACTAGAATATTCACTGTTCTTTTGAGCCTAGGTTATGCTATTCCCGTTTTAAAGTCTAAAAATAAAATTCCTCTTGTCGTTGACTGTTTATATTTAAAATTAGTACTCAACTTAAATTGATGAAAAAATTAATTCTATTTAATTTTTTATTAACATTTAATTGAGTTCTCCATTTAAATCAACAGGGTTCTGGGCGTCATAATGTACCTCGACTTGTTGATATTTTACACAGACTTTGTGGTACGTATAAAATACGAACGGCAAGTTGATGCAATATATTAATAGACCAATATAAAGAAATTGTTTTGCAGAGTTGACTTCGGATCATTATTGAACCTACTAAAAATCATTGAAATGTCTGATTCTCTTTTGTCGTTGTTTAGTTCTTATCTAATATGAAGAAGTCAACAAGTAAAAATAAAAAAATCCATTTCAGTGCCATTCAAAGCACGCTTGTGGGAGTACTGTGGTCATATTTTTCTACTTTTAGTTTTACTTTTGTTTACGGCTTGGACAAAGTTTATTTTTTTAATGCATAATATTTATTATCCGCTGACGATCTTTAAATATATACCATACTCGATATACTGTCATAAAGATTGCTTCAAATTACATTAATAGCTTCTATTTTATTGTGTAACACTAATTTGCTTGAAATTAATATTGATTCATTTATCTAAATATAATTCACACACTAATAAAATCCAATTACGCCAAATTGTACATTTAATAATATTTCGTTGAATGCTGTTTCCTCGATGTAACTTAATATACAGGTATTCTATAATATACTATACGTATGTATAATAATATTTTGTTTAACGACCATATGGATTTAATACATAAAAAATATAGTAAAAGATTAGAACTTATAAAGCGCAATAATTGAAAATGTACAAACCATAATATTATATGTATTATATGTACTACAGTACTTTATTGGTCTTTATTTTAGTTTATATTAGAGTATACGTAGTTTAACAGCATAATTTGGAATTATTTTACCAATTATTGGATAAACAACATTTAAAATATTTAGGAACAATTTCTAAGATTTTGGCTTAAAAATATATTCATCAACATCTTATATGAACTCAGTTGTTATCAAAACGGCTTCAGAAACATTGTTAATCAACGATTATTTAATAATATAATAACGTTACTCAAAGATGTGGATTATCTAAAACTATTGGTAAGAACACATTTTAATGTTCTTCGCACTGTATTAGAAATCAATCTATTTTTCATATAAATTATCACGGTCAATTTATAGCCACAATAAGCCGGATTAATCGGCTATAATAATTGTCTTCTTGTAATTGTATAAAACATGATTTTAACTTTAATAATAAGTGATCATTACTATTTACAAAAATTAAATCTCTAAATTAATGTAACATATGTAAATATATGTTATAATATATATGATTTACCCTGAATCTAATAATATAATATTGACATATTTTAAAATTGTCTTATATTATGCTTCTTTGTTTTTACATTAATTTTGTATTATATTTACAACATTATCAATTGTATGTTACTTAGTGTTTATATCCAGTGTATAATTAACACTGTACTGTGGCTGCTGAGGGCGTTATGAATACATAATAATACATAAATAAATGAATGTATAATTTTAACTTTAAAAAATAACAATGTTGTCATACACTACAATATATTATTACTTTAATTTTCGATAAGTCGTATGAATCTTAGAAGAGTATTATTTTTAGATTTATTTTTCTAAAACTATTTTGGTGGTCAATCGTAGATTTGTTTGTTTACAACACGTTATACTTACCACAGAACCTGTTAAAGTTTACTAAAATAATAATTAATAGTTTTAATTTAAAATACTAGACTAAAAGTTAGATAACGGTACTTTTTAACCTTCAAATTTCTTTTTTTTTTATCATTTTTGAGACTGAAACCATTAATCAACTGTTATTATTATTATCATTTTTACATACCTAGTTTTAAAAGTCATGTTCGATTAAAATGTATGTTCGTTATTCAGTGAAATAATTTGTTATTTGGCGTAGTGTAATATATACATACATTGTATATTAAATGGAATGTACCTCCATCACGACACTGTGACAGGCAATAGCGATAGCCGACGCCCGACAATTACTTATAGCGTTATTCGTGACGACCGACGTTCAATCGCGTTTGATTAGTCATTACTATCTCCCATTTTAGTTATTTATAATACAACCATTGGTACGTAGTATGAATATATTATAAGTATTGAATTTGACCAAATAAAAAAATAAAAACCTAACAAATGTATAAATTGGTGAGTCGCCAGTATTTTTTAGCGGAAATTAATGTATTTACTATATTAATATTAATATAACCAATTAGGCTACAGGGTATAATATAATATAAGAACCCAATATCAATCCTAAGTCGATACTAACAATACTCTTCAACGTATAAATTTATAATAGTTACAACGAACTGCCAAAATGTCCGACACGATTGACGTTGATTTGTTTATATTATATTATTATAATAAAACCATTATCAAGACAATGAAAACGACATAAGCAAGACGCATTAAAGATAAAACGCGAACCTTAAAACGTTTTAAGTCTATCTTAATTCTCGATCGTAATAATAATTCCATGCTTTTCAATAATATTATTGTAGACCATTTTCGTGGAATTCGTATTCAAATAATATGCAAACCAAAAGGAATAACTGAATAAATTTATCATTTATGACTATATAATATAGTGAACTTATCGGTTTTGTGTACACGCACGATATCATATTATAAAACGTCACAATCCGTGAAAATCAGAACCACGACAGGCTAATAAAACATTTTTTTCGACTATTTTATTTATTAAATCTACAATAATTTCAATCGAAAATAAAACGAGCACACGCGCCACTACGATTTCACTTCGACTAATAAATTAGCAATACATCGCTAATGACTTATATTTATTCATCGTCGCGATTGTATAAACTATTGGTGCAAATATTCAATTTGAAAAAAAAAAACAGGGTTGTTTGTTGTGTATACCGACAAAATCATACAATTTTCCAAATAATTGTCACAATACGTGTTTGCGCTTGTTATATAATACGCACATATAAGTCTTTCGTTTCGTCACGTGTTTGGATTTTCTTCACAAGCACCACGTGATGTTATATGTATACTTATATATATATATTATATTATTATGTATACATGTATACAAATTTAAACCTACGCGAAACGCACGGCTTACGACCGTATACGACGCACTTGTTATTTCGGTTTTTGTTTTATCAAGGACATCCCATTAGGATTGAAAAGTTACTCTTGCGCCATTCAAACCGCCACAGAGTCATTTTCAAGTCTTTCACCCTTCCGTTTTTTTTTTTTTTATTTCCACATCGTGTACCTTTACATTCGTAGTGTTCTCGCCATTGTATTATTTATCGTTACTATTACTATTATTATTACTATTGTCATCATCAGCATTATTATACACCGGGTGTACGTCGTACGTCGTCGTCTACACCGGCGTGATATATAAAACCGTACATTGTAGTACACTTTATAATTTATTTATACTGAGTGATTCATTTATCGTACAACACTCATTATTTCAAAATATTTAACTTTTTGAAAAAAAATATTTACATAATTTCCATCCGGAATAAGTAGTAGACCAACATTTTGCGAGGTACCTATCTCCCCACTCCGCTATCACCTATCTGCTCAGCTAAACTTTAAATACTTATATAACTCATAAACTACTAGTCCTAGTTTCGATTTGTATGAATGTAAATACTCCGAACAGTATTATTTTTCAGAGTATATTATATGAAATAAAAAATGTATGTTTTCTTTCAAGAAATTAAAAGATTTAAGAAATTACAATGATAAAAAGTATATTTTTTTTAAAACATGTTGTTTTTTTTCGACTGGAAATATTATGTAAACAAATATTTTGAAAAACAATAGATTTTTAAATAATGAGTGTAGTTCGATAAAAGAATCGCCCTGTATATTATATTATAATATTGTATGAAAGTAATTAAAATGTTAATTTCTCTCGTGCAATAATTTGTGTACAAGACATACACGTGCATAACGACTTCAGACGTTCGTATTGTTATTATTATTATTGTAAACATCGTCACTGAGTAAATGAAAACGTGGAACGTAGTGTTGAAAATTATATTGCGTACTTGCAACTTATACGAACATGATGGGACGGACATTATGAGTTCCTAAGTACACAAACTTGTGTCAAAAACGTTTACCTACGAAATTATATTTTGCGGCTCAGAATTCGACGAGCGTGTAATCTTAGATAGCATGATAAAAAAAAATAAAGTGTACAAATAATAAATAGTTAAAGTAAAAAAAAATATTTCGGTAAAAGACGAAAAACACCGATTGATGCTTTTGTTAATGCTATACCGTTATCGAATGCACCTAAACGTAGGTGGTACACATCATCAACCATCAAACATCGGATTATTATAATATTATATTAATATAATTGCATCATATTTAATATGATTAGATGATCGTTATTGTTGCGAAATATTAAAAAAAAAAATAATATACAAATTAAATTTTAATAAATATATTTTTTTAAATATAAAAAAAAGAACATTTACACGATACGGAAAATGTAGGTAAACGAGTAGTAATTTCTGAGTTGTTTTTATTATACATAGGTTTGAGACTTAGAAGTACCTATTTACAGAGTTATATAAATAGATATAACCGGCGATAAACGTATATTATAAGGGTATTTTGTTTCTATAATAATCAAAGCTTTTCCAGTACCTATAGTTTTTATTATTGTATCATCCCGTTGCGAGGAACTACGGCGTCGTCGTAGGAACTTAACAGTGTGCTGTATTGGCAATGGTACAAAAGTGGCGTAGTAAATAGTATCCGAAGAGGTGTGTTCTTTCTCTTTTTTTCGTATTGAAAAATATTTTAAAAATTGTTTATCGTCGGGGCGGTATAAATAATACAAGTATTTTTAGTCACGTATTATACGCGATAAGGGTATATTATAATCGATATTTTGAATTTTTCCTTATTCTCTTTAGTCGGAGAGAATCTATAAAAATCTGCGTAGTATTTATTATACAATGGCACCATATATTTGTATTAATATCATATTCTTTATTTCCCATACGATTTTTATTATATTTCTCCGTCTGTTCTATTGAATCTTATATGTACCTTTATCCAACGTTACGCATGTGCTTTCATTGTTAGCAGATTTCACGTGTCCATAAAACGATTATGAATATATAATATATTATACACCATTTTACTCGACGCTATTATAATATGTATTTATACATAAATCCCTAAATATTGGTTCCATCGTGTGTGTACACACCAGTGGACACGTATACATGCACGTATCCACTGCAGGCATTGGTATGATATTACATTAATAATTTCAATCGATCAAGATTTGAATTTGGACGGAGAAGAGATTTTGGATAATAAACCCAGAACCTACTTTTTCCAAATGTTTGTCAGTTACAGCTACACTAGAGAGACGAAAAAAAATATAAGATTAATCTCCTCCCCCTTAAGTTCGTTTTTAATAATTTAATACAGATTTAAAACTGCAGAACTTATTATTTTTGATTTAAAATATTTTTAAAAATTTTAAACAAAAATATTTTTAAGGTATTCTTTGTTTCGCAAATTAATAATATTTGCTAGTAATATACAATTAATAACCTTAATATAACCTTAATAACCTTAATTAATTTTTATACAAAAAATACAATTATTTGGAAAAAAATAACTGGTGTATAAATCCTAAATACATATTTTTATTTTTATTTCAGTATTTAAATGTAATTTTATCTTATAAAATGAATATAATATTTAGTTAAATATTTATTCACACTGTAAAAACAAAACTAAAGAATCATTTTAGACATTTTAGTTTATTATTTTCATCGGTTGACATCAACGGAAGTATACGAGTAGCAATAGTTAGAAATAATGTGATTGTGATAGGTAAATAGGTAAATATATCTGGTGATAAAATAATATTGTGTATAAACTATTAGTTAATTCAATGGTTTCAATAGTATTTATTGCAGTCCTACAATAATAAATAATATTAACCGCATTAGTTGGATATTGTATTGAACTAGTTTACTAACGTAACGGTCAAGCCCATATGGGAATATCATATTAAACGTGTCTATCTGATTGTAAATTATTTCCTAAACCACAATATAATTATTATGTTTTAGTAAAATAGTACCCAAATAACAAAACACGTTACTAATTATTATTATTAATTGATATTAATCAATTAATAAGTAATATAATATTATTATGTATTATAATACTGTATACACATACATTTAGTATACATAAGTGTATTAGTATATGTACACATTGTATATTCATTTTGAGTAAAAACAATAGTTTTTTTTTTTTATACAAATACCTGTATAATTAATTTGTGAATTTGTGATGGAGTTATAACTTAATATAGTGCACATACCATGTGTTTTATTTCGAAATGTAACCGAATCTATAGTATTGAGCATTATCTTGATAAAACAATGAATAACTAATCATCTTTTATATATTAATTTAAATGCAGCTAATATGTATTAACATTATTTTAACTATAAACATATTATTTTTCGAATAAACTAGAAAAAATAAAGTTGTTACAATGAATTCTTTACCTAATTTAATATATTATAATAATTAAAAAAATAACCAACTAGTTAAGTTGAATAATTAAATCGTTGATACCTATCTTTGTATATTTCAACTTTATGATTTTTGAGTATATGTATAATACACGATTATTTAACAATCATAGAATGGTTTTTATTAATAAAAATAAAGCTAATCATAGGCTAACTAACATTTTTTTTTTTTAAATATAAATAGTTCAAAAAAGTTTAGGCAACTAATTTTAATTAGCTACTTATATCTAATTATTATATATTATCAATATCATTCATATATTTTTTTAGATAATAGATTAATTTTTATTTATGTTTGAGTTTTATAATATATTGAAAAAATAAATGCTGCAATGCTATTATATACAACTATGAATTTATAGTGGCCTAATTACGTATACCCAATAACGTACATTGATTAAATTGTACATTTTTAGAAAAACATTTGATTTTAAAATATTTTTAATATAAATATGTTTACGTATATTTATTTATCTGAATTTATTTTCGCAGTACAAATGGTGTTTCAAGTAAATTAAGTTTTCAACCTCGCACTTCACAGTTCACACTATATATGCGGTGTATTGTGTTTACCATCAAGTAACATATTATTCTTAAATTACTGGAAACTCTGTTACAATTCAATATTGATCAATGTCAGTGCAGTTTTCAGATAGACTATTGTTCAACTACGAATTGTGAGTAAAATTATTTTATATACATAGAATGAGTAATATTATCTTTGCAACTAATATAATATATTATTATATTATAATACGAGTTACACCCTATAATAATGTTAATAAATATTGTTATTTATAGGTAGTTGATTAAATAATTATAAAAGCTTATAGTTTTTATTATAAAACAAAAATAATTTATACTTTATTTTAAATGTTAGTAGTCATATTTATTGGCAAATTTATATGTTTAGGGTACATATAAAAAGGCCAATTAAATTAAATGTAATTGTTGAAAGTACCTTTGGGTTTAATTACTATTTTTTAAACACGTAGTTAAATACGATTAATACAAGTTTTAACTCACGTAGAATGTAAAATTCACAAAACACGTTCAATTAGTTAAGGTTGTAGTTGGCATGTTTTAAAAATTAACACGGGCAAAGGACATTATGTCTACTTGAAAAAATTCATATTGACTTATTATTAACCATTTGAAACAATTATTTATTGTTTTTTTTTTTTTTATATAAAATTGTATGATATTAAAGTAGGTATCATTAGGTTCCGTATTTTTATTTTTATAAATAGATAATAGATACATTATAATTATCAAAAAAATATAGTATTAGGTATAACTCATTATTTAGTTAAAATAGAATACAATAGCTTCAAATTATTTTATTAAAATTTATTATACATACAAGAATTCATCTAGTAATTCATTTATTGATATATTATATGACTGTATACGAATAATACGGAGCAACAATATTGTGGAATTATTATACTTATTATTTATGCATCGCATGACTATTTTAACAAAGATTTACTCGTATAAATTCCCAAACCTCTAAAATATACACAACACATATACTATTATTATAGAATTAATGTTTTAAATAAAGTTCATAAAGGTATATTATGTAATATTGTCGTTGTTCCTACAAAGTCCTGTGAATTATATAGGTACTTGATGTATATATTATCATTACAAACAACTAGCCAGCACATAATATTCAGAAAACAGAAAGTGCATTTTATCATGCCGAAGTTGATATAGAAGCTATTTCAATATTCGTACCTGTTTTTAGTTAGCTATAGAGTATAGGTACATATTTTTTTTTTACAGAATATCTGTTTCATAAGTATAATTTGGACTCATGGCCCACATTCCTCTACTCGTCTTCTCGATAAAATACTATAGTTAATACTCGATGAAAAAGTCACATCAATTTTTCTTTTCAAGGTAAATCCCAGATTTTTGAGGTGAAAATGCACGATACTGGGAATAGTTTTATGGATGGTGACGGTGGATTCAAATATTAGTAGACTATGGACTGCGACAACCATTATAATGAGATACTAATAAATAGGACTAAAGATTGATTTTTTTATGAAGTTATATACAAGAAGTCCATAAATAATTCATTTTTAACACCCTAGTGCTTGTTTTGCTATACTTTAATTTAAGGCACATATTTCGCTCAAATTTGAAATTTGTTAAACATTTACCTAATCATACATATGCAACAATTTTATAGTTGAGACTACTGACAGTGTGATAAATTTTATAGAAGTGCAAAGTATTTACGTACAAATACTATGTTAACAATTTTAACTTTTAATCTTTTTTAAAAATTGTGCAATCAATAATTAATGTCAAATACGTTTTAAGTTTTTTTTTTTTTAATAAACACATACATATCATACGCCTGCATAGAATCATTTCATAGCTGTATAATATGCGTATATGGAATACTTTTAAATCAGTTAGTGACAGTGTTAATTATTTAATGTATTCATACTTCGTACAAACTTTAACTTAAAATAATCTTTTAATTTTGTATAAATAAACTATTTTAAATTAATATTTAGTAGTTACATAATGTTCATTATTATTAACGGGATTTTTTTTCGTAATATTAACACGTTGATTTAAACGTTTCAATTTTATTTAATCGTTCTCGCATATTTTTATGGCATCTCTGGAGATTTTTTAGAGCATAAACGCATACATTTTTTATCGCAAGAAGTCCCTAGTCTTACCGATGAGCGATAAACTGATAACTGACGGAATATGTTTCAGTAATCCGCTCTATATAAAATTATACCATATTGCAGTCGGTTTGATCCAGCTTGCCGTGTTTGCCGCCGTACGCACGGCTATGGATTAATATACCATTATAATTCACAACTTCATTATAAACTAACGGACGATATCCGGTGAGGTTCTAAACCCGAATGGCTAACCATAAAACATAATAGTAATATATTCTATAGTCCTCTGCATATCGTTTAGGAGCGGCTCTTGTGGCGAGCGGATAACAACCATGCTATTTTCCGTTGGTCAGTATCTTATAAGTTATAAACGTTATCATGCGGCTAATTTTCTCAACTCTCGTCTTCAATTCCCGGACAATTTTTCTTTTGCAGTTTTATTCTGTTTTTGGTGATTATTTTTATTATTTCGTTTTGGTCTGCGGTAGCGTATGTAGTGAGTTCAGTGTGCGTGTATTGATCTATAACCTACCGTTTTCACGTCGCCGTTCATAGATGTGTATTATACCGTAAATATATGCAGTGGCGAATAGAGTCTTGATCACATCCGATCTAACAATACGTGGTGACCGTTTACCGAGTATTACGTGCTGGGCGGTGTGTCAAGGTAGGATGCACGAAGTTACAAATGATATTCACTTATTCCCTTTAGTAACAGTAATTTACATTATTATTTACATGTTTTTCGTAGGAATATACGATTTATTACACTTCTACTACCGGTTTTGTAAATTAGAATTTATTATATTTACGTGTCATAATATAGTTAGATTTGGAAAATTCCTAACACACTTTGGATAAAAAAAAAAAACTTAGCAATCACGTAATGCACTGTATGACACTTGTTACTATATAGTTTTCCAAATTACGATTTACGGTTTACTGGCGATAGAAAGGTATAATATTATTTTACACGTGGACTAAGATAAAATATAATTCCATCATATTCCGTGCTGTGGTCTTACAACGAAGAATTATGTATAGTGATCGTAGGTTTTCGGGTATACACAAACGCTTCAAATGATTTTTAAAAACACATATTAGGCGATATAATAATATAGTATAATATTTAAGTTAGGCATTTTAAAAAAACATTGGTATTAATTAATTATAGGGAATTATTTAAACCGATTTATGGATATTATTTATCAGTATGAGTATAACAATATCAGTAGTAATATAATAACATAGTTGAAACTTTCAAAAACGTAATATTATTATATTTATGTATAAAGTAAAACTTTTTATATTGAAGGATTTTATTGAACAGGAGTTAACTTTAGTTGACTTAAATTATATGATTATTGTACGTATACGAATTATTAAAAAAAAAAAAACAAATTTTAAACTTCTTCAAGCATTTAAAAAATGATTTGTCATATTCGATGGCGTGTTGAATTGTTTGCGAATTTTTTTGGCATACAAACCACATTTATTTATTTAACTTTATTGATATGATAGTAATATATGACTGAAAGAACTTGTAACTACCTCAATAACACTAAACTAAGATAATAACATATCGATTACTCGTTAACCATTGTTGCTGGTGTGCCAATGTTATACCTATAAACTATTATTTATTATTATTAAACTTGCTAACGCGACTGCTACCCCATAATTTATTTAATAGAGTACGTTACAATTGTTATAACCTTTAAAAATTGCTATTATATATTATCAATATAACGACCAAAAACTAACCATTTTTTTTTTCGATAGTAAACCGTTCCCTTTTCAATTTTCATTAGTCATTCAGCTAGAATATTTTAATGATTGATTTTTGAATGTAAATTGTTTATTATCTCTATATTTTTAAGAACATACTTGGTAGAATTATTATGATGACGTGTAACCCAACACATCATAATAATTAAGTACGTATCATTATCACTCGTGTCGTAATTTCTCGCATGTTAAAATTTGTCAAAAGCGAACGATAAGAATTTCCATGTATCACAATTCGCTGAAAGTACATCCTTACACTGCATGTTAATATGATATTTGTATTAACTATACACTTTAAATAAACTCGGAATACGTATTATTTCTATCTACAAATTCATCTGATACAAAAATATGTGATATTTACCCAAACGCCGTTTCCATATTATATTATCGTCTGTATAGCATATTAAATAAACTATAATATCGATATGTTACTTAATTTTTAACATAATGTATCATTTGACGATCAACTCCCCTAAATGGTGTTCAAACAATAATGGATACGTTACGTACGTTAACAATTATGAAATAACTAATAATATAATAATAATTTATTATTGGAACACTGAGCAAATTATAATTTATATCGTTTAATGTTCGTTCTCGATATTATTGCAGACGTACTACGGCATGCGCTAAAAACAAACAATTATTTACTATATATAATATTATATAACTCAATAAAAATATGCATACGCGCGTCTTCGTATGGTGAAATGGAAATAATAGTGCATGAAAGAATCTCGCAAAAAAAGAAAAAATGCGCCTAACTCGGGATTAAAAAAAAAAAGTTTTTTTTGAAATTATTAAAACGATTACCCTCAATGTCCCGAGTCCCGACATACAATATTAAAAGTTTTATATAGGACATTAAACCCATGCCATCCAAGTATTAAAATTTAAAAGAGTCTGTCTGCAAAGCTCTTAAAAAACTTATATATGCGTATATATGCTATAATATACAATATACAATGTGCTCACACGCGACACGCGTCTGAATAATCACGAAATCGCATCTCAAGACAGACATTTTATTTGCATGCATATTTACGTATAATATGTATATTATAATATTATTATACATGAAATATACATATATGATGTAATCGCATTTGATTTACATTCACGTCAAAGGAATGTATTGTACCGACTTATAATGTATTATGTATAGGTACTATAATGTATAGTTAGTTAATTTAAAGAGTTGTATAACATTAAATAAGTGAAATAGTGCGATTTTAAACAAAACTAATTAAACTATTAACAAAGTACATATTAGTCAATTCGATGTCAACTGCGTAATTTTTACGTAGGTACATCTGAGTCGTTGCAGACTTTTTTTTTGTTGGGGATTAACATGTCCTCATACTGTAGTTATATAAGCTTTGTAGTTTATATCGTGCATGAGCTCTGTTTTCCGTCTATGTAGAATCGTTTTTTTAACGGATGCATTATTCTTTTAAAATATTTAAAAAATGCCAAAGTACTGAAATCTAAATTAATAATTAGTTTTTTTTCAAATAACAGATGCAAAAACCATAGTTTTTATGTTGCATTGCAACAGTTGCAAGATATACATTTCATACAAATTAAAAAATAAAATATTGTAAAATGTAGTATAGCGTGTTTTTAATTATTACATTAAAAAAATATAATATATAGGCATAGGTATATATTTAATTTGTCAAAAATTGTATTTTTTTAAATAGGTATTCACATTTTACTTTATTTGTATTTTCTAAAATACTAAAAAAATAATTTTTAACTGACATCCTCCTCCATCCCAAAGTAAAAATTAAATCCAACTAATTACCTTCAAAGTTGACAATTGAAGCTTTTTTTCTAAATTAAAAAGTAGGTACCTCCGATATATAAAAAAAAAGTCAATAAATAATCATCATTGTAAGACCAACAAATACATTTCGATCAGAATATGAAATATGAGTCAATATATATATATATATATATATATAAAAAACTATATATATGAATATTCTGAATATTTCTACTAATAGCTAAAATATATACGGTTGATAGTCTGGTTGACTGTATTTACCGATCGTGGTGGTAGTTGAAGCAGATCGACCTCGTCGTACAAATTGAGTCTGACGTTACTCTAAAAGTCATTCGATTTGATCAGAATACAATTTCATTCGATAATAATACGCATAAAAAGTGTGTATTTTTTGCAGTCGAGTTTTCCAACTTTGAATAACATTTTATACGATGTAATAAATTGTATTCTCTTTATAATTTATTACAAAACTGTTAGACCCTTTTTTTTGTCAATCATGGTAGGACTTGGAGTTACGACAATTTAATAGCAACAAAGGTAAGAAAATTAAATTATTTTAGTTGACACTTTATTTTCGTAAAAATCAACAAAATCATTTTCATTATAATACGATTTTATGTAATGCCGGACAACCGAATAATTATGCGTAGATAGATTTTGTTATTAATTGATCACTGCACTCTTATATATTGGTCAACGCGTGTAGGGCCGCCATTTTGTAATTATTCGAATATTTCGTGTAGTTTCTGTAACGTACCGTAAATATAAAAATATAATACATCGATATAATGACATTCAGTGGGATATTTTCAACGGAAAACAATATTATACATCATAACATATTATTGCGTTGCGGTTACGTTTTCTCGAGTGTGAGACAACTTTTCTACGATCGCTTTGCTCCGGCTAACGATATTATGAAGCATATATAGGTACTGTGTATAATGTATCACCACGTCTATATCAAAAGTTTGAAAGCGCATACATTCTTCTGTTTTCGATAAAAGTATAAACACATTAGCCGTACGGCGGTTTCGGGGTTTCGGAAGAGTCTGTGTATAAAATATATTTCGCCATGCTGTAATAATTGTAGTTTGATCGAATAACCGTCGAGCTTGAGGTCCATATTTGTTTTTGTTTGAAATGGTCTGCCCATACATTATAGAAAATCGTAAACATATACATATTATATACTCGTATATAATATTATATGTATTACAATATACCTATATAAACAACACGAGTGTTGAATTATACGTGTAGTTGTAGTCATGCACCTTCGTTTTGATGCAAAACACATTCATATAATTAACGCGAAAATTGTTATAATTGTAATCGGATATGAGTATAATTTACTCGTAGGTGGTTGAGTCGTAATTTGAAAAGGTTATCATTAAAAATTAAATTATTTAATGCATAGTAATTGTACATTATTATTCATTGACTATAATTTGATTACTATAGTCAAAAGTTTTATCAGTTTTTATTTATAGATTTTGAGTAATGTGAACGATTCAGATATTATAATACTTTTGATCAATCTTTATTAATCTTAATATTTTAAAAAAAGTAAGATTTCTATTAGTACATGATAGTAACTAAGATCATATGTATATCAATGAGTTAAATATTACACCATTTTACTTATTTAGTATTTATTTACCAATTATTAATCAATATTAGTTTTTTTAAAGGGTACTGGTTGTTTAAGTTTTATATTATAAGTATCTACTCTTAACGAAGTACGTATAATTGGAACAAACTTTATTTTTTATCACTCGGTTACTTTCTGTTTATTCTTGGTTTTCAATAAATTATCATGGTTATTAATTAATAAAAAAGTTAGGATTATTAATTAGTTAGATACTTAGGTTACTTATTTATAAGAATATAAATTAAATAATGGAGTACTAAAATTCTACAAATATATAAATAGAAACTATTTTATTTTAAAAGTCAATGTTTAAATAAAATTTATAAGGCGTATTATAATAGTATATTTGATAATAATAATATGTATACAGTTTATTGCAGTAATTTTCATAATCATGTAATTAATTTAAACAAAAGTAATTTACATTTGTATTTTCTATAGTTCTCATTGCATCTCTATAATAGACAAATACATATAATATTATGCATATAGGATTTCATATAAATGACAAAAATAATAATAAAAAATACAATCATATTGCTTGACTACATTCAAAAGTAATTTTCTGTGACATGGGACGTATACAAAACTACAAAAAATATTATTTTATTATACACATAAATCATAAGACAAATAAAATTACATACGTATGTTAAGCGATCGATCAAAAGACACTATAACAAATGAGACGGTTTTGTGTAAGAAAATAATACTTTTGGAGAAGGAATAAAATTTGTATTGTAGATTTTAATTCAAAATAAATGAATTATATGAATAAGGTAATATAATTTACACTACGCGTCTACACGACTGAATAAATATTATATTGTCAAAAATACGTTTTTAGAATTTTAATCCCTTTTATTATACTAAATGTGTAATATAATATACAATCAAACATTTTCTTTTTCTTTGAATAAACATCTTAATAAGTACAAAGTACACGTATTAAACGTCAAATATATTTTGAATCCGTACTATAGGACAATTTATTTTTTTCCATATCAATCAAAGGATAATATCTGATCGGTATAATATACTTAATATTCTTATAATATTAATATCTTGTAAAACACGATCGTAAATTATATATAATTTTATATAATTGTTTTAATCAAGCTACTTATTACATTTTGTACATAATATAATATTTACTTTTGAAATTATATTTTATATTATTTAGAGGGATCGGATATTAAAGTGGAAAAACATTAATTAAGGACACACTAATTAATCCTATTAAAACTTACAAGTCTGTTGATTATTTGTTAATTACTCATGCAGATGTAAAAAAAAAAAAAAACAATTTGTTCTTAATAAATTAATATCTATTGTGTCGTTATTCTATAAAATATGTTTTTTTCAATCGATGTTATTTTTCAGTAATAATGCTTTATTGTATAAAGAATATATGTTTTCCTTCTTTTATAAAAACAGTCATTCAAATGTTTCATATGTGCCTTTTATTGATTTAAAATTGTACATAGTTTTTATATTAAACATGCAATTTATTTTTAAGTCTAAGTTGTTTTTGGAGTATAACAAAGAAAGTAGTACAGAAGTCATGCAGTTACATTTAAAGTTAATCCATTTTGAAAAAAAAATGTATATTTATTTTGTTTGAATTGAAAATAATTATGTATATTATAGTACTTCATTTATTTTACAATTTAGATTTTTCTATTTAATATGATATAGAACGGGCTTGAATTTTTATTTCATATAATAATAATACTAGATAACATATGTAGTAATATAATATTATATATTATATCATATGAAATAATATATTAAATTTATATACATAATATGTACTTATTCGAACGTACAGGATATCATGAATAGAATATGAGTATAGGAATAGTATATATTATGGTGTATTTATATAATATCTGTGCATTATAATATCAAACGTAATAACTATCATAGGCTAGGATGGTCGTACGAGAGAAAATATGTGGATTCTTATATTATAGACATTGTAGCAGTGACTCTAAATGAACGGGGCACATGCTCACTAGCACACTGCAGCTGTTTGCAGTGCCCGATATACTATATTTGATATGGTATACTGGACGTGACTTAAATACAAATTAAATTCATTTATTTGTTTAAGAAAAAAAATTTTTAGCTATGTTGTAACTTACAGTTGTATGTAAATATACAACGAAAAGACGTGTACTTACTAAAAAAAAAAACATTTTTTTTTCCTTTTTATAAAATCAATGAGATATTTTATTTACACTCGATATTATGTATTAATGTGTACAAATAAAGTACTGTTTATACATAATAACGCTATTTTTTTTTATTATTCATACTGCACATGCCTATAAAATCCGTATTTTATAACGTGTAATTCTTACTCGATAAATCAACTTAATCTTCATATTATAAATAATTATACTTACCAAACAGAACTGTTTGAGTAAGTATTTGAATTAATTTTTTTCATTTAAATCAATGGTAAATGTAATGCCAAACAATATTATATATAACATAGTTTTGACATAGTTTATTTAATTATGTAATGCGATTTTATAATTCTGTTACAGTTACAACTGGCATTTACAATATTATTAAATTGATTAATTTTTTTCTGGAGTTCTGTTTATAACTGATTTATACTACAATAGGTATCTAGACTATTCTCGGTCAAAACAATTAACTTATTATTTTTTTTTATTGATCATACAACACATTTATAATTCTAAATGATATTTTCTATTTTCTATATGTAATTAAAATTAAATGGAATATGTTATATTGAGACGTGGATCTAGAAATCTGAAATGGATGGCTACATTTTAATTTTGATTATAATTTTATTGTCTAATAGATTACACATTTAATTACAGATAATGTTCAATAACAATTATATCTGTTACATAAAATTTAAATGTTATACACTGAGTTACACTAAACACCTAATATACAACAGGATGATTTTCACAGATTTTACATATTAATATTATTAATTTTAAATATAATGATTAAAAATTTGTATTTTAAATTATGCAATGCAGTGTCAAGGACAAAAGGAAACGGTCGTTTAATTTCAACAACAATAAAAGCTGTCAAGTTTAAACTGAAAAAAATTCAATAGTCGCATTCTTAAAGTGGTGTAGTAGTAGTGACCGAAAACTGATTTTGTTAAGCTCTCGCTGTAAGAAAACCATTTAAACTTTAACACACAATATTATAGAAGGTATAGTACTACGCGATAGTATCTTTTAATAGTTTTACTAAATAACTGTTATATTTTTTTTTTATGTACGCAGACACTTTCTGCATTTAGAAAACTTCATCGATTAATATATATATATATATATGTATGTTATACAGTGTGGAGTACCTAAATGTATTTAATTAAAAATATTCAAACATTTTTTTTACATTACGTATAATACTTTAAAAAAAAATACTTGGATACGTATTTGAAATATTTCCACAAAGAATGTATTTTTAAAATATCAAATACTTTTTTTATCATTTTATAATTTTATACAATAATATATTCGTGATAAGAAGTACCACCATAAATTTCAGTTGGGTGACTTTCTATTGAAATGGGGTTTTCGGCGAATAAGAGGAAATATCAAATTACATAATATTTTCAGACAAATTTCAAAATTTCAAACTTTTTGGTATGCGCATGCACAATGCTACTATTTTTAACGGTAATAACATTTTTTACAGATTTGGGTAGACCATATTTAAAAACAATTTTTGTATAACAAGTTTTTTTCTAATTAAAAAATTGACGAATGAAGTTTAACGTTGAAATTTAATTTTTATGAAAAATTTGTGCTGACGAAATTCAATATATACACAAAAATCAAAACAATATCTCCAATATTATTAAATAATGGTTTGTAGATAGATATAAGACCTAAATAAACACTTATTGTTTTTGTAAGTTATCCTCATTTTCACCAATCATAATTTTGAGATAAGATAAATAAATGTTTAAATTAAACAATATAAAAAAATTTAACACTATAAAATTTAAAATTAAGATTTGTTTATTCACAATGATTAGTTCTAATTAATAGTTTTAAATATTTGCTTTATGTTCCAAATATGATTCAAAACTTTAAAATTCTATTGATATGTCAGCTTTTATATTTTGATCTCCTCTTAAATTATGAAAACAAATAAGTGTTTATTTATGTTTCATCTATCTATAGTTATTTAATAATATTAGATATTATATTATTGCACAGAACAAACAGAATGGTGATATTATTTCGATTTTCGAGTACATATTGAACATAGTTAAAATTTCGTCAGAACAGATTATTCGTAAACATTAAATGTTGACGTTAAATTTAATTTTCAGGTTTTGTAATTAGAAAAAACGTTTTAGACAAAAATGGTTTTAAATTAAAATACTCCAACGGACTCTATTTAAAACCTTTTTTTCAGTACAAGGTCATCGAACTGAAATATACCGTATGTCCGCAGAAACAGTATACACTTTATCACTCATCACTCGGTACCTAAATATTTTCAATTCTGTTTATGGGACGTCAAACTATACTAATGTATCACAAATTATACATTTATTATTAAAGTTACAAATTATTTACTATACATTAATTATTATTATTTATATTAATATTATTTTATTTTATTATAACATATTCTGAAATTACATAATTTACTATAAAAACATGTATTTTTAAAAAATACAATTTTTAAAATACAAATTTTAAATTTCTATTTTTTTTTTAACTATACTATCTATTTTTATTTACAACATAATTTAAAAATATTATATTAAATTATATTATCAATTTATAAATAGTAAATAATTTATTATTTTAGTAATAAATGTATAATTTATGATCCATTAGTATAGTTTAACGTCCGTTAATATCATATGGTGTGTTTAGATTTAGAACAACAAATACGTGCAATTAAAAAAACAAAAACAAATTCAATACATTTTTTTACATTATACCTATAAATAGCTCTAATTTCGATAATTTTTGGTTTAGAATACAAGTTGATAGATTAAAATTACTTAAAAAAATTGTTTCATTTTAAAATTATATTTAAAATAGGGATCACCGTTAAAAAAAATGAAGTTGTGTTGCGCATGTATAAAACAAATGACTTAAGGAAATTATTGTAAGTTACAGGATCCATTAGTCTAGTTTAATATCTAGCAAACAGAATTAAAAAATATTTATAAAGTAATGATTGATAAAGTTTATCTTGTTTCCGTGGACATACGATATACATATAGTGGTACTTATTAGCGTAACACTTCGTATATGTTTTATTATTTTCAATATAATTTTTTTTCTTGATTACACATTTTATAATTTAATTAAAAATCTCTTTATAGAAATAAACATTTCTGAATTCTCAATATGCTCTTTCTCCCGATAAAAATATTTGTTTATATGTGTGAATAATACTTAAGCAGACTTTAAAATAAAGAAAATATGTATACAACATACATGTACAGAATTTATTTATATTTACTCAAAACTATGGGCTAACATATCTTCGAGAAAATGAACGTTTAAAAAGATTATACAAGAATACACCATTTGAAATTGATTTTAATAAAATATATTAAGTTATTCAAGCTTATTTTACAATACAAATATTATTTACGAGTAACATAACATAATTAACATTTAATGGTTTTTGTTCATATTGCTTACGGTTAAAATGTCAAATTAAAATGTTCAAAATTAATTAATTTACTTTGTACTATTTGTTTCTTACAAGTTGTAATAGAAGATATTACAATAAAAAAATATTTTGACACTGTATTCTAAGGATAATAATGAAATATGTAGTCATAAACATTCTGGTATAGACAGCACGTTATATTTGTTCTCTTTTGTTTTTGTTCTCGTTGTGTAGATTTATGCTAACATTAAACATAATTTGTATTCGAACAGTATATAGAAACTAAAAATAGGTCTGAGCCACTGTAGCACATTACTAAAATACATATATTCTCATTAAGTATCTAATTAAACATTTACAAAACTCAATTCTGATTTCCACAACGATTTAACATGGCTATACAATATTTATGAATCTCAGCGCAATTGATAGGCATCGAGGATATGGGCAAAGTATTACTTTTCTTCGAATCGTAATAAAATCGAATATATTACAACTCTATGTGTAATAGCGATATTCATCAGATCCATTGGACGGTATTTTTGGTGATACTTTGAAAAACCACCGCTAATAATTAATTAATTAATAAACATCATAATCCTAATAGTATACATACAGATTCAGCGGTGTCAAATATGTTTGATCTGCGAATTGAAATGGATAGGTATATTAGACGTATCTTGCGATCACGTAATGAAATCGAATACTGACGTGAATAGACGATGCTGTGTAAATATATTATGTAATATAATCCTTTTTCAACTAGAACGGGATTGATAAAATAACTCGAGTCTGCTGAGCGTCAATCCTATCTTTTGGTGAAAACAAACATAATATAGGCTATAGCTAATACGCAATGTAGGGTTGATGAAATCGCAATGGTGGTAAACCGAATAGGACGATACATACATATACACAAAACCGTAACTCGAGAGTAAAAGCCTAATCATTTTTTTGGAAACGATCCAACTGTAATAATAATCAAATGTTTCCACGTGGCAAAACGTAAGCGAACAAATCACTGGCCCATATTAGAGTGGCGATTTCGTTTGAGACGAAGACTGTAAACCTTTATTTAAAAGGTGATGTGGAAAGTGGGAGGAAACGGATTGTTCGTACGGTGTTATCGCAACGTATATGTATAGCAAAGAATGTGTGTATTTTAGAACAAGGGGAGCTTCGTAAACAGTTAAATCGATACGCATGTGGTCTGGAAGGATATATAACTCCGGGAGCGTAAAGAAATTTAATGACCATTTCCGTAGGTACCGGACCCGAAAATCACGAATACAGGAAATATTCGCTGTGTTGAATTATTAGTAATCGGAAAAATATATGTATTTATATATTATATTGTACAAGTGTTTCGGTAATAGAGAGAGTCCGATCTCGAAAACAAAAATTAAATTATAGCTCAACCTTTTTTTCTATAAATATGTAATATTACGCCTAAATAGTGCATTATTAATATTTATATAAGTCTCTAGAAAAACGGAATATAATAAAAATAACATAATACTTTATTACAATCGAAAAGGAAGATTCACTAAGAATACTCATCCTTATTTTAGTACGTCAACATTTTCAGAAAAATATTCTACTAAATAATTTAGAGTAGAAAAAGAAGGTTTTCATTTTCAAAAACAACAGTCTGTACTTCCACATTATGATACTTTAGTAAGATAGTACGAAAATCTCAATAATTTTAAGTTTATTTGAAAATGACGAAAATAAGATTTTGAGTATCTGTATTATAGAAGAAAAAAAATGACGCTGATCTTCATTAGTGAGTCGTTCTATATAATATAACAATGTAGTATGCAGAGTATATTTTGTATAATAATAAAACTACATTACATAATATTTAAAATTAAATATTAATAAAAATGTAAACATAATAAGAAAATGAAAAAACACATAGATAATATTCATAACTATAAATCTTAGTTCACAAATATTAGTACATATACATTTTATACTTATATTAAATTATTATTAAATATTATGCGTTTATAAAATAATAATATAATTTTAATTAATTAAAATAAAAAACACACAGTCGTATGTATATAAAAGTAAATTATATATATAAATTATATATATAATACTATATATACTATTATATAAATACTATAATGCTAGATTATTAATGATTAGTGATTACTGATGACATTTTATTTATGGAAATCGAATTAATCATCGTTGATTATAAATTCATCAATAGAAAACTATTTTTATAATAATAAATATGCGCTCTAGTTGCATTTGAAATTAAATAATGTGTTTGGGTTTTCATAAGTTTTTTATTATTTAATTTTAGATTTAGACATAATACATAACTTTGTCATATTATTTACATCCTTTGGTCAATTATTTTCTTTGTTTCATAAATAAATGTATAGCCGTATTATAACATAATAATATACTTATTTAAAAAAATTATATACATCTTTAATAAATATAATACAAAGTTATACATAAAAAAAAAATAAACATTTTAATTTGTAATAGGAAATAATAATATTTTGGTTAAACAAATTGACAAAAGACCAAAGTTAGCTGCAGACTGCGATTATAATACTTATATCCGATTTCATCTGTAATAACAATATTTCTGTACTCTGTATAAGGAATTGTTGTCCCATTCGTAGAAGATAGTCTAGTTATATTATTATATAATATGGCATTTTTTCAGTGAGAATTTGACGTTGTTTTAAATATATTGATATAAAATATTATTTTTGATAATATTTTTAATAATTAAATAAAAAATTGTAGTAATATTATTATTTATACTGTTTTTCACCTGGATCAAGCATCACCGAATACAACATCATAATTAAATTACACCTACAATATTATAACGTATTTAATTTTTTATAATGATATTGAAATAATTTCTGTAGCATGGTCTATTGACAAATATATTGCTATCACTATTTTTGGAGTATTATTAAAATTTTTTAAAACATATTAAAATATAATATTTTAATACAAATAAATTAATTTTAAAAATATTTAAAAATATATATTTTATTATTTATCTATTTAGATAATATAAGATATGACTAAGTATTTACTTAATTATAATATTTTAAGTCTAAATAGTCTAAAAGTTATCAAGCTTTTTTTAGTGCAATTTTTCAATAAATATTAAGTTTCATATTTTATTTGGTCACGCGTGTTTTTCACAAATAATCGATAACCCATTACCCGTTTTTTTATCGTTTTATATACTTCATAAATAGTATTTTTTTATTTATATGTAATATACAATATATATATATTCATTTTAGTTTTGAAAACGATTAAATTATGTATTTGTGTGTACTTACAGAACAGAAGTATAAACAGGCAGCATTATTAATATGGAATAAAATCAACGAAACGATTACGAAAACTCAATTAAATCCAAGAAAATAGGAACTATTTAATTTTTTAATCATTAACTATGTTTTATAAAAACAAATCTTTCGTCTTCCATCATTCAATTACTGTATTTCAACCAAATGTGCAAACAGTCTTGGAAGGATTAATTAAGGGGGTTTAATTAAAAATTACCAATTGTTAATCGGTGTACCGTGTGCTATGATTTTGGTGAAATACTAAATATTTAATTGTATCACATCTATAATATTCAAATTATAAAACTAATATAGTAGCCGTGGAGTAACAAGTCCATAACACCCGGTGGAGGCTATTGCGGATTCACTTATTGCGGACGAAAGACGAAAGGCGGCATTGCAACCCGATAATATGTGATTTAATTTATGATAATTAGTGTAATATTATTCACAACAGAATTAGCAGCAGTATTCGAGTTCATAACGATTACGATCAGTGTTATTGTATGTTTTTCAAATTAAATTGTTTTTTGGTCAGTATTCGGTGTCTTTTACTCTTCTATTACTCTATAGTACTCTATAACTATTACAGCTATACATTAAAAAAAAAAAAAATGTTATTTTTAAAAAACATATAAAATACATACTATCCGCCATACATCCCCTGGGCGAAACATAAAACGCCTTTTACCTTTTTACAATGCCTAGTGTATATTATATGTTCATCGTGGGTTATTATGCTACTATATACTATATTGTTCGATTGATGTATTGTTCGTTGTCCGTGTAAAATTTACTGTAATTTTGGTCATGAGTGCGCAGACACAAAAATCTGAATCTCATCAAAAATCTGCCTCGCATAGCTTTAGATAGAATATGACTACGCTCGATTACAAATTTGCTAACTCACCGTGTTAAGTATACTAAAGTTCTAATCTGACCTTCGCTCAATTAAGTCGTTTTTAATTTGATCTGCTCCATTATCGACATTTAATAGCATACATTTTTCAAAACGTGTAGAAGTATAATATAGATGTGTATAGTTTTTACGCGACCGTGTGAATCACTTAAAATATTCTAAAATGTGCCATATTGCTTGCTCGTTTTTCGGTAGTTTGATTGGCGATGTTCTTAAATAGGTTTCTGGCTGAATGCTATATATAATAATCTGCTAGACTAGGCACTAGAAAACCTACAGAAGGTTCAGTCGATGTCCGTCGAATCAATAATCTACATTTTTAGATATCGACTTAGGTATATTTAGAATAATTGACATAATGTTGGTACTAAATTAGTTTAAGGAGGCCGTCTTTTAAACACGATTCTTTATTTTATTTCTAGAAATTCGTTGATAATAAACAAAAAATATCTCTGCTAAATAGTATGCATTTATAAATAATAATAAATAATAATTAATAAACAGTTTAATAATCTCAATGATAATACTAATGCATTTGTCAATTATTTCTCGAGTGTCTATGCAAATTACGTTTGTGTCAATTGCATTCAATAAAATCCACCTATAGTGCTGTCATCTTCTATCGACTATGTTTTGGTTGAATTATTTGAGATATCTCAATTTCTTAGCTTTCTAATTTCCGCTTCTAGTCCTGGCCCTCATTTAATACCAAACATATTTTTAAGAAATGTATTAAACGTTAACTTTACACTTAATTGTACCTGTTTATTTTTTTACTCTCCACAGTTATATTTTTCTAATGTGTGAAAATCTAGCTTTATTCAACTTATTCCTAAATCATTCACAGATTTGTCTAATATCTATGGTTAACTGCCAATATTCGTTTTTCGCTTTACAACTTAATTTTAATTTTTCTTATTTAGTATGATTTCCTAATGTCTGAAATGACTAATATATGTTCACATTATATATATTATATTATTACATATATATTGTACGTATATTGGTATTTATTTGTGTATATATATTATGTGTATATATTTTACCTGTATATTAAATTACCACCAATAATTTACTTCCACTTATTATTTTAGTGTTTACGAAAGATTTTTATTACATATTAGTATATTACTAATGTAATTGGTCTTAGGGTCTTGGCCCGTTTAAAACTAAATACATAAAACTATTTATATAGTTATATTTATATCTTTATATATAAAAATTGCGTGTATATATCCGTGATGCACTTTGAAACTACTCAACTAATTTTAATGAAATTATGTTCAATGTATGTGATTTGGTCTTCATCATAAGATAGGATAGTTTTTATCTTGATTAATAAACCTCAATTTTTTTTATTACAAATTAAATTGTTATTATTTTTAGGGCTGTGTGTTTATTTTTATTAATTGATTATTCGATTAAATGGTTATTTTAGCGAATAATATATAATTGGTTAATCAAAAATTTATTGTCTAATCGAAATAATCAAATATTATATTATATAATCTATATCATCCAAAATCAAAATAATCGAATTACTCAGTTTTTTTTTTAATAGGTCATTATTTATTATAATCAAAACAAAAAATATATAATCTTAAATATAAAAATGGTTTTTTGTTCGTTTTACCATTTATAGAGTATAGACTAAAAAACTACTGGATAAATTTAATTAAAAGATACAAGTTGAGATACATAGATTCTAGATTTATTAAGAGTTGAGAGTTTGGGACTCAGGGGCTCAGGACTCAAGGGGTGTTAAATCTTAAAAAACGAAAACCAATTTTAACGATGTTGAATTTATGTTAGCATTTAAGCGTTTGTCGAATAAATCTAAAGTTTCTTGTGTTTACATAAAAAAATATGTCCAGCACTCCAGCGAATTAAGTAGTGGAAAATATTGTGCTTGTATTATTTATTGCGATTTGCTACTAAGACTGAATACTAAACCACTAAACTACTGAAGCAAAACGGAAAACGATAAAATGATATTATTGACTTATTGTTTACATGGAGGTCGGATGGTAAACACATTTTTAAGATTCTATTCTGGACCCTTAAGGTAAACGACAGTTAACTATAATATGACATAAGTTGATCTTACATTATTATGAATAAAACGATTATACCAAAACAATTGTTTGATTACTCATATTATTATAGATAAGAGAGAGAAAGAGAAGATATAAATAATCGATTTTTGGGCATTGTATCAAGCTAGAGAACTTTTAGCTTTCATGATTTTAGAAAAGTGCGTTTATTGTTGTATTTGCAGTGAAATATTTATAATATTTATAATCTATGGTATTACCAGTTATTAGTTACCATTATAAATTAATATTTTAAGTGAATAGTTGATATACAATATACGTATAGTATAAAAGTACAATACTTTTTTGAATTTTTGGTTTGTTCACACTATTGAAATTTGAGTTGTTGATGTTTGGTCTAGAATGAAATTTAAATCAAACTTAGTTCGTTCAGCAAAGTAATAAATGAACAATTTAAAAAAAAATAAAAAAAGCTGAAATTCCGATATGTTAAATGGTCAAAAAAAATGCAACGTCCCAGATTTTGACTGTCCCAGTTATATAAAGTTGATATGCCGGAAATATCATCTATACTTACACAAAATCAGAAAGCCAAAAATATGTTTTATCCTCACGCTAAATGTTAGCATTAGGCAACCCCATGGAGTATCTTTATGTGTACTTACATAATTTTAGACAATATTGAAATAATTTTCATTAGAATCGTATGTATATATATCATACTTAATGTTTCTTTAATAGTATTATATTATTGCTGCGCGAGTAGAGACTTGTGGATGGCGGCAGACAAAACCTCCCGAGATCCACTTCCGAGAATCTAAGTTCACGCTACATTACAATATAATATATATGTGTATGTAATAATATTGTAGTATACTGCAGCTGTACAATATTGTTACCATCTGGTTTTTTCTTTCTTTCTTTTTTTCTTTTTTTTTTTTACGACTACGCAGATCAGATTTTATGGTTATTTACATTCATGTTTATAATATTGTACATTGAAATCGTAATAAAATAATTTGCTGATAAACCTAAAACAATAGGGTATATTAGACTTAATTAAGTTATTCGAAATAGACACGATGATAATTAAATTAAATGTAAGTATTATAATTTATGATAGCTTTACTAGTTTAATCGTATACCTATTAGTTATTGCACAACATAATATATTGTATCGATTTGTACTTAAATTTAAAAAGGTTATAGAATATTATTTCTATAACTATTTTTTTTTTTATATTCATGTTTTTAAATTAATTAAATATTTTTTTTTTCACGGCAATAGAGATTGTATTGAAAATAAAACACACTAGTGTGTGTGTGTGTGTGTGTGTGTGTGTGTGTGTGTGTGAGACAGAGAGGTGGGTGTAATTTTTATCTGAATATTAGGTATATTATGTTATATTATCTGAGAGATTTAAACAGTGAATTTTTCTCCTAGGTATATAGGCTCTAAGAATTTATTCGTAAATAACGATTTATTCCTATGCTCTTTACTAATTATGCTTGAATGTATTGGATTATAAGGAATAATTTGAATACATAATTAAAGTTGCCGTTGTAGAAACTATATATTATAAAACATTTTTATAAAGTTCACTACGCATACGATTAGATTAGAACTGAAAGGGTTAATCAAACTGAATTATTTTTTTTGTACCTAAATTGAATTAACTTATAGTAGATAGGCTGTATTTGAATAAGTAATTTTTATTTTTGTTATTATATAGTGATATACTGATATAAGTACATTACACATATACTATAATATTGTACTCTAGCTTAGATATTTTTTTTTTATTAACCAAACAAACATTTTTATACTGCTATAAAAGTAGGTCAATGTGCATATTGTATAATTTAAAAGAAACTTGTAACTTGAAATATTTACAATAAAAACAAATCAATAAACGTATAATAACTGTAAAAAATTTACCTTTATTATCACCGCAATTAGCAATCATAGATAATAAAATATAATAATTATCATTGCAGCGTACCGTTAGCAAAAATGTTTAAGAGAACCCTTAAAAACGTCACTTAAAGTTTGAAACATTCGTAAGTTTTCTTTTAAATATTTAATTTTTTTTAAATTTATAATTGAATATTTAATTTGTTATGTGAATTAAATATCAATTATATAACACAAAATACGCTGAGTGAAGTATAATTTAATAAAATCAAATGTACATATTGTATTGTCCACGATACGTTTGCTTTCAATCGCATACCTAAATAAAATTAAACATGTAGGATATAATTTTACATCAGTGGTCATTTAAAATTACCTACTTTGTCGTATAATTTATCTTGCTTTGTGGATAGATCATTGTGTACTCTACGTTAATTGTTAAATGGGCCTGGTTTAATTAAATTAGTGAAACGTTCTGAAATGATTTTTACGTGCAAAACCAACGTTATCGCGATGTTTATACATCATAATAACAACTATTTATTATGGTAAAAAATACTCTACCTATTTATAAATTAATCAAAAAACATACGTATTTAAAAAAATTTTATATTTATAAAAAACATTTATATTTTAAATATAATATATACTATAGCATAGCATAAATTAATTCAAAATTGTCATACTAAATATGACAACTGTGTATTTAACAAAATTATAAACAATTTTATTTTAAACCTTTATTCATTTTATGTAAGTATTGTATTGTATTGTTTTTTTTTTTTAATATTCAACAAAACAGTCATAATTATATTTGTTTCAATGTGAACTCGTTAAAACATAATCATTATTTTTTTGTTATATATATATATAGTATTATATTATATTAGAATATTTCCAACGCCTAGTACTTTTATATTATTCAATGATGATAACTGTGCCATTACAAATAGTAAATACATACAATATAACGTAATACAATAATTTATGTTTTGTACTTCGACAATTGATTGATTGAAAATGTATGGTCTGTTATCAATAGTCAGCACTGTTGTTAAAGCTTAATTATTATCGATCGTCGTCATTTGTTTTTGAACTCCAGAGTTCGATGGGAACGTGTCCCAAAAAGATTCGTGGATCTAAAGTCTTGTATCATGTTTTTGACTTTTATGTGTCTCGTTCGCGGTATACGGGTCCTATCACTAAGAGGTATATAGTATAAAATTACACTTAAATTCGTTTCTTTCGTTCATTTTAAGAAAAATTACATATTATAATGATTAATATAAAATATTAATAAGCTTTTTATACTACTATTCTAACTCCTTCTCTCTCCCTCTCAATGAACAAAATGAATTCATTCAGTTGTTATTGGTTGAACTAGAAAAATACGACATATTAATGGATATCAGATAAGTGATATGATTTCAGAGTTTTATTCAATTTAAGTTAAATTTATCCAAAATTTAGTCTCATTTGTACATCACCGATCGCTGGTGTTGAATGTTTAAGAGTTAAGTAAAATCTATATTGTCCTATAATTTTAACTAAGCATTATAAGCATCCATGAAATTAGGTTAACTTAATTCGAAAATATATTATAGTAACATTTATAATATTTCCAATGTTAAAATCTATCTTTTAAACATATACTATTATAATTCTTTTCATGAAATTTTCAAACAAGAAAATTTTCCATACTTCAAATAAACAACTATTTTTATAAAAATGTCAAGTTAAATTTTAGTGAACTTGAATATTTTAACGAAAAATAAAGATTTTAGTTATTTTATAGTAATTCAAAAATTTTATTTGTAAGGACTTGATACTTTTCGTTACTACATGTTGTATTATTATTTTTTTGAAAAAATTAGATCGATAGATGTTTATAAAGTCATCTTATTTACATTAATTTACTATATTTTTTGTTATTTACTTATGAGTTAATATTAGCAAGTAATATTATAATCATTATTATTTAGTATAATATGCGATTGGTTTTTGGCATAGATTAATACAACTTATGATATTATTAATATAAATAAGTTACTAACTGAAACACAAACATACTTGTATAATACAAAATTCATCGAAATATGAAAAATATGTATATTATATAGATTGATCGATCGTCTCTGTTCAGAAAAGTTTTTTCGTATACAACGATGATTTATCATCGAATTGAAATTGAATATTATACCCATTATATGGATCCATTCAAAATTTTGAGGGACACTGAACACCTACTAAACAATTGAGTGACTTCTCTGGTTTTATATTTATTTCGATGACTTGTGCATTTTAAATTAAGTAATAATACAATAAGTCGAATTTTCTTGTGACGATTTTTAATTTTTTAATTTATACAAAGGTGGTATTTTTATAAATTTATATTGATTGAATATTGGTAACTAACATTGTATGTGTCAATAATGAAATTGATGAAATCATTTTTCGAATATAGTAATGTAGTGGTAGTTATTATTATTCATTCCGTTCAAATCTTAAATTACGCTCCATTACCCTGAGACAAGATAAATAAAACTGATACAATGTAATCTAACACCTGGACTTGGTTTCCTGTGTGATTTTCTTATTGTTTTAAAATTAAAAAAGTTACAGAACGTATAAATAATAATAAGACTTTTCTATAATAAATAATGATAAAAATTATTTTGACTTACATTGAATAGAATAACTCATCCCGAAGTTAATGGATGTTTTTTTAAATAACAATATTGAATATTTAAAACTATTTCTAAATTATTACCAATTCTATACTGTTGTCAAAAATAAAAATTAATTACGGTATGATATCAAACGATTAAATGTTCAATTAATGTTTGCGATTACCTACATGAATAATAAAATTAGTTTTAAGTTATGGTTCATTAATACGAAAATGCTTGACACGAAATAAAACTTAAGAATGATAAAAATTATATTTATAATATAATGTTTCGAGTTATAGAGTAATATAGTATAACTAGTAAGTATACTTGACTAATAACTGGTGGATCAATAGTTAAACGGATCGATCGCCTAATAAGCAAAAGTATGTGAATATTATAGTTTTGATAATACAATTATTGTAGATTAAAAACCACTAAATCTTTTTTATGTTGATGATAATATGACAAATCAAAATATTGTATAGAACCAGTCAAGTATACTTTAAATAAATACAAATAAAGATAAAGAAAACATTTACTTGACACATCGGTATATAAAAGATAATTGGCAGTTAGGCCCATTAGAGAGAGAGTGACGAATGAATGACAAATACGAATGTCAAAAAGAGGTTCTTAAGGATCTGTACTACAGCAGACCTATGTACATTAATCTTTCTGTTATATATAATCTGTTGGTGAGAAAAAATCTGAAAGCGTTGAAAAAAAAATATCAAACATACAATTGCAGTGTGAATGGTGTAGTGATATATATAAGCAGGTGTGTTACAACTGCTACAAGATTGGTAGTGTTGACTGAGTTAAAGGCTCTTTTTATACCGAAAAAGGCGGTGGAGAGAAATAGTTCTTTCGTGCGGAATGCCCGGCATTTAAATGATATACAAAATAATGGAATAATGTCAATGGTTATCATTAACATTAAATAGACAAGTACAAATGGTGTTTGAAAAAAAATATACATTCATAAACTTCAAAATCATAATAATTCACAAATATCATTAGCACTTAAATTAAAATTATTAGTTTATGTCATACATTTTGTTATTCGCTATATTCCTATTCTTTATAAATAAATTTAAAAATTGTAGATGTACAAATACATTAATTTATTTTGATTTGAAAATAGACTAAACACTTTAGCTTTGATACTATTACGACGAATGTTTCATACTTTGAAATAATAACCATAAGGTATGATAAGTTATTTTATTATTATTCACAACGAATTTTTCAAAGTAATGTAACTGTCCTGGTTTTTATTGAACATAACCATGGCTGAATATAAACGTATACAAAACACAAAACGTGAGTATCCATCTCAGAATTTATAATCGTAAAAATAAATGGAAATATAAAAAAAGCTTATGTACCTGGTGGGAGATATAGACTTTAAATTTCAACTGTTTATATAATCATAATCTTTAAAAAGTCGATAAAGTTATAAACTTTGAATGTAAGAATTATACTATATTATGATAATATACAATTTGAACACAATGTATATTTACTATGTTTTTTTTTGTTTTTTTTTTTTTTTTAGTATAAATACAAAATAATTGAATATCATGTTTGTTATTTAAATTTGTTTAACTTCCATGTTTCTTATGCATACATTATTATAATAAAAAGTTCGCTGCAATCATTATTCATTATAATAATGGTATAAATTATTATTTTATTTTTTCTCCAATCATTATGAAAGTTTCACTAAGCGTTTATTCTAACTATCATAAAATAAATTATAATTAATCATTTTTATCTTGTAAATATAGTCATAGACTGGGATTTGTGATTACATAAATAACTTCAACCATAGCAATATTAAAAGCAAACTAAATGACAATTCATTCTCTAAATATGTATTCAGTTTTCGAATTTATTATTCAAATAACCACTTTTTTTGATACCAGTCATACCTAGAAAATCGTGATTGCGTTACCAGGGTAGGCTCTAAACTCTCGGAAATATCACTAATTTTTGTTTATTTACGTTATGGTGCAATTTTATCTGCTATCCCATATTCCTATTAATTATATATATGATATACACATTCCAACCAAATTTTTGTTGACAAAATTATCTTTATTTCCCATGATGCCCAATTAGCTACCTGTTAAAGAAAGTTATTTAAATTATAAGAAATAGTGGTATTCTGAACTAAAAAATTAAAATTAACAATGAAAAATGTTCTCGTATTATTTTTAATTGAATATGCTGCGCTTATATAACGTATTGTCTTCATTTTGCAAATATACAACGTACAACGTAAAAAATTTTCATTCAGTAGAATCCATTTTATATTGTTAACTTTAACATTAATGTTAATTCACCTATTATTAAACTTAAAGGTAACAATTTGTGTTTAACCGATGGTATTTTTTTATATTTTAATTTTAAAGCAAGTTACGAGTATTTTTAAATTTTTATATCTTACATTTAACAAACAACGCATTACACAATTACTTAAAAATTGATACAATCAATCAATTAGCTAAAAAATAATATACGAAATTTCACTCAAAACTTCAATACCACCCGTATCCTTTAATTTCCTATTTACCCTCACATAAACTCCCAGACAACCCACATTGTCATTTCAAAAACCGCTGTTGCAGTGATCTCTTAATTTGAATTAAATACATCAAGTTCTGAAGGCTTCTATCAATTAATAGCCTTCTTCATAAAATTGATCTAAGTTATATATGTTTATACATCTTCAAATTACTTATGTTCTATTTAACTTCAGATTGTAAGTTTTTTAATAAAAAAATAAAATATATATATACATATTACATATTTACTTACTGTTGAATTAAAATGTAAAAAAAAATCTTACCTTTAAATTTTGTAAACAAGCTAATATAATGTAATAGGTAATAATACTTAAAGTACAAAATTATTTTCACTGAATCGAATTTATAATATTATACAATATGGTGGAAAATATCAAACAAACAAATAATATTCCTATTAAACTACATACATCTATTTTATCTTTTCGTTTCTTTACCCACTTGTAGAAAAGGTACCCGAATGTAGTATAAAAATCAAACGGTAACTATATTATACAAAACCCCTATAAAGCCAGTATGATCTTACGGAGTCTAATTATGTGGCGTTGCAATGAAATATAATATAATATTTATATTATAAGCTGGTTAATCAATGTCATATTATGAATATGATTAAAAATATGTTTCCTTCATAAAATCTCAAATCATACTCTCCACCCCTACTTAAAAATTCAAACAGCAACAGAAGTAGCAATATTTACCTACGAAATCTATTATTCTCACCTTAAAAATCTTTCAAACTAACTTATCCTTTTTCCCTATCCTTAACTCTAAAAATAACCCAAATAATCCTCCAGAAGGTTAAAAAGAAACAGGTGTAGACTTAGCATAAAAAAAAAATGAAAATCACTTCAAAGGTGTTACTGCTTGTAATTCATTTTTCCTTTTTCTGCTTTCCATATAAATCATTTGTCCACACGAGGTTACGATAAATAGATTAATAGATTGTGTATTTAAAATAAATGTTAAACAAAATAGTTAATCATTTTCTTTTCAAAAATACATTTTTCCGCGCTTTATAACAATAACTACTGAATATTCCAAATTGTTAACTTTATTTTCCAATACAGATACGGTTAACGTTTAATATAATGTATATTATGTATTAACGACTATCAACTATACATTTTACATAAAAGTTTTCAATAATTTTATTATTGTGAAACATAAGTTGTTAGGTAAACTTTTATTGATAATGGACATAGCTTTGTAACTGATATAGTGATATAGGAAATAATTGTAAAATTTAAATATATTAATAGAATAAAATATGTAATAAATTTAGCATTTATTATATGATTTAAAATACCTATATCTACTCTTAGTGGTGTAATTACCTTTGAAACAATTATTTTAAAATATAATATATTTTACTATAATTTTTATTTTTCCTTATTTATTATTACGCTAGACCTGATTGTATGTAGTGTAAATATTAATATATTTTTATTATGTAAGATTTACAAGAATGATTTATATAGGTACTAATGATCACAAAAGTAATATTTATAAATTGTAATATAGTTGATATATATAATTTTTACTTACAAATCATGCATTTAATACTAATAATACTTAATCCGTGCTATAAATATAAAAATTCTTATAATTATTTTATTGTATTTTAACGACACCATTATTATTATTTTGTGTGCATAAAGAAATACTTATATTTATTTCAACGGGTCAATGAAAATGAACCAGTAAATGTTTGATATTTTTCTGTCATCAGGGTTTTACACTGTGAACAATATTACATTTAAAAGACGTAAACACGAATATATTTTATGACCACTGCTGTCAAGTTAAATATACTGCGGTTCTATATACCAACAAAAGCGGAAGACGTTACGTGCTTGAATCAAATAACGAGACACGTTTAAACTTTGAACTGTAATCGCTACGTTTATTTCGTTTTTATGATAATATGTAGTTTTAACAGAACTTAGTACAACCAAAATAAAAATAAATTGGTTTTTTATTAAAAATCCACATTTAGACACCCACAATGTTTACGCGTTAATGAAAAACCAACAACAATCATACAATTTTCCAAAGCTCTCAAAGATATTATAGTTTTATTTTTTACAGTTAATGTAAATATACAATATAACACAATGATCAAGTATATGAATATTGATTTAATTTACATAATAATTTATTTCATAAAACACTATTTTCCTTCTCGTATTATCATCACATTTATTTATTTATTTTATAATTTTACGATCAAAATATAATACCTTAAGGAAGAAAATAATACAATTTAATAGTTATAATCTCATAAGTAATGATGTATCATAATTATTCTTAAATTCAAATATAATACAAAAATATATTTTCTATGATTTTCGGTTTGTCTTGTTGACTATTTTTATTACAACATATACATATTTAAATTCTAATTCTTCTTCATAACATATTATAATTATATGAAATGTTTCTAATTGTTTAACTGTTTATCGACAGATTCAACTAAGTTATAGTTTTCCTTTAACTCGATTATTTTGCCCTTTTACTTTGTTCATTACATCAATGTTTATACTACACTATAATAGCATGTTGGTACATAAATGCCCATTTATAGAATTAATAGTTTTCTTTATTCTCAAAACTTCCGACTACACTTGTATTTGTTCAACATACATTTACTTTATTGTGAAATGTGAATATTATATAAATTAATTTCAATTAAATAGGTTGCTTTACTTAGTTATTAATCAAATAAGTAAACTAAGTATCTAAAAAATTATGTATGGAAATTGAAAAATATAATTTTATTTATTGGTTTTAGAGTTTGTTTTCTAATTAGGAAGATATTTTACTATTAAACATGACGTTTAATGTTTGCGTATAGAATTTATGATCTAAATTATTTGATCATTGAGAGCAGATAATAATAAATTAATAAAATTTGTTACCAAACTATTGTTTTTGAATTAATTATCTACTAAGATAACACAATAATAATACGTATTCACAAAATATATATTTAAATATTTTCACACATAATTCAATTGTTTAAATGAACTCAAAAAAATGCGTCCAATACACAGTTATTATAAGTATATTAAGTTGGTATACCATACTTCAGTAAAGTAGGTTTATGGTATACGGAAAATTCATTTTTAGTTATACTTATAGTTTAATTCAATATGATAATATCTTATAACTGTATATATTATAATATTTTGTATTTCAAAAAACCTACTATTACTTTAGATTTAAAGAAGAATGATGAATTTATTGATTTTACAATGATGTGCATTTTTATTTTTTGTGCCTGTCATCACTTTTTAGAGTAAAAAAAATGCTTAGATTTTCAACTTTAATATCATTTTTAAGTATGAAATTGAATCTAGTTGTTACTTTTAGGAGTAAAATTTCCACTTTTCTTGATAATTGGGAAAAGGGAAAATGTTTCACTTGATCAAAAAACTTAAAAGTTTTCTAAAATGTTTCTCAAAAGTTTTTACTAAAGCTATTTAAAAAAAAATCATTAAAGATACATGAGAACTTTTTTTTTTATTAGTCAGAATTACAAACATTTTTAAATTATTAAGTATGTAATTAAAAATGTATAAAATGTTTAATTTTTTTAAAAAAAAGCTTGACGATCTAGTATAAAACTTCTCGTACGTAGTATACTCTGAAAACATTTTAAAAATAAATAAGTAAACATTGTTTTAAGTCATTTAAATTGTGAATTTATATGGAATTGTATATTTAAACAAAGAATAACTATATAAACTAATTTTTTTAATTCAAAAATATAATTTGCAGTGACTCAAGTCTTTTACGCATATCATTATATCATCGTAAAGAGTCGTTTCTCTTTCTCGCTTTAAGGTACAATTTTTTTAATGAATGATCCCTTAATCAGAGCCATGCACTCTTTAAATAATAATAACGTTGATCTTTGGCCTTAATACAATTGTCCTTTGTTTTTATTTCTGTTAAACTAGCTTTTTATGTTATTTACTGTTATAATTACCATATTATGTCATTTATTACTACCATTGTAAAAGCTGTTGGGCGTTCATTCATAAAATATAAATATAAAGACATTTCCAGAACATTTAGATCAATTTTAAGTTTTAACTTATTACCTATTCTAAAAACCTATTAATTTTGTTTTACGGTAAGGTAGATTCTTTAAAAATTATACTTTTATAATAATTTAATATTAGTTATATGATGTTTTTGGAAAAAATTAAACCAACCTACTATAATTACTAATACCAAAATAAATTACTTAAATAGTAATAACTATATAAAAACATATCACGAACTAATAAACTTAGTTATATAGATCATAGACTGACAGCCCGTCTCTCCACAAAATCGTTTTTAGTATTCAACAATTTATCGTTGATTTACAACATAAAAAATATTATAGTGACTTATTCAATGAGGAGAACCATTTGAAACTTATTGTACACTACAGCGGTTAACTATTCCCCCCCCACACTTCTTTTAAAATATTATTTAAATATCAACTAATGCAGTTTTTACTATTGTTGTTATAAAATGTAAATTAAGTATTTATTTTCTAAAGTTAAAAACAAAGTTTTATAGAAAAAGAGCATGGAAACTTCATTATCACGATTTAAAATACCCTAGGCACACTTTGTACTTTGTATTAGATGTTATAATTTATAATTTAAAAAAAAGTTTAACATTTGAACTTGAATAGCCTTTCATTAAATATACTTTTTTTTTTAAATGTTTAAAATTGACATAAACCATGTAACGACATATTTTAAAACAGCTTATTTCCTATAAGTATCATTTTAAACTAATTCGCAGTATAAAATATGCCTTGAATTTCATTAAATAATGCAAAAAATAAAATTTAATAATAACTTTTAAGAATTTATATTTATTTTAAACTGTTAAACTTATAGTGGAACCATATGAAATAATGAAATAATAAATAATATGTACCTATAGTAGGTACTTTAAAATAAATAAATAAAAGTTCACACTAGAATGACACTAGAATATGTTTTGGTATAGTATTATAATTTAAATCGAATGGAGTTTACACACTTAACTTACTATAAGTTAATAATTAATCGTATTTTTACACAATAAATAAACTAGTGGAACGTTTGTGATTTCATATTTATGAACTTATGTAAATGTGTATAGATGCATATTTGGTTTTAACATTATATAATAATTCCAAAAGTAAAAAGTAATTTATTTTTTCATTAGTTATTACATAGATTAATAATTGTATGGTCATATAGCATTTTTGATATTATAATGTTATGCATACACTTTATTTTCGAAAAAAATGTATTGTGTACAATGATTTTTCTTTTTTTTTTTAAACAAAGTGACGCGTATGATTTATTTTATTTTATTTTTTTAATACTTCTTATAAACTGTTGAAAGCATTACGCTAAGTTGACGTACATAGTATTAAAAATCACACCATAAATAAAATAAAATATTATATAATACAATATGTTATATGTTACCTACGCAGCATAAAAGTGTTGAGCACAAAAGTAAACAGGTACGTCTCCGTGAAACCACGGGAGGGATAAATTACGAATTATTATGGCTTATAATGGTTCTGCAGACGACTAACAAGGTCAAGTCTGCAGTATGTTTTATTCATATCTCAACCTTCTCGGGGCTAAGTCTGTTCACAAATGCATGATTAATCACGTCGGTTTTTAGGCGCCGACGCTTTATCGTATGCAATTTAAACCTAGGATGATGTCGCAAAGCCCACATGTAATACCTATGTGCAACGAGTAGCCTATAATAATTCATCGTAGCTCACCAACGGTCATATAATTTACTCCGCGATGGTTGTCCGAAAGACTTTTCACGGATTGCCGGACGGTGGACGTAAAAAAACGATTACTCGCATTATTAACTCCCGTGCGTTGCGGGTCGTCGTACGGACGGCAGACACGCGTATATACCGTGATGATAACTATATTATACTCTCATTTTATCCTACGTAATAGTTCCGGTAAATTTAACTAAGATTTTTTTTTTTTTTTTTAACCATCGTTATGACCGTGCATCAACACGGATGTATAAACTATATAATATTACATGACGACGAATATACACAATAAGTGATCATTTTGTGGAGGAATATTACTTTAATATTAAGATTGAAAAAGCGGTGTGCACATAATAATGTGTTCCATTTTAGTAAAACACAAACTCGATACCCTGCAAGACTGTATATATAAAGCGTAGTATCAAACACACGTGCATTACTCATCGTTGTATTAATTATTCTTAGTAATTTATTGTACATTGTATTATAGCATGTAAGAACAATGAATAAAATATTTAATTAATTAATCGAGTAAAATATTGTTCAATTATTTATTTGTTTGCGCAGCGAGCGCACGGTATACTCATTATATTTTTGTGTATCGAAAATGCTCAGTATTTTAAATCGTATTATTCAGGCTAAAATGTAACATCTAGATATTTTAACTTTTATTCAATTCACATAATGTAATACTCGGGATACTCTTTGTATTACCTACCGAGCAATTACGTATTATACGGTGGAATTTAATATTTATTTAAGCCTAACTCGTTATCATTTAATTGTTTTTATGAAACATTTTATATCACATATGAAATAAGTAAATAAAAAAATATATATTTATAAAAAAAAAAATTTGATAAAAATAACAACAATACCTATAAAGATTCAAAATGACTACTGTTTATTTTAAAAAATAAAGCTTATCTCGTAGGAGTTATTGTCAGTAACATAGGTTTAAGTAAATGTTTTACACTTTTGTTTACATGCTTAAAAATATAAATAGTTCTACATTTTATTTAGAAAAAAATATATATTAAAGAATTAAGTTAAGAATTTTTTTTCTTGAGTATAAAATATTTATTAAGTTATTACATTAATTTGCAGCAAACAAAATATAATTATCTTAAAACTAATTGTTAAATAATAACAATTGTGATATATCGATATGTTGTACAAGCTCAGGATAAGCAAAAAAATAATAATAATGGGTAGCAACTAATTATAAGTAGGTATTTATAAAGTTTATTACAAAGCAGATTCGGCTTTGCGAAAGCTGTTTTATCTCAGTTCAATTTTATCTAGTACACCACACCAGCTTCTTTGTCTAAACTTTAAGTGCATATATAGTTAGTATTAAATCAATATTAAACTATGATATGTATATTGTATATAATATATTGGCAAGATGAAAAAACAAAAATCATACTTTGTTAATCGATGCAACAAATATATGTCACCAACAAATGTTACAACCAAATACGTACAAAAACAGATAGTACGTATCAGGTATATATTATATAATCAATATTGGTTAAAAAAATAAATACTATGCATGAAATAGTGAGTGCTTAAAATAACAAATTTGCATCTATTATAATTTGTAAGTAGGTACTCGAGAAAATATTTTAGGTCTTTAAAATATTAAGTATCGTCTTTTATTACATTTACTGATACAATATATTAATGGAACTCACATAATACTAATTTACAGTGAGCTTTCAACTTACATAATGCTCATGTATTATATTACAGTATACATAATAATATGTACGCATAATTCTGTAGAAGTATCACTCTCAAATAAGCTACGCAAAGATGTTTTATTAACTTTAATTTTTTTTTAAATATTTTACAGTTACTATTTTATAATAATATGTTATAAATGTTACGATAGAGAATATTCATCAAAATAGATTACCATTGTCTGTTGTTGTTTTTTACTAATTCCTTAGATAATCCATTTGGTTATGTTTCTCATTTTCACTATAAAATGTAATAAAACCCTTTAACGTAACTGAATATGATTTTAACGAACATATGACTCCTGGATGTTTATTCAAATAATAAAACAATTTCTACAAGTATTTTTAAACAATATATATATTTATACAACATGGTTTAATATAAATCTATAATGCAAATTTTTTCTACTTTATAAATATATCATAATTATTTATTATTATTACCTCTATTACTATTACCTAATTTATTTCGTAGTATGATTTCAAGACTGAAATACGACAAAAATAATGGTGTACTGATGAAAAACGATAAAATTAGTAATATAATGGGATAACATTGAAAGCAATTCCAAAATACCTACCACAAAAACATTTATGCTCATTATATTTTATTACAAATCATACAAGTTTTAACAAACTATGAGCCAAGGGATGTATAGAGATTATTTTTTAAGTGTTTTAAGTATTTGTACAGTACCTGAAGTGGATTGAGAAGAGATGATATTCTTTGATATCTCTAGAACCTGGTCTTTGAAATATTTTAAATAATCATAACCATTTAGCTGGCTTTATATACATGGTTGATTATGAATAATTTTTAGTGTATATGTTTCCTCAAGTTTGCGTGCATGATTTCTAACATTTTAGTGTTGGGTAACCTTTTTAGGAAGCTGTAGTGTGTAAACCATTAAATCCTCGTAATACGGTTCTCTCGGATAAAACACCATTTCTAAATCTTCAGTGAAAAATACCATAAAACCAGAAAAATCAAAAGGGACGTATAATATTGAGAGTTATATCATTAAGCTGATAGTTTCAAGTTTTTTAAAAGTAGTACTCTTAAACATAAGATATTTTCAAACATAAGATACTTATTTTTATTAAATATAAAAAAGTATATTTTTTATCATACTTATTTTTTTCACGTAGGCTTTTATAAATCATTTCGTAATCACTTCTCGACTATTTTTATTAAAACAATAATACAATATAATATACTTACAATCATTGGACTTTTATATAAAAGGATGTGAAAAAAACGTGAATACCTCATATAATTGCCAATGCACAATTATAGTCGTTTTAATTTAAAATTATTATAAATAACTTTGTCCGTGTTTTCAAGTTCAGAAGTATATTTTATATGACTAAATATTGTAAACATCAATATTCTATTATAGAATAATTAACAAAATACGCGTACATAACTACTCCAGATAATCTAATAAGCGGTAATAATAATAATAATAATATTAATAATAAAATAATCTACTCAAAAAATTATCGTCTAACGTAAAATTTATCAAATGGTAACTTAATTTTCTGATATTGAAATTATTTAGTATAATAATATTTAATCAAAAACATTTTTATGTTAAATTTTTCTCTGACAATATGATTTTATAATTATATATATATAGATGATATTAAATTTATTTTTATTATTTATGTAGTATATTTGTGATAAGATATAATAGAAGTAAGCTACGAAATAATTTGAAAATATAGTAGACATCGGGAACTTGAATTTTTGCTTTTGTTACCCATGGTCGAGTTATTTCGAATAGATAAAGTATACGGGTTCTTGGTAGTAAGCCATTTCCTGTCTATCTTGTGGTGTATATATTATTATACTATAAAATATTGAACATAATAAAAGTATAATATGTAGATAGAATATAGAATAATATACTATGAGTATCTATTACAGTGAATTAGCAAAAGGTACTTCACATAACATAAATGTTTTTATAAAATACCTAATATCTAATTCAAGGTCGTAACTGAAAAACAATTTCGGGGTGTCCAACATTTTTTTTTTTTTTAATATAGACACTTAATTTTTATAGTCAATAAACTATATTTATCAATATTACCAGTAAAATGTGGCTACTTTTAAAAATTTCGGGGGGAGTTCTGGATCCCTGAACTCTCCCACCAGTTACGGCCTTGATCTAAGTAATCTACATTTCTAAAATATGATATAAAATAATAAAATCAATATCGCTAAGTTATATAATTTTAGATTATAACCACACAAAATAAATGAATACATTATGTACATGCAGGTACACTTAATACGTTGTATAGTTAATACCTACTTATTTTAGATTCAAGACTACTATGTAATATTATTATTTATTTTATTTATCTACTAAAGTTAATATCCTCGGATTAAAAATCGAAAAATAATTATTCAATTGTTTGGAAATTTTGCGTACTTTTAAATGTGTACCTATTAAAAATGCATTATTACTCCACAATGTTAAAAAAAAATAATCATAATAATATACGTTAAGGTATATCTGTGGAATCATATTATAGTGCCTTGTATGTTATTTTAGATTTATCAAAAAAAATTAATTAATTAACATAAATTAAAAGAAATAACTATATAAATATCATTATTAAAGAATGAAATGGTATACTCACAAATGCAGTAGTAAAATGTTTGAGCTTAAATTTAAAAATTGTATACTATACACTGTGCAGTAATTGACTCTGAAAACATATTTTTGATTGATCGAATTTTTATGGTAATTATTTCAAATAATATTGTATACAATATCAGCTTTTCATCAAACGTATTTATACTGAGTCACTGTATATTTGTATAGGAATCTCTGTCAAATATTTTCTACGTTCTCCGTAATAAATTTTCATTCCCTAAGCTATTTTATCACTTGTCTTGATCATTGAATTTTCAAATATCATTGCTTTTTTTGTTTTGTTATGGTATCAACAAAAAATCCTAAACTGGTAGTATTATTTAGAGTATTTTAATCATAAAACAATGTTCATTATTCTATTTTCTATGCTAAAATTAATAATATAAATAGTTTTATTTATATCCACATTTTATGTACACACCGTTAATATAAATAATAATACATAATATATGAAAATATTAATCAACTGCATCGTAATATTTTTATTTATCTTTTTATTTTGATGTTAACTTTGAGTTTTTCAATAAAAATCTATTTTATAGTTCATTGAAATTGAAGGGTTAATAAAGAGAATTTAAATATTTAAACTAAAACTATTATAAATGTATATATTTGTTTATTAACATTTTTAACTGCCATTGGTTTCAGTGTGATAAACATTAATGGTAAATAATGATGTATACATGATACAATGTGTGTGGATTTTTATATTTAACTTGGATAAATATAATGAATACATTTTGATTTTTTGATTACTTATATATATAACTTATTATGATTGTAGCTTGCAATGTTTAAGTATATTTTACTGAAATAATTTTTTTTTGAAAAAAAAATATTTCCTAATGATTTGAAATGATTTATTTTATTTTAAACCCAAAATGTAGTTTAGTGTTGCTTTTTCAGACGTTAACTGCCCATTAACATCACAAGCAATAACAATATATTTGTTTTTTTTTATCTTGAACGCACATGAGCTTTGTACCTACAACTTATGTTTCTTTTTATTTATTACTTTAACTATTGTACACGCAGCGTTTAACATTTTGAAGAAAAAAGCTTAATTCACAACATTGTCTTATCTTACTGTTTTTAAGAAATTTATAAAATAGTTCATTAATAACGTGCACATATACTTAAGGAATTGCAAATGTCTTTAGTCTTTTGTTTTTTTACATTAGTGTTTTAAACTATTAATATTGTAAAATTTACTTCAGTGAAGAATAATGCTAGATGTTTTATCTCTTATTTGTATTAATATTTATTTATCACTAGCATTACTTTTCACTGAGATAAATTTTTCGGAGAGCAAAAGGATATTTTACACTATAAGTACAGATATTATATTGATAACTACAACCTAAATAATGAATAAAACAAATATTTTTATTTTTATTAAATTAATTCAGTTTGTAATACAATCTATATCAGTTAAATAATATTCTTCCAAATATAAAATTAACATACATTTTGAGTCTTCTGAAGAAATAATATTTGGTATAAGTCATTCTATATAATTGTTTAAGAAGAGTAATCTATAATCAAGATATATTGTGTAAATGTATATATCATGTAGGTTTGTATTATAATATATATTATAAGTGAAATATAATTTTATAATATTTTGTGAATTTAAAAAAATGTGTAGGTAATAAGAAATATAGATAATATGCATAATATACACATAATAAAATACCTAATGTAGTAGTGCAGTTTTTTTCGTTTTGTTTTGTACTAAAACAGAGATGTATAGTTTTAAATTACATTTTATACAAAAATGTATTTTCAATGAGATTTTTAAATGTTTTTTTTTTTTTTTTATCAGATTATTATAAATCGTAATATTTGATTCACTACTTATGTGACAGAATAATAAACTGCATGATTTATAGCATTGTATACAAATGTCAAATACCCAATATTCGTAAGACCTATTTATTTGAAAAAATTGAAAGTTAAATTATTGATTGCTATTAAGCTTTAATTTAGAATTATACATTTTCAAATCAATTAGATCCTTACGCCTATAAGCTTTCTATTTCTATAATTGTTTAATAAAAAATAATATATAATTTTCCAAAATAAGTTATAATAAAAACGAATTAGTTTTCAGTTGAATAAATATGAAAAATACAATTATTTAAAATAATCAATAATACTAATTTATTAACACGTTATAACTTAGAAATTAACATTAAAAAACGTTCTCGTCTAAGCAAAATTTAATTTGTATCAATACTGAACATTTCTTAAAATATTTTAAATAATCTGAGTATTTTATAATAATAGATAATAGTATATTAAGTACCTATAGTGAATAGTAATAATACTTAAGAACTCAAAAAAATCACTATTTTAATAAATACACTATAATAAAGAAAGCAGTGATTGTTGATGATGTTTGCTAAATCACCTTGTACACGTCGTCAACCTGCTTATATCGTGTTTGACGTGAAACGTTTTTGCCAGTGACGATATATAGGTATATAGATACCTATGTTTAATCTCGCTCTACACAGGGTCTATACCGTGTAGTGCGAGTAAAAATAGCAACCGCTATAATAATAATATACTAAAAGAACCGTTTATTTTATTTTTTGTTTTTGGCAGTCTAACCGACAAAGCCGATAAGAGCGGTTGTTCTGCGGGATACGCGCGTAATATTATATTGTAATAATAACAAAGTATCTGTACTTATATTCTAATATTGTATGTAGTGAAGACGATAATGTTATCGAAAACGGTTAGATAGGTACCTATCTGTATTATAATATCGTGATGAAATTTTTTTTTCTCTAAATCGTTTAAAATAACGATTATCCCGTTTGTTTGATATAGAAAAAAAAAACCGTTCGAAGAAAATGCACGCAGGTATGTACATACGATTCAATTTAAAAACGTTCTCCCCCGCGTTGTTTTAAATCCATCGAGAATACGTTAACAAGTTTATTGTATTATTATGCCCATCATCCCAATCGGCAACAGCATATTCCATTTGAATTGTATATACTTGCAACTTGAGCTTTTTAAAATTGTAATTATATTTTATACGGCACTTTGTACTTTTATACGATTATGCCATAAATCCTTCGAGGCGTAAACGCGAAGTGCGGGAATAATAAATGTGACGGAAAATTACATTTATTATTTTGCACAATAATATTATACGCGTGTATATAAACCATACCTATTTTTACTTATTTTACAATTATTTTTGTAATGCGTAGATTTTAGAGTTTTAACTATGCGATTTGATTAAAAATAACGGAAAAATGCATAACCCACTTAATTTATTTCATAACAAAAAACGTAACATTATCAAAGACATATTATATTATTTACATCTATCTTTTACATTATACAATTAGATTACGTATTTATATTCGTTGTATTTATTTTATTTTAAACCAAATTAGACAGCAGTGCAGATCCAATGCGCATTTTTTCTATTTAAAAATCTACGATAATTCAATTTTATGAATTTGTGTTGTATGACATAATACAATAATGTATTGGTATATTAGAATTTATAATGTTAAGTATCAGAAAAATATATATTTATTTACGTATGGAAAATATTTCTTATCTCATGATGTGAATAGTTGAATGTAAAAACTACAGAGAGCCACTAGAATGTTTTAGTTTATATTTAGTTAAGTACACGACGTTTGTAAAATATCTAATAATACATTATTTTTTTTTTAAATTTGTAATCCGTAAAAGTATATAAAAACAGTTTATATGTATTCTGTGAAATACAAATGATACATGTATTTCCGATAAAATTTAATAAATAGTTTTGACCCAAAAAACTTTTCAGTTCTATTATTATATAATATACGTTATAGGTACTTCGCGTTTTGTTTACTGCCGTTGTACTGTGAAAATGTTTTAGTAAATATTAAATTATATAGATTATATTATTTTGAGTTATATTGGTTTTTGTAGATACACACTTAAAAGTTAAAACCCTTAAAATATAGTGAATTTTCAACTATCATACAAAACCATATGGTATAAATTAATTTGTAAACTTAATTAGAAATCCAGTATAATATTAATAAATTATAAACATAAAATTGAGGTATATTATATGATTTGTGATATGTATATTTTGATTGTATGCTGAGAAGTATAAAAAATAGCGTACCATGATGGGGAGGGGATTACAACTCTTTTTTACAACAATTGATACTGAGAACTTAACTCTTCTTCAACGACCTCCCTAATGAATCAACCACTTGAATTGTCTTTTAACAATAATATATTAACTTGTATTTGATTCAGTGATAATTTGAAAATGTTTTTACTATAGATTATAAATATTTTAAAAAACCCGAAAATCTGGGCAGCATTATATTCCCCCTACACTCACACATACACACACACACAACATATATTAAATTGCACTGTTAAAACTTGACTACGAATAAGGTGTTTTGAGTCGTATATGATATCAGTAGTTAGTTCAATAATGTTATGTATACCGATTACACATGCATATGTTTTCGTTTCGGTGAATATGATGTTTAATTACAATAGTTCAAATAAACGAACACGAAGCGTATAATTAATATAAAGTGTATAATTTATTGTATGTATTATATTACTATTAATCATAGGTATATTATATAAATATATAATACGCATTTATACGTGGTTATTGTATAGTGGTTTGACATAAAAATACTAAAGAAAGTGCTGACTGAAAAAGCAGTGACATATTATAAACGTATTCGGTTGCAACGGTGTGCGCATAAAATATTTCAAAATATAATAATATATTTTCATTAGTTTCGGGTTTAGTGGCTGTTTCACCTGTTTAACAATTTTGGTGAGCGGTATAATAAAGGATAGACTTTAGCCGCAATACAACAGTGATGGGTTTCCGTATTATACATTTTGGTACCTAACAGGAGTATAAATTTTGTTATGGTGTAAAACGTTTTTTACATCGTATAAATATAAATTATAGTATATAAAACTCGAAGTCTGAAACGTATATGTTGAAATTTATAATGTATTATTCTATCATAAATTATTATTATTTTATTATCATTTTTATTTATTATCATTTTTTTTTTTTTGTAGGCATGATTTTGTTTACATCAACAACAGAAATATAACGTCCCACATTTTTTTTTTTTATCACGTGCGATTGAGTGTTAAAGACGTCACAGTGTATGTTTTTTGTATCATTGTATATCGATATCAATAAAATTATGTTGCATACATTCAATTATAGTCTAAGATTTATTTATTATTAAATATTTCGTCATCGGCGAATCGATAATAATTTAAATCCCTGCTTTAAAACACCATAATCAAATACACTAAAATATGTATGCACTAAGATGTTAGTACATAAATGTAAAACTTTTTAATAATAAACTATATTTTTTTTAGGAATTTATAACAACTACCTGTTGTCATAATGTCGTCTAGTCAAAGTGATACTGAATTTCCAGCTGGCATAGATCATCAGAACAAAAAGTTCACCACCATAATTATTTATCCAACGGGTAAGACTTCAAATGAGAAATTCAAAGAACGGAATAATCTTATATGCAAATAATATATTTTATGATTTCAGTGACGCCAGAAAAAATAATCATACCAATGGTTTCGTGCATTTTGGGTTTTCCGTTGTTGGCGCTAATGGTGATATGCTGTTTAAGACGTAGGGCCAAATTAGCAAGAGACCGAGATCGTCGAAGAAATTTGGGGTAAGTCTCATTATTATACTGTTACTAATCATCATACACTATAATGCATATTATTAAATTATAGTGTAAACATTAATTATTTTTTAGATTTATTCACTCTATAACGCTTAGAATATAGATACCTATCTACATAAATGAAAACTAATATTTATTTTTGAAAAACAAGAAAAACTTATTCTTATTGATACATTGGCGATACGGATTTAAATTCGAATGTATTAATTTTAAAAGGCTAAGTAAAATATATTTTGTGATCCAGGTATAAATGTAGCAATATATAGCGGGATCTATTCCATTACCGCCGCCATAGTTTACTTAATTTAAATTGTATTTCATATAATAATCATAAAAACATTTATTGTAATAATTATTTTCGTTTATAAATTTTTCTATTTTTTATCGAGATGACGTTGAAAATGTTGCCACTAAATAAGGACATTACAAATTGTATTGTGTTACTCATACCCATTATAACTGTTAAACAATAACCCTATAATGATATGATTTATTATAGAATATAAGTGAGTACCTATAGGTTATAAGTTAGCCGTATAGCCTTTATAGCATCTATCGCGGTACAGTACACAAACATATTTGTAATTTTATATTGGAGGGGGGAGGGTCTGCCTGAAATTATATCCTGACTATTCCACTATCGTGGTCAGCCGTATAAACGCTTAAACCGAATATTATACACATAACACAAATATTGTATCGCAATTAATTTTTGTTTTGGCACCTAAATTATTATGAACATTTAAACGAACAGCGTACGTTAATTGAAATTTAATATTAATTGCATTATCATTATTCTGAAATAAGGTATTATTTAAGAAATGTCATGAATACTGTCTTTAGGAATATTTTTTTTTGTTTTAAAATTCATATTCAAACGTATTGGTGTACCTATTTTTTTTTTTTTTTTTTTTTAAATGAAAATTAATATACTCATAAAGTGCAGAGATAATAAAAATAAAGGTATAAACAAAAATTACATAAAAAAAAACATTGGAATTGTGATGTGCGATATTTATGGTTATGAATTGTATTTTATTTTATCACTTTATTTTGAATTTATGTAAATTTATTAAACCATTCACTGTTAAATTCATTTAAAATAATATAGTTTGTCAATTTATTAATTATTTCTTGTGAAACTATTATTAATTAAATAATATGCATAAATGTAATATTATATAAATTATAGTAAAATATTATAAAAAGGGTCATAAAACTAACTGAGAAATAATTAATTTTAAGATTCAAACAAACATTAATACAAACCATTTTTAGTAAAAGAGAACAATTTTATTAGTTCGTAATATTAAACTTAAAGAATATTGTTTTTTTTTTTAATTTTATTTTTGGACACCATTTATCCGTTATAAATACGTTTTTCAGTGTGTTTACACAAAATGAGCAAAATTAATTTCATCCGCAATAATAATGAAACGTAAATAAAAAAGAAATAGTGTTTGGTGTTTTGGATAATATAAAATTAAATACTTGTTTTTTTGAACGTTAAACATACACAATATAAGTGTAGAGTGAATTGTATTAAACTTGCGGATGATAAATTGTCGGTTTCAAAATGATTCTCCAATTCGAAATACTATAATAATTAAACTTACAAAAGAGTTAAATCCAAAGTTTAGTTCTTGATTGTAGAATAATCTCGACACTTAAGCTAGTATTCCAACCATTCATATACAAATAGAATAGAATGTACTTATATGAGTTTAGATATGCATTGTGCATTGTATTTATTTTAGAATTAATAAAGAAAAAATTTCTACAAACTATACGTCTTAAAATTCATAAATGAAGATTTGAATGTGTTTTCAATTTTTCATATACTATTTGAATTTTAAGTATATTTATACATGTATAATATATATCTTACATATAAATCGTTTGTGAAAAATTACCAATCTGTAGACATGCGTGTATTTTTAATTATAAATTAACCTCGTGAATCATAGGTTCCATATGATTTGTATATTTTTCATCAATAAAACTGTTTTTTAATATGATCAAATTATTTAATTTATGGTTAGAGTATATGGTTTAGAAATTGAATAACAATAAAATATGATCAATTACATTTTAATAAAATATAATATTCTAAACTAATATTAGTCATTAAATATTGACCAATATCGTATTCAAATTATGAAGTCATAATTATTTTTTAACAAAGTACATCTTTAATTATTAATCAATTTTCGATGTGAGCTAAGCTAGTTACTCCATAATAGACCTCAAAAGTTCAAACTTTTGATGTATGGTCTTTTTAATTTTTAAATAATTTAAAGGTTACCTATTCATACCAATGTCATTAATATTTTCGGTTTATATTATAATTATTTAATAATTAATTAAGGACATTATTAAGTATTTTTAAATTAGGTTAATTACTTAAAATTCATTATTCCTTCCTTTTCTAAATAATAAAAACTAATATATTGAGATTCAATAATAAAATTATACGTATATTGACACTAAAATACCATATTATATTTATATTTAATAAAAAAAATGCTGTGGCAAGAGTCACTATGACTAGACTCTATATAGACACTCTATGACGTCACCATTAACTGTATAAAAATACAATACATAATTTTACAACAAATTCCTTGGTTACTATAAAATATCTTTTAGAAAAGCTTAGTTATTTTACTTTACCGAGCTTTCAATACAACTTCTTAGAACCCTTGGATTCGTTTATAAAAAAAAATGGAGGAAATAAATGTCTATCGGTTTTATTATTCCATATTATTTAGAACAAAGTCTAATTTATTCTTGGCTACGTCTCATCGTTTGTTTTTTTACTTGTCAATAGTATAAGCCATAACTTATTAAACTACAAATTACTTTATTTCACAGGCGACATAAGACTATTTATATGGATTGATTCTTCGAATGATTAAATTTAGTTGCAAAGTGACCTAAATGGTTTAATTACTTGATTTAAGTCTTTAGAAATGACATTTAATCTCGATAAGTATCGTGTCATAATATGTATATAGTAAATATTAAATTTTCATAATAAATGCTTATCACAGATGTGGATGTAATATTTTACGTATTGATTGTGGTTTAGATATTAGTTTCAAGTTTAATACTTTATTTAATCGATTGCCTCTTATTATTGAGATGATATATTGCAGAGCTTTTATAATACTCGGTTTTATAATGGGGGGCAGCATACTCTGATTTAAAACTTAAAAAAACTTTTAAAACGCATAATTACATATATATATTTGATATCAATCGTGAGCATGGTCATATCATGAATGTTAGAACATAATGATATTGCATTCGCCTTATATAGTGATTTGTCTTTTCATACAAATGTATAATGGTAAACTATAGAATCGTTTTTTGTCTATAGATGATCGCTGCGAGGTTTCCCTTTAAGTGTTTACAAGAAGCAGAGTATATTTGATGGAGAAATAATTTTATTTTAGTATTCTACAATATATACCACTATATAGTATTTTAATGAAACGCATTTAATCCTTTGATATTATCGTAATATACGACTTTGACATAATATACGGTTCAGTACATACCTAGTTCGGATATGATAATGTTTGAATTCATGTACTCATCGTCTTTGAGTGGTCTTGTATTCGACACACGTGTTCATCGTCATGTTAAAATTAAGAGCTTTTATTTCTTCGACGGTTTCGACAAGCTCGTTTTGTAAGTCGATAAGTCGATACACTCCACAACGTTTTATTGGTGTATCATTGATTTGTATAATCACAGTCATTTGTGGTTATTATTTAAATCCTAGGCCCAATTATTAAAAAAAATGTTACTGTGTGTAAATCAGGCTAGTATTATTAGAAAGCCGATTGGATGTTTTCAATGAGAGATGATAATTGAATACGATTAATACGTGGTTAGATAAGATAGACCGATTAAAGTAGAAGTGATGAATAAAAAACGAAATGGCATGTAATATGATTATATGATTTTATCGGTGATATTAGAATTATTATATGGCTGATGTGGTAAAATCTAAAATTACCTAAACAAAATATATTGACAACAATCTTAACATTGTATATAGTTGTACGTTTTAACTTCTGGTAAAAATGTTTATTTCTCAAACGTGGAAATACTGGAAATATTATTAAAATCGTCAAATGACACATGAAGTACTTACCTAAATCACCTTATTCAATCAAACATGGCTTACAGATTGCAAATGAGTATAATTTTATATTTTATTTTCTTATTCTATTAATCAGTAGCAACTGTGGCCATAATCTTTGAAACATTGCTTAATATTGTATAGTTATAAATATTATATGTAAATTTATTATATTGAATTAATATAGTATTATATTAATTGTATATGTGATTGAAGAAGTCTAATAGGAGTTCATCAAATGTGAGAATCAAACTCAGAGATTCCGCAAAGATTTGAGGAATTCTGATGACAGTTTTGAACTTTCAAATACATTCTGCAGTATGTTAGATATACTAAACAGCGAATAACTTACCACATGTATGACATATTGCTAGTGATCTCTCTTATGTCTCTATTAGTTATCAATGAGTTTGTCAAGTGTTACTGACTCATATCGGACTGAATGTTGTTTTTATTTGAAGGGGGAATATTATTGTATATAATATTAAGTATAATATTATTCTTAAAAGTTTTATATCTTCAGAAATAATATATTTGAACTATAACAAAATAATTAATGCCATTATTTAAATATGTAATTTCTTCTAAATTTTAACTTAAACGTATATAAAAATTAAATTGGGTTTATATATTTTGAATATGTTTACAAGTGTATGTGAACAATTTATATGGGATCCGAGCAATAACATTTTTATAGACATATTTTATAGAAATAAAACTAAAAAAATTTCAAATGTCAATAAATAACTCAAAAACAGTAGAAATATATTAAAAATTGTATCATGTACAGAAAGTGATCATATAAACCATTCAATGATAATATCAAGTATCTACGGTTATTTTTGAGTTAAACACACACACACAAAAAAAAAAATAAAATCAATTATTCTGTTAAACTAGATTTTTGCAAAAAAAAATTCGTTTTTTCTCATTTTCTATTTTTTTTTTTTTTTGTTTTTTTCGGTCTATTTTGAAAAATATTGGGAATTTATAATTTTTACTTCTTTGAGCTTTAAAGTACAAACTAAATCTAATTTTCTATCCAAAACCGTGCTAAATGTTGAAAATTGAAACGTTTTATGTATTATTTATCGTGTATACATACAAACATCATTGTAAATCAATGCATTCATCGCTCCACTTAGAATCTACAACTACATTAGGTATTGATAAAAAATATTGTCGTGGTTGTCACATTAATCTGAATTTACTTACATACATAGAGAAATTAATTGCATACGACGTGACAAAACATTTAATCAATATCAATTTTTGAATACAATATTTGTTTTATGTTTATTTAAAATAAAAATAGCCACAATTATTATTAATTATGAATTATAATGGATACATTTGTGTATAATTTTACCTTTTTTTTATTTTGTATTACCTGATTTTAACTTATAACAAATAACAATATCATATTAAAATAACATTTTATATAGTTATGTACAGAATGTAGCATAATTGTATGCAACTTTGTTAATATAATTTTACCAGATACAATTCAGTTGAGTCGGTACTCTGGTTTTCTAATAATATAGTATAGAATATTTAGGCAGGTATTTGAAATAGAAAATTCGTTCATATTGAATTCGCTTTCGTGGAATAACTATTTATATATTATATTATAAATGTACCTATCCTTCAACGTTTGTATTTGAACTGTGCCCCTTTAACGTTTTTTATGTGGTTCACTGAGATTATATAATAAATATTTTTTATAATATGTAACACTATATTTATGTGTATATTTCTCAAGCGATTGGAAAATTTTATTTGTACCATAATGATAATAATCTAGTATTAGATCCCATTCAAATGTATTTGATGCATTAATTGTCAATGTTTCTGAAACCAACAAAGGAATATTGTTTGATTCACCATTATAGTCATATAACTTTTTTACTGAAAACTGATTTCTATTTAAACATTTCACCTGCAGATACAATGAAGTATTTATTTTAGAAAATATTTACAGAACAATGGACAGTCTCAGTACAATAGCGTGTATACTCTGACATATTCAGTACACTATCAAACTTCAAACGTCCACGTTTATATCCAAAATGAAAGCGCATTATAAACATCACAAAGACAGTTCAAAAATAAATTCAATTTTACCAGGTTCTTGAGGAGCGCCAGGAAATTACAAAACTGTTCAAGTAGCTAAAAAGCTGCAACTTTTGACTTAACAGAAATGCAACGCACACACTGACATAAAACGTATACACATACAGTCAATAATAATGAAAAAGTTTAAGATATAGGGTATAGTGAGAGCAGGGAGGTCGGGTCGATAAAAAGTAAATAAGTGGATGTGCAAGATGATACGACAAAAATCACGAAATCGACATATTCTATTAGAAACTGGAAAGTAGAAATAAATAGTTTACCAATATAAATTATTCTTAGACAATTTATTTTAACTGAACCCCAGTGCACATGGATATACATCTAACGTGTCAAGAATCTGTCTAAGTGAAAAACAAAGACTGAAAAACAATAAAACAAAATGTATTCAACGTTTTCAATATAACATTATATTATGTTATATTATATTAAATAGACATGTAAAAAAATGAGACAAAAACAAAAATTTCAAATAAAACGTCATTTGGATCAAGTGCTCGCAGTCCAGAAACGATAAATATTTTTATTATGTGAAAAAAAAATGATGAAATTTCGTAGGGTGACTTCGAGGCTATAAAATACAAAATATCATATACATTTTATTTTTAAAACTGTAACATGACAATGTTATACTATATTCAATCATAAATAAGCTCACTGTGATTTATTTTAAATTACATTGTTCAGTTAATAAAATGGTAAAAATAAATAGGTTTTTGAATCAATAATTATAGTAACTCAGATAGTCTGGAAATATTAGAATATTATAATAATACGATATATATATTTTCCGGATGCGATAAAAACATTGTATTGCGATTGTAGTTAATTTTGTTTTGAAAAGTTATTCATAATTATTGAAAAAAGAATAAATAATATGTATATGTTGTATGTTTTAAAAAAATTGTCGTTTCTCTTTAAACCATCTTTTTGATTATCCTTTAAGGCTCTGGTCCTGATACTGATGATTACGAGGTTCTATTGTATAAGAATTAAAATTTATTTCTGATACAAAAACTATAAACATCTATAAATTGCTGACTGCTTCTGCTGTTGACAAATATTCGTATAGTTTTGAAATATATAATAGGTATTTGTTTCTGTCTCATAGTTTATTCATTACTGTAGTGTTATTGTGCAAAATAATATTATTACATCCGATCAGGAAATATTGCCGGTTTCCGCTGAACCATCAACCGCAAACGGTCAGTCGGAAAAAGTATATCACGAGTTTTCTGGTTTGATGACAAGGCAATATTTTTCAATACCCAACATCGCAGTGATGTATGGCGCGGGCGATGCGATTGAGGTGCAATCGCCGTCTTCGGTATCGACGCGGCCAGTTTCTGTGGGTCCGGCCGAACGGGACGTGGCGATCGGCGACTCGATGGGTCCGAACATTTACGTGAAATTTAGCGCAACTGAAGCGACGAAGTGTATTTCTGCACAAGCTTCGGCCGAAGTTCAAAACGGATTAACAAAACCGGCCGATGTGCAAACTTCTTTGGATTCAATGACCAGCCGCGAAGCTGGAATAGAGTTTAAGGCGACTACGACTCAACGTGGGCGCCGTATGTGGTGGAAACGCACCAAAGGATTCGTTCGTCGGTTGTTTTTTGTGCGTAATGTTGGCACATAGCCCATGGGCTATAGTATGGCTATTGAAAATATTATATTATTGTTTTTCACGAATATGTTTTTGTTATATTATTTAATTGGTTTTTATATTTTATTTGATGTGTTATTATTAAATAAGGCTAACACACATTTGTAAAAACGTCGACTTTGCTATACTACAGGTACATTTTTTTGTAACCAGTGTAAAAAAATCGCGAGGTTAGGATTAAGTTTTGAATATTTTCAAGCTTTTTAACAAGTTATTGTACTTATCAACTTAACAGTTTTTTTTTCTGATCACCTGCATCCCCCACCCCGAAAAAGGACCGTCTGACGTCTAGATTTATTTTTCTACCAGAAAAAATATTGATGTTGAAAGTCTAAGCATTTTTACTGTTTCAAAAGGCGATGACAATAAACAAATACAATAAAAGAGTGGTAATAGTTGTAAGATCAATAGGTACATTCAATACTATATTAGGATAAGAATTTTAAATGGACATTTTTTATTATGAGTTATGATCATATTCTTTGATTTTTAAATATGAGACGGAAAATAATTTTAAACGATTTAGAATAGATATACTATGCATATAGTAATATAAACGTGTTTTATTGTTGTATTTCAAACTGTTTTGTAGATACGTAAATACCCAAAATCGAGTTACACCATTCCCTAGTTTTTTTGTTACCACGATGGCGACCGACACCAACGCGATCGGAGAACAAACAATATTCGTATGGCTTAAAAAAACGAGCACTACACGAATGCGAACAGAACAGACTCGAAAAACATAGGAAAATTTTCAAAATAATATTAGTAATAACAGTAATAATTGATAACAATATCGCGGTGATAACGAAACGGCGGTGGTACGGAACACCGGTCGGTGAGCGGGGCTAAAAAAATTTAACTTTCTGATCAATTTAAATTAATTTTTTTAAATATTTTATACACCGTGTCGCGACTATTATTACGGTTTTTTAATATAAGAAATAACAATATAATATAATATAGGTAAGAAAAAATATTATGTAAAATGTAATAACAATAATAAAGTGATTAAACTTGTTACTTTTTATAACTGTGGCGAGTAATAAATATAGTTTGCTTGTTGTTGCGTATAATACTATTAATGGATTTTAAATATCAACCACAACGTATAAAAGGGTAAAACAGCAATTAAAACCACGACTAATATATTTTTATGCGGAAAAGTACATTTTCAAAGACATATTATAATTTGGCATAAGAGTATTATAAATATTATTATTTATGATATACCTAAAACTTTAAATAAATAATATTTGTTTATTATTTTTACTATTGAATTAAAACAGTGTCCAGTTTATTATTTTTTTATGATTTTATTTATATGTAACTTTGAAAGTTACCGAGGACATTCAAAGGTCGTTCTTCATTCAGTAGTTTTCTTAATTTGTTAACGTATGAAATTACCTTAAAATTACATAATTACTTAAGTGTTGAAAAAAAAATCTCAGTTGATGAATTTTTAATTGAGTTTAGCTCAAGTTCGTTTATCTAATGTATGGTGTTTAAAACCGTTGCATTAAATATATTATAATTTTTTACAATAATAATAGAGTTCCGGTGTTTGTGCTGCAGTGAATTAAGTGAGACAAATGTTATGCAACAAGTGGTCTTTGATTTTTGCTATTTTTACTCAAAGGGTGTTCAAAATCAGTGGCTAACATTTCATATTAAGATGTACGTACATTCTAAATGTTATAATAATATATAAATTTACAATTATGAAATTGTTCTAAATGTTGATTTTTCGATACAAACCATCTTCATTCTTCGTCGTTAAAAAACAAGTATCTAAAGTATGAAAAACTTTTCTGATCAAAATAGGCGTTCTGTTAAAATATATTTTCTAAGGAAATGGTATTAATTATTGTAAGATTTTAGGTGTTACTATTATTAATGTATTATTTTATAAACAATAAAATGGGTTAGAGTAATTCATTTTTACACAAAAACAATAACCATTTATTATAATCAATAATAATCGTTATAATTTTATTTTATAAATATATACTACTTCTACACTGATGTTAATACCATACAACGGTGTGAATATTATCGTAACATGAATAGTTTAAATAATCTAAGTATGATTTAAAATAATTATATTATATATATGTATATGTATAATAATATAAATGTATGTAGTAGTAAAAAGTATCATCAAATCCTCGGGAATCGAATTTTTGAATCACAGAAAAATAACTAAAATTGTTATTTTTTCGTTTTATTAGCTAATTTTATCCATATTTTTAATTGAAATGTCTATGGACAAAAAATGGTTCAAATTTATTTCTGATATTTTAGAGTTGATTCAAAAATTGATGAGAAACCTTATTTACAAACATCACATTCAAAAATGATATTTTTATCAATTTAATATGACTTGTATTATTATATATTTATATTTTAATAAGCGCGCATTATATTTAATTATACGTTTTATTAAAGTTTATTCTGTGCGTTAAATTTCAATACCTGGCTACCCCATGACCCATATATTTTATACTAATATAATAACAGTGAACCGAGCGATGTTTACATTATGGTATATCGGTCATACATCCGTTTTTGTTTCTAATAGTTAATAGCCACTAACAGGAAGTTCACCTGTAGTTGATATCAAGTTTATGATGCTATAAAATACAATTAGATATACAACAAAATGGATCTATATTGGTAATTGTGCAGTATTTCCATGAATTCAATCGTAGTTTGAATGTTTATGATAATATTTGCACGGGGTTTTAGGTTTAGATAGAGTGTATCTTGACGATTTGCCAATCACTCATTTATTTCGTTATTTTAACTGTCAAATTCTACGGATGTAGCGTTCATATATATACATATATTATATAATGTGTCATAAATATGTTGTATGGCTGCAGTTGATTTGTGATCCCATTAAATACTAGTGGACTCGCATATAGCACATTATTATTATATTTAAATTTTCATACTTGATTGCCAGAGGTACTATATTTACGGTGTAAACGTTGGATATATCATTTATGTGAAATTATTATAAGCCAATATAGGAATTATTTTTTAATGCTCTTTTATATATTCATCTTGTACGTATCTTTTTCTGTTAAAATAAATCTCAATATTATCAGTTTGACGTATGAGAATATTTTGATTACATTTTATATTCTAAATAGAGTGAGGGACGTACTGTTTTTACAACCAAGTGTATTTTTTTTATTAATTTGTATGTAGACAACGTGTATCTGTGTAACCAAAGACATTTTTTCTAGCAGAAGATCATCAACTTCAAAGGTGGTTTTTGGTTGTAAATTGGATCTATTTTGTTCCTTGGTGCTAAAAATATATGAATATTCATTAAATTTTAATATTATAATTATTAAAATATTGTTTTAGAAACATTGGTTATGCTAGACTGACTACGCTCAAAATTATTTTATATTGTATATAATTGAAATTGAATTCAAATTTAACACATATATTACAATGAATTCATATACTCAATGACGAAGTACATTCGGCATTTATATTGAACTGCAAAGCAGTTATTTACTTAAACGCTTATTTTTAGTATTATTATTATAATAGTTTATCCATATTATTTATTAATCTATTAAACTATATTATGTATTCAGTTTAATGAATAATAAAGTGAAATCAGATTTAATAACATTCTTGAAGACTACAATTTTGTCATAAATTTGTTTATTCCAACATTATTTGTTGACTTATATATCGTCAGTTCAAAAATATAACATATTATAAAATTATAAAATATAATATGTTACATATTTTAATTAAAAAACTAAAATACAAAAGTATAATATAAATATTATATCTGTTTGAAAATACTTTAACACTTTAACTAGCATTACTGTTTTTTTAAAGTTTTTATGTGCACTTTATAATTGAGAAAATCAATGTAATTGACACATAGATGTGTTAAATTTAAATACAATGAATATGAAAACTATATTATGAAAAAATGAAATAGATAAACTAGCGTTATCTATTTCTAATGGTTATTTATATTATTATTATAGTAATTATTTCATAATTCAGTAATAAATATTCGATTTTGTAAAAACATGAATTTCAAAAAAATTTTAAGTTGACTATTTTTGATTATTTTAACTGGTGTGTGTATGAAGAACTATTTTGAAAATGTTTAGTACGCAAATTCATTATTTTTTAAACCTTATCGATCGAACTATGTAAATTTGTTTTCAGCAAAATGTCTTTTTAATTATTACTCTCATAATATTATATAATTAGAATTTAAAATAAGTATAATGGTATTTTATGTGGTATATTTTTCCCTCTCAGTGTAAAACTTTTAAGACTGCTGTACCTACTTTTGTAGTTTTAACATTATGTTAGACTTAAGAATATCCATTCAGTTCCTTTCTTCTTATATCATTTTATTTTATATTAATCCAACCATCGTTTACATTTCAGATTTGCTCGTGCGTGCACCAGCGACCAAGGAGTGATATCTTTAGCAAGGTTTAGTCCAATGCATAAAATCGGTAAGTTAACGTATCTAGGTATATGTTTTAATAATTAGTTTTTAAAAATATCATTATATTCCCATTGAAATAGGATTTGATTTTCTAAATGGTTTAACTACAGATTTTAATTTTAAAACATTACGTGATAAAACAATAATGGTTTACACACAACTGCTGAAATAATTTTTCATCGATATTTACCAAGTTGGTAAAATACCAACGGTAGTGATTAAATGTATCGTTAAATAATGAATTGTCTTATACAGGGTATTTCACTAAACATGTTTGTCTCAATTTATTTTTTTTAATAATTTTCTTCAAATTCTGATTTTTGAAATTGTTTAATAAACTTGACGATGATTTTTTCAAATTCTTGAGATTTTTTTTTACTACTAAATAAGTGTTCCATGGAAATATGTACTCCTGTTATTCAAATTATCCCTCCCCTCTCTTATGTATATATAATTAGAAAATAATTTTAATTTAAATAGTGTATACTTCTAGGCCTATGTCATGATATTTAATTGCAGTTTTAATTAGAAAACGTATGATAAATATAATCTGTTTATTTTTAATAATTAACTCACTGAAAAATATATTGGTGCATATATATTGCATATTTTGGGTATACGTTTTCTGAGAAAAAATAAAAAATATCGAAAAATAAAACTATTCATAAAAATATATTTTTATTTATTACTAATAATAAATAAAATAATAATTAATACACATAACTTACTATCATTATTATTTTTAGTATTATTACATTTAATAAACTACTACCATTGCCAGGTTGCATTAAGTATTGCTAAACATTTAATTAATTAGTGATCCTTTAAACATGATTTAGTGACCCGTGATTGGTCCGTTAAATTTTATTGCAATCTGGCATATTTATTTTAATTATTTTATACGATTGTATTACTATACAATGATTACCCATTCCTTTATCGTATACAATATCGGATATTTCGTAAAAACTGTTTATTTTTCACACAATTTTGTTTTTGTTTAGATTATTCCCAAATTCCATTCAATCATTTATCTATATCAACACTTATTTCTTGTCGAATTTTATCTATTTACTGCCATATTGTTGGATTGCTATGCTCCACTACATATTTGAATCTATAATAATGCTCTCAGAAATATTACATGTTCGATATTCCACGTTTTATATCCCTTCATTCACATTCAATACCTCAAAGTGGATACAACACTTTAATTTGATGTAGTCTTATACATTTTCCAAAACCAATCTTTTTGTACTTCCCTTAACTTATATTTATTTATTTAATTAACTAACGCCAGACAATAATTACAAAGTTAGATAACATAAACAAGTTATAAAACATAAATTATAATAAGAGTACACAGTATACGCATAAGTTTTCTGGTGTATAAATCAATAATAGTAAATAATATTGAAAGAGAAAAAATAAGAATAAAAAAACATTCTTAAAATATAAAGGGGGTTATAGGGTATATCATAACATATAGGTACAACGAAAAGCTAAACGTGGAATGTGGCAAATAAAACTGAGGTAATAATAAAAAGTGTTTGGTAATGTAACACATGAAAATAATAAAATTATAAGTTAGATTGTGTTAAGGAGACGAAGCATTCTGTGTAAAGGATGGTTGGAGTATGGTTACATAATTACATTTTAAAGTGCTTTAGTAATCAGGTTTTAGTGAAACAACGGTTTTTAAATAGTTTATAATTTCATCAATTGCGTGTAATGGTATAAAACTAGTTCATCCATCAAACATAATACAAAAATAACTTAACTTATAAATTATAATATTTGTATAATATTGTAAAACACCCAATAATAAACTGAGATGATAAAACTATGTAAATGTTTATTTTTTAGGTTAATTAGAGCATACAAAACGATTAAAATATATTTTTTTTCAAATGGCAATTAAGTTTTTTCCTCGTACTCCTTTTCCTAATACCATAACTTCTGCCTTAATAATTTTCATATCTACATTTATTGTTCAAAAATATTCTAATAAGTTTTACTAAGGTATATTCTATAATCTGTATTTAACATTATAGAATCATAGGTAGATATTTAGTCAAATCTTAAGAAAGTGGAGCGTACAGTTGGCATTTAATATAAAAACAAATTCGCATGATTACATTACTCTCTTATACTAATGTTTTTAATAATATTTTACCATTTATCAAAAATATTTTCTAATGTAAAATTATCATAAATACCCATCTTCTATAACAGGGATGGGCAACTTAAGAAAACAATTTTAACAAAATTAAAATAAAACGGGCCAAAGTATAGAGAAAAAAAAGGTCATTCAAAATATGCATTTTAATTTAGCATAGACGTAGCATAGGGTATAGACAATTGACTTTGAAATTATAAGATGGGGCGTATATCGATTGCATCGAAATGTTCTTTTTACCTGTGAAAAATCTATTAATTCCGCCGGCTATCGACTCCACCAAAGATTTCTATTTATTGATTCCGCCTGTTAATATTTGTAAATTCTTCATTTTAATAAAAACAAAATATAAAAGGCTTAAATTAATATACAATTTATTTTCAATTTACTCGTAACAACACTCGTAGTCTTATAGTATTACATGAACATATAACTTGAACTTTGAACTCTCTAACTGTACTAAACGTCTTAATCTCCTAACATATTCTATAATATACGTATAGCTATCGCATATTATCATGTCAGTTTTCATACAACTTAATCAATATAATCTATAAAATTGTATCGAAAAGAGATATATTTTATTACACGTAGGTACATCGGTATTGTTAGAAATAAAAGTAAATATTGTACAATATGTTTTGTGTCAAAATAATCTATTGCACTATTCTGAAAAATAAATCAATTAATATTATTATTACATTTTAATTATTGTTTACTATTATTTATTTTATTTTTACAAAATAATTTTTGCTGTTTTGGCGTTTTTAAAATAAATTGTATAATATTATATTATTATTTACCTATTATTATTTATTTTATTTTTACTATATTATATTATTTTTGTTTTTTTGGCGGTTTTTAAAATAAATTGTAGAACATTATATTATTATTTACAATTATTTATTTTATTTGTACTATAATATTTTTGCTTTTTTGGTGTTAACTAAATAAATTGTAAAACATTATTTTACTATTTTAATACATTTTACTTACAAAAATGTTTGAATTATTTTTTGAAATGTTTTTTTGAAAAGTATTGAAACTTAAAAAAAATTATGGTTAGGTTTTGATTAATTAACTATTGATTAAACTTAAAAAAAATTGATTAACTATTGATTAAAAAATATACAGTCAGCGGAATCAACATAAACAAATTTCCGGCAAAATTGATAGCCAGCGGAATCAATAAATAAAAAAGCTCGGCGGAATTGATATTAAAACGGCGGAATCGATAAAACCCCATATGATGTAATTTGAAAATGTAGCACAGGCCAGATAAAAAAGGTTCGCGGGCCGGATGCCCACGTCTTAAATGAATGACAATTAAATATAATTAAACATATGTCTTCTATAACAGTAAAAAATAAATAACTTTATAATTTGTATGGGATACCTTAATGCACCTTTAATAAAATAAAACATTTTTATTTTTGGGATATGCTGAGTCATGCCCATGACAAAACCTGTTGGCTTTATTAATGGACCAAATATGAAACTAATTTATAAATGATAACGAATATATCTCCGATAGTACGTGTCATAAAATAATTAACTATAAAACTCACCAAATATGAACATTGATTAGAGCTATACTATTTTAGTGTTTGAATATGTATTTAACTGAACTAAGTCCTTGTTAGTCTTTTTTTCTGTTCGCCGCATATATATGTATATTATGTTTATTAATTTATTATACTGTACCGTTATATATTCAACCCGGTGTGCATGGGTGATAACTGATAAGAATGTACTTTATTGGATAATCAAAATCCCCATCACCATTATAGGTAACGCAACTTAATAAGTAAACCATCTACCTATACATAATACATTTAGGTGTATACATAATATACTATATATTATAGTAGTTAATATAACTAAAGTCATCAATCGCACATATATGTTTGAATACTAGTTGTTTATCAAAATATACGAATTATTTCCATCCTTATCACAGATAAAAAATTATCAATATAAAATAGTTTATGATAATTATAGTTATGATAAAAAACGCGTCATACAGTCGTTTTAAATTTGATAAAATTAAACACACAATTTGTACTTAAAAATATTTTTAAGGCATTGTTAAGTAATTTAAAATTATATTTAAAAAAATGGTTGACGTCTAATACATTATTGTTTTTAAATATATTCAAATTCCAAATTTCTTCAAGATAATAAAAATGTGTATTCAACTAACTATTTAAAAATTAACATAAAAATATACACATTTTAATATTTATAATGTGTTGGTAATTTTTTTATTGCATAGAAATTATTAAAAAAAAAATAACAATCTCTCTAAATATAAATGCCAACAAAATTCAACAAAATTAGATAATATTTCCAATACCTATATAATTGCAAAACTTTAAGAAGCATTAATTTTAGTGGAAAAACTAATAACAACAAACTAAAATTTAAAGAAGTGACTAAAAAAATAAAAAATAAATAAATAAGTACTCTATTGTATTGTCAATATATAACTTACTAGTTGCTTTACATAAATGTAAAATATAACAAAATTCCGTCAAACGCTTATGAAACTAAAGTTAAACCATTGTGTCGCGACATTAGTCCGTAACGTTTGAATATATTAAACTACAGTTTAATTTTTTTAACGTATTTTATTTAACTGTAAATATTCTACATTTAAAAATACCATTTAGTCTTAAGAGTACAAATGTTTCTATATTAAAAATATTTCATAGTAACTTATTATTTTAATACACTAGAGCTTGGGAGTTGTAGGAATTTCTTACTGTACTACATATTCTCGATTTATAGCAGACCAAGATAGATATCCAAATTATACACAAGTAAGTTTAAAAATCAAAAATTTAAAATGGATAATATTTTACATACCTATTTTATCAATTTTAAGGAAAAAGTGCAAATTTCATTGATTTTCATACATATATCAAACATATTTAACATATTATAAAAAAAAAATAGAAAAATAATATAATATTTAAATTTTTTTTAAATAGGTATTTATTGTTATTGTCACTGAGAGATTTGAATTTGGTAACAACGGAGCTGTGTGCATTTAATCTATACCTCGTTAATACACTTATTCCACTCATATTGTCATCATATCGTAAATCTATTTATTGTTTTTTCATTGATAAATTTTTTGTATACTTACGATTAATATTTTACAATGTATTTTTTCATTTTAAAAGATAATTTTTCCATGATTAACATTTTTTCATACATACCTAATTTGCAACTTTTTCGTGTCTATCCGCGTGCATATTTTACCTGTTTTAGGCGTTTTAGCTTCAAAAACTTCCGAGCCCTATTAATATATTATATCAATTTGTATAATTGCTATGTACCTTACCTAAAATATACGTTGTTTTCGCAAACTCAGGTGCCATTATGTCAAAAGTATTTTATCGATGCTGCTAAGAAAAATTAATAGTTTTTAAAATGTTTTGGACTTATATTGCCTTTGTACACGAATTGATTATGAAACGCTCTAGCTCTTTCGCACACACAGCAAAAAATATAAATGTATACGATATAAAATATCTGTAGAACTTAAACATTACTTTTTATAAAAAAAAATTGAAAGTACCAACCCAAGTTTTATTTCAAGATGACATTAAGTCATGTGGACGTATATTTTCCAAGCCTGACACCGCAGTATTGGTTCATGGAAAGCATTTTATTTTTCTAATTTGAATTGTAATTTTTGACATGACCTACACCATACTATGACAATCTGAAGTATGTACCTAGAATAACGTTTCTTTAAATAACTATATTATTTATTACAACCAAATTTTTCAACTTGTTGTCTCTACGCTTCGATTGTACATTTAATTCGGTCACACCGTGTGTATACTTTATGATATTAATAATGTCACAGCAGTAAACTGTTTACTGTAGTAAATAAATATATAAATAAAATATTACCCCTAGTACCAAAAATATTATAAATGAATACGACATAATATTATAGGTAGGTATATACTTAAAATCCTGTTCATTATAGTTAAAATTTATAAATCTATAAAAGCAAAATAGTTTTAAAAAACACAAAACATGTGTAAATATTTTTTCCTAGCAATTATTACTAATATTACAACACACATAATATCATTAATTTTTTCGAAACATAATAATACATTCTAAATTCTATTATCGTGTTACATTAAAATATATACAATACATTTTTCTGAATAATTGATTTTATGAATATCGTAATATCTGAACATGAAACAATAAGATACCTCCTTGCTCTCCCCCCCCCCGCCACTAGAATTTTAAATTTGTTTCCCAAATCAATATCTGTACCTAATTGTAAAAATATTCTAAAATTAATTCTATAAATAAAATGTATAATAATAATACCTAATAGTAATAATGATAAAACATAATATAAATAAAATTTAAATATAAAACTAATTTTTTCCCCTCGCCTAGAAAAATGTCTAGGGACGCTCATGGACAATCCTATTCATGTAAGTGTATTAAACCCACTAAAATATGCCATTTCATTATTTACTTACTCACATTGTGCTCGTAAGTAAAACAATGTCTCAAACTGCTGACATGACAATAACTTAAATTATTAAAATATTTCAACTTTCAAATTAATTTTTTTTTAAAAATTTGAAGAATTTTATGTTTTTTAAAATGTAGGTAAAGGAAAAACCGTAATTGATATTTTTATGTTAAATTCTTAAGTTTTCTGTATTAATTGATAACAAATAAGTGTGTACATTAAGAATACATAATATATTATCATAAATCAATCATATTGTTTTTTCAAGTAATAATAAACCAATTAATCGAAAATTATAATAATAAATAAATTAAAAAATACACATTAATTATGGAATGAATAGTTAAATAAATGGACTGCGTATTATTAATATTACGTAACACATGATCTACAGGAATTTGAATATTTCCTAAATTAATGTTATTAGCTGATATCGCGTTACCGTGATCGTCGACGGTTCGCCACTTTGGATTAACCCGCAATATGTGTTCGACGATAACCGTTGAAAATGTATGAATAACTTAATAATTATTATGAAGTGCAACGACTGGTACCCGTTCGCTTATAAAAAAAAATAATAATAATAAAACGATGATCAGCCAACTAAAAACAACTTGCTCGACGGGATACAGATAACTTTTACCGTTCGTTTTGTATACGTACCGTCCGCACCCGCGCGCGTTTATTACCAAAAAGAAAGATAAGTACATTAAAAATGACCGTACAACATTCCCACGCGTGTGTATAACGCTGCACCAGTGTGCAAGGAAGAAAACATAATTGAGGCGTGAAGTTTCAAAATTAGCTAAAACCAATGTTTTAAAATGTTCAGAAACAACAAAAAAATGAAAATGAGGTTAAGATTTTGCTCCATGAATTTATTAAATATATCACATCAAAGCTTTAGAGTGTATACACATTGATTATGCATATTTACTATGTATAGAAAGATTATTAGAAGAGTAAAATAAATTGATGGTTTTGATATAGCTGGTTTTATTGACAATTTTGTCATATGGCTGGTTTTGAAATTGGCTTTGTGATGTAAGTAATTTTTAAACAAACTTTCAAACATTTTAACTACAACAAAACATTAATTTTATGGTATACCTTAGGTAGGTAGATTAAAACTTCATTTTATTCTGATCTTATTAACACATTTTATTATTTTACCGCGAAAAACACACGTGTTTGATAATGGATGGTTTTGAAATAAACTTTGTAAAACGGGTGTTTTTTAAACCAACCACTATAATTATCCATATTATATTTAAGCCAGCTATAGCATTATTTTATGTTCAATATTTGTACAGGACTTGTAATACAATGTTATCATATTGTATAAAATACAAAAAAAAACCTTTTTAAAAATGTTCTATTAGCTGATTTTTAAACTACACGTATGTTAAAACTGTCACAACACATTCATACAAATCGCCCGTAAGACGCCATCGCGATCAGCGACATGTTATAATATATGTAAAAGAAAAACACCGATACGCCAGTGCCATCAAAAAAGAAAATAACGGACGTCGGATTACGCACACAACGGCTGCCGTCGACGACCACTTGACTCGCGTAATACCCGACGAGACGCGCGTCCCGCTGTCGTTGTGAGAGCAGAAGGGAACGTCTGGTCTGGAATATTATCCGACCTCATCGATATTCATAATATGAAAGTAGGCATACGCAATCGATACCGAACACATATTACGAATTATATTCGGATATCTTTTCTGTGTTGAATTTCAATCAAAAGTTTGCGATATAAAATACAACCAATGCCAATTTATTACTCTTCACTTGTTTATAAATATAATTTTTTAATATTTCACCTTATTTTTAATTGCTCACTTAATCAGATATTATTATAATAATAATTGATAATATAACGTAACATACTATAATAATTACCTCATGTCCTTGGTGTACCAGATTTGCCTACCTATATCGCCGTGTGATCAACATACAATATTTAATATTGAAATATATAAATTAATATTATGATAGTTACTACTTTACAAGGTTTCAATTATTACTCGTTGTTATTAATAATTATTTTATAAAACAGCGGCTACGCATAATAGTTGCAAATGATATAAGCGAATTATCAACATTATGTTGTTAAAACGTATAAATGGTATAACGTTAATATCATGACATTTTTAAACTTTAATAATAAATCTTCTAGAATAATAAGACAATTGTTTACGGCTAAATGATAACAAAAGGTAAACATCGCTGTAACAAACAGTTCAAATCCTATTTATCACTTGTTAGTTTAGTGGTATTATTTAATATTAAATGTAAAATTAAATATGCATACACGTTTTACATTATACGTGCATTATAGTTAAACTAGGTATTTTATTAGCTCGCTTGTATTACTGAGAAGTAAATTCGTACACCAGTTATCCAAAGTATTCTGAAGTATGGTTCTAAAACGCGAACTGAACATAAAACATAATAATATTATTTACAGCTACGCAGATACTAACTTAATGTCTACTATTTTTTTTTTTTTTAAGAAATGAAGTTTATGTATTGATAATTTTATGATTTAAAGCCGATAGCGTCGTAATGTTTTAGTACATCATCAACGAACAAAGCTATACTCATACTCATATCGTTAGTTTTTTTCCGTAATAAAATTGTGAAGGAAATAATATATAACAATACGGTGTATCCAGACCTAATTCCATTTATTTTTCCTGTTTATGATATTATATTGCACTGTTCCGACAATAAAACTGTTGTAGGTATACCAACACGCCGTATACCAAAAACTGTGCACTTAAAGTCGTTAGTCTTAGGTTCTTAGGGCTTAATGATAATGTGACGTGATTTAAAAGCATTACCTATGATAATGAATTTATAGTTTTGAAAATTGGGAAAGCAATCGCCCGTTTGTTTCGTACAAATGACGATGATGTTTCATATTGTATAAAGAACTATTCTAAAAATATTCTATGCAGTTACAGGTTATCTTAGCAGTAGTGTATGTGTGCGCACGCTTGTTTATTCCATGAACATTAATATGCATACTTTAAATATTTGAGTGGTTTTGGGTACAATACGCTATATAGGTCATTTAAGTACGATGAAATCCTATTTACTATATATTATATATACACTCACACCAAATGGTTCAACATCACGTAGTGGTTGTGTCGTAAACTTTAACGTAGGTACTCTAAAAACCAAAGGTATAGAAACATTAAGAACTATTTGGGTTAGGACACTAAATTTAATTAGAACCAATACAAATTAGTGAACAATTACTTATTGCTTTCATCTTCACATTTATCTTAAATAATACGTTAAGTTTTTAAATATATCAAAATACGCCTTACTTAGTATCAGTGTTTATTTAATACTTTTTTGATAAAATGTATTACCGCTAAAAATATATATTCGATTAGTAATAACAATAATTATTGAAAATTATAACACAACATTAAATTAAATTCACTCGGAGAAATTAAATTGAAAAAATCCCAGTGTTATTAAATAAGAAAATTATTATCGTATAATTAATCGTAATTTTATTAAGTATTTAAATTTTTACTGAAACAATAGAATAACTTGTTAATAAAATGTATAAGATATCGTCGATATTATAATATACTGATCTTGTAGTTTATAAAATTACAAAACAATCAAGACGTTTCTCATTAATACTTATATAATATTGATAAAGGTATTTTTTTTTATTATTATTATTAATACTGATCATTTTATAGAAAAATCTAATTAAAATTTTCAACTTGCATTTTCTACATAAGGATAATATTATAGAATTTAGAATTTAGTAATACGCGAAACTTTATTTTCAATTAAACAGACCTTTACTAAAAATAATCTTGAAAGCTGTTAATAAAATTTGATTTACGCATTTCAGGTTTTAAAAATGAATATAATACTGCTAGTTAAATTTAATAAAGTAAACAAGTCAAAAAATTAGACATCGTCTTTCAGATGTATTAATAGACCTAAATTACTATATTATTACCAAAATAAAATATAACTCATCTAACCCGTCTCCGCCGGTATGATTCAACGTGAAGTCTACACGTCATTATTGCAAAAAAGTATCTGAAGTCATGATAACATGCTTCCATTATCTACTATTATGTAAGCGTTTTATGTGTATATAGTAATTAATTAGTGATCACACGTATATAAGTAGGCGGGCAGGTAGCTTATATCTTGTTCCATTCATAATAAAGATTTTCAAATAAAAACATGTACCTACAGTGAAATATGGACGTTATGTTGTATTATCGTAATTATTTTCAAAATACCGACATGACAATGCTTTTCTAATTTCTATAATAACCATTTTATGTTAAACTAACAATATGATGTAATCAAATTGTTCGAAATTAGGTCATTGTACTATCATAATACCTAATCATGTATGCATAATATATTATATAATATTACCTATTATAATTAACTTTTGATGCAGGTTATACTAATTTGGACGCTGGCAAAGTGCGATTTAGAAGGAATTAAATAGACACATTAACGAACACCTAAAAGGGAGAAAGTTATTTGTCTTTTCCTCACAGTGAAGGAAAATTCCAATTATTTTGAAACACCATTAAAATAATAAGTACCCTTCGCTGCAGCGCTCTGTGAAACACTTATTTTAATTAAACGTATTCGATTTCATAAGTCGTTATTTTATAAACCATTATAAAAAAAAAATACATTTATTTCACATTTTGGGGATGGAGTATAATAATTGACAAGGTGATTGACGATATATACAATATGGCAATTAACCTATCTTAGGACAATGAGTAAATCTTATTTACCTACGAGAAAGCTATATAACAAGATGCAAGTATGTAACAATGACGAAAAAGTACCTATAGCTTATCAACTAAATACCAACGGGACCTTGAATTAAAATTATAATAAAATATAAAATTATTTTATATAAAATGACGGTAACGCGACACCGAATAAGAGTGTACACGTCATGGTCAAGCGGTATGTTTATAAATTGAAATGTAGATAAATAATAAATATAATATCACTCTACATTATAGTATGTCAATTTATCAAATATTATATCGCGATCTAATGTATTGAACGGGTAATATGAACTACAAAACTAGAATGTATAAATTACATATTTTAATAATATATAATACTCGTATTTAATAAATGGTAATTATGTTTTATTAAATATTTAAAAGTAACGCTGGTGAGAAAAATGATTTAAATCCGGTTTTTATATTTTTACACAAGAACAAAAAACAATTGTCTTATGTAGAAATATTTGATTCTTATTTTTAACAAATACACGGGCAATGTATATATTATACGCAATATATATAATGTATATTATATTAAAACACATATTATTATCTATCACATGATACATGATTCATCATAATATCAAGTTCAAAGTTCTATTGTGAATCAATATTTCAGATTTAATCAGAAATATCTCCTAGAGGTTTTAAAAACGTGAAACCGAAAAATAAGTATTTTCGTAATAATCATATTAAAACATTAATGTTTATAAATTTATAATGATTGATAAAATAAAAAATGTATTTTTTGTTTTTCTTTTATAACTGTGGAAATTGTATCAAATTGTTTCTATTTATTCATATAAGTCTTAACGTTGAAACATTCTTTGTAAGTTACTGTCTCATAATAATTAATCTGAAGTCAAGTAATTGCATTGATAATTTAAATCCTTTCATTTCTATCTAAGGAGTTATAATCAAAATTTAGAATAGATGGGTTGGATCTGACTGATTAAGCCTATGCAATCGAGAGCATGGGCTATTAATTCCTACAAACCATAATTATAGGGAATATCTAAAACTCTAAATACAATATATTTGGGATGTGGTTTATCGTTCACAAATCTGCTTAAAGAGCGTTTGAGGTATGACATCGTCCCGGAAAGCCTTGTTCAGGTAAGCGCATTTCGCTACTTGAAAATGAGGGGGGTGGTAACCTAACCTGAAAAGTGCTTTTTTATTTTTAAATTAGTATTTTTGCGTTCAAATGTTCGAAAATCATCTTTGATTGGTATGTTTTTGTCGATTCTGGCACGCCGCCTCATAGAGCAACTTTCTTGAGGCATTGCCATCATCGGCAGCTATTCACCGGTATGTTAAATAATCGGAATGCAAAGTATTTGAATCATTGAACAATTGTTAGTCAATGCATGATGATGGTCGGTAAATTTTCGTCATCGAGGAACACTTGCAACTTCGTCACTTGTTATGTGCAAATCAGTATGATATGATTAGTACTAGAGAACTCTTTTATGTTCATCTGCAGTATTCACGGCTACTACTGGACTCAGGTAGACTTCTATTCATTAGATATTCAACTGTGAGTAATTGTATTTGCCTTATAAGTTTGAGAAGAAATGATTTTCTTGGTTCAATTCGTTTTCCTTGATTAAAGAGACTTGCGTCCTTTGGTCGTGTTTCGAAGTTTTAAGCCTTTTGATTCAAAGTAGAGTTAGTGATGAGTGGCCATAGGGTAATGAACAATTAAGTACATAATATCTTGGTTAGCGTAGGTACCAGATCTGTTTTTGATTATTTCGTGCATGCCAAAGGTTTGGACGATTTATCAGAGGTGAGGCGTTCATATTATCTGGACTGAAAAATATATTCTTGGCAACTTTTGATAATGGTTTATATTGGATTTTTGGTATCCACATCAATCTTGAACGGGAGTTTTCGTATAAACCAGGAAGTACCCATTATCGTTTTCAAGGTTATGTGTTGGACTGCATAAATTTTGCTTCGTTTTATTGTTGATATTAGTGATTTTCACGTTGAACCGGTGTATGTTATTATAGATTTAATGTACATTTTGTATAATACGCTTAACTTTTTTCGTAGTGAGATATTGTCATGTTGGATTGTGATGGCTGTTATATAAGGTGGCGTTGGTAACCTAATCTAACCCATTTTTCTGTGCCGTTTCGGTGACATATTGGCGGAAGCGTTTTGATTGATGGTTTCCATTGAATTACTTAGTCGTTGATTTTTATTTTCGTTAGCTTTCTTAGGCGTGGTGTCTATATTTATTGTCACTTTTTCGCATTTGATTCTTTCAAAGTTAGTTAGCTGTCCGTCAGATTTTAAGGCGTATCTTTGAATGTTATTCTACTTACCGATTGGTTTTACTGTGCATAAGTGCTTCTCTGTCGTATTTCACCGTATTACCAGCGTAGAAGTTCATACAGACGGTAGTATTGGGAATATGAGTTGTAATCCCGTGTTGAACTAATATTTCTTCGCGTATGGTTTTGTTAGATTTTTTTATTGTCTAGCCGTATTCTATTATGTGCTTTGTGCGTATGCATGATTGAGTGTGATCCTCATTACACATTTGGGTTATGTTGGCAGCTTGAATATGTATATGTTCACTGTTTAGAATGTTTAGATACAGTTACTATTTTTGTAAAATGGTAAATTATAAATATATTTTAATATAAACTATTAAAATAAGTATATCTACTCCATGATTGCTACTTAAATACATAATAAATTCAATCAGTTTAAATTGCCATTTTATTACCCAATATACCGATCCAATTAATATGAATTTCTAGGTAATTACCACAAATAATCACTGCCTACTCACTGGCGTGCGTATCATTGTTTTTGTTTTTTGTCATCACATAGTACATTTCTAGATAAATAATAATTCATGACAGGAAAACGACTTCAGTATATAATAGAACCATTACATAAACGTACATTATATAGAAATTATTTATTTATTGCCTTACATAATATTTAATAAAATATTAATCATAAAAATTTAAATTAATTATTTTACTCATTATTCATTTTTTTTTTCAACTATTTTTGAAAAAAAAACATGAACAATAAGAAAAAAAATGAATTTTTAAAAGAAATATAGAGGCTTTTAAACGAAATTGGGTCCGTGGCAATTCATGTATATTTCAAAAGTGGTATTGAGTTCTGTGGAAAAAAAATAGTAGGTAAAGTGCGAGTCCTACCTATTTCCGATTATTATATAAATATACTAATATTATACTAGTCACTACCATTATTAATTTATGCGAATCATATCATCCGTGATTAAACCAGCCATTTTACACCCCACATACCAATATTTTTAACTTTTTTGACGAATTACTAGAAATATAATCAAAAACGCGTGTAAAATTACGAAGAAAGTAGGTAAAAATAAAAAAATACACTGCATAAAAATAAAATTTAAGGGAACAAATAACAAAGTACACTATAAATATAATCGATTTGAGTTCCGTATAATTTAAGTTATTACCGAGAACATAATTCATATATTAGATAAAGACATATTTTTATTTAACTATAATAATAATTTATTTTTTAATTAATAATTTATATAATTTATACCACAGTTTGTTTTAATATTTATAACTTATAAAAAATACATAATTTGTTCTTTCTCGGGACTCAATTTATCTACAACTTTTTTTTCAAAGACCCAATTAACCGAGAAAAGACCTTTTGTCCTTTTATCACTTAATCTATCTAACTCAGAAATTCACAGTCCAAGATAAAGTAGTACTGAAAAAAAATATATTATCCATGATTGATGTTATTACAATATAATCATTCAATTGTAATTACTATAGATATATTTTTTTCGTTTACTAATATATTATAAGTAAAATATAAACTTCTTACCCCTCCCCCCGCACGAAACTTGTAAAACCGATTAAAAATTATTTCATCAGTACAACTCAATGATAGAAATTATAATAATATTGTACAAGTACACTTGTTTTATGATCGCATATTATTTTTGATACTACAGTATATTATATTATGTAGTAGGCAGAATAGTTGTGCCACGAAACCAATTCCGTAGTTGGTGATTTATTTATCGGACTATATAATATTATTATACTCAAAGAAGAGTGAACTTCTAACTAAATAGGACTGCACGCATGTTATAACCACAGTATATAAGTGTATTATGTCCGTTGAAGTATATTTTATAACGAATGTCATAGTTAAGACTTATTTGAACGACTGCTATGATTTACCCCACTCGTTCCGTTGGGTCCGCATATAAATAAATCCTATAACCCGTGCGGCTGCATCAAGAATTCATACTAGCTGGGGTCGTAGGTTATTATAAATAGGCGTGGTTATGTATAATATTATAGGAACCGCGGCCGCAGGGCACTATATTACTTGAATAAGCCCATTATTAGTTGGCAAATAGTAAAGCCGTCCACCAACGTTGTTATTTTAATATTTTGGTTTATTTACTAACTTTTTGCCGTCTTGACAAAAAATTACATTATTTCGTTGGTGAAATTGTATTTTGATTTTCTTCGCATCTGTTTTATATAGTAGTAGGTATGTGTGCAGGTTAACTAAAACTAATTTATATAAAACACATATAAAATTATGTATAGTGAATATTGTGCTTTAAATAAAACAATGATCTTCACGAGTTTGTCCAGAACAATTAAATGGTTTAAGAAATCTTTATTTAAAATTACCAACATGTCTATAATTAATTTATTTAGTTAGGTTTGATTATTTTTTTTTAATCGGCGATAGTATAAGAAAAACATACACAAATTTGCATTGATAACATAATTATTATATTGTGAGCTCCTGCCAATTCAACAATAAGGTCACTGAGGTAAAAATTAATGTTGCAATTATTTTTGATTCAATATTAAGGCTGAACGATGAATGTAATGATTTTACAATGATATGTGTTCTTTTTTTTTGTAAGTTTCTTCAGCTTTAAGTAGTAGTTCAATCTTCTTTTTCAACTTTTACTGGTATGAAATTGAATAAGTATATTAATTTGGAATCAAAAGTAAAAATTTCCCAGTATTTTTGCATAATTACTGGAAAAAAAATCATAAATAAATAAATGGAAATACGAGAATCTTTAAACAAAACCAACTTTCGACGAAATATATTTTGTTATAGGTAAACATAGACTTTTAAATTAATCACAACATTTTGCAATACCATTTTCTATACATTGTATAAGTTTCTAAGTATGTTGAATCATTTTTAACTATTTATCATTTATAGACATTTAATTTTTTTTGTTTATATAAATTACGATAAAATAAATCATGGAAATTTTACATGACTCTTTATAAAAAGCTTATACTGAAATTAAAAAACAAGTTGAGCGTAAAAATACAGTATTTTTTTATATAAGCGTTTGAAGTTTGAATAATTGAAATGAAAATTTGTTTTGAAAAAGTTGAAAATGCATACAATTTTCAGTATTTATACCTTTTGTTTAAAAATGTAAAGCATAGTTTCATATAAGTCGTGCTTACAAGAATTATAAAATAAAGTCTAGCATAATACCACAAATATTTAATTATGAACACCTGAAGTTTAAACTTCGACGAAATTGTAAAATAATTACGAGCTACTTGATAATATTTACTCCATTTCACGGAAAATGATTGAATCGTAATATATATATATAATATATAAGTTTTTAAAATTATGATTAAATATGTATTATCGAGGTTGCTATGTTAGCGAAATTATATTAATTAAATCATCGGTTGCTAGGAATAACTTTACAAAAAGTCCGATTAAAAATAAATGATAGTAATATAGTATCGTGGGCTAACGCGAAATTGACGATGTAAAATTGGTGATGATAAAAAAGTAATATCCAGCTCAATAACATACCTATATAATATATATTATGTATTCTTAGATATTTAACTTTTTTTAATGATATATTTTATAGTTTAATTTACACAATGAAATTTTCAAAATAATACATAGACTAATTTTAAACTATTTGTTAACATTTGAAATATTCGATTTTTTTTTTAAAGTTAATAAAAATGTTTAGGTTGGTAGAATATTATATTTATACGTATGATAAAAGGTTCCTTATAAGTAAATAGGTCTTATTTAATGAAACAAAAAATATAGGTATAACTGATGGTTAGCGCACACATATTGTGTTAAGTACAAACTATTTTCATTTGCACAAATGAGGTATATGAAATGCTCTTTAATATTATATATATATATATATATATATATATATATATATATATATATATTATGATATAAATACTTTCTAATAATAAATAATAAAATAAATGTTATGTTTTTGGCAAACAATTAAGCCTATCAAATAATTAATATAAGTAAAATAAATTGGTATAGTACCAATATTGATACATAATAAAATATACTTAGCTGGAAGACTGTCTCCACTTAGAATTGTTTTTCATATACAGTGTTTTATCGTTGAATTTATATTTAACAGTTCCATTAAAGTTATTTACTCAAATATGAGGCACACTCAATCCCTACAGATTATTTGAGTACGGCAAAACGTTATCTACTTATTGTTTTTATAAACATAATTTTTAGTCGTCGAGTAGATTCTCATTCAGAATAACGAGGATTTAATATTTTGTTAAAATTTAAAAGGTACAGCGCTCGGTATAACGCAATATGTGTATATTATTATTTATAATATGACGTTCGCCGACGCTAATTCACTTCTTAAAATATGCGCCCTTGCTAGGTATTAACGAATTCAAGTGTTTGACAGCATAAAGGTTGATTGAATTTTCGAACCAAGTTACCCACACGCTTTTTGTCCGTCACAGGACTAATTTAATTTTAACTTAGAAGAGCTAAATTATATTCGTTATGGCACCTTGATCTCTGTAGAAGACCCTCTCTTATTTTCCCTCCCTTAGTAAGTGAATAGTATTTCGTATCGTAACCACTTTCTTTACTATATATTTTTTCGTATGCAAAGCACTTATTTTAGTATCATTTTTCTAAGTTAGAAGGATAAACGTCTTTTTCAATTCTTAAACCTACGTTTGGGTTTATTCTTTATAAAATGTAGATCAAATGTTGTAAGACATCGTGAAAGAATATTATAAAACATTTTCAGAACTTTTTCATAACAAAAAAAAGTTAATACCTATATATAAAATTTCAAATTTCAAAAAGTCATACAGATGAATATTATATACTATTGAAATTGTATTAAAAATGCATATGTAAAACTATTTTGATAATTATATTACTTATTTAAATATCGTATGATTTTATTACAGAAAAATAACAACAAATGTTGTTTATTTCAAACTATAACACAATATTATTTAGCTATAGTACAATCAGTTTAAAATCTAATAGCAATAGAATAATCAAAGAGTAATAAAAAGGAATTCTATTTCACTTATAACGCACTTTTTTTATTTTTTATTTTTTTTTTTTAAACGTACGAATTTTTCCCAAAACATTCTTCGTCCATTGTTTTATTTTGATCCTACTTATAATAATAGTATGGTGTCAGCTTTTTTCTTATCTTTTCCTTTTCGGTAACTATTGCTTTAACCCGATAGTTGTCCCTACTCGACCGCCGCGTGATGCCAAGATTATGTGATATATACTATAATTGTTCGGCAGGTTATCACAGTAACTATCTGTAATATTACGATAATATCGCTCTTGAAAACTACATAAAACGTTTCTCATAAAATACTTAACTACGATATACGTTTATCTCAATAAAACGAATAAAAGTTTTCTTTGGAAAACAGTTCACAATTATTATCGATTGTGTTATTGTTTCGTAAATGTCAGTACTACAAGTAAAAATCATTCGTACATAATATCGTTATATCGACTTTACGTCATAAAAATATGAAAATCGTAGCGTACTTTTCCCGTAAAAACTCATTGTCAGGCATTCGCACTCGAGACACCGTTTTCCTCTCAGTCACCACTTAACCACCGGTCACGATCACGTCGTCGAATTTCGAGTATCGCTTCTTACAGGGAACGCGCGGATTATTGATCACACTTCGAACTTATTTCGCGATTTCGTATTGGATCCTTAACCATATAATATTGTACATCTCGGACGTCGATCGTCAATAATTATTAGTTAGTTTAACGTGTAATATATATTATAATAATTATAACGGTGTGTACCGCGTGTTTTTTTAAGGCGTATACCTGGCTGCGGGAGCGAACGCCAGTGGCGGTGCGATGCCGTCTCCGCTGTCGTCCGGCGGTCGGAATCACCCGCTGCGCAGCGAGAGCCGGTCGTACGCGTCCTGCGACCTTGATCCCGTCATGGAGGAGCGGAGCGAGATGGACAACAGCTGTGGCAGCGTCGTCGGCAGTGGACCGGTGGCCGTGGCCGAGGTGGTGGCCGACGACGGCGGCGTGGTCAGCGGCGGAGCAGTCGAGGCGCTCGTGTGTCCGGACAGCTAGCAACACGTGCTGGCCATCGCCCGGATATCGGTGGCCGTACAGACGGACAAGCCGCCGCCCAGACCGGTCAGGTCGCCACTGTGGAACACGCTCACCAACAACCCGCCGGACGAGGCGGTCAGCTGACATACGGCCCGGCCCGATCAGCTCAAGGCCATTGCGATCATAGAGCCTTGAAGGGCTCGCCGACTTGCCGACTCACCCTCACACCGCACTCGTCTATATACTCGCCGATACGTGAAACCGTTTCCACGCGGCGGTTTTTGTACAGACTTTATTTTTCGTCGTCTTGTCATCATATCATATAGTAATATATTATGTATCATATTATTATCATACGACACGATATAAATATAACTTCAAACGATGATAATGCCAAATATGTTAATGACGTGCTATATACAATAATATAGTGTTATAATATTATACTCGTGTCGTGTATACGGTTTATTGTGAGAAACCGTTCATGTATATTATGTGGAATTAAGTTTGTAGGATGTCCGGAAATATGTATAGAACTATTCGAACGTGTTATGTTTTACGATTTACCGAGGCGAGTTTGTATTTATTATTTTCTTTTAGCTCGTGTGGTTATTATACTAATCAAATACTAAACGACATTAAATTAAATACAGTTTTCACGAGCATTTTAACGATATTCGAATAAATAATCGTGCCAAGTATAAATAATTAAAATAATAATAATAATAAAATGTCTCGACTTGATGAAATTCCCGACATTATTAGAGTGTGTGGTAAATATACAACAATAGCACTCTCCTCGAAATCACACTCCGTCTCCCTTCTACCTGTATTTCTTTCAAATGGAAATCGTCTACGCGCGGAAAATTTCAGTTTCTGTCTGACGGGCACAAAGTTTAGCAAATAAACTTTTCAAACAAACAACCTAGGCCACGCCCACGCATACGCATATATATTCATACACTTATGCGTGTATGTATACCTATCGGAGCCGTACCCAACTCTATTTCTACCCTCAGCCGCGTCTGTGCTTTACACGTCGTCATCGCCGTCCAGTGCCATTATAATAGTACTATTCATATATACATACACGTACACACACGCATACATATTATATACATATAATTGCTTTTCAAACTTTTATCGACCGGGTACCGGAAATCATGTTTGTTTGGATGACGGTAACGAATCGGATAAATCTTAAAATAAACTTCAAAAACTACGTTAAACCATCATCATCCGTTCGGACGAACGAATAAACTTATTGTTTCCTCTTTCGTGATAAATTGTCACGGTGTAGCATTCGTGACTCGACATTATATAGGTATATTTATATAATTTTGTTTTTATTAGGTATATATTGCATATAGCGTTTCGAGATTTACTTTTCTCTGTGACTTATAGGTCACTACTATTATAGGTAAGTTAAATAACTTTAATCCTAACCAATACTGTACTAACTATATTCCTTATTTACTGAATACCTACACATTATTATATCTTTTATATATTATTTTAAACATTCATAATATGGGTCCATTACTTTTTTCAATGTTAAATACAATAATTTGAAAAGTTACTAAATAATAATAATAATATTATTATTCACTAAGGCACTGTGATGTAATTTGACTTCGACAGACGTTTAACTACAAATGTTATCAAGAGTTTCGACGTCAAATAACGTAACGTGACATTAATAGAAATTATTATTTCTGATCGTCATAATTTATAATGTCGATGTTGTTATATTAATTTTATGTCTTCGCGTCAAAGCCGATTTATTTTGACGACCTCCGAGCCGTACCATAGAAACGCATACGTACAATTTCTTTGTCGAAGAATCGTACGCCATGCATCCGACAAAACCTCTTAGAACATGTGCTACTCAAAAAGTTGTTTTTGTCTACCAAATAAATTTAATAATATCCTCCAAGTCTATATTATAAGAGCCTGAAATCCCGCAATGTATTAACAAACATTTATACATCTAGTCTCTGGGTAACAGTAATAAATACTAATTTGTTGAACTGACACATTATCTTACTCTACAATTGTATCTAAATACAAATGCCATAAATTTCTATCGATTAAATACAATATATAAAATACATTTGATTATAATGAATACAAAATGCAAGATACATTTTAAAAAATAAACAAATCTTATAAAATAATTTAATTAATTATATATTTTTAATAATTCGATTTAGTAACATAATAAAAATACATACAATTAAAATGTTAAGTCTTATGATAGTATAATTAGCATGTTACTGTAATATTGTCAAGAAAAATATAATTTGTTTTGGCCAATAATATTATACATCATGCGTTGTAGAGTAACACTAATATGCATTTTTTAACGTTTTTATCTAAAAAAAAAAACGCAACACAGTTGGGCACTAATGTTGGAATATTATTTAATAGCTTAAAAAATAATTTAAAATTTAAAATTTGTCTTATCGCCAACATTATAACTCAGATGACTGTACTTTTTAAAAGTAACAAATATAACTTTTTTATATAGTTATTTACTTACGTTTTGTACAGTTATCTGTTAGATAATATTAAAAAGTGCTCACTACACATAAAAACGGCACAATTATATTTTCAAAAATAAATTTTTTTCATTCAAAATAATAAAAATATACAACACTATATACCTTGTAGTTTTCAGTAGTACAAGTCACTGTGAGACCATATTTTTATACTTTGAACATTGTAAATTAGTAAATTAATTTATTGAGCAATCAAACAGTTTTAATATTAATGTACAATCGTAGTATTGCGTTTTTTATAAACTGTAAAAAGTTAGAAAGTGCCCAATCGTGTTTCTCTGACTTAATTATAAATACAATATATCTTGAATTCAAAAGTTTCAATATCGACATAATTTCTAACTACATCCGCCGATAAATACAATTCATTTTCTACTTACAATTTTCTAGACAAGGGAGGTCGCAAACACGTAACGGAAAAAGTAATATACAATTATATTGTATTATATAGATATATCCACTCTGAAAAACTTTTAATGGTTTCGACGGAATGATATAAAAGTGTATAGTGCATTGCGCGGTGGTGGCGTTATACAACGTGGTAACTTAATCCGGCTTTGCGACGGTTTACTCGGGAGACGTGTAGGAACAAATTTATATATACGTTTGGTAAATAAATTAGGGTAGAATCGAAAAATAACTGCTACTATGGTAGTTAGGATAGGCATTATAATAATATTTTTATCATTATTATTATTAGTCTTACCCAGGACAATTCGTTATTGCAGAGCAGCCGAAAGAGGAAATTCTCCGTCATCGTAACCGTGGAAACGACAAGTTCGTTATTATTCCATTAAGAATAATATAGGACTATATATGGAAATAGATTTATAATAATACAAACACTAACGTGTCTGTTTATATTTGTGCTAGTAGTTCGTTAGCGAGTTGTTCAAGTATGTGTGTAAATAAAATTAAAATAATAATATTCGAGTTTGGCTTTCGGTAGAACAACATTATTACTCTCCATTAATACGTAATCAAATACATGATTGACAATCGTTGGCCGTAGTGTTTGTTGGCATATATTTTACAATGTGTATCGATATAATATAATACTAGAATCTAGTTAATATTTATAAGGTTTTCATTAGTTGATTTGATGTTTAATTTTTGTGTTTCAATAAAAAGTACCCCTAAAAATTTAGGTATCGTACACTGCATTAAAAAATAAACTTTTTTTTTTATTTAATTATATATTTTTAACATACATTTCCCCTTCCCCCGACTATTCCAATTTTTTTTTTTTTGTTAATTTGTCACATCATATATACTTAACTCATATAAAATACTTAAATAAGAACATAATATAAATATATAATGTTGTATAGTGTATACATATTAACATATTATTATAATTTAAAAACAATAGTTGTATAACATAAAACTATTTATTTTTTATTTAAAAATTATTATTATCTAACAAAATCATATCCTATGACTTATATACCTAGTACAAATATGGTGAAATAAAAATCGCGCTGTTTTATCTAAACGATTTTTCCTGATTTATAATCTCATAAAATAGCGTATGTTTATATTTTAATGTTTTTGAAAAAAGTTTTTATTATTTTTAGTTATTTTTCAGGATTCAAAAACTTATCAAACTAAGAAATTAAAAAATTAAAAAAATAGAAAAATTAACCGTTATATCGATAATTATTAGGTTTGGTTAGTTTCGTCGTAAACATTAAATTTTAACGGAAAAAAAATATTAAAATTATAGTAAGATAAAAAATTATAGAAATACTAAAAAGACATACCATTATTCACTATAGTATGAGTATTATTATAGTTTTGCTATGATAAATGGGGCCAAAATCGTAATAATCATTTTCATTAAAAGTATTAAAAACAAGCTAAATATTTCTATATCTATAATTTAATTAACAATTTGATTTTATTGCGTGCCTACTAATATTCAGGTTTAGGAATCACAATATGTGTTTTTTTCGATGACACAAACCTGTGTACCAATGCAATGACCAAGCTACTGTTTTTTACGACTTCAAACCAGTAATTTAAAAATCGGTTTAGACGGTTATACATGGTCGTACAATAAATGTAAAATGAACTAATCGTAACAAATGATATATTCCTAAATAATGTAAATACTTCGATATAATATTAAATATAACCACTTTTGTACCATTTACCTTGTATCAACCAACCACAGTACAATCACTATACTATTATAGTAAGTATTATGGGTGTTCACTCAATATAAATTAAATTTGTATGTAGAATAAAATATTAACTTTTAGGTTAATTAAGTGTTTAATTTTGATTGATATTATGATTTTTTTTCTAAGAATAATATATTGTTTTAGCTATAAGTCTTGTATGTATAATGATTTAATAAACATATTGAAATATAAACGATATTTTTTCTCATTTGTTGACGATATTGAATTTAACTCACTATGTAATCGGTGTTAAAAATGGTATGTTGAATATTGATCACATTTTTCATTTAACTTTTCAAAATCAAATTTAATATAAACAGTGATGTCGAATTCGTTTAAAAAAAGTTTATTAAACTCTTATGTCTCTTCAAAAACCAAGGACCATCTATATTTACGACATCGTTCAAAAAACACAAAAAGAGTTAAATTAGAAATACTAAAATTTATTTACTTTATATTACTGCCTCGTTATGGGTCAATTCTTTTTGAGCTACGTATTTATACAATAATTTTTTTTTTTAAATATCAATAAACAAAATATTACTTTGTCAAAATGCTTGAAAATGTAATTCAAGTTCTTCGTGAGTTATTCATTTATCAATTAAAAAATACTAAAAATAAATGTATACATATTTATTGTTTTTTTTATTATAATTTTTTATGTTTTAGGTATATATTACACATTTTTTCTCTGAATTTCCAATATTTTGTATTAATTTATCACACCATAATAAAATGTTTTTATATATTATATAAATACAATTTTAATACATAATATCGTTTTGTATAAATAATATTATGCTTAAATATAATATTACTGTGCTGGACTAATCAAAACATTTAAAAACCAACACACAATTTCACCCCAAGTTATTGTTGTAATTACTAAGTATTTACTCGTAAAAAAATAATTTTATAGTTTTTCATATTCAATGATTTATTATTGAATTACAGTTTAACAATTATATTATTACAGTGACTTATTCCTCAATTATGAAGTATACTCGACACCTACTACAACTGTACAACATATCTGTTTCTAGTGTTCCTACTTTCCTCATTTTGTATACTTGAAAGTGTTACAGAAAATCCATATTTTTGAGGTTATTTTGTCATTTTAATAAATAACTTATAAATTGTTATAATGGATTCATTAGTACATTTTAAAATTACTTCACTTATTGGCATAAAAGAATATCAACTATAATATTTTTTAATCATCTTAATCATTCTTAATTGTAGATATATTTTTAAATTTTATATACTTAAAAATTTAAAAAAAAAAACGTTTTAACTATTTAACTGTTATTTAATTTAACTTATATTTTTATTATTAATATTATAATTAACATTTTTAAACATAAATTAATTTTATTGACTAAGTTAAAAACTGAATTTATTTGAAAAAAAAATCTCAAGCTTTGAAGAATTCAATTTAAAACTAATTTCTGCAACATTATATGATTTTAATATAATATCCTCTACTAATATTGTAAAAGCTATCAGAATTTCAAAAAAATTAGATCACTTAAATAAGTTACCCAAGGGGTCAAAACTAACAAATTATAACTGAAAACATAAGTTCTAGGTTTTAATTTCTAGATTGGTAGTATTAGACCACTGAGTTAACTCATATTAACAAATCAAAGCTTTTTAAAAGATGAAACGCATGAAAAACATTCCGATACAATATACGAGAATTATTACAGAATAGCGTGATTCGTCAACCAAGCTCATCCCTATATTTTTATTGATTATGAATTTATTAAAATTATGATCAGGTAGGTATTATAATTAACAAAAGTTTTTAATTAAAATACACTTTTGAATTTTGGTTTAGATACATCAATATTTTCAAAAAATCGTCTGCTTAACAATTCACAGCAAAAAGGTTTGTTTTTATTAAAAAAAAAAAATTATATAACTATAGGACACTTCTTAAGGATTAATATCCATAAAAAATCGATGTACACATTTAAACATATTTTCCTTGAATAGGTATTCTTAAAAATTTAGATATCAGAATTCAAATAATATTAAATGAAAAACTGGATGAGAGCATATCTGGTGAATCACCCAGTGGCAGTATAGTTAACACGCATATAGTTTCGATGGCAATTTAGAGCATTAAATGTGTAGGTAAGTACATAATTTAATAATTCTGGCGATGCGTTAAAATCGATTCCATGTGCGGGTCGATATTTCGATAATAATCTATAAATACTATCATACTTATTCTAAAATGAGATCAAAGAAAATTAAACCCTAAACCCTACTTTGCACGTAGCTTTTTGCGTTAATGTGCATGTTTATTGTATATAAAGGCATAGAAATACTATACACATTATATGCACGTTGATTCACCAAGCATGCTTACCAACCTTTTAGATTTTAAGCGGAGCAAAAAATGCATTGATTTGAACAATGCTGTGCCGTTAATGAAGAATATTGCGCTAATGCGTTTATATTAAAGTTTAACTTTTCCTAATTAGTTTTCTATAGACTTATTAATTTATTATATATTATAAATATTTTATTATACGGTCGTTAAACGTTTACATCAAAAGTGTACCGATTTCCTGTGTAGGTACCTTATTTTAATTAGTGTTTAATTAATTAATAAATTTTTGTTTAAGTAGATCGAACACCTATTGTTTATTATTATTATTATTATTTGTCAACAATGATAAAGTTACTCAAAATTCAAAAATGTTTATCACATATTATTAAGCAAAACATAGATATATTAAAAAATTCAAATACTTAAAAACTTACTAGATAAATAGAAGGTACTAGCGGTAACAATTATATAATATTATGTAGGTAGGTAGGCACGTGTCGGAAACCATTTGCGAATTCTCTCTATATAAAGTAAAAAAAAAAACGTTTGAGTTTATTGAACCGAACACTCATGCATTGCTTCACCAATGTGCCCTATAATCTCGAAATATTTGTTGTCGTTCTATAAGCCGGATTTGAATAATGTAATTTCAATATTGTGGTCGACTTTTGCATTTTTACAAATATAAATTTTAAAGGGAGAAAAAGGCTGTAATTCCCACAAAAATTGAAAACACATTCTTGAACGGTAAATACGTTAGACTATAATTTAAAAACGTATGGCAAATATAAATATAATTTGTAATGGAAATATTTATTATACAATACAAATATACAATTGATAATTTATATTTAAATGCGTATTTGTAATGTAATTAGTAAATTGTAATTAATTACAATATTGCATGCTCGTATTTTGTAATTACATAAGTTACTTTAGATACGTTGTAAAAATACCAACCCAGTTAGTTTTAGAGGTTGAAATATTTAACAATATTTTACACGATCCATTTAGTCAAAATTAGCCCATTATTTTTTCCGTGTAAATTAAATTCATCCAACCTACATGTGTATAATGTATATATTTCATCTGTATGTATATTTTTACAATATTAATCAATAGTAGGTAATAAGTACACATAAAATAAAATAAATGTGTGAACACTATGCAGAATGTATACTTGTAATGAATATATTATATTATTATTATTTAATAAAGAATGATCTGTATTCAAAATAATTATAAGTCTTTTAATTTTAGAATATATTTTGTAATTTCATTAGAACTTTGAATGCTACACTGATATAAAATTACTATTCTGCTTTCAAACCAAAAGATTCTGTTTCAGTCAAATTCTTAATTATGTTCGTATTGATAACTTCTTATTTTAGTAACAGGTAAAAAATGTATTAAGAGCTAAGGTTTCGGCAATCTGTTAAATAAAAATAAAAACAAGTATTACACATAACATTTAACATTTTTGAAGTATAATGAACTAGTTCTTCATTTTTTTATCGTAAAATTCATTTAGTTTGATTACACACGTAACATATTTTAATATAGCCAGTGTAATGGAAAATAAAAAACTTTATCGGTCAATTGCAAAAGTTGAATAAGTCAAAATAACCAAGATAAAAATTACAAAAGAAATACAGAAAATTGTATGTTATTATTTATTATTACTTAAGTACATATGATGAAATAACGAAGGTTGTGTCATATGAAAATGTTCTGATAATAAATGTTTATAAAATACGCATAGTTAAATTATCTATATCATGTTAATGCATAGTTATTACTTAATGGTAAACACTAAATTTATATTTTACTGTTTTAATAATTAGATAGAATTAATAACACAAATAAATTTAACGTAATTTTAAACATTTTAATAAAAAAAATTTTTTCAGTTTGGTTTTTGTTTACCTGTTTAAAAATAGATTTACATTAAAACTGAATAAAACATTATAATATATCTAAAATATCTTTTAAATATACGTTTAAAAGTAGGCATTATTATTATTTTTTATGGTATATAAATATAAATCAACCAAGATAAATCAATTTTTTTTTTTACTTTTTTCATTAATAAATTGATATATATATTTTATTTTTATATTAAATTAGTTAATTAAATAATAATAACAATAATAAATAATTTTTTAAAATTAATTGTTTTAAATGTTGTTAATATTTTTATTTAATTTATAATATCAGTTGTTACTGCCAGTCTCGGTGTTTCTTCGTTTTCAACGATCCAAAATTGCCCAGTAATACCTTGTTCCAGAATATAAATTAAAGCTCTGCCAACATTATCTGAACTAAAAAAAAAAAAGGAAAAACTTGTCATTTTTTTACTACAAAACTATTGTTTAATTATTAGTTTTTTATACTATAAAAAATATAGTATACACTTACTCATTTCTTGGATCTAATGCCATAGTCCTTATTTTTAGGTAATGTGAACTTTGTTCGTCCTTATAAAAACAAAATTGATTTTTGTATTTAAAGAGATATGTACAAGAAATTTAGATACTAATTTTTATTTAATTTTTTTGTCTTATATGATTATACTTTTTTTGTCCTTAAATTAAGTCGTATTATACTAACAACACATTAGCATCATATACATGTTATTGTAATACATAATTTATTACATAATATTTATAATTACCATATTATTAATTTTAAACAAATATTTATATTTATAATTTTATGTTTTCTTGTTTTAATACTATTAATTATTACTAGGTTTACTATTCATTCATGATACTACTTATATTGTGGTTGTCTCATTAAGTCATAATTTATACTTCATAAACTTATTTATGATAATTTATATATTATTGTGTGGGAGATGCAATAATACATATAATGTACATATTACAATAACTAGTTCAGACTTATAGAATCATATTATACATATGAAAATTAAGAAATATAAAATGTATAACGTAATATAAAAGATTCGAAACTTAAAGCACCTAAAACCAATAAAATAAGTACTTAATAATGACTTCGTTAAAAAAACTAAAATTTTTAAAAAAAAAAATCAATATTTAAAAATAGTTATCCCTCTTGAACACATAAACAAAATATGCCTGTCTTCAAAAACTTCCACGAATTTCTCTTATTATGTTATAAAATACACTAGGTATCAATACCTTACACTAAGTACCTATATTTGTCTAAGACTACAAACACCAATTAATTTTTGGTCGGTGGTTTCCACTAAGCACCTTCATAAAAAAAAATATACAAAAGAAAACGTAAAAACACTAAAAACTAATAAATTATTAAAGTAAACTAATGTATTAAAAAACAACTATATCAAAATAAAAAGCAAAAATAAGCATTTTCAAATTTCATATGTTAAATAGTAGTAACATGATGTAAATATCAATAGCACTCATTTAGATTTTATATTCGAGTTTAAAAAAATTAGCAAATGATTTAAATCCTGAACCCTGGTAATAAATAAAATAATATATGCTTGAGTACGAGTTAGTGTGAATACTGTAATTTTTTTTTTTATATATATTCCCCGGATTATTTGAAATACATTTTTATTGTATACAATAAATATTAGTTTATGTATACTTGTATAGAAATAAAATTAATATTTTTATGTTTTTACATGTTTTTAGTTCTGCGAGTACCAAACTATAATGACAAATATTATAATATAATGGTATTATACAAGAATTAATGAAATATACCGCGACCTAATCTAATGTTGTGGTTGCAAATTTGTTATAAACCTTTCTTTCTTTTTTTTTTGCTCTTATTAAACTGGCGTAGTTGTAGCACTTATCTTTGGACACCTCTGGTTATATATTATCGTTATAGTGTGTATCATACTATATATACTTTATAATATTATAGTAATTTTAAACTCGAAAAATAAACTCTATTTTTTGCAGACATGAATTATTTCATGAAAACCGCAAGGAAAAATTTAAATCCCTAATGAATTATTATTATTATTTATTATTATTATGACAAAGTGTATTTTATACAACCAGATGATTTTTTTCACGCATTATAATACTCATTTCTAAATAAATTTCTGTGATTTAAAAAAAGATTAGATTGAGAAGTATGAATATCGATGAAGTATACGTCTAAATAATATTTAATTATGTAGGTATATATTAAGCTAGACTTATATAATATATTCTACGACTTCGCAATATAAATCTACTTTATTTCGTATTATATTGACAAATGATATAGGCACCAATATTATAATAATATGTGTTCTCAATTTATTCAAAATGACCAAGATTAAAAATTCAAGATCCTGAAATATAAATTTGACTGTACTGGTGTCGCATTACCAAAACAAAAAATAAATATATGTATTTATAGTGATTTAATGATAGGTACCTATTGTATATATAATTTCTTGAGAACGGAGACTCGGAGCTCTATCGGAAGCAGATGATGAGGAGGTGATAAACATTTTTTTGAATACAAATGTTGATACTTTTTATGTTTTATAACTTTACCCCTGGACACCACTCACCCGAACACCTAATAAATTTCTTGAATTATTGTTTGTTTTTTACAATAACATTTTTATTTTACTCTGATTCTATAAAATATTTTATAAGATACTAGATACACAATATTCTAAATTTGATAAAACATAATAAACCAAAGCTTATAGGGAGGACGATCTATCCACCCCCTAACAAAAATTAAACTTACACCGATCAATTTCGTGTACCCAACAACGGCATTAGCCGCTGATCTGCAGTTTGTAGTCTGCACCACAGTTCCACCATTGCCTCCGTACGGAGCTCCCATGTACTTAATTGCTTGAAGCGTTCCGCTAATGACACTGCCCTATAATCATATGAATATTATAAAATTTAATAACATTTTACTAATGCTGTAAATGACATGTGCGTATTATTTAACAAATGTTTTAGTAGTCGTGAACGATAATTATTTATAATAATTAAAATATCACTATTGTTGGATTATGCCTACATAGTGTGCACAGACATAATTATTTTTATCCTGATTATTGATTAATACGTCGAACTTCATTTCAGCCATGTTGTTAACGACAATATCCAGTCGCCCAAAATGATTTAAGCACGAATTGAAGGCACCTGCGATAATACATAACAAGTAAGTATGACATTATAATATAATATTTTTATATTATATGGTATTATGTATTTATGTATACGTATATAAGCTACAAAGATATCTCAAAAGTCCTAGTCACCTTAAAAATCTACACGATAAATCAATGTATTTAAAAGCGTAGTTTTGTGTTGTGTTAAATAATAGAAAAGTTATAATAGTTCGTTTCAATTTTTTTTATCAACAATTTAAAAAAATAAATGTTTTGTCAAATTAATTTTTTTAAATTTCCAAGACAATCGTTTGTTTTAATCATGTTTTTAGAACAGTTTACATGTATATATTTATATTATAAACAAAAAAAATATTAAAATTTAATGAAAATCAACTAAATCATTTATATATTTGTTAGTGTACCTATGATTCATCAGCATGATAATATATACTTGTAAAATTGAATTATTTTATTAATTTTCTAATGTTATCAAACTTAATTTTAAAATTCTAAAGATAAAGTCATTGAGCGAAATACCTTGGTTACGTAGATCAAATAAAGCAACAATTGTTGACTACATCATGAACTTAAGAACATTTTAAGAATGTCTGAGTGGATGGGTCCAAAAATGTCCACTTTGTGTATACATAATCACTTTGAACATTTATAAAAAAATAAATCAATAAATTATATTCGTCTTTATGTATCATTTTTTTAAACAAACAGTAACAATTAAAAATATCATTTTAGAAATTTTAATCTCTGCTAAAAACTCACTAATAATTATATATTTATAGATTGTTATAAAAAAATTCTCCTTTCAATTGAGTTTGTTTAAGTATTATGTGATTCATATTTCGCTAACATAACTATTATTCTCACAAAGTTATCTTAAAAATTAAAAAAATCTAAGCGGTAAAAAAAATTTTGTAACTTAAGCCATTTAATTAGAACTTCCTTACTAACTACTATGAAAAAAACGCATATAAATACATCGATTTCTCACGAAGATACTACGAATGAAACATTACTTGGGTAAGTCCATATTATATACCTACTACCTAATTAATTCGAGAATTCCTTAATTAAATGCGTATTGTATTGAATGATTAAATGTACAAAACAAAATAAATATAAGTTAGTAATGGTTGAAGATGAATAATAACACTGCATAGCATATTAGTATTATTTTTTTCATTGCATAAATTTGTTATAAATATTAAAATATATACATATATATATTAGTCGTTGCAAGTACTAATATATATTTATTATCTATAAGTATACCACTCGTGTAATAAATAACCGTGCAAGCAAACCTAAAACAATTTTTTTTTTTATCTCTTTTTTATCTCTTTTGGTATTGTTGATAGGTATTATAGTTCACAGTTCTTCCAATTTTCTTAGAAATTCAATTAGGTTTTATAAATAAAATCTTTAAGTTCAATTCCAAAACACCATTCCTGGAAATTATCGTCAGAGATGATTTACCCGTTTCTGGTTAAATAACACTATTAGATTCATTGGTAAGAAAACCTTAAATCCTTAATGACTTTAAAAATAATATTAATATTGAAAAAAAAATAAGGACGGAGAAAAGTTACGTTGCTTGTTAATTTTTTTTTTTTGTCTTGCTGAATACAAAAATATTGTTATACTTTTTTCCACGTTAATTTTATTTTATTATAATTCTAAATGTTTATTTATTATTTCCTGTATACAACATTGAAGTAATTATTATTTAATATATTTACACGGGTAATATCCGAATATTATAAGTAAGTTAGTACAAAGGAATATTATATTACTAATAATTTAGAGTAGATTTTATATTAGGTTAATAATTTCATACATTTCCTTTATGTTGTTTTTATAAAAAATGAGTTGTTTCCACTAACCAAAATACTGTTATTTATTAATTAGTACCACTGTAGATTTAATACTAACAAATTACAATCGTAGTGAGTGGATAATTCGTGTTTAATATTATGGTGTATACATTCTTCAGGATCAACGAGAAAATAATATTGAATTATTTAAAAATAGTTTAGACGGTACTTATTAATTGAACAGATACTTATTTTTTTTTATTATTATTAAATAAAGGAGGTAACTTTTTAGTTGTATTTTTCATAATATTGCGATTTTATACTTAACATTTTCTGTTCTATAACATCCAACTATCCCAGATTATTTTTCCAAACAATTACTAATTAAATATGAATATCTTGGTGCATATTTTAGTAAATATTACATATTATTGTTTTACAAACGTACCAAAAGAAATCTACTCTCCTCTACAAAAATAGGTAAAATATATCACAGCAAACAAATTGCATCCCGATAATATTTATCAAATACACTAATTGCGTATTGCGTCCGATGTAAATACATTAGTTTCCTTTCCATTTAATATAGACTTAGGAATGTCAATAGCAACATTACATATTCTATTGCTAAAGGTAGGTTAAAAATATTGTTTTTTATCGTTAATTAGTTAAACGTTAAACTATTTAAAATAATAAAAATATATAAGTAAGATTGGGTTTAGTTTATTGTATTATTATATCAAAATAATATTATTAATGTATTGGTAAAAATTTGAACGATACAATATTGATATAATCAAAACTTGTTATTTTATTTACTTCATTAGTATTATTTTTATAAATTCTGAATTCAGGGACGTAATAATTAGTATAGTACAGAAAACCGGGACATAATTAATTGCGGCCAGATATTTAAATTCCTCATGTATATAGTTAAACTGAATTACTTTGAAAAACTCACTTTCAATTTGTATATTATCTGAAATGGAATAACCCAATGCCAAAACATTATTATCACCAAACACGTTCGTTAACTCATTGGCGAACAATTGACATGCTTCAAAATCTATATCGCATAACGCCACCTAATTGTAGATATTTAGAAAAATGTGTTCACAATAATTTTCAACGTTCTACCTATACATATATTTTAATCATTATATTCGTAAGTAATTACAACTTTAAAATTTTAGTATCGATATCATATTTATATATTAACATATTTTAATAACTGTTTTATCCATGTATCCAATAAATGTGTATTTACATAGAACAATAAATCATTTTGGAAAAAATAAAATTTATAGAAATAAATTCATCATTTACTGCAAGAAATACGAGTGTTGGTATAGAATATTTGAAAAAAAATCTAAAAACACTGCATGTAATAGATCCCTAATCATATTTTAAAATTATCGTACTTATTAAGTTAAAACACTAACACTTACAGTGATTATTTTAAAATTGTAAACGTATTATAAAACGTAGGAATGTATAAAAGAATAATATATTTTATGAACATATTTTTTTTCAATTTTGAGCTTGTAAATAACTACTAACTAGGTTCAGAGTGGACTAACAAAGTTCTGCTACCAGAAAATGTAAGGTTGAATATTGAAGAATTTTCACCAATACAGAAAACAAATATATGATAGTCACAAAAAAAAAAAAAAATGTTTTTAAAAAAACACATAATTGTAAAACCAAAATATTACTTCGTTCAAAAACTAAAATATATTTTACAATAATATATTTTTAATGTTATTTACAACGATTGTTAACTGTTAAAATATTACCTACTATCTTGTACTAGTCATAATATATAAGGTACTTACCTTGACGCCATTCTGGAGAAGGTGTTTGGCATACACTTTTCCAATACTCGACATAGCTGAAGTGATCAATGCTACCTGATTCTCAAGTACCGACATTTTATTTATATAACCCTGCAAGGATTTACTATACAGTTATGTATATTTTACAGGAATAGAGTAGATCCACTACTATTAGATGGAGTCTAATAATTATTAATTATTTATTAGATTTAAAATAAATATAAAAAGTAATAATTGAACCTGAACCTGTGTTCAGTCAAAAATTGCACTTCACGTTTACGCGCGAAATCGTTACTTAACGAATAATTATTATTTGATATATTAGGTAAGTACTATTATATTATTATATGTTCAAAATAATTATCATCGGAAAGTTCCAGCTTTATTGATGATTGAAATTGTATTAAATTATATGATTTGACGGTAATAATTAGCGATTCACGTATTTGCAGTTTCGTGCGTGATTTGAAATGGTTGTAAATTGTAGTTTATATTATATAGGTACTATGTAACGGCTAATACATTTTGAGAATAAGAAACTCTTAAATTCTTATCGCGATTTTATTTTGTGTACACGGACTGAAATGTTTCCGAATGTTCTATACATTGATAACACTAAAAAAAAACAATTTTACGAGTAGATATCATACCCATAAAACGCACAAATGCGCAAAACGCAATATTTTATCAGTGAATATAACCAACGGATTGCAACTTACAATGCATACATAATACGATAATCATATTAATAAAATATCTAAAAAATGTTGTTCGATTCACATAAAGAATTTTTTACCAGTTAAACACGGCAACTTTATTATAGTAGGTAGGGTACTTAACCTATTTATTATTTTAACACAAATAATGAATTATAAAAATCACATTTTTAATTTATGATAGTAAAAATCACATAAATACATAAATACGTAATAAATAATTATCGTTTAAACTCAATATTTGTGTTTGGTACGTCCCAACTGGACGATTGATTCATGCATCAACGCGTAAACGAATAGGTAGGTACGTGTAGAAAAATCTTTATTCAACGTAAACTTAGAACACAAAAATACAATATGTATGATGTAATCTGATGAGCGGTGTTACGGCCTGCCTCTCAATGTCTCAACTATTCCTAACCGATCCCTTGCGTCGGTCTCCCTTATATAATATAATCAGATAATAAACAGTAGTGGTGGTGGTCGTGGTCGTGGTCGTGGTGGCGACGGTGGTGACTTTACCGTCACGAAGGGTCTCGTAACATGATTTAGTATGCTTGTCGATTCGTATCTTTATCCGTGGCCCGTGGGACATCGAGTTTCGACTTTTCTGGGAAGAGACGTGTGAAAATACTTTAATGGTTAAATTAAATAATACAATGTTCACGCTGTCTGTTCGTCTTGACCTCAACATGCTTGTATTATTAATTATTTGATAAAAACGTGTCGCCACACCGTACAATATTATGTGTGTTATTGCATTTGATTTATATGTATATATACATATCATAGGATTCGTAACAACTCCCATCAAAAAAAAAATAAATATATTTATGTTTATAGCAAAAACAGAAATCTTAAAATATATAATATAATATACAATATTAGTAATAGAAAATAATTGATTACATTTAGTGTTAGTAAGTAAAACATTCTTTTTCTTTTACATCTTTTCTCATACTCAATGGTAGTATATCTTAAATACATTAATCATTTTTCATAGTTTCTAGTGTTTCTACAATACATTTTTACAATAGATATATATTTTTTTTTATAGTTAGCTTGGAATAAATTATATATTTTCACCTCATAATTTATTGGTAATTTTTGGGTTTTTTTTCTTGATTAATATACTAGTTAAGTTATATTTATATCAAAAATAAAATAAAATTTTATTTAAATTGTTTGTTTACATAACTAAAAGTTCATCCATTCAAATATGCAGACCTTTAATCACTCCTTCGGTTCCCGGTTATGAGTATGGTCTACATATTAAATGACGTCCTTTTAGTATACATATATATTTTTTTATTTCAAACTTATTTTGCACAACTTATACAACTGTATAGGGCCCATGTTATTTATAATATGATTAAAAATGCATTTAGTGATTATAACTTCTGTAATTCTGTTATCGAATCATGACTATGTGCTATTTTATGATCTATTTTACAAATTAACCCGTGTGTTTCTACTAGATTTAACATTCGCCCGTTTTTCTTATGATAGCCTATTTTAGAGGAATACAATAATTTATTGGTCGCGCCTGTTATATCTAAAATCTTTAGGTTAAAATAATTGTCATTATTGTCACTATATACGATGTAATATTTAACATTGTGTTTATGTTTAATTTTAATCGGTTTAATATATCCTTGTACGCGGTACCGTTCCAAAAAACTATGATGGGTATTCTATTACCACTGTGCAAGTATTGACTTAGATAAACAGTTGATAGAGTTGTTTCCCCTCCGAACTTTAGACTAGTTTCTAATTTCCCCAATAATGGTACTAACAGTTCTGGCTTATTTCTAAGTTTCTTACCAACATTTTGCATCACATATTTTATCTCCTGGTGTTGTAACATCTTTAGTTTGTTAGTGGTTGTCAGCACAATTGGCTTGCCTTCTAATTTGATTGGTTTATATTTTTCCAGAGTATTTGAAATCGACCCCAATATAAGTAATAGATCATTTTTATTCAGTTGAGTGAATTCAAAACTCACTACAACAAATTTGATCTTGTCACTGCAACATAATATTATAATTCGGTTATTATATATGTATATATTTAATTTGTATTTTTTTTTCATTGTTATTATGTGTTATAAATTTTAATCTAATTGTGCATTATTTAGCTTATCATTCAGTGGCTTCTCCGACTAGTATTATCTCACTCATTAAAGACGCTAATTGGAGATACGTTCGCGTATATCGCGCACTAATACTATTAATTTTCAGCGTTATCGTGATTATCTCTATTATTCTATTTAATTCAGATTATTTCTAAGGTACAATTAATTGATCATTAGCTATAATAGTCATGTGGTTTGTTCAACACGTAGATCTGTCGTCGTTTAGTGTATTCGAGTATACGTGATCGGTATATGTCTTAATGAATGTCGTAATATCATAAACAAGGTATGCTATTTGTTTGGATGTTGTTTCTAGTATTGACATTTTTTTATTATTTTAATTAAGCCACTTAAAAAAAAAAAAAATGTGTTTCTGTTAATAAAATTTATCTTGAGTATCTTGATATAATTTTGTCTGCGAGAATCTTCTTTTATAAGGCTCGAAATTATTATATTTTTTTTCCTTATAATATCCTTGTATAATATTATATCGTTACCTATAATTGCTAAACTTATGAATTATTAGAAAATTTTTATTTTACTTTTATACACACATATATATTTTACTCATAAATTATAAATTATAATATATCTTATCTATAGTTGACGCGCGTTTGTCGTGTTGCTTTTTATAACATACAACTATATGTAATAGTATGTCCCGTTTTATTACAATACGTTCAGATGTCGCGTGAATTATATTATAGTTATCACTCGGCACTCGGCAGTCGCGTGAAATTATCTTGGTCGGGAAGTCCAATAATATTATTATTATTACTATATTTGTATTACTGTCCATCCTACGTTGCGATGAAAAATTACCTACGCGATTGCACGTATAACAACGCCGAACATTAAAATCGTTGTTTCTAGAACCCTGATTTCTATTAGTATTCCTGCCACGAAAATGATTTCTTCTAGTATTATAATTGCGATAGTTGTACGACGTATTCTGATTATTATTTTGGCCACGGTCAGTGTTCGGACTATTGTTATTTCTACCGTCATCGGTCCTGTTATATCATTTTCATTATTACTCGATCTGAATATTTCCCGTGCGTTATTATAAGTACGTATGTTTTTGTCGGCTACTAATGCCACCTGCATTGCCCGGTCAAGAGAAGTTGGCTTTTTCGTTATGAGTTCAAATCTCATTTCGTCGGTCAACCCATTAATATAACTAACTAAGGCCTGTTCCTCAATATTTTCGCGCAATATTACTGCTTCTGATGGCGGTTTACCTGCGGTCACTGCGTCGCATAACTTTTGAAATATTTCTTCCACCCGATTACTGTATGCATAAATCGACTCGTTATCTTTGATTTTTATTTTGTATAGCTCAATTCGTAACTTCGCGAGATCATAAGTACCATAAGGCGGTTCAAATGCGTCTAATAGTAATTGCTTAATGTCATTCCATTCCTTAATTTCTTTATACCTAGTCACGTTAAAAGCTCTATCTGTCAACTTAGTTTCTGCTATCGTTTTTAATAGTAATGGAACTCGGACGGCATCTACTGATTCAATTATTGTTTCGCACGCGCTTATAAATTGATACATTTCGGTATGCCCCCCTGAATAGTAGGAAATCATATGTAAAGCATCGATAACTTTTAATGTTGTGACTTTATCGTTAGCTGTTGCCAGTTTTTTATTATTATTATTACTCTTTTAACTGTCCTATGCTTTGTATAAATAATAATTTTATTACTTTGTAATCCTATCTTACATGTACTTATATAGTTATATAATATAGTAGATCTATTTTCAAAATCGTCTAAATTTATCAATCGCAAACATTTATTTAATATATTACGTCTTATTGGTTTATTTCTAGTATTTTCATTTAATTCAATTATTTTATCTTCCTCAATTAATCTCCTTATTTTTACGTCATTAATTATTTCCCTATTACTATCACTGAGATGAATATCTAATCGTACTGTCCTTCTCTATTAAATTATTTATTTTATCTAATGTTTCTTTAGCGAGAACTTCAAATTCGTCAAAAACCCGTTTTCATTAATTCACTTTAAATATTTATTACCTATTCTCAATAATGCTTCAATACTTTTATAATTTTATATAACAACACGTCTTATTATTTCAAAAATTATTTATTTTCTTTTATTTATCAAATTAACCCCTTTATTTAAATTTTAAATATCAATATAATTAAATATCATTTACTTTTAACATAACTTTTTATTTCTTAATTTATTTTAAATATAACTTTCCGAAAAAAACTTTTCTTATTACGAATGACCAATAGATCAATGAGACGATTATATAATTTATACTTACAACATCATTTTGTTCATTTTGTTGCTTTATTTTCTCGCCGTTGTTGAACTGCAACAAAAAGCTCGTAAGCCACAGTTGTCGAAACTTGAAAATACGTCTCAGTTGAACGATGACCATCGTAGGTGAAATTGTCTCTGTTGATAGAAATTGATGGAACTCAAAATATTATGATTTATCGCGTTCTTGAAAATCAACCCTGTCCACAGTGCCAATTTTCAATTTTCAGTGCCATAGCTCACTAGTCACTAGTTACACTAATAGGATAGTTAAAAATAAAGGAGATTAAGACGAAGCAGCTAAACAAATTTAATTGGTATTAATATACATAATAATCAAACTATATACCTACCTAATCGTGTTCATAATAAAAATGACCAAAGCGAGATCCACTTGTATTTCTTAGCTAAACTGCATAATATCATTACTTCCTATTTTATATTTATTTTATGAATACAAATTATAAAAAGATTTACCTTAAATTATATAAATATGTATAGTCATTTTGATATGAATGATATAGGTAAGTACTAAGTAAATAAGTAATAAAAAAATTCTGTACAATATAGGTACTATAGTCAACCAAAAAAAAATATAAGATTTCAGAGTGGAACACATGCCCCACTGGCTTTATAACTGCGGCTGAAAAAATTTAACATGACTGTTGATATGATAGACAAAATCAAATCAAATTATAGCAACTAAATTTGAGTTTTAATTTTTAAAGATGAATCTTCTGATAAGTCAATTGACGATTTTTGGTACAATACCTGTACTTTAGTAATATAATATATACTTATAATTTGTATACTTTGTTTTCACAATATAAAATAACAAATATCTTAGAATCTATATAAATAAAAAAAATCTTACGACCCACTAAAAATTGTCTTACGACTCAGTGACCCCAGTTTTGAACAATTAATAAATATTAATCGATTAAAATATGGCTTGTTAGAAATAAATTATAAACATCTAAAGGCTACATTTTTCACAAAATTACTAATACTTTCTTTTTCGAAGATTTTTTTAGATAGAGATGAAGTATTTTAAGTAAATATCTATAAAATCCCCAAAATGATGGGTACCTACCTGCCTAATAATTATAATAGAACAAAATTTCGGAAAATGTAAAAATTTGAATTTTTACTATAATAATATAATTATGGTAACATAATACATAAAATTCGGAAATGGGAAGTTGTTTAAATAAAAACAATGTCAACATTTGTTTTTTTTTTTTTTATAGTAATAGTTGGCTCTTTTTTTGCTCGATTTTAATCCACTATATTACTTCCTCTTCTCCTGCAGCATCATTCATTTAAATAAATTGTACACAAAATAGTTATCCTTGGGCTTAGTGAAGACTTAATTTTTTTTTACTATAGGTTCTTACACCTACTAATAAAATATTTAGATAGTGAATAAATTAAATTAAATTATTTTTTAGTTAAAAAAAACCAAATGGCTCTAAGACTATTTGTCTTACAGTTACATAATATAAGGTACATTTTTTATTTAGTCCGGCAATCAGTTAGGTATGCCCAATATACATTTTTGTCCATTATGTTCTAACTCCAATGTAAATTTTCTTGATGTTTAACATACTTTTATAGTTTCATCCAATATTCTAATATAATATAAAAATGCTTGTAAGCCAAATTAATACAAACAACACATTTATTGTAAATTTAATCTATTACATAATCATTTGAATCACTCTCAAGTTATAACATTTTCTTGGTAAAATACCTATAATACATTTATTTTGCTATATTTCTTGTATTGAGCATATTATAATATAACCTATATGTAACCTATACAACATTAAAATATTTTCAAAACGTTTTTGATTGGTTATCATTTGTGGGGGGACTTGAAGTTTGACAATTGACTAAAGTATAATCACCCAATATCTAGATTATAGTATTTTATTTATTTTTGAATGTTTTATATTTTTTAAATCTTAGAATGTTAGAATGGTCAGCTGATAGGACTTTTCTACAATTTTGAATTGAAACCTTCTATAACATTGTTGTTACTCTTTCTTCGTTATTAATACACATGTTTGCCTATTCAAATATGTTGGACTACCTATAGTGGATTTATGTGTATTCTGGCCTTAACCTAATAGGATAAAATAGATTGGTCTTCAATTGCATAGGACTTAAATAATTTTTGAACTACAGATTATTTGGACCATATGAATTTAACCAACTAAATTAAAGATTGCATTTTAATTGAAATGGCTTATAATGCTTACATGATTTAAAAATATACAATATATTATATAAGTAGACCTGAGAATAAAAATATTTAGCCATGAAAAATACAAACTAACAATAAATGTTTATGAGAAATATTGTATAATTATAATGTATGCATATTTATTATTTATTTCACTGTACACAATACCCAAATTATGTTATTTGCTTAAAGAACATTTTAATAATAGAAAAAGTATTATTGACAATGTCTTAAAATGTTGTAATGTTTTTAAATATTAATTCATAAATTAAAATTTTAAATCTTTATCCATAACTACAAATGATGGAACTAATGTTTCATTGTACTCTGCTGGGTTTAAGTAATCCCGTTCAGTGACTGTATCAAGAGTGTCATTTAATACTTCAGCATGTAAATTAGATGACTTCAAAATTGGTAAACGTCCAACACTTTCAAACACTTTTTGTTCCATAGCTAAACGTAGGGGCATGTGCATTCCTTGTGTGATCATCAAGCCTTTAACTAGCGTTCTGTTTTCTTTTGCTTTGTACTGAAACACAAAAAATAAACTATGTTAGTCATACTAATGATATAAAAACAAATATAATATAATACTTTTAATAAAAAAAAAACAGGTGCATTGATTTTAACTTGTTAAAATTCTAAGAAAAATATTTAACTCATAGCATACTGAGTTGTGTTATAAAAGTGTACACAGATATAGAAGTAATAATACCTAATAAAAATAATTTATAAAACTTAAAATGGAAAATAATTGAGATTAAATCAAACCGATCAATAAGGATTGCACAATGTGTATAGATCTGACCCCCCCAAAAATGTGTTTGTAATCTTCATCAGTTATTTCAGGATATTAGTTTATTACTTATCTGAATTTGATTGTTATTAATATTGTATTATGCCTAGACAAAATATAGACTACTAGATATAATTCTGCACTTTATTGCTCATTAAAATGATGCCTCTTTATATGATTCAAATGTTGTTAAATTTGTTATTCTCAGACAACACGATATTCTTTTTATACTTTTATAGCTGTCTCGAAGTACTTTGTTGCCTATAAAAAAATTATATTTATCATAGAAGACTTTTTAAAACTTATTTCATCATTAACTGACATTGTAGATTGTCAGGCTTCAGCCTACCATATTGTATCGCCTGCCCACGCTATTACTTTTTTATCACTTATTATTTTTTTTAATTTTTTCTTCTTTTTGCTAAGCTTCTAAGGATTGTAGCATGATGTAAAATAACCTATAACCTTCTATCAAATACAAAAGGAATCCAACAGGTAGTTCCAGAGATTATTGTGTTTAAACAAAATAATCAACTCTTCAGCTCTATTATATTATAGTATAGATAGTAAATGAGTACAGTGTGACTTTGGTACTGTATTTTGTTTATGATTTGAGACAGGTCTCCAATACATCCTATGTTCTAAAACTCTATTCAGTGAGAGAACAAATAGATTCAGTATATCTCCGTTCTATACTAGCTCCACTATGACATGGTGTTGTATGGGGATACACAAAATAATTTATATTACTTAATATAACTAAAAATGTATATTACCTTAACTGGTGTGATAAAATATAAATATAGCACTATTTTTAGGGTGTGAAAAATAATATTTGTTTAATTAGGTAAAATAATTTTGTGTGTACTTACATTTCTCAAGTTTTGTTGAACCGGATGATAAGTTTCTTTGAAATTCTTTGGTCTGGCAGTGTGAGCCCTAAAATTATTAAGAGGTTGATTAATTATAAATGTACAGATATATTCTCATACTTAAATTAAAAATATAACTTACCCCAAAATTGAATAGTTACCGAAAGAATTATCCATGAGATCCTAAAAATAGTTAAAAATCAAAAAATTGAGTGTAAACAACACAGTAGATAATAATTTTTGAATTAATTCTCGTAAAAATTGACTTACCATGTTTATTATTTTCTGTAATGTTAATTCAATAAAAGTCAACGTTATCCGTTTATGTAACAGGAAAAATTTTTCAATTTTTTTCTAATGAAATACAAATTACAAGCAGTATAAGGCGCTGAAACACGGTTACTTGCAATTTTGGATAATAAACACAATGACTGCCTTTATGACCAAGACATTTAAAATGATAACCTGAAAAGTTGATAGGAATGGTCCAGTGTGACCACGAAAAAAAATATAATAATATATGGCTATAGTGTAGTAGTTGCAAACACATTCAATAGATGTCGCTGTGTGTTTAATTATCCACATACTTCGTTTAATATTGAAGATATTGTAAACATTCTTAGCTATAGCCTAAAGTTAATAGGTACTCGATTTATTATAGCCATTACATCCCATGTAATTATGTATACAATATTATACGGCACACGGGCTCTGATAATCAGGATGCTCTTATAGTCCTATACTTATACTTTAATACTTATATGACTTATCTACATTGGCCATTGAATATTAACCAATGGTTGGACTGATTGGAGGAACTATAATGAAAAAAAATCCTTTTTTAAATGTCATAAAAACGACATTACAGTGTCGTAAATAGGGTTAGTGGGGTGTTTGGGAGGGGTTTCGTTCCCACTCGCCAAAAAACCACCCAAAGCCCCCTCAAAAAATAATAATATAATATACCTAGGTACCTATGTATATTATTCTAAATAAGTATTGAGCCCCCTCACCTAAATATTTTTCCTATTTCCATCACTACGGTAGAAACTGATATTTTGTAAATATGTACTGAGCTAAATAGATTGTTTGTTATTATTATTATTATTATTATTTATTTTTTTTTTAGTTGTGTATAAGTTATCCTCGAATATACTAAAAATCGGTAGTCGTTCTACTAACTAGGACGTAGGAACTTATTAACATAAACATGAATTTAAAATTTTAAAGCACCATAATCGGAATTCTATTTAATAAAAATGTAAGAACTGTGCTGAAACCGGAAACCACTAAAATGTTTATTGCTGTATCAACAGAACAAACTGAAATTCGATGAAACTCCAAAGTCTAAATGATCTCGTTGACCAATGACTAGAATAATGAATATTTAATTAAAAAATTGCCTATTTTGATTTTATTAATATTGTTCTGTGTTAAACTGTTAATGTAGCTATCATATCATCTAAATTTGATTTCATTATCTTATTTACCTATTCGACTTTAAAAGTTTTAACCTTTTATGTGTGCGAACCAGACGATGATTACAAACAAAATTGATTTTCTTCTTTTTAATTGAATGAAGTCAATAGTATTTTTTTTAAAAAACGTCAAGTATAATTGTTATGTCATAAAAGTTGTAAAAAAGATTTAAACTATCGTTATATTAAGTCTAATTCAACAAATAATGTTTTCTATTAAGTACCTAAGTACCTATAGGTATATATAGGTACCTCGGTACTATATGAGTATAATGAAAATTAACATTAGAATAAAAGGAAAATAAAACAATGTAATTAAAACAAATATATTCTTTATACGTAATAATTACTTAGTACCTAAATAGTGTATACCTAGCTAATAAATTTGCAATAAGCCTCATTATTGATCACTATTATATCATTATTGCCTTAAATTTGAATTAAATGATAAATAATTGCAAAGAAAAAAGACGATTCTAAGCCGGAGATGGTTTATTATTCTTCATTTGCAAGTATGTTTAATAATTTATTTATATTATTAACTATTTATGATTTATATTTTTATTAGTAATACGGTTGAACTATTTTTTTTCAAAAATTTAACATTGGTAACCATTACCCGCATGATGTAAAATTATTTTAAGATTTCAAATCAAATTACCTATTCTAATTAACAATTAACTATTGTATAAATTAGTAAAACGGTAGGTATAACTAAATACCTAGCTTAAAATTAAGAAGTTTAAATATTTTATTTTGATTGTATGTTTTTATTCAAAAAAAGTAAAATAATAGTAAAATATAATTTTTTTCAAAATGCTGTTAAAATGTTCTCAAATTAACTAAAAATTGATTTAAAAAAAAGTTTTTAGGTATCTAGTTTTTGAGATCGTGATTCAACTGTTAAAAAAAATCAACCAGTACACATTATAATGTTGTTATATATATTTGTTTTTATGTGTTTTATAAATAAAAGTTTTAATGCATTAAGCTGGTTTTTTTTTAATATGAATTTAAACAAAAAACTGTGTTGTAAAATTTTTCTGGCCACAATATGTGTTCATTATTACTGGACTCTGTATATATCATAATGTGAAACATTCTCATCCGACACTTAGTAGTCCTGCTGGCAAAGTTACTCGTTCAGTCGTACCCTTAGGATTTATATGAAAACATAATATAATAACGGTCGTATGCATTACAAATGTTACTCATCATTAATCTTCATTAAAATTTTAAATTTTTTACCCATATTTTCAAAAACGGGAATTAAATATAAATTTTTATTTATTACGAATTAATCAACTGCATCAATAATTAAAGTATATTATAAACGAATTGCAAGGCGATTATATCATTCAACTTATTAGCTATAAGTATAAATAAAATAAATATTTAATTTATTAATTATAGTTGACAAATAAATAATAAGTGCAGAGAGAATAAATACAAATATGCGTATAAAAATGATTATTATATTTTTGTTTTATTATTAAACATTTTGAAATGATTTTATAGGTAAGACTATAAAAGACATTTTGTGGCTAGATGCTAGATAATATAAGTAGTTATTGGCAAAGACAGAGTGAGAGTTGGGGGTACTTTGTTTCCAAAAATTTCTGGTAAGTCGCTCCAATTTAAAATGTACTAGGTACTTATCAATAATGAGCACAAACCATTTTTAGAAAACATTATAGCTAGAAAGACTTTGGTTCCCCCAAAAATGTTGTGCTGTTTTCACTATAAATGTAATATAGTAGTATATACTATAAAATAATATAACATAGAATAATATTAATTTTAGTCTGCTCATTGAAAAATACTTACACGTGATAAGAATTTACCTAATAGACATACATACTAAATCAGACTATATATTTTGTTCGTAATATATATGAATATATGACTATAGTCGACTTTTGTTTATATGTTCACTTATTTTCTACATAATACTTTGTAATGATTAATTTGTATGATGTACTTGTTAAAATTATTGAATACATAACATCGTGAGTCATGAGCCTCCAAGGATCAGGAGGAAGTTAAAAGTGTGAATTAAACATTTATATATGGCATAGGCAATTATATTTACCAGTGCTTATAAGATATGTAAAATAAAATTACATAATAATTAATAACTAATAAGTATACTTACTTTTTATACTGTATTCTAAGTCCTTTATTTTTTTTACAATATAATTATTGATAAATATGTCCTTACTCCTTATTCATAATAATACGATAATAACTAAATATCCGAGAACTGATTCAATAATATTGTACTTATATAGAAGTTATGTAAACATTTTTACTCATTGTAATAACATCTACACATTTACACTAAATAATGTTTAAATTTTATTTTTTTTAATAAAAGCCATTTTATTATTTATTTATTCTTTAATTAAATACCTACCTCAAATTTAAAATGTTTGTTCCATTAGAATTTATATTAAACCAGGTATTTATATTTTATATACATCATATTGGAATGTTATGTCTTATGTGTAAAGACGTTAATACATAACAAAGGCAGTGACATAATAATAACATGATCAATTTCAATTGGTTAATTTAAAAATATATTTTCATATAAATATAAAATACAATATTTATCACATATGTCATATTATACACTTTAATCATTGATTAATAGAACCCCTTTAAATCAGTAATTGTTGGAGATCCCATTGATTGACTTTGTCAATCTCCCTGCTAGTTGTATCACTGACCTCACCCCAATTAAATTTAAAAAATCTAAGAATACAAGATTGCAATATCTACTTAAAAAATTTAATACGTTGCGTGTGGTTCAGTGGGTGAAAACAAATAGTGCACTGAATAATAATTCTTTTAATCAATTTTATATATTTTTAATGACATATATAAATACTTAAAGATAATAGATAACCAAATTATCACGATATGTTTAGTTTACAGAAGCTGTGGATGTAATTGGTTGGTTTTGAATAATATTAACAAAAAACAACACTTCAATTTTAAAAAATATGTGATTTAAATATTATAATTTACATATATTTAAAAAATATCATGTGATATAGACATAAACGATTTTATTTGTTCTAAATATATATTCAATGGTGTCTAGAGAGGGGAGAATATAGTCCAAGATTGCCTCGAATTAAGTATAATTTCTTAAAAAATTAAAAAAACAAACTACACAATACTCGCTAGTACCTCTTGGCTCTTATACAGATTTATAAGATGTCGTACTAGAAATAATGTTTCTATATTTCGCAAATAATAGTCGCAGTTGATTTTTTTTTTAAATTTATTTATTGAATGAAATTGAGGTGTGTGGCAGCGTAGTTATGGACCCTATACTAATTCGATATTATGATATTATTACAATACCATACTTGGTGCTACTGATAATATGTACTATAGAGTGTAGATAATAATACAGGTATATTTCGGTATATGATGTATAATAATATATAATAAAAAAAAAAACTTTTCATTATAATAAATAGTTAAGTAGAAGTTTTTAATTCCTACATAGCATGATTATATATTAGGTATTTAATGCCTAACTTATTAATACGAGTAAGTATGTAAAATGTTTGCGTTTCTAATGTAGGTAAATATATATAACATAAGATTTTGTATTAAAAGGAAATATACTGGTGTTGTAATTTCATTTGTTTGAATCGTATTTTATAGCCACCTTGGTAATAAAAATTTAAACTCCCACTCCCAGGAAAACAAATGTACAAAGCAATAGTATATGCAGTCGACATGGTAAAAAAAATATATTTCCAAGAAGTCCATAATTTCATATAAATCTTTCGCGTGCTTAGTTCCTTGGGTTTATTCGACATACAAAGATTTAACAGCTCAAAGTAAAGTGTCTAAACTATATATAAGCTATTTTTGTTTTACAGTTGACATAATATGGCAGTCATATATACACTATACACAACACCGAGTCCAGTAGAGTATCCATAGTAGGTATGCAATAAAGTTGAATTACTGTAAAATGTAAGAAAATCAATTTAACCTACATAATATAGTATTTCATAATCTATGTATGGATGTATGAAACTATAAATATTTACTAAAAATTCTCATCAGTAGCGTAATTATTATTATTATTAAATTTGTTTTTTTTTTAGAGAGGATATAATTTACCACGGAGACTCTTTCCCCTATACCACCCTTTTCATTCGTCTATTATCATAAAAAAATATGCGAATGGTTTTTACTAATAATTAATAAGATGACAACAATAATTTAGTTATTTTTGATAATTTATATTTATTTTTAAAGTTATAATACAAATTCTATTTTTCTTGATTTCTGTGCTATTGAATTGCTTCAATTATTATGTTAGCTTGTCATAATACAAACTTTTTTCTATCAAACGTTATCCTTTATTTTTTATATATAACTTATGACACAAATTAAATTTTTTGAAAATTTCAATATTAGTTTCTATATGAATACGTAAAGTTTACAAATCACTAACCCTTGTGAACTAAAACGCATAGTCTATAATATTAGTTTTAGAATGTATAGCTTCTACAATGATTGATTGAAAACTATATTTTATGTCTATATGTTATTTTATTATTTGTATAAACTGTCTTAGTATTAATGTACTAATATTAATGATTACTAGATTAAATATTATATTATCTTTAGTATATTATTCTTAATACATATGATCTACTTATTCGAATTTCATCATCAAAATACATCAACATTTTCAAAAAAAAAAATCATCTGTTTAACAATTTACCCTTAATAGTGATAATAATAACACTCACAATTGGATAATTCTCATAACAAATAAAAACATTTATATTACCCCAAAATATGTCTTAAACGACACAAAAAAGTTCAAGTATTTAAAATTAAAGTCTTTAAATTTTATATTTACTTAGGACTAAAACTATATTATGACTGTCAATACAGTCATTAATTTTTTAAAGTATTCCATTTTTATATTTGTATTCTTATTGATATAATTTGCTTAGTCCAAAAATTTTCTGATGAAAAAATAATAATGTGAAAATATAATATTTAATACTAAATTTTCATTTAGCAAAAATATATTGATAAGTTAATCAGGAGTCCAATATATTATTGGTTTCAACGAAGTGGTAATTATAGTTACAAAGATAAACTCAATTTTATTGATACAATGTTTCTTCTGTGTAAATAAAAGGAACATTCATATTGTGGTTTATATTTCACTACAATCAATGTAAGTATATTTATAGTCACTACCTCTGACAGTACTGCAATGTACAAAAGAAAGAATGTTCGGCACTTTAAGAAGAGCAAATCACGGCTTCGTTCGACCATGAGTGAAGAACGGAGATATGTTTTGTATTTGATGATTGATGAGCGTTAGTCGTCTGTAGACTGACAGTATCGAAGACCATTTTTATGAATAAGAGATCATAAATAATATAGAAGATCTAAATTAATTCACTTAACAGAAAAAATACTACTTATAACTACTTATAACTTTTAAAAAATAGGTAGTACATAAATAATAAATATTAGCATATTTAGAAATACATTATTTTTTTAAATAAGTATTGTTAGTGTTTTAAGTTTTAACTAAGTTAAACCATTCATGTTTAAGCAAAAGAAAATGTATACAATAATATGATTAAGATGTCGAAATATAGTGAATCAATAATTGGATTTTAATTTACTTTAGTACTATAATAGTAATATTTTACACTAATTATTCCCATACTACTGTTTGAAATTAATATTTAATATTACACAGAGCAGGGTCACCAACCTTTTTAAACAAGTGAGTTACATTCGAAATTCTGAGTCACTGCAAAGTGAGTGGTGATCAAAAGTAGAAATTAGGTCTTAAGGAAGAAATTTTTTTGATGAACAAAACAAAAGGGTGTAAACTCTAATGAATAATTATTTTATCGTTTCTTCATAATAATAGTAATAATAATAATCTATTAATATATTCTATAATATTATAATAGTACATGAGAAAAAGTAAATAAAAAATATAAATGTATTAATTTATTTACCTGGTATTGGTTTTCTGCAAGTTTTAAATATATTGGTATATAATTAGAAATATCTGCTCATAAGCTTGAATCCAAATTACTGTTTGTAACTTTTGTCCGATATTTGTTCTTTAAGTATTTCATACTTGAAAATGTTGACTCACATAACGAAGTTGAATCAAAAAATGAAATTATACGAAAAGCAATGCTTCGTAGATTTGGGCATTTTTGAGTACTTGCGTGTTTCCAAGACTCCGAAGTAATGTTAAGTAGGTACTGAATCATTCTGTAACGTTATTATTTCCATTTCCAAAATTGTTTTATCGAGATCAAACAAATTTCCAATTGCATTCGCTCTGGTCTCAACATAATATCCAGAAAACGGATTTGATATAAACTATAGGCAACTGGCTCAAGTATTTTAAAGTCATTGAATCATCTTTTAAATTTGGATCGTATATCCTTAATTATATTTTATGTGGTTTGTAAATATTTTATTTATAAATATTTTCAGAATAATTATTTATTGTTTCTTGAAATTTAGGGAAATGCTGGATATGAACATTCTTCATTTTATTTTATCAATATGCTAATTTACTAGAAAACACTTGAACATCTATCGACATTATCTAACTATTTATTATGCAATCGACCGATAATGGTAAATTTAATTTTTATTACAATCGATCTGTTTTCCTAGAAAGATCGACAGGTTGGTCTGACATTAAGTATAGTGAATATATTATACAATATAAATCCAAAAATATTGAAAGTTAGTATGAATCGTATGCAAAGAGCATATCGTTCTTTACTTTGTCCACTTCAATGCAGAATACTGATAGGTACCTATATTGTTCTTAAAAAATTAATTCTATATATTAGTTTAGAAATATGTGTATATTTTCGTGCTTAAAATTTGTTTCCGAACGATGCTTAGTCTAATTTTAATATATAATATAAATTATATTAATGATACAATAGTTTATAAAATACCATTCGGTTAATTTCTATGATGTATAAAATTTTTATTTTAAAATGTATGATACATGAATAATATTTTTAAAATTATGTTATAACTATGATTTTTATTTATAAAAAAATAATTTTAATGTTACAATTAAAAATATAATATTGTGTCGAACTCATACGAAATATTATGAATATTTCCAATATTATGCTCATACTAATTTTATTATATCTACTTAGTTGTTAAACAGTGATGATAAAAACAAGCCAGTTAATATTGTATCTATCCGTTTTAACAGTTAAAGTCTAAATTTAAGTTTGAAAATATAATAATATATTCATATAAATAAGAATATTATATTGACATGAAATATTTTAACTAATTTTAATTAAAATTATTATTAAAAAATAATCATAATTCTTAAAATCTCACGCACATTATCGGAGTTCTTAGCCGATTATTTACTTAAAAATATTAATATTTCAAACATTTAAAATAAATATGAACACAGAAGAAATGTGAAAATATTATACCACTGGGAACATGGATATAATAATTAATAGTTTAGATGACCAGACTTTTGATCTCTCTTTATTTTGCTGTAAGACACAAGGGACGCATTTTATTGTTGACATTATAAAGGTGCAAGAGTAAAATATGTGTTTTATATTAACTTCGCGAAACAATTTATTATTATTAGTATTTAGTTTAAATTATTTGAGTTCTGAATTACTGAGCTATATAAAGTATAGTACTTAACATTTAATCTGGGTCAACTTGTACTACTATTTGTTTATCTATAAAACTGTAATTGCAATTTCTATTAAGACGTTTTTTGTATTTTTATTGTTTTTTTTCTACTATTTATTATGCGAAAAAAGTCTAGAACTTAATTAATATTAAAAAAAATATTTAATTGTATTCAATAATTAAAATTTACTTAGGCACTCAAAATTCAGCTGTTGAATATTATTTAGTTTATAAAAATATATATATATTTTCAAATTATAATTAGGTACTTCACTATTTACATATTATACTAAATGTTGATTCTTAAATAAATAAAACAATATTTTTTTTAGTTAAAAATTTTAAATTTGTTTTCATAATAGGTACTTGGTGTTCAGCAGCTGTTCTTAAAAACATAATATTTTTTGTTTGTTTATAATATTATATGAACTTTATTGTTTTGTTACCAATAATTTACATGATATATATCGTTGTGGCTGTTTTTTCTACTAATGATATATTACAGACTAGCAAGTAGTAATCACTAAAGAAAATATGATATCTATTTGTTTTATATAAAAATTAATTGGAATTTAAAATAACTAAAACTGACCAACAATTAAAAAACCATTAGGTAGTTAACTTTCGAATAATGACTGTCCAACAACACTATTTTTTTTTTTGTTACAACTGACGGATGTGAACTTTCTTTATAATATTTTAGAAAGAATTTTTTTCTTTGTAATTTAAATTGAAATAAATTTGATGTTTTAAACATAAATTATACAGGAAGTAAAATACATAAAGAAAAATCTCTGACAAAGATAAAGTTTTCTTCTTTATTAGTAATAAAAAACATTTTGATCTACGGCCATTCTATGGATTACAAGAACCAATGACATAAAAAAGTTACTTTTAAAGAGGTATCTTCATTACGCAACACTCAAATAACATACCTACTGAAATGGCATCATTCTTAGAAAATGTGTTTGAAAAATATTAAAGTATTTAATAATTTTAAATTGTTAGTTAATTTAATTAATAATTAATAAAATATTTTACGTTAAGGAACACTTAAAAATGCATTATATAATTTCAGTCTCTTAACGCATGTTTTTAGGTGTTTTCTTATTTTATATATTAAGCGAAGTGATGAATTTATTGATTTTACTATGATGTTACTCTAGTTTTATTTTATTTTTGTAAACACGATAAGTGGTCGAAAAAATGTTTCGATTTTAACTTTGATAGTGGTTTAAGATAGAAAATTGGATCTATTATACACTTTAGTGAAGTTAAAGTTAAAATTGCACAGTAAATTGTAGCTGAATCAAAATAGTTGGACATTTTATTAAGAGATTTCTAATAAGTTGCTAATTTATTACCAGTTAAAAAATATCGGAAATTTATAGCTACAACATTTTTTATAAAGTTTAAATTTAGAATTTTGATATAATCTATAAAATCTTGTAAATTTTCAAATTATTTATTTTGTAGTTAGAAATTCATAATCAATTTTAAATTTTTCTATTTAAAATTTAAAAATTTAATATAATATTCCTCATTAGTTTCTCTACCAACAACAGAAATAAAAAGTCTACTGGAATGTTTCATTACATTTTTATGGCCATTTGAAGTTTTTACGACATGGGATATTCACCCGTATAATAACTATTCCTCAAACGATTTTTGTTTTATTGTTATAATTCAAAAACAAATAATGTCCTAGCTATAGATACTTGAAATTTTTAACAAACTTTTATGTTTACATTTTCTACATAAAGTATAATTTTCTTAATATTTACACACTTTTTTAACTAGTTATAAAAATTTGATGTCGATAAAAAAATCCTACTTACGTTGTTTTTAAATCTATATAAAATTATTAAAAATACATAGGCTGTGTAGTCCCATTTTATAATATGCGTTTTAAATTAAAATGTTTAGGACAAAATTCGTCAAAATCACAACATTTGAACTTCAAACTTTTCCGTATATAATGAATTTAAGTTTACGCGAAGATATATTTTCAAAATATTTAAAGTATTTTTTAAATATTATCTTTTTAAGTATATTATGAACCAACACACACAGTATTGGTGTATTTGCTGAGTTTGAAAAATTGATAAAACATAATGATATTGTAATTAACACGTATTGAAAAGAAAGTCATCTTGTAATAAAGGTGCTAAGGCTGAAGCCTGAAGAGAATCATAAACATATAGGTAAAAAAATAATTGAAAAAACGAAAAAAATTTAGTTGTACAATATACCGATAAAATCATAAAATCACTTATAAAGATAAATGTAACGTAAATGTATTGATGAAAATGAATCAAAGAATTTATATGTGTTTTGATTTTTGAAAAAGTTGAGAATCTATTTAAAATAAATTTTGATCGAAGAATCTCATTGAAAACAGCAAAAAAGCAAGTCATTGCAAAATATAATAAAATAATAAAATAATATAATGAATTTCATCTCTATAAACATGAACATGTTTCGAGTATAATTATTTTAAGTTTAAATTACAATGTAATATTATTTCATAAATTTATTTTGTGCGTCTAATTCAATTAATCAAACTAATTTTATTTATTTATCACCCATCGTTTAAAATAAAGTTAGTGGATAAATAATTATTTATTATCAGTGTCGTTCCTTGGATTTGTAATGACAGATTTGAAAAATGTAAGTAAAGTTGTACTAATTGTCTATAGTTGTTATTTTTTAAAGTGATCTCTTAACTTTACAGGTAACATGAGATTTTTTTAAAAGTTATATCATTCCACCTTTTGTTTTACAACTATTACTGTTATGAATGGTATGTTAGTTAGCATAATATTATTATATAAGTATTCAATTGACTAAAATAATTGTTCATTCTTATAAAAATAAATCAGTGTTTCGTATAATATCATATTATATGAGACATGAGTGTAAAATAATAAATTACGTAAATAACACAACATTTTACAGCCTAAATAAATTTGAATAATATTTCAGTAATATATCAGCATATTTAATCAGTCCATAAAATCGTTTCACAGTCTACAGAAATGCTAGTATTACAAAACAATTCAATAACCATCGTTAGCACTAGTTAACTACACACAAATTATACATGTTGAATTCATTGAAAATTCATATAATATAATAATACACTTAAAAAAACATACATAATTTACGCTTGGTTCGCAAGTACTACGTAAGTTTTAAGTTAAATATTTTTAATCATTCGCTTTATTGAATGAGGCAATAATTAAATACATCCATTGCAGTATTGCACAAATGTATATAATATTATATTAATTAATTGAGGATGTTAATCGTATTAATGGTTCACTGAACAGATATTCTATATAAAATGTAATAGGTACATGTAAGGTATGTTTAATATAATATAATTTAATGTATAATTTAATATAAAGAATGCAACTCAAATAAGTAATTTTTGACATACAGTTTCGCGATGTAAATATCATCATCATTTTTTATTATGATTACCTGCGTCATAATATTATTAAGTGAAAAATTCACTCGCCCATGTAAATTATAAATACAATATTAATATATAATATTATGAATATTATGAATTATTATTCTTTCACGGGTAATTATTTTCTCAAAAAAACCATTTATCTTTTTACATAAATCATATTTTTATAAACAACCCTTGACTTAAGGCCTGGAACGTGAAAAATAACGAAGGTTTGATCAAATTTTAAATAGCTGACAAAAAAAAAATGTATGATAATGTTATATGTACCATTGTTTGTTGTTTATTATTTCAGACAATTAGTAACTTGGTAATTTTTAACTTTAAGGTAATTTGCGCATCAATTTTTTATTTTACTATACTATATAATTTTCATTTAAATTTTAAACGGGTGAGGTTGTATTACATAAATTATATTTATATAAATAGTTGTTTGAAACTATTTTAAAAAAAAGAATACAATAAATACATTTAACCTTAGAGTATGAAATAATAAATTATAATTAGTCTTAAATAATTAGAACTTCAGAATGGTGGACAAAAAATGTCTAATTCATTAATAATTTTCTCAAATCTATTACGGAGGATTAGGACTTAAATAATTATATTTTTCTTTAAAAAAATTCAAATAAGCTAATAAATTTAATAAACTCTATAGATACCAATTAATTTTTGCTATAATGTGATAAAAATAATTCATAAATAATAATAATTCACAAATATCAATTCATTAAATTGTAAATATGTGAGTATACTTCAATCTGAAATTAGTTCTACTGATTTTATTTATTTTATTTAAATACAACTTTTTAAGAATACAATTATTTTAAGAAAATTATGATACTTGTAGCAATATTAGTTTAGTTATCAAAGTTAATTTTATCATCAGTATAATAAAAAAATATATAAATAGCTTTTTAGACCGTGTGTAATATGACTTGGAGTAAAGATGGATGTTTAGTTATGTACCACTTGAACAATTACTTCAAAACTAAATTTATGTGTGTTAAATAGATACTTACTTATATTGATTCAACTATATAAGCGCAAGCACGTTAAATAATATGTAGGTTTAGTAAAATATTTGCTTCTCTCTAAATTATCAGCGTTCTAAAGTAAAAAACTACTATAGTAACGAAAGAAATTTAAAAGTTTTAGAATTAATAGAATTCAAATTGTATTCATATAATATGGTAACATCATAATTATTAAAATAATAGATAAATTATTAAAAATATGTTTACTTTTTTTAGAAATTGTCTTTACTCTGTACATCACGAAAAAATGTTTTCCACGTATTGTATCCATTATAATGTTACCATATTAATTTAACACAATATCGTTTTTCAACTTAATTTCCTGAGGGTATTTTCTTGTAGGGTCATATTTATTTAAACAATAGTGAAAATATAAAAATCAACAAAATATAATACAAATAAAACAAAATATTATAAAAAATTAATCTAATTATATTGTTAGTTTGAAAATGTTTTTTATACTTGTTTTAAAATTTGAAATGTATAACATTACTGTAATTGCAGCTTGGAAATTAGAAATTTATCAAAAATACTTCGTGGACATTTTTTAATTTTGGATATTATTTAATATTAAAACTGTTGCTACAATATCAAACACAAATATTTTATGTGGTCACAAATTCTTAACTATAAACATATAAAATGTTGTCCATTTACGATATATCAGTGACAGATTAATACCAAACGGAGGGAATATGAAATTATTTTGATGTTATACTTTAATTTAATTGTACCGAGTAGAATTTATTATTGTACGAAAATAAAATATAAATGTAATGTATTTTTTTTTATAATATATTTATTTTATTCAAGAGATTGTTATTTATAGCATAATTAAAAAGTTGTATTTTTATAACAATATAGTATTCTACGCAACGTTATATTTTTTTCTAACTTGAAAAATATGGAAAAATTAAAAAAATATATAAAATATTATGTCATTAATTGACTTCTCACAACAAAGCTTTCCGTAATTTAGTATACTTTTACCTTCCTTTACCACATTCTCCTCGTGAATGGTGGGTATAATTTGTAGATTATAAATAAAGAAGAAAAAAATATTAGTATTACGTCATGTTGATTTTAATTTTGCTTGAAACATGGAATTTATTATAATATTATTATTTATAGGTTTTCGTCCAATCAAAACATTTTTCATTGACAGTTAAAAAAAAATAATAAATTGAAAATTTCAATTGTTTGTAAATAACTCAAAAACAGTCAACAAATTTTAAAAATAAGCCATGATGGAAGATGATACTATTAACACCTGATGCAAACTTTAAGTTTCTACGGTTATTTATTTTTGATTTATAACAAAATAAAGAAATCAATTTTATTAAAAACTGATTTAGGGTAAACATTTTTATTTTTTTCTGATTATTAAATAAAGTACTGAAAATTTTTACTTTTAATCCCTCAAAATATAAACTAAATTCAGTTTACTACCAGAAAACACCGCCAAAGTTATTTTTACTTCACCAAAAGTAAATGACAGACAAAAAAAAATATAAACACTCACACCATTGTAAAATTAATACATTCATCGCTTTGCTTAGAATCTATAATTCTAAAATTTTAATGAGTTAATTTTAATATCAATATTAATTTCCAATCCTTATTATCTTAATATATTATAAACCTATTATCATAGAATATTTCCATTTACACTTAAAGTTAAATCAAAACCTATTTGCTTGAATTTCAATTCATAACTGTTATACTTACCTTATTTTTCAAATTTAAGTTATGGCAGAATTTTTAGTCGTACATTCGAGGATTTATTCATAAGATAGGTACTTAAATGATTTTTGCTTTGAAATAATACATGCATATTGCATATATTACAGAGTAAACAGTTTTAATGAATAAATATAGCTTATTAGTTATAAGATACACTAATAATATTTCTATTGTTTAACTAAATGATACAACTCACAACGAATAAACTAGTTATTTTTAATTGTGTTATTATTACACAATATACAGTATTTACAAATAATTATACTCGGCTATTAAGTTGTTGTTATTTTTAGAATCCGTTCTAATTCATTAAGTAAAAACTCGGTAATAAATTACGTTTATTTAATTCATTATTAGCTTAACAGAATAAAGTGATAAATATTATTTTAAAAATACGAAAAACATAAAATAGGTCCAGATTGAATAAATAATAAAATTAATTATTAAAGTTAAGAAGATGGTTATTATTAATTTTTTAATCTCTATTAATAAAAAGGAATGTTTTTATGTGTATGTGTGTATAGGCGATTCAGAGTCCAGTCGAGTCTACCGCACTCGTGGTTCTGAAATGTTGTGCATAAGTGATAAGTAATTAGGTGATTACAACATAGGTGATTTAGGTAATCCTAAATCATATACCCAAGGATGCACACATCGAAGACAAATTATAAAATTTTTAAATAGCTAACTTGTTATTAATATTATTTTTATCTATTTTCCAATATTAGTTTGAATACATAGTTACCACCGTTGATATTAAAGTATTTATAAAACAGAAAATTGTTACTGGGTTAATTGAGCCAACATAAAAATTGTACATTAAAAATAAAAAATAAAAGGCGGGCAAGTGGATATCGCTCTGCTGTATAGTAGTGATGGAAAATAGATCACTATAATAGATGTGAAAAATCAAAAAGTTCAATAGTCTATAAATAGTTTAAAAAAGTTCTAAATATTTTGAAAATTAATGCGTTATGCGTAAAAATTCCCGTTTTTTCCGTTACTTTTTTAGGGTTTTTCCTGACGCTATTGAAAACTACTGTCATTTTTTTACTTTCGACCCCCCAAAGTACCACCTAGATTCAATTTCCTTTTCAAAGATGGGCATATATATTCTTTTGCAGTTTGTAGATGTTAGGTAGAACATTAGCACGCCACGTTTAAAAAAATCAAACCCATTAATTGTATGTAAAATATTTAAAAAAAAAACTAACCATAGCAACCGTTAAGTATTTATTTCGCATTAAATTATTACAACTCACACGAGCTAACACGATACACTTTTTACAGAGATTAAATACATCAGATTAAATAAATTTAAACAGACTTAATGGAACAAACAATGATTTATACTTCAGACCATTCATTCCTAGGAAAGCACAATCTCACGGTATGGCAAAAAGTTGGTGAAGGTTCGTTTGCTAAGGTTTATTTGACCAAATATAAAAAACCTGAAGATGGAAATGTAATAACAATCGCAACAAAGGTAATAAACAAAAACCGCGTTTCCGCTAAGTTCGCGGAGAAATTTTTGCCTCGTGAACTGGATGTGTTAGTCAAATTGAGGCATCCGTATATTGTGCAGGCAAGTATGAAATAGGTGTATTACACGAACCGTAATAATAATAATTATTATAATATTCGAGCTTAAATAGAATTTTAAAGTACCTACAGTACATTATCACATGTGATGAATTTATATACAATGGTTTTTAGGTTTTAAAAATATACCTAGTGATATTATAGGTACCTATATCACTTCATTAATCACAATTTTCGTTACCTACTCATTTTTTATGCATTAAAAATTTGTTTTTAATTATGTAATGTAAATTCTCATCAATAGTACTTACAGTTAAAATATCCATATTTTTATGTTGAGATTATTTTGAATACATATGTATCTCGTATGGTAAAATGTAAACTTTATTTAGCGTGCTCGGAAAACCAACCCACGCTAGTGTCTGCCGAACATATAGATAGTTATTATTAAATTCCAACAAATAACTTTGTCATTCTCAAATAAAACACATTATTGGAATAAAGTAATTTACAAACATGAAATCCTCTAGTTAGAAACAGACCTACGCAATAATGAAAAGCGAATAACACTTCAAAGTAAACATTTTTAGTGTTAAGTTAAGCCCATAGTATACGAAATCGTATAGCTTACACTGCTTACAGTAAATGTTTTGTCAAAAACACATTTTTAGTATTATCGATTTAAAAGGCACTATTTCATAGAATAAAAAAAAAATAGCCATATAATTTTTTGTCACGTACGAATATCTTTTGTGCATCACCAAGATTACATAAAATATATTTGTTTTCGTTGAATTCGGTCACAGTGCCGTAAGGCAAGAAAAAAATCGTTTATTTTACTAAAAATGAAATTATTTTTCTTTAAAAAATGAAAGTTTATAATATTATATACAATACATATATTATATTTATGACAATAATATAAAAATGTATAGAGTATAAAAGTACAATGTACAGTATAATTGCCACATTTTTTTAAAATCCAAAAGAGAATTAGAAATACATGTATTATGTCAACATGCGAAATGTGTTCCTAGAGTAATATTATACTGATATTCAATACTGAGGTGGTGTGTATCATATCTCATAAGCCTTAGTAAATTATAAATCAGCTCTTTTCAAACACAATCTTTAAAGGCTTCTCAACTGATCCATCGTATTATTTCTTTTGATGTTGTCCACAGTCAGATCCTAAATGATAATTCTTAGTCATGAACTCGGTAAAGAGAAATAGGTTACAAGGAACAAAAGCATTTTTTCTAAGAATTAACGACGTTAAAGATGAGTTTTGGAAACTATTTGCGTTTAAAAGTTTTCTGTCGACATTATAAAGATTTCATTATATCAAAGTCCTGTTTAGACAACCAGCAGAATTTTGAAAGCATAGATTTTCACTTTTTTTTCCTTTTTATTGTTGCCATGTCACGAATTTATTGAAAATATTGTACACTTATTTGTATTACTCTAGGGATATTATACAATAAGTTTCACCATATACTCGTGCCAAAACTTTAAACATAAAACATAATTTGACTACTCAATGAACATAAATAGGTGATTCAACAAAATATTTAAATACATTAGCTATAGATATCTTAGATTTATCATAGAAACACGTAAATAATAATCGTTTTGGTCATAATATGTGTATTTTATTTTGGATAAATAAAAATAAATTATGAACTACATAATATATTATAGTAATTTTAACTCTCAGAAATAATTTTCCAAAATCGTATTTCAAACACATTGGATCGGGAAAAAAAGTTATGTTTATAATAATTAGACCACTTATATATGGACGGTGGACTGTGTTATTTCAGTACATAAAAATATTTATTTTCGGTATTTCCAACATGCATTGAAAGTGTGTCCTTTTCCGCAGGTTTACAGCATTCTGCAGAACGGATACAAGATTTTCATTAATATGGAATACGCTGCGAACGGTGACCTTTTTACATACCTCCATAGTAAGACCCTGGAAGAGACCCAAATCCGTTCGTGGATAATGCAAATCTTATACGCGTTCATATATATGCATCGGATGGGCGTTGTCCATAGGGACCTGAAGTGCGAAAATATACTACTCACCGACAATTACAACGTGCGGATCGCCGACTTCGGGTTCGCCAGGTTCATTGACCGAGGACGTAATCCTGGCGCGGACACGCCATGCGGCACGCTCACCTACTTATCTCCCGAGCTGTTAGCAGGACAAAAACCCTATAACCCAGTGCTCGTAGATGTTTGGGCAATAGGTGTCGTGCTGTTTGTTATGGCGAACAACTCAGAACCATTCAGAGACAAGAATATAAAAGAAATACAAAAGAAACAGGTGAGCAGTTGATATTATGTAACGCATGCGAACACAAAAAAAGTGGGAAATGGGTACCGCTCTGATGTACATTGGGTGTACAGTGGGTCACAGTAACGGCTGTGTTAAATTTTAATTCAATAATATATCCATTGTATAGGTATACAAAAAATGATTCTGAACGGAAACGGTCCTTTTCACGTGATAACACGTCACTATAATAAGTACATTTCATGAATGATATATATTATGGATTTCGATATAAGTATTGCGGTCGGTCGATTTGACTATTGCTGAAAAGTTGCATTTATTTTATTATTAATACTTAATAATTATTATAACAATATATAAATATACTACATATTATTATGTTAACTTTTTAGTCAGTACCATCACCTGACCGTAAAGTGCGAATAAGTTCATATTATAAATAGGTAGGTCACCTATATCTTAAAATTAATTAACATGTTATTAATTCATTGCATTTAGTAAAATTCATAATTTACTTTTTAAGTTCCCACAAATAATGTTTTTGAATTATAACACATATTAGTTAAAAACGTTATATATTGTTTAAAATAAGTAATTTCAGTCAAATTTGAACTTAAAATGTGTATAAAAGTGTGTATAAATTATATTTGCATAGTTTCAAGATTATTTGTGAGGAAACTTTTATCAATATTTATAAAAAACAAACTAAAAAAAATTGAAAATTTGTCATATATATATATATATAAATACCTCGAGAGGAGTGAGCAAATTTTTAAATTTTATCATACATTAAAAATGATAATATAAACATTTGGTCTTGGTGAACATTTCAAGTATTTACTGACTGATTTAAACAAAATATCAAAAACTATTTAAGGATAAATAATTAATATTGAATAAATATCTAATATCTTAAAAATTTGAATTTCAAATGCTCGTAAAAATTTAATTTTCCAAAATTCTAACTATGAATACTTATAAAAGAATATAGTGACCGTGGACTTTCTTCCATTTTCAATTAAAAAATTAACAACTTACAAGGCGCTTCGCATTCTACTCTGTAAATAATTTTTAATCGGTATTTACAAAAAAATTACAACATTTTTTTTTTGGGAAAAAATAAAAATTACTCAAACCTTTAAATACCTCGAACAGGCTAAAATATTTTGTAAATTTTATTATAAATAAAAAATGATAGTATTAACATTTTTTGAAAATTTCCATTAGATATCTACATTATTCGCTTTTGAGTTACAATATCAATTTTATAATAAAATTCATATTTAATATGATTTGCATAAAAAATTCCTGTTATTCATTTTTTCTCTCTGGTATATTTGAAATATACTAGGAATTTTTAATTTTGATCTCTTTTAATTATAAATTACAGATTAGATGCAATTTTCTATCTCGAATCACTCACAAAGTTGAAAATTTAACCATTTTTTCGACTCAGTCGTTTTTGTGTATACAGACATAAAAACAAAAAAGTACACACCATTATAAAATCAATACATTCTTTTGCTCACTCAGCATCTAAAATAAGAATACTATTTTAAATACTTTTCGTAAAAGTAATCAAGTATGACATATCCTGGATAATTGTTTTATATTTTTAAATTACTTTGTTTCCAAACCCAGTAAATAGTTTTGAATTTGTTGAAAATTAATAGGCACAATAAATATTGAACATCACGATACTTATTTTTATAATTAAAATTTCGATGTATTAATTATAAACATCGATATCCAACTTTTACCAAAAGAATAAAATAAATAAGGAATAAATTACAATAAAACCTACTCATATGTACTTACTCTAAGACTCTAGGTTTATTTTAAAAAAAATATGCTGATTACATTTTTACCAATATATTAAAATAGGTATTTCAAATCAAAAATAAAATTATTCTCTACACAACTGTAAGCGAAGAATAGTAGAAGGGTGAATAAATATATCATATAATAATATATTCATACTTACGAATGTGCTGATTCATGAACCGTGTTTACCATCGTTTTATCATTAACTAAAAATATAAACTACAAAGTTGGTTTGGACTAAGTAGATATGCTATTCATGGAAATTCATGATGAATGTCCGTTGGCAATACAAACTTCTTTTTGAATCCTGTTTTTTCTTAAATGTTCCAAATAAAATTCAAACATGTAGTTTTTAAGACTTTAAACTTAATGTACTAATTATTAAGGATAATAGTCCATTTTGACAAGTTTGAAAGGTATTTAAAAGGATTTAAAAATAATAATAATATATTACCATAATTACATATTTTAAATCGACATAATAATATATAATTTAAAATTTAACATCTGACAAAAAAATATTTAATCATCAAATATAATGATAATTGTATTATGATATAATATATTTTATAAATTATAAAATATTATCTTTCAAAATAACTATAAATTAAAATTAATTATCGATTATAGTCACATATATAATTATTTCTAATTTACATTATAACTGAATAATATCGTCTATTTCAATAACGTCCTACATAGAATAACAAATTTCACCGTAAAATATCGAAACTAGTATGATGTAATCTAATACATCATTTATAAAAGCGTAAAAGTTATTATAAGATTTTAGACTTATTGTAAAACATTGCCGTGTCCCCTAGTGATTATAACTTATAAATGGTTGTAGAATCTGAGAAAACAAATTATTCACATTTTGTCGTAGGTTGATACATATTGCATATATCATTAAAAAAAAACATAGTGTAATATATTATTAGATTGTAATAAATGTGTACATTCGACATTGCTTATTATTTTGTTTACGTTCTATATGTTTTAACACATTTATTATTCTATCGTTTTCACTGGTATGACGTAACAATGGTGGTTTTGCATTACTTTACGAAGCGACTGTCATATACAGTGTCGACCACTAAAACTAAATTGTCCGTTCATGATTTCACAGAAACTTGTGTAATGTTGTGTGTACTTAAACTTGTCCTCATTAAAAAATATATAGACAATACAAATATGAACTTTAAGTAAAAAATTATCATTCAAATAAAAATCTTATGATTTTTTTTATTTTCATAATACCTACCTAATAGGTTTCAGTTGAATTATATAATTATTAAATTATTTTTATTCGAATTATTCACCAGCCATAGATCTAGAAATCTAAAAGTGGCGGAAGCTACATTTTTTTTCAGAAAAAATACGATTAAAATCTTAATATAATATGATAGACTAAAGATAATATGATAAGTCAACAATATTTGATTATTTCTTGATATCAATAAAAGCCAGTGATATAGCGGTGTAGGTGTGGGGAGGATGGAATTACAGCATTTTCTAAAATTTCAAAAAATATTCAAAATGATTTCAGTTTTCTCAGGATGTATTTTATAAGACATAATAATGTATTGAAATTACAATTTTTATGAAGGATGCTGCAAAAGTCTAAAATGTTATAATATATTCATAGCATTAACATACCAAATGTACGAGTGATCCTAGTTTAAGCCAACTAACTATCAGCCAGCTCCTAAATGTTAAAAGAAAAATAATGATACAGACACAGACATAGGAAATAATTATTTATATCATCAAACGACGTTTTTCGTTCCGCAAAAAGATAACAATATTTTATGATAATTTTATATTGTACAGAGTGTATCAAAAGTCTTCATACGATTGCAAATCTATATAGCTCGGCAATTGTTAGCCGCAGGTAAACGACCCATATATTAATAGAAAGATTCAAAGATAAAATAGGTAACCAAGTTTATTTTGAGTTTCTATTAGTATATGGGTCGTTAGCTATATAAATTTGTAATCGGATGAACACTTTTAAAACACTCTGTTTACAGACTGATTTTACAATAATTTTATTTTTTTTGAAGAACTTTTTGGGGCAGTTAAAAATCTCAAATCATATAAATTAAATGGCGATCGTAAGCAAGTACTTTTTTTAATTTTTCAATATTTTTAACCTAAAAAATTACTGTAGTAGATAATACAAATAAATAAGTTAATTATTTTTCAAAAAATATAAATAATTTTTGAATATAAAAACATTGTGGTTTTTAAATATAAAAACTATAAAACAATATTCTGTGCTGAATTGATCGAACTATCGAAGAGAGACAAAACCCAAATAAAAAAATTGTTAATAAATGGATAATTGTGTAATGCTTATGATATTTCGTTTCTTATCTTTAGCAATATATAATATACGTTAAGTTAATAACTCTTGTCATGACAATTAAAGTAAACATTTTTAGTAAATAAAAAATTTGAACACTATATAATGTACCTTTGCTTTATAATAAATACAGTACTATCATATACAACTACACACTAATATATAAATATATCTATTGTTTATAATAATACATAATTTAAACTGATTCATTAATTTTAAACAGTCATATTTTATAATTACTATCGGAAAAATACTGTTACACTGTTGTCGTTAGAACACAATTTTAAGTAATGTATTGTATCTAAACAATATTATAAATTATTAAAGTAGCCTATTAAAATCAATTTTTATTACAACACATAACTTATACATAAGAGTAGTAGTGGTATAGAAATTCCCATTCATCCAAATGTATATCAGAAGTAAATTAGTTATGTTATTGTGGTTTTACAATAAAATCTATTAAGCAAATATTTTTTTTCTTCTAATTTTTGGTATTAAAACTGTTATATAAACGTATATAATTATTGAATACAAAGCGCATTTCATTATTATTTTTTTATTGACTGAGATTTGATTAATTATGTACATTAAACAACATTGATATTTCACGAATATAGATGGCTAAAAAATATTCGTTCCGGAGGTCAAATATGCGAAGCAGAGGACTGAAAGAGCTGATTGCAACATTCCTGGAGCCAAACTGCAATAAGCGAACAAAATTAAAGGATGCTTTGCAACATCCCTGGATCAAACAAGTCTATATCCAAATGCCCGAGGATGTGGTCGAGGCAAACAGTTCAAATAGACCCATTTTGAACAGCAAGCCTGTAATCTCGCTGCAATCATTAAGAGTACCCGGATTTCGTTACCAGTTAGCAGCATACGCAAAAACGGATAGCATTATTAACGAAGGGTTTGCCACATTAAAGAAAAAATAATTTTTATTAGTTTTGTGATAACATTTTGTTAGATAGGGTGTTACACATTATGCATATACATTACCTTTAATAAGTAAATTATTGATAAACGTGACTCTTTAAAAAGGTTAAATAGTTTTCTAGAAATGATATAAAGTTTTCGTAAAATCCTAAAATTATTAAATGCTGATAAGCATTACAAATTGCGCTTAACAGTTAACAATTAAAACAATTGGTTTATTCAGAAATTTACATTTTTCCCCAGAAGAAATGTATTTAAGTACTGTTTAAGACACGATAAAGTAATCAACAAAATGTGATTTTTGACTTGTATTTTAAATGTTTAACTATTATTATTATGCAATATTATTATTTAATAAAATATAATATTGAATAAATAAAATTGTTTATAGAAAAAGTTAATATAAAAACTGATTTACCGTATATTAATATCATTGTAAAAACTCTTTATGTAAATTCGTTTTATTAAAGTATTTACAATATATCGTGGTACTATAAAATTACAATTTTTTATAATTGTTACAATTACTCAATAGTTTTACGGTTTTTAATTAAAATTAGTAAATAATATTGTTGCAATTTAACAATAAAAATTCAAAATTGTATATGTCAAAAATCACAGTTTGTCGATTACTTGTCGATCACGTCGTAAACAGTACTAAAATAAAATTCTATTGGCAAAAAATTTAAATCTCTGAATAATACAACTATTTTAATAACGTTTGTTAAGGATAATTCGTAATGCTTATCAGCATATTTTAATGGTGTTAGTGACTTAACGAAAACTTTTCATTATTTATAAAAAACTATTGAACATTTCTAAAGAGTCATGTTTTTCCGATTGACAATAGTTTATTTAAAGCAATGCATACGTACAATGTATATCACTATCCAAAAAAATGTTTTCAAAGGTCTAATATAAATTAATTTATATTAAATTTCCTCTACTGCTGTAAGTTCTTTGTTAATAGAGCTCATGATTTACTTTTAGTAATGAAATGTTGGAGTTATTGGTTGTTGCATCGTAATCCTTGATTTTAAACCAAACACAACGCAATGTAACGCTATTTATTAAACAAATAAAAAAAAATTGATAAACGACATGTGTAATTATTTTATATGCTTAACACATTTAATTAATTTAAAAAAATATTATTACCTAAGATTTTATGGTACGACAGGTTTTTAAAATATCAGCTGATTGGGTACACCCCATTATAATTTATTTTTATAATTCGTTAGATAATTATAGGTATTTATGTAATCTTTAATTTTATGGAACAATTAAAATACTGCATATTTTATTTAGGTGGACAAGTATCAAATTTGTATTTATATTTATTATCTGAAATTTTTAAACAGAATTATTGACATAATTTTCTTTTCTTACATCATATTACATTAATTTTTTATCGATACAAGTATACAACGAATTACCCGCCTACGAAAATATATAAAAATGTATAACTAATCGTTAGATTGTTTTTCACAAGTTTGGACTGAAGCCAATGAGTACATATTAAATAGCAAACAGCATACCTACAGATATTCGATAAAAAAATATGAAAAATATATATCCACGAATCATGACATATTTGAATAAGAATGAATTAAATTTTTACAATAGCGAAAATAAGTGGAAGTCAACATTAACTTAGCACTTGAAATATTCAAACAGCGGAGGAAATTATTTTTCCGTTATAGTTATATAAATTGTCTGATATTTTCTTTACAGTTTTTACTATAGTTGGGACGAATCAATTTTTTTTATGTCATACTATTTCTTACATTATTGCAAACGAGATTCAATCAATTTGAACACGACGAATTTGTATACTATTCACTTTTCGAGACTTGGGTTTATTGTATAACCGTTTTACATATCAGTCCTCTCCAAAGTCGTTACTAGGTATTTTAAAATGCTTAATACATTACTATATTATTACATACTTGGCTTGTGTTCAATAAGGGGAAGTTTATTACACGTTGCATCAATAGTTTTGCATTTAATCTACAATGTACATATACGAGATACGAATTTCGTAATAACAGAACGGCTCATGTGGCATTTATGACTTCAGTATAAATGTTATTAATATATTCGTCAAACGAAAAGTTTTTAACCGTATCCCGTTATACCAGTGGTTGGTACCTGATATTTTCAAGGCAACACCATATATATATCTCAAAGGATTAAAATACAAATATCAGTCTATAATACATTTCGAAATTGTCATTGATTCTTGAGTAGTGGGTGGATAAGTTAATTTCCTGGATTATGGCATACATATTTTAAATTTAAAATATCAAATCAAATTTGTAATTATTGTTGGTTATTATATTTATAGTGTTTCATAAACTAAATGAACAAAACTACTAATATTAATTAGTTTAATAATTAGTTATTAATTAATTGTGTTTGATTATTAATAACTAACGATTATAATGTCATTAAATAACCGGTGAAACTGAAGTGCGCAAATCGTCTATTTTTTTTTTTTTTTTGATAAACCAAAAGCGCAAATTCGATTTACCTACCCATAGACATAATATTATGTCTATGGTTTTGCCTTTTAATACCTTAGTAGTGGGATAAAACCGCAAAAATAAATTGATAACACTTGATACAATAATATTATTATATTGTACCCATTACACAATAAGTTTCAGTTTAAAATGTGATAATCATTATATTTATTTTTTAAATATATAGGCAGTAATTTTATATTTTAATAGCAACAGTGATCGAGTTCAATTGAAATTTAGTATTTTAATTATCGTATCGTATTTTATCGTAACAAACTACGGTGAAGGTTGATAATCATTTAAAACAACTTTACTGTATTTATACTATATATTAAAACTTATATTAAATGATATTTGATAGCTCTAAGTCAATTTTAATTTATCTAATTTAAAAGCATGAAACTCGTACATAGAAAAATTTCCAGATTGGACTACTTAAAAACTGTGGGCTTCAAATTTTAAATTTAATTTTAAGATGCTTATTATAAAAAATTATGCTAATACAAATATGTAATTTTAATTTTTGAACTCATTTTTATATCACTGTAAAATTTTAATAAAATTAATAACTATATTTGGTTTTGTTCAATCACTTTATTTCTGTAAAATTTATTTACGCTTATGGTTTGTTTAAAAGGTATTTTTTTGCGCTTATGGAATATTTATTTTTGCGATTTTGGTTTGCGTTTAGGTTGCACTTATGGGCTACAGCCATTGAATAACTATTATGTATTTTGGAAAAGTTTATGACATTATCTTGTTGTTGCTACAATTTGTAATTCGTTTCAATAGATATTATTATATCATGTGTTACAAATGTTACAATAATCTGGATTGGACGCATTATTAACAATGTTAAAATTAGAAAAATTAAAAAATAAAAAAAATAAAAAAGAAGACTTCAAGACTTAAAAAATGTAACTAATATTAGCGTTCTTTACAATGATTAAACTTAACCTAACATATAATAACTGAAAGGGCCAAGGGGTGATCTGAAAATATAAAAAATTGAAGAGAAGTTCCACCTCCCTGCGTCCTAACGTACCAATTCGTGCACTGATTAATAATGTTGATAATAAACACTAGTATTAATTCAAAGAAAAAAGTCATTTGTAGTCATGACTGCGAAAAGGATGGAATTAAATTAGAATTTAAAGTAATTAACAGATAAAAATTAAATGGATTTATTAAAAAACCTATATATATATATATATATATATTATATTATCCTAATTTATTACCAGTAGTACTGAAGACAATATGCATGTTCATTTAAATTGTGTATATTATGATTTTATTTACATAATCCTTTAGTTCTTGTAATATCAATTAAATACATTTATGAAATATTGTATTAATTCTAGTTTTATTATAAAACAAAACAAGAATAATAAGCGATATTACAATGTATATTATACGTTTTAATATTAATATATATTATTTGATACAGATTTGGGTAAAATAATTATAATTATATATTTTGTTTATTGTTTTAATTTTTTATGTACTTCAATTACATTTTTTTTAAATTAAATTTATTAATTAATGTTAACCTTTGATGCTATGGATTGAATATTATATATTGACGTTTAATTGATACATGTTTAAAAATAATGATGTTATATATTAATTACTGTCTATATTCGTACATAAAAAACCTATTGTGAAAATTATGAACCTCTCATTTCTATAAAGTTTTTACATTAACGCATCTTAGTTAAAGGTTTAAGGGCTGAAAAATATAAATATCTTAAGTTTTAATCTTCCATAAATAGTTAAGAATTACAAAAAGATTTTTACCCGATTGTTACAGACACAGTGAGTCGAAGATCACTCTTAAGTCAAACAACAAGCAGGGGTATTATTATTTTTTTTTTCAGACCAAATCTCTTGTAAAATATTTTACAATAAGTATTTTGGTATCATAATCTTTACTTGTACAAATAATTGCATATTATATTTATGTACATAATATAAGTACTTCGTAAGGTTATTTGATCAATATGTAAAGCAATGTGGTAAAAAAATCGAATCAGGATGAGTAAATCAATTTAAAGCAAAAAAATGGTTGAACTATATTATAGTAAGGATACAGTACGTAATAGTAGGTAAAGTATTTAGTTTTATCTAATTATTCTATTATGGAAATATTTTAACCTAGTAGAGACAGTAGGCAGCTAGGGTGACTTTGTTATTTGTCCGTCATTCTGATCAATTATATCAACATTTAATCTGCATTATATCTGCCATTTAATGCTCATTTTACTTATACATTTGTTTTAAACGTGTGTACAATAGTATATTTGTATTTGTTCCAACTTCGACAGAATCTAGACTTTACAAAAATTTGGAACTAAAAATAAATTTGTACAAATTAGAACATAATAGTCTTAAATGACTTTTAGACATTTTATTATTTATAATAAATATTAGACTTAATTTTACATGAATTTAATATTTTTGTAATACCATTTCTAAAGACTATTATCTTTAATATTTACATTACATTAACTCAGATTTAAATACATCAACATTTTCAAAAAAAAAATCAACTTGTTAACAATTCATAGAAAAAAAATGGTGGTTCTTACTTCTTATTTGGAAAAAAGCACAATATAGTACAATATAAAATTCCTTATACGACTTAATAAAATCTAAAGAAATTAAAGCAATTGCATTAAGTTCTTAATTATAAATAAATAATTATAAATTTTATAAGTTAATTACTGAAAAAAAGTTCGATGAGAATCATTGAGAATCATTCTGTATTACTTACATATATACAAATACCTTAAGGTATAATGTATAGTAAGCTTATATTTTATTATGTACATTATGTTCCCTTATTTTACTAGTTTTCTTGTACATATAACAGATGTTAGTAAAATGTAAATAACTTTACTTTAAAAAGACAAATGTGTTTTATATTTCAACACAACATTATATTTATATTAAATAAGGATAAATTATACAGTAATACTATTTGGGAGTAAATAATTTAATATTATTCACGATCCTCACAGCATTTTCTACCTCTGAAATTACATTTAGAAACAAAATAAATATAATTTTTGAGATTTCAGCAAACGAAAAAATAAATTTAAAATATACGTTACCTAAATTGTTAAACATGCAATTCTATACGTAAAAGGTCTATTATGATTGCCTATTTATTAGTTTTTATTCATAAAGTAGGTATAATAAATAATACAGTTTTTTGTTATATAGCATATACCTACATAGTTATTTATTTTACAACACTTTTTTCGATATAAAATTGCTATTAGATTTCGAGCTGAGCGAGGGGAAGTTTTCATTGCTTTCTATATACGGTATAATAATATTTTAAATATCTTGACACATTTTAAGCTATTTATAAATAAGATATATATATCATTTTTTTCATATTAAAATTAATAAAAAAAATTTTGAAAATTTAATACTATAAATATTTAAATATATATATATATATATACACGGTTTATATTTATAAACATTTGATGTTACAATTTTTATATAAATGTTGTTGTTGTTTATATTTAATGTATTTTTATTAAGAAATTATTATGTCTCAATACTTATTTGAAGACAAATCACATGAACAAAAAAAAAAAGAAAAAGAAAATACATAATAATCTAATAATAATAAAGAAGTGAAAAAAACGAATTAAATTAATTTAAATTAAACATAATGATAACTAGAAATAAAAGCTAGTGTACTCGAGTACCCGTATATAAAAGTAAAATTTAAAATAAAATTAAAAGGAACAATTAACGTATACAACTTATACAGTTAAATTTTAAACCCAATAATTATTAGAATAAATTTAATTATGGCTTTTATTATTATGGTATTACTAGACAAAAGAGCATTGACGTTAGAAAAGTTGTGAGAGATAATAGAAAAAAAAATTTAAACGAATTTTATGATGTAGAAGAGAAGGACAAATATATAAAAAACGTGTTAAATATTTCTCCCCTTCCCCTACAGTAAGGACTGTAATTTTGTAGTTAACAATTTATTCAATTTTCAATTTTCATAGCTAAGGATTAAAAATGTAATTTAAAATTTCTCATTATTAGATAATACTAGCTGTAACCAAAGAATATTAATGTACTAATTTTTGTTGATTTATTTAATTAGTTTTTATTGGAAAACTTATTAATAAATTCTAAAACGTTATAGTGAAATTAATTTATGGCATGTGAAAATTTTGACTTGAGTTTTTTTTTTTTTGTAACTAGCTGATGAAAAAAAAATTCAAAAACACCCTTCATTGAATTTCCAATTTTTCCGATAAAGGATCAAACAATGTTTTCAACATACAAACTAAAAAACAGTGGTACTCTAGTGTAAAGTGGGTATCAAGTATTCAAGTGTATGTTACTCATCATTGAGTAGATACTGCAGGATGAATTAAATTTGAATACAATGATAAATCGTTACATATGAAAAACTACACTGACTGAAAAATATCTGTCAGTTTTGATATTTTATAATAATACATTTATATTTTTATAGGTAATTTAATTTTCTATTAATACCTGTACGTAGTTAATACGGTTTTACGGTTTTTCGTATTTATACATTTTTGCCATAAGACATAGAATTTATGTATTGTTATTGTAACTATTATAATATTATATATTTATATCATACATAATTGTGATAAGCATTATTAAAAATATTTTATGTTAATGGTATATTTATACTTTATAGAATATGCTTTTTTTTTACGTTGAAATTTCAATATTAATTCAATTTCACACGAGTGCAATCCAGTATAATAGAACCTACAAATATAGAAAATGAATTAATGACAAAAAAATATTTTTACTCATAATTTTTTGAATAATCCATTTTTTCATGCTTACTTAATAGTTAATATTGATTTAAAATACAACCTTATTTTTATTTAATTACATTTTCTTAAAAACAGTTGTATGGAATCTTAACGTATTGTTGATCATGGTATAACGTTTAATATTATGAGGTTGAAATTATATGTCTTCTATACAAATGGGTTTAATTAATTTAAAAGTGAGTTTATAATGTTATGAATTGAAAATGAAATTTATTGTACTTTACTATATATTATTCTTCGATTCTTGATAAAAAAAAAAAATACCTAGTGCGCCTAAAAAATATAAATTTTTTTTATTTTCCAATCATGTTTTTCAGATTACAACTCACACTTTTATATCTTTTATACAAAAAAAAAAAAATACATATAAATATATTATGTATAAATTGTTAGATAGTGGCATTGATGGTTTCTATAAAACAAATACTAGGTAAATATTTAACAAAATTCTTCAACTTATCACTTATTATGTTGTATATTTTTGTCGTACTTAGTTTTTAATAAAACTTGTTGTAATGAAATTTAAAAATAAAATAATATAGTAATAACACGCGTATAAACGTATTAACCATATATTACTAGTGTATTACCTATATCACGTGTTGTTTAGACATGCAGCATTTCTTGATGACCTAAATATCACGTCCTCATTTGTGGTCACTACCTCAGCTAATTTGTGGTTACAGTAGATTTTAATTGAATCACCGACACAGTTTAAATATTGTTTGCAATATTTCTCATGAAATAAAACGGTAAAGATTTTGAAAAAAAAGACGTAATCTCTTAATACAAAGTTAAAAGTTCTTGTATCTATTTAGTAAAATTATAAATATATATATTTTTTCTTCATTACCTTTTTTATTAAAAAAAAAAAATAAACAACTCATCGTTTTTATATATATTTTATTAAGTTCAAATATAATATTGAAAATGTTCCATAACCAACGTTAGCTCGTTTTAATTTTGTTAACAGCCAAGATTATGCTAAAATGTTCCAAGTTGATTTTCGTGTATAAATTGATAACATAAGAAACAAACAAGTCAAAACGAACTGACCTGCGTATTATATATAGATTTTTTAGTCGATGCTTTGTACTTATTACTTATTAGATATTTATATTTAACTATTTCCGATGTATTGACGAATCATAAATTCATATTCTTTAATTCAAATTATGTATTTTTTACTACGTTGAGAGAATTTTTTCATACGCCAACTATAAAAAAGAAATTAATTAAAGTTGAAACCATAATATATTTAATACACTGCAGCTAGTAGTGTATTGTGTATTGCATTTATTTAATATTTTACCGTGGGCAGAAGAGCATCATATTATAATACACATTTTTACTTAAAAAATACACTCCAAATCTATTGGATAAATAATAATTCGTCTCAAACAAAAATACGTTTATAAGTTTCTGTTTTAATATTTCTTATTTTAACAATGTAAAGTCGACAAAGTCGTATTATATATCATTTATAGTATTCCCGACGTAGGTGTATACGACTACATGCTGCGTTACATACTTAAATTGTCTACGCACTGTATTAATAACAATTGTTGACTCCGGATAGGACCGTTTTGAGGATTATCTATTAGGTTCAAACATTTATTACAAATAACAATTTTGATTATACACTTTGAAACAATATCCATGGAAATTTCTAAACATACTATTACAGTAATATTTCTTCAGCATTATATTTCAATAATTCAGCTACCTATTTATACATCACAGTAGGTACATTGTCAATTATATTTATTAGAACATTTATATATTGTGTAAGATATACATTTAATATAACAAAAAAAATCTCACTATTAAAATATATCTAAAAATGTGTATTTTAAAGATATATTTTCAAAAAATACCACGCATGGATGACTACGTACTAATCTAATGACAAACGTCTTTGAAGTTCTTAACTCGACACGATCGTATGCTTAGTAAATTTTTTATAAGATTTAAAGGTCTGCTGACAACTAAATTGTGTTATACCTCTACCAAAGCGACTATATCCGCTCGACAGTGACTTCTTTACCTAAAATATGTAGTGAACATATATTACTATGTTTTGTATATTACATGCATATAAATAAATACAATATTTGCTTATACACCTATATTATTTTGTCAAAACCTATAATATACGACAGTATATATTAAACTGAAATTTAAGTAAAGTTCTGTCTTCAAGACTTAAAACAAGGCAACGCATATCTGTATTATTTACATAAAAACATAATACGATATACAAATACCTATACGAGTATGCCTTAAGACCCAAAGAATATAAATTTGAAATTGTATTGCGTAGGAACGTGTTAAAAATTAATATATGCTATTATGCTTATAATAATGAAATATAGCGCATATTTAATTTTTTTTTTTTTTTTGCAGAGAGTAAGTAATAATTAAAAGCAATAATTTCATAATAAAACCCCACGTAAAAAATACTTAATTATTATCGCGATGAGAACATTGATCACACATTACCCAATTAAATTTACCTAGATTTATCAAAGAGATTATTGCTGAAAATAACAGTTTATAAAACTTTTTACAACGTTTAGAGCCACTAAGTAATCTCTCTGATTTCCACCAGTATAACGTTCGATTTGATAATTTTTTTTCTTTAATTTGCATATACAATAAAATATTCAATACACCGTAATTGTTTTTCAGTTGAACTACTATAATAGTAGAGAATATAGGAATGAAGTAAGGAAATAACGCGAGCATAAGTTTCCTTTTCACAGTATAATTATCTATTATTCCTACGTATTATATAATATATGGTTACAATTTTATTTTCTAGCGATCATTCTACTAAAGTAGTTTCGAATAAGTGGGCGTATAAGAAACGGCGAAGAAGATGAACGAAGACCATCGGTGATTGCGTGTACTCCCCGCAGACGACTCATTCGCGAATGATGTTTTGTGGCGGATGGGTGTGGGGGAGGGCGACGAAATCGTTGTGCGGGTATTTTACTATCGTATAATCCACGGTTGTCCGGCAAAACTTTTAAGTACATAGGTATATAACAGTCTGACAAACTGGATTTTGCGGTTACTAGCGTGCTGATGAACTTTAGCGTGCATACGTTGCGTGCGCGGGTTAGTTAATTTAAATTTAATCTTTGGAATAGGATAACACTTGTTCAGCCAATTAAAGACGATAACGGTTTAACTTTTAATACTCGTGGTACTTTGTGGAGAGTTTTCTCGAGTAACAGCCGTAGGACCTTTATTTTATACGATTTGAAAACAACAATACGTTAACATTTTAATTGGTTTTTTATAGCTTAACAATAATAGATAATAATAGTATACGTTCGTTTTGCTATTCAAATATTTAAAATAAAAAGGTTAACTAAATACATACACATATATTATAATGTTTATCCTATGCCTCTATATAATTATTTTAAAAAGTATTGTAATTTTTATTTTCCAGTGAATATGATTGGTATAGAAATAAAACAAATTAATAAAAACTATATTAACCACTGTTATTGAGTTATTAAAAGTGTAATTGGTTAGCGAACAGAGCGTGTATGGAACAATTGCTCCAACAGTAAAAATAAAAATGCGATTAATTTTTTTTTTCTAATAAATATTTTACATTAAGAAAATTGAGAGATTTCTAATTGAACACGCGAGGTCAATTCGTGAAACTTTCAAAGCCCAAGGGAATCACCTTTGGGATATTGTAGGTACAGTATATTGTTTAGCAATATATATATATATATATATATATATATTCGTTGTATCTATCCTTCACACTTGCAACATAGAATAAACAACCCATTTTAAGTTTATCGGTGCGATCAATGAAGTGAAGTGATAAATATTATAAAAACAGATTTGAACTCACAGTATACACGTAATCAAGTAGGCAACTTTTTTCAATTTAATTTTAGTTATTGTTAAAATGATATATTAAATTTCAAACATTTTTCAAACTTACTGATCAAATTTTTGGATATTAGTGAGTTGAATACACAACGTTTAATTCAAATCAGTCATTAAAATAAATAATAATTATCATTTCGCTACGTCAATTTCATTAATTTTTACTATACCACGTTTGTGAACGACAAACCCTCTTAACCTATCTAAATTAATTCTAAATCCCGAAAATTACTAGACAAAGTCACTTAAATCCGTGACATAAGTTTATATTTACCAATCGACTTTTAATTATTAAGGAACAATACTATTTACCTGTACGGTTTATTTCATTATCAATGTGGCTCAATCGATAGAAGTAGGAAGTTATTGTTATTGAACACTATAGAAGTTAAATTGATTATTTAACTTTGTATTTACTTTAATATTTTCGTTGTTTTCCTTTTTTTCGAAGTTTATATCCTATACTTAAATTCAGAACACTTTTTACGTAAAGCTATACAGCAGTGTAATGAATATAGTAAAAAAATATTCCTTACGGTCGTGAGAGCCTCAAAACTCTTACTTTCTGGATATGCCTCGTAATACTAAAATTGAAATTTTTTTTTTCATTCTATTAATTTCATAATAATGTATTTTTTGATTTATAATTATTTAATAATTATAAAATACCTTCATAAATACATTGGACTAGAATTTTCACATAATAAAATACAAATATGTTGCACTATTTTTTTTTTGTATATATACCAACAGTGAATAAGTGTCGAGCAAACACAACTAATATAAAAATGTAAAAGTTGAATTTTGAGTTATTGTCAATATTGTAGCTTTATTATAATACAAATTCTTTAATACGAATAAATGTATAGTGGATATTTAAATATGACTCAATATTTTTATACTACCTATATATATGTATTCATAGGCTAAATATAATAGTATTAAAAATATATGGTTTCCAATAAACGTTCCGTTTGAAATAAAAGCGTACTTGTTCTTTCTTTGAAATATTTTTGTCAATGTACTTATTTTCTCTAACATTTGAAAATAATTTTATGGAATATGATGGATATAAATTATTAGCGTTATGAATAGTATTCATAAACTCAAAATATGTAAATAACAGATGTAAACAATTCCTAACTAAGTAGATATAATCTGGCATAATTTTCATCGTGTATTTCTTGATGTATAAGAAATATTAGTGTTGGTATTAAATATAACAAATGTATAGTATACACTGATAAATCATTTCGACCAGTGAAATTGAACCACCAATAGGTAGGTATTTCATTAGTGATAGAATAATTTTTCATGTGAATCTCAAGGTTATTTAAATAATTGAACGTTACTAATGAGTATTATCAAAATTAAAAACTTGATGCATTAATTATAAATATGAAAGAATAAATAAATCTATGTAGCATTTTCATTTTTTTTTAATATGGCGATGTTTAACAAAAAATTATATTTGATAATAGTTTAAAATGAATATATTGTATTACCTCCTACAAGCTTATTGTTCACAAAACTTAACACTAATAAAGTAATAGAGTACAATCATTTTTTTTCAATTTTTTTTTTTTTATTTATTTAATTTACATTTTTATAGTTTATATAGTTATAAACTACATACATAATAATTTAAATTTTTTACTAAATATGTGGAGAAAAACATTTAAAAAATATATTATAAAAGACATCTGTAATTACTTTTCTCCGATCCTACAGTCCAAACTTAATTATCACAAAATAAACCATTTTAATTATCTGATTTAAAAATAATATTAATGTTTTCAAAAAAAATAACTTATACTTGAAGCTTCGAGTAGTTCCTAATTAAACATTTGACAGTTTTATATATGAGATGTATCCTTAATAAAGACCAAAGAAAACACACCACACACACAATAATTGAACCTCAGATTATTGACCCTTCCCTCACATAAGAAAATATTTTTAAATTATTAAAAAAACTTGTTTCAATGTCTATTAATGATTAAGGCTAGAGTGTATACAGCATATAAAGGTAAAATAATATGTATTGTTCCATAATACACTGAAATATGCAATGAAATTATTAACAATAATTTTTAATAATTATTGCGTGTAAGTGTCATATTAGTTAATGTTACATCCTCATAAAAAAAAATCCATGATATTTCTAATAGATTTAAAGATTTTATGGAATTACAATTTTTAGTGAAATATAATGCAATATCTAGCCTTTATATTACTTTAATTTAAACATGCCATAAAATATGGATTTTTGGGTTTAAATATAAAGTAATATGTAATAACATACATTATAAACCAAAATATGCAATATATCCTATTAAAATGTAAAATAATTGTACTCAATTATTGGTATCAATATAATGTGATTTGTAAAAATACACAAAAAAAAAAATTCATAGCTATAAATGTTTCCTATAAATTATATCCCTATTTTATACGACCAAAATAAGGTAATCGAAACCGTTCATTTTTACAGTTATTTTAATTACGGTTCTAGTTAAAAATTGAGTAATAATAAAAATATATTTTTTATGTATTTAGAATTAAAATGATTATTTTCCACTTGAAAATCTAAATTTGATACGATTTTAACAAACAAGGAAAAAGGATAACAATATTATAATTATAAAATAAATATATTATAGTTTGTTGTTAAAAGTTTCAATAAAACAAAAACAACTAATGTTTTTCAAAATATAGTCAGGTTCATCTTAAGAAAATAACCTTGCATTTAAATTTTTTTGTTTTATAATTTATTTTAAGTTAGTTTGGAAAAATACTTTAAAACTTGTATTAAACAATACTTATAGATATATTTGTGATTAAATATTTATAACGCTTTTTTTATTTGTAAACGATACATCATAATCTAACTTTTTTAATTTTAGCTTATTGAAAAAAACATTTCACGGAAGAAGAAAGTTCTAACCAACAAAATAAACTTCCTATGACCACCGGATTATATCAGCTCTAGCCAAGGATAACAATTTTATTATTATTATTATTATTACATCAATAGGTTTAATTCTTAAAAAAAAAAAACCTGTATACGAGTTACAAAAAATGCAAAATGACCTAATAAAATACGATTCACGCAAATTCGTAAATTGAATGGAACAATGTTTTTTAAAAAAGTAATCATAAATGTAAACGATTTTTATTAAGGTCTTCAAAAAACTATAATTTTAAATTACTTTTCCTTATCTAAACCATCGATGTGTGAAATATGACAACTAGGAAAGTACCTAACGGCATGATACAGCGAGATTGCAGGGTTATGATATTTTATTGCATTCAAAAAACAATTAAGGGAGAATTTTAACAACTAAATTACGCTTGCTAATATTTCTTATAAATTGTTCAACAGTTGACGTTAGTTTTACCTTACACTCGGAAAAACTTTTGACACAATCTTAAAACGGCCTTTTTAAAGTATCAACTAGAATCTAGATAAAACCTTCAGTATAGAAATATGTCAGTTCTGAAGTACTTCTAGAAGAAAAACTATTAACAAACCAAAATAACAAAAAAAAAAAAAACCCCATTGTACTTTACACTAAATAAATTATCGACTTACTGGATATCTAGAATTTATTGAATATATTATAAGTCTAAGTTAGTGCCTATCTATATAAAAAAAACATGTTACTATTTTAATAAATATATTTTGCTGTGAAAAAATTTAAAATCAAAATACAACTTTAAAGTTAACATAATATATCATCTGAATAAAAATAATAAAAATGCACTTTCGTGAAAAACAATCAGTCATCTAAATTTATTAAACAATATATAGTTTCGACAAAGTATGGTATTGATAATCTTATTCTTAATGCAACAAACATAGATCTACGTTTTCAATAGCTTACTTTCTAAAAATTAAATAAACCATGAATACAAAAATAAAAAATTCATATACATTTTTTTTAAATATATACAATCATATGCCAATGATAAACGAGTCAAATCGATATAATATATCATCACGAAATTAAAGGTAAAAACAATTGAAAATTAAAAAAAACTTTAAACATCAATAACAATTTATTGATAAACAAAAAATAAACTAAAATTAAATTTTATTTTATTTATGAACAACTTTTTGACTATTCTAATAACAAGGTTAAATTGGTGATTGATGTTTTATATATACTACTATTAACTATATCAAAATTAATAAAAAAAATGTCTAAAATATTCGTGATTACATAATATATAAATTATGTTTAGAATACCTATTAACTTATAATAACCATAAAATAATATATATTGTGTTTGCACTATGACATCAATATGTGTAACACAAAAAAATATAATATGAGTATTATAACTATTTAGTATTTATGAATTATGTATATGGTGTGTAATCACAGATTTTAATATTTTGTAATATACGTGCATATTGTATAAAAACGAAATGTGAAAAAAATTGCATGCTTACAACAAGAAAAATGAATTATAATATAATATTACACTGCATAGATAATTGAATTTTGTTGCTTCATATACGAGTTTTCAAAAGCTAGTTTTATTGATTAAAACAGATTTCTATTCTATTATTATTATTATTATTATTGTTATTATTATTATATAGATCATTGTTCGGAATTGATGAAAACATTTTTAATAAATTAATGAATTTATCTTTTGTATCACACGTGAAAACTATTACACATGTAAATTCATTTCCACATACGTTGAGAACAGTATTACTTTTATTAATGCATGGGCATAAAAATAAAAATAAATTTTGATAATATTTACATTTATAATGTCGATGTTTCGATACTCGTTTATATCATTAAAAAAAAATTAACACCGTTTAATTTACTTGTGCGACAATAACTTTTAATCTAGGTAAATGACCCTGAATGTTTACATAAATTATGTAAAAAGCAAAGAAAAATGTGAAACAGCCAGTGTTTATAAATATATTAATATAAGTACCTACGGCACGCGCGTTCCGGTCCAATGTCGTTGAATTAGTTCCGTTTCGCGGAGGAAAATAATTAATTACCTAATACCGAAATCGGGATGATAACATTTTTATACGTTTTAGTAAATTCGTCGTATTTGTAGTCTTAAAAAATAGATATAAAAAAAAACGAGAAGTGATGTAATTATTTCATTTCAATCTTAAAGTGCATACTATTATAATATACAAACCGGATGTCGCTCTGCGTTTATTCACATCAATAACTTTTCTGTCCTGATTTTTTTATTTTTCGAAATATGAAAAACGATGTCAAAAGATGATTACCTCATAATATTATAGAATATATAATAGTGTAACACAACAGGTGCCACAGTGTAATTATTATTACTAGAATTTTGTTTTTATATTATACACCTACCTTAATTTTAAAAACTATTAGGCTACAATAATAGACTCAAAACGAAAAAAAAAATGGTTCGAATTTTTTGTTTTTGTTGTGTCTATTAAAAGTCTGAGATCCACAGCCAATGTAATATAGTTGATTTAAGTTGATACTTCAGAAGTTGAATCACTTATTTTCATTAGGTATACTCAAATAATAGTTGTCATGATAATATATTATAGTCGTATGGACGCACCAAATGGTAGCTGAATAGACATCGTAGTACATTATTGTGTCCGATTTTTATTTCCGCTGTGTATATCAGCTGAGTGCTTCGTCGCATGATAAAATTGCTGAAAGTTTTAAAACGTTTCGGTTGGACCCAAACGGACCCTCCTCACAGGCGTTCGTACGTGCACTTTTAGCGGAAAATTTACTAAACCTGTTGCAGAGTCGTTCGTTACCGCACAGCCATGACCTGGCCGTATCCTTGGGACACGACCCGACTCGTACCTGGGTCGTTTCTTTTCTCTATTTTTGGTGTCGTTCGTTTTACTGGTTTTTCGGCCGGTCGCTGTTGCTGCTGTTGCCGCTTCTTCTTGCTCTGCTTTCGGACTTCGCGGCCGTTATTTTTGCGACCGTCGGGGTTCGTCTTATTCGTAGGTTTCTTCTTGCCGTGGTCCACGTGCTCTTCGTCGAAGAACTGCTGCCTCTTCGAGTACTCGTTTTTCTTGTGTATCTTGTGCTTTACCGGCAACGCCGCGTCACCGCCGCCGGGTCCGTGTTTTTTGTTTTTGCGCCCAGTCCCCTCGCGGCCGTCCTGTCGCGGTTTTTTGGCGGTCGCTCCTTTGCGCACGTCGCCCGTCGTCGATGACCCTAAAGGTTCCGCGTCACCTCCTTCTGTACCGCCGTCAGTCGCGTAATCGTCTTCTCTGGTCGACGACGGTTTCCTGCCATTCTTGGTCTTGGGCTTGTTTCTATTTGTCCTCTTACCGTTGTTATTATTATTATTTTGATGGTGACCACGCGGCCGATCGTCAAAATCCCTAGATCGTTCACCGTTGCCGTCTCCGTCCCGGTTCCGGTCTTTTGCCGGCAGCCTGGTGTCACCACCACCGCCGCCACCGCCGCGTTGGTCGATAAATTCTACGTCGTCGCCCGGCGGAAGTCTTTCGGTCTCCGGCACCCTGGACACTTTGCCACTCTTCCGCGGCGGGTTTGTCATGTATTCGTACGTGTTCGGAGACTCGTATAACGCGTGACTCCGTTCGTTCCGGACCGGCTGAACGGCGGTCTGAACGGCCGACTCCGGCATAGTCCTGTGCCCATAACTTCCATACGTAGTGGCAGCGGCGGTTGACGGTCTTCCGCCATAATAACCGTTCGGCACGTATCCACTGCCATAACTTCGGGATTGTCCACTAACACCGCCGTAATACCCGGATTTATCACTGGCGCCCCTACCGTAATATCCGGATTGACCACTGCCGCCACCATCGTAATATCCGGATTGACCGCCGTAATATCCGGTCGAATCGGCGACGTTGGGTGTGTCCGTCGTCAGGTAAAGAATTGGCGATACGGTCCTGGAGTCCAGCCTTGGCGACAGGTACAACAATGTTATGCCGCAGCACACGAATAACGACGACCGCTTCATATTTTAACGGTGACGGCGGGCGCGTTACGACTGTACATTAATAACGATATCCGACTGCGGATATAAAAACCGCGATACTGCGCGTGTATAATAGTTACGCTTTCGCGTAACGAAGGCAGTGGCGGCGGTAATGTAACGTTCTTTTCCATATCCCTCGCCACTTGCCAGCCATTGCGATATTGTTCCATTCTATAAAATAATATATATGTATAGTATATACGTGTAGTAGTAGTAATAACATAATATCACGATGTTTACCCATAACTATATATATACGGAGTGATCCATTTAACATCTTAAAATAAAACACACATTATTTTAGAAAATAATAAAAAATTTAAAAATATTTCTTTGACGTAATTTTAAGTCGTTTCAAAAAAACATATCTGGAAAAAATATTATATTTTGTACTATTTTTTGTTTTATTATTTTTAAGATGTTACTCTTTTAAATTTCAACATGCATTTTTAATTTTATATTCTGAAGCAGAATATACTATTTGGAGTACTTCAATCAATATAAATCAAACTTTGGTAATTCATACTTGTCTTTAAGTACTACCTATATCATATAAATCATAAGCCACCGTATATCAAAGTACTTTAAAAATGTTTAAAAAATTATAACAATAAAAAAAAATAGTAATAATAATATATTGTTTCTTTTAGAAAAATTCTGTTTTAATAATTTAAAGTTATGCTAAAAAATATTTTCAAAAACGTTAATTTTATTTAGAAATAATGAATGTCTTGCGTTAAATTTATTACCAAGTTTAGAGTATGATTAAAAAATAATTATATTATAATTAACCAATTATGTGATAACTTTTAAACAAATAAATATTAATTATAATTATAATTTTGTTTTGATTTTTAATATATATTTTGTAACAGAATTTAATACACTACATTTTGTTAGTGTCATTTGTCAGTACTTTCTGTTACTACACCCTGTATATATAATAATATTAAACGCTAGACAGTTTGTGGTTTTTCACGGTGCGCTTATTTTGCACGGCTGTCAGCATTTCCGGCCGTATAGGTGTATATTATCGATATAGATAATAAGATTGCCAATCGTTGGGTATGGCGATATATTTGAAAACACAATATTACGGTCGTGGGTTTCGAAAGGACACGGCGCGGATTTTGCTGTGGCCAGGATTATTCCTGCAGCAATATGTTCGAGACCATTATATGTAGGAATTCTATTGTTATTATACAGTATATAAGTAATAAGTATATTTAATAAATTGCATTAACTAGTAGTAATAAGTATATTTAATAAATTGCATTATCTCGTATCGTTATAAAATGCAACAATTTGTCAGCTAAAAGTTTTTTTTTCGTTAAATTTTCTAAAATTAGAAATGTTATTGCGTTTACCGTCGTTTTTTTAAAACATAGAAATATCACGCAATTAGTTCCCGGTTCATCTTTTAGTCAATTATATGTTTTTGTGAGTAATGGACTATAGTCTATAAAAGTATGATACTCAAATATTTTAAGTCAACAAAATATGAAATTTAAAGAAAGGATACTAGTTATAATACATATTATAAAAAAATTTCATGACTAAAATACTCCGAAACAAACACTACAAATTAGAGTTGTGTACTCATATATTTACAATATTATAATGAAAATACATAACTAATAAAAAAAAAACAATAGTCAATAATACATTATTTTATATTTTTCTCTATGATTTTATGACCTATATTATTACGCGAGCATTAATTTAATTTATTTAAAAATCACTTAAATTATTAAAAATTATATTTAGATAATCTGGTAACATATCTAATTAAAAATACAATAATATATAATAATATTAATTTTAGTCGTTGAAACAATATCATAATGTTTTTTTGCATGTATACTTCTTAAATATTCTTTACAATTTAAACAAACGTACTAATTGTTTTCAACTGTTACAGGAAAAACCAACCACAAAATTATTACTTATTGCAATAACAAATTGTTATAAAGAAAAACAATTTTTTTTTTTTTGAGGTAGTCTTTCGTAGAAATAAGGATACTTCAGAGGATTTAGTTTCTCAATAGTTTAAAAAAAGGAGATTAGCTGGGGACATATTTCAATTGTTATTCAAACATCAAAACATTATCAACATAATTATAATTTCATCGTTTTAAAAATCGTTTATTGATCAAATTTAAAAAGAGCCATTTGAGATAAAAACTAAATAGGTCCAATCTGATGACGTAGGGAAAAAAATCAAATCGTTGTGTTTTTTATAATTAAATTAATTGTGATGACGCCAATAAATTGGTTGTAACAAAATTAATGGTGTCGGCAACATAAGCTCGGTAAAATTTAAAACTGCGAAGCTCATAATAATACAATGGCGTTAATCGTAAGATTTGAAATCCCGATTTTATTGTATATTATAGACAGTTCATTAAAAGTAAAAATATTAATGACAGATCCACCAATAATGATTTCGTTAACGAAAATATTGTAAAATTAAAAAGTGTCTAAATAAATTAATAAAATGAACTCTTGTAATTATAGGTACTTGTATATACGAGTATATATTTTATTAAATTTTAAAGGTAACTAAACAGTTTATTTGTTTAACGTTACTTATCCGACCACTTCGTAAATCATCTACGGCAGCAGGATTCATGAGAATTCGAATATTAATAGAAAATCATAATTTATTGCACTGTTAAAATTAATACTTGGATGAAATAACCAAATAAATCTTCACTGGTATTTATCACAGTGAGAAACAACGTAGATATAATGATATTTTTTACGTTAAACGATAATAATATCATAAATTGTTTTATTTATTTTCCAGAAAATTATAAGAACTCGATAAATATAATATAATATAGCATTAGTTTAATTTAATTTAACTACTGTTTGAATGAGATTATTTTGATTTGGAGTTATGATAATCTCCATTAATTAACATTAAGTAACAAATATTATTGGACAAAAAACTATTTTCAGATTAATGATAAAAACTCGTTAAAATCTTATCAAAAACTATTCTATATATTATACAAAATAAAGTTTATGTTTGTGTAAAATTTGTAATATTGAAAATCAAAAGTTGAAATATTTATCAAAAACCTTTCTATAATTTTAAATTTCAATTAGTTCTGACAAATCTCAAATATATAGTATTCTAAATAACATCAAATTTTAAGGACTGAAACGCATATTATATTTGTCAATAAAAAATCAACCCCACTTAGTATTATTATTTTTTAAGCAACGTACTATAATTATTTTAAAACTTATACCGCAAGGTTAAATCGAGCGGTTTTGTAATACAGTTACATAGATACTACAATGCAAAATAGAATTATAAAGATTTTAACAATTTTATTATTGTTAGTCACAGAGAATATAATAGAAAATAATACAATGATTTTATGATAAATTTTTTTTATTTCAAACTAAAAAGATTAAACTACTTTCAAAGTTTACATTTAAAGTTTTATAAACGTCATAGTATTGAGTTAGGTACCAAGACATAATATAATTATGTTATGGTAGAAGTTGTTTACTAAGGTTCTAGAATATATTTTTTTAGATCTTTCAATGTATATGTATATAAATGTTTTGCTAGCCTAATTTTATATAAAGGTTGAAAATTTGTTTTTATTTCCATATTATTCTTTTAAAGTAAAGTATGACAAGATAAAAACGAATATTGTAAAATTTAAAATTGGCAACAGTATTATTATAGACGACGACCGATTTAAAATTTCAGTAGTTATCGATATTTTTTCATCAACACCACCATTTAACGTGATCAATTTTTATTGCTTTTATTCCTGAAAATGGTTTAAAATTGAGTAGTATACTTTTGTATACACACAGTGTATATTACAGTTGTGTATTATAATATAAGTCTATTAAATCATTTTTACAAAATTTTCGGACTCAACTAGCGAGGTAGGTATAAGAATAAATATTTATAAAAATTACATTTAAATCAGTGCACAACGTTAAGTTATAAATTCTGTACAAATAAAATACAATTGGCCATTTTAAATCAAATGGACTAATGTATTAATACTTTAGAAGTAACAGAAAAATAACTATATAGTTATTGTAATGTAAAATATAGATAATATTTCTTTACTGTATAATATATTTACTAGGTATTGTACTTATATAATATTATTAAATGCATTACCTTTATAATTTTACTTTATAAATATTAAAGTTTTAGGTCCCTGCTATACGTTTATATTAGAAAAAAAATATTCAACGAAATATTAATAAAAATTCAAATGTTCTTTTGTAAATTTCATATAGTTTTACTACAGAATGATGCTTCTTTTTGTGAATTTCAAATTCTCAAATATTATGATTTTATAAAATGTATCACTATGTCAATAATACATTGAAGAGTATATTTATAAAAAAAATTATGTTCTTTTTTTACAATCAATAACACGACTTAAATTTGGGCCTATTTTCAATACACCTTGATTCTTTGATAATTGATACAATTATTTACATGTCTAAGTAAAATATGATAACTACCTATTATAATTTTTCATTTGAAAATGTTGTGTAGTTGTTTTTTGTTTGGTAAATAATTATACGATATTTTTGTTAGCATATCTAATACACAAATAATAATACTTTATATTTTATAATTATACTTTATTTTATATAAAGTGCCTAGGTTTGATTTTTTTTTTATATATAAATAATAAAATAAATAATGATAATATTAAACTATTGTCTTTAGACGCACCATTATCGGATAAACTTTACCTGAATTTGTTTCTTCAGTTTTCAATAACTCTTATACCAAACCAACTAGGATTAATTTATTATAATCTCAACTTAGTCATAATTGTTTTCATAGAGGAACTTGTGTTTAACAACATTATGTCAAACGTGTTTAACCGGAATTCAAAGCTAATCTAATACTGAACATCTTGATCAGTACAGTTAATCTTAATATCAAGCCACATCGATTTAAAAATGCAAACTATTTTGTTCAAGAGAACTTAAAATGTCTGTACTTAAATACAATGTTCTGTTGAAATAATATTATTACAAAATAAAAGTAGTAAATAATTATTATATTATAAAAGTATACAAAATATTTATGATGGAGTATCATTAAAGAGATTCAGGTAAGATTCAAAACAGATATTGAGGTTAAATAATTATAGGAACTTTATAAAAAAAAAATGACGAATTTATGATAATTTTTAACTGCAAAGCAAGCTGCGAGTCTTACGCATTGCTCATTTTTTTGGTATCTTATTTATTTACATAATATTGCGTACACAAACAAATCGTATACTGCACTTAGGTATAGTATTTTTATAAAAAATAAACATTAAATGGTGAGTATAATATAACATAGCAATGTTAGTTTTAAAAATTTAATAATTTTAAATAGTAAATAAATAAATATCCTTTTAATTATATATATACTATACGAGTTTCACAATAATAAATTCATTGCCGCTATGGTTAAAATATAAATTATAAATAAATTTTTTGTGCAACAAAATACACAAATATTTTTTTGTTTATTTTTTATGGCGTATAGTACCGATATCATTACATTTTTTCTCCTAAAAATAAAATAATAAAACAATTAAACGATTTAGCCTTCTTACACAAATAATTTACACACACATATATATTTTGTTGTGTCAAATAGCTTTCCAATAAGGAAATATAATATTAATTATTATATATCCTTGAAAAGTGTATTTTAACCGTAGCATTGCTTCATTCATTATAAATTAACGATAAGCAACCGAAATAATAAAAATACAACGATAAAGCTCGAGAAATATGATAAAAAAGTTGCAATAATGAAATCATTATAATATTATCTTCTGTTGTTAATATGAATTCCAAATGATTATAATTTGTATATGTATATATATTTTACAGTCTAAAAAGATGTAAAAATAAAGGGAGGAGTAAAAGGCTAAAGTATATAGCGTGGGTACGGGGATTGAAAATAAAAACACTGTTGGCGTAGAAGAGATGTGATGTCATTGGTCCTGACGTCACGGAGGGGAGGCAGATTTCGATATAAAGGGAGAATATCACCCCTCGAGTCTGTCCGACGGGAACTAACTGGCCACTTTGAAAAGTTGTTGTTAACCGACGACTCTATCCTAAACACATACCACAGCAACACGGTAGTTTTTACACGCACCAGCTCTGAGAATATACACAGGTAAAACACTTATATTATTATAGTAGGTGCCTATTATATTTTATTTTTAAATTTAATATTAGTGTTATATTTTTATTAAAATTGAATCAATTAAATTAATTTAATTTATCAATATTCTAAATATGATATTATTAATTTAATTAACGGAAAATAAAAGCATTTTTCATACCCACTTTTTATGATTTTTGCCTTGGTTTTTTACTACGCGTAAAATAATATTTTTAAGATTTCTATCGACAAAACAGTTCATTATTTTTCATGTTTACACAACTAATAAATTATAACTTTTTTTAAAATTATATCAATCGAAAATATTTCAAAAAATTATATTTGATTAATTCAGCAGAGTTTAAAAATTTAAATCGTTATTAAAAAAACTAAATTTTATTTTTAAATTAATTAATTAGTCGTAATAATAAAACAAAAGTAAGCTACTTGTATTTGACATATATTTCAAATAATAATATAATTTTACGTACTTTTTTTAAGAAAAAAACGTATTTTAAATAAGATAGATATATGTTCCTTATTCCTTAGATAATGTTTGTTTTAAATCTTTCGGTACACGTATCGTGTAGGTATTTGCATTATAGACATTTTAAGTGTAAATTTTAGCGATCTCGTAGTTCTTTGAGAAGACTCAGCTTATAAACTTTTATTTCATTTTGTTATCTTACGTACCTAGTTATACAAAACAAATCATACTTTCAACAAAATTTAAAATCACTATTTTTATCAAGCAACTTTGTCCTAATACTTGTGTAGTATCGTAGAAGCACCATTAAAACTTTCTCTAGCGGCTTAAAATAAATTTAAGCACAATAACTTTTAAGATTTTAAGTGATAATGCATACTTCAGTCACGCAATACCAGTATCAAATACCTAATGGAAATATTGTTTTAATTGTTATGTCCATTCATGAAAAATATAGTATAAACAAACAAAATGAATCATCAATACAATTAATGGTTCTTATTCCACTCAGTTTCTAAAGTGTTTTCATTTCCGTAAAGAGTATATTATATTCAACGCAATTTACGAGTGTAAAAAAATATATTTCGATTTGTAGAAAATATGTTTATTTATTTTTTTTTTTGATCATTTTTGTCAAACAAACACGTCACGCTTGCGTGTACGCGAATAAGTATTTGTTTGATGATTTGAATAGGTCATGCCTGTAGGTATTCATGATTTATAAAATTATTTATCGCAAAATTCGACACCACGTCCAGACGTCCGGGAATGGACCACAACCCACTTCCCCTATGTGCAGTATGGACTCTACCCCTGCCCCCCCCCAAATGCGCGTTTTATTTATGAGTTCGATTTTTAAAGCATGGCATATTTAATGACTTTGTGAGTGGTGGTGGCGTAAATGTGATGCAAGGAAGTTTCCAAACGACAACAGAATACGATTTTTTTGAATCACCGTCAGAATGAATATAAAATGTATGTATTACAGCGTGATTCACAAATAATACTCACTCTCATTTTATCCTTTATAAGTATGGATTAATTCCAATTTTGATTTTTTTGGAATTTTTAAATATTACAATTTTTTTTTCAAATGGAGAACCACCCTTTTACTAAAAATGTTTAAGCAAATAATTTTTTAAAAATGATTAAACATCTAAAATCTAAATCAAAATTTAAATGAGAAGTTCTAAGTGCTAAAATGTATGTACCTACCAAGGATAAAAAAACAATTAAAATCCACGATGTTAAGGTTTAAAATACATGATTACCTATGACGAAGAAATATATATTTGAAATTCCGAAAATCAGAATTTGAGTAGAAGTTTATAACTTAATGACGAAATGTGAGTGTGCGTGCTTGGTGAATCATCTTATACTATAAACGGGTAACAACACAACTAGCACGAACACAGTAATATTTAATCAAGACGCATACTTTGTATTCCTTCAGTCCAGGCGCAGTGCGTTGGTACATAAATAATATTATTGTTGTTATAATTATCATATCTCTCGGGCCACAGTTAAGTACAGCCGATAAATCCCGCGTTTGTTTCTTCTTCGGCTGTGTACGATCAATTATAATAATATCCCAGTCTAATACCACCGTATAAACGGTATACACGGAACACGGTTCGAGAGCCGATAATGGACCGTCGTCGTGTTGTTATCGCAGGTACCTAGTTTTATCTTTTATACGTAGACGAAGTCTATACCTATGTAAAATACGTGTGTTGGTGGCTGGATTTCGGATACCACAGAGACATATAAACATCCCATACTGTATGAAAATTATGTTAATAGGCGACGCGTGTGCCTATTATAATATATATATTTGAATATATTGTTTTTAATTTATAATTCTCAGCAACTACAGCAAATGAATTTTAAAATAGACAAGTATCAGATACGCTAACGATTTAAAATAATATATTTATACGATACATTGTGTGCGTCATATTGAACATTAGTTTAATTTAAACAGGTTGTAAGAAAAAAACCGATAATTTAATGGATATGTTACACAAGTCCACTCTCGAGTACTCTACCTTTTTGGAGGTTCGAACTGTATTTGAAGATCTTTTAGCTTTTCGCCTCTCTTTTGTACGAGTACGGTGTTCTGATAGGATGTGTACGAGGGAACAAGTATAGTTGACATATTCGCCCTTCTCGCGAGATGTTGGTGTGGGACACCAATTCATGACTTGTTAACGGATATTTGTCTGAAAATACCCAATGTTAAATTTAATTTTTATCTTTTAGTATTTTTTTTTTAATTTTATAAATAACTGATTAAAAATATGTATGGGAAAATCCAAATCGGTTTTTATGGATTTAATTCCATATATGTATATGCGAGTGTGTGTATGTGTGTGTGTGTGTGAGTGTATAAATATTCATCGAAAAGTGCACATGCAAATTTTGCGTGGGCGAGTAATATATTAGTAGTATATTATAACTTAATGCAAATGTTTATACACAGAACAGTCGTTCTAGATACAATCGTGTTAAGTGTTCCTATTATATTATAATATTATTAAATGTGGTGAGATTAAATGTTTCCGATAGCCGTTTGAAAGACTTGACCGGAGCATCAAAAACGGCTAATGAGACTTTATTTTAATCTACATAATTGTAATATGGTCCACGTATCGTATGCATTTTTAGTATTATTTATTCGTAACGCATATGGCGTAATCGGCTGCAATCTACATAAAACTGCACAAATGAGAGTTTTACGGATTTTTCCGATTTCAAATATTGAATACTTTCGAGTGAACAACGTTTTGAACTCCGCGTACTAGGGGCACGACAACAACGAAGTTACTCTTTGAGACGGAATCAACAGTCCCAATTTAATTTGTTTTATTTCGAATCGTTTCTCTAGAGAACAAATACTATTGTGGCCTTAATATTTTTTTTCAATAATTTATTAATTCTATAGTATTAACAAAAAAAAATATATATATATATATTTTATACTTTAATATCTTAATATTATATAATTTTCATTAAAAATATCTAAAAATAAGAATGAAAATAAATAAATCCTTATAGTGTAATTGATTTATTTATTATTATTATTTTTTTTTTTTTACAAAACTGTTTACAAAACTTCATGCATTAGTAAATTTATTGTAACAAATAGTAAATATTTAAATGACTCAAATGGATAAGACATATCAAAACCAAGAGAAAAACGCTGAATCATAGACTATATACACTACATTTTCTGTTAAAATCAGAAATTTCATTAAAAAAAAATATATATTAAGTGTACAATATACATAAATTAATTATTCTAACATTAGCTATATAATATTATGGTATATTTGGGGTGATAAAATGCCTTCAGCATAAATAATAATAATATAATTCTCTAATATCCAAGATCAATAACCAATGAGCCATGTCATGTTAGTAATCTAACTTTCTACGAATATCTGATTATACAATTACTATCCAAAACTACTCATTTTATTTCGATTTAAACATATAAACATTTTCAAAAAAGACAACTTATTATCAGTTTAAACTGGTAATTATCATTTGAAAAAATAAATTGTATCGACAAAGGACACTTATTAAATGCTATAAAAATCTAAGTATTTTAAAATATGATCTTTAAGTATAATATCTGAAAATTTCAAAAACCTGAACAAATTATTATATTATTCAGTATTAAAGGAATAAAACGGGTTGTGTATTCTTGGTGAATCACATTATGTATACATTATTTCACTTCTCAGTAATATTAATAGATATTTTTTCTACTCATTTCCGTTAATTTTATGAGAATCGCTATACGTTCATTAAATTAAATTATACAAAACAGATATTAGATATTTCTTATAATAATAAAATAGACTGTGCTCATTTAAAAATGTAACGATCTAAAATATAGTTAAATTTCTCATCAAAAAATTTTCATCTAAAATTATTAAATTACTTAGGAAATTGAAAAAGTAAAATTTTTTCAATTAATAAGCGTTTAAATAGGTTTAAAAAAACGTACTATATATTATTTATTGTATTATTATTGTACAATGTACATACATATTGTTTATTTTATTGTTAAATTTGAATTTCTACAAAAAAAAAAAAATAAAAAATGGTTATTGGGTACTGTTAAATAACTAATCATAATAATATTACCGTCTGATAATATTGTCTTCTGACCAGTGAACACGAAAAATAACGATACAATTGTTTACATAATTATTATTATATAATAATAGTTTTAATTGAATTAATATTAATTAACTACATTTTGGTTAAATAAAATTCTGCCCTCTTTGTAAAATGTCTGTAAAGCTTTAATTAAACGTAGAAATTATATATATTTTTGGCTAAAGGTTAAAAAAAATATTCCCATATTTAGGAATCTATTTTTGAAAAATAAGTGGTCTTCTGGATATTTCTTTTCGGTAGATACCTATTAATTTATTATTTTACTACTTCTACAGCATACCTAATAAAATATTAAATCATATAACTGCAACTGTTAAAATAATAAAACAAAAAAATTATAATGATAAATATATATACATATAATTATACATTGTATTTAGATCTATGTTAAAACTTTATAATTAATTTCAAAATTAATATAATAGGGCATATTAGGCATTGGATGCTTATTTATTTTCAATATATTTTTCTATATCTGACTCGACTTTAAATTAAACACGATATTATTATAATTTAGATCAAAAAAATAACAGCTTATTTTTGTGTTCTGTTATTTATAATAATGCCTATGCATGTCTAATCATGCATAATCATATGATCTTTTTTCACTAAAATATTTTTTAAGAAGATATTTCACTGCTATTTTTTAAAGTGCTTTAAATAAGCAATAAGTGTTGAAAATTTAAACATAGCTGTGTATCAATTCATCTTTTTATTAAGTATTTTACAAAGATACATAGATAAATGCTTAATACGAAATTACCAAAAATGTATTATAAACGATGATCGCCTATCTTTTCATCTACGGTGCAATTTTAAAGCTAAACATCTATTATAAAATCGAAATAGGATAATATTCTGTAGAAAATATCCATTTTGAATACCTATGTCCTATATTTAAAAAAGTATTTATTTTACAATTTTAAAATACAATTTCCGGAGTACCATCGCTGAATTTGTCTCTTCACTCATGCCACATACCTGTCAATTCAAATAATCTATCGTTTTGGCTTATTGTAAGAATGTACAGATCGGTGTATTTCTTAAATAAAAATCTAAAAACATATACTTTTTTTTCTTTATTTAAAAAACTGTACATATTTTTTCTTTTATTAACTTTTTTAAACAAAAAAAATAGTTTGGTCAATAAATCTAAAATATTGTTTTCTTTAGATAGTTTAGTTCATGTTTTTGTCTAAAACCACTATAAACGACTGCTAAATTCCTGAATGAATAACTATACTGTTCTCCGTATTATAGGCTTGATGTACACTAAAAATTCTGGTGGCGTATAACGTACTCTAAATAAATATTATTTTTTTGTACCCACATTGAAATTGTATTTTGTATTTATTAAATATTTCGTGCATTGCATATTACATACCTACGAGCACAAATAATAATATTAGTATGAATGGTTATAGAAATTCATTTATAATTCTGCTTTTCACAACATTGCGCGCCTACAATAACGTGTCACGCCGAAGTACTCGTTTACACGGTAGATCGAGAACTCTTGAATCCCTCAAATCCTGATACACATAATAACATTAGTTTGAAAAGTCCGCGCGAGTATAACATATAATAATATCGTAATCCCGAAGATGATAAATTAACAACACATATTGATTGATTGATTGATCGAATTGGTTGGAAGAAAAAGTGTGCGCGATAAACGGAATTGTGTAAATGATGGTGCGTACCACCAATATAATATTATGTGTATATTCAATAGGAAAACATGAATTTTTGTCGTACGGTTATTGTAATAATATTATGTGCTTACGTGCATGCACACCTACCGCGTATGACGTATGTGTACTAGTCTTCTATGACGTGCACGATGCGCTCTAATGGATACAATTTGTTTGGATATATTATGACGAAGAAAAGAGTCGTCATTGTGAGGACTGGGTACGAATAATAATAATCCGTTGCTTGCAGTTGGATTCTATAAAGTGTTATCGTGCAAGTGGGCTAAAGTGGTTGTCACACTGCCGAGACCTAATGAGCCGCATTTAATGAATATTAATTCGAAACCGTTATACGAAATTAATGAATACCTGAGTACATTTCACGAGGGTTTTTACGGTAGGTTCGCGCACGCACCGCTATCGTACCTATTGAATCATTGCGGTGTTAAATGAACATCCCGTGAAATTATTTTTTTTAATTCTCGCGATGAATCCCAAAATACTAACAGTATACATAAATAAACAGTTACACCCGACTCGGAACCGGACTATAAAATTGTTATACATTGAGGTACTCCGATACCTGGACAATTTAATTAAATAATCGTATCAATAATAATTATTATAAAAAAAGTTGGAACATTTTTCATTTAATTTAGACATGATAAATGGTGGTATAAGTTACACATTTTATGATAAATTCTACCTGTACCTTACAACAGTGATGGTTCCCAAACTGTGGGTCGCGATAATATTTTTGGTGGGTCACGTTATATTTTTAAATAATACATTTTTTAATTATCTATTTTTTGTTGTAAGCAACTGATTTAATAAAACAGCAAAAACAAAAGTCATTCATTGATATTGTGAGTCACCAAAATTTAAAAAATTCCCAAAATGGGTCGTACAATAAAAAGTTTGGGAACTTCTGCCTTACAAAATATATATATAATTTAACAATATTTAATATTATTACCTACTTATATTAATATAAAATAAAATACCTACTTACTTACTTATCGAACAAACGAATAAATTTTTTTCTGATAAATTATTATAAATAATTATAATAACAATAAAATGTATTACAAATTTAGTTATAAATATCAAAACATATACAACCTATGTACAATTTATTTTTAGGTTCTCAGGTTTAATTCAATAATATTCACTATATAGACGTTTACTTTAAAAAAAACCCTATTATACTAGGAATATTATGTATTTTTTTAAATAGTAATTTCATCTAATAATGATAAATAAACATTATACTCTTTTTATTTCCTAACCTCAATTTCAACTAAAATGTAACTGATTCCCTTTTTCAATGCGTAAATTCAATTCAAATATTTTATTGTTAATCATAATTTGACAATCGTAATAAATATAATTTCCTACAATATAATCGATATAATATAAATATTTGTATTTTCCGTGTAAATTTCAATAATAATTAATTACATACCTATATTGATCTGATGGACAAAAGAAAAATTTATCAAACAATAATTGTATAATATAAAACAAGTGTTAATAATATTCTACATTTTATGCTCAGGTTTCGCATGAATCAATATTCTTACAAAATGGATTACTTTAGCAATTTTTCATTTTTTTGGCCGATTGTGAAAACTCGTTTTCTGCTCCAAAACCTCTAATTTATACTTGACTTCATACATTCTTAATCTTTTGTTTTAATTATAAAGAGATGTATTAATAATTGTCCTCTTTCATTTTATCATCGCTCCTTGATAACTCTTCACGTCATTAAATTAAATAATATACGAGTAGTATTATAGAAACTCAATCCCATCATCTTTAACCTTCCTTTTCTTCTTCCTTTACATCTCTATTTTTCCACACTTATCCTCGCTAGTTTAAGTCCTAGTTTAATCATATATTTTTTCTATATGATGTAGTAATTACCTTGCTTTAATATATATTATATTGCATATTATGTTAAAATATGTTATATCCTTGATAAAATAAAATCTGATAAAACATTTTCTCGTTTAACTGAATGTATTTATAGTTTTTAGTTTAAAAAATAAAATATATTTCAGTAGTTTTTATCGGTAAATCGAATGTATTATAAGGATTTAAGTTTCATGTATTACTCTTATCTAAGTTAAGTCGTATAAGTTGTTTAGTAAAAACATATATTAACTGTTATGTTTAAATAAAAATAAAAACTATTTCTTAAATTAGAACAGCCATTTCCTATAGTTAAAATAAATACATATAAGATATAACTAATGACCTCGTAATCAAATTTAATATGGTACAATTAAAAGGTTTCTAAGTTTTTATTCGTTATTGTACTATATTAATGTAAATTGTTATATTATACCATTTTTGTAACTCAGACTTACGCCCGTTTGTATTTATAAAATAAAACAAATAATAAATTATTTCAATAGACGATAAATAGGTACCTATTCATCTAACAATATAAATATATCATTACGTTGTATGTAAAAACCCCTCACTTATTAATTAGTCTAATCACGAACCGGGAAAAATATAAAAGAGTAAGTACAATATATTTTATGTCTATTTTGTGGAATGAAACAGACCCAAACTATTCAGATTTCGAATTCTCTTCATTATTTATAAATTTAAAAACAATAGTTCACATTAGTTTTAACTTTTAGTTTTTAATTAATTAACGTACTCATTTGAATAATATAATTTTTTCAAACACAAAAAAAATTATTTTTCACAAATGTTTAGTGTGAATTATAATTTTATAAGGAAAAAATAAATATATTAAGTTAGACCGTTGCTGTTTTATCGCATTACATGTTAGCCTGCGTGACATAATAATACCCATACAAAATCACACAATATTATTTTTTTTTAAACATTAACACAATAAAACACAAAAATATAAAAAACTATAACTTTTAATAATACCAACTATAAGTATTTACAAAAATAAATAATGTAGGTATAGTATACGGTACTTAATCTAAACTAAGTGTATGTGTCACTATACGAGTATTATTATTTTATATAGCATATTTTATTGAAATTATTTGTAAATTTTCTCTTATTTTTAGTTGAATTTATAAATTAATTTAACTGATTTATGGCAAAACAATTTTAATTCACATTTTTTTGAAAATATAAACATTTTTTTTTTCATATTTTATTTTTTTAATTTTGTTTGGTATGTACACTTAACTTAACAGAATATCTTTTAGTCATAGTTTAGTTAAAAATGTCCAGTATCAAGTGAGATACAAATTGTTATGTTGAATAAAACTTCAATTTTATATAGATGAAAATATGATTAAGTTCGATTTCGAAAAATCTGGAAAATATTCATTAATAAGATGTGTTGCGTGTAAACATTCTAACCATATATAGAAATATTTATAATGTATATTTAGTTTTAGCTGGTAAAGAGGTAGGGTTTATCAGTAGAATTTTTCCAATTCTCTTAAAAAAATCATTTTTAAGATATCTTTTATAATTTGTGACACTTGTATTACATAGTTTTTATATACGTGCATTGGATAATATGTCGCATTTTATTTCTTACCCCCGAGCCCCTACTACTAAGTAAAAATAAAAAATAAAAATAGATTATTAAATCCTGAAATTCTTTAAAAAGTTAACAAAAAGAAATGATTTTGCATCCACTCCTCGTCTAATCGAATTATATGATGACTAATAACCACATCCTGGATTCTGGAGTGCCTCAAAGCGTGGCTGTTCAAATCACTCAGTTACAAAATACTCAACATCAAATAAACAAAATATGTACAATATAGATAAAAAGAAAATTTAACTTTCTGAAGACAAATTGAATAAGTTAAATAGAACTGTTTTATCCAAAACTGACATTATAGCCATATCCGTGGACTGACCCAGGACTAGTAATGTATATATAACTTCTTTTACAAAGGGAATTGGAGTTAAAAACTAACCTATGTACTATGTTGCTATAAAGTATTTACGACGTCTTTAAAAATAAAAATCATTTGGGTATGAAGAAATTTTAGGCAAAACTTAACCCCACCAAATTCCAAGGACTAATTAGGCCTATTTATATGCAATTATATATAGTTTTATAAAGTTATACAATACAATATATAAAACAACTAGCTACCTATACAGTTTACAGTACACATTATAATAATAAATGATAAAACGTAAACACTGTATTTCAAAATTAGACGATATGGAATTCGTTTATTACTAAAATGTACTCTTACTATAATATCTTATATTCAAATTAAGTAACTGAATTTGTAAATTAAATATTGCATTTTTAAGTATTGTTTATTGCGTAATACGTAATATTGATTATTATTAAAATAATCAAACACTTAAAACATTAATATAATATATGGTGAAAAGATGGTTACCAAAATGTTTTGTTTGTTTAAATGAAAGGTTTATTTTTAAAAAATTACCTCCCTAAAGATGTAACAAATTTCTGCCTCTAGTGTGTCTGTGTTCCATATATTTATTCGAATCAAACCATCATAACATATAAATATAAATATTGTATGATAACAACCGTAGCGGACGACTACTATAAATGGATATAAAGTATAAACTGCTGTATTAAAGATGATCCGCATAATCGGCAATTATCGACAAACTCGAGGTGGCTGCGGCTCTTTGCAGCAATAAAATCTGCAATCATTTTAATAATGTTATTACTATTATTATTTCCCCGCGATACAATATCAATACCGTTTATAAAACACGTGTACCTTTTGTTTATTTTTTTCGTATAAACCGTTTAACATGTAAATCCTAACGTTGATTCGTGAAAGTTCAAGTTTGGTTACAACCTATATAAATTCACCACGTAGCTGTACACGTATAATAGTTGTACAACACACATGAGTCAAGCAATATATTTTATCGTACCTATTTTATAGTCCAGTCCATGAAACGAGGAATCTGCAGGGACGACTGCAGAAATTTAACATTCACACAGGGTGATTCACCAAGTATGCTCTCCCCTGTGGACTATTTTATAATTCATTTCTGCATTTATTTAAATTCTAATTTTTTATTATAAAGACAATATTTTAATACCATTTAATAAGTGTCAGATACGATTGAAACTTCTATTTTTAAATGATAACCGCTTATTGTTTTTTTTTGCTTTCAGTTATTTATGATTTTATTGAAAACATTGATTTATTTAAATCAAAATCAACGAACACTAAGTATCTAGTTAAACTTGAAAGCAAATAAGGACCTATACAATTATATACTTATACATTTAAGTTTTAAAATTCCAAACATTACAAAATAATAATAGATTAACATTAATGATAATTATTTTATTGTATTTAAATACAAAAAATAACAATATACAATAAAAAAGGGTTCTCAATTTATTATTTGAAAAAAAAATTATATACCTAACACTTGTTAAATGGCATAAAAAAATATTCAAAATAAAATCTTAAAGCTTAAGTTTAAGTATACTTAAAAATTCCGAAATTCCAAAAAGCAGAATTTAAATAAATGCGTCATTAAAGGATAAAATTGAAGCGAGCACGTTTGGCAAATCACCCTATATAAATAAACACGCAACACTTCTAAAGCAATTGTTATTTGAGAAAAAAACAACTGAATTTGCGTGTAGGTTTGAGTTGTATAAATCGAAAATCCGAAAATCCGATACACATGTGATTTACCTTAATGGCCTTGGAATTGTATTGGGATATACCTATTGTATAAAGCATATTATTCTTGTCAGTGTAACACAAGAATCTGTCGCCTTGTATCCAACGTTTTATAAATGGGATTTACTAGCCATGGCGGTCGAGAACACGAGAATGTTAAAAACCAATATTTCCCAATATAAGAATCAGATTACTATTATAGGGACCGTTTTCCCAATGGGATAAAAATGATCAGCTGAAAAACGGACACTATACTATATTATGTGTTCCGAGGGAAAATTCATTATGACTCTCTTCCACGAATAAACTCTTTTTCTCAACTCTCTGTTTTATTTTATAAATCAAAAAACAATATTTGGCTCCCTTGATTACGGGGATTAAAAACTTGTGTTAAAAACACATAGAAATAATATAATGCTCTGATTATTTCTAAGCTGCCTACCTTTTATAAATACTATATTATATTAAAATTATTAGCAATAGCTTCACCGCTAGGTGATTGTTCATATTTTTTTTTTATAAATTATAAGACAACTTTCAAATAAAATAAGATGATAACATAACTAAGTACTATTATTTACAATTAATTGTATCAGAGTTAATAATTAATGTTACCTAATTACATAAAATAAACAGTAAACAATGCATTAAAATTCTTTAATTATATTTTTAATGCATTTCATAATATGTTTTAACAATATGTTTTTGTGGAAAAAACTGAATATTTACATGAATATTACGGTAAACGTGAAATAACTCATTAATATTAATTTTTATCGATGTTAAATAACATAAAAATAAGGCTTGTAAGATAGGTATGAACTTGATTTGATTATGGGTATTGTACAACTTAGATAAATTATCATATAATAATATACAATTAAGCATTATTAACTAAAAACGTACTGGCCTTTACTATACACAGAATATCGAAATACAGAGCAAATATATGGATAATGATTACACGAATATATCAAGATGATTTAAAAAATAAAATACGATCATCGAAATCATTATAATTTTGAATGCCAACAGATAGTATTGTCATCTGATAGCGGAGAGATAATAAACATGATATATAGGTACCATTATTGTTTACTTAGGTATAACTAAATTATCATTAATCATAAAAGAAACAGAATAAAATAGTAAAAAAAAGGTTTTAAATAATTTATATAAAGTATAGATAAAAGTTACTGTCTTAATCTTAAACAGTAAAAACAAAGTGTCTTTAAATTTTGCAGTAAAAATGTATATCAATGGAAATCCTCTGATTTTTAATTAATTAGTTAAAAAAAATTCTTATTTATTATTATACACTATTTGTCTAATTATAAATTTATAATCACTAATATATCATCAATTACTTACCTACTTCCAAAGAGTGTAAAAAAATATTTCTTACCCTAGTTATTATCACTTGTACGCATAATAAAATAAAAACTAAACAATTATTTATATAAAATAAAATAATATTTTTCATTAATCATTATATTATATGATAAATTATTTTCAGGCAACGTGACTTAATGCATTTTTATTTAAACTAAAAGTCGAGTGAAAAAACCTATTTGCATAAACACCTTATAAGAATAAACTGACTTGAGTACTGAGTAAAATTTAAAATATTGCTCCCTTAACAATTTGTTTGCTAACAAGGTATACATAGTATTAAGGATAAAGTTGACATACTTTACCGACAGTAATACACTTATTGTATGATATTTAAGTCTGCTGATCAACCGTTTATTGGTACTTGATTGATATAAGTAACGTATTTCTGAAAGCTTATACGAAGTAACTAAGTTGAAAAAAAAAGTATAGAAACTAATTATTTATTCATGTATTTGATTTGTTTACAATTATTTAATTTTCAATAACAATTAAGCTAAAAAAAAAATTTGAAATATAACTCAATATAAATTATAAAGCAATTGAATAAAAAAATGAAAAACTTAAGTAAAAAAATGAATTAGGTTTATTACACGTATTTATATTACCTACTTTAATAGTTTAATGTAAATAAAAATAGTTTTAGAAACAATAAAAAAATATAATATAATATAATATTATGATATCACGTGTATCGTGTAGAATATTTTAATAACATTTTTCAAAAGACAAAAACAAATAATGCTGAACTATATAATATTTTATTTAAAATATAATATAAGTACCTTGTTTCACTGCACCAGTGATTTTAGTTATGAAATATTATTAAAATTGATCTCTACAACAAAACGTTAAAACATTTATTTCTCTAATCCTATTTAAGATATGAAAATTGAATAATGTATACCTATATCAAATACATTTTTATTTTTATTTTTATTACTGTTTTACATATTTTCATCTAAATTACGGATAATATAAAACATATTAAACAATTCAAAGAAATATTTCGGATTAAGCAGTATTATAAAGATGAAACGCTGACATTAAACTGATTGGATAAGTTGACATATAATTCTGCCGACAGATTACAACTCGACTGTCAGACTATGTCAAATATAACATCCCAGTGCGTAATTTCGAGCAATGTCAGCCGACAGCCAGAGACATTGTTTTACAATAATTTCACCGAGAATGCGGTAACCTAATATTTATAAGCACAGCGATCCATTTCCAACAGCTTTAGAAGAATCATATTTTATTTACTGCAAACAGTGGCTATATATTATTTTGTAAAGGCGTTGATTAAAACAAATAAATAACAAAGCACAAATAAAGGTCCAATATTCTTAAAAGTTCACATCTAGGTACCTTCCTACCATATCGGCCATTAATTATAGATTCTACGGACAGTAAAGACATTTGATATATGCCGATAAGATTTTCTTGAAAATTACCTTTTTTGTTTTCTTACAATCTATTTCTTATTCTATTTTTCTGTACACAAAATGATGTACTTTATCTCGAAAGAAAATTAACAACATAAATCTGTCCAGACATTTATTGCATTTTCACTCTGCTGTTCATAATACAATCGCCTTGGACGATTTCATAGAAGTATCCACAAATTACTTAAATTATAAACACCTATTGCACAACGAACAGGGATACTTGTAAAATTCACATCAATCATTTTATACAACTTAAAATAATTAAAGCAATACAATTTTTATAGAATTTATAACATAAAGTTTATACTATAAAATCTATTAGGCGGTATGCAATTTTAAAATATGATAGGTCGTACAATAAATATAAAGTTTAACGCACGAATTGAGAATATTCAAATAATTTAGTTGGTTTTATTTTTATACATACCTAAAAATATTTGGCCAATTCAATGACGGTTTACAACCATATCTTTATTGAGTCACTTTTTATAACCTACTTGACTGAAACAGTATTTTGTATACATTTTCAGTTTTTATTTCAATCCAGCTATAATATTTAAACTTGACAAACACGATTGTAAAACAAAGATAGTTTTTTTTTTTATGAAATATCAATCATAATTCTTCCAGTTCAGCTCAATTCTATAGCGTCTAGGGCACTCTGTATTTTATCAACTTATTCGGATCGTCAAAAATACCAATTTAAAAAAAGCTAAACAGATATATTTTTTATGTTTATTTTTTCTAAATAAAACCATATGAGATATTCTAATATATTTACTCTGTAAGAAAATATTAAAATATTTTTGGAAAATAATATACTTAAATCATCGACTAAATTAAAGAGTCTACCATGCATAATTTTTAACAATCAAGATTCAAGATTACTAATTGATTTAGTATTTAAATCTTCAGATTAAAAAAATAAATTTTTTTTTTCAAAAGTGTATAACAAATTATTTTTAACTTTTAGCTATCTTATTTAATTTAAACTATGAAATACATACATAATAATTAGTCTTTTTTAAATTTGAGTTTATTTTTATTATATCCGTACAACTATACCAACGATAATGACGAAAAATACACGTATGAATAAATTAAATATGTTTTAAAAACGGAATTGTTCAATTAAAATTTAAATCTAACATGTATAATTCGTTTTGGTACCTTTTATCTACGATAAAATTAATAAGTAAATACATATTTTAGAATACAATTTTTAATTCTACTTTGTCTCAATTAAGTTCAAAATGTAGTAATGAGTTTTATTTTCTCATTAATTATGCCTACTTTATATAATCTATTAAAAAAAAAGACTTCAATATCGAATATATAAAATTGAAAGCAATAATATTATGAATTGGGTACCTGAAAACGTGCAACATATTATGAGAAACAAGCAATTGATTTAATTTTTGTCTTTTTTTTTTTAATATATAATCCATGCATAACTTTAAATCTACAAGTAGGTACTACAAGACACTATATGAAACAGTTTACTGACCCAAAAAGGGTTTTCTGAAAAGTACATTTAATAATATAACTTTTAGTATAGCTATTATTGTAGATATAACTGTATTCTTTCAATGCATATAATAAATTGCTAATGTATATACAATTTTAACGCGTCTAGCATGATTTATTATATATAGTTTTATTTATTAGACATCTATTTTAAAAATTGTTATATAATATATCTAAACATATAATATGTAAGTAAAAAAACATTTACTTTTAAAAACTGATTGTCTGTTATTAATAAATGATTATACAAGTTATTTGTTTTAAATTACAGTAACTAACTTTGATATCCCAGATTGGAACCGAGTCATAGTTAACTATTTACTACTCAAATAGTTGACTACTCATCAATTTAAGGCTCTATCACGGTTCTTATATAATTTATATATTCACACCACAACTGTGAAAGCGAATACTACTATTCCCATTATTTACTAATTAATTGCAGAGCTTTTAATTATCACGGTCTTGAATTGTATACAAATTGATAAAATTTTATATATTTTTATTGTAATATTTATTCTGCAGTTTCATTTTAACAATAAATTATACAACAACATTAAATTAACATAATTTAGATTTTAGACTACTATACGTTTGATTTATTTAAAGCCTTAACAAGAAAAACATATTTATGAACCACGAGGACTATATTTGTAAAAGTTATTATTAAGTAAATTTATACTTTACTATCATTATGAGAAAGGGTTGACTTTACACAAGGAATATGATTCATATTCGAAAAGACCATTGTGTTAAAATAAAAACAAACAAAAGATCTATTATTTATCCGTAAGCAAATATAAGAAAAACACATTAAGGGTATAATGTAAAATTTTATATTCTTTACGTAATATCATAATATCACAAAAAAATTGTATTTAAAGATTTAAGAAGTTACTTGAATACATCCAAAAAAAAAACTTTTTAGAATAATTTTGAAAGTACATACTTACTTTAAGTACCTAGAAAAATACAAATATACTTATAATATTATACTTACATACATTCAGTTTTCATAATTTCATACCATTTTCTGTAAATTAATCGAGAAAAATAAAAAATCATAAAAAAAATTTCTTACAATCAATTTATAATTAGATTTTATTTTAGTAACAAATAATATAATTTAATATACATGGATGTAACATTATATTATAATATCTAATAATAAAATATTATGAGCAATATCGAACAAACATTTTATAATATAATATAATATATATATATACATATTTATTTTTTTTTATTCATAGTTTAAAATGTATAGACAATAATTCTATCAAAAAGTCGAATAATTTAACATAGGTATTATTTAAGATAAGTAAGTGTGGGCTGACTAATTAGGTGAAACCAAAAGATGTATTAAACGATCTAGATAATACAGAATACTTTGAAAAATTTTCGAAATCAATTGCTATTTATAACGGATTTTATGAATTTGATAAATCATTTATTAATTGTCCGTTGTTATGTTGAATGCATTTAATTATAACTCAAAATTAAGTTCAGTATTCAAAAACGTCTACCTATCTACTAGTTAAAAAATATTAGTTTAAAAAATTGGGTGGAAGTATTAATTACCTTGTAGTACCTAATTATTTAAAATTATTATTGTTACGCGTACAAAAAAATCGAAATTATCTATCATTTTTATGGAGTTTGATGCAGACGATACAGTTTTAATTATTACATATAATAAACGAGTTGGTCATAAAAAAATATATGTAAATAGTATACAATTTTACTAATTTAAATAAAATAGGTACCATAGTTGTTCCAATTTTATAACCATTTTTTTCATTTATGAAAACATGATTTAATCTAGCTATCTTAATATGTATTTTTAGTACAATTAGAGATTTTGAGTGAAGCAATAAATTTATTTATTTTTATATAATCTTGAGACATTTTTTGCGTAGTAAAATGATTTGATTTTCGAATGTGTTGTTTCTGGTAACAAATTAGATTCAATTGGCACTTTGGGATTCAAAAGTAAAAATTCTTTATACGTTCTTTTAAAAATAACCGAGAAAAAAGTAGGAAAAACTGAAATTTTAGTGGGAAACCAGTATTCGCAAACCCGATATTGTTTTATGGTGTTACTAAAAAACGAATAATAGTATATAGATACTTCAAAGTTTCACAAAATGCTTATATTATTATTTCTTATTCGTGATAAAATTTTCTAATTATTTTAACTCATATTGAACTATTTATGGCCAGTTGAAAATTTTGAACTTATATCAATAATTTTCGATAAAATATCTTTGCTACATATGTTAATAATTTGGACGAAATAAAATATTAAAATTAAGGCGCCGCGGGCTTGACGAAGATTACGTCAGATCCATTTTTATTTTATAGTTGTAAGAGACTCATCATGTATTGTCATGGAAATGATTTTATATAATTTTCTTGTTGTTATTGTATAAGAAACCATTTAAACTGTGGTGAAAAGTAATACATACTATCGTGGTTCCCACCTCAATTATGATACCACAAGGAAAATATATATTAAAAACCAAGACTAACGGTTTTAGTTATTTTACATATAATATTATATTATATTTTATATATGCAATGACATTTTCAAATATAATGTTCTTAGTAAAATAATTAATCCAACTTATACTGTTTCACTAATATTTAAATAAATCATTTTAGTAGCATTATAAAATATATGTATCATAACATTTAGGTACTTTTGTATTTAGACTGACAGAGGCCGTCTTCAGAATCATTTTTCGTATACAATGGTTTATCATAGGTCTTATTTAACAATAAGGTCAACTCGATCATAGTGATTACTTATTTTCTTATTTTTTAATTACCAATTTATTATCTAAAATTAAAAATAATGCACATTAAAACAACTAATAAGGTGAATATTGATAAGATACTTGATATTTATATTTAAAACCCATATTATTACCATTTGTGTACCATTCAAATAAAATACTTGCAGTTGTTTGTTAGTTTTAATTTCAATTTTTAATGTAATATATTTTCCCTGATATTTTTTCACTTAAACATATAAATATGCAATTACCATGATTAAAAAATAACTAATTAATACTACAATATCTTTCAGTATTTACTTTTAAAGTAACTCATATTCAATATTCTAATTCGAAATTTACTAAGACTTTATAAAAAAAATATATTCATTTTAACTAATGAGTATAATTTGCTAATGACAATTTCAATGTTTAAAAATTGTTTTTATTCCAACTTAAATATTAAAATGTATTGTATGTTTTTTGAATATAATTAATTATTTAATAAAAATTGCATACATTCCACATCGATATTTTTCGGGTGTTCAATATATTACAATAAGAGGTAATTACAAATAATAAGAGTAATGCAAAAAACGACTACACAGTCTAAAATAATAATTAATATATACATCAAACATATAATATTAAGAACATTTTTCGTCTGCCTCTTTAAATTGTTTAGTAAAAAAAGCGATTTTGTGAGATTTAAAATGAGAGTTTTATGCTGCTGGAAAAAGCAGAGAACGTAACGAGGAGGCGTTTTTCACAGGCCATCAGTAAGGCCATAAATTATTTCAGTGTAAACGTTTTTCGTCAGATTAACATTTCAATTTCTCGTTTATGTGTTGTCTGATAAAAATTGTGGCGAAAAAAACATAAAATTATGTTTACCATAAAACTCTTCTTTTTAATACTTCTTTGGCAGTCGTGTGGGATTGAACGTTGATTAAAACAGTTTTTTCGAGTTTGGTTTCGATTTAAATAAATTTATAAATAATAGCTGGTAATGATACACAAATAATATTTCGTATTTATTTTATAAGTTATAAACAATGTAAATCAGATATTAACTAAAATTATTAAATAGATCGCTTAATTGTTGTTACATATGCCTAAATACCATTGAAATAAGTATAGGTGTGATAGGAGCTTTATACACGAATTTCAAAATAAATAATATAATGTAATATAGTAAAAATTACGTCTAATAAAAATATATAATAAATTAAAGTATTATAAAAGTTTTTTAATACTACTCAATTTTATTTTGTTAAAGTTTGATTTTTAGTATAATGTATATTATAATAACAAACACATAAACAACGATCTAACTACAGTCCATTTTTAAAAAGGAAAACTTTATTATTAAACTAATAAGAAATAAAATCATCAATGATAATTTTATTATTATTTACTTTTTCTTACATGACGAAGAAAAACTTTAGATCAAAATTCCATTACAAATTATTGATTTCATTTTTAATTCGTGCTCCTTTTAAAATCAGTTTTCATCCAACTCTCAAACACCTCTCTGACTATAAAACTATATATTAATAGCTTAATAGTATATAGAATATATCATGTAAACACTGGTAGGTTAATATAATATATTTGATTAGGCAAATATTATGCCATCACACTTTATGTACCCATTATACCCTATTTAGGTATCGATAAATAAGATCTGTAAAAGTAAGAATGTAGTATTTCGTAAATAAGTCATAAATATAATATAAAACCAAATTTTAATTTAAGACATTTTAGGTTTCGATTAATTATTAAATAGGAGATTAACATGAAACCAAATATTAGGGTGCTTATTTGGATAAATAATTTATAATACCTTTGAATTATTAATGATTTATAAGTATATATAAAGCAGTATATAGTACCGTTAACAATATCCTTAACACGAATAACAAATTATATTTTATGTAATAATATTTATCTACGTAGAAAAAATAAAGTTAATTTTATATTATGCTAAGATTCAAATTTTTTTTATTTAACAGATAAATATTGAATTATTGGTGCCTATTATTCAATCTCGATTTTAAACAAAGATAATTTAAATTTTAAATTTTAAATTTACGTAATTGTGTAGCCGCGTTTTTTGAAACTTGTTAATGGTTGAATAACGTCTATCAAAAATGATGAACAATAAAAAAATAAATATGACTTGCGATTTCCATCGTATTGTGTTTATCTTGGATTTGCACGTTTTGTTCAGTGATTGTTTCGCTTCAATGATGGTGTAGACCAATCAACCATAATGACGTATTGAAGATAAATCCTTTCCAAATGTTATAACTTTTGCCTTGGTTGAGACAAAACTTCACAATATCTCTGATTATGGTTTTGGTTAATTCTAACAGATAATCAGAAAAGTTTTAAAACAGTATAATAAAATTGTAGGTAGGTACTTTAAATATTAACAATAGTGATACAAAATGTAAACAATACGTTAAGCAATATTATACAACTTTTTAGTTTAATAAAACTCCTCAATTGAATATTTTTGAAATAAATGTTTTAATTTTTATAGTTGACAAAATATATTCATGTATATATTAAGTCCGTCAAAAATGTCTAAATATTTAAACCTAAAACCTCTTATCTCATCTATAATAATTATAAAACATATTATTTACAGTTTGGTAGTTGTATATAATATTATTATCATAAAATATAAGCTAGGTATTCGCCTATTTAAAATAACTATTTTTTATGATACAAATTTAACAAAACATAAAAATTGATTTCTTACATTCAATGTGTCGCGTAGAATGTACTTTAATATTAGCTTAAGACATAATTTATGAAATAAAGTGAACATGCATTTCAAAATATTAGTCAACAAATTTTTATCTAATCTTTCACTGTAGATCACTGATTCCATTATCCATAGTTCCATATGGGGACAGTCATATAAATAAATAATTTTAATGACAACTTACTTACACGCATTCTGCTTCAATTTTCATTTTACAGCTTAATGTATAAAAAATATACTTATAAATTATTTAATTCCACAGCATTTTCAATAATTTTTTGTAGAAATTATATTATTCTAAATGTATGTACATAATTGAAATAAACAAATAACAAAATAATACTCTTACCTCTTATATATTAAACTAATAATATTATAATGTAACAATTTAATATTAATATTATTTAATGGTTGAAAATGCTGGTAAATTTATATTATGAAACTAAGATCTTGCAATACTATGAGTACAATATATAATACAAATTCACTGTGACATAATAAATGCATATTTCCTTTCTGTATGTACCTAAAGGATGCCGTAACTACTTTTACCAGTTATACCCTTATCACCTCACCAATTATTTCGGTTGACATTGTCTTAACGATGTATATTATTTAAACGTTCTTACTAAATTATAAAAAAGAACCGACGTACCTAATTGGCGCTTTGATGCCAACCGCAGAAATCAGTAATATACTAAAAACAAAAAACAAAAGCAAACTATTTTAAAATTTAACAAATGTGAGTGAAAATATTAGTTATTAGATTAAATTATATAAAATAAAATCTACCGTAAACATAATATTAAATTATAATAATTTATGTTTATTAACATATTATGAATATGAGTATAGACAAGTATTATAGTAAATATTAATCAGTTAAAGTATTCACCAATATAGTACTGGTTGCTAATATTGTCATTCAATTATTTGATATTGTCATTAGTATTAATGTTAAAATAATATTAATAAAACATATTGATAAATTGCTAGTGGTTATATGAATTCTGTTTGACATATATCGCATGTACATTATACGTAGTTTATCAAAGCTGTTTGACAAGAAAAAAAATCATCAAGAAATCAGTACAAAATATACAAATGTCGTATTTGCACTTTCCCCGAAAGCAAATCGTTTCGATCTAACTGAAACATACACCGTAAGTTTGTATTTTATGGTCTATTTTCAAACTTATCATTTCAATTGTCGTGTAGTTTTCTACTGTGTTATTTTTTTCTCTTGTTTATTACTCATGTCGAGTAACCAAAAAATAATATGACTTTGCGGTAGTGGCTTTATATATATACATGTACATTATTTTTATACGACACCTCATCATTTATCCGTCTGGCATCAAGAAAAAACATGTTTTTGCTACTCCCTCTCGGGAAAAACATATTCGCCAACTGCACATAATATGAGCCACCTATACATTCACTTTTTTTCCGCGATTTTTAACGCTATCCGCCGTAAGATGTTCGACAATATCAAAATTAATGTCAACAAGTGATAAGGACATCGCAGCATTTAGCGATGACTATAATTAATTTCTACCGTGGTGGATAGTCGTAGCAAAGTTAATTTATTCTGTTCGCCTGTTTAAACACCCCCAAGGGACCATTTTCCATATAAGCATTATTTTCCGGACCGATAACAATAAAGAACTAATGAAACTTCATTGTCTTCTCCTATTCAACGGGTTCTGTTTGTCGACTGATAATAATTTCCAATATAAACATCACAAATTCAATGGCCTTATAGCCATAAAAAATAAACACTATTACGTTTTCTTCGTAATAATGAAAAATGTGATGATTTTTTTTACTTATAAACATTTTAACTTTTCGACATGGTAAATGTATTGGTTACAAAGCAAAACATTTTAGTTAAAACGATTGTAGAATGTTACTAGTATGTAAAAATTATTATAAAATTTTACAATATAAATAATTTATTTAATTTATTTCAATTATAATAGGTAAGTACAATAAAAACAAGAATCATACAGTGAAATATACTCATATTCTTATTAAAATTAATTAAATATGAAATAATATTATAATTCATTAATGATTGAAATTAATTAATTAATTCTTAAATTATATTGTATATTTTTACCATATGTTTAAGTATCATTATAATTTCAACTTAAGTAACCCAAATCCAAAATTAAACGAAATTGTGTAAATTATCTTTTAAACTTGTGTGTAATAAAATTATCAAGATAACCCTCTTTTTAACAGAAATTTTTATGTACATTTTTCCTCGCTGAAAACATTTTCTTTTAAGCTATACACCACACATATAAAAGATATTTTTTATTCAACGACTAAAATACATATAAAATGGGTTATGGGCGGAATAATAATGGAAACACTTTGGTAAAAATAACGAATTCTAAAACTATGGCATGAATACATTTTTTAAAGATTTTTTCTCATTATACATTTTATTTTAAAAACCAACGAAAAAACTATACAAAATATGAGATTTATAAATATTCCCTTTCATTTAATCGTTTAATAATAAACTTAAAACTTCAATAGTGAATAACACTTTATGTTCTTCCGATTAACAATAAAAAAAACTTAGAGTTTTTTATAGTGCAAGAAAATATTTTATAATATGTATATATCTGCATAAGCAGACTAATAATACATATACTAGAATATTATTCTATTTACAGTCGATAATTTTCTTTTTATTTATTTGCAAAATGTATCTATTTCAATAGGAAAATGGTTATATAAATAACTTGAAAAAAGTATGTTAAAGTAAAAATAAAACTTTTTTAATAATTTTATTAAAATAAAATTCCAAAAGTAAAAAAAAAATTATATTGAATAAATTTATATATATTTTAGACAGAAACTCAATTTTAAACGTTAGTATAAATATGCATTATCTAAAGATACTTATTTGATTAAACAAAACACTTATTAGCTTATAGTCTTATACATTTAAAAATCACTAAGCATATTAAAACTAACCTGACATAACATAATCTAATATACTAGTATATTAATGAAATCATTATCAATAATACAATATGAAATGATCAACATATTTTGATTATAATAATGATTACTGATTTTGCATTAGAATATATCATTTCTTCATTTCTTATATCTGTATAATTATTTATTTATATCGCATTCTAAATTGCATAATTTTTTTGGTATATGTAACAATATTATGAATGTATAACCTAGATATTTTCATACGTTTTAGAATCTCGTGCTGAATAATTAAACATTATTACCTATCAATTATAATAAATCTTTTAAGAATTCAAATAAATGTATGGTTTCTTTTTTATTTAAACGTTAAATACTAAAAACCTATGTGTTAATTTTTTTTTTTTTTTTTCGTATGGCGTATGTAGTTCGGGAGTAAGCCCGGCGCCTGATTGGCAGAATTTTTAATGGGGCACCCGTAGGTTTCTGCCATGCCCCGGGGTGGGGGGATGGCAAGCACTTGTTCTCCGGACACCGTGACTTACCCGGAGAAAAATGCCGCCCAGTGGCCGAGGATCGAACCGGATCCAGCTGCTCCGCAGCCGACGAATTAGACCGCTCGGCCACCCCGTCCCCCATGTGTTAATACAAATAGTTAATTAGCAAGTTAATTTTTAATCCAGTATAAAATAATTCAACTGAAATTAATTATGCATAATTCATATTTTATTTTATATTATTTTTTTTTTTTTACGAACTGTAGTCCATCAACGTGTTAAAAATAAAACTAATATTATTGAAGTCAAACTATAGAATCAAGAATTGAATTTAAATTATAATTTTTTTTTTTTTAGGACAAAATGCATCATAGTTGTTGCATGTGGATTTTAGTAATCGCAACAGCGGTATGGACGGATGCTATCACAGGACACGAGGACAAAGTGGGGATTAAAAGTCAACAGGCGCAGCAACAGCAACAATCCGATATCATGCAAACAATGGTGGACGCCGGCGATCATCAGACAATGCATATGACGTCTCCGGCAGAGAGTTATTTCAATGATCCACTGGGTCCGTTGGGCTATTTGGCCAAGCGTGCGCACAAGCAATACGGATTTGGACTGGGCAAACGCCTTTACCGGCAGTATGAGTTCGGGTTGGGCAAAAGGTCAGCGTCAAAGCAGTACGGATTCGGTCTGGGTAAACGGGCTGCACTTAAGCAGTACGAATTCGGCTTAGGAAAACGGGCTTCGCCAACCTTCTATAGTTTTGGTCTGGGACGGCGGGCTTCGCCACAATACAGTTTTGGACTCGGAAAACGGGTGAGATCATAAGACATTGTAAATAGCTTCTTTTTTTTTAATATGAAATACAATACATTATAGATTTATTAATTTGGCATGAAATAAACAAAAGAGTGGATGACCCCAATGATCGTTTAATAACACAGGAAAAATTATGAATACCTATATGCGTCTTAAATTTTATTTTCAAAAACTGAACTTATTTGATTTGTGCGATTTTGTTTTTAATCTTAACTTAGTCAGTATTATAATATATAAAAATGGATTTCTAAAACCTTTAAATTATATGATAAATGAGTAAATTCGAAGAGATACAAAAACTTTGAATTAAATGCATTTTAAACTGTAATCGGAAAAATACCAAATTTATAAATAATAAATAGGTATTTCATTTATTTTTTTTATTTTTTTACAACTGTTCGTCAATATCAAAATACAAATTTGATAGCCGTCAATGATTATTTTCAGTTATATAAAAATTCGAATGACATACATAGTGTCCTGATTCAAACGATGTATCACCTATAGGCTGTAGGTATAACACTGTAAAAAAAATTAATTTACTCGTATAGTTAAAATTATTCAACAAAACAAATTAGTTTATTTACATTTTTTAGGTTGGGCAAAGGGTGAATTTTTTTACTAATTTATGCATTAACAAATGAGAACGTTTAATAAAAGTATGCTAACTAGTTCAATTATCATTGTGACCACGATATACATAAACTGTACAATGTGCATGATACTTATAATACTGGTCGATAATCACAATTGATCTTTTACCTTAATAAACATTACTCGTTAGTCGTTATAACATATAGGTATTTTCTGGTAAATATGTACTAAAAACATTAATAACAAGATTTCTACATTTTATTTTTCATTTTTTTACTAACGTTTTTTACATAATTTGATATGTTATTAGATATCTCAATGTAGTTTATACGAGCTTATTTAGACTAATATGATGACTTCATTGTCATCGAATATGTTCTATGCGTGGATCCAGTAAAACGTATAATGCTTTGAAAATAATTTAAGTTGGTATAACAGAATAAAAATAGGTTTACTTTAACCAAAGTTAATTAAAATGTTTAACCTATCATTTTTTTTTAAATAAGATAAAATGTAATGTTTGAGTTATTTTTATTTCTACAATTATATTTGAAACGCTTTTCGTTGAATTAATTAGTTTTGTGGATCTTAAAAGTGACAGGAAGAGAAAATTGAATCGTTTTTTGATTAAAATTTCAATTAAATGTTTTGCGGTAGTAATTTTACACCTTAATCGTTCGACCATTAATTTGCAGCTGAAAATAAAATAAATAAAAATATAATATAATTTAATCATACAACTCTTGAAAATTTATTGATAATTAATATTAATAATAATTACGGTTTAATTTATTACAAATTTCATTTATAGTAAATTTATTAAGGAGCACAAATATTAAATCACTAAAACTACATACTGACAGACTGTATAATGTATATACAAACATAATTTAGTATTAGACATATGTTGTATTAAAGGCCGTCATAACTCTATAATATAGTACGTAATAAGTAATAACTTACTTTGATGCAGTGGCCTTTCAGCACGAATACCACGATATACCATATTTTATAACAGCATATAATATAACGTGCATCGTACTTTTATGGACGTTTTTATCATCATAGAGTGACGCCCTGCCACTAGTGCCACTATAATGTATTAGTATATTATTTAGTTAATAATTACATCAGAACTCCGTTTTCACCCACACTATTCTGTATAATTTGGGATTAAAAACTAAACTAACTACCTATTTACATCATAACTGATTTTATTTTTTTATTTTTTGGTACAAGGTGTTTATAATATTGGTTGTTAATCGTGACCACTTCATTATTCATTTTCATTATATTTGCGTACTTACGAAAAACTGAAAAACAATTTTGAATACAAATGCAATGTACTTGTGTACAATGATTTACAAGTAAAAATAAACAAAATATACGACGAATACGAGACCGAAAAGAAGGAATACAATGAATATATTATTATAAAAACCAAACTATATAGCAGCTACAGACATTATTATACATATAGAACGACAATAATATTATTCTAAATAATGAATACAAACCCGGTTTAAGGAGAAGGTAGTAGGGGGTAGCTAGAGATACGATTGATCTAATGATGCGAGTATATGGGATAAGAATTCTGAGAACAGATTTGGATTTGTCGCAGTGTACCTACTCGAAGTCGACTTTCTCACGTCTTTGGTATTTTATGTCTAAGGTTACATTGTCAGATTTAAAATTTTTTTTCTATTCTCTTTGATGTGACTTAAAAATATAAAATAAAAATGTGAAAGAATCGATCTCGAGTAGATCAAATGAAAAGTTTCAAATCTTTATCGCGGTATTATTAAATACGTGGGCATAGGTATAACGCGTCAGGCAAATCATCGCTTCACCCCCTCCCCCACCTAACTTTATTTTTATTTTTTCATCTCTAAGCCTTCGTCAGTGGAATCAATCCGGACCCGGTCGAATTCGAATAATAATAATATCTTATATTATCATAATATTTATAACGTAAGGCTATTTAAAATTGTATCATATACATATATATATATATATATATATATATATAAGGTGTAACAAGACTATTTGACAAACTTCCATTACAAATATTACTATATTTGCTAAATAGTCCTGTTACACTCTGTATATATGTATATATATATAGCCAGGTATTATAGGTAACCATTTAATATAATGTGACTATATTATCATTATATACCGTGGCCGTGTCTGATATTATATGTGGTCAACAGGTGTCGCACCCGTCATTCTTAAATGTGGACGATCGGGATTCGGACTACACGTACAACGACTTGTCGGAGGAGAGGAAGAGGACGGCGGACGATATGGGTCACGGCCAGCGGTTCGCCTTCGGTCTGGGCAAACGAGGTGCGGGGGCGGAATGGGAAGACGGCGACGGTGAAGGCGACGACGCGGCGCCCATCTGGCACCCGGCCGTCAGGCGGGCTCGTCTGCAGTACGGTTTCGGGCTGGGAAAAAGGGCTGACCGCGACTATGACGCCGCTGCCGGTACGGATTACGCGGAAACGCTACAATTGGCCGACGACGTCGCCGCCGCTGACATCAACAACTAAGAGAAATAACAAATTTTCGCCCAAACACACACACACACAAACACAAACACACAGACATACATATATATACAAACGAACAGTCGTAAACGTATTATAGGTGGAGATTATTTTTTTGGGGGGGAGGGGATCACGGAGACTTAGCTTACCGATACAATTTTTTTTTTTTTTTGATTTTAACGTTTGACAAATATTGTTATTTTACGACATATAATACGGGAACGATCTGTTATTCTGTTAAAATATAATATTATATAGTAATCGTAGCTACGGCCCGACTTCCCGACCCGTCTCGTCCTGGAAATGAAAATGATTTATTTTATCAAAAATATTCGAAAACAACTAAACGGTTCAACATGTTTTTTGGTGTTTTTGTTGTTATTGAAATATTATAATGTATTTGATCATTGTTAACTTTCATTAAAATAATGACGTGTTGTATGTATCAATGTCAATCATCACGGTTGATTGCATAATACAACCAATCGCCAATCGGTAATATACCTATAATAAGAAAGGGAACACAGGCATTTGAAAAATAATAGTTCGCGTATTTGTTTGCCTTTTTAAATGAATGATTTGTTCAAAAATATAAAATAAAATAAGCTCTCCTGAAATCCAATCGAATCTCCACCTATGAAACATTTACAGTCATGCATAATATTTTATAAAAATCAGAATCTACACGCAACTCGCAGAAACGTATTATTAAAAACATTAAGAAATAAATTACAACAATAAAGAAAACAGACCGAAGATTTATTTATGATTTGTTTTTCTTACAGTGCCAAATTATAATTATATAATAATAATAATAATCTAACATAATAATAATATTATATTGTGTGTGATTTTACACACGTAAAACTTCCGTTTGCTTATTATTATTAATACGATTATTTAATATAGTGTAAGATTATGTCTATAGCTGTTTGCGATTTATGATATTATATAATATGACGTGGATTTTACAGATGGATTATATCTAATGGGTTAAAGTTACTTGTATAATAGATATAGTCATCCATACACCAATAATCGATTTTTATGTAGTGAAAATTGTACGTTTCTAAATCACCTATCCACGATACCGCATGCCTACTGCACTTTTAGTACGCGCTTCCCCGGGTCCGTTGTTTTGCATAATTTGAACGCGATACCACCTCGAACGTATAGGTACAGTGGCAGGTATTATTATTTTAGTGGTCATTATTATAGACGGGATGTCATTCGATTTTAGTATTAACAATGGTGATCGTAGTTGAGTCAATTTGAACGAAATAGACATAATATATGTTTAGATGTGAGTATATATTATCCTATTATATACTCCTAAAGTCCTAACCATTGATGTTATTTTCTCTCTACTATATTATTTTTCCAAGTCCAACCGATGTCTTGTCCCCAACAATCAATGAAAAGTCAAAGTCAAATACGAAAAATTCAAATAAAGTTCGTTTTTTTCTTTATACAAAATATTCTGATGTCACCGCAGTAATATGGTTAGTGAATTACATTTTATTTTTTTCTTCTTTATATTAATACGTCATTGTTACATTTATTTATACATGACCTATTGACATTGTAAAATATGCAAAATTCAGATGTAAAATTTATCATATAAAGATCTTAACGTTAATTCTACAACTAATAAATATATATATATATATATATATATATAATCATATTATACGTACATATAAATATAAAATATAGTATTATAAATCTAATGGTCTAATCGCTTTAAATATAACAGTTCAAAAATAAATTATATACTATTAATTTATATTTAATTATTAAACTATAGTAACAATTAATCTACTTATATCTAGTGTTTTAAAATTTCATGAAATACAATTTTGAAATATTTCAAATCTGTGAAATATTTCAGTATTTTAATACAATTATTATATATATACCTACATATACTTATAACTTATATTATAAATATATGCTTATATTTAGTCACAAAGATAGTACCATCATTGCATCGTTAACGACGATAAGCCATTCCTAGGAAAAAACAGGTTTCGCTATAAATAGTCGAAAAAAAGATCTTAGTTTAAATAATTTTCGAGTATTGTCGACCACGACACTCGTTGCACTAAATATTCATATCAATGATTAAAGCTACAACTTATGGACTAAATTATTATTAATTAATAAATAATTATGATCAATATTTTATTTAAAAAAATTTTAATGTTTTAAAATATCCCAAAATATTAATAAATTTCACATAACAACTACTGTGTATTAAAGTTCAGATGAATACCTACTATTATTTATATTGTTTACTATTCAATTTATACCCGTTTTTTTATTAAAATCATCATACAATTCTTATTATAATTTTATTGTAAAAATTGGTTTTTCTGTTTCTTAATTATTATGGTGTTAAACAAATATTACATAATATTTTAAACATTTTCAATATACGAATGGAAACTTTAAAGATGGCTGACGGTTGCTCGTTCGATCTGCACCGCTACTCGCAAATCTCAGTACAAATTAACAAAAATTAACAAATTAATAATTCGGGTTATTGTTTAAAATTTAAAAATTAAAAACAACGGTAAAACACCACTTTTTTAAAACGATATAAGGTGGAGCTTGGTATAATATAATATTATAATGTAGTAAACAGTCAACATATTTAGGTATACATAACAGTAAGTACTCCAAAAAATTAGAACATAATATTACTTATTAGTGAAGATTTAAAATTTTTCAAATATTGCTTAGACATTTTTAAATAACAATCATAAAACTGAAAAGTTTGCTGAAAAATTCTAAAAATATCATTGATAATATATGATAGAAATTAGTCTTCGCATGTTCAACGGTACGTCAACGGATCGGTACGATCGTCATGTATACAGAGAAGAAAAGAACATAAAATATTAAAGTAATATTATTAACTACTAAAACATATTTATGTATACTCAGTGTCATACCTACTACAGACTACTACTTAGTGGCGACATAAACGACCGACAAGCACAAAGTTAATTAATTGGTACACGAAACCCACCAAATTGCCAAAAAAAAACACATCTGCCTAAAATTGTATTTTGCTAAAGGTACAATTAAAGCTAGCTACGGCAATGTAAATGCAAAATCGCCAGAATTGTACATAATAGAAATAAATTTAATTAACAAATAAATACATACCTACCTAATTAAAATAATAAAATAAACTCTAATAAAACGCGTACATGCGTTTAGTTGTTGTATGACGTTCAAAATCGTGATAAATATATATACTAATATTATGACAATGGTTATTTTTCAATAAAACAACGGAAATAATAATTTAACTAATAAATGAGATATAATTAGCTTATAGTAAAACACTGATTCGTATATAAAAAAAAAATTAGTACTTACATATTATAATGAAATAATATATAATTCATTTACTACACCGAGATACTTTTAATGAACTCACGATCTAAGATATAATATTATACATACCTGATGGCTAAGGAAAGACGTAAAATTGCATACAAATGACAACTGTGAAGACTTGTGTAAGGTTTCCATTTAGAGAAGATATAAAAGTGTCTTTGTTCACTACGAAACTTTTCCTTTTTAACCATTGTAGTGTGGAGTACATTTTCCATATATAATATATCCATTATAAAAAGGCTATAAAAAAAACGAATTTATTAAACACAAACCAGCATGTACATGATATTCAATAAAAAAATGTATTGATAAACACAATGCAAGTATCTTGCATAAAATGTACTTAGAATATTCCGAACAGATAAACAACTTGTTATAATAGGTAATAGTTTAATGAATAGTAATGATATATTATATATATAAAGAGAGATATAGAGTGTGTGTGTGTGTGTGTGTGTGTGTGTGTGTGTGTGTGTATGTGTGTTAATTTAATGAAGTCAAAGCGTACTCGCTATAATGGTACAATGAATTTTGAAATTTTGTTTCTATCTTCAAAATCTGAATGTATTCGAATTATTTTTACAATATTATCGTGAACGTGGAAATAAACACTAGAATAATATTTTTTACAAAATTCTCTTATGAATCGAGGTGGTGTGACATCGTTTTTACGGTTGTCATGTGTTTTTCACGCTCGAGTCACCAACTAAAACAAAAAAATTATTTGACACATCGATTTGTACGAGAACACTGCAAGATAAACAGTGGTGAAATGTATTTCTTGTTATTTAATATTATATGATTAATTCAAATAGTCATACGTTCTACAGTTATAAAAATAATAAAATAATAATAAAATTAGAATTAACAGATTTTTAAATGATCGAATTTACTATCATAAATTTAAGTTACATTATGGTTTAGCATTTAGGTGTTTAATAAAATATGGTGACTTTTATACGTAATATCATAAGTTAGAGATAAAAGAAATCAACTGTTTTTTATACTAAAATTCAAGTTTTTGGTTATCGCAGTCACATAATTATTTTAACTCGATAAGATAAACATTTTATTTGGTACTTATTATAAGTATAATATTAAATTGTTATCAATAATATTGAATTCGCCGTTCTCCATACATAATAATAATATTGGTAATTAGTTATTTTTATTAAACCTTAGCCCAACACTTGCCATTGAATATTTTCGATTTATTTTTATTTAAATTTTGAATAACGGAGTACAATAACGTTGATTGTGTAGATATATGGTTAGGTTAAGTGTATCGAAATTAAAAAGAATCTTATTGAACTACTTTGTAGATAAAAAATGATTTTCATAATAAATTGTAATTGATTTATTGAATATGACTATTTTACATTTGTTTATGTAAACTACTGTCTTAATGAATCATGAATGTTAAATGATAACAAATACATTTCGCCATTGTTTATCTTGTAGAGACCTCATACAAATCGTTATGTCATGTCTTTTTTTCGAGCGTGAAAAACGAACGACAAGCTCAAAAACTTTCAAAAAAAATCTTCAATGAGTCACCAAAATTAATACGCTTATACTACTGACCTTAGTCATTTCAGTAACGACAGAAACACTCAGTATATATGTATACCGTGTGTTCAATTTTAAAGGTAACAGGAAATATTTCAAACGCATGACCTTTAATTTAATTCGGGTTTTTTTTACAGGGTTCAGGACATATAAATACATATGTTTTTAATAAATTTAAATTTTTAACTCCATTTCATCTCCCATTCTGTTTATCCTATACTCGGCAGACCAACCCATAACACATCATACTTCTGTTGCGGATTTCGCGGACGACAAAGTTATTTACACCTCACATGAAAACCCTCTAACTGTTGGTTATAACCTACAAACTCATTTAGATCACATGTCGTCCTGGTACACAAAATGGAAAATAAAAATTAATCACACTAAATCGTCTCATTTAACCTTTACCTTAAAACAAGGAGCTGTACCACCTATCACTTTAAATGGTCTTGTCATCCCAAAAGTTACTAGCTCTCGATATTTAGGCCTAATTCTGGACCAACGTCTAACCTGGGCAGACCACATTAAAAACAAACGAGTTCTCTTAAACTCTAGACGTAAATCCCTCTCTTACTTAATCGGCAAACACTCAAAACTCAACTTAAAAACTAAACTACTTTTATATAAAACTCTATTGATGCCTGTTTGGACATATGGCATCCTGTTATGGGGAGCTGCCAAAAAATCCAATATAAACAAAATCCAAACCTTTCAGTCCATAACTCTTCGCATAATTACAAATGCTCTATTCTATGTCTCAAACCACACTCTACATACCGACCTAAGAGTTAACACAGTAGATGAAACTGCAAGGCTACTATACAAACGATTTCGTTTACGACTAACCAACCACCCTAATCCCTTAATATCAGCACTAAACTCTGACACCATTCCTGGCAATCCTCCGCGTAGATTAAAGAGAAGATGGTGTCGTGATCTAAACCAAAATTAATTAATAACTATAAATTAAACTAACTTCTGTTATAAAGTGCTGCTATTGGGTGGCTTCTTTTTTTTTTCAAGCGTCGCATGTCAAAAAAATAAATGTATATCCGCATACATGCTTATTGTAAATTTAAATTACAGATTGTATGTTTTAAAATAAAGTTAAAAAAAAAAAAAAAGTTTTTAACTTTTTTTTATCTGCGCATGCGCAGTAAAGTAAAAATTTCTTATATAGGAACCACCATTTTTGACACTGGATTTGGATTGCTCTATTTGAGCAACTTTGATCTTTACAGTTTTTTGATATCTTCAAAATTGACATTTTTAAGATAGCCGAAAGTTTTAAATCAGGTAATATTTTGTAATTGTCGCATTTTTCAACGCTCTATCTTAATGTCACATTTGTAGGTATAATTTATCGATAAACTCCAATGATATTTTTTTTATAAATTTGATCTAATAATAAATACACTTTGTAGTTTTAATCAAAATAAATTATTATAATACTACCTATTATGATTACAAATCCCCTAATTTAAAACTTTCGACTGTCTTAAAAATGTCAATTTTGAAGATATCAAAAAACTGTAAAGATCAAAGTTGCTCGAAAAAAATAGAGCAATCCAAATCTAGTGTCAAAAATGGTGGTTTCTACTTAAGGCATTTTTATTTAACTGCGCATGCGCAGATAAAAAAAGTTAAAAATTAAAATTTATGAAAAACATATTATGTATTTATATGTCTTGTACCCTGTAAAAAAAACCCGAATCAAATTAAAGGTCATGCGTTCGAAATATTTCCTGTTACCTTTAAAATTGAACACACGGTATATATATCATATATATTATTTAATATTATCCCTCCAACGAAGATGTTGTTAGGCATGTGTTATATAAAACATTCTATATATACACAGGTACTCAACACGTCTCAACGAACTTGAATTAATTTATGAAGCAGAGAATTTCTTTTTGTTGTTTTTATAAAATATGACCATTTTAACATTAATTACTAATTACCGTTTCTTAACTTAAACCAATGAAACTCGGGTAAATTTAAAAATGATGTGTTACGTCATTATCGAGCAATGAATATTATTTTTAATGAAAGACTTGAAAATAATTAAACCTTTCTCTTATCCTTGACCAAGCTTCTAGAAACAGTTAAAATTTAATAATTAAAACAAATCATATTTTTGCTAAAATTTAATTAACGACTTTTTAAAGAACGTTTTATTTTCAATCAATTTAAATACGATACTTAACATTGCACCAAATTAATTGAAGGATACAATTGCTGTTATTAACACCGCGGTTGCAGTGAGGTGCTATTATATTTGTATGTCTTGAAATAAAGGCACTTCATTTTGAAATTGTTACTTAAATCATTTGCAGCAAAAATCAATTGACCTCATAATGACACATCATAAGTGCCAATTTTTTTCATGAAAAATTATCAATCGCTAATCGCTGACAAATATTTTTGTTGCATAAAAATATGAACACTAACATTATTTATGAAATTCCTATACTAAATTGTATGTATTAACTATTAAATGCCAAATAATTTACCTGTATAACAGTTATCGTTTATCGTAATATTCCTGAAATGCATTTAAAAAAAAAGCATCATATTTTATTATTATGAGATACCAGAAAAATAAATTCAGAACAGTGGTATATCAAAATTGCCTATTCAGGACGCCGTTCGATTTGTTTTCACTATTGAAATTTATTGTTAGCGAGTGGTAACACCGCTAGCAAGTCCTGGACCACAGTTATAAAAGACCGGCCGTTATATAACTATAATATATAGGTAACTATAATTTTATTGTATCAAACTCTTGCAGTATCACTGTTGACTGTGACCGTTGGACAAGATTTTTATTTAAAAGTATTAAATATAAAGATTTTTGTCATTTGAGTTTACCTATCAATTTTTTTTTTAGATGAACAATTATTTCAAAATACATACAACTAAATACCTCTAAATTACGCAATAATAAAAAAATAAATAATTAATACCTAATAATAAATTGATTGATATACATAAATGTACGTGCAACCTGTAATATTAATGCACGCACACAGATGCACTACTAAAATAAAAGTGACTTCATATAGCTAGCACTAGTTATAATATCTAATCCGGAATTGATACGGAAATTACAAGCGAAATAAGGCAAGCGAAATTTCAAAGATAAGATAAGAATAATGATGGATATAAATATACATATACTAAATATACTATCTGCAGTTCAGTTATATCTTATATAATATATATCCAATTAATTATTAAAATAATGGAGCGGATTCTGCAGTGACTATTGTCTATGTTTGTAAAATTATAGATATATCTAATATATTCTATAATAACGGACTTACAAACAATATCCTTCGTAAAATAATTATGAATTTAGCCGTGAGACTGTTATGTTTTAATCTTTGCTTTGTGGGTACTAAAAACTGTGCATCTATAAGTTATAATTTTTGAATATAAATTTGTAATATTGGCGGCAAATCATTTATTGCATCGATGAAAGATAAAACTAATTATTATAACTGTCGATGCGGACAATTTAAAAATTATCTTTCTGTCAAATAAGTTCACTATTATAGCAGATGGCTTTTAAGTATTATTCAGAAACCTATAACTATGAATTATGATCCCGCCTGCTATTGCATAACAGGTTTAGGTCTCTGAATTCTATACCTATAAAATTACAATTTTTACACCGCCGACAGGATTTTTCAGACGTTTTAAATGACTAAAACGATAAGAAAAAAAAGGACTGACTCAAATTTGGTTTATGTACCTACTTCTTTTGTGGGCTAAACAATATTGTAATCGATACTGAGTTTGAATTCATGATGTTATACCTATTAATGTATATCAGTATAATGTATATAGTACTATATACTGATACTATACTTGGTACGAGGTAACTATATTATGTATTGAGTTGAGTAGGTACTCTGCAGTTAAATATTAAAATATATAGTTCGACAATTAGATCGTTACACGTTTGTATAACCATACGTGACATAAATAACTAATTATAATAATTCGTAAGTAGGTATAATAATTAACTATATTATAGATCAGTGTAGTGGCATAATAATTATGATCTTTTTTTTTATTTTTACAAAATTATAAATGCTTACTGCTTATCGACTATTCTTGCTTAAAAGAACTTCCAATTTCATTGTTATCGTCTTATCGCTCTTTTGTTTATGGGTTATAATCATATTTTAGGTAGATAAGGTAACAATTATTAAATTTGAACAGTTTAAAAATAGTATACATATAATTGGATTTGGATAATATAGTATTATAGGTAGGTACAGTTCTGTGAACTATTTTACTAAACTAACTTTCTTTTTTAAATTTAAAACTCTATAGTTAATTTTAAACTGATTTAAAATCTAAAAACAGCAATAGTCCATAGCCTTGTGCCCTTGTATAGTTGTATGCAGTAGTTATTTTGCCCATTTTAACTCTGAAAGTTAGCATAACTAAAAAGCCTTTTATTTAGAGAACCTGATAATAAGTAGGTGAGTTTGTTCTTAAAAGTGTGCGTGTGAATAATTTTAACCCTCCCCCTCCTAATTACATTATAGGTATCGAAAGACGAAAAAATGAAAATGTCTATTAGACATGTATTATGTATGTACCTACTACCTAGGTACCTATTATTATTAGGCAGGTAAAGCATTTTATCGTGTTTAACGGCTTAAATATATAATATTAATTAATATGCAATATGAAAAACATAGCTAGGTATATTAATGTAATCTACTGAAATAAAATCGATGAACTTGCGGACGACTAGATTTAGAAAATAAACACATCCTATATTTAAACTATATATTAAAAGGATAACACAAAGAGATCTTAACAATTGTAATGATACACTTTTAACCTATCTATATTCCATAATTGAAATCTAATCCTTGTTTATCCACTGATGAGAGTTGCTGTCTAAATATAGAGCGTTATCCATTAGAATCTACTAATTTATTATAACTTTTTTTAAATTATCTATTCATTTTACGTAATTTGATGTCATTGCAAAATAATAATTTTGAAAAAACTGCATTTTTAAATTTTTTTGGCGTTACCAATAATATTTTTAAGTTATTACTTTATTGGCAACAAATTTAATTTTATATTTACAAAAACAAAAATATTTTTCGGAATACCTACTTCGATTCATTAAAATCGATTTTTAATAAGTAGTTATAAATGTTATATTAAGTGTTTTAATTTGTGATGAGCGGTGGAGTATTGTGTCAACATTTCTTGAGGTAGGTAACCTATAATACGGCTATACCTCTGAATCACTCAAATCCACCATTCGTCAATATTAACTTTAAATACCAACTAATTAAAAATTATATAGGTATAAACAATAACTAATTAACTATGCGTACGAAATTAGACAAAATTATTATAATACAAAAAAATAATTTCAAATTTTTTTTTAACAATATTGTTTTATAATGACTTGAGACGTCAAATTATGTAAATAATTCAATTTATGAAATAGGTATTAGCCATTAGGTAATGACTATAAATTTTCTTTACTTTTATTCAACCCTGTTGAATTATAGGTATAATTAATTCATGATTGTGTAAATGTTATAATACAGGTCAGTCTGGCCACGGCCCCGAGGTATATCTTGAATTATTAAACTTGCTTATTATTTTCAACTTAACCTACCTAATATATAAATATTATTACTATTAATTATATATTTATTTTATGATTTAATATTTCTTTATAAAGATTGTTAGTATACCTATTCATTTTTATAATTTTTAGTTGAATTATTTATGCCAAGATGCATTATATACCTATCTATTTATTCCAGACTTGCATCAATATAAATATAACAGAATTAAGATGTAAAAAACATGTTTGGCACTAACCAAAACAATATATAGCGAGAATGATTTAATATAAAGGGAAGCTTAACTGAAATCTTTGGATGTTGATTAATATAGTTAATACATCCTAAACCTAACTTCCAACGTTACAATTAAAATTACCATTACACTGTTTATAAATCATAATTATTGTAGAAAAATACTAAATATATCCCTGCCTAATAATTATACCTAATATGTAATCGTAGTGTATATTATTATGATAAATAGTAATAAAATATAATGATTATATATCTACTAATACATTCCATGTCATGTCTGGAACAAAATCTGCCTGTCATATATTTTATCTGAATCATAGGCTCGTTGAAATTTCTGAATCTTAAATCGTTTAAAATTGTTGATATTTATCATATTTTATAGATAGATTTATCTATTATTCATATAGTATGTACCTATATAATATCCATAAAATAAATATATAATATTATGATAAGTCATTAATGTATAATAATATATTAATATTATGTTCTATTATAGAACTATTTCAACTTGGATTTCATCTGGTTAAGACTGATTTTCTAATTCAGCTGTTCAATGTTAAATTGTGTTCTTCATGTTAAATTTAACCATACAAATTAGTTATTATGTAATTAAACCCTTTTCCTTTTTATTTGATCTTCACTCACTAATTATTCATTACCAACTTCTTCATTAGTAAGATATTAAATATAAGTATAAAATCATAAATAATTTCACAGCTAAATAAATAAATAAACAAAAAAAATTTAGATTAAAAAACGTAACAAATTTTACAATTATATTTACATGTGATAAAAATATGAAAAGTAGATTTGACAATATTAAATCTTACAATTTTCCAAATTTATAAACTTACACTAATAAACAGATGAAAATATATTTATAACAAATAAAAACTTTAAAATTTTAATTTATTATTAATACGAAAGCGTATGAGAAACAACAATAACTGTTTAAAAATTTACATTATAATATACAAATATTTTATTTAAATAAACTAAAATTGAGAAATTTGGAAGATATGTTTGATACAACTTATAAATATATTTATAGTTATCTTTTTTTGTTTGATCTCATAAAAATAAATTCTGTACAACTAATCAAGCAGATTATTACAAATAAAAATTATAAGATGATTTAATTAATATAGTTGAAAAAGTTGAATAATTCAAATTATTAGTCATTACTCATTATTACATACAATGTATAATTTGTATACTGTGATATTAATAATTTTTTAAATAAATATTTGATTACTTGAAGTACAGTATTTATAAAATAAACAAGTCAATAAGAACTATACTAGCAAACAATTCAAATAAATATTAAAAATTAAATAAAAAACATACTTTCAAATCAAAACAAATCAATTCCACAAAAGAATAAATAAGCCATAGGAGCAACAACATAATATTTTGTTGATAAATAATTGAAGTTTGAAATTTTTTTTAAATGTAAATACAAAAATTAATTTAATTTACATCTCAAACTTATTGTAATAGTCAAATTGATGTATAAGATATTACTACAGTGTGTTTGTATTTTTAAAGATGAAATATTGTACCTCCATAAATTGAAAGCATCCTAACAAAAAATTTCATCCTAACTGTAATAATTAAATTATTGTCGTCTTCTAACTGCTTTAGCTTTACGTCTTTCACCGGCAGGAGCTGTTCCCATGGAAAATAACGGTTGACTTGATCCTGGCATAACTGAATTAAACAAAGAAAATTATTAGTTAAATAATGTATTACATTTTTTTAATTATTTACTCAAACATACCAGTTGCAGACATTGGAGGTGATCCAAAACCAAATGACCCTATAAGTACAAAATTAATTTAAATATTTAAAAAAATGCAACAGTTAGCAATGAGTAAAGTTAAATGATAATAAATAAGAATGAATAAACTATTACTAAAACACATTGTAAAACAAGTTTAAGACAGTTAAGAGTAAATATATTCATAGGTCATAGTTAAAAAAAGTAACATTATAATATAATATACTATTATGAATTTAACTATCTGCATTTGATCTTTAATTATTAAAATAATAAATCAATTAAAATAAATAGAATACACACAGGAAATACTTACACCTAAAGTATCTATGTATGTCAGACTTCAATACTTATACTGTAAATTTATTCTAGATTATGAACATACATTTAATTAAATTAAATATATTAAGGTATAATAGATTGAATTTGGTTTTAATTATAAAATGGGCCATTTCAAGTCACTATCTGTCAGATTTTTTTATGGATTCAGCAAATTGCTTACTCATTTCATACAATGGATAAAAAGTATCAAACTAAATTCATAATAATTTCATGTTTGATCTATAACTAGGGCTGCAATCTTTGAAAGTTGAGAGAGATATCCAGGAAATCTGAACTATTTAACTTGAAAGTTATAACTTTATGTTACAATATAGTCAGAGACTTATATATTCTATAAAAATATAATATGAATAATTTTATCTATCACATATGTATGTAAGATCCTACTCAATTTTACAAGGACACATAGCTCATAAATTACCGTGACATAATATATGTATATAAAATACATCGTAATGAAAATAATATAAACAATTAAAATAGTACATACCTTGGTTTGGTTGAGTTCCACCAAACTGTGGTGTTGATGGGGCTTGGCCGAATTGAAATGGCGAACCAGTTGTAGATGCAGCATTAAAACTAAAAGCCCCATCTGGTTTAGTAGGTTGTGAATTACTGCCGAAAGCAAAAGTAGATGAACTACTAGGAGCATTGTTTGTACTACCAAACTGAAAACTTTGATTTGTTCCAAATGTATTAGATGGTGATGTAGCTACACTACCAAATGTAGGTGCAGCATTAGGAGAAGTAATGTTGCCAAACGGAGAAGGTTGAGATGATTGAACGGCACCAAATGTGTTGGTTTGTTGAGGTGCTGAATTGCCAAAACCATTAAATCCAGATGTAGCAAACGTGTTGGAAGCTTGGCCAAATTTTACTGGACCATTATCAGTTTTATTGGCGCTAAATTGAAATGCATTGCTCGTTGGAACTGTACTTCCAAATTTGAATGGTTCAACTGCTTTTTCAGTATTATTTGTAAATTGTAATGGTTGATTAGAAGAAGGAAAAGTAGTTCCAAAAGAAGCAGGTTTTTCATTTCCCCCAAATTTAAATGGAGCACTCGTACTTTGAGATCCAAAAGCTGAAGTTGGAAACTGGGTTTTTGTTTCTTCTGTTTTTTGAGTATTAAATTGAAACGCTGGTTTATCAGAGGCTCCGAAAGCTGAAGTAGTTTTGTTAGAACTGAATGGAAATGAGCTACTTGGAGTCTCTGAAGGTTTATCACCAGGTTTTGAACCAGAATTATTAAATTGAAATATAGGATTCGCAGTATTATTAGCAAAAACCATGCCAGAAGTCGTTGATTTGTTATCCGTTGTTTGGCTACCAAAAACTAATTTTGGGCCTTGGTTAATAGCAGATTGACTAACAGGAGTACTAAATTGAGATTTTGATTGATCTGTTGTAGATACTCCAAACGCAGATGTTGGCAAAGCACCAAATTGTAATTTAGGTGTTGATTTTTCAGTAGTAGCGTCATATTTAGGAGGATTACCAGTAGGTGAAGTTATATTATCTGTGTTCCCAAAGTTAAAAAGATTTTTAGTTTGTGAATTTGATCCGAAAACAACTACATTTGTAGATTCTGTTAAAGATGTACTATCAGGTTTTGAAGGACAAAATTGAAATTTTACAGATTCAGTAGGTTTCGAATTTTCTATAGATTTTTGATTATTACCAAACGAGAATAATGACGGTGTAGATGTTGGATTCTCTGATCCTTTTGTTACATCAAACTGCAATTTAGGAGTTGATTGGTGGACATCTGTTTTGGTTGCACCAAATTGTAATGCAGGAGTTGAATGCTTGTCATTAATTTTAGATATACCAAATTGCACTATAGATGTTTGTTTATCATTGTCTTTGGTTGCACCAAATTGCATTATAGGTGTTGATTGTTTATCAACAACTTTAGGTGCACCAAATTGTAATACAGGTGATAATTGTTTATCTACTTTAGACGTGTCAAATTGCAGTACAGGTGTTGATTGCTTATCAACAACTTTGGGTACACCGAATTGCATTATAGGTGTTGTTGATTGCTTATCATCAGATTTAGGTACTCCAAATTGCATTACAGGTGTTGATTGCTTTTCATTAGATTTAGATACTCCAAATTGCATTACAGGTGTTGATTGTTTTTCATCAGATTTAGGTACTCCAGATTGCAGTATGGGTGTTAATTGTTTTTCATTAGCTTTAGATACTCCAAATTGCATCACAGGTGTTAATTGTTTATCAGCTTTTGGTACTCCAAATGTAAATGATGGTTGATCTTGTTTTGAAGAATTATCAACTTGACTTCCAAAAACTAATGATGGTGCTGCGTCTTTCTTTGAATTATCTGATGATTTTTCAGTAGTCTTAACGGATTCACTTGGTTTAGATACTGGAACAGTAAACTGAAATGATGGTTTATCTTTATCATTGTTAAAGTTATTTTGTCCTTCATTTTGTGAATTAACAATAATATTTTTATTTGTTTCTGGAGACAGAATAAACTTATTTTGTTCAATATTATTTTTAGTAGATCCTGGTGTTTTGTTATCAATTACTTTCTCGTCTACTGCATTAGTCTGTTTAAGATATTCCTCGACAGATGTTACTGTAGAAGCTATTGGACTACCAAAACTAAATTGTAATGAAGTGTTACTTTTGTTCAGTTCACTTATCTTAGACGTATTCTCAGATGATTGAAGACCAATTTTTAGTGGCATTGTAGACTGTACTGTAGGTGTTGTGATCAATGTAGCACTAGATGAAGTACTTGATACAGTAGACATTATATTAGTTACTGCTGGTTGTGTTTCATTATATGTGGATACTATTGGTAATGGAGCAGCTGAATCAACACACTGGTTGCCATTTTTCACATTAGACTTTTCATTATACTGTTCAATTGAAATAACTGTAAAAAAAAAATGTATTTAGTACCATCACTTTTTTGGTTAATATATTATTAAATCTTACAAGATACAAAAAATATTTTACTATTACAAAACATATAATTAAATATTTGAGTAAAAGGATATTTTAAAAATATTGCATTTAAAATTTATAAAATGTTTAATATAGGAATGTTGAAAATATATATATTTTTTTTATAATAATAAAGTACTTAAATAATGATGCATAGTCATTAAGGCATCATATAAATTTTGGCTTTTAACGATTTCTAACATGTAAGATTTAGAGCAAACTAAAAATATATTGGTTACATTCTGTAATTTTTTTAAGTTTACATATTTACTAATGAATTTAATTTTAACACAAGTAAAGACATGGTTCATCATTTTTTATTTTCTATTAGTTAAAATATTAAAAAAATTGATTTCAATTATTTTATAGTTAATCAATAATTTATTATCCTATTGAAATGTTTACTCATTTATTTTGTTACAATAATACTAACAAAATTTTAGAAAAAAGTCGGTATTTAATTATTTTTATTTAACACTTAATGATTAAAACAAAATAATTAAATAATTGCTTATTGTGTAATGTTTAGGACTCTATTATACTTTTCCAGTTTTGCTTCAGAATAATAGACTTATTAAAAACCTAAGTACCTAACTATGGTTATATTATATGTCTAAAATATAGCAATAGAAAAGTATCATTTCTAGTCTTATATTTAAAAATAGTGTTAAAACTATTAAAAATAATAATTATTATTATTAAACAGACTTAGATTAAGAATATGTTACCTTTTTTCTGAGCTTTTTTCTTTTTTTCTTCAAGCTTGTCAATACTTGTATATGGTACAGGATCAGTATCTTCAAATACTTCATCAAGTATAGTTTTCATACATATTTTTTTAATGATCTGAGTTTTACCGCTTCTGTTAAATATTCGACTTGCTGCAACTGTTACTAAATCATTAGACAGGTCAGTTTCTGTGGTTTTGTCACTTTTATTGGAAATATTCAGGTCATTATGAAGTAAGACAGTAGAACCACAGCATGTGCAACTTTTACAATGCTTACGATCTGGTGATTCTTCTTCGTGGTCTAAAACATAATAAAAGTTATAAATTACATAAAATGTTTTTTTTTAATGCGTAGCTTAAATAACACTAAAAAATTCAATTTAATCTAAAATAAACAACTAAATTTACAGTTTTAAAGTTCAATATCAATTAAAAACAAACAATAAAAAGTAAGAATTTGTCAATTTATTTAAAATAGATACATAGATTAACCTTTAGTGACGCACACGGGGTAATTATTTACCCCAATCTCTTTTTAAAATGCAATAAAATATTTATTGCATTTTCCACACTCATGTGGACCATGCTATCTTATTGTTATTATCATACAGTCACAAAAATGAAACAATCTGGATTTAATTCGTATTTGAGTAATCATTAACTTAAGCGGTTGTATTCGTAGTTTGGCAAAAATAAATAGATGGCATTAGATGTACTTTTGGTAACCGCTCAAAAGATTGTAAAGCTATTTGCCCTGGCTGCTTTATGGCTTCATAGTTTTAATATTCATAAACGTCAAGAAAACAAAAATTATGTATTTATCTAAGGTAACACAAAGGTTGTTATTTATTACAAATTTTTTTTAAATTAACATTTGTAATATATGCATGCAAATTAATTAATAAATATTTAAAACAATTATTAAGAAACATTCTTTATAATTTATAATTTAAAATCTGCAATAAATAGTTATTAATAATTGAATAATGTAAAGAAAAAAAATAATTAAAAAATATTAAAAAAGAATGAAACCCGGTTATAATACTATAGAGCTAAATATATATTAATATATGATTATTATATCTTTATAATTTTATAAAATAAACATACTTTGAAATTGGAATATAAATTATTAGTTAATAAGGAAGATGTCAAACCACATGAGTTTGTCTTCTCCTTACAAATATATGTACAACATACTAAATTTAAATTCTTCAGAATTAATCACTTGTTATTAGCTTTAATATTAAAGTTAGTTGATTATTTATCATCCAACTTAGACAACAAGGTGAGAACATTATCTATGTTTAATGTGTATACAATATACATTAATTTTACATTTCAATTTTTAAGCAAGGTATGAGTATGTAAAATATTGCAAATAAGAAATACTTATAACAATTAAAAATGTAATAATTATAAAAATAAAAAAACAGAAATGTTGTTATTAGATTATTATCTAAGTTTTATAATAATAATAATCTACTTTAATATTGAAGCTGACATACAAAATTGATGTAGTAATGCAGTAACATATATTATATGATTTTTGAGGGGTATTCTAAATATACTTCCAAACATATTGTCGGGTCTAATAAAATAAATTTTACTTTTGTAAAATAAGATATACATTTTTTGATAGACATGACTCACATGAGTAATAAAATACTAATACTTTCTTAAAAAAAAAAATAATAATAATAATATTATGGCACTGACACTATGTTTATAAAATATAACAACACTTACAGGTATGATATCCTCTAAGTATTTTAATATTTAGAGGTATTTTTAATTATTTATTATAAAAATTACCAGATGGATAAGGTCGTTTTTGCCCAGGCGTTAGTAAAAACTTGCTAGAACTATATGAGCTCAATATTTCGTTATTTCGAGTCCTGGGTTTCTTCTGAGGATGAGACATATTTGTTCCGAAATCTCCTTGTCTTTTGGTTCTAATAAAACAAATAAAAATTTAAGAAAAAAATATAATAATAAATGTTGAAAAGAATTATTTTAGTAAAATGTATTTTATTTATACTGGACAGCATTATACCAATTATTGATATAATAATATTGTTTAAACTTCCAAGAACACTAGACAACTCTTAATAGAGTTAAAGGACTGAGTAGGGTAAATGTGGTTACAATAATAAAATTATTAATTGAGACGACGGCAGTGGCGCTTTTCAGTAGGTGTAGGCCAAACTAGTCATGGTGTGTTATTATTATTATTATTGATGAATACAATTTTTATTTTTTATTATAAAATAAAATAATATTATCAGAACATTTGATTTTAAATTAATAAAGTAAAATCAGTTTTAAAATATTTTACAGCTATTGTTGATATATTTTCAGTAATAATATTCAAGTACAGAGAACCCTCGATTTATCTGGCAATGACTGTACAAAAAGTGATGGGCTGTGGTTAAATACCAAACAGGTAAGAAATATATTTTGGATAAATACCCTGGTATTTATGCACATCATATTTACCACATATATAAATATGACTATTTAATACTCGGTATACTGTTATATCTTAGTCCGTGGATAGTCAATGTTTATTTTTGTTTTTTAAGTAAAATTTATTTTATATTTTCTTTTAGATAATATAACAGTAAGCGTATGAATATTTTATTTTTTTCTGGTTTTAAATTTTTTTTTTTTTTTATTAAGTTGTCAACTTTCTACATAAAATGTATTTAATTAAACATGGGTATTTTGACTTGGATCACCACTCTATTTACATTTGTTTGTATATAAATGGATTGTTATTGAATAATTTTTGTTTGAAGTAATTACCCAAAATACCGAGTAAATAACATGGGAATTATATATTATATTATACATGCGATGAGGTACAAAAAGTAAGCCACATTTGGACACTCACCCCAGAACCAAATTCATTGGAGGTATTGAAAAACTTCACAAAGCGAAAGTGTAAGTAATAATATGGGTGGAAAATTTAGGATTGCGATTAAAAACTTGTTACCAATTCAGGTGTTTTTTATTTCAATGTTACCGTTTTAGTTTAGTTTTAATTTTACTTACCCAGTTCTTATGTTAATTATTTATTATTTGTGTATTTATTCATTTTTTTTTTACCATGTTATAAATTTGTTTAATTATGTATTCTATTTTATCTTAAATGTTTATTTTCACCAAAATTGAGCCATAAGCAATAATAATATAAAACACCAATTATTGACACATTACTATAAATAAAATAATAAATCTATTTTGAAATTTAGCCAAAATATTTTACAAACGTTAACAAAAATAGTATGTAAAAACACTTGTGTGATGTTTTTATACTTAGTTTTTGATTCTTGTGTAACATTTTACTATTTTGGACATCATTTTACATTTTTTAAACATATTATTATCAGTGACTGTTTTTAAGATAATATACATACTTTTTGTTTTCTACATTAGCAATTGAAGAATTTGTTACTGTTGGTATAGGTTGATTGAATCTATGTCCATTCATCACTATTACACGGTCAGGTGCATTAGATTCACTGATTGTTCTTCGACGTCGATTGACAAATGCATCAACACCATTCTTTAAAATAGAATTGTATTTAGATATACAAAAATATTTATTATTGTGATTTAAAAGAAAACCAAAATTTGGTTAACTTTGTTTTATCATAAACACCATAAAAAAAAACATAATGTTATTATTTTAAAATGCAAATTTAAAAATCGAAAATTTAACTCAAAGTTTACATATTTCGCCAATTTTTTTTTAAAAAAAGTGTACATTTCATTGATTTTTAAATACAGATTTAATATTTTCTAAAAAAATTGATTTTATTTTTCTTAACCTATATATTTTAAATAATATTGGATATAAAACTTAATTTTATTTTATGTAGGTATTTATTGTCATCATTGCAGTCAAATATTAATTTGACTACAATAGTGCGATATGCGTTTAATCTATATCGTGTAAATGTACCAAATTATTATTTTATCATAAATAAAAGTTATTTTAGTTTTTTTTAAATTTTTAGTTGTCATAAATCTATTTATTGTTTATTTGTTAGTAAAAATGCTGTACACAATTGACAATTTACAAAATTTCTTCAAATTAAAAAAAAATTTTTTCGTCAGAAATTTGAATCATTTTTTTTTGCATACCTAACATGTTTTTATGCATATTTTACAATTACAATATTTTCTTGCATATATGCATGTATATTTTACTTGTTTTAGCTCTTAAAAATCTGAGTCCCAATGATAAATTAATAGATAATAATAGCCTTATACAGATCATAGGTACATAATTTTATTTACACTACTCATATATCTTAATTTGGTCAAGTATAATATACTATTAAATTAAATAAAAAAATGTTAATTAAATAATGTATCTAACAGTAAAATCATATATTAAAATCAATAATTTTTTGAATCAATTATGTTATATGTAAAAATTAATATTACCTTATATATTACCTCTTGTCGAGTTCTTTTTCTTACTCCAAAATTATCTAATGTTTCCATCAATTTTCGCTTCTTATCATATATGTCTCTTGATGCATTACTACCATTAATTATATTGCTTCCGTTCAAACTGTTTCTAGAAAAAAAAAATTATAATAATACAAATATGACTTTACAGTTTAGTGTTTACCAATTGATAATTTTTAATTACTCACATTAAACAAATAATTTTAAGTGGTTTTTGTTACTTACTCTAGTGTATAGGATGTTGATAAATTTGATACATCTGTGTTTGGTGTTGTTGACCTCATTTCCCGTGCTTTTTGAGCTATACGAAAACTAAATCCAGGACTAGTTACTGTTTCTTTACAGTTAGATCTAAAAATAAGATAAAATATTGTTTATTTACAAAAATTAATAAGGCCTATTAGCACAATAAAAAATGTATCATTTATGTAACAACATTTACAAGTTATGATTAAATAGTTAAAATATTTCTCTGTAACTCAATATATTATGTGTAGATTAGTCTAATGTGTATTTTTGGAAAATGGGTAAATAGGTACTTTTACAATAATTGAAATTGTATTTAATTATATTACTAGTAGATCCAGCTAAATGGTGTTACGGGTTGCCCGTAACAAATTAAATAATGCCAGTAGATATACTCAGTCTTGAAATTATATATAATTATAATGACTACTACAGTGTAAGTACTAAATTTTAAAAAAAAAATCTGACCAAGTAATAACACTTTCCATTTATAACCCCCCTCAGGAATAAATTTTGAAAACCATTTCTTAATAAAATTATCAAGGCTTCGGTGGTTCTGGATAGGTGATAAATATATTATTGAATCAGGATAAGATATTGTTTTTATATAACTTTAAGTACCTAATAGTTTTTCTATTTGGTTGACTATGAAATTATATTTAAGAGATCATATCAAAATACACATATAATTGAAATTGTATGTGAATTTCTGAAGTTTTAAATATTAAACTTAATATTAAAAACAACTAACTACAGTTAACTAAATTGTACAAACCTATTATGTATAATATGTTATTATTATAAAAATATAAGATCAGTTCCAAAATTGGAATTGTTACATTATTAGATAACAAATAACATACAAATTTAATATTAATAATATATTATTAATTGAATTTGTCTAAATCTTCATAACCAACTTATAGATACTTATATAAAAAGAATATTTTTTTATGAACATACCTTAAAGTATCATTAGATTTACGTGCAATGGGTGACTTGTTATTAAAAACATTGAGAGCCCTGGCCTCTGGACTATTTAGGTTTAAAGTTTTACCACTTAAGCTGTTGGGCCCCTTACTCTTTTCATCGTCTGATTTAGAATTCAAAAACTTCAAAAACGAAAACATAATGAGGTACGGTAATCTTAAACCACACTAACTATAAAATTTAAAAATAAATAAAACCAACAAAATTAAAAGTTGAATTGATAAAGATTTAAGGTGTTTAACTGTCTAGTGTCTAAATAGACAAAACCACTGAAAACAACGTGTTAAACTGATCAATGCTAATGACGTTAACGTTAAACAGTAAACACTTAATTGTTGGTGTAAATAAAAATGTGTATTACTATGCGAGTGTGACTGTGTGAGTGTGTGTGTATTATCTGTTTTCTCTAGCGTGTGTCATGCTGACATTGTCGTAATACAAATACTATTGTACTGTTATCAGTTTGACGTTATCACGTAATTGAAAAACCGTTGAAAAAGAAGTCTGGTATATAGTATTATACCATGGTTCGTTATAAAGATAAATACATTGGACCATGTTTCACAATTATTCGTGCCAAATGCTCCAATCATTTATCATAGACGTATAATAGGTTAGGTTATTTGTCTATAGTCTAACACTACTACAAAAATCACATAGGTTCATAGGTAGTTATTGGGAAAAATATGTTTTTTTAAAACAAAAAATTAAATAGATATTAATAAATTAATAAACCATTTGTTCCTATGAATATTTATCCCCTCTTCAGAACTTACGTTCCAAAATACTGGCGCAACGCGTAAGCACTGAGCAGGCACGGCCCACTATAGACTACGGGACTACGGGAGCCCGGAGCAGCACTAGCAGAATAGCAGCGGTCAGCGCCTCAATGGGTCATGCAAATATGCAATACAGACACCAGTACCGTAGCCAGGATTTTTTTCGGGGGGGGGGGGGGGGGCTTAATTTTTGATGGCCGATTATGACAAAGTTTGCACTGTATTTCTGGGTACCTAATGGGGAAAAAAAGTTTAGTGAACATTTTACCGAAATACTTATTCTTGCACAGTTCTACAGTTGTGCTTTGTATTTTAGTGTGTAATGTATAATACTATAATAATATATAAAATGATTGTACATATATATTTGTTATCTGCCATAATAACTATCATAAATTCATAACCCATATTTGTTGATCCTATATTAAGTAATAAGTAGTAAGTACACGGTACACTAGAAAATTCCCTATTTCTGAACATTCGACACAGTCATAATATATAGGTTTGTAGGTAATGAGACTTGCCTGTTTTTTGGATGACATCGTATCGTTAAAATAGAGTTAATTAATTCTAACAAAAATTACCCTCAGATTGCGTATAAAGGATTTTTGTACAATTTCCACAAGGAATGCTTTAGTTTTATTCGTTGGAGGTGTTCAAAAAACAGCTCTATGAAGTGTCCATGTTCTTTAAAAACCGATTTGAACATAATTCATCCGACTTTGATTTCTGTGTATAACGATCATTTTGTGCATTAAGAAAATGATAATCTTATTTCTGCGACAAAATTAAAAAAATCTTATATCGAAAAAGCTATCAACAAGCAAGCGAGTTGCCTACTCAAGATGTACCTACCTAATTAAAATATTAATTTTTCTAGCATTATTATAATAATTATATAGGTAGATAATATTTTATTTATTATTGTATTGCATTTTATTATTTTAGACTAATTGTTTAATTAATTTACTTTTTTCTAGTGCGAGACTTTTTTTTTCCTAGTGTGAAACTTTTTTTACCTGGATTTTTTTTCCGCGATTCGTATTTCTAACAATTGGCAATTTCGTGTTTTGAGCAACGAAGTAACCGTCCGCGGTGGCAATCGAAGGGGCTGACTACTCTCGCCGACCGCGTACATTTACCTCGTTGCCCATATTTAACGCGAAATCGCCAATATAATTCATATAATTAAACATATTATCAAATCAAGATCAAATGAGTGTGATAAGAGCGGCGTTGCTTTATCTCCTCAAACGGTAATTAAAAAACAAATCCATCACGCTTTACCACAATTTTCTAACACATGAATTTACATATTAGGTAGGTACCTACCAGTATTACAATATAATACAATATAAACAAATTTGAGGACTAATTTCTATCAAACATTTTTGTAGTAAAAGTAGGTACTTTTGAAGCCTATGACTGAATGTATAATATAGGTAATTAATTCTTGATTTAAAATTTATAATCTTACAAATATTATGTTGTATTACTTCTATGATATTATATAAATAAAAATAAAAATATTATTATATAATAAACTATAATTAATAAGTAGGACTGTGCATTTTTAGAAGTGCATTTTTTTTTATGGTTGTGAACGTAGCTTTGTAACTTGTAAGTACATAATTTTGATTATGTAACAAGCAATTTATGAAACTTTTATTTTACATTTTTTGATATTTGTAATTTTTTAGTTAATTGTTTTCCTTTTTAGGTCATATTTTCTTTTTTAGTTCATTTTTTCGATATTAAACTCCATCAATTAACAACTTTGAAAACTATAAAAAAAATTGTTCACATTTTAATTGCATATTTTATTGCATTTTTAACATTTTAAATGCAATTTTTAAGGTTTTTGGTGCATTAAATTCACAGCCCTAGTACTAAGTATGCCTAATGCCTATAACTACAATTTCTACCTATTCTAATAATATTTATTTTAGGTAGGTAGGTACCTACTTAGTACTTACCTATAGGTTAACTGGTTAACACTTATTTATATAAACACTAAACAGTTTATAACCAGTAACCACACACTTTAAAGTGTTTAAAGTTACAGCCATTGATCCGTTAATCTACAACTTAAATCTATCTTAAATCTTAGTTGCAGCAGTTTTTATTTTTTATTTGGAAATAATCACTTTTATTATTGATATTTAATTATACGTAATAGTGTAATACTATAGACCTAGAAACCGCTGTTCGTGTAAAAAGAATTTCCAGATTAACTGAGGGTCGTACAGAGAAGTGCCTACCCCTATTAAAAACAAAAAAGCCGTTTTCTTTGTTGGAATGATGCCACAACTCAAAGCCTTGATACGAGTGGCAGTAACAAAAAAAAAAACCATTGACTACAAAACTCTTATAATGTTATACTATTTTCAAGATTCTGCAAAGCAAAGTGCATTTTTTGAAATTCTATGTAGGATTTTTTCTGAAAAAAATATCACACCAAAAAAAACCCTGTCGCTTACGTTAACTATATGTAACTACCACTTGTAGACACGTAATTCGTGAAGGATTTTTTTTTATTATTTCACAACTTTTTAGCTATCGTAATGACTTTTAATTTTAATTAAAAAAGAATTTTTACATTCACAAATGGTTATTTTATACTTTAAACATTTAAACATTTAATTAGAAAAGTGGGTATAGCTTTGCTGCAGTACATTAGGTGTTGAGTGAGTCACTATTATAGGTATGTTAAATTTGAATTTAATGATAATTTATCATTGTATACGAAAAACGATTCAAGTCAATCTCCATCTTCATAGGTGCATCATCACCATGCATATTTCATGATATATTTTTGTTTTTTTGATATAGCTATAAATTAAAGTTATTTATATTACTTTTAGTATTATTAGTAGTAAATTTTTATAATTTTTTACGAAAATATTGCATTTATTATATTATTGTATATATTTATACCACGTCATATCAACTTATAAAACTCAAAATGTAATAACATTTTTCTATAAATAGTGTGAAACATTAAAAATAGATTCATAGTAACATATATTTATAGTACCTATAAATTGGTAATATTGTAAAATAAATAAAAAATGTTATTGCGTATATTAATATTCATGAGCATTTAAAATACATAAGAGTTTAAGTTACACGAATAATGTTTTTAAATTATGACAAAATAATTAACATATCGTTTGAATTATAAGTAATTTCGTTCAAATTGGAACTTAAAGGGTCTTTAAAAAATAATTATCTTTATATATTTTTTTAGATTTTATGGTTTCAGTATGAACTACTTATGAAGAAGCTTGTACCTATTACATTTTCAAGAAGAAGTTTTTATGAATTTTATACAGATATAAGAACAACGTTTGTTGGATCTTATATTGAATTTCCAAGAATTTCGACCAAGTAAATAAGTTTTTATCAAAATTTAAAATTATCGTGTCTGTAAATAGCTTAAAAAGAGTTTAATAAATATTTAAAATGATAATATAGGTAAATATTTAGTAAAAATTTCAAATATCTATTGAAAAATAGTGCATTGGCATTGTTTTAAAATTGGCTATTTGAATACAATATTTTTGTCGAAATATATAGGCGCCTTGCAAATATTAAATCTATTTACTTAAGCGTATTTCATATTATTTTATGAAAATTAAACTAACAATAAATTGCTTTTATGGGAAAATATTAGTTTCATTTCGAATTGTTTTCTAAATTATATAATTGTTATTGTTTTCGGAATTCTAAAGTAATTCACACTAGCTTATGTCGAGGTAGCAAAATTGTATAGAGTACCAAACATGTGTTCCTCAGTTCCTACTGCCTAGTTATATCTTACCAGGAAATAAACAATATGTTTCGTCATTATTAACACATTGACTTTTTAAAAATGAACCTGAAAACATATTATTAATATGATCAATTTAATTGATACAAAAAAAAAAATAAAATAAGATATTTATTTTGTTTTCATTTTATTTTTTTTTTTGACAATAGTACAAATTTTATGAATAATATAATTTATACACGGTTCTTAAGAATATCAAACTAATAAAAAAAAATTATTTTATTAAAAAGTACATTTTGTTTATAATTTATAACAGTATAAGTACTTTGAAATAGAATAGTTTTTAAGTTATAGTATATTTTAATATCGTTGATTAGATTTCATTAAATTCACATTCAATTTATGTAATACATATAAATTGTAAATCATATTTTATATAACAAATCATAACTCATCATGCGTCAGACGACATAATATTATGGTAGGTACTAAATCACTTCTATGTAGGCAAATAGGTGTTCAATCTGGTCATTTTAGTTATATTATATGGTAGTTGTATGGTATAATATAAAAAGAAAAATTCGATAAAATTTCCGTTTTTAATTGTAAGTAATGTAATAATGTATAATGTAATGTTTTATTAAATACTGGGCAGTTACATAAATATATTACATTTCAACTGAATCTCAATATGTAAACATTTCAAATCGTTAAAATTGTTCACGGCAGTTGTTAGGAGTTACAGGAAATATCTAAGATAATGATAAACGTTTTTAAATTTATATTCCATTATTGAAAATAACCTTGGTACACATTGCCCTCCTCTTATTAAAGCTGCTTTGTACAAGAGTTAAATTATAAAATAAAAATTATTTGTCAAATTTGACAATTCCTCTTGTACCTAATATAATAAGTGTTTGTCGGCCCATTTTTTGGTCCCTGCTTTTAGGAACATATTTATGTACAGGCCTAAAACATAAAGAAATTACCCCATATTGGTTTTACCCCCAAAACTTTCACTTTTATACATGAGATCATTCCTTCAAGTGTGTTTATGTTATTTCTACTAAAAAATTCATCGGTAACGAGGTTAGACGGCAACCGATAATAGAAAACACTACCATGGAAAACTTCAACCTGAATATCTTATTATACGTATATTTACAGATGGTAATTTATATTATGCATACCTATTATCTATACTAAAAAATATGTTTCATTAAAAATCTGAAAACTTGATCGTAAAAATTGACTTTTGTCGATCTTTAAACTTACATAATATTATAATATATACTGTATACAGAGTGATTCACCAAGCATTCTTACTCCCATTTTCACTTAAATTCATATTCATTAATAATTAAAAATTATTTGTATTAATCTACAAATAAATTAAATTATTTTAAGTTTACTTAAGGACAATATTTTAAACTATTTTAGATTTGTATAAATATCATTTTAATTCATTTAAGCAGTGTCCCGTGACGGTACAATCTTTTTTTTTGAAACAAGTATCCGAACTTTTTCACTGCGATTGTAAATGATTTTATTGAAAACGCTAATATATCTAAATTTTAATTTGATGAGTAATTTCTGAATTAGAGTAAAATGTATATTGGTACTATGGGAATAATAATCTTTAAAAATGGTTTTGCAAATACATAAAATATGTGTATATAATACTGTATCTAGTATTTATTTTTACAAATAATAAAATTTCGATACATTAATATTAATTGCAAAAGTCATCATTGCAGACCTAATCTATTATCGCATGAGCCTACTATCTATGGTAGTTAATACACAAAGTAAATAACTTAAAAATTACTCGTCCAAACTTTAAGTCCTTAAGTATAATTCCAAAAATCTGAACTTGAAAAAGATGGGTGTTAAACTACTTTGTGAATTATCTCTTATGCATGAATATGAATATAAATGTTTGCAAGATGTTAGATTTATTTCCGAAAATTTTTGAATTATTCATTTAACCAGATTTATATAGGATTTTTAATTAGAGTTCAGTACAATGAATAAAAAATTATAAGCTTCACAAAAATATACACAAATTAATCATTAAACGGTTTTGTTTGCAAACATTAATTTTTTTACAGGTAAAATGTTCTTATAAAATTCAGCATTGAAAATATTAAGGCCGTGTTAACCTATACCGATTGTTATTTTCTCCCTGTACATTTTTCCCAAAAACTATTGAACATTTTGCACAATTTTGTCAAAATCAAAGTAACAGATATATTTTAAAATTTAAATTTATAATCAGTAGACGTGGTTTATAAAAGAAACATGTTTTACTTCCTTCTTTCCGTTTAAAAGCTAATATACTTACAAACTAATATCATATACATTATACTTATGCCGGTTGGCTATTATTTAATATTTCGTTACATATATTGGAGTTAGAGATATTATAACCAATTACTTATGAAATAAAAACAAATATTTAATTTTATGTTAATAATACTTAATAGTAATTAATACTCATTTTTCCCCTGCTGTCAATGATACTACTATCAAAAGAATACTATAATTATGGTAATTGTTTATTTGGTTATTTAATTTAATAATACATTTCTGCTACGTTAAATGTACACGACACTAAATTCCGTATTATAATATTTTCGATAATATTTTAACATTGGTAATTCACGTTTATCATATTTGAATGTAACTTAATATTGAACTCAATGAATGTTTAGCATAAAATGAAAAAAATTAATTTTTCAGTCAAGATGGTTTACTTTACTGTTAAAAAAAAATAAAAAATAAAACAAACTTTTGTCCACTCTCTGATAGTACATTAATAATAAATATCACTAAATAATTAATATTCAAACATACACCTAAACATATATTTACTATGATGTATAATGATAATGATGATATCGAACACGTTCTCGAAGTATATTTTAGCTGAAATTCCGCACACACCTCTTCGCAGACGAATTGTTCGAATCGTCTTCCAAATAATCTCTATGATTTCCCTGTTCGATCGTTATTGTTCATGTGTATTATTATTATTGTTATTACTATAAATAATATAGTTACTATTACTATTATTATAATATGGATATGGGCCTGCAAAAAGCGATACAATCAAGGTCACGCGCTTTTACAGTCAGTGGCATATTTAGATTTTGACACGGGTATAAGCACTTTTGATGATGATATCGTATTGAAACGATATTTTAGATAAAATTTTTTTAAATAATGTTTTATTATATTGAATATGGTACTTATATATATATATATATATATATGATTATTTCTTACATCGCAAATACCGAGAAAGTATAAAGATAATTAAAAAGGCTACGGAGCAAGATTTGTCCGCTTTGTTGAAGCCTCCTCATATTTTACGCCACTGATTTGCACGTACATTTCACCTATAAATATTATATATAATATATATAATTATATTTATATATAGTTAATATATATATATATATATATATATATAAACGCAAAATGTTAAACGCATGTTTGCCTACATAGGTATATTAAATTTATAAAATACACACTTGTGCCGGGATAACCATGTGGATCCCGCGAACAGTCTTAAAATCATTATATTATTTTTTTTTTAGTTTTTTTTTCTATAAGTTTTTGTATTTTTTTATCTCACTGCCCACTATCTCTCGCGCTTCTTTCTGCTGCACACCCTACAAATACCGTAAAATACACTAGTGACATGTCCTCTGACAAATTTTCAGCAAATATTAGTTAAAGGTTGCCCTGCATGCCCCGTTATAATAATGCGATAAGTATAATATACGCGTACGGTAAATGATGCAAACCCGTAACGTAACCATACACGGGCAAAATACGATTAAACACGCTTTTATTTTCAAGCTACTTTTTAAGTGTTATGTTTGTATAATATTGAATACACATAATTTTTTTCTATATTCAAAACGTTTCCAAAATTATTGAAACGAAAATTATAGATGACTCAAGTAGGTACTCAATTAAAACATATTATTCTTAAACCAAAATGGCAATATATGTGACAATGTTCTCCGTGACCAACTCCTCTAGTAAACTTTAGAAATAAATGAATTATTGTTTTCTTTGGCATTCATCAACTATCGGACTTTCAAAATTTTTATTTTTTTATGTTGCTGAATAATTTCAAACATTCAGATTATTATAGTTGGCATATTATTAGAACTCGATATAATGCACATCGATCATTTTTGAAAATATTAATATGGTAACGTTGTAACGAAATCGTACTAAGTCATATTGTTTATCCGATGTCGGCAGTTATTCCATTGATGTACGCTCGGCCCACACACAGTTCATAGCAGTCAATAATATATATTTTAAAAGGTACAATCAACGTGTTCAATCGTATAATAGCGCCAAATATAGCACGTTTGGCGGATGGGGGGGGCTCAAAAGGGCCACTTCGCGAGAAAAAAACCCGAAAACAACAGTGTATATATGTATACATATATATATATAAGTAATATATTATATAAACATATGCGGTAACCACAGCCGGTCGGTCTCATCACGCGCGGAAGTGTGGTGGCTGCCTGCGAGTGTTCCACTTGCACTTGAGTATCCGCACGTAGGTCATGCGGAACGTGGCATTGCACAGGGCGTAGCACACCGGATTGATGGTGCTGTTTATGTAGCACAGGTAATAGAAAAAGTCCCACATGCCCTGCGTCACCCACTCCTTGTTGCTGTCGGCCTCGTCGCCGCCGCCGCCCCCGTCGTCGCCCCCGGTAGCCGCCGTGAACGGTTTCAGCAGCACCAGTATGTTGTACGGCGTCCACGTGATGATGAACGTCAGCAGTATGGCAGACAGCGTTTTGGCCGCCTTCCGCTCGCTCTTTTTCTCCTGAAACTTCTTCTTCTTTTTCTCTTTGGCCTGGAACGCCACTCCCTGCGCCCGGGTCAGCTGCTTCGGTTGCACGATCATCTTCGCCGCGTTCAGCGGAAGCCGCATGTCCTGCGACGACGGCCGACGCGATATCGCGCTGGCCGCCGCACCGTGCCGCCGCGACTCCTCGTAACACCCGTGATACTGTTTCACAGTCGGCGCGTCTTGCACGTCGCTGTCACCCGGCAACTTTATCACGATCGTGTACACCTGCACATATTATTATCGAACGTGGCACGAAAAACACCACGCATTCATATTATTATTATTGTTATTATTATTATTATTTTCAGTGTTGTTGTTCTTTTAATGGTACCTATTGTTGTGTTTTGTAAAAAACGAATAGTTCTGAGATTTAAAAAAATATATAATATTTCTATAAAATTATAGTAAAAATAATTGGGGGAGGGGAGTGATTTTGAAAAAAATATAGAACATTATTTTTGTTATCAGTATTCTCCAACTAAAGAATCATTATATTTATTTCGGAATTTTAAATGAGAATATGCAGCGATACATGCAATGACTATTGAATAGTATTGATATCTATAAGACGAAGGTATCAGAAAGAAAAATTAGGTTCAAGATATCTGCTGCAAATATAACTTATACATTTATAAGACATTATAGATACTGTAAAGCTTATACGTTTTTAGAGAAAACATTTTTATAGATATATTGTCGTTAGAAGATTATATAATATTATTAATACTATTCACTGCAGAGCGATTTCTATTAGCTTTTTAGCTTTGTTCTCTGAAAATATTATGTATTTGCCATAATATATACCCATTTTAATTTCCATGTGACCATGTTTGTTTATAAATTTACTTCTCAGATTTATTAGACTATAAATTGTGAACATGGCAACTATAAAGTATAACGAAATAAATAATAAAAGAAAAATCGAATAGGAAAACTAATGATGTTATGTTATATTACATGACATTGTGATATTATATCGTTTTTAACGATTAATGAAAAATTATTAAAATAATAAATAATATAAAAATAATAATAAAAACAATTTAAAAATCATATATAATTATTTCTTATATTATTTTACGGGTTTTGTTGCTTAATTATTTTTTTTTAGGTTTTTGGTGCTTTAAAATCCGTACTCTGTTTATGATGAATTATCGCGTACTTACCGAGTCGTTGGACAAAGACCGGTGGGTCAGTCGGTTGTTATTGTTGACCGCGTGATAGGATTTTACCGGCGTCGGCGTTGTGGGCTGCTGCTGATGTATGACGTTCAACGACGTCGACCTGGACACGGTAGTACCGTAGCTTATGCCCCCCGGCACGTCGCTGGGCGTCTGGTCGTCTTCCTCGTCGTATTCGTCGTCGCGGCCTGAGTGCCACCAGTCTACGCACCAATCGCGCAGCCACGACCCACGTCAGCAGGCGCCTCGCTTTCTAAAACAACACCGATCGCCATCATGGTTAGCTGGTATATGATTTACGTGTATGGAGTATAGCAGTATGAATAGGGGAAATATTAGGAACGTACAGAGAATAATCGAATGACGTTATCACTCGAGGCATTGTCAGAAAACATATCATGAGAAAATAAAAAATAGTAAATTTGATTATACAATATTATGTATATTATGTATATTATATTTATATATATTATTATTGTATATACATTATTAATGAATTGTAACTAATGAAGCATAAAAAAGTTATGTAAAAAATATGTATTACATGGTTTTAATCCTTATCTACTTAAAACTATATAATCATATATTTAATAAATTAAAAATATGCATTATAGATTATGGTTGGTATATTAATAAATATTATAGAGAAAATAGACGAAAAAAAAAATCAAGAATTTATTCTTGAAAAGATTTAAAAAAATACGTTTAGAACTTATTAGTTATTTTCATTATTTAAAACTGACTGTTGTAACACACAAACATCACTGTTGGCCAAACCTCATAGTTTCAACAGCGGTGACGCGTTTTTTTTTAAGATTATTCACATGTTATTTTCCATGCACTTGTTTATTTCTTTCCTCGATAAATTACTCTCTGTCATAAATTATTTACTTAATATTTTTTTAAATATAAAATTTACGAAAATTAAAACTGAAATACAGTATTATCAAATCACACTGTCACATGATTTAAAGAAAATAGCCACATAAACCCGATCATAAAACTTCTCACTCTATCATTGCTTAATATAAATTATAATAAGTCATGCTATGCCTCTAATTGGTCTTTTTAAATCATTTTTTTGCGGACAATAATAGGTAGGTCGTATAGGTTGATAGAATTTCAAAGTACGAGTTCACTATTTTTGAAGAACATTAAATAAAATACAAATTTATTTATATTTTCTGACATTACAGAAATCTTTTTGCCGAGCAAACGATTATTATCACAGTCCCTGTGGGAATTCGTTAGGTTTCCGTTCCCGGACTAAGCCACCGGGTCGGTCCAGGAGGAATGCACGCGGTCAATACGCGCGCTCTAGGGTCAGACTATATGCTCTGTATAGACTCGCCGTCTCGGGAGTTGCTCGCATTCGACGACTAACAAAAACGAATTATTTCGAGCTGCTCCCTGGAACGTCTAATAGGAAGTGAACATTTTCTTTTGACGGAGGGTCTTAGTAACGCAAGCTAATTTGACGATACGTGTTTTTATAGTCAACTTGTGCTTTCACGGTTATTTTTTAATATTATTTTGTTTTTATCTAGTAATATAAAATAATATTATGTCATTACTCATTACTTTTATACTTCTATCTTATGCTTATATAAAATGCAATCCTATATCTTGATATTTTCCAACATTTCCATTATACATTTTATACGGAATTGTCTTAAAAAAAACTATAAAATGTACCAAAAGAAAATATTAATTTATCATGCGCTTTTTAACTTTTCATCGTAAAGTATTAAATATTATATCCATAAACGCATGTGATGTTACTTTTCTTTAACAGAAATATTGACTCATTTTATATTTATATTATTACATTCATTAAGTTAGTTTATAAATACCAATGAACACTGAGAGTACGCTTTGCGCAACGAACTGGTCTCATACAATTCCTGCCGATCCAACGAATTCACTTGATTCGACTCGGACCGTATGCGACCCCCACGATTCCTCGTGTTGATGATCGCTAAAACATATAAAAACACAATGTTTATGGATATTAGTACCCACTACTGAAGTAAAACGGTTTTTGTGTTGTTTTCTACGTTCTCACTTGTGTGGTTTGTTCATGGCTTGCAGATTCGGCAAGTCTTTTTGTCTCTTTTTTGTCTCTCTGTATATACGGAAATACAGAAAACACATCACCGTTACCGGTACGTAAAAGGCGGCAATGGCTGTACCGAAAGTAATGTACTGATTGGTCAGTATAAACTGTATATAACACTGAATTTCGGGCACGGTTCGGCGACCTTCTATGATCGGCCATAGATAAATCCACGGCGGCCATAAGCCGAGCGAAATGATCCATGCTGCCGCTAAAAATAAAAATCATATTAAGTATAAAGTATTATTATTGTTGCAGAATCAATTAACGTTGTATGAGTCGTCTACTTCAAATGTCGCGGTAAATACGCTTTGAAAATATAATATCATTATCGCGGTATATTTTGATGAGGTTCTGTGTTTTTCGAGACTAACGAGAAACCGATTTAACAGTCCGTTGAAATCATAGGTAGGTAGAAAGTCACTAGAAACCTACGCTAAATAAAATTTCAACAACGCGTCATCTTTTAATTAAAAGTGCTTATTACAACCAACTCTGTACAATTTATTTTTTATTTTTAAAATATATATGTTCATATAAATTATAGGTAGGTACCTAAACTAAATGATAATAATTATTCGTACATTATTAACACTGCAACAGCCATTAAAAAATAAAAATTAAATTAAACAAAAAGCTTTGTAATATTTTTCATTTTATGCTTGAATATTTTTCTCATTGAGTATTATAATTTTAAATGCATCAAAACAGCTGCATCACAATCTATTCACTGCTATTGAATAAAAACAAACTTTATTAAAAATAACACTGCAGTTTCAAAATCACAATATTATTTTACCATACGACGGCGTATAACTATTAATTAATCATTAATCAACACAGGATTTAACCAGGGACGTCATTTCGGATTTTTTTTCGTGTGTGCGAAATATCAAGCAGGTCATTTTGAAATTTTACCAGGCCATATAAAAATAGATGTAATACGTATTATGCATTAACATAAATATTAAAAATCAATTTAAAAACTAAAATACAATAAAAGCTTATAGTACAATATTTGTATAAAACAAAAAAATAAATTTAAAGTTGTAATCAAAATATTTAAAATACAAAAAAAAAAATTTAAAACATATTAATAATCGTGCATTATTTCATCAAGGTGCAGGCCAATTGGAACTATTTTAAAAGTAATGGGTGCAACCGCACACCTGATCCCCCCCCCCCCAAATGACGCCCCTGGATTTAACTGCAACTGTACAAAAGTGTCCATCGTATATTATTTAATAAATACAGAGTTTTATACTTTTGGCAAATTCTTATCAGTAATATAGGCGTAAACCGAGGGGGGAATGCCCCCCTAGAATGAATTAGGAGTAAGGAATATAATAATAATCAACAATATATTGATATGTAACTATATATTTCCTCCCCCCCCTAATAAATACCAAGTGACGCTTATGATCAGTAAATAGTAATGTAGAAAAACATGACAGATAGACAATATTATGCAAATAGATACATTTTGAATATCAAGACGGGCTCAATTAAATTTTACTTAAAATATTTCTATGACAATTTAATTAGGTTATATATAAAAATTATCTCATTTAACGTATTATTCGTGAACAAATTGTCAACAATTAAATAGTTACAATTTTTATTAATTGATTAAAAATTAAAAATATTAGAATCCTGTTAGTCGACAAATTTAAAATTTTGTTATCAATACTAATAAGTAATAAAATTTATTAAACTTTAATTATTCTGAGCAGAGCGATGAATATATTGATCTAACAATAATGTATGTGTTTTTCTGTCTGTCATCACCTTTTTAGGTAGTAAAAATATATCAGTTTTAAACTTTGCATGTGATTTTCGATAAAAAATTTAATCTAGTTTAAACTTTAGTAACTATAATGTATACTTATTTTCAAAATAACCAGGAAAACAACAAAAACAATTAAGATAAAACGGGAAGTTTTTACGCTTAACTAGTATTTAACAAAAATCGATTATGATTTTTATTTTGATGTGATTCAAAAATGAATAACCTTAAAAATAAATCTTTAAATTTTCAAAGTAGTTTGACTCTGTTTGAGCTATATATACGTATATATATAGAGGCATCTCAAGTTCCTCTTACGTTTTTCATATACCAATTGAAAAATATTGGAAATAAAATGGTTACAGTATTTATATTTATTAGCGTTTAAAGTTTGAAGTTTGATGAAATTCTTTAAAATCGCAAAACTTTACAAATCATTATATAGTTAAAATGCATACAATTTATATTATTTATGCCGATGGTTTAAAAATTTGATAGATGATCACGATTTCTTATAAGTTGTTTTTAGTTTATCACGTACTACAATTTTAGTTATTTTGTAGTAATTTAAAAATAATATCTACGGGTACTTGATACAGTTAAACTCTTAACGTAATTTATACACTTATATTTTATAATGACATTTTTAAATAACATGTGTTTGGAAAAATTAATATTCAACTTAGCGTATTATTAATAATAAAATAAATTTCTATAAAAACAGTATAACTAAATATATCATTAAAATTACTAAGTAATATAGGCTAGCTGATACCGATGATTATTTACGAATTGATTCATTCAGAACCATATTTTGTATACAATAATTTACAATTAAATTCAAATTTAAAATAATAAATTATACTTCACTATAACTTGTTCAGTATTATAAATGATGAGATACATTCGACGCCTACTGTACAGCAAAACTGTTACACACTTCCCCTTTTTTTAATTTAATTCTTAAACTATTTTTAGAATAACATTACGGGACAATAAAATATTTTCTATTAATCCGTGTTCAATAATAATACCATGTTTTCAACTTTAGTAGGCTAATATTTAATAAATTATTAATAAATATCTACCTATATTTATTTATGTTTTTACTTTGTTATTCAGAATACTTATTCTTATGAAACGTTTACACATCAAATAGTTTTAAAATTGTAATAATATTAATGCGTATTTCTATGATTTTATTACAACATAGTTCCTATTAGTGAATATTTGAAATTGTTCAGTGCTTTTTCCCCGAACAATGATAATAATATATGTTTCATTTCGCTGTTCGCAACTGCCTATCAAACGCTGTATATTAATCAATATTTAATAACGACATCTTCATCACGGTTCGTAATCCGACTAGCTGCATTATAATATATATATATTATGTACTATCCTGTGGAGAATATTGTCTACCCGTTACTCAGCACTGTCAAATCATCCGATAGTTGTCCGTATAAGTACTTATATGTATAATACGCGAATTCGACAACACTTGTTGGCAAAGATTAGTGACAACGCCTGTAGTAACCCACAGGATATTATTTACAATTTACATTGTTCACGAGGGACCTATATTATATTATTATCGTATTAAATTACATATGGGTTTTCATTGTTTAATGTTTACTTGTTTTACACGTTTTGTGATCTATCTACTATCTATCAATGTATGTATAATATATTGTATACCATACACGACACAATACTCTTAGTATCGTCTAAAACGATAAAATACGTAGGTATTAGTGTATTACATTTATCATAAAGTTATTATACTAAATTTCTATAAACTATTTTAAACTTTTTAAAATACGTAAAATTATTATGTATAATTGACAATTAACAATTCATCAACTTAAAACAAAAAATTAAGGTGGACTAAAACATCGATAAAACCTCAAATAGTATGATTTTTATTTTTTAACTATACATAATATCTAAAATTATAAAATACATGCGTTATCGATAAAAAAAAAGTGTGTAAGTAAGTACACTCTTTACCTACCTATTTCAATATAATCATTACTATGATAATAATATATAAAAGTTTTCACAGCGTAAAAACTCCGGGAAAGTTGCTTAGCTTTATATCTAGGTGATGTTGAGGTACTTTTCGAATTTATATGGTTTTCTAGTGCTTGATCCACGCGCCAACTTTATCAATTAAATACGCAAGAGTTCCGTTGTGGTTCCGTTAACTATTTGAGTCCTAAAGTGTTATAGATTTAGTCCGGTGGGCGGTGGCTATCTAAGATCTTTTGTGCAGCAAATTATTTTGTTACCATGTATAACGCGTTAGTTCGTTCCGTGTTAGAATATCGACCGATGATTTAGTCTCCTTACATTAACATTCGGATGATAAATCGGAACTAGAATATATTTCCAAGCTTTGTAGAATATATCCAAGAAATTTTACACCTCCTCGTGAATACGACTCCATTTTCAAGGTTTAGGTTAGGACTCTAGAAGAAAGATGCAAGGTTTTTGGTACAAGTTTTAAATGGGTACTGCTAAAGGGCCGTTTAAATGCATCATGAATTTAAGAAAGATTTAGTATTCGCTATTTAGATACGAATACTCAATACATTAAACCAGGTCACCTAGTATATCTTATTTGACATTAATCAAATAAACTTTGAGATGAATCCGTCTTTTTAATTAGAATAGTATGCGTAGCAAAGTTTCTCATCATTAGTTTTTAGATCATAAATATATAAATTAAATGCTATTCATTGGTAAGCGCATAATTTAAAACGGATGGACCGATTGGGATCATTTTTTTTTTTTAAAAGATAATAAATATTTATATTAGTGAATAAGGTTTTAACGGAAAGAAAAATTAGAAAAGTTGTCTGAAAAATTGAAATATTTGGAAAAAACTGAGTGTTTCTTTTCTTTTTTTGGAGGGAAAAACAACGTTTGCAGATCAGCTAATCATTAATGTTTTCTTTTAAGCTTTGTTTTATTTTTTTTCTCTGTTAACAATCTTTGATCTTTGTTATTTTATTATCTATATATAAGTGTATAATTTCTTACAAAAAGCCGTGGCGTCACTTATTTATATTATTTATTTTCTTTCTAATTATGATAATATAATATTATAGTTATAAATATATGACTTGATGTTTTAATTATTGATATAAATATAGTAATTACATAATACGTAATTGTATTTTTTTTTTTAAACAAAAACCACAATTTTTGCACATGTATTAGGTACCTATATATAGCAGTATATGATATAGTTTTTAGCAAATTGAATGTTGAACTACAAGTGCAGTATATTTTATTGAAAGATGAAAGTTGAACTATTATTTGTTATTGTGCTTTGAAAATTCAAAAACTTTTTATGCAATAACTTACACAAGTCATAACTAATAATGTAAAAATTATCTATACCTTGACAGTAGTAGACCGTGTTAGAACCAGGGATGGTTGGAGGTGTGGTCGTGTGGAAAGTAATCCCTATATTTAGCCTGAATTTAACATTTACATTGCAGATGATCCTACATATTATTAGGTATATTTAATTTAGTGAATGAAATCGTTGTATGCCTTTCGCACTTTATACACATGCGTACTTAGTACTTACTATATTATACATGACAGACACAAAATATAGTGATATTTGAATTACTTTTATATTGCATATTATAGCAATAACTAGTACAATATTTTAGAAGAGATATAATATTATTAATCATTATACATATTATTTCCTTATGGGTTGGAGCCTTGAGGTTTCTCACCTTCATTGATACGCCACTGTAAAGTACATTGTATAATACAATCGTTTATTCAATGTCAATTAGTACTTTACGTGCTAAACCCTGGACTAATAATAAAACACGGCCGTCTACGATTTTTACCGTCATTGTATTATCAGTACGAAATGTTTGTTAAAAACGATAATTTTGTAGGCGTACACTTACATATGAACAGCAACGCTTTGCCTTTGGTCCGCTTGGCCCTGTACGTCAGCGGCCTAGTGACGGACAGGTACCTGTCGAAGCTGATCAGCAGCAAGTTGAGCACGGAAGCGTTGCTGGCCAAGTAGTCGAGCGCTAGCCAGCCGTCACACACGTGCCGGCCAAAGGGCCAGTAGCCGAGTATGGTGTACACGGTGAACAGCGGCATGGATATGAGTCCGATGAAGAAGTCGGCCATCGCCAGGCTAAACAGGAAGTAATTGCTGATGTTCTGCAGCTGCTTGTCGATCTTGAACGACACCATGACCATTATGTTACCGGACACGGTGACGAAGCTGAGCATGCCGGACACGAGCGCGATGAACACTGTCTGGGACAGCGTAAACCTGGGTTGCAGCGGTCCGCTGTCGGGCAACACAGTGGCGGTGCCGTTCGAAACCACGGCCGCGGCTGCCGACGCCACCGTCGTCCACGCATGGGCTCCCGCCGCCTCGAGTGACGACGATGACGTCGACGCGGTATAGAGTGCAGACAACGCCGCCCGAGCCGCGAGCGCGTTCATTACGCAGCCATTCTCGTCTCCATGGTGTCTCCACAGCGGGCTAGACACTAAGTGCAGTGGCCATTGCCGTCCATACCGCCGTCGCCGCCGCCATTTCCACCGATTCCGCCGTCACTATCGACGCCGCAACCACTGCTGCCGTCGTCGTAGTCGTCGTCGCAGCAGTAGTCGTATTCACCACCGACGCCGCCGTCAACACCGACTCCGACGCCGCCGCCGCCACCACCTCCTCCTCCTCCGCCACCGCTACGTGTTTTCGTTTCTGCCCCTGAAAACAGATTACAACAATAAATAATTACTTACCGTCGATTCAAATTTAATATTACAGTTTAGTGCTATTATAGTTTTGTAGATCTCAAAAATAGCGTTTCAAGCAGATAAAGGTACCTACTTTCTATAATATATGCATCTATTTATCTATGTATACGAATTCAAATTTGTGATTCTTATTTCGAATTTTATCACTTCGATATTTAGTATCTACTCTTTAACTCTTATAAATATTGTGTGTGTTTTATAATTTGTTCTTTGTTTAAAATCAATAGGTTTATATTTTGCTCCATTGTGTACGTCAAATTCTAAATAACAAATTCAAAGGGCCACAAGGAAATGTGCCCCTCATTTTTAAAGGTAATAAAATATGTTTTCATATTATTCGACGGAACGAATAATATTTATTTCCGTGAAAACGTACCTATATGTAATCAACTGATGACAGCTACATAATATGAAATAACGAATATCATAAAACAGATTTAAACATTGTATCAACATTATTTTAAAATATATGACAAAAAAATCTCCAAAGTTTAAAAAAAAGAACTGTTATCAAAACACAAATATCACACCATTTGTGTATTTTTTTTTTTTTGTTATTATAGAGCACAGCGCAAAGTACGTTTATAGTATCATGTCATCGTGATTTTTTTTAATGCACATTGCACGTCTCTGTAATGTAATGTAATGTATATGTATTATTATAGTTTAACTCGCACGCATTCTTCGTCTCAGGTCAAATGCAAGTGAAAACCTCGAATATAAGTAAATTATTTATCACTAGAAAAATCAAATAACTATGATTGCATAAATATAGTTTATTTTTACTTTTATATAATTATTGGGATATACTTACATAGTTACATACCTGATATTTTTTATTAACCTTTCGCTAGTCAATATTATTGATTATTATTTGACCTATTATCTCAATTAGTCTTATTTAATAAAATTTAACGGGTCTCTTTTCTTTTATGTTTAGAGTTTATTCATTTTTTGTAGTGTTAACATGTATCAGACATTACGCAATTTAAAATGCTTGCAAAAAGAAATTATTATGTAAACAAAATTGTATTTTTTAACTTATTTTTTCATTTAAATATTTGGTTTTTTTGAGATAGGGATCAGGAGGCTTTGTGCTGAACGTTTACAAGTAAAATAATATGAAAAAAATCCTTTACACCCAAAAGTATTTGGTAAACATTCATGATACCTAATCTATGTATATGAATATATATATATATATATATAAATTATAAGTATACCAATCAAAATTCAAGACGTATATACGCAGTTGTTATTCTCCTTCGCTATCTCTCACTCTAACACCCCATCCTACTATCACTGGCATCACCCATCTGAATTCGGTTCAAATCAGAGACATTTAAATATTTTGAAATTCAATTGAGCAACAATAATAAATAGCCCCGTGTCGTTTCAATAACAAATAAAAATTGTAAATACAATTAATATAGTATGATTTAACGCGTTATAAAATATATTTAAACCATATTATTTTAATAAATACATTGTTATACTGTTTATAATTATATTATATTTTACGTGTGTGTCATGCCAGCAGCTGAAGGATAGGAACGGTAGTATGTTATAATATGTCACGTACGTTGTTAAAACGCCCTCCACACAGCAACGATCAATTTATTCTCGCGAAAACGTTATAAAAAAAATAATCATATTATACCATAGTTATAATTTATAATATACGATTAGTATATAGGCCGATTTATTTAAACATAAGACTTATTTTCCACATTTTTTGTGGTTTTTAATTTTAAAAATATATAATGCATGTATAGTTTAAATAGGTACACTTGCTATAACTTATAACACGAAAAAACATGTAATTTTTTGGAACATGGCAGTTCAAATTATTGTATTTAAAAACATTTCTGTAATTTATATAATCAGCGTAGTAATCAGTGTAGTTATAACCTATACATATACCGATAATTAGATATGGGTATACGTTGAAAGTTTATTATTTTTAGGTACATTTCTTTAACAGGCATTTAATATTAACAACAAGAGATTAATGTTTTGTATAGAACATCACATATTATACATAACGCTACAGCCTCATAATTATTGTTTAAAGCAAGTAATAATTTTTATTATGAAACTATCATCAATTTCTTATACGTACTCTGGAGTTAATCGTTTTATAACGGTAATATAATAAGTAACACGCTAGCCTCAAGAAACTCTCGTGTTCTGAGAGATTTCGGGTCATATACATTTCGAGTGATATTTTATCATTAAATGATACACCTACCTATGTATAGTATATCAATGTATACAAAGTATATACGTATATTATACATGTTATAATAAGTACTCTCGAAAATGTCCTACACTAAGGTAATAAGTGAAAGGAATAATGTTATTAATTTTATTTATTAATTATTATCCATCTCATTATAATATCACACTATGTCAGAATCTTCACGTAGTAAACACTGTTCAGGCATAACTATGTATAAATTGTATACTAAACCTATATACTTAACGATAATCGATTATATCACTTAAGATTTAATGAGTTTTATAACTCATAATGAATAATGATATAACTAAATAATATATAAACATTATACATAAAACAAATACCTAGTGCTTGCCAACTTTAACACTACAACGTATCCTATCGCAATGCATGTATGTAATATAATATGGAATATATTCCTATCCAATATTATTAATAATAATATGTCGTCGTGACATATGTCGCGTGCGATAATATACGTGACATGCGATTATACCGGTGATACAGTGTCATATACTTATGACCACCACCCGTTCAGCGTTTTGAATTTTAAAATAACAGCTGAAAACAAGATGCCGCGATACGTGAATATAATAATATTATATTTACATTATACACGATGAGTTCATAATTTAATATTTATTTATCAAAAACTATAATAATAATATCAGTAGACATTTACTTATATCGGTTATCAAGCAATCTATCCTGATGAATCACTAGTATTTTATATCTAAATATATTGTACAATTATTATAAAATATACAAACGTATACAACTATTAAAATACCGAAATGTATTATATGACCTGAATGTGTAACATTTTAATATTTATTTATTAACTTACGAGGTTATACTATCTGAATATATTGTGTATTAATAAATACATTCTACTTGAAAGAACCATCGATCATGTTTACAAAATATAAACGTGATCGGGTGATGTCTAATCGATTGAAAAAGAAATAAAATAAAATAGTGATGTAGGTACCTACAATACATAATTTAACCATAATATTATTTATAAAACCATTTTAAAATTTAAAATTATATTTTTGTTGTTGATTAACAATTATTCTTATAGTATAATACTCTAATTTTGGGTTGCATAAACAACCACAACACCTTTTAATGTACCTATCTTAATTTGTTTAAGAGTCTTAAACATGATTTAGTGACCTTTAATTATTCATTAAATTTTAGGGAACTATAAAAATTAATCATTTTTTTATGCAACTTAGTATAAAAATATGTACAAAAATGGAATACAAAAATGCATCTAAAAAACTATAAAAACAAGTATCGTTAGTAATATTGATAGTGCTCGTATACGAGTAGTCATATGTATTATACATTAGAATATAGGTAATGGGTAATACTATCTACATATACATATTGTTTAAAAAAAATCCTTTATCGAAGAAAAATTATAACTTTAAATACAATTAATGTTTTTGAAAATAATTTTTTTACATATTTTTAAATCAACACAAAACAATATTTTTACTATTTTTTTATCTTTATCATTTTTTATGAAATTTACTTTTTAATAAAAATATTTATTTTTAATTTTATATTATTAAACAGAATATCTTCTGGAGTATTTATATATATAAAAATAATCTCGAATGAGTAGTTTATTAGGTTGATTTTTATACATATCGAAATACTCAGGAAAATATTTTATTCAGGTATATGAAATTTAAAATTAATGTCATCATTCGAATAAATAAATTTTTTTTTAAATAGTTACGATAGAAAATATTAATTAATTTATTATTGAATAACTTAAAAATAATATAATTTCAGGTATGTAAAATAAATATTAATCATAATAAATATTTTTCGATAGAAAAAATTACCAATATACTTTTAGAAAAATGTTAAGAATAATTATTTTTTTCAATCATAGATATGAAAATCGAGTAATAATATTATGCATTCATGTTTCTTGACATTGGAAGAACGTGAAATGTTAAAAAAATAGAGGAAGGAAGATAAAAATTATATTGCCGTGTAAATGAGCTTTAGGTGGATTACTGAGGAAATGTAAACAAGACGGAACCATTAATAAAATACCACAACCTCCATTTAAAAGTGTAATAATTTCACTTTCAGGAAAATATAAAAATTAAATAACATCTTACGTAATTATGCGTTCATTGTTTGGATTTATGTTAAAATTAAAAAGAATACTGAATTTTTTTTAATTCATAAAATATAGTGTTACAAACTTTTATATAACTAAATAACTTACGTATACATATTATAATAACCATTAGGAGTTTACCATTTACCAAATATAAGCAGTGTTGTATTAGGTTTATTTAAATTTCATTAAACCTTTACAATAAATCATACAATTATTTTGATATTATATATCATATAGAAAAAAATTACTTTTACAACTTTTTACAAAGTATTTACATCAATATATTAGCGAAGTTAGTGTAATTTCACGAATTTTAAACCACGTTATATTATTTAACAGCGTTAAAACAGCGTAGGTACTAGTGGTACTACCGTAATTAAATGTGTATAAATGTATTGTTTGTTAACCATTATAACTTATATTCATTAAAGTATGATATGTAAAGTGTAAATACTGTATTATACAATAATTAAGAAACGGGTACATACATAGTATATATAATATTTTTAATACATAAAATAGGTATAATGGTATTTAATATATATTTCTAAATAATTATCAAAATAATAGAAGAGTAGGTACTTAATACTCCATTATTACTTTTGATCATTATAAAATATGTATACAATATAGGTACACAATATAATATTATTTGTAAATGGCTATTTTAGGTATTTAGGATATTTATATATTTATACTTTTGCCATATTAATCATATTAATACACGATAGTACCAACAAAACTAAAAATGTTTTAACATATGTTAATAATATACTTAAATAAATATATTAAAAATAACTAATAACTATGTACGCAAATAACTTTTTACATTAAAGAAACAAGATTTGTCCGTAATTTATCTCACAGTTACATAAACAGATATCCCGAATAAATATACTACTATAAAACTAGTTTATAGGTTGGTACTCATAATATTATAATATTAATTATTATATTATATTTTATTACTATATTACTATATTTATATATTAATTACCACTATACTTAAAAACTGTTCATTTCTCCTGTATTCTTAAAACTATTACGTACCTACTCAAACGAATAATATGAGAATAACTTCAAATCATTTATATTAAGTAAATGATAAAAGTTTATAAATTTATAATAATTATAACTGAATTTTTAATAAATTATAAGTTAGATTTAGATACAATAAAATATTAATATTGAATCAAATGAAAAATAGATGCAACCAGACAATACTACGTAATTGAGTAATTCCCTTCAACATGATGACACAAATAAAAAATATACTTAACCATATTAAATAATAAATTATACATAATTTATTATTTCTTTAAAAATATACGTCATGCTGTCCTTTAACATTATGAATCTATTAAACTCAATAAATATTTTAGAAAATTGAATTAACTACATTTTTTTCTATTGTTCAATTAAAAAAAAAATCAAATAATTATTTAATAGGTACTTGATCCTGTATTTTTTTTTTTTCTTTTTTTAAAGGTAGCAAAGTAAAAGTGTAAACCCCATATTATTAGTAAAAAATGTTGTTACAAAAACTGTAAAAATAAGAATTTAATTTAAAAGCAGCCTTTATTTATTTTATTTTTTTTTTTTAAATAATTTTCTCAATGCAATGTTACTTTGTACGAGTAATATAGTGTACCCCGTGAGGGTTGTCTCGGAAATACGCTTCAGCCGTTTACTTTTTCCATTATGCGTATATTTTATATCCGGCGGCACCTCTTTATATCAATTTATATTCACAAAAAAACAAACAAACAAACTCAAAATATCTGATAAGATCCGCGTTCAGAAAATGAATTAATTTATTTTAATTATAAAAATATAATACGTTTTTAATTCAAATTATATTATAATAGGATGTTTATCACCTTTTTTTGAATTAATAAAAAATATATAAAATGTAACCAACAACTGTACTTAGTTTTAAATTAAATTGAAAGAAAACACTTAGTAAAAACCTAGAAAAGGGGAGACTTTGAATGTAAGATACATTAGAGACCGCATTAAGATTATAAAACGTGGTTGTTCTTACAATATACACTTATCAGAATATTATAGTCAATGAAACCAAATCGAAATTAAAAAATTAAGATAGGTAATCAATATTATATAATCTATTGACCAACAACTATACAAAATAACAGTTGTCGGTTTTAAATACCATCGTACAATTAATTAAAGCAATTTCAATATTCACCACATACGTAAAATATACCTACATTAATCATTTAATTATAAACTAACACAGTGACTGATTATCATTATAAGTAGTCGACTATAATTTATTATTATATAATATACAAATAACTATATACGTATCGTAAGTTGTGTATAATGTATATTATCGTACAGTGTGGAACAAAATTCATTGATTACTTTTTATAATATACGTATACTATACCATCATAATATAAAAAACATTTATTATGATGTGTACCTAAAGATCACTCATGCGCATGCACTGATCATGCTTTACAATTTAAAGTTTAGATAAAGGTGCTTTCTTAATACCTCTATTGTACTATTTTGTATTTGAAATCCGTACAAAAATAAGTAATAACGTGTCGATAATATATTGTTCGACTCAACCACTACAGGTATACAATGGAAACATTTTAATAATGAACAAACACAGTGAATCGTTGTTTTTGACATTATATTTTGATTTACAACTCAATGCAATTAATATTGAAAATTACCCAATTTGAAAAGTTTTGCATTATTTCATATCACTGGTAAAATAATTATAATCTCTTACGGTATACACACCTAAGCATTATTATATCATTAATAAAATACAATTCAATAATGTAAGAATGTAATAAATTACTGATAAAGAAACAAAAATGTAAACACCTATACTAAATGCCTAATCTAACCTTTATAACTTTCGTTATACATAAATAATAGACTGTATTCAATATTTTTCAAGTACATCCTCCAAAATAATAACTTTAATAATTTAATATTATAGCTTTTCCTGTTCATATAGCCTATAGGTAGTAATAAGTTCACTCATTTGGTTTTCATATCCTGTATTCTATTATTGTTTTAATAATAATTAGTTGAAGTACACATTTTGAGAATATAATTATTAGTTTGAAAACGTGTCATAAAAAAATACGTATACTTTTAAATAAACCAACTGTTGAGCCAATTAGTTTATCAAACACGTTTTATTGGTTTTAACGAGCGAACTAGCAATATCTCGTCATTATTCAAAAGTTGAGTAATTTAATATACAAATAAAAAGTTTTTATGTGCCAATATTCAATATTTGATAATTTGTAAATACCGCAGAGAATATTTTTACCTAGGTTGGCGAAGTAATGAATAATAAAAGTGAAGAATACAGTAAAAACTGAAAAATGTATCATTATAAATTGTACTTAAATTATAGACTATTAACATACTAAATCAAACTTCCCATAATAACACTTTTTATATACACACAGCGTATTTTTTTTTAACCAATCCCAACCCCTGCATGCTTAAATTATACATATTTAATTAAATTATATTTTAGATAATATTAAATTAATTTTTTCTAAAATAACCAACGGTGCATATCTATTTCCCCAAACTTTAATTCAGATTATAATAATTTATTTAGGAATACCGTGATGTCTAAAAAATGACAGTAATGATCGTAGAAGCGTATGAATGTCGTATAAATGTTCATCCTTAAAAGTAACCTGTAACTAATGTAGAGAATATTAATATAAACTCCATTGCTTCGTATATCAAGCCAGGGTTCACCATACAATGACAAGTAGTGTTGGACATTGATTAACTAAAAGATAGCGTGTTATAAACATTTTGTTACCTACGTTTTAGATGTATATAGAACACAAGACTTAACGGTGTAGTGGATACCAGGCTTTGCTTTGACGAACCGCACTTTGCTCGTAATCCTCGGGAAATAAGCGAAGCATTTTACCTGACCGGAAATTAGGCTTACAAATATACGTAGGTATACAATTTATTTCACTAGACTATTGAACTACACGCCATTATTAATACAAAATCGTGGAAGACGACGACAATGGGAAAATGGCTCGACGCGACGGGCGCGGAGGAAAAAATTGGTGATTACTGAAAAAAATATTGCTGTTTTTCATTCACAAAATACCATAAACAATATGAACCGTAATCACCACGTGTATACCGCGGTTGCCGTCAACGGACTGCTGTAATGTCGTCCATATGGTCTATGACTGTCTTTATGAGCCTATAAAAGCTTTCAATGAAATATATTCAACTTATTACTTATAGGACGAGTGTTACAAATAGTTGATGACCAACGTATTGAGTTCACACAAAAATACACTGCACGGCGATGCAGTGTAAAGAAGCCTACACCTACGCCAGGTTTTCACTACAAAATGTCGGCAACGCGTTACATTTTTAATATATACATCTCTACATACAAACATGGTACATAGTGGTGGTATCCAGCTCTGTTTTTCGGTGGGTTACCTTGGTATTTGTCAGTCTTAAAAGAAAATGGTGGCTGCCGATCTTTTTCTCCACGTTCATGATTAATATTTTCCCCATTCACCGCATTGTCTGATTAAAAACATTTTTGCGGTACTGCTCGCGAATCTGTCAAGTGTTCTATAGCACGACGCGATATTCCAGCGAAACGAGTCTTGGATATAATATACGTATTATATTTACGAATCTCATCACTTCCGGTCCGACGAAACGCGTTTTACGAGGATTGCAAGCAAAGAGAGGGTGGCACGTCAAGTCCCACGCCAGACACCTATGTAATAGGTATGTATTTATTTACAGATTTCTATCGTACATGTATATAGCCTATAGTACAGTATATGGCTCTGTAGCAGATTTCTTTAATGGTATTCCAAAAACTGTAAATGTTTAAAACAAAACTAAGTGTGTGAACAAAGCCTAGTAGCAATATAAATAAATTAAAAATAATTTTTAATAATTTAAAACACAAGCCCAATATTTATTTTAATAAACCTGAGTGGTCTTCTTAGGTAACCTGTCTATACTAATACTCGTCTTATTTACTGGTTATTATCAAAATTAAAATTTACAAAAATGTTGCTCAGTGTGTTTTTACACACCTTGTAAACATACAAATTATATGTACTATATTAACAACAACAAATTTAATCTGTATTATCAGTTAAAGACCTATATATTTATCTTCAATTAAAATTTCTTGAACATATTGAATATGATTTGAAAATAATCAAGTATTAGACTTATTTGTCAGAATTTAAAGATTTGATGTTATTCAAACGTCTATATTGCACTTTAGTTAGGTTTTATTCATAAGTATTTTAAATTCAAATTTGGACGAAATTAGATGTTTAAACGTATAACAACGGTTTTGGTTATTTTGTTTAAATTTAAAAAATATATTCATGGGTAATTAACATTCTTAAAGTATTATATTTTTATATTTTATAGACATAATGACATTTTCAAATGCAACGTTTTCAATAAAAACTAATTCTACCTGGAGTAGTATTTACGAACAGTAAAATAAATTACTTTTATAGTATCTAATATAATTATATCATAAAATATACGGCTGATAGACAGTCTTTACTCAGAATCGTTTTTTGTATACAATGAGTTATCATTGAATTATAATTTAACACATATATTTCAGTGACTTATTAGTTATTCCTTGATATGTACACTCAAAATGCACTGTACAGCAGAACAGTTACTTAATTTCCCTTTTTTTTATTGCCTATCAATAAAAACTATTATAATAATATACACAAATGAATTTCGGGGCATTTTTATTAAAATAGTAAATTGTATGTGGTAAAGGTACTTACACTGATATGATGGTTACTTTTCAAGATAATTCAACATCATTCTAATGAAAAAAAAAATATAATTTTCTATATCATTATAAAAAGTAAACGAAAAATTATATTTTTATATTTGATTTTATATTAATCCTATAAAGTTTTCAGCTAAATGATTAGAACTATTTAGAAAATATTTATAAATTAAATATTTACTAAGTGTTTTTATAAACATGAACAGTGTTCATGAACACCAATATTCCATGACAAATTATTAGGAACTCAATTATCTCGAGAAAACAGTAAACAAGCTTAGTGAATCGATTTGTTGAAACAAGTTATGCAACAAAAACTTACTAATCATTAAAAGTGGTGAGGTAATGAAACTCACAATCGTTGTACTACCATCACTTAAAAATTGTAAGTCTCTGCATAGCATCCCTTAAAATTAATATAAATATATATGCACTTTAAAAAGAAAATATTTAGTTTATAAATTACTTCCTTTATAGTGTGTGTGACATTTTTAATTGCTTACGTAAAGTTTTAAATATATTAGGATATGTCTGAATATCATATCATATTTCATTTAAATATAAAAATATATATACATCTATAAATAATGTTAAATAATTCTTAATAATATAAAACTTTAAAAATCTTTTGTTTCACTTAGTAAAACCCCTGTGAAATCCAGCAGTCATAAACTATGAAAATAGATTTTTTATCACGTTTATATTTCAGTTATAGATAAGATAAATATAATATTTTTTACGAGTATCCTGTGAGGACTTACCCATTACCCGTAGTAAATGAATTATCAATGCTACAAAAATTAATTTTTTACCATTTTTTCTAGAAACTAAAAACAATTAAAAATTATGAGGTTAATAAAATTAAAATTACATTTCTTTTTAAAAATGATATTTTAATTTAAAATTTTTTGCCCTAATATTAATAATTACAAATTAAATCTGTTAGGTTTCTATTTTGCTTTTTTCAGTAATCACATTATAATAATAATATTTACTTTGATGATAACAAGGAGTTTATACTTAATATATAAATAGATAAGGTAGTAACAGTAACCATAATATTGAAAATAATCGTGGTTTGTGATTAAAAATGTATTATCATGACAATACAATTTTATTATTTGAATACTTCTGTCTCTTAGAAAAACTCAGCTGTCAACAACTATTATTCAGTATTCTAAATAATAATATTCTCTTATCCGATTAATAAAGACGACACAATAAATTGACAATAAGTACCTTGAAGCATAGGCACAATTTAGGGGGAGGGACTTGGAAGGTCTAAGCCTTCTAGGATTTTAATTTAAATATTAAATTATTCATTAATTATTTAATCTACATATTATAGTAAACGTAGTTTAAAGAAATAGTTTTCTAACGTTTAAACAACAATTTATTATTCATGTGTTTTCATTAGTAGATGAAACGCATAGAACGTAGTATAGATTTAATCATGGCTAAATGTATTTAGCCGTGGTTTTAATAATACTATTACAAATTACAATACATTGTTGATAACATTTCAATTTGTCTAGTATTTTTAGTACTAGTTTTGGTTTTTATAACAGCCCCAGTCATTACGTTAAATACTTGTATTTCAATTCCTATTTTGTTATTCATAAATCACAGCGCAATTATCTATTGGTTAATGGATTTAATAATTTGTTTATATGTTATAATACAGTCTGCAATTGAAAGAACTTGTAGTTTTTAGTTACGTGATGTTATAACTTATAATTTAAAATATTTTTTTACCAATGTTAAACTTGTGACTTGCAAAAGTTCATTCTCAGCAATGAAGAATATTAAAAATTGATTTCAAACGTCTATGAGTCAAGATAGAGTTACTAATTTATCAATAATTTATACTGAACGGGATTGTTCAAATAAATAAATTGTTCAACGAATTAATGTTAGATAAATATGCAATTTCAAATCGACGGTTACAATTATAAAATATATATAAATACCTAAAAGTTATTTGTTTTATTAAAATATTTTTCATTTTAGTATAGGTGTATCAACATATATTAATTGTATTAAATATAGGAAAGTAGTTGAGAATTAAAATATATTATGTTATATAATTTTACAAAAATGAATATATTTTATAGATATTTCAGGTATTTGAATAGGGGGTGTTAGGGGCAGAGCCCCACGTGTCTGTAGTATATATAAACCTCCTCAAAATCAAAAATTTAAATTGCACCTATGCCTTATAATGTACCAAAAAATATACAATTTAAAAGGCAAAGGCGCCCTTTAAAACTTGGTGGCCATGTACGGTAAACACCTTTCATCCAGTAACTGCACTATATACTAGAATACTATAGGTAGATAGTCATAATATATAGCCATAGAATAATAGGCAATAACATTTGTTTTATTCGGATGAATACTGAAATCTAGTGTCCAGTTACAAAGATTATCCTAATAATTACGTTTTGAAAAATATTATTTAATCATAAATAATATATGTTGGCGTAACATTATTTAACGAGCATCCATTGTTTGTGGTTTTAACTACAGTTATATCTTTGCATCATATACCATATTATATACAATTGAATAAATGTATTTAAATATTAAAATGATAATAATAATGTAACGATACAATTAATTTAACGAAAAAGCGATGACAATAAGCCTCATCGAAGCTCATTTAATCGATGTAGCGCATATATTTTACACGTTTGATGATAATACAATGTTCGATTAACGTTCGTTGACACGTAATAGGTATTATAATATACACCATAATATCACCTTAGGTGCAAATCGTCTGTAAGTATTAAGGGTACTTAAACACTGAGGAAAATATGCAGGATACGGGAAAATTCACATTTTAAAAGCATATTCATTAAAGACTACTAAGAATTGATAGACTAATCAATCAATAAACATGGAGATAAAAAAAATTAAGAGCAATATGAAATATTTAAGTTGAATATAACATATAACTTAAATTTTTCCAAAAGAAAATTTTTAAAATAGTTATTGTTCGCATTTTTAAACGAATAATTATCTTATGTACAATATATATATATGCATTGATTATGTATTTTACATAATTATCTTACGAGACAATGTATTATTATGATAGGTGGGGTTTATCTATAGTTTTTATAGGTTATACGTATAGTGCTAGTCCTCAAATTCAATGTGAAATTAATTGTCTCGATTACAATTCATTTCACATGGGTACTTTTATTTATCATAATTTATTTATAATGGCGATACACATTGAATAATGATGAATGATGATACATGGATTGATCGGAATGAGTTCGAATTACAGCAACCATAGAAATTTAATTCTTTGTGAGTATCGTAACGTAAATTTCTAATCACTTCGCATAAAGCTATAATAATAATAAATAATAATATATTATACCGATCACCAGGTGTTTCACGATAAAATAATATAAAAATTATTATAGTCGCAGAGTATAATGCTTTTCTAACAATTACATCTCCACAAATCACAGTAACGTTTATTTCTTTACGACAAAACACATAAACTATAATAATAATTATATACAGGTGTTATCGGTATATATTATAATACACGAATATCATATTAAGAAGTCGCCACGCCGCGCCGTTTCGCAATCGTTGTGGTTTTGGGTAAACGCCCGTGAACGATAATCGATAACGTACCTACATAAATACGTAATATAAGCATGCCAATATTACCGTTATCATAGTACCGGGTCCAAGTAATACAACAGGTGTGGCATCGGAGATTGACAATGATCTATAATATTAGTATGTTAGATCTAGCAGCGGTCTTGAGAATGTATGTTTACGATTTCTGAATAATGAATAATATCACGTGCTTTTAAAATATCAACCCCTTACAATGTGATATTATAATAGGTAATATAGTATAGGTATTGGCTATATTGTCATTCAAGACGGTGTGATTTATGATTCCTGAGATAGCTAGAATAGTAAATTATGTATAGTCGTATAGATTATAAAAAACAGCGGCAGTGCTAGTACTCATTTCCAGGTGAAAACTATAAATCTTCACACATAGTTGGAAGTGCACTATACTTCATACTTATATAAATACTCAGATGTAAACATTTGTGCCTACATAAGGTACCAAGTAGGTAGTGCAATTTTATTAGTTTTATACGGCACCTGAAGCTTGTATACAATTGGGGCAAGCCATCCTGGAGCAAACATTAAAAATGCACAACTCAGCACGAAGATGTATTTTTATTATTTAGGTACATTCGTACTATAATATGTAAGAAAGACGTAAGGCTTGAGGAGCTTTGTATAAAATTGTTCAACTTTAATATTGAAAAATTAAAATTGAATGAAACATTATGATTTGCAGCGTCAAGCATCAATGATAAATTATATTATTATTTTTTTTAGGGGAGTATTAAAATTATAGTTGCACTAGTTCTTGGAAAACTTGTGGACTACGCCACTGGGTTTAAATCAGTTAGAATTCATGGTGCAAAATTACAATACAGCTATTATGTGAAACATTAACAAAATTAAGAGGTATATACGTACAACATATAAACCGTGTGATGTTATCGTTATCAGAACAGACAAAATAGTGCGTATGATAAAAATTTAAAACCAATAATACGTGTGACAGACGCAAACAGTGTCCACTGGATATTCGGCATGCAAGGCAGGGCGCGCGTGTCAGACACGCGTTATCTGCAGGCGGCAAAGCGATTATACTGCAATATTAAACAAACTATAACACAGTGTATACAACGTATACCTGTACGAACGCAGATGACTTATTTTAATATTCTTAAATATGTGTAAATCGTATATAAGAATCAGGGATTTCAAACGTCGGCGGTATAGATCCGATACCTGCCGTGCTGGCGAGCAATCGATCGACGACAGGAGAGAAAACCGAAAGGAAAAAAACCGTCTCTTGGTTAATTACATACACGCGACGTTCCAGTCTGAAAACTGTTATCCGTCCGATGATGCGGCGCGGTGCAACAATAACCGCGTAAATTAAATGGTTTAAAATTACAAACACAACAACTATACAACAATATTGCATATATATCAAAATACTACGTACCCGCATACACGTACGTCCTACATAATATTACACTACAATACAATAATAAAGTTATGTATACGTAATATTTATACATACGTATAATATAATAAACACAAACAAATAAATATAAATGCACACATACACACACACACACACATAATATATATTTAAAACTACATAGTACATAATGCTTATATATATATATATATATATATATATATATATATATACAAATCACGCACACGTGTATATTAACACACATTACACACACATACTAATGATGAGTACCTGTGCAGTTGTATATTGTGTACTTTGGTAAAAGGGCACATCGGTCATACGCACGTGAACACACTGACTAATATTGTTATTGTTTTTATTATTATTATTTTTATTATCGTTGTTATTATTATACTACTGGCGTGCGCCCGAGAAAAGTCGTCGTGCTCATGCGGCGGCCGCTGGTCCGGGACTGTGGAAGCTGTGCGAGCAGTCCCGCCGGCAGGTCAGGGGGCTCATTGATTTTCGGCACCCGTTGTCGTCTTCCCACCCCCGCTCCACCACGGCCACGCGCGCCCGTCACCACGCGCGGGTCACATTGCACCGAAGCAGAACGCTTCACGCCCAACCAATCGCCGAGTGCATCGATTCCGAAAAATACGCCCCGGTGGTGGCATCCATCCTCGGGTCGGGGTGGTGAGGGAGAGTGGCTCTGTGAGTGTGTGTGTGTTTATGTGTCAGTGTGTCTGTGTGTCTGTGTGTTCAGAGGGTGTGTGGACCACCCTCGCGCCTTAGACGCGGTGGCAACGAGAAGAGAGCGTTGTTGTAGTAATATAAAATAATTATCGTTCCGGGAGGGGACTGAAGCAGGCAGATATCACCAAGTCGACCGGGAAATGAAAACAATATGGCACGTTGGCTGCTGAAAACAATATTGTTTCGCCGGCTGTTTATTTATAGCCGACTAATGTTCTCGGTCGATGAAGATCACATAATATTATTTTAATACCAATACCTAAATTTACCGATAATATTTTATTATTATAAAACACATTTTTACTATTATTATAAGGACGCCTTTTCACTAAGACTTTATATACATAAGTGGCTATATGGTTGTATTCAATCAATTATATAGGTTGCCGCTTTGACACTTTTGGAAAGTTATTAAGTTAAAAATACATCACTTATGGTATTATTGTAATTGTACATAATAATTACATAATATTTATAATAATATAATTTTCACATGCGCATCGTATGCGTGACACCGAAGTAGTGAAATAGCCTATATTAAACGCCGTCATTGGTTTCTCTGCTATTGAATACTATCTACTGTCAACTACAACGAACACATAATAGATACGATATGGATGTTGAGATGTGTGAACAGTTTGAAACCAATCAATGTCCATCAATTTTTGGTTTAATATATGCTCTGATTTACATCAAGTATCGTGTAGGTAGAATACATGCGTCAGACAAGGTTATACTTAATATTATCAATAAAAGTAATCAAACACAAATCAATACAATTTAAAATTATGAAAAAAATATTTACAGCACTAAAGTTTGATAAAAATTAATAGATAAAGGAATAAATAATGTTACCAAGTAGAGAAGAATATTATATAGTTTATTTCATATAATAGTTATGTTATATAATATATATTATAATATTATATTTATTTTTGAATCAAGTAACAACAACCATTTGGAAATAAATTAAATCATTAAAAGTAACTTTGGGCTTATAAATTATAAGATATAGAATATAGATAGGTTTTCATCAATACTTAAATATTTAATACAAAATAAATAGGATATACATACTAAATTCGCACATAAAGTTCATCAAGTTCAGGTAGGTAAATTTCGCACATACAAGATAAAGAAATGACTATCGTCGATTTAGAAAACATAGGTACATAAGTATGTGTTATTATAGTTAAAATATTTGATTATACTTTTTGACCAAGTGTATTTTAAAAAACAATAGAAGTATACTACTTTGGATTATTTATACCTATATTGTTATTATTCAACGATAATAAACGTTGATATAATTAAATCGTTTCATATATCTAAGAAATTATTCTAAACTATGTTCTAATATTATTTGTGTATACGTTTTGATTATTATTACTAGTATTACTATTTAAGGATTGAGAGGTTTATCCTCATATCCTAAAACCATAACTTGTTGAATTTTATTCTTAATCCATTTCAATGTTGTTTTATCGTTATATTCAATACATTTTTCATCTCCGCGGAAAAAATAACTCGAATGATGTTCATCCTATACAAAAAAAAAAAAAAAACATTTTAATCTTTAAAATCATTATTTTTAAAAATAATGTACTGCCACTCACTTGTCGAACTTTGAAAATTAATTTATTTTCTTCAATTGTTGGTACATCTATAATGTTATCAATATAAATACTCCATTCAATTTCCCACGGCCCTTTAGTGCGGTATTTTTCAGCTAAAATTACTCGTCTAAAATAAAGTTTAAATTAATAAAAAAAAAAATTTCAATATTGAATTATACGTACCTTAATGTAATAAGTAGGACTTTTTTCCCTTCTGGGAGGAAACTCACGTGCGCCCAATAACCATCATTTGGTAAAGAACGGCTCAACATTTTAAACAAATGTAGACCAACAGCTTCATACATAGAATAACTTTTCATTCCCTAAAACATTTATTTTATTTTTAAATATATTTAAATAGTAATAATACACTACAAACCATTGGATTGACATATCTTGGAATTCGTGTTCGCATCACTACCTCTTCTCCCGATTCAATAATTCTAAAATCACACAATGTATTTTCTCAATAAATTCGCCAATAATTTAGTTAATAATACCTTTTAACTCCATCATAAGCCATTGACACCTTGTCGGAAACGTTTGATTTTGACAGGACTGCCAGTAAGTTCCGACCGGGACCTCTAAAGAACGATTCTGCAGCACTCTCATCCTCTCCACCTTGATATTTCATGTTAAACGAATTATCATAATGTCATCTATGTAAACAATATGAATTTTACTCACCAATATGAGGTCTTTGTATTGCACCAGACATAGATAACAAAACAGACATTTCTGTTCCTTTGTGGGCAGAAATCATTCGCTCAGGCAAAGGTTCCTCAAAATTCCATTTTTCTTCACTTTCAATGGATGTAAATGAACCTTGTTCTTCACACAAAAAAGGTCCTAAGTATTCCTGTAAAAATAAAAATATAATAATACAATAACTGGTGTAAAGCGTTAACGAATGAATGACATTTTAATTACATCAAAATTAAGTTTTTCAATTTGAATCTCGTCAATTTCATAAATATTTTCCAATACATCCAAATTAAAAATTGAAACATGACATTGTTTTAATAACTGCCGTGCATAATATTTCAATCCATAACCAAACATTGAGTTAAATGAGTCTTTATAAAGTCCTTTTCGTGTTAAGCTATTCACACTAAAATATTTAAACAGAGTATTAATATAATTTACAACGAACAATTACCAAATCATACTTCAGATTTACGGCTTTTATATCACTTAAGCGGTTCGAATGGCCATCGAGTATATACAAAAGAGCATCTGTTGCAAAACTAGTGGAGCTCTTCAACGGGCTAAGTTCAGGTACTTTAGCCGAAAAACTTAATTGTACATTAAATGGAGAACAATGAAAATATTCGACAAACACCTTTCCAGACTTTCTCCCCTAAAATATATTCATTAATTTTGTCGATAATATCATAAAAAGAAAGGTTATTACGTATTATCCGGATTACCAATATCAATAGAGAATTTATTAGACTAACACTGTATTTCATGTATTATTTAGAATAACCATTATTTTGCATAACAATTGGCACAGTCACATAGGTTCGACAATAATATAGTTATTAGTTATAACTTTATATCTTAATATAAATTATAATTAATATATACATATATATATAATTATAATAATTTATAACTTAATATCACAAATTGAAAACAAAATTTTATTAATGTGAAAAAATCAATATATATAATAATATATTATATATATTAGTTACGAGAGACAAAAAATGTCTAATAAACAAATCATATTAAATACTAACTAGGTAAGAATTAAATGATAAACAATAACAAAATTATTAATTTTATTACCATTATTTCATTACCTGCGTAATACCTAATTGTTAATCATAATTTCCAATTATATTTTTCTCTCAAAACAATATCGATTATCTAGATGATTTTTTGAAAGAAAAAATATGCAAAATCATTGATAATCTAATAAGTCTTTAATCTATAGTGGTAATCCAGGTAATTTGGAAGTATCTAAAAGGCTAAAATAATGTTTACCAATTAAATGTCCTTAATCCTTACCGGTGGTATATTAGGTGCATGAAGTGAACTTACGTCTTGTCTAAATCTTGCATCTAATGGGCAATCAAAAACTGCCAGAAATGGAGATAAAGTTTTATGCATACTAACCACAAATGTTCTATCGAGTTGTAGTGTAAAATCTTGAAGGCTTATATTAAAATATCTAAAATAATTTTAAAAGTATAGTTAATATTTTATTTCTTTAATTAATTAGAAATGGTAAAAGTTTTACATACTTGTAAACATCTAAATGATTAGAAACTAATGTTTTGGTATATGATATTTCCAAAAATGATGTCTTACACGCAGACGTTTGATACAATGCAGTTTTAAATGTACAATCCGATAACTGGTTGTCCAACTATAGAATTATAATAACATGCATTACAAATTTAATAAAATATTTATTAATTATTCTTATTTTAATCTTTATCAATATTGATAGTTTTGTAAACATACATGTATTATATTTTGAAAACATTTGATTTAAATATAAATAAATTCTAACCGTACTTGTATTCTATGAATTTTGAAGGACATAGTAGTAGTTTTTGAAGTCATTTTACATCGGCCTCGTGCAGCAGGATTATACGAACGACTTAGTTGTCCAAAGAAAGGTTTTATCATTTGCATTTTATCAAAATCCACCTTTTAAAACATTGATGTAAAAAATGTATAGAAAGTTTGAAAAACTGAAATGTTTTCTTACGTGAATATAATCTTTTAAATGTGCTTTTTTATTATCATTTTTCCACATATCTTCTAACCAACATGCGAGTTCAACTGTAAAAGGTTTCCAAACATTTCCTACTCTCACCATCCATTCAGAAGCTGAATCTGTTAAACTAACATAGGCAATTTCCTCGATGTGGACACCGTGAGAAGTACTCTAAAACACAAAACTTATGAAAAAAAAACAATATTATTTAAAAATTAAATTAAAAAAATATCATACCAGAGATAATCCCAGTCCTTCCATGGATACAATTATATCAATACTAGATTTATTATTTTCAATATTTTTACGCGCTGTTGACGCTGCTTTTTCGTCTTGAGTAAATAGCAATACTCTTTGACCTGCGTCGTCAATATAACTAACCCAGTAAATTACAACCTTAGCTTTCTTGGTCTTAGTTAACTAAATAAAATTATTAATCAATCAGAATATTAAAATATTAAAAAAAAAAAAAACACAATACTCGTATTTATTCAAAATGTTTTACTTTAGAATGTTGCTCTTCGGAATCCGAAGTTTCAGCATCACTTGTACCAGTGGGTTCTGGAGGTTGATTTGTAATTAATTTAATTAAATTTAAGTTGTTATTTGCAGCTTCGGGTGGTTTGATTTGACGGAAACTTATTATTTCCTGTCCAAATCCATCTTTTTCATACTTTGCTACAAAACCTTTAGATTTGTTACTATACACATTCCAGTAAAGCACACGTTCTTCAGTAGGATCATCCCAAGTGTATAATATAGATTGATTAGGTCTTAGTAATGTTACCTTGATATTAATTAGATATTTGTTAATTATTTATATAATGTAATAACTTTGAGTAAAAAACATACACATACTTGACCCAAATTTTTTTGATGAATTTTTAAAAAAATCTCATCACACATATTGTCAACTCTTACTGGAGCATCATTTTGGCGAAATTTATGAAAACTTATTAAAAACGGATTTTCACCACCACCTGTTACTTTAACTACAAGAGCTCGCTAAAGAAAAAAAACAAATTATTTTTTACTTTATATAACTTTAATATTATTATTAATGTTATTATTTTTACTCCTCTATCCATTCTAAGAACGGTCTGTTGTTCTTTTGTAATTGAAAAATGTTGTGATCCGGATTTGCTATCTCGAAATTTAACAAACATCCTCATTGAATCCGTTTCAGGCCAAAATGGTAATGTCTTTAATAATAAAATAATATTATTATTAAGGCTAGTTGTAAATTTACTTTGATAATATTACCTGTCCTTGTAAAATGTCTGTCCATAAATCTGCTTCTTGATTATCCTCCATGAACCGTAAGCTTCTGCTAGAACAATTTACTACAGAGAAATTTGGTAAAAATGTGACAATTGTTGTTAAATGAGGACATAGATGAGATAAAACTGGCTTCATTAAAATTCTATATTTTTTCTGTCGTTCTTTATCTTTACAAATTACAAGTCCCGGGCAGTACACTGTATCCATTGAAAATGCTGAAGACCAATTTGAGTGATATGCCCTAAGTTTAATGCATCTCTTTTTTAAGCATTTATATGAAAACAAAATTGGTTCTTCAGTGTGTGATTCATACACAATATCTGATCGTGATCCCTAAAATATAAAATAGTATTGATCTACATGTCACTTTTAAACCTGAATATAGATAAATTTTAATATTACTCTTAATTGTAATGGTAATCCTGTCTTATTTACGACCCAATATGGTGAATGTATAAAAATACGACAAGAATCTTCATTTGTAATTTTTATTGCAATTTTTAAATGCTTGTTACCACCATCAGTATCATGCTCAGTGCTCATGTTAACTGTTTTTTCGTTCATATCTTTTCGTAAGCTAAAGCTTCCAGACCATGATATACCAAGATATGATGGTACAATTAAATCAGTTTTTAAAACCCTGTGTGTAATATTTAACATATAAACATCAATTTTCTCAGAAGCTTCAATGTGGTGCTTGAAATTTGGGAAACTGAATTCTATAGCAAACGGGAGAAAATTATGTATGACTACTGGTGGAACTGCCCTTAGTGTATAATTAGGAACTGATCTTGAAGCACGATTAAATACTGGTTCTCCTTCCTCACAAACAACCTAAATATAACTCATATTATATAACAATAATCAACGGACAACAATTAAATAGGTATGCCATGTTCTAACCCGAACAGAAAAATTTGGTTGATCGTCAGCTTTAGATGTGGCACATACTAATTCTTTTGCGCAACTCGTATCAATTGATAAATCTGGCCACCAAACACCACTATCGCTAACAAGATAATTCCTAAAATAATTTTTTCAACAAAATATTACTTAATAGATACAGGATTCTTCGTTATATATATTATATGGTGACCCGACATTTGATCCGGTTCAAAAAGAACCTGTACCAAAATTATCCTTCTAAAAAACGTCCAGTAACAAATAAATATAAAATATAAATATTTATAAATTATAATTATAATTTTATTTTCATAATAATTTATAAAAACGTCAGTTAAAAAAAAAATAATAATCAGTCAATATATAAATTATGAATTATTGTTTAAGGCATAATAATATAAAATAATATAGTGGAATTATAAAAGTAATATAGAATACAAATGCTTAGAAATTAAAATTATGAGCGATATCCTTCAAATATGTGTTGATATTTATAGTTTCATAGTTTTCTACTGTATTTTTAACAGTTGGTCTATATTTTTATATTTTCTTTATTTTGTAGGGTTATTTCACCCAGAATAATTTTAATTTTATATTACTTTTATAATTCTACTAGATATATTATTTTATATTATTATTCCTTAAACCAGTGATTCCCAACCTTTTTCATTTTATGCTCCCCTTGTAAATTTACTAAAATCTCATTCCCCCTCCTTAAATTAGAGTTTAGGCGAATTTTTTTTTTTTGTGAGCGGTACAAATAAATCATACAAAATAACAATATATTATACAATATACAACTATTTACTTTTATTTTTTTCATAATTTTAAAAATGTATTATAAATTAACTTACGAAGACAAAGTAATAATATTAAGTATAAGAAAAAATTATTGAATAAAAAAACATTGTAAAATAATATAATATTATTTTCGTGATTCCATCATCACTATATTTCCTCCGAGCAAACTCTAAATCTCCCCCCCCCCCCACGGTTGAGAACCGCTGCCTTAAACAATAATTCATAATTTATATATTAACTGATTATTATTTTTTTTTAACTGACGTTTTAATGAATTATGAAAATAAAATAATAATTCTAGTTTCTAAATATTTATATTTTATATTTATTTGTTACCGGACGTTTTTTAGCAGGATATTTTTGGTACAGGTTCTTTTTGAACCGGATCGTCCGGATCAAATATTGCGGATCAATTGTCACCAGATATAATTTACCAGACAAAATTACGTGCAACCATATTATATATATACATAGTTAATAGTTATATTTATATATTATACTACGACTGTAACTTACTGCAAATTAGCAGGAGATAAGAACAGTTTTGAATGATATGCTAAAGCTATTGGTACATTAAAAACTGATCCAGCTTCAAGAATTGCCAAAGTACATATTGATTCAAAAGGATTGTCAGACTCTTCTACAACTCCAGAATCCATTTCAAAGGTATCTATTGCTTCTGTATGGTTATAATGAATCATCAAAGGATATGATGTATCATTTTTCAACTAAAACATAAATCAATCACTATAAAATTATAAAATTAAATTATTAATATAAATGTAATACCATGAGAGGAGATCTTATTGTTATTATGTGGCTCAGCTTTTTTGATACTACAGATAACATAATCCAATACCGTGTGTCATTTTTTGTTGGAGAAAGAGCATGTAATTTATTACATGTACGTTTAGGACAAACCACAATTAAATCATCAAAACCTAAACATTTTAATTTTTTTAGAACAAACATTTTTTTTTTATAAAATAATAAATTAACTTTTACCTTCAACTTTTATGTTAAGTTGATAATCAGTTATTTTTTTGTACATCATTTCACTAGAATTGTCATCAATGTTATCATAATTCATTTTTTTTGTTAAATTATTTACAAAAGTACAATCATTAGACATACTAAAAAATAAAAAATATAATTTTATATTGTTATCATTTATAAAATAATCCATATTGTACAGAATAATATTTACTAAATATGCCAATTGCATTATGTATTTTAAAAAATTATTTCAATCATTGTGTCATACTTATACAGTTATACTACCCTTATATAGTATATATAACTAACCTTTGTCTTGATATTGAAGAAGTTCTAGATCCATCAATTGCTTCTAAAATTTTTTCTAATCCTCTCTGAAATATAAATACTTGAATTAGCTAATTTTTATAATTAAAAATTCAAGTAATTTATTCAACTGAAATAAGTTTATTAATTGTTTGATAAATATTTTAATAATATTAAAAAGGAAAAAAAATTAACTATTACATTTTAATGTATTTTAATAAGTTGATTCTATTTTATCCTAAGTTTTTTAGTCATTATATCTATTTAAATTATTTAAACATAATTTAAAAAAAAATTAATTTTAATTTTAATGATGAAATATGAACTCTTTTTTAACGTGCCTATTATACAAGTTTTAAATAATTAAAATAAATTTTGATAGCTTAGTAAGTAATTTATTCTGCACATTATGTATTTTCAAAAACTAATATATATTATGAATTCAAAAATGCTGGTGTACCATATTAAAATTTATCATTTAAATCTTATCCTTTATTAATGTAATTATTTAATTTTAATTATCACACAAATATAATGATATATTGTTATTTACCTCAGTTTTTTGATATAACATAACAATAGATCTCACTGCTAAGTCGTTAACAAGAACAAAACTTTCAGTTGAATCACAATCTTCAGTTTTTGGATTGTACAATGATTTTATCAGTGTGTCAATAACAGATATATTAGCTGGAGTAAACGATACTTCTAGCCTCTCTGTTTCAATAATTATATATGTTGATGTTTCTAGTTCTTCGGAATCATGTTCTAAACCAGAATCACTAGATTCACCTTAAAAAATTCCAATATTGAAATGAACTCAATTAAGTTGATTATAATAAATTATTTCTCTAAAAAATTACTAATTTTTTTCTTTAAAATCCTTTCTTGAATAATATTCTTGGATTCGTGTTCAACTACACTTTCATCACTAGAATCTGAATTTGTTAAGTCATCGTCACTAAATTCACTGAACAAAATATATACAAATTAAACTTCATATCTTTTAAAATATTATTTATATTGTTTCACATACTCAGAAATTAAATGTGTAACAGCTTTAGCTAATTTATCCATAACTCCAGTATCCTGATCTGAATCTGAATCATCGGAGTACCATTTTTCAAGTGAAGTTTCTATACATAAAATATTTATTTTTATATTATAAATAAAAATTATTTTAGTTTTTTATATAAAATATTAGCTACATATATTTCATACATTTTAATAAATAGTAATTAACACACTATACTAATTACCCCTTGACTTCACTGTTTTTCTAATAAATTTCATTTCAGCTTCACTTTCATCATCAGAACTTTCACTCTCACCTTCCGCAATAGATTGATGAGAAGATTGTACCATTTCACCCAAATCAATATTTTTTAAATTGAACTTACCCAGGAAACCCTATAAATTACAAAACATATTTAAAATACTTATTTGCCATGTTTAATAATAATTTTGTTTATTATTGCTAGTTACATACTTTCAATGTAATATTCCAAGGCTCAATAAATGGTTCCCAAACACTCAAATTACAATTATAGTATGAAGCTTTTAAATTTAGAATCCCTAGAATTAAAACACATTTAAAAACATAAATACCTACATTATTAGATATAGCCCAGAAACAATATACATACCGTTTAAATGAAACTGATCTGACCAATCTTTTACTTGAACCTTTAGTGATGATTTTAACATGATCATAGGAATGTCTTCTAAATCTAGTTCTTCTATTTCTAAAGATACATTTATGTCTTGTATATAGAGTTCAAGATTTTCTGATTTCACATCCATAGTATCAGAAAACTTTGATTGGAAAAATGAAAAAAATGTTCCTTTGGATACCAATTTGTTAGGTACATAACTAGGTACTATAGATTTTGGAGTCCATAAATCATCGTTTTTAAATTCCCAATAAGATGATCCACCAAAATCAAAATGATCATCATAATTTAATTCAACGAAGTCAATGACCTTTAAAAAAACAACATTTATATTAATTATTTTGAGTTTATAATTTTGTTTTTAAACAGTTTTGAAATATTGAACAAAAATACATACATTAAGAATAATGTGAACTGTACTAGTTGACAAATGTACATTTAGTGGACTAGAACGAATTAAAATTTCAATTGTATCATGGTCTCCTGATTTTAAGGTTCTTGAAAACTCTATGTCACATGGATGTAAAACCTACGTAATTCCAAAAAATATAAGCAACACATATTAAATAACTTTAATATAAAATTACCATCATGATAAACAATATACATACCATCTTTTCAGCTCTTCTTTTTTTTGAAGCAGCTAAAATATGAAAATTTGATAATGAACAAACAAGTCGCTCTTCATGTCCTGGATGACGGCCATAATCTAAAAGAAACTCTGTTCGACATAAAAGTACTTGATCTCGAATATCTAGTTCTTCTATTCCAGGAGGTAAAATTGCTATTTCAGGACGACCAAAACGAACAGATATAGTTAAAGCTAAATAAAAATAAAATTATTCATTATTTAGTAAAACTCAATTTATAATAGAATAATTTATTGTTATATATTATAATTTTACCTGATTGTTTTTCAATATTCAATTGTCTCCTGTCTACTGATGGCTTTTCATCTCGATATTTTCTATGACCATCTATATTAACCATTGGAGATACCAAAATACCATCAGTATTTTTTCTTTTTATTGGTAAAGAGTCAAATACAAATTGTGTTAATTCCATAACAAATGGAACAGAAACATTCAATCTTGTTTTATCCAAATGAATATGAATTGTTCTATCACCTGAATATGTCTTTTCAAAAGATAAATCAAATAACGGTGGAGTTGATACAGATATATGTACTTCATTAGATGAATCTGACGGACCAATAGGTTCAAAAATCCTAAAAATATGCTTAATTTTTATTGAAGTTTTAAATATTATTATACTATTAAATTATTAAAAATTACTGACATTTTTTCAGATTTATTATGTCTCCTGGTATCTTCTAACAAACATCGTTGTACTGTAGTATTTAAAATAACTCTATCGTCTGAAAACATATCTATCTTAATATTTATTTCATCCAAATCAAATCTACACAACGAATGATTTATATCTCTAATTGGAGAACTTAATATCTGAAAAGGTTTTAATTTTAAAATAATAAAATATTTTATTAAATTAATAATAAAATAGATCAATAAATTAATTATAATATTATATATTATTTACTTCATCTGAATTTGCAAAAAGTGCAATTTGGACACAGTCTATAGAAAATTTGAAATCGATTTCATGAATAGAGGTTTCATGATTGAAAAACACTTGTATTTTTTTTAAATCTTGATCTTCCAAAATCCCAGAAATGTGTGGCATCATCATACTGAATATTTCATCAATGCAATGACCATACTCAAAATTGTCTGCCCAAACTTGTAAAAATGTTGCAAAATCTTTTTGTCCCAAATTAATTTGAACATTATCAATTCCTCCATTCATCCAATATAAAAGTTTGTTTGTAGTATTTCTTTTAATATTCAAGCGGACTCCAAAAGGTTCTACCATAGGTTCCTATTGCAAAAATAAAATAAATTTTTTTATTCTATAATAGTTTGTAATATTTAATTATCTATGGAGGTACTTGAGTAACGACTGTCCCATCTAATGTCATGATTGCTCTAGATACATTAATTGCATCCCAATTAACTAAAATATTATCAACAATATCTAAATTGTCATAATCTTTTTTTGATTGCTCTTTAAAAAAGTTTTCCACTGTAAGATCTCCTAAACTGCATAAAATAACATTGGGAGAGGTACTATTCTGAGGAAATAATACTACAGGAAAATGTAAGCATATCGACAGATGCATTTTACTCTTCCATCCATTTCGAAAATCTGGTGTAAATGGGAATACAACTTTACGTAAACGTCGACCAAAATCAACAAGTTCTTCAGAAATAATAGGATCCATGAAATACTAAATTTAAAAAAATTATTTTAATAATAAATCTATTATTTGTACCTACATTATTAGTTATTATTTAAAAAAAATACATACTTGAAAATCTAATAAAATACTGCATAAAACTGTTATATGTACTTGTCCTATGTACAACTTAATACTTCCATCTGATTTAACATCATCTTTCTGTGCTTCAATGTTTGTTTTGTAAAGTCTGGGATTATGGCGCACATATTTGAATTCCAATAGCTTATCTTCGTCCGTATATAGTATCTATAAAATATTTTTATTCATAGATTTGAATAGTTTGTAATTCATTGAAATTTAGTATTACCTTTGGATATAAAGTAATTTCAGATAAATCATCAATGCTCATTTTCATCACATAAAATCTAAATACCATCCGATCATTAGCTTTAAACGTGCAATCACTTTCTAAGCCACCAATCTAATTTAAAATGTACATTAATGAATATTATATAGCTATATTAAGGAACTCGTCTTAAGAAAAATTTACCTTAACATCCAAAAATTCTAATCCAGTATCACAAATTAATATATTACAATTTGAAATTCTAGCTGAATAACTAAACTTTGTTGCTCCTTGTGGTACAGGTGGATCGTGGTTAGAAAAACAATTATTTATATAATTTTGAATATTTTCAATTGTTAAAGATGAGAAAATATGTCTATTGTAAAATCTAAAGACGATATATTTTTAAAATAAGATCAAAAAAATATTATTTGTTGAGATTGAAAAACTCACTTTTGTATAATAAATTGTATATATTTGTAAAATCTTATAAATGCAGTCCTATGAAACACAAATGATACTTGATTTAAATCTAATACTAGAGACTTTTCTACACTGTGGAAATGACTTTTGAAATCAGGACAATCAGCTCTTACCTAAAAATAAATGTATTCAATTATAGGATTATTAGGATTATATATCTAAAAGAATTATACATAAAAAAAACTTATTACTTTTCTGTAAAGTAAATTAGTAGATTCTTGTACTAAACAATCAGATGTTATTGAAAATAATTGAACAAATTCACCACTTTTGCAAACATGTTGTAAATCAGATAGAATAATTGATCCAATTGACATTTGTACAGCTGGCCCATACTCCATAATTGCCAAATCACAACAAAAACGTTTAAATGTCAAATTTAAAAAATAATTTTCTGATTTATCATTTGAATAATGGAAATTAATAGAAATCTAAAAAAATAAAATTATAAACAAGGATACAATATTTTAATTAAAACAAATTTACTTCTCCCATGACACATCTAAAAAGAGATGTTATGGTGTTATTTGGAGACACATTATCATCAAAACCTGGTAAATCGACTGTACGGGCCCAGAGTTCAGCGAATTCCTCATCACTAATTTCTGATGATACAATACTTCTATAAAAATAATAGTAAATTTTAGTTATTCATTCATAATAAAACAATTATGATGTAAAAATTAGTAGGTAAGTTACCAAATTTTTATCATATATGATTTGATTCTATTTTATATTTATAAATATTAAATCTAATTACAATAAAATAAACCTATGTATGGATTAAGAGGATATTATCTCTTGTTTTATACATGCATAACATGCTAAACTTACATATCAGATTCTTAGTTCTTATTACAGATTAAAGTTTATTTAAAAATAATGTAACAAAAAATTAATATTTTATCGAATTTGTAATGAAGAATATAGTCTGTGCTCATATGAAGAGTTTTTTTCTTCATATTTTTATTTTCTAATTATTTAAGTAGCTACTTAAATATACAATAATAATATAATAATATACCTATATATAAATATGATAATTTCTTATAGTTGTAACTTATGCTTAACCAGAAGTTTGGATGAGTGGATGACTAAATCAGCAGGCACTCATTCATAACATTAATGACATACCGGAAAGAATACTTCTTCATTTTTATGTTTAAACAAAATTAAAACATATACATTTGCAGAAAGTGAGGAACTTGAAACTTCTTTAGATATCTATGTATATAAAATGAGATCCCCAAACAATGTTTAACTTAAATTTTAGCTAGGTGTCTGTGGCTTAATCTTTAATACTAATTGAGAACCATTGATTTAGAGTATTTGGCTAGTCAGAATATCACAATAAAAGATTTATAAATGTAAATATTTAATGGCTTTAATTAAATAATTAGTCAATTTGACAAATTTCTGACAACTAAATAATATACAGCATATTATTACCTACACAATATATTAATATATGTTTAATATATATACATGCAAGGCCAAACTCAAAACAAAAATTGCGTGTGGGGTGGGAGGGGGGGGTGATATAAATCTTAATAAGTGGTATAAAAAATAATGATAAAATAATTTCTAAATTTGTATACTGCGAGAAAATTTCAAAAGTGGTTTGAACCCCAACTCCCCCCCCCCCCAGGTAATGCCTTGGTTATAGGTATATTTCCAATACAGCTATATGTAACTAAATAAGCTACCATATCCATATGTATGATCACCTACACTTTTGTAAAAGGTTAAGTAAAAATCATAATTTAAACTAGGTACTGTTTAATAAAAAAAAATGTTTTACTTAAATATTATTTAATTAGCCTAATATTTTCATAACTAACCTTTTGTCTACAGCCTTAAATGCTTTTTTTACTTCAGCTCTTTCCTCAGTTGATCTGGTACTAATGCCTTTAAATTTTTGGTAAAATGCCAAAGTTGATTTCAATTCTTGTAATTCGTCCATCTTTTGATGTAAATTTATCTGTATAATCAAATTAATTTTAAATTAAAAAATTTTTTATTATTATAGTTCTATAGCAAAGTTTAATTTGATATTTAGATCACTAACCATATCTAATGCATAAACTTCATCATCATCACTATAATGTTTTTTTAATGTTGCTGAAGAAACATGGTTTGTAGGAATTGGTGTATTTTCAATAAAGTCTAAAATGGAGTTAACCTTTTGATCAGATAAGTTGAACCTAACACTTTGTACGGATATATTAATTTTTCTTTTTGCTAATTGTTTATATTCTGGTCTTATGCTATTCGATATGACAATTTGTGTAACAGTCTTTCCCAAAAGGTGTAATGATGAATCCATTTGATTTTTTAAACTTCTCCAATCGTTTTCTAAAAATTACAATATACATACACATTCATATTAATATATTTTAATAACTAAACCACAATATGTAAGACCTTTAAAAGTATAACATATTAAGAATTAATTTTAAAAGTGTGTACTTTACTAAAAAGGTTTGAAGTGGATATCTAATTAAATAAAAATATTAACCTGAATTACAAAATATTAATTGAAACCCATCAATATCAATATGGTATCGATCATATAATTTTTCTTCCATCTCCATTTGTGTGACATCATCTAAACAAATGGTTTCTGGTTGTAAGTCACTTTTGATTTTAAGTCCACCAAAATCAATCACCAATAAATTTTCACCCCTACCATAGAATATATAATATAATTTAAAATAAGTACAATTAATTTCAAATTTTAAATTTAATTATTGTATACTTTTGAATGGAGCCAAATTCTGGAATTACAACATATGGTAATTGAAGATCAATGTTTAATAGAATTTTTCTAAACTTGGACTCTGGTCTGTTAGAATTAAATAGTTTTACAAATGTTTTAGACATTATCTGAGAAAACTTTTCAATAGTAGATTCAATGTTTATTTTTTGATTATAATAAAAGAAGCTCAGTAATGCAGATATGGCAAACTATAAAACAAAAATAATACAGACAATTTTTATAAAAATAATAAATTTTAAATTAAAAACCTACTTCATGATAAACAACTTCCATTGATTCTGATGTAACATTCAATCCATAATCTGCTTCTGAATTAAGTGGATTTTTTTCAAAGTCAATACTCAAAAAATATTTTGAGGAATTTCCTAGTGAATTTACACATACTATAATTAATTTTAAATTGAATTACAAAATATTTACCTCTCATTGCACATGTATCTATTATTGGAACCAGACTATACTCAACAGAAGCTTCAACATTTATACTTTCAATTCTCGTGGATATTTTATATGCTTTAGCAGATGGTCTAGTTTCAAGACTACTCATTAAATGGCCAATTGTGATAACCATTAGTTCGTTAGAACCACTTATTAAACTAACTAGACAGTTAGCTATAGTTAAATTTATCTTATGTTCTAAAGAAATTAATTTTTATTATTGCACAAATGATAAATAAAAATTGTAATGAACCTACATACCTATGTATTGTTTAGGTTTATCATATTTAGGGGTTTCTGATCCACCAGTCTTATACAATAGATCATTAAGCCGATCTTTTTCTGATTGACTAAGTAAATTCCAAAATGTTTTAGATTTATCAGATGTTAAACATAGACGATACCTCGGCTTAGCATTTATTGGACCCCACCATTTTGACTGGGATTCTTGAATTGTAACACTTTCCGGATTCTCTTCACAAAGCTATTTAAAGTACATTTAATACAACTTCTTGTAAATAAAATTTAATATCAAACCTCAATTTTAGCATGTTCTCTTGCTAAAACTAAATTAAAAATATCCAATTCATCTTCAAGCATTTGCAAATCTATTTTTAATTCAGTATCATTTGGATTTACAAGAACTTTTTTAAATACATTTATATAACTTTTATAATTCTTCCTGAAACACATAAATAAGTTATTTATACTTATAAAAATATAATTTTATTTTAATTATTAATTTATTTAAACTAGTATTTACCTATGCTTTTTAATTTTACTCCACAGTAATGTAACTCTCTGACGTAGAACACATTTATAGGCGTATATCCACCAACTTTTATTATCTTTTAAATCAGTATTTGTAGGGCGAATATCCCGATATAATCTATAGTGAACATGGAAAATCAATTTTATTAAAAAATATATAATATGTTTAGTTTTCAATCTATAATCTACTTAAACATATAACAAATTTTTATATACTGTAGATATATAATATTTTATTCTATTTAACCAACTATATTTATCTGATCTATTAGTCCTCTGCCCATTTCATTCAAATAAATATAATATAATTGCTATTATTATTATTATTATTTATATTATAATAAATATAAATATTATTGCATTTTGACTTAATGAATTGTATTATCATTGTTGAAATAAATAGATAATAAAGTTATACATAAGATAAATATTTCGTATTTATAATCTATTATAAATTAATTAACCTATTAATCTCTGCTAATTTCATAAACTCTACAGTTTCCATCAGTGCTACAAATTGTTTCCTTGACATTTGTAAAGCTGCATCTTGAAGAACAAAGTCAACAAGTAATTTAGGAACTCTGACTTCATTTGACTTGTTGACAATAATTTTTATTTTTAAAACAACTGGTTTCAATACTAATCAAACAAAAATTATTGAATTCAATTAAATATATAAATATTATATCTAGTGACTAATAATTAGAAATACTCACTAAATTCTAAGGGTTCTTCATTTATATTAAAGTTATTAAGACCTGATCTCATTATATCCTGCCAATCTGATACCATACTTTTATTAGAATACAATAAAGTTGAACACATTGTATTACAATAAAAAGAAGCAGAATCAATTTTGACAATTTGATACACTGAAGTCTGCCCATGTTGCTGTGACAAAATTGGTTTCCATTTGCTGAAATTAAAAAAGAATTACAGTTAAAATATAAAGTTTATAACTTTCAAAAAAATATAGGTAATATAATCTATAACCTGTTGGTTGTTTCCAGTGAAATTGATTGTATACAAAGACCTAGAGCTCTTGGTGAATCTATATTAGTCACTGTATCTTCAAATCGAATATGAACACCTCTGATGTATATTTGCAAATTATTCATAACAGTTGTAATAAGTGTTTCAAGAAACCCTCCATTTTCCATCGAACCTAATTATATATACAATATATATATTGATAAAATTAAATGTTTTGTAATTATAAAATATTAGATAGGTACCTACTTCTCATTATTAAGAACTAATTAATATAATATGCATACTAACCATTTCCAAATATTGATAAATTGTCTATACTCTCTAAAATTCTTTTCTTTGCAGCTCTTGCCAAACGTTTTTCCAATTCCGTATCCCATTCTCTATCGATAACTTGCCCTGCGACTATGAATATTTCCTAAAGTTAAATAATTAAAAATTTAATTAATTGATAACAGTACCAATTTATATTTAAATTATAATTAAATACTTCGATTTTTATAACTACTGGTTGGCTCGAAAGTCCATTCCATGGTATGTTCACATTGAATTTTCCTATTGATCCAGCTTTCACTTCTATAGGTAGTCCAAATTCATACTAAAATCAAACATTATTATAATATATTTTATTTAAATATCAATAAATATAAATGCCTTACCAAAGCTTCAGTTTTTAACTTTAAATTCGATAGAAAAACATTCCCTCCGAATATGCCTACATTTAAGTTTTCTAGGTCCAAATCTTCTATATATTTGCCCAAGTATCTGTTCAGTAACGATGCAACAATACCCTCAAACATTGTTTAAGGATTTTTGCATAAAATGCGATTTAATTTTAATTTTTCATATACATATTATATTTAAATGATTGTAAGTGAAAAAGTTCCGTATGGAACTTAGGACTGATGCATGTGGTGAACCCTAGCGAGGAGCTTTGAAAGTTCGGACATTATTGATCCATTTAAACACGTGGGAACGGGCGCGTTGACGTCATTCGGAACTAATATATAGCTAATATAGAGAATTTAAAAATACAATAATAAATCTGCTAAAAATACATCAATCGTATAAACTTTATTATAAATACAATTTTAGTTAATATTTACGTATTTAATAAATACGTATTAATAATTAATTACAATAACCTTAAAGTTTAATCAACAAGTTATGAAATATTTAGAAAATAAGTTTGTATTTAATTATTATTTATTAAATAACATTCATAATTTAATCATTATACTCATTAGTAAAAATATTTATTTTAATTAAAGAAATTAGTTTTACAGATTTGTTAATGTAGAAAAAATAATGATTGTATTTTAATTGAGTTTTAAAATAGGTATATATAATTAGGATACTAACAATCATTTTGTAAAATATATGTAATTTATATTTATTTTTATTTTTTAAATTTATATTTAATTTAACAAAAATATGTACCATTTGGAATTTAAATAACATTGCAATTATTTTTGAATTATTTTGTCAAAATAACTTTTAAGTTATAAAAGATAGGTATCTACACATTTTTTATTTTTTATGTTCGTATAAAATTTAGATGACCAAAAAACCAATCAGAAGATATTGATAGGTATATATATGTATATTTGTATATACAATATAATACCTATGTATTTGTTTTATAACGCTTCGTTTTTGGAAAAATTAATAAAAAAGCAGTGTCGCAGTGATATTTTTTATGATTATTAAGGACCATTTAACTTCCTACAGCCTTGTTTTATATTGTACGAGGAACATCAATATTAATTTATATTAAAATAACATAAGTATGTCATCAACAATTACGGATTGAAATACCAACATAATTATTGCTAAATACTAGAGGACATTATTTAAGTTTTCCAACAATATGTATATGTTTACTTGTTACCTAATTGTTGTAGCTTGTTATAAGCTATGTTGTAGCTTAAAATAAGTATGTGCTTTCTAGTTTCCTGTAGTTAACCTTAACAATGAATAAACAATTACCTATTCAAACAATTGCTGCAGGCCTTGACAAAGATTTAATAACTATAATAATTTACTATACCTATATGGTCTATATTGTTATTTTTTACATAAAACACAACGATTTTATTTAAAAGCAAGATAATTATAAATCTATAGTTAGTGTTCAGTTTAGAAGTTCTAACTTCTAGTTGTCGCTTAGCTTACTTGTCGCAATTTAATGAGATATTAATTAAACGGTTAAAATGCAGAAAGTGATTTTTATATGTATTTTTGCGATCATCTGCCAAACAGTATTTGTAAGTGTGTTAAAATTTATTTACTTATAATAAATCAAGTTATAAATTAAAATAAAATAAAAAATTAATTAGGTATAAAATACCAAAGTATACTAAAAAATATTTCATAAGTTAGTAAGTTACGTGGTTTTTTATAGACTGCTGGGTACGAGAGAACATGGATTTTACGCCAAAAACGAATGACAAGTGATGATGAATGCCGAACTCTCCTTCCAAGCCCAGAAAAGGTATATATATAATAAATATTGATAAAAAAATAAAATCTGCCTTTTTGTAAAATATATGATCTTAACTAACTACTATACATAGGTAATAATCTATGAACCTTTTTAATAAATTAAATTTTTTGCTTTTTGCTCGTAATAATTGTGTAAAAATTGAACTGAGGTAAAAAAATAAATATAGGAAAAACGAAAAACATATCTAACATCCACACAATTTATCACAAAATACTCGATTTTAAAATCAAATCTTTTAATATATTCACAATGATATTTTAAATAATAAATCAACGTAAATAAATAAAACTATAGGTATAATTATTTTACTCCTCACTACCCATTATCTATATGTTTGAGTTGTTTGACATACCTAATATATAACAATGTAGATAATATTATAGAGCAATATATAAATAGAGAGAGATTGAGCCATATTATGTGAGCTTCGGAGTCACTGTTATCTTGTTATGGATGAAGTATATTTTGAATTATCGATTTAATAAATATAAAAAAAATATTGTTATAATTTTTATCATAGGGAATTTATTTATTTTGTGGTGTAAGGTCAAAATATTAAAAATATTTTAAAATAACGGTGGAATTGTCTTGAATTACAAAATATTAGTGTAAGATTAATATAATAGATTTAAGTGGTAGAATAATGAAAAACAAATTAATAAAAAATTTCAATAATATGAAATGTAACTTATAGGGACTTAATTAAATAGTCGACCGTCACAATTTATGTAAATTAAGAAGGTATTTATAATCAATTAAGTTGCAGATAAAGGAAATTAAATGGTTCACTGAAAAGATATAATATAGGGGTATCATATTATACCCTTATGAGAAAATATGTTTTATTAAGATTAAAAACTACGTATAATTAACCGTATACTTATAGATTCTGAACGGAATGATGAATGTATTGATTTTACTATGTGTTTTTTTTTTTTGTGTCTGTCATCACGTTTTGAAGTAGTAATAGTGCTTCGATTTTTGACTTCAGCCTCTCTTTGAAAAGGAAAACGAGTTTAGTTGGTACTTGTACTTAATTTTCATTATTTTCAAAAACATCAGGAAAAACTCTAAAAAAGTAAGGGAAACAGGAATTCTTTGCATAACCATATAGTTTTTGACAAAATCGATTTTTTTTATTTTGCTGTAACTCAAAAACGAATCATTATATTGACGCGTCAATATAAAAAAAAACTTTATGAGCGTATGAAATTTAATTTTTTACGAAATCGCGTAAAATAACAATATATTACAATCTAAACTTAGCCAATATAGGTAATAATATGATATATCTTACTAATTATTAATTATCCTAGACTGATAAATCATCTCCATTCAGAATCGTTTTTCGTATATAATGATACCTGTCGTTGCATTCAAATTTAACACATCCATTATAGTGACCTACTCTCCATCACTATACAGCAGAGTAATATCCACTTTGCCACCCTTTTTTTAAATATACTCAGCATAAAAAAAAATAATACATTTTTTATTACAGTATCAGTAATATATGTACATAGGAATTAAAATAATATGTAGGAGCCAGGAGACTTTTTTGGGGGGCGGGGGGGTTAGAGTATAAATATGTTATATTATGTAATAAAATATGAAATGAAAAAATGAAACTATTCAATCTTATTTCAAGAAAAAATTTTGGGGGGAAGGTCTAAACCCTGAATCTCCTTGGCTACGCCCTTGCTTATACTTACCTAATAACAATTTAGAAATAACGGAATTAGGTAGATCGTTATATGCTTATTATTATTTCTTATTATGCATTTACCATTATAATTATTATAGTATTATAAAATTACTTAAATTACCTACTAAGTTAAAATTATTAAAATATATAAAAATTATAAAATAATATTGTCGTTCTTTGAAAAAATAATTGTATTTTAATAATTAATATCTGTAAAATGTTGTATTTTTTTGTGCCAACGTGTTTTGACTAAGATAATAAAAACATTAATTTTAGCGAACTGGCGGAAATAATAGAAATACTTAAATGGCTAGAGGTATTTTCTAGGCGGGTACTTAAAAATGGCTTAAATTGCAAATTGCCTAAATTGCTTTCATATTTAACTTATGGGTAATGAACAATATTATTCAATATACTTCAACTATTCTGAAAAATTTTTCAATAATTAGTTTCATAAATATTAGGTAGGTAAAAGTAATTTGGTTCGTATTAAAGTTATATTTTGAATAGGTAAGTATATAAAAAAAAATGGTGAAATCATCTTTAACGACTACAAGTCTACAAATAATTATTTATAAGTTGTAATATATTATTGCCTATATGTTTAAAGGTATATTTTTTATTTATATTATATCTAAACAGAAATTACCTACATGTTGTCAAATGCCAAATATATTACCTGGTTTGGACAATGCTTGGGAAACATGTTTTGAAAAGTTCAAACAATTCAAGGATAAACCTGAAACAAAAGAATACAAAGAAATGGCACATGGAAAAGGTGATTAAAAATTTATATTTGGTAATAATTTCACTCATGAATCAAGTGTTCAATGACTCACCACAGTAATGAAATATAATGTCAAACTACTCACTCTATCATTTTAGTCTAAATCAAAATTATTTTTTGCATCAAACATTTTTATAGACTCAATTTAAACTACTGTCTAATGTCTACTATATTATTATTAATCCTAATTTTCTAGTAGATGTGTACAATGTTTATACTAGGTACCTATAAACATTATTATAAGTTATAATAAATCAATTCTATGATGTAATAGAGATAGATAGGTACTTGGTTTTGCTTTTGATGTTCATATTCATTATTAACAAAAAAGTAGTTACTTGTTCATGGAAATCTGTACTGAAAATCTATAAATGTATTTATATGTGTTATTTTAATATACCTATCTATAGAATATTTATAAAAAAAAATTCATGTCAATTTACAAATTATAGAGCCACCATGTCTTTTCCAATGTATTTTCATGCAATCTGGATTAACTGTAAGTATAAAATAAATACAGTATATATTAAAATAAATGAAAAAATATTTAAAAATGTAATTTAATACTATAGACTAATGATGGAAAACTTAATGAAGATGCTATTATAAAAAAGATGGCTGAAGGAATGAACAATGACGAAAAATGGAAGTCTATATGGCAAAATACTCTCAATAAATGCTTTAATGATGGTGAATTAATATTAATGTTATTTAGTGGGTATCATTTAAAAATGTAAATATTTTGATTGTAGTTAAACAAGAAGAAAAAAAACAAGTTATAATGATGAATACTCCTGCAGGAAGATTGATGAAGTGTTTCTTAAGAGATATTTACATGGTAAAATAATTATTTTTTATAAATCCATTTAAGAATGAAGAAATAATGTTATTTTTACTACTTTAATACTACAGAAATTATACCAAAAGTGAAATTTTTTAATTTTAAAATGTTACCTATTATAAGAACCATTTAAACTCAAATTTTCATTTAAATGATTAAATTAAATTTTAAACGAACCCTATTAAAATTGTAATTATCAGTATAATTAAATATATTATAGAAAATTAAAGATATAGATCTAAAATGTACTAGGAATATTAATATTTGACTCAATATTAAGTAATGTACTTCTACAACACATAAATGAACTAGTTTAAGTTGAAAATATTTGAATTTAAAATCAAAACTGTGTTAATGTTTATTTTATAAGAAATAATTACTGTAAATTACTACGTAATGTTTACTAGAATATTAGGCAAAAATTATTAACAATATAGTATAATACATTATATACAATTCTTAAAATATGTTAAGCCTTAAGCAATAAGTATTAAATGAGGTACAATAATAATTTTAGAAGAACATTAAATCTAAAAAAAAATCTGTTATATTAGGAAAAAGGATATAATATATACATTTTTATTTTATATATTATAAATTGAAAGTAACTGTTCAACCTCATGCTTTTTTTAACAGCAAACATCGTAGATAATAGATACAACATAGAATATGTGCATTTACTTATAATAATTTGTTTATTATTTCAGAACTGTCCCAAAAATGTATGGATTGAAAGTAAGTTGAGTTAAGGAAATTGTTTACAATGATAAAACTATTTTATTATTTTAACAGGTTCAGAATGCATGAAAATGAAGGATTTGGTGCAAAAATGTCCAGAAATGCCCCCACCGGTTTTCCAATCACCACCTAAATTAATTTAATTTAGAAATTTACTCATTTATAATAGTTAAGTACTTTTTAAAAATTAAAAAAAATACTTACTAGATGTTGAATACAATGGATAAATGGTTTTAATATTACAAATAAATAATAAACGCATTAGAATTTAAAAAACTGTTTTTTATTTTTAATTCTGTTGAATAACTTGAATTTATGTGACAGAAATTTAAACAAATCATAATTAAGAAGGTAAATTAATATCTATGAAGGGCATATCGCATATGAAACAACAAATATCAATAGGCACAAAAGAAAGTAAAGTGCATATTTTTTTGATAGACAAGCTATTACATTTCAAAAATAAATACAAAAAACTATATTAAGAATTTATTGAATTGTTCAGACTTATAATAACATCCCGTATCCAAAAGTTCTTTTAATTGGTGTGAAGTAGTATCTTTCCCAATTTTGACGAGTAATAGCTTCATCACTAAAAAAATAAATTGTTAATAAATGGTTTTAACAAAAACAATTTAAATATATATATATATATATGTATAACCTTTTGGGCACTCCCACAAGAGTAACTTTAACTTTAGTATGGTCTTCTTGTTGATTAATAGTAACAGTAACAGTAGAATATAGCCAATCAGGCCATTGTTTAGTTCTCCAATTTTTAACAATTTTTTTGCCAGGGCACTAAGCAAATAAATTTAAGTATGTAAAGTAGGTTAATATCAACTTTAGTAGGAATTCAATTTACTTACAAGTTCTATGAATTCACCAGTAATATTCCCATCAAACAATTGAAATTTCCCACCTTTAGTTGCTTGAAATGTGACGGATTGTTGAGTAAAAGCTGAAACAAGCTAAAAAGAAATAATTTTAAATTATTTCAACTATTTAATTTATTTATAACACTAATATACTGACTTCTGGTGTTGTGAGCACATTGTAAAAATCTTCACCAGAACACTGGAATACTACATCCATTACAACAGTAGTAGTATCTATTTTCGATTTCGAATTGTCTTCTTTTGCACCCTATAAAAATAACAAGAATTAATTAATTTAATTTGTTTAATTAATTTGTATCACCGTAACAAATCTTACATTTTCAGAATTGTGAAGATTTTTGAAAGATTCGTTTGATAATTTTGGTTTAGAAGAACTTTCAATATCTTTTTTTGGCAAAATCATACCTTTTGAAAATTCTAGAATAAAATAATTTGTTATTATTCATTAGCAATTTAAGGGATGTACTATACATTTATAAATTATCAAAAATGAACAATTAGAATAAAATTATATATTTTAACCGAAAAAAAAAAACAATTTTTTATTTTAATAATTATCTTAATTCATAATTTTAAAGGGAAATTGTATCTACATACTATGTTGTCTAAGACATATATACTGAAAAGCTTGTATAGATCTTAAATTGGAGAGTTTTGCTTTACCTCAAATCTTAATTCTGTAAGACAGTAGTGGGAGAATATTTAGGAATGTATTATATTGTTTTTCTTTGTTTTTTATGTGATGGGTCTAATGTAAACCTTTTATCCAAGTAGACTCCCTAAGTATTATGTTTCTTTTTTTAATTTATACAGATATATTGTTAAGTGTTAGATGAGAGCAATTTTGTTTTTGTTAAAAATAAAATTTATTTCGACCAACTTGCTTACGTTTATTTTATTTTCCATTTATGAACCAGTTTGAGATTTGATTTATGTGACATTGCATAGCATGGGATACACAGAATTTTTGCATTGGATTTCTGTTTGATGCTAAAGTAGTGGTATAATTTGCATAGTCAGTTAGAGTGGTGAAATTAGTTTTTGGGAGATATGTGATGTAGATATTACAAATCACTTTTTTTTCACTTTATTTTCCCTACCATTTATTATATTATATGTAAAAAAAAATTTCAGTTTAACAGTAAAAAATCAGTCTTTAAAATAAGACTAAAATAAGCCTAAATTACTAATCTTATTTATCAGACTTTATTTCTAATCATTCCTCAATATGACAAATACTATAAATATTATGTACATCTAACCATAATTGATCCAATTCAATAAATCAAATATATAATTAATAAAAACACAATAATTAAACTCTTAGGTAACTTTATTATTAATATTAGTAAAATAAACATTTTTTTCACATTGTTTTTTTTGTTTAACATTATTGGGATAGATATAAAACATAATACATGAGAGATACAATGGGGGCAGTGCCGGATTAACTTACAAGCAAATTAAGTACTGAAATTTAAAATTTGTAGATTTGCACACTAAGTCGATTGTCATGGACCTGACATCGACTCAATATTTTACCAAATTATTAGACCGTTTATTGGGGACAAAATTCGGCCAGACTACATCCGGATTTCAATTGAATTCGACAAAATTATAGTTTATACACATATTTATTTCTATATAACAAAAGATTTCGTTTTTATCCGTCATCGGCCGTCTACTGTATATGAGTACACTACTATAATACGGGTATACTAATAGGTAATAACAGTAATTAATTACTACGAACAAAAATAAGAATAAAAATATTTTGCTTAATATGTATAAAATGATAGTTGATTTAAATGTGACTGAGAGTTTTCCAAAGTTGAAAGATACGCTTAAATATTTCTTTTAAATGTACCAACTGTACTGGTGAAAGATCTTTTTCCCGATTAAAATTGTTAACCGTATTACGATCTTCACTATCACAAAATTGTCTGCAGAATCTTGGAATTTTGAGCATTGAGAGTGAATTTATACAATCTCTAAACTTGGATGATGTCATTTGAACTTTTTCAAATGAAAAAGCCAGAAAAAAAAAATTATGTACTGATGAAGAGGAGAGACAAGTGAACAGTTGCAATGATGACAGTGACTAATTTTAATAATTTTATATAATAAATATACATATATTTTAGTATTCAACTAGTTTAAAAATGTGTTTGACACAAATACACAATTATTATTTATATTCATAAATACAATTTTTAATAATGAAATTTTTTTTAATTTGTAATAAGCACCTTTATTTTTCTCCTTATAGCCAAGTAGGCCCGTTTATTTATTTGCTTAAGGCCCGTGAAACACTTAATCCGACACTGAATGGGGGAGGGCGAGCGTAATGATATAGGATAAAATGCTTAAAAATAGAGATTAGAATATGTGTATTCTCCATCCAACTTATTAATTATAAATTATAATACATAAAAGGTGCTCACCGAGTTTGGGAGAATTTATTGAAAAATTACTCTGTAAATGATAAATATAAAAAAAAACCTAAAATCTCAATGTTTAGAACTGGACCAAACTTTAAATTATAAATTAAATATAATTAAACTGGGGATTGTCAATATCTCAAACCTCTTACTATATTATAAAAGTATAAAAATAAATTATTAATAGATAACTAATTATAATTTTTTGGAAATATTTATTATTTACTTCTAAATGTATACCTTCTTTAAGATCCTTTATATATTTTTCTAGCTGATCTCGGATTTTACTACGCCCTTGGTGGTAAAGAAAATCTTTAACTATTGTTGCTTCATTTGATGGTTCTTTCAATGAAATATTTATCTGTTAACAAAGTAATTAATTTATAACTAAGTTGATACAACATATTATTAAAATTACAAACATGACAATAATCAACACAAAAGTTACAAAAAAATTAGCATTAATACCTCAATTTCAGCTACACTATTTTCTTCACTTAAATTTGGTATGTTTATTGTGCCCTCTATCTCTTTTGCAGTACCACTTAAATGTCCTTTCCAATTTAAAGTTAAATCCCATTCATAAAAGAATATGAGCTTGCCCTTTCTGTTATTTGCAACAGCTTCTCCTTCACAACTTTCGATCTTCGCAATCTCACACTTAGCTACATCGTTTTCTAATACCATACCAACTAATAAGGCATTAAGTTTGTCCTTAGACCATTGGCATGCATTTTTTTCTGTCCTAAAAAAAAATAAAAATAAACAAACCTTAATTATAAATTGTATAATATATTAACCTCAACAGTTAAAATAATACCTTAACATATTAAATCAAAATAATAATTAATTGAAAAAAAAACATTATGTTTTGTTTAAAATAGAGTTAAGTTTTTTGATTATTTTATAATCCATAGAAAATCTAATAAAAGCAATAACCAATTGAAAATGAAATATAAAATGTTATAAGAAAATACATCAAATTAATTTTACAAGTAAATTATGATATATATATTAAGACCTTACTCTTATTTGTATTAAGTATTAACTATTAACTGAACTTAACTTTAAAATTAACTATTTAATTGTAATTTTAAGTTTTTTTCAAATTGAAAATAGGTATCAATAACAATAATATAGATTGAACATTTACAGTAATAATACAATTATTGAGTTTAAAAACAAATCTAAACCCTAGAAGCGTTTATTTCTACAGAATGTATGAAAATAATTTAACAAATTACCAATGCCAGTTGTTAACGTTAGTGGCGTCCGGGCGTTCTTCAACAATCCATCGTGGATCTCCTTCACCCCATTTAGCCATCTACAAAATTATAAAAATACAATTGTTTATTAATGATTTACTTAAATAATATTGAATACTTAAATCTAATAAGTTTGATGAAAAGTTCATACAATAAATAATTTATAAAATTAATAAAATTATGGTAAAATTCTTACTATGATTAAAAATTTAATAAATTAATGAATATAACTGAAAATACTCAATCAAATAGTAATTATCTAGTAAATGTAATTTCTGTAGATGTTCTGCACAGAATAATGGAAACGAATAACGATGGAGAAACCCGTGGTACAGGGGTACAGGTCTACAGGCGGTAGAGTAGTATACAGCTGCGGTAAAACAGCGCTTAGAACTTAGTTATATAGTGATAGGTAGTTCAATGAAAGAATTAAATTATGTTAAAACTCAAAACATGGAATATTCTAGAATCTTAACAGTGTGGCCAATTTGATAAGAAACTAAAATACCAGAAATACCACGAATGCTTCACGCCAGTGAATGCGGTTGGCATCCGCGTAAAAGTGGGGGTAAATATCAGGGCGTTATCTTATATCTCTTATCATAATTTATTATTTAATTATTTAATATTTAATAATATTTAATTTGTAGAAGTGGAGTTTATTTAAATGAAAAATTATATTTATTGTGGTGTTCTTGTATTTTATAGAGCTATTTTTTTACTATTCTAAAGTAGTCATTACTAAAAATTGATTAATTTTGAACTGTGGCAGTCTTGTTCTAGTTGTAGCCTGTAAAGTTAAATAGTTGTATTATTAAACAAAATTTAAAAAAGGTATACATTATTATTTATTATAATATACTAAAAATAAAGTGTTAATTTTTAGGTTTATTGATCATGGCCAGTGTAAAACTATTAATTACACTTTAGTAAACTGTGGTCTGTAAACACAATTTATTTAATGTATTATTGAATTAACTAATATTTTTAAACAGTTTATTAGTACATAATATTATAATCATGGCAGTCAAATGGAAAAGATACATCAGTCATATTAATACATTTGAATAATAGTTTAATATGATTGGTTATTATGTTACAAACATAAAAATTAAAAATTTTAAATTGTTGAATAAAAGGGACTTACAATATCTTAATTCACACAATGAATATTTTAAGAAGTTATAAATAATGTACAGTTCTTAGATAAAATATAAAAATCACTTGTATTTAAAAATAATTTAAAATAAAATAAATTTGTTATGATACTTAAAGAATAATAATTATGAATAATAAATTAATATTATGCTTACCTGTTCTAAGCCATTAAACATATAAATCTATTACAATATACATAAATATAAATATATTAGTTTAGTTTTAATTATGCTTAATTAAAGATTGTCCATTTGCAGCTCTTATGTCATCCAAGAAAAGTTTGAAATATGTATAAAATAAATTAAAATCAGTTACATTATAAAACCTCATTATTTATTAATTATTGACGTAAAACCAACATAATTGTACCTTGTAAATGATTAAAATGTTATTGTTGATCATAAGTATGATCAAACGCACTATGAATATTAACAGCATGATTGTCGTTGCCAAGCTCTTCCTGGATTGTATTTACTTCATGGAGTGAAGGTTTTTGAAGTTGATTTTTTTCAATTCTTCTTTTTTTTGTGGAATAAAATCTGATTTGAGAATCAATATTTTTTCTAATATTTACTTTTTCTGTAGCCTTAAAATAAATTTTATCAGTTTTATTCAAAATTTTTAAAATATCCATCTTTTTTCAATTAAAATTGTTTCTTCATTACTTATTTGTTTAGAAACAAGCAGTTTTTGAATGAGTCCTGATTTATAAATAATGTTTTCAATTGTATCAGGTTTATTGCATTCTTGAGAGACTTGTATAAATAACAATAAATCTTCTTTCTCTTCTCTAATATTATCTTCTAAACTCACCTCGTATATGACTCACAAATTTTTTTTCTTTGGATGTCTTAACATTTTTTGATATTTTAATTAATCTTTTAAAAATCATGTCTCTATTTATCTTCATAACAGCATTTATTGTCTTATCCAAGCGTTGACATTTCTTTCCTTCTAAATAAATATGTTTTAAAACTTTATGAAAAGCTTCAAGGTACATATTTGTGTTAATACCTTTTCTTAATCTATAGCAGTAAGCCCAAACCTCAGATCGTTTTGAGTAATTGTCCTTAAAATATATTCCAAATGCATGAGTATCTTCATCCTTTAACAAGTCATTTATGACTTGATCTTGACATGTTTTAAATTCATCAACTGATGTGATTTGCAATAAAACTTGTAAGGTCTTATATATGAGGGATTTTTTCTCTGGCCCACCTTTGATTTTACACAAATTTTTTCTCCAGTTTCGATCTACGTGCCATGTACACAGAAGTCTGTGTGGAACATCTCCCATGATGATACTCCAAGCATTGTAATATGCAGGTGCGTCATCAGACATGAAGATTTCAAATTTGATAATTCCCACTTTTGATTTAATTTGACAGAAGAATAATTTAAAAATCATCTCATCAGCTCGATTGGAAAAGCAGTATGCAACAGGGCATCCTGTTCCATATTCATCTACAGTCATGAGCGTGTGAAGTTGAAAATCATATGCATTGGTGCCATGCGTGCCATCAATGCATATTTTATCTGGACCAAATTTAATAATTTGCTGAGCTTGGAATTTACTCATTATAATAAGGGCAAAGTCTTTATTTATATATACATAAATCTTGACGCTCAAAGAGGAGCAACCGTTGCTGTGACTCAGAAACTGTTCCATCACGAATATCATCTAAAATATGGTCCCATGTGACCCCTTGTTGTAATTTGCCTAGTAAAACAAAATGATGGAAAAAAAAATGAATATAAATTATAAAATAATAATTTTAAAGAATATATTGTTTTTGAACAATTGTATAAGTATTGTTAATCAACTGATTAATTAATTTTTATTTTATTTTATTTTAATATTTATTTCATGATTTTTAAAAACTAATAGTTTATATATTACTTGTTGGTTGTTCTGAATTTTCACATGACAAGTAATTTTACTAACAATTTTTTTTTGATGAGAAGTCAAAAACATACTTGAAGAGAAACAAACTAATTTAAGGATCCAATCTGTTCTTTTCTCTTTAATTATTTTTTTCGACTTTAAAATTCTTATTCTTACTTGCGATCATTGATTTTGTTTCTTTATCCAATCGTATACGCCCAATATCATGTGCATGACCACAATGAGTACTCCAAAATTTGACTTTTATAGTTGAAACTCCATCACATTTGAAAGTCGTAATTTCAATTTTTGATGGACAGAATCTATTTATTTTGTTTGTCCCCAGAGATTTGGTCATTCTTAAATTCTTTCCTTTCTTACGATAATTCCATGAACGATGACAGAAGAGATGTTTTTTAGTACTACCATCAGACAAATCTCTTTCAGCACTATCGAGTACATACATAGATACTGTTTTTTGTTCCATGTCATGCTTCCATGCTTCAAAATCTGTTGATATATTTAATTCAAATTTAATGAGTCTAAATTATGGCAATTTATTTAGATAATAATAAAAAAAATCAATGTACATACCAGAGATCGTATCAAAAGTGAGTTCCTCCAGCTCAACGTCAGTTTGATGAATTTCAGATAAATGACTTCTCAGTTTCACAAATGAGTACAAACGTTCCTCACATGCATCATAAGGACAAATGATCCTAGTTGATTTTTTTGAAATTCTGGTACCATGAACGTTTTGAAGATGTTCAGATAAATATCGTTCTTTTGAATACTTTTTATCACAATATTCACAATTGTAATTTTGAATCTTTGGTGCAACCAGTTCAATACCATGAAACTTTCTGAAGTAAGCATATAAGCTCTTATTCAAACTAAATGTTTTATTGCATTCTTTACACTTTAAATTATTATCCATGATCACTAATTTTTTTCAATCACGATCCATTGATGAATAATAAACTAGTTTATAGTTAACTAATAAACTTCACTATAAATAAACAACCTAACCTAATATTTAAATTTATTATTATAATTATTACCATGATTTATTTATAGCAGATTTATTTTGGTTTTTTTATATTTTTAACACAATAACAGTCATGAATTTGGATTAAAACATTTAAAATAATTTACATGATATATATATATATATATATATGATATTACATATTTCAAACTTTTCTTGGATGACATATGAGCTGCAAATGGACAATCTTTAATTAAGCATAATTAAAACTAAACTAATATATTTATATTTATGTATATTGTAATAGATTTATATGTTTAATGGCTTAGAACAGGTAAGCATAATATTAATTTATTATTCATAATTATTATTCTTTAAGTATCATAACAGATTTATTTTATTTTAAATTATTTTTAAATACAAGTGATTTTTATATTTTATCTAAGAACTGTACATTATTTATAACTTCTTAAAATATTCATTGTGTGAATTAAGATATTGTAAGTCCCTTTTATTCAACAATTTAAAACTTTTAATTTTTATGTTTGTAACATAATAACCAATCATATTAAACTATTATTCAAATGTATTAATATGACTGATGTATCTTTTCCATTTGACTGCCATGATTATAATATTATGTACTAATAAACTGTTTAAAAATATTAGTTAATTCAATAATACATTAAATAAATTGTGTTTACAGACCACAGTTTACTTAAGTGTAATTAATAGTTTTACACTGGCCATGATCAATAAACCTAAAAATTAACACTTTATTTTTAGTATATTATAATAAATAATAATGTATACCTTTTTTAAATTTTGTTTAATAATACAACTATTTAACTTTACAGGCTACAACTAGAACAAGACTGCCACAGTTCAAAATTAATCTATTTTTAGTAATGACTACTTTAGAATAGTAAAAAAATAGCTCTATAAAATACAAGAACACCACAATAAATATAATTTTTCATTTAGCTACTAAAATGATGTGTCAGTATTGAATTATTAAATTTGTAGCTAATTTTGAAAGCAAGAGAGCCATATTTACTTTATGACAGTATACTTTTTAAATTCATCCAATTAATCACTTACATTAAAATTCAAAACTGCCTTGTTTCGATTTTGAATGTTTTTACACTAAATAAAATCTAATTAACATCTAATATGGTAAGGGCAAAACAGGAATATTAAGAATTTTGCCGGCAGTGCCATATTTATGCAAGGACAAATGGAACAATTGCAGTGGATTCACTGAAATGAGGGGCCTTTTAACTTCAGTCGTATAAAATTGTCTATTTTTTATCATACCCTGAGAAAACAAAATAGATATTTTGGTGGGTTATAAAGTATAATGGCATTTTTCTGAAAATGACGGCCTAAAGCTGAAACCATATTGGACTTAAAAACATTTAGTTTATTATATAAGTGTAATAAATTTAGGGCTAGGGACTTCTAGGAGTTTGCATGTTTTTCAATGCATTGTAATTTATTGACACCTACACCACAAGCATGATTAAAAAAAAAATCTATGTTTTTTATTTATTTTAATGCATATTTAGTGGTTTTTAAAGTAATTATTAAGTAGTATTTACTTTTATCATGCCTATACGAAATAAAGTTTAAAAAAAATATTAAATAATATAAATTTTGATAAGATATATATGATAGCGCCCTGATATATACCTCCACTTTTACGCGGATGCCAACCGCATTCACTGGCGTGAAGCACTCGTGTAAAAACTAAATATAAATAATAGGCAGCATGTATCAACACTATTAACTATAAATAGTTGATAGTTCTCTTTAATATCATACATTCGTATCTATGATAGGTATTGGCCTACCTGCATAATTGTGAATTCACAAAAATACTTAGAAACGACGCAAACGGGCAATTTCTCTATTTCCAGTCATGATTAATTATTAATTTATTTTTAAAAATTGTTTACATTTAAGTATATTACAGAATTTATATTTAATAATTTGATGTTTTTTGTTTTTATGTTGAATTTTTCATAGTGCTGTACCTATTTTTAATATTTAATATATTACTATGAGACATTTTTCAAAATAATCATTTGTTTTCTACCCATGCAAATCAATTTACATATTGACATTATTCAGCATTGTATTTTTTTCAGAATAAGTCGTTTTTATTAGTTTCCAGTACAAAAAAAAAATATTAATTCATTTTTATATGATTGATTTAATAATATTGTATGTAATTGATTATATAGGTAGGTATTAATATTATTATGTTAAACATCTATGCCCAACTCCTATGTTTTGTCTAAGAAGTGATGGCGTGATGCGATGAAGTATCTGTATTCTGTAATATTATATATTCATTTAATAAGTATATTATACCTTTTTTTTAAATGATTGGTATTGATGTTATGGTGGTGGTGGTGAGGGAGGGGGTTACGAGGCGGCAAAATATGTTTGCCCCCGGCGGCATTACACCTTAACACGGCACTGGGGATAGGTATAATAAACAAGATTCATTTTTTTCAATTTTTATTGGGAACGGGAGGAGTGCGTTTGAGATTTTTGAAAATCTATAAAGTGGACGCTAAATAAAAGAGTGAGAGCGATTTCTAAGTTAGTACTTTGATTGTTTAAAATAAAAATGACAAGTACTTTAAAATTTGGTAACTATCTGATGCTGTACATAAACATATGATAGGTATCAATATAGGTGTCGAGACTCAAGTTTCACTGTAATGTACTCGTTAAATTTGAATTCATATGATAAATCTTTATTGAATAATAATGAATATAGTACCTATATACGAAAAACGATTTAAAGTGGAAACAAATCAGTATATTTCTAACTTTCTAAAGACATTTGTTTATATTTAGTATATTACTATTGCCTATTAGTTATTTATTTATTATAGCAATAATATTAAACGGTTGAAACACTCACCATGCCTATACTAATTTTTGCCAAAAGCAAATTGCATTATTTATTATTTATATTCCTATTAATTATTACTTTATTTATTTAACATAATATATATGTTACGGTAAAAGTACGAATACCGGTTAAACCTAGAATTTACCGGTAAATCCTAGGTTTCGCCGACTACTGATGGTAAATGTCTGAATTTCGGACATTTACCAATTGATTTCGGTAAAACCTAGGATATACAACATCGTTTGGTCAAACCCCGAATGATTTTTGTAGTTCGGACTTTTACAAACGAGATTTGGTAAATCTTAGGATAAACAATCAGTGTTAGTAAAAGTCCAAACATTTTTACCAAAGTTATTAATTATTATTATTATTTAAGTATATTATAGGTAGGTACTATATCAATGACTAATATATTAGATTCACACATTTATATTATTGTTTTATATTATGACAACTAAACTGCGATCGGCTTTTATCTTGATTATCATAATATTATTATTATTTAAGTATGGACTTTGGGAATTTTCATTTCGACTTTCATATACATCATGATAATGGAAGACCTTGACACGTGTACTCATACAATCAAATCACTATCAATAGAATCACAAATTCACAATACAATCAATAAATTAGCCAAAAAGGGACCTATATATGATAAAAGTTGTTCCTACTTTATACTGTGTTGCACATACAATAAAATTTAGTTTATGATACGGAACAGGTTTGATAATAGATTGATTTATAGATTGAATAGGCATATTAAAAATAATATTGTGTGCAGTATTCATTTTACAATTGTCGCGAAAAGTATACGATTTTCAATATGTCACTTAAAATACGGTTTTTGAACTTTTAAATGGTGTTGTTGAAGCAAAAAATAATATAAAGGTGTGATTGTTTGAAAAAATGTGTAACAAACAGATGTAAATGCCGATCTAAAAATGTATTATGCAACTCGAGATGTCACAGTAGCCAAGCCTGCACAAATAAATAATTTAATAATACAATTAAAATCGCCAAAAACCTCCCCAAAAAGACTATAATACTCCTCACTTATATCTTCAACGCAACTCTACGCCTTACCTATTTTCCACTCCAATGGAAATCCTCTATTATAATATTAATTCCAAAACCTGGCAAACCTCCTGAATCTCCCTCGTCATACAGACCAATTAGTCTCCTACCATTTTTTTCGAAAGTTCTCGAAAAATTAATCCTCAAGAGAATAAATCCAATTATTAATAAGTCCAAAACCATTCCCAATACACAATTTGGTTTCCGAAATCAGCATTCCAGTCATTCCACAATCCATCAAATAAACAGGATTACAGACTCAATTGCATCAGCATTAGAGAAAAAACAATATTGTACCGCAGCTTTCCTTGATGTCGCACAGGCCTTCGACCGTGTATGGCACGATGGTCTCTTATACAAATTAAAGAAAATCCTTCCACCTACGTTTTACCTGTTTTTTAAATCATACCTTCACGAGCGCCAGTTCGCTGTACGATACCGCTCCTCTTTATCTGACCAGTCCGAAATTCAAGCTGGAGTTCCCCAAGGTGCAATTGCAGCCCCTTTGCTATTCAACATATTTATTGCGGACCAGCCTACTTCCACTAATACCCTTGTCGCAGAATACGCTGATGACAAAGCAATTATCTCGACTCATGAAAATCCTATCATAGCTTCAAACATATGCTTCAATACCACCTCACTCAAATCGAATCCTGGTGTAAAAACTGGAAAGTAAAAATTAACGAATCCAAATCTTGCCATATAACTTTCACGCTAAAACAAGGCCTGTGTCCTCAAATCACATTCAACAACATCCAAATTCCTACTTCACTCACCACAAAATACCTAGGAATCAACTTTGACAAAAAATTAACGTGGAATCACCATATTCATACCTCCAAAATTAAGCTAAACTCTCGACTTCGTTCCCTTAACTACTTTTTAAACTCTAAATCCAAACTCTCAATCAGTACCAAACTAACACTATACAAAAGCCTGATAAAACCTATTTGGACTTACGGTGTCCAAATCTGGGGTTCAGCAAAAAAATCTAATATTAAAAAAATTCAAGTTGTCCAAAATAAAACTCTACGCTTAATTACAAATGCGCCTTTCTATGTCTCGAACCACTCCTTACACACTGACTTAAAACTACTAACTGTACAAGAAATCGCCTCTAAATTCTACAAACGCTACCACAAATCACTTCACGTTCATCCGAACATTCTTGCAAAAAACCTTTCCAGCCCAATGCCTGGAAACCCCCCAAAAAGACTCAAGAGGAAATGGTGTCGCGACCTACTCCTCGAATAAAAAAAATAAAATAAAAAAAAAAAAAAAAAAAAATAAAGCCGGAGTGTCGTCGGTGGGCGGCTTCTCCACTCAAGTCTCTCTGTTCACTTTATTTCTATTTCTGTTCTCCATTATGCTTATTATACTAAACATTGTATAGATTGTATAATTCAAATAAAAGTAAAAAAAAAAAAAATAATACAATTAATTTAATTATAATAAAAATAATATACTAGTAATAAATGTACTTAGTACATTTAATTTGTCAATTTTTGCATTAGTACTTAATAATAATAATTAATAACTTTGGTAAAAATGTTTGGACTTTTACTAACACTGATTGTTTATCCTAAGATTTACCAAATCTCGTTTGTAAAAGTCCGAACTACAAAAATCATTCGGGGTTTGACCAAACGATGTTGTATATCCTAGGTTTTACCGAAATCAATTGGTAAATGTCCGAATTTCGGACATTTACCATCAGTAGTCGGCGAAACCTAGGATTTACCGGTAAATTCTAGGTTTAACCGGTATTCGTACTTTTACCGTAACATATATATAGCTGAAGTTGTTCTAAATATTAACTTTAACCAATATGACGTTGTTTCTACAACGTAGATATGCGTAGAAGGTAAAACGGTGTCGGTGTGAATAGGTTCGTGACACTTCGTGTTATAACTTATAAATAGCTTAAATTTAATCTAAATATTTTTTTAAATTTAAGTGTGCGTATATAGAATATGATAATGACATTTAAATAATTAGATTATGTCTGAACTTGGAAAAAAATTACTTTAGCTATAGCCTACAGTTAAATATTTTTGTATATAATAATCAAAACATTCAAAACCTAACTAAAATTGTTATATTATACTATTACTATAGCTACATTTGAGATTTGAATTTCCAATGTTTTCAAAATTAGACTTTCAATCACTCATATATAGTTAAAACACTTAAAACTACCAACTTTAGGTATTCGTTCAGTATGCATGACCTACCGGACCGATAATTAAATAATAAATAATTGAAAAACAGTCATATTAAAAATCATAAAATTAAGTTATTTTATTATTACAGATTACGAATTACATTCAATATCAGTGTAAAAAAATGTCATAAAATTATTTTATTATAAATATTTCTTAAAAAAAATACCAATACCGACACTTAAAATTAAACCAGTCAACAATGGTTGCATTTGAACGACCCGTTAAATCAGAAATAGTATTAATGGGTAAATCTTGTGACCAATAATAAATGAGTTCTAGTATTTGACCCAAACTGAGATTATTGAATTGCATCGTGCATTAAATATTAAGTATATGTAAAAAATCCATTTGTTGATCGTATTGATTTTTATGTCTGACATCCTTTTTTAATACATCGTATAGTGCTAATTTCTCGAATTTCACCCGTAGCTAATCGTTTTTTTCTAATGTAAATCTTTGTTTCACTGTGACATTTATGGCATAAATTAATTTCGTAATTCTGTGGTAATAGTTTATTTTTTTGTAAAAATTCTAGCACGGTTTTTTCAAAAGAAATAATCGCATACAATTCGACTGCTAACATTTTAAAATTTTAAACACACACGATTTAAGATTAACGCCTGAACATATACTGACAATATTGTTGAAAAAAATGAAAAATCTATTGGTAAAAAGTAAAAACCATTTAAATAGTTATATTATATAATATTAATATAATAAAATTATATAGATAAGCAAGCATAGGTGGTCCGTCATCAATTGTCCGTACCTATAAATAATAGTTTTGGTAGATCACATACTAAACGAATACCAAACTTTATTCAACTTTATGCTATTTTTTTTCCAAATAAAAAACTTTATAAGAAACATTGTATTAAATTTTGAAAGCTTATTATAGGTATATAAATTTAATATTAATATGTTTAACTGCAAAATAACTTGTAATTTTTTGTGATTTTGATGAATTTTGTTAAAATTCTAACTTTAAACACGTATAAAAATATCTTTACCGATATTTAAAGAAAAAAAATTAAAAATTTCAATTGCTATTGAATAGCTCAAAAAAGGCAAACTATTTTGAAAATTATACTATGATGTATAGAAAATAATAATTTTAACACTTGATGAATATTTTAAGTTCCTATATGGTTATTCGTTTTTAAATTATAACATTAAAATTAAATTTATTAGCTTTATATTTTTGATTTGTATGATATATTAGTTTACTATATTATTAGTGTTACCTATCTTAAATAATTTAATATACAATTTATTATTGTAGTTTATTAAATGATTTTTGATAAAAAATATACTTATCAATAGTTATTATTTTAATATTTTTATTTATACAAATTAATTTTTCATTTATATTTTATTTTTCTATGATGCGGTCACGACACGACTATAATGGATTATGAATGAATATTTTAAGTAGTTGTATAGAAAAATAATAATATACCTTTTTTCGACGAATATGGTTTATTTTGATTATTATCGTAAACCTGGGAATTCAAATTTCGTCGTGAAAATGTGATAATAGATTATACACACTAATGTTCATTTACTTCTCACACATTCAGGGGTGTTCCCATAGGGTATACTACATATACGCCGTATACTCTCAAGATTTTTTTTCAATATTATGGGTAACTGCGTATACCCATAAATCCATAATACATGCGTATTTGATGATATAGTATACTCTCAAAAAAATTCATGGGAACACCACTGCACACATTGACATAGCTAAAATGTACATGTTATATGAAATGCCTAAACACTAATCCTTAAAACATGGTATGCTTCAGTCTCCTTAACAGAGATAATTAAACAAGTATTTTATGAAATACAAAGTAAAAATATAGAATACATTTCTGTTTTATTGAAAATAACAGATTTAAAATTTAAATATCGCGGGTTTTTGATGTCGGGTGTTTATCACGAAATAACATAATATCTATAAAAAAAAAAATAGTTTGTGGTGCTCATAGACATATAATTATTTACAGTGCTTGGCATCTACTCGTCAAAGTTTCTTATCATAATAAATTACGTACGAATGTGTATAAAAAAGAATGTGTTCACGAATAATCAAGACCGCGTAATAGATCATATCGGAATGTAATATTATGAATTGGTCATGGAGAAAGCCGATGTGTCGGACTCAACCTACAACATAGAGTAATACATATATTCTTTTATTCTGTACTACATAACTACTATAAATTACTACGAATTACGATGTACCCTTAGATCACGGTCTTCGAAGATATTATATAAGACCGTGCCTTAGATCATCATATACAATATAATATATGTATTCGATGTAAGGATGCCCCGCTTCATATAATTTTTTCTTCCAGTTATTTTCACGAAAAATAACCGAATCCCGTGTACCATTGGCAATACTGTACCGGCAACGGCGTCATTTCCTTCATCCGTCTGAAAACGTACACCGTACCCACCCTCCGACCATCTATAAAAAAACCATACGCACCACTCCGTCTATGTATTTATGCTTTACTCTGCAACTGTGGTCGGCCATTTTATTTGACAATCGGCCCTCTACCCGTCCATACATCGTACAATCGTACTCTTGAAGTATCATATTCTCGTCCCTCATCTTTCCTCTGTCCTCTTCATTTTACTATATTTGTTTGATCGCTTCAACTTTGCCCTTAGGCATCACTGACAGTCTTACATCGAATCAGCTTTGTGAATTCGTTCGATTCTTAAAATTTGGCTCAATACCGTGTAGCGAACGCTATGGCGCAAATCAAAGACGAGAAGATCAGTGACACTTCGTTAAACGGGCCAAACGCACACCATGGCCCCAGTCCCAACCACAAGCCGAAAGAAGAATTCCACGGTGGTGGCCGCGGTGGAAGAGGCAATCGCTTTCAACCGTACGGTGGACCGAATAGAGACCGCAAAGGTGGTCCGCCAAGAGACAACAATATGGTAATTATATATTATGTTGTTATAAAATATTATTAAGTTCTTGTGCTTTTTCTGCACCCTGATCTATATTATAAACAAATGTATTACGGATTCCAAAGTGCAAGACAGTGTTTTGTCGGACTGCTATAGACCATCCGTAATAATATCCATCGTGTGGTGCTAGAATTATTTTGTAAATACTATCGGTGTGTTCACCTTCGAGTCATTCTGGTATCAAGTATCGTTACGAAATCTATATTGATATAATGGTTGAATAGACTATTATGGCGTAACTCCACATGTTTTTATATCGGGATATTTCATATTTTTAAATTCGTAGGTTATTAATTGTGTTTATACAATTGTTTAATTGTTGTCTTAACTAGAGTTCCCCTCCAACTTGTTCAATAGGCGATGTATTGAAAATTGGAAAAAACAATATATTTAGGTAATGCTTTATTTTATTACCTACAACTTATATTTCATACAAATAATATATTATTTGATGTCAAATTGTGTTTAATTTTTTAAAAAACAACTCAATTTCTATATATCCTGTATTCTGTGTTATTATAAAATTATTATTTCAATATATCTATTACCTACCTGAAAATCGAACAGATAAGTTCACAAACAACCCAAGGTATATAATTAGGACTATGAATCCCATTTTTAAAAATGCTGATATATCCTTTTGAGACTTAAGAATTAACTCTAAATACTTATGTTACATTTATGTAGCTAATTTACATAAACCGTAATTGGAAAACTGACCATTCTATAGATATATACCTAATATAATTAGAAGTATAAAAATATTATAGGTATAACATAAATATGATGAGTAATGACATAGGTACATGAATACCTATTATATAAGATTTATAAAATGTTTTTCAATCGGGGCATCTGATTGGTAGTTAAGAGGATGCCAGCCTATTATTTGTTATTTCTCTCTATAACCCATGCGCAACATAGCAACATTTAACATACATGATAATGACTATAACCATATTATTTTTTTCAAATTGGAGCGAAATGATCTCTTATACAATTTAAAGTTAAGAAAATTATCTAGGGCATCTCATAAGCATTTTATTATATTTTAATTTTAAAGCTAGTTATGAGTTTTTTTTAAGATTTGGAATTTTTACGCATAATCGGTTTTTGACAAAATCGATTTTTATATTTTGCTGTAATTCAAAAACTTAAAATACTTGAAATTTTCACCAAATGTTTAAGTTAGCGTTAATTATTTACGATTAAATTTTCAAAATCTTTCGACGTTGTATGATCACAACCGTTAATGGTCGGCAACACAGTATATATAGTATATACTATATAGTGTGTCATAAACTCATAAATCATAATATAAACCGAATAGCACATAATGGGGAAACAGGACCTCGATAACAGTCGCTGCTGTCAGTCTGCATACACAAACGGATTATTTCATTCGTGGAGCGGAGTGTGGGAAACAAAATTGTTTCATTTGTGTGTCGAAGTTATGAAAACATATGTCTTATTTTTTTTTCTTTTAGAAAATAATCAAAAACTTTTAAAATGATGATTATTTATAAATATATACTACCAAGATCTTTGAGTCTATGTGATAATAATATACATCTGAGATAAGTAAAAGTTATTTATAATCAAATTTTGTGTAAAAATATCAACTATTATCCCTGACGCCACGCTTAAATAATAAATATTGTTATTTTTGTGCCAATTTAATTTAATTTAATTGATACACCAGGGTAAAGTAAAATCCTACTAGGAAGCACTTGGAATTTTTTCTAAAGTGTGTCGACATCATGGATACATTCTTCAATAATTAATAATAATGTTGTATTTTAAGAAAAGTAATTTCTAATAATATTTCATTTTTGGGTGAAAAATATTTAATTTAAAAAGTGAAATAGTTATTGTCATTTATAATCCCTTTCGCCACGCTATGATACCTAAATATTGGGTTTTATTGTGCCAATTCATATAATTGAAATCTAAAGGGTAAAGAAAATAAATTGTCCTACTAGGAAACACAATGAATTGTTTCATATGTGTGTCGACAATATGGATACAAATAGAGTTTTTTTTATTGTTTACAACCATTTTTTTTTTTAAAGTATGCTATATCTTAATTTATGTTATTTCAATTATATCATTAATGGCCATACTATGTTATGTTATATTGTCTTATTTTAATATATAATTTATTCTTCATGATGAGATATATTTCTAATCATTCTGATCATGTTTGATGACAATTATTTCATCACCACCCACCTCTGAAAGAATAGAAAAACTTGGTATTCATTTTTTATGATGATTACATAGTTCATTTGAAAAAAGATGAAATTTAGCTATATTGCAATTGTCTTTCGCTCCTATCTGAAAATATGGATACCAATGATTATAATTTATTTTAACCCCTTTCGCCACGCTATGATACCTAAATATTGGGTTTTGTTGTGCCAATTTATATTATTGAAATATAAAGGGTAAAGAAATAAATTATCCTACTAGGAAATACAATGAATTGTTTCATATGTGTGTCGACAATATGGATACAAATATAATAAGTGTTCTTTTTATTGTTTACAACCATTTTTTTTTTAAAACCGTTTTATGTTATATTATCTTATTTTAATATATAATTTATTCTTAATGATGAGATATATTTCTAATCATTCTGATTATATTTGATGACAATTATTTCATCACCACCCACCTCTGAAAGAATAGAAAAACTTGTTTTTATATTTTTATGATGATTACATAGTTCATTTGAAAAAAGATGAAATTTAGCTATACTGCAATTGTCTTTCGCTCCTATCTGAAAATGTGGATACCATTGATTATAATTTAAAAGCCTATAATTCAATATAACCCCTTTCGCCACGCTATGATACCTAAATTTGGGTTTTATTGTGCCAATTCATATAATTGAAGTATAAAGGGTAAAGAAAATAAATTATCCTACTAGGAAACACAATGAATTTTTTTCATATGTGTGTCGACAATATGGATACATGTTTGAATTTTATTATTTTTATTAGCAAATATTATTTCTCTTATAGAAGATAAATTCTTATTGTATTGTTATTGTTAACCAATAGTTTTTATCTTAAATGAAATAATCTAATACCTACTGTTTTAATATGATGATTATTTATAAATATATACTACCAAGATCTTTGAGTCTATGTGATAATTATATACATCTGAGTTAAGTATTTATTCTTTACGATGAGATATATTTCTAATCATTCTGATTATATTTGATGACAATTATTTCATCACCACCCACCTCTGAAAGAAAAGAGAAACTTGATATTCATTTTTTATGATGACTACATAGTTCATTTGAAAAAAGATGAAATTTAGCTATATTGCAATTGTCTTTCGCTCCTATCTGAAAATATGGATATCTATGATTATAATTTATTAGCCTATCATTCATTATAACCCCTTTCGCCACGCTATGATACCTAAATATTGGGTTTTATTGTGCCAATTCATATAATTGAAATCTAAAGGGTAAAGAAAATAAATTATCCTACTAGGAAACACAATGAATTGTTTCATATGTGTGTCGACAATATGGATACAAATATAAGAGTATTTTATTATTTACAATTTTATTTTTTAAAGAATGTTATGCTTAATTAATGTTATTTCGATTATATCATTAATGATCATATTATGTTAAGTTAAACTATCTTATTTTAATATGCTGTCGATTCTATTTAATAGAAACTCTGGTTAACAAGGACAACTGCTTAATTAGGACAATTCTTCATTTATGAAAATAAATGTATACTTATAGGAAAAACGTTCACTGCTTATATGGGCCACATATCTAGATAATTAGGACATTTTTATGGAGTATATTAACAGATCAATAGTCCAACAATATTCGTGTAACTGATTATGAGATTCAATTTATGTTCATAGATTTTATCTTGCTGTATATTCAAGTATGAAGTCTGTTAAATGTTATTTGTTGCATCACTTGTGTTTTTCATATGTAGTTATTATGCCTATTTTATAAATAATTAGGGTTTAATATCATGTTTTTCTTTATGTTTTATTAAATATTTTCTATAATGATATGTAATTTGTAATAATTTAAATTGTATAACAAATCAGTTTTGCAACAAATTAATATGTTTGTTTTTTTATTTCGAATTATTGGAACAACCACTGTATTAGGACAAAATAACACGAAACTGATTTGTTTTAATAAAGAAAAGTTTACGGTATTATGTATATTCTTTATGATGAGATGTATTTCTAATCATTCTGATCATATTTGATGACAATTATTTCATCACCACCCACCTCTGAAAGAATAGAAAAACTTGTTTTTATATTTTTATGATGACTACATAGTTCATTTGAAAAAAGATGAAATTTAGCTATATTGCAATTGTCTTTCGCTCCTATCTGAAAATGTGGATACCAATGATTATAATTTATTAGTTCATTATAACTCCTTTCGCCACGCTATGATACCTAAATATTGGGTTTTATTGTGCCAATTCATATAATTGAAATCTAAAGGGTAAAGAAAATAAATTATCCTACTAGGAAATACAATGAATTGTTTCATATGTGTGTCGACAATATGGATACAAATAGAGTTTTTTTTATTGTTTACAACCATTTTTTTTTTTATATTATGCTATATCTTAATTTATGTTATTTTGATTATCATTAATTGTCATATTATGTTATTTTATTAAATAATTTATTCTTAATGATGAGATATATTTCTAATCATTCTGATTATATTTGATGACAATTATTTCATCACCACCCACCTCTGAAAGAATAGAAAAACTTGTTTTTATATTTTTATGATGATTACATAGTTCATTTGAAAAAAGATGAAATTTAGCTATACTGCAATTGTCTTTCGCTCCTATCTGAAAATGTGGATACCATTGATTATAATTTAAAAGCCTATAATTCAATATAACCCCTTTCGCCACGCTATGATACCTAAATTTGGGTTTTATTGTGCCAATTCATATAATTGAAGTATAAAGGGTAAAGAAAATAAATTATCCTACTAGGAAACACAATGAATTGTTTCATATGTGTGTCGACAATATGGATACAAATATAAGAGTTTTTTTTTTTTAAAAAGTGCTGTCTTAATTTTTGTTATTTTGATTATATCAATTATTGTCATATTATGTTTTGTTATGTTATATTATCTTATTTTAATATATAATTCTTCATGATGAGATATATTTCTAATCATTCTGATTATATTTGATGACAATTATTTCATCACCACCCACCTCTGAAAGAATAGAGAAACTTAATATCCATTTTTTATGATGACTACATAGTTCATTTGAAAAAAGATGAAATTTAGCTATATTGCAATTGTCTTTCGCTCCTATCTGAAAATATGGATACCAATGATTATAATTTATTTTAACCCCTTTCGCCACGCTATGATACCTAAATATTGAGTTTTGTTGTGCCAATTTATATTATTGAAATATAAAGGGTAAAGAAAATAAATTATCCCACTAGGAAATACAATGAATTGTTTCATATGTGTGTCGACAATATGGATACATGTTTGAATTTTATTATTTTTATTAGTAAAAATTTTTTTTCTCATAGAAAACCATCACTTATTGTAGTAGTTATTATTAACCAATATTTTTTATTGTGAAAGAAATAATCTAATACCCACTATTTTAATATGATGATTATTTATAAATATATACTACCAAGATCTTTGAGTCTATGTGATAATAATATACATCTGAGATAAGTAAAAGTTATTTATAATCAAATTTTGTGTAAAAATATCAACTATTATCCCTGACGCCACGCTTAAATAATAAATATTGTTATTTTTGTGCCAATTTAATTTAATTTAATTGATACACCAGGGTAAAGTAAAATCCTACTAGGAAGCACTTGGAATTTTTTCTAAAGTGTGTCGACATCATGGATACATTCTTCAATAATTAATAATAATGTTGTATTTTAAGAAAAGTAATTTCTAATATTATTATATTTTGTGTTGATAATATGAATATTTAAATTTTAAAAGTATAATAGTTAGATCACTTATAATTTTTAAGATTTATCAGTAGTTTATGTAAACTCTTTTTTTAATATATAATTTATACATTTAATTTATTCTTTATGATGAGATATATTTCTAATCATTCTGATTATCTTTGATGACAATTATTTCATCACCACCCACCTCTGAAAGAATATTAATATTTGGTATTCATTTTTTATGATGACTACATAGTTCATTTGAAAAAAGATGAAATTTAGCTATATTGCAATTGTCTTTCGCTCCTATCTGAAAACGTGGATACCAATGATTATAATTCATTATATCTCCTTTCGCCACGCTATGATACCTAAATATTGGGTTTTATTGTGCCAATTCATATAATTGAAATCTAAAGGGTAAAGAAAATAAATTATCCTACTAGGAAACACAATGAATTGTTTCATACGTGTGTCGACAATATGGGTACAAATCAAAATAAAAATTTATCAAATATTCTTATTATATTCATATCATATTTCTTATCATATTATTGTTATTATTAACCTAGTTATTTCTTAGAGTAAATAATGTAATACCCACTCTTTTAACATGATGATTTTTTTAAATATATACTACCAAGATCTTTGAGTCTGTGTGATAAATCTATAAATCTGAGTTATTGTGTACTTAATGTAATTTATTTTTTGAATTATCAATTATTATCCCTTACTTCTCTTACGTTTAATTATCATATTGTTTTTTTTGTGCCTCTGTAATTAATATACCATCCTAAAGACAATTTTGATTTATGTATATATGTTACAAATTATAAAGTGTTGAATTAGATAGTTTATGAAATACCTAGAATAACAATAATTAAAATGTATAGTTAATGTATATAATTTATACTTAAACTATCTAGTTATTTTATACATTATCTGGCAACTTTATGTTAATGTATCTAATTGTGCAAAATATAATCATCGATAGCTGATAACACTAGGTTACCCAAGCACAATGTCTTATCGTTTGTCTTTGTTTTGTTTACCTGTATCAAATATAAATAACCGCTTTCTAATTCTAAATGCCTCAATAGTTTTGCATCTACAAATAAATAAACAATTTGACTTAGAATAATTAAAATATTTTAAATTTATATTTATTTTATACATTAATGGAAATCAAACTAACATTTGTACGCAATTCATGAACTATCTAATTAATTCATAACAGAATTTAATACTTCAACTGTAACATATATATTGTAAGCTATCAATGATGCCAATTAATGCTTTATTTATATGTATTATTATGTAATGGGCTAATTTAATGTTAATTATTTTTATTATTTTTTTTTTTTTTTTTTTGTTATTATATTATTATTTATCAATTCATCAAGATGACTATTATGGTTAAATTAAACAATTAACTAATATTAAAATTATATTTAATTTCAGCCAAGAGGAGATTTTCGCAATGACAGTAATCATGGTGATAACCATCAAGGAGATAATGATATAATGAATAGAGGCAATCGCAATCATTCTGAAAGTGGAAGAGGCGGTAGACGTGGTGGAGGTGTAGGCGGAGGTGTTTTCAGAGGTGGTCCACCTAATCGAGGAGATGATCGTTTAACCAGAGCTGATGTTAGTTATTCAAAATTATTAAAAGAAGTATAATATGTATTAAAATATTATTTTAATATTTTTTTTCAGGCTCTATGGAATGAACGTTTAATGCAAATTATGGGGCCAACTCATGAGCTTCCACAAACTGATACCACTGAGAGAAAATTCCTCAGCCAGTGTCGTCTTTATATTGGAAACTTAGTTGATTGCACTGAAGAAGAATTGATAGAAATGTTTAAACCTTATGGAGAAGTTTCTGAAAATTTTTTGAACAAGGAAAAAATGTTTGCCTTTATCAGATTGGTAAGCTATTAGTTTTAATTATTTAAATTGAATTGTTATAAATATAAGGTTGTATTTGTTGTCTATCCTACATATGCATAACAAATCTATGCATCAGATTCTTATTACAATTTATATAATATATAGTTTATATTAGATCAAATTTATTTATTATTGAATTTTTCCATAAGAATATAAACTGCTCAAGCAAAAATTTTTTTTAACCAATTTAAGTATTTAAATAAATTATTTTTTTTTAAAATTAGTAATAATAATAATAATTTTGGTGAAAATGTGAGATATTGGTATCAAAATTTTTCTAAAATTTTGACGCATCATCTGTAAAATGGCTAACCGACAATATAAACCTAAGCATGTCATTTTGCCATTTAAAGATTTGACAAAAGCGACATGGTTTAGATAATAACTTCAAAATTGATTGTAAGTCACATTAATTTTGAAAATAATAAATAAGCGACTGTTGCTGTATGGAGTAAGCAACAAAATAATAATAATAATTATTTAATTAGGCTTATGCGACAATTTAATTGGCACTTATGAAACTTGTTCCTAACATTATGGCTGTTACGATTGTTTTCATATTTTATTGTTATCTATTATCATCAATATTATTATTAAGGGGATTCCATAATTTGTTTAACACATGCGTGATATAGTATTTTAGACATGTTTTGAATGCTTGATATATAAATTATAATTAAATTATTATTTTTTTGTTTTTCTTATATTAACTATAAATAAACTCATAAGAAATTGGTATAAAGATTTGTTATGTTAAACAGGTACAACATACTTTTAAACATATTATATGTTAATTTAACTTTTATAGGATTATCGTGCTAATGCTGAAAAAGCCAAAAGAGAATTAGATGGTCAAATGCGTAAAGGACGTATGTTAAAAATTAGATTTGCCCCTATTGCTGCTGCTATCAAAGTAAAAAACCTTACTCCGTTTGTTTCCAATGAACTTCTAGAATATGCTTTTTCAATATTTGGTGATGTATGTTGTCTACATAATTTTTATTTTATTTATTTTTTAAATAATATTTAATTTTTTAGATTGAACGTTGCCAAGTGATGGTAGATGAAAGAGGTAATTCAACTGGTGAAGGCATTATTGAATTTTCACGTAAAAATGCTGCGAGTAATGCTTTGAAACGTTGTTCAGATGGTTGTTTTTTTTTGACCAGGTAGAAATAACATTTTTTATTTTTCAGTATATAAGTACTTGAATTTAATTTGTAATTTAATATCTATTTTTCAACAATATGTATGTATGTTTTTTTTTAGTTCTCTTCGTCCTTGTGTAGTTGAAACTTATGAGTTTGTAGATAGTTCAGATGGTCTCCCTGATAAATTATTGCCCAAAAAAACAATGGATTTCCAGAAACAAAGAGATACTGGTCCAAGATTTGCTAATCCTAATTCTTTTGAACATGAATTTGGTACTCGTTGGAAACAATTAGCTGAATTGTATAAACAAAAGGAAGAAGCGCTAAAACGTGAGATGAAATTGGAAGAAGAAAAATTAGAGGCTCAAATGGAATATGCTCGTTATGAACATGAGACTGAAATGCTCAGAGAACGTAAATATTACCATATTTCATTAAATTATTTAATAACTTTTAAAATATAAATTATTTATTTAGAATTGCGCCAACGGGAAATGGATAGAGAACGGCAAAAAATGGAATGGGAAATGAAAGAACGTCAAGCAGAGGATCAGAGACTTAGGGAAGAAGATATTTTCAGGAGACAGAGTGAAGATTTAAGCATGAGAATGCATCATCAAGATGAAGAGATGAGGAGACGTCAACAAGATAATTCATCATTCATGCAGGTAGAAAATTGATTTTTTGTCAAGTAAATAACTATACTCAGTTGAGTGTGTGTATACTACATAGTTTGGTGAAGAACAGTTTTTTATGCATCCCTTGCCATGTGTAATTAGTCTTGATGATAGAGTTTTGCGTTGAATTGGTTGTTCTTTAACAAAGTAAAGAACATAACGTACGAGGTTGTATATGTACATTTTTATAGGGATATCACCTCTTACCAATATTTGATGACTAATAAATTAAATAATATTTGGCAAACACCATAAACAATATATAAAACTCAGATTACACAATATTAGCATTGGTTATTCTATTTTTATACTCGACACAATAAGTATATACTTTGCAGTTTTTTTATTTATTTTACTTGAATTTACAGTTGGTAGTGCTCAGGTACAGGATATATAATAATATATTAATAAATTATTCACCATAAGGGCATAAGTAGATTAATTTTTGATAAAAATAATACATGAAATACTATTACCAATAACTATAACGAATTCATAATTTGAGTAATAATGCTTTAGGTCAGGTAGACTAATAAAGAAAATAATCTCAGTAGAGATATTAGCTTCAAAAAAAGATTTAAGTGACTATGTTGAGCATTATTAAAGTAGCCAGTATCAACATGGAATATTGAACATGATCTGTAGTATTGTGATACATAAAAAGAAACTTGTTCTACTGGAGGATATGGCACCATTTAATAATTTGCCCAGACATATTTTACAATAGGTTGAGAGGGAATCCTATTTTAGTTTTGTTAATAGATTATTTACTGTAAAATTTTCAGTTGAATTCATTATTTTATTTTTAAAAACAAAAAACATACAAATCTTTTTACTCGTAAATCATTCAAGTCTCTCTCTATTTGGCTAATAGAAGACTGAATTCATATTATAGTATTGAGTGAACCAACGAATAATAAAGGACTTATAGATATTCCTCACTGTGAAATCATTTTGTTGATCTAATAAAAAAAAAAAAAAAAACTGTTTTTTTTGCTTAAGTATATACTTATTCTATGTGAAAAAAAAAGAAGATTAAATTGAAAAGTTATACCAAGGTCACGTATGGTATTTAACTCCAGAAAATTGTTATTATTGATGATGTAGTGACATGAGATTTTTCTTTCATTATGGTGAAATGAGCATTTTTAAGATATTTAGACTTAGACTATTTAAGACAGGAAGTAAAAACGTGATCAGAAATTTTGGGTTTTATGTCTGAAAATGGTTTCGATTTTATCCGGTTACCCGGTTTTTACTCCCTGATTTAAGATTTACCATTTTTAAAATTCTATTTAGATCTTACAGTATAAAACAGTAAATTTATATTATAAATTATGTTGTATATTTCGAGATCATCAGCAAAAAGTTTAAAATAACAGTACTTAAATCAACTAACAATATCAATTAGAAATACAGTGAAACTTCCAATTAACAGTCACCGAAGGGACCATAAATAATGATCGCTATTTCGAGGTGACAATACATGACATAATACTTGATGGGACCAAAAAACCTAACTGTTACATAGAGGTGACCGTTAATGAAAGTTTTACTCTAGTAGACATAACAAAGTAGGTAGATGATCCCACTGAGACACACTTGAAGTCACTGAAAATTTTACGAAAAAAATTAAATTTATTAATATTTATTGATAGCAATTTAAAAGATTACTGATTATGCCAATTAGATTTAACTTTAAAACTAGGATGTCACAATTTACTTTACGGATATCAGTATAAGTTACATCAATTTAGAGGCCAACCTCAATAGGTTCTAATTAGTCAGTATAAAAACATATAAGATAAGTTACTATAAACCAACTAGGTCTAGAATTATGCTGATTAAGACAAAGTATATTTTTCAATGAACGTGATATTATTTTATTAGACCTGGTAGTTTTTGTTATTATCTATAAAAACAAAAAAAAATAAAAATGGATCAAGTATCTGTTTGTGTATCAGCTAATCTTAAATTTTTTGATACATTTAATATAATAATGTCTAATATATTAATATTTTTATTTTAGGACCACAGAGGACCGGGTAAACCTCCGTTTGATGGACCTCCTATTCCCGTAGAAGGTATGTCTGTTCATATACTTTAAGCTTTAACTGGTAACTAATATATTTATTAATGTAAGTATAGTATGACCAGATATCCCAATTAATAAGTACCAAGTTTTTAGTACTTGCCCCTCAATACATTTTTAAGTCTGTTTGGATTGTAAAATGTACAGATTTTTATTGTGTTTCTTACTCTTGTTCTAATTTTATAATTTAATCAAAAAAGCATACTGCTTAAATTGTATAAACAACTTTTTAGTCTTTGAAAGAATTGGTGTAATCTCTAGGTGGGTGATAATTAGTGTATACATCATATTTCTTATTATTTATTTTCAATTAATCTGTTTAATATAAATGTAAAGTTATGTTAAATTATCACATAATATTGTTTAAATTATAATTATTTTTAGCTATTAGAATCCATGAACAGCTACAAAGAACAAAACAAAAACTATAAACTGTATAGATTAAAGTTAAAATTTCTGTTTTATTAAATTTGTTTGATATTAATTTATCCTATTGTTTTAAACTATGTTTATTAATTCTAATTTTTAGTTAAAAATGTTAACTGATTTAAAAGAAAATCAAGTTCCTTATTTGACGTTAAATCTGCTGTTCAATACATTTTATGTCTGCCTGAATCAAATGCATCCACAGAATGAGTTTTTAGTCGAACAAATAAAATATATAGACAAATGAAAATGGAAATTTAGAGTACCATATTAATATTATCTAAACACATGTCCTTTATTTTTATTCATAATTTTCATCAGTGTTGATAATAATTAAAAGGTTTTATTTATTAATTAAAAAATTGTTCCCTATCACTTATTTTCCCCATTAAGGTAGGTATTTAATACCTATCTGACTTTTACAAAAAACAATATCTGGTCACTATGCAAGTATTATAAAATGTATTTACATTTTGCTTATTTTTTAAATATGCTTTTCAGTTTGTATAATGATTGTGATGTCTTATATATGATAATTCCATAATTTTTTTTTTTTTTTTTACAGTTCAAGGAGGAATGGTAATGTACCTTTATTGTTAATATTATTTTAGGGCTAAAATATTCTTAGTTATTAATGCTAACATTTCTAGTATTACACAATGTGAAAAATGGTCTTTATTAATTTTAATTACCAGCCCAAATTTATTAACAACAATAATTAGTTTTAAGATAAAATACTAGATAACAGTTAATCAATGATTTTAACATTAAATACTTATGCAACTAATGTAAACCTCTTAGTAATTATTATATACATAATAATTATTTCTCACTTATTCCCTAACAGGGTGGGGAAAGCCAAGTGGCAAATCAGGTCAGTCTTTTGAAGCATGAATTAATATTTTAATAATTATTTGTCACTTCTTAGAAGATGATTGCTTTAGATATTATAAATACTCAGGTTTCGTCATGATTAAGAATGAATTGTTGTGTTTGATGGTTTTGGTGTTTGCAATTTTCAGGAATTATACATGTATATACATATATATTATTTATATATCCATATAATGCAGATGATAATAATTATAACGTATTAGTATTTTCAAATTTATAACGTTACAAATGTTTCAACATAAATTTCTTTGCAGTATCAAGTCGATATAAATCTTTGACATTTCCATACATTTTTTTGTGATTCAAAAAAGTATTATAATTATTAAAAGGAATCATAAAAACGTAAATAGTTTTATTTATCATATTTTAAGAATAAATCAGTGTAGTATATAACACTGTACTTAATACTTATAATGACCATTATTACCATTGACTAAAAGAATTTGACTATTAGTGTTTTATTGATCTATTTACAATAAGATGACATTTGATATTTTTTTTATTGGTACTAATAATTATCTTATATTTAATTACTAAGCATAACTTATCTATTATTTGATTTAAAAAAAAACAATTCAAATTATTCTTATTGCCTTGGTCGAGTTTACAAATAAAATTTTTAATATAAAAAAATAATTATATGGTATTTTATAAATATTTTTGTTAAGTTATAATTGAATTCTAACAATTTATTTTATAATTGAGTGTAAAACCTGTTCAATGAACTAACAAGTATATACTTAGTAGTAGCACATTTATTCAATCAAAAAGTCAGTTTTTTTTTAAGAATAGAAAAACAAAACTTTCTAATTATATGAATAGCCATGAAGTTATATCCTAAACATTTATGAAATCATAAAATACATATATATATATATATATATATAAAGTTAAATGTCGGAGAAAATTATTTATACATATGTATTGCATTTAAAATATTTCTTTAAGGACTTCTCCTCCTCATAAATTTACAACTAAGTTATGAGTGTTATGACATGTATATAAAATATTATTTAAAATGTTTATAAGTTACTTTATAGGACGCAACATCCACATGTGTTGTTTCCGTCTTACAAGTGCTCAACATAGCAAATTTATGTTTAGCTCCATTAATTTAAAAATTAGAGTGAATCTACCTTTAATGTAATTTGATGGCAAGAACATTGTGTTTGTATGTTAGTTTTTTTATAATTATTCAGTTTTGAAGTGAGTTATACAGGAGCTTTGGAAGCTGGAATGGGATTCCCTACCAAAGTCCTATGCTTTTGGTTATAGGTAATTATTTATAAATATCCCTAATCAACCATGCTTTCAATCCCTCAAGATGAGCCGCGCTGCCATAACTAAATTCACTGGATTACGCACGGGTCACAGCCTACTTGCCTACTACCACACCACTCGTTTAAATTGGGACTCGGCAGTAGTTAGTATTGTCCCCTACCTAACTGTTGTGGAGAATACTGTGACTTCCAACACCTATTCATAAATTATCCATCTCTCTCTATCCAAAGATTCTCTTTTCCACCTCTGGTATTAATTTTACCCTTGTTGGCGTTCTTTCAACTGACAATGTTAATATAATCAATCGTACGCTAAATTTTATTCTGCAATCAGGCCTCCGAATTTAAGAGTGTGAGCTTTACCAACTTATATTTATTTCGGATTCATGTAATAATTGTCGAGATATTATAATTTAATGTTAAAATCTCATTAATAAAAAAAAAAAAAGTGAGTTATGACCATTTTTAATTTACTCTATTATATACGCATAACTTGTTAAAAAACTGAATACTGATAATATTTTTACCATCAAGTTTCATAATAGGTCACTCTAATTTTTAAACTAACAGCTAAACGTGACTGCTATATGATACATTTGCTATATTATATCCTTATAAGACGGAGACATCATGTGTGGATGTGGCGCCCTTTTAATTTAAATATTATAAAAAAAAGGAAAAACAAATGTTCTAAAAATGTGTCTTATTTTTAAAAATTAAATTATCAATTGACACTTTTATTAAAACTAACAACACAAAATTGGTTCCTGTTTAATGAAAATTTGTAATATTGTATATTTATTAGACATTGATGAGGAAATGTGATATCCTATATCAGATGCTTACCTCTTCGTTTATGATAAAATAGATAATTATATACATATACCCAATTATAATTTTTAAATTGATTTATTTTGTTAATGCATTTAATAAGTTTAGATATAATAAAATGAGTATTGCATCACTTTCATTTTTCTTAAAATACTGTTGCTAATAAAGTTATGTTATTAAAAATTTGATTTTTAAATCATTTGATCATAAAAATTAATTTTGAAATAAATCATTGTATTTTTAGATTATAAAATTTTAGTAAAATAAAACTTTCTTCTATTATTAAAAAAAATGACAAATTTCATATCAATTTAAATTAAGTGAACATACTAGTATATTAGTCATAGACATAGAGTACAGTTCCTTTAAAAACTTTAATTGGGAGTTATCAGTTAACTGATTGAAAACAAAATTTTCTATATAAGAATTATAATTAATTTTTATTTATTGATATATATCTTAAAAGTTCAGGCAGTAATTTTTACTTCTGAGGTCTTTTAATGTGTTTATAATAGATTTTGTGAAATGTCTCATCTTATCTCTAATTATATAGGTTCATAACAATTTTTATTAAATGTTGAGCCATGAAAACTTTGGTCTATTTATTAAAACTAAATAATAAATCTACATATAAAAAAATAACATTTTAAAAGTAGTATTATACTTTTTTTCTTGGGTTTTGTGTTTCATAAATTCAAAAACAATCTTAATCAGAAATAAAAAATCTACCAGTTTGATATATTTTTATTATATGGGAGGTTTTTATGAGAACCTATGATATCAGTCTACCTTTATGCCTAAGAGTATTATTGTGTGCTCATAATATGTATTTTGGTTTTTAAATCTATAACATATCACTATCATTTTAGAATAAAGAACTTTTAATTTTAAATCTCAGTACCTATTTCTAAAGTATTAAGTACTTAAATTTGTCAATGCATATCTCTTTGGTATTTCAAATTTAAAGAAAAGTTTACAAGAGCTTACTTCTTTGAATATTTTGTTATTTTAATATTAGGTAATTTATTGTTTACATGACTAATTCCCTATGAATGCGTTGATTGATTTGATAACCGATAGGAATCGACGCCGTTCGTGGAAACTTTTGTACGTGACAATCAAGGAGTATTGCCGCCACCAGGCCTTTTCGACGCTGGCCCTAGAGGAGACAGGGGCGGAAGGTGGGGTCAAGACAGACGAAACGGCCAGGATCGTAGAAGATTTTAATCTTTCAAAAAGATCCTAAGAATAAACAGATAATAGAACAAAAAATTGAAGATGGATAGTTAAATGTCTTCATTTAAAGCTGAAATGATTGTCTACTCGTCATTGCAATATCACATAACCGCTTATGTTTCTTGACATAGGATAAAACTTATTTTGGTACCTATCTTATGGATTATTTAATATAGGTTTAATCTCATTTTTAGTCAACTGTATTTTCACAACAATACAAATTATAATTTCTTATTTGCTATAGTTTTCAACCTAAAAACAGAATAATTCTGGTTACTGAATGATGGATTGAATTTTTTTCACTTATTGATTTCTTTTTTTATATTTTTATTGCTGATAGGCTGTATGACTATTTAAAACTGCAGTATTTCGATTACCTACTATAATAATGGTATACATTTTTATATAATTTAATGTTTTAAGTGGATTTTATATTATTCATACTACATTAGTCAATGGTCTCATAAACTTTTTTTTTACCTACTGGTAACATTGACTTTAGAAATTATTAATATAATATATATTATTAATTGTTCTTTTTATAAAGTTTAATATTATAGGTAACTTTGCAATAGGCAATCTTAATATTATCTCCAAAATCATAATTTGTGAATAACCATATAGATGATTTACAAGTTAATACTAGTTGATACTAGTTTTGTGATGATTAAGAATCCAATTCTTTTTTTTTTTTGGATTTCTCTGTAGTAATTAATTTAATGCGTTTTGGTATAGAGTGTACACAAATATTTGCTTTTATGAGGTTTTACATATTCTCTTAAGATGTTTAATTGTATGATTATTATAATAACAGTTAGGTTTAGTATACTGGACTATATTATTCAATAGTTCTTAATTAGGTAGATTTTTTTTTATTGTATTTTTGAATAAAATACTTTTAAAATAGTTGTAAAACAAAATAATTGATTATCGGTTATAAATAAACGTTGAAATTAATGACTCGTTATTTTAAGGAAGAATGGGTAGAAATATGTCGTATTGCGAGTGAAACTTTGTAATTTTTTTATTAATATATTTTTTAATAACAACGATAAAATATAAAGATTGATCTATTCAAAAGAAAGAGAATATAAACTAAATATATTTAAATTTAAGTTAAATATTTATAATGAACCATTCATTAATTTTTATTATTTTTTTTTCGTGTGTGTGTATGTGTGCGTATGTGTGTGTAGATCAATTTCAATATAATCATAAGTAAATTTAGGTGCACGAAATAGTTTATTCATTTAATATAATTATTATACATATATTTTCCTAATTATACTTCTTACTAGAATTATGACTTGGTGTTTGATATTTTAATCTAAGAAAATAATGTTCAAATAAGAAGTAACCTCGTTTGTACAAACTGGGGTTAACTGACTTATTTAAGTAAAAAAAAAAAAAATTAATGTTAAACTTTTAAATATAAATATAAATTCTTATATCTTAATGAAATGTACCTTATTTTTTTTCTACCATATTCAGTATTTTTCTCATATAGTTTAAATAATAATAAAAACCTTTTTATTTTTCAAATTTATAACAATTATTATATGAATTAAATTGTTATGAATTTATCTAATAATATGATGTATAAAATGTAATATTACATACTCGTCAAACTTGTGCACATCAATTATTTCAATAATGAACAAATTTCTAGGATAAAATGATTTGTAGTAAATGATAAATTCTGTGTTTAGTTCAGTTTCAAGTCTGATTTTATACATTAATATACCTCACTTAATTAAATAAATTTACACTTGGAATTAGTATTTTTATATAATATAAATTATGTACTATAGATTTTTAATGCACTCGTAATATTAATTCTCGTATCTATATATCAATTGGATGTTTTCAAAAACGTATACCATTTAAATATAATAATAATAGTGTTCATAGCTGATGTTAAACAAGTTGGAAGTTGGTGGCTCTTTTATGAAATCTGAATATAATTTATTGGAAACTGTTCACACAACAAAAGAGAGTGTTTTAAAAAGAAATTATATTAGTTTAAATTATACAGTTTATTTAACATAGATATTGGTGGTGATTGTCGTCACTAAATTTATGAATTTATGAGAGTATTGTATTGAATACATCATAATATTAAAGTATATTATTTCTATTTGAAATACAGTGCTCAAAGAAAAATATTTGTTATAAAGATAAATTACTTCCCATAATATTTTATCTCATTGATTCAATGTTGTTTGAATCAAGTTTTCTAAACCTGTATTTATAAATAACTATGTAATGACAGTTTATGAATTATAAAATAAAAATTGATAAAAAATAAAATTAATTAAATATTCTATTAAAAGTTTATCCAATGTAGTATTACCATAATTTGCTGACCAAAAGTGTAATTTCTATTATATGTTGTCTTTGAATTTTTAACGTACATCATAGCAAATTTGTGTTTAGCAAAATACATTTTATGTTGTTAGCTTTAATAATATTGAAGTCAGTTTACTTATTATCAAACTTAAAGTTAAGAATATTATTTAGGGTATGTCATGCTTTTTATTGATATAACCATTTGAACGTGAGTTATGATTGTTATGAATATTTTAAAGTTGTAATATTTTACATAGCTATAACTCACTTAAAAATGATAAAATCAATAATAGGTAAATTGACTCCAATATTAAAGCTAACAATATAAAATGTGCTACTGAATTCAAATTTGCTATGATTTGTGTTAGTAAGACTGAGACAACACTTGTGAAATAACGCCTTCTTAAAAGCTATCGAATAAAATTATAACACATTAATTAATTAAAAATAATAACATTTTAACTTGCAATTATTATATTATATTTATATAATTATAATAACACTACTGTATTACCATTTTTGTTACCACAACAATTATTAATATGATTGAAAAATCATAGTGGTTAATGCTTTTTTAATGATATTTTTAGAAGTAAAATCATGATGTATTCACGAATACAGTAATATAGACAACAAAATATATTTTTTGATTTACACATTACAATTAATATTTATTTTATCATACAAATTAATTAATATTTTGAATTATTTTATCATACAAATTAATTAATATTTTGAATTATTGTATATGCAGATATGCTAGGCAAATGTAGAATGATTCATAAAGTTGGATGTAGATTTCTAAAACAGGATAAATATTTCCTAGGATTACATCTGGTCACACACTCACACTAATACAATGGGATGAATATTTAATCTGTTCATTCACAATAACAATACCTAAATACTAGCATCTATTGTTTAACATACATGTAAAGGATTGTGAAAATAAAAATTGAAGTTACATAAAATGTATAATCTATTAATAGCATATCAGAGATGTTTGAATTTTAGGAGAAAGGGATTGAAATCTTCCCACATAAAATAAACGTATTAACAATATAAAAAATTATTACTATTATTGTTTTTAAAAGGCTTAACCTCCCAATCACTGCCGATGGTTATAATAGTTAACATATTAATTATATACTAGTTTTAATTTCCATCGTCAATCTAAAACAAGATACTTTAAGAAAATATGAACATTTTAATAGAAAAAGTTTAAAATAGTATTAAATTAACAGTTATCTAACTAATTATATTACGTATAATAATTATAGGTAGGTTTGTATTTCACCGATCTGGCCAAAAGTATTGTGTGATATCAGTTATCCCACTAAAAAAAAAAACCTAAAAGTTAGTTTTAAATTAATATAAAATCATAGGTTTTGCCGTTATCAGTAGTTAGACACATAAACACGCCTATGGTAATACTTAGGAAGTATTTAATTTATCCTTTAGTTAATGTTCAATAATTTCGTGCTAATCTTAAATCTTTTATTCCTTTGAAACGACTTGATTTTTCCACGATAAATTCCAAATTTATCTTGCATCTAGTTTCTATTTGCATCCCATATATATATATATATAGAATTTGGAACATACAAACAGAGGCCATTCAAATTGACCATCGAGAGGCAACAGCGTTTTGGTATTTATATAACACTCTTAAAAATGACGAAGAATTAAATTCTTCGTTTATTTGATCTGAAGGTATGTCTGAAAATATTTGTGATAAGTACGTTTATAATTTTAATGAAGGTGAGCAATAATTACCTGACAATCTTCATATTATTTCATTGGAATTATATAAATCATAAGATAAGACAGTTTTATTTAAACTATTAATTTGATTAAAATTAAGGTATAATAATTATTACACATAATTATAGATTTGTATTTGTGTAATGTTATTAATAATACATTGAAGATTGCCTGGTTTTATATTTAATATTATTTTAATATTATATGTATTTTCATAATTTTTCAGCATTCTCAATATGTCAACATTGTGGTTTAGAACTTGATTTAGGCAGTTCAATTGAAAACAAAACGATATGAATGAAATATTATTTTAATAATAACTTTTTTGTAGTATGTATTGATTAAGTTAGTCCTTTAAATGCATTTAATGATAACAGTCACTGCGAGACTCGTAAGAAGAACATTTATTTAATTAAAAAGGGCCAGTTTCAATCAAACATACTACTATACAATATACCTACTTGGTTTCCATGATTATAAAATGTTAAGTTAAATTCGCTAGACTTTCTTTTAAGATGTTGTCATTTTTTTTTAAATTTAAATAAATATATTGAATACAACAGTAATATTTTTTGGTTAATAAATCAAAATAATTTCATTAATACTGATGAGTTGATTAAGTTCTAATATATTTTTACTATAAATTAAAATTAACTTAATAACTTGGTTAAATAATGTTATTTTTGCATTTGTAATATGATTATTAATCTATTCAAAGTTTTTAATATAATTCTCTTTAAATTATTTAAAATAACCTTTTATCTTATAGGTAATTATTTTGTTTTAATTCTAATCAAACGTTTGTTAAATTATTATCGTTTAGATTCTAATATTTTTTATTTTACTTAACCAATTTATCAAGATTTTCGCAAAACTAATTTAAAATTTGTTTAATAAGTTTATATATTAAACTTAATATAAGAAAAACTAATTTAACTTTTTCAGTATAATTTGGTAGATGTTTTAAAACATTATTTTCTGTGTTACATTTCAAGTATAATTTATATATTTTTTTAATTTTTATAAATTATAGGTTCTAAACATCTAAACTATCAAATTCCTGTTATGATAAGTTATTATATATTTATACGTATAGTACTAGAATACGCAAACAAATATTCACTAAATGTTTAATGGTAATAATATGACTTTCGAAAATTTTCTTAGTGGAACCGGCAGCTCTATAAAAAATTAGAAATGAAGTTTCTATTTTAAATTTGTAGAGCGTCGGAAACTTATGTGTGAAAGAACCGTTCTTAATTTGATGATTTTTGAGCGAACGAAAAGGTGTACCGAGACAATATTATAAAATCATAATTCTAAAACTTCAAAGGAGTACTGTAAGCGCCTTTTATTATTCTTCTAACATGTAACATCTGCCGGTTAATTAAATTAATCGACAGAAAAATGTATTAACCGACACAATATGGATCTTACTTTTAACCTGTCATACACCAAATGTATTAACATAAAAATGTGTTTCGAATACTACGATAGTGTTAATAATGTTTTCTATACGTTATTGGATGTATTAATTTTTAATTAACATATTATTAAATTAAATCGTACAGTCACAATTTATTTATGTAAATTATGAGTTATATAATTTATTAATATTATATATTATTGAATGGCATGTGTATTAAAATTACAATAATGCAGCGGTTCTTAACCTTTTGTAGAACACGGACCCTCGACACCCCCCCCCCCCCCCCCCCCCCCGATGAAAGATTTTTTAGAAATCGCGAACCCCTACCAATTTTTTGTCGAATACTTTTTTTTTACAAAACATCTATAGATGTTATCATAACCAAAATTATAATAATTATTTTATATTACAAATTATAGAAGTAGACATAACAAAACATACACATTTATAATTATTTTTATTAAACTTAATTTTTCATAAAACTGTAATATAAATTATTTTATTTTTAATATTCTTAAAACCACCGTGGACCCCCAAGGGGCCGCGGACCACAGGTTAAGAACCGCTGCAATAATGTATTGTGTATAATGGGTCCGGATTTTATTCTTTATTATATTTGTCATGAGAATTCTGATTATAAATATGTTTCATGATGTTAACATTAAATTTGGCATCATTTCGCTTTTCGAATAAAAAAAAACATTGATTGCATTTCTGAATAACATAACATGTTGCATTTATGTTAAAGAAAATTTTTAAAATATTAAAAAGTTATAAAATACAAGGTCATGATATTTATCGAGTAACAACCGCTAAAGTTTTCTATTAGAACATTCGCTCTGACTCATTTTAAAACTTTTCTTTAAAGTGATCAATTAATCATAAACTATATATGCCTTTTAATGGTAACCAATGTTTTTTTTTTTTTTTTTAAGAATACAAATGTTTACTTTTTTACAGAAAATGTTTGAATTTTATGTAAACTCGCTATAACAATATTGTACGGTTTTCGATTAAATACATTTTGCAATTATTATTACAATCTGAATGGGTTATAAGGTCTTGATTATACATAGCTACTGTGGGTGGGCTAAATTTGTAAAATTGCGGCATTGAGTTATCCGTTTTTGTGAAGATCTAATATATGATTATTTTTCAGCTGCGCGTCGTAATTTGGGCATGAAAAAAAAATCGTTTTCAATCTTTAAATAATCATCTTATCTTGGTTACAATATCGGATTGTGCACACCTACATCACGCTCCATATTATTGTATTAAATTGTAGTTTTTTATCGAATCTGATGGATCACAAAAATAAATAAATATATCTATTGCCGGAGGCGTTATTTTGCGCGTTGTAAAATGACGTTGGAACTGTTGTGGTAAGTTTAAAGAACAAAAAATTATTCGTTGCAGTGATCGAACCAGGTCATCCAGCGTCGTGCTCGGTGTTGTCTTAGGTGTTAGCAGAACTGTGTATATTGTATTTATGCACCTTTAATGTTAAAATAATATATTATTATCAGTCTTGTAAAATATTTTAATGTAAACTTTTTTTTCAAATATTTTTAAGACGAAGTATTGAAATATGTATAATCTGAATGATTAAATTTTTATTCACGAGATAAATGCTGTCGGTATCTCAATACGAATATTAATAAATTATTAAGTGATAAAAAAGTATATCTTTTCTTAGTGTATTCATTCCAAAAAAATTTATTTTTAATATTTTTCTATCCAAATCTTAGTCATTTAAACTACTAGTTCAATAATATGATTTAATTGTAATTAGTGTAATGAATACTTTTGTGTTCAATAAATATTAAACATATTAAAAAAGAGTTGGAAAATTTAAATTGATATTGAACATGAAAACTCAAAATATTTTGAATACTTCAAGATTTTATTATTTATTACATACCATTATATTCTAAGTTTGGATAGGTATGTGTGGCTAAATATTATGTGGTTAGGACTCATACCTCGTGTGATGTAATTTTATTCTTGATTATATTATTGTAAGTACATAATATGGACGTATCCAGAGTAAGCAAAACAGGGCCCTTGTCTCCCCCTTGAATTTTTAATTTGTTTTCCCAATTATTATCTGTTACGCTCTAATTTAGTAGAAACAGAATACTTTAATTTTTGATAAAATAATGTAATAACTGATTATTTTATATTATTATGCTCAGTGTAATAATATACTATAAATAAAATGTATACAATTTTTTTAAAATTTATTTCTTAAATTAATTTTGCACCCTTCCTCCCCCCCTTTATACAAAGTCTGGGGACGACGCCCATGCAGTAAACGATGTTTGCGTGATATGTAAAATGTGCACTTGTATACCTAACCCGGAGAAGACGTTCCATGCATTTATCATTAGATAACGAAATGAGTTATTGTAAAATTAAGTCAAGGATGATCATTGATCATATCTAAAATTATATGTACCTATACATATTATATTTACATTTAAGTATGCATTACTAAATAACGGGGTTTTGAAAAAATATTTGAAGATATAATAATTCTGAAAAAACTTGTTCTATCATTATAAAGTTTTACTTTTTTGTATCCAATAGATACATTTTAATCTCATACTTAAAATACAAGCGAGTAATTATTTAACTAAGCAATGATTTTAAATTTGATTTTTGTATTGAAATCACTAGAAATTTATTTATTCAAAAGCGTAGGTTGATAACTATTAAAAATAGAAAACAATGTTTTTAATTTCCTAAGAAAATAATTTATGTAATAAAAAGAATCAACTGTTTACATATTAAAAAATGTTTTTATTATGAAAACATTTTATTATAGTATATTATATTAATATTGTTTATATCATGTTTCATTAATGGGACGCCTATATCCGCATGTGTTGTCTCTATCTTATACACGCGTAACATAGTTAAAAACTGTTTAGCGCGGAACAACTTTACTCCCTCAATATTTATATCAAAATTACCAAAATTTTAAATCGCATTGAGAAGAACTTTACCTTGTAGTGTTTTAATTTTTTTGATAGTGGTAACCAATAATTTTTAATAATTAAATGAAAAAAACCTAAAGTTCTCAAACCGATAACTTTAATTGCATTCATGTTATCAAAAAAAAATTAAACGCTACGTCATAGGTAAAGTTCTTCCGAATAGGATTTATAATTTTGGTTGTTTTGATTAAAATATCGAGGGAGTAAAGTTGTCCCGCGCAAAACAGTTTTTAGCTATGTACGCGTGTATAAGACAGAGACAACACATGCGGGTATAGCGTCCTCTTAAAATTGCTTGCAAGTTATTTGATCAAGAGTTACGACCTAGCCACTTAAGTTCCAAAGTGGTGTATGTTCTGTATACCTGTAGTCTCATGTTATCCGGTTAGTGGTTTTTTTTTGTTTTTAGTCCTCTAAAGTAATATTTTTTAGTTAGTTCGCGCAAGACTACGTAATGGTAATATACTAATTATATAATGAGTTGATTTATATACTTACACGTTGAAATGCCGATAAATATTACGATAATACATCATAATATGCACGATTATGGGCCAACCGGGTCTATATGGACTATTTCAAAAGGGGATCCAATTTTATTTACCTAAGAATCTAGGATAGTTATTATACATTATTATCAATTTATACATATAATATAATGTATTCTAGGGTGTAGCTGAATAAAGTAAATACATTTTCGTTGTTACATTTTTGTTTATTATATTTTGGTTTGCCAATAAAATATCGTCTTTTAAACTAGTAAACTGCATAGTGTATACGTAAATGTTTTTAATTAATGAAGAAATCATTTCTTGGTTGTGTGGGAGGGGGGAGTAATTTTCAAATGTAAAGTACGCCATTGTATACATTTGTCTAGTATGCATAACCTAGTGTAATAAGTTCTTAAAGTGTGTTGTATATATGCAGTTATAATTTTTGTAACCAAACGAAAATTCTACATTTTCGTTACAATTTATTATCACACAAACGTAACTTCTTTCGCCTCTGGGGGGTCTTAATAGTTTTTTTACCCGAAGATTTTGATCTCAAAGAAGATAAATAGCTTCTAAAAATGTCTCGAGAATTCAGATGTAATGCAGAGATTTTCCGATTTTTATCGTTAACATATTATCATCCTCTTGGATGGTCGTATTTTATTTGCAGGCGAGGCACCATCACAGTCATAGTCGCAAATATTATAATATGTGCCTAAATATATATGTATTTAAAACGAGCACCTAATGACAGCTCTAAGATCACTCTGACAGACTAAAATCTGATTTATAATATACCTTTTTCTATTTTTTAATCAGCTTTTTTTAGAAACGAATTTGCACGAGTAATAATAATATAAATGGTTTCACAGTGCAATTCCAGTGCGCGTTTCGCACATTTGTGATTTAAATTCATCAGACTATTCGTGGATTGTGGTTTTGACCTATAAATTGAGTCACGCTACACGATTTACTGCTATTACACATAATATATTACGTATATAAAAAAAACCGCCCTTTCCCAAATGCATTGTAATGTTGTAGGTCATCTTCATCATGTAATGTGCTTATTTTGAATTTGAAAGATCTTCGTATCAAATAAATATATTTCTCATTATTATATACAGTGGTGTATTTAAGGGGTTGAAAAGGTCAATGGATCCTCTATTTTGTTGTGCCTTGGGTTATTATTTTTAAATTTTAAATTTAATTTTAGTAAAAGTAAATATTGTTAAGAATTTCAGGAAGTTGATAAATGTGGGTTTTAGATACGCCACTATACCCAAATTTTGAAATATTTTACATCCACTGCCCACATTGACGTTCACTTACGCGTGTCCATACTTTATTTATATGTCAACATGATATTTATTAACATATTTGTTGGTTTGTTTTATATTTAATTTTCAGGCTCAATTCTGTCTGGCGTTCAGTTAACTGTGTCGTTTCTCCGAAGAAATCAACTGGAATAACGTATTATTGTTATTGTGGAATTATGGAATAAGTCTCTGGCCACCAATATACATGTGTGTACGCGTATTACGTACCATAGAGTGGTCATACGCGCATAGTTCTACATTGTGTTACTGTAACGGTGAGGTATTGATTTTTAAAATATTACACTTAAGCTTCTCCACCTTAGTCATATCACTGCAGTATGCTATCCAATGCACCATTACAAGGTATTCACTTAATTAAACTAAAAGGATTACTAAACCTCGAAACTATCCTTTGCCCTTCCATGTAAATAAATACCACCGCAGACTACTGCTGTAGGATGAATGTGTCTGCAGCACGAAACCCCATTGTTGGCAACGGTTTATCAACTTTTTTTTTATGTTTTTTATAATATACTTTTTAATCGCCCCACCATTTCACAAAGGTCGACCCATAAACAGGTGTGCCAAATTTTACGTTTTAAAAAATAAATTTGGCAGTGTTAACCTTTTGAGACATTTATGATTTGATTTATAATAATTTTTTTTTTTGGTTTTAATTCTATAGCTATGTTAATTGATGGGGTGCGAGTACATCATACACTATTTGTGCTCAGACCAACAATGAACCATTCGCAGAGGATGCTGATTAGCGAGAAAAAGAAAAAAAATGTTTTACAACAACGTATATCAATTGAAGAATTTCAATAAAGTAAACATTTCTTAACATAATCAATCTTCTTTAATATTTTATTTCCTTTCATGTTCCATTAAACAATCCATCATATGTCTGCATTCAACATTTATTTATACCCCAATAAACTGCCATGTTTCCGTAGTTGTTGGCTAAAATGCGGATGTTGCAGAATAAGTTAATTTATAATGGAACAAATATATTCACATTTATTATATAATATCTAGATTAAGCCGGTTATTCGTCAACAACCTATTCGTTTTAAAAAATTTGAATTGCATAAATATAATAAAGGTTTCTACTTTTTAGTAATTTAAATAATTTATATAGTTCCTTCTTAATAAATCTAAACAACATAACAAAATATTTATTATATTTTTAAAATTTAAAATTAATTTAATTAAATGTCATACAATTTTATCAATAATGCAAATAATATGATCAAGTAAAAAGAAAAAAAATTATTATTTTCTAATTAAAACTAAAACCTAGTGTGGGGGGGGATTTCTTACTAATTTATGATGTGCGCATCAGCCAGGTACGTATTTATTTGTCATTATGCATTACTATTTACCATGCTTCGTGGCATTAGGTTCGTTCTAATATTAACACAAACGATGGGTCTCTTGGTCGAAACGTCGAGGTTTCTACACTTAAAGAATAAGAAAAAGAAAGAAGAGATAAATGACCGGGGGTGTATTGGAGCATAAACGGCGTATACTCATAACAATATTGAAAAAAAAATATTTATTTTATAGTTATACGGTTGATAAATGTTGAGTATACGATGAATGGTGACAAATGGAAAATAGTATATTATTTTATTAATTGTTTTTGAAAATTGGTTTTTTAAATTTTATTGTATAAAATTAAAAATAATTTAGGTTGATTATTACTTATCAGGTCGTATACGGTATACTCATATAATCTAAGACCGTGGTATAATCGAATATAATATAATATTTACGGCTGTTATTGATAGTACTATTTATATTCTATAACGATAGGTATGTTTTATTTATATAATTTTTCGAGCGGAGCGAGAACAATTTTTGTTATAGATATTGACTGTGTCGAGCGAAGTAAGAAAAATATTTTTGAGATAACTACATTTTAAAAAATATGGCCTATACTCAAGACATTATTTACCAATACATCCCTGGAAAAACAACCATATCACAAAAATCATCCAAACTAGAAATTAAAAACTAAAAAAAAATCTACTGGTCCATCCGAAACATAAAACCAGTTGCAAAATGATGTTTAAAATATCATCTAGCATGTTTGTTGGTCGGTGGTCGTCTATAGCAGAAGTGAAAACTATAATAATTCTATAAATCCTTAATTACGAGTTGCAACTGAAGTGCTCAAACGTGCTTGCAACTATATATTAAGGCTTTCTAGGAAACTGGAAAGAAATACTGGTTGCTTTATATAATCAACAATTATTTTATTCAAATCTTAAGTAACTGCAGATATCATAAATCTAGAAATTAAAATTTATCATTTATGAAAATGTGTGTTTACAAACATCAGAATGAAATGACATAACATATATTTATACATAATGCGATTAAACTAAAGCATAAAAATTAAAAACCATAATTATACTAAGCGTTTTCGTCTTAAACGTCAATAAGTATGCAATATAATATGTATGATGTATATGAATTTTATTTGAATATAAGTTAATATATTATTGTATATATATAATGCTGCCTGATGTATGAACAGTTGAAAATGATAACGAGTTTTAAGTTCTTTTGGAATATTATAGTTACGACTACAAGTGAGTAGTTAATGTTTAGAGTTTCATTATTATTTTTACATAATTTAAAAATCATGTTATTAAACCACATTACATCATGTCACTTATTATTTGATTACAGCAAAAAGTTTTTGTACTAAAATATGAAAAATAATACTCACTTTAAAATCAACAAAAGTGTGATTTTTCTAATAGTTTTGAGAAAAAAATGTTCTCATATTATAAAATAGCATTTAGACAAAGTTATTACTAATTAAGTAATACGATGTTAACTCATTAAATCAATGTATATTTTTTGGTTAAAGGGAGGTAAATTGTTTATTGTTTTAAAATTCAAACACTTGTACAAGTGTTGTGGATAATAATTTTGTTAAATCTTTATAGGACTTATTATTTATTATTTTTTATACAAACTGCGTGGGGGCAGTACTGATTTCCCTTATGAAAACTATGATTAAAATTTTAATATTTAATATTATTATTAAATATTAATATTGAAAACCGTAAAATATTCTAAATAAAAGTATAGTGGATAGTACTTGTAATAAATTATATGGTATTCTGTATATTTTTGTATCGTACACATTTTTAATGTAAGTATGTTTGTTTTGAATACAATTAAAAAAAAGAGAGAAAGTAGGTAATCACGCTGCTGTACAGTAGGAGTCAATTTTATCTTATAATTGAGTAGGTTTCTGTAACTGATATATTAAATATTTTATACTTTTTAAACTACAAAATAAATTGAAAATTTTCGTGATTTTAATTTATTTTCTCAAAATTTGAACTTCGTGTTAATGTATCTTAAATATTATTAAATGCCTACTGGAACATTATATTAAATTTTCTTACTTTTTGAACACATCAAAATGGCTTATCTAATGTATCAACAAGATCAAATTTGTTATTAGAAACCTCAAACCTCCTTTATAGTTAGAAAAAAAAAACATTTTTTCTACTACTCATTAGTGTATAAAAAAAAGTATATATTCACTCTTCAAATACTTTACAAAACCATCAATAATGTGAATCTGGCCAATATATTTATATATTTTTTATTTAATTCATATATCTATACCTGATCTATATATAATAGTGCATTTATACTTATTTTTTAAATGATACCTACATAAACACTATTTTTTAATATCATTGTATTTTTTATGTAATTTAAGAATGAACGAGCATTTTCATAGTTCTTAAAACATTAGATACTATAAGTGTATCGTATAATTCTTTCTAATGACTATATAAATTATAAATTTATATCAAATTAACTATAATTTTCATATCATCATAGTCATAATATCTTCTATACCTGCTATACATTTTTTTCCTTAGTACCTGCTAGCAATTAAATAACTTAACGATTCGTTTGAATTTCGATATACCCACATTTTTTTTGAGATTTTAACAAAATATATAATGTCTCGACAATTAAAAATAAATACATACTTATATATTATATATTACGTAAAAAATAAAAATGCATAAAGCTCACACTTTTAAATTCTAACACCTGACTGCATTATATATGTGAGTGCAAGTTTAATTAAGTTGACGATTGTGGATAGAGCCTCAAAGAGGGAAAAGTTAATCCATAAGTGGAGAAATGGGACTTGAACTGGGTTCTCTGAATAGAGAGAGAAGGTGCTGGAAGTCGCAAACCCACATTATTTATCTTCAAAAAAAAAAAAAAACCATGATGGGGTACACTCGTGTACTTAAAAATTCTAAAAATCAATTAGAATAAATTTATTACTGAAGAGTAAATGTATGACGGAGGGAATGACCATGCTATATATTGTGAAAACGATACATTGTTTGTCAAATTTCGTCGGAGGCAATTAATAGAATAATGCATATTACAATACCAAGAATATGGCTATAATAATTTATATCCTCAACCATATTTCCGTTTAATTTATACCTTGTTATAATTTTAAATTGAAAATTAATATATGGATTACAGATGATAAGAGGTGGTAAGTATAATTTCTATACCATACGTGAAAGTAAAAAAAGGCTAAATTAGGTACTGTAACCAAGTATACATCTAAAGAATTTCTATAAAATTGACCTAAACAGCAATGATAAAATATTGACACATCATTAACATTTTATTCAGGTTTTTATCTATATATTATATAATATTTATATACTGACTATACTAATAGAGTTATATTTTTGAAATTTTGAATTAGTTGGTATTTTGTTGAACGTTAAACATTAGGTAAATATTACAGAAATCTAATAATATATATATACTTTTTAGGCAAAACAAATTGTTAAAGTTTGCAAAAATATCAATATTAAATTTAAAAAACCACAAAACAAAAATATTTTAATTACCTATATGTGTGTGTGTAGGCGTAGGTAATGAATTTATTTTACAATATAAGATTAAAAATATCTACATTTTATTACAACTCCTTTTTTAGTTTTTTACTAACCCCCTCCTCCGTGTTATTATGTATATCTATAAACAATTTATTTAGCAGCGATAAGTTAATGATCAGTATGTTATGAACTTTCGTTTACTTCAAAACACGCTATATTTTTCGTAGTGACCTTGTTCAAAGTAATAACGTATTACGTGATAAAATATTAAATTTAATTTTGGAAAAATTTACATAAACATAAAATAAATCTGTTAAAGTAGGTAATTAAGTTACCACTTAGGACATAACAGCTACCTACATATTAATAAATCAAAAAACTACACAGAAATAAAATAATTAAGGGATCATCTATATGTTTCTGTCTTAAATATTATAATTCTACTTATAAACTTTTACAAATCTAATACAAACAAAGGGAGAAGTATCCTGTAAGCATCGAGTGAACATCTTCATTGTAATGCAGATTTTAAATTTGAATTCAATGATAAAGCGCTGTATAAGAAAAACGATTCTATTCGAAAACAGTTATATGTCTTGCTACTATAGTAATTTATCTTATTATTAGTATTTAGTAAAATAGTAATACAGTTAATTTAAAGTTATTTTTTTCGAAAATATATTGCATTTGAAAATACCATTTTGCATATAACTTATAATAATATACGATAAAACTATAAAAGTTTCAAGTATTCACGATTCACGAATAATATTTTTTAATTATAACGAAATAACTAAAATTGTTATTTTATGTTTATATATCTAATTTTAATCAAATTTTAACTTAAAACATTTATAAAATAAACTGTATTAAAACATCATTTATATTTTTTGGTTATAGTATAAACTACTAAGAAAAACCTTGTATTAAATTTCCAACCCTTAACTAAAAGAACTGAACATTTTTTACATTTTTGTAATTTTGGTAAATTTTATCAAAATCTGAACTTCGAGTATTTATAAATAAAAACTGTGTAGCTGAAAATTTAATATTTGTGTATATTTTACCCGATTATTTTTTTTAAAATTATTATTTTATTTTTGCATCAAATAACTCAAATATAATTAATTATAAATATAGGATTTTGTCTCAAAACTATAATAAAAAATTCTAAAATTGAAAAAAAATTGTATGTTTAATTTATTCTACAAGAGTTGTAATTAATTTGCCATTAAAACTATACCAACACTGATTAAAATTGTATTCAATTTTATATTCTAGTATTTATTTTCACTAACAAAGGAAGTATTCTCTACATTATAATGTGATGTTTTAATTTGTTATTATAGAATATGGGTTGCACCAGCCACCAATTAATTATTTTATTTATTTTAATTTAAAATTATAATAGGTGTACTACAAAATATTGAATACATGTTTAATATATATATTATGTTAACAAAGAAATAATGTAGTATATTATACAAAAAAAGTGAAATTTACATATAGATTAAGATTCATTAAATTCATTATTTAATTAAATGTATGTGAGATTGTATAATTTATTAAAATTTATTAATTGTTTGCTTACATGCTCTTACAAAATAAGGTTTATTAGGGCAAGGGTATATTTGGTATATTTAACGAAACCGGTATCAGAATTTATTAGATAAAAAGTCCGAATTTTCGACTATTTGTAAGTGAGGCGATCTCTTCACTACGTTATATAAGTACTTTCATTATACATAATGAGTTGATCCAATTTAATATAAAGTTGTCATTACGGCAGATTATAAGAAATGATACTATATGCATTTTTTCTAACCAATGATCCATTATTTATTTTGTCCCACGATATAAATATAATTATTTATTAAATTTATTTTACCATTACCCTAGACACTGGTCTAGTTATTCCACCGGATATTCAATAGCCTAACTATAATGTCTCGTGATTTTTTTTATAATAGAAACGCATCAAAAATATCATATAATCTTACGAGTTAATACTAATCCGTGGTACAACAAATTTATGACAGTAATGTAGCTAAATAGCCTATTCAAGACGCCGTGTGGTCATAATGTTTTAATACTAAGACTTAAGAGAGAATTAATTAATGACATTGTTTTACTTTCTGATCTATGTCGATTTAGTACTAAACATGATCATACTCTGATTAGACATAAGCTTATATGTTGTGTGTATATATACATTTTACATGGTACCTACTTAAAATTACCATTCGTACATTTTATGCATACATTTATGTACCAAACAATTGGTTTATTTTTTGTTTTGTTATATTATTAAGTAATTATCCAAGAATCCCAGTAGGTCATTTTAGATCATAGAATGGTCACAAATTCATAATTCGAACACTATATTGTATATTATAACATATTATTCATGACTTTTTGTGGATGAATATTAAACGTCTCCCTACTCTCCCTCCTTATAATATCATGAAACGGTGGTAACACGTTACATATACCATATTATTATTAATATATTATATAATGTATCTACAAAATATTAGGTGTGCTAATGGTAATGCTATATTTAATTTTTTTTTTAATCATTGGCTAAAAAAACAAGTAAAATGTTACCTATTCCCACGAAATAAAATATAATCAATAATCATATACATTTAATTATATTATTGTTATAACTCTTATAAACGGTCAGTGACTATGACATATAGATGATTTTACCACACAGTACCGTATCGTATAAGTGCCATAGATACTTTTCAACGTTATTCGTGGAAAATCCATGCGCTAGGAAAGTCTTTCATAAATGGGAAGTCTATCGATAAAAAACGTAGCCGACATTTTGTGAGTTTTGCAAGAATTATTTGTAACAATTATTTAATTGATTAAATGTTTAATGATTTTTCATTCATCTCGGCTTTATAGTCCATATTATTATCCTCCTTACATATTAAGTATTATATACCTGACTTCAAAAATCGTAAACCGATGCGCATTTTCTTTTACATGTATTATAATTTTCTAATATGCATATAGGTACTAATGTTTATCAATTATTTGTTTTCATTCTATAAATACTTATTTTGAGATACAGACTAAAAACCCTTAAATGTGCCGCAAGTTTTCAACCCTCACAATTATATATATATTACTTTATGTAGGTGGGTATTGTTAAACATTAATGGAAAATACATATACTCTCTGTATAATAACGAGCTGGTTACACACCATTATGTAATATTTATCACAGTTTATTTTTAGAATTTTTTTTTATTGTCCAACTATACTAATACACCATTCCAAAAATGGAGAATATGTGCCATAACTTATGGTCGTGTTCATATCGGATCAATCAAGACAAATTTCCATTAGCCTATTATTATTTGTTAATATGTCTCACAAATGATCGCAAGTTTTTTTTATAATATCATAATTTAAATGTATATAGATAATAATTTATTTTGTTTATTGTACATTCTGTTTCATCGAAATCGAGTATATTCTTATATTCTTTGGTCATTATTAATAACTTTTTCTTATTAATATTTTTGAAATACGATAGCTGTTTGCTATTAGAATTTAAAAAGCTTAAATTATACCAATTTATGTATATGGCTTTTTTTGGTTAACTAAACTTATAATAAAACAGATTTTCTTAGAATTCTAGGATATTTGAGTTAATTTATACGTCATGTAAATATTTTAATCTTTAAATTATCCATTAAGTACAGCAACATATTAGTTTTTAAATTTAGGCATTATACGACGATAGTACGAGGAGTATCTTCGTACAATTATAGATAGATATTTGTACCATCGTGTTCTTTACATTTTTTAGTAGGTTGTAGGTAGTCTAATTAATATGATATAATACATTATTAGACAATATAATATTAATATTACATGTTTTATTTGAATTTAGATACCTTATATTGTTTTCTAGTGTGTATGAGTAGGGAATGATGTTTGATATTAATCAAAAAACTATATAACAAATTCCAATAGGTCTATGGTTTGAAAGAGCTAACGATCATTATAATATTATAATAGTATACTAACATTAAACAATAAACAGTATATTGGTTTACACATACCGTTCTAAATATTATAGTTAAAATTGTTTAACTAATAGATAACTATAATAATATGATGTTGTGGATTTACAGGAGTAGCGTAAGAATATATACACATCAGATATTAATTCAATTTGTAACTTAAAAATACACGCTTATAGATTTCTCATAATCTATTCAGAAATACCGAGGTCGTATTCACCATGTATATATAATATATATTATATATACTGTAATGGTCAATGCAGTGACCATTGTCTTTTCTGTATATTTTACTCAATCGACGGGCGTTTTTTAAACATTTAATTCGAAATAAAAAAGTAAACAATATTCGAAATATAAATAAAAGATTATCGTTAAAACGATATGTTATTTAATGTTAAGTCTATAGTCTTCATACTCTGCCACCGGTAGCATTTGTGTGGGTGCTCTACCTATAATTCTTACCATCGTGTGGCCCGAGCCTTAGCTCAAGGTTCGAATTACGCGGTAATTGTGTAATTACTGTATAATATATACCAATAGGTACAGAAATACCATAGTCTACGACAGCTTGCACGTCATAATGTACAAATTTATATTTAATTATTGTTTTGAAACTACACAACTAGATAGCAATTACAACAATAATACTTTATTAATGATAAACGACGTACAAATGTATTTCTAATACGTCTTATATTGTGTAACATAAAATATTTTAAACAATAATAGATATATTTTTGTATAGTTTTGAAACCATATTTTATTGTTATTGGATGTTTTTCAATTTCTTTCTCATTACATTTCTGTACCAATATATATATTTTTGTATTATTGGTTTATGCACACAAAAAAATATATCATCACATTGTTTATTTTATTTTACATTTTCTATGGATAGTCAGAAGAGTTAAAAAAGTATATTACAATTTATATTTTGCAATAAATCATATACAAACAACTTCACTGTAAACCCAATGTTAAACTATTATATTTTTATACTCCACAATAAGCGTTCATTTGAATCGTAAATTATTAAATCAGGCCGAGTGTTGAGTTGTTTTAATGACACCAACCAAAACGCAACGATTACGCGAAATGTGAATCAATTGCGTTAATAACTTCTTTAATTCATTTTAGTTTTTGTATAATAAATATAAGCTTCATAACCTACTTATAAAACTACTTATAAAATGGATATTTATACGTATAATAAATATAAATTAATGATTCTATTAATTACTTCACTAGGTAGTGAATATTTTCTTTAACAACTTAACTAATTATAAACAAATCCAATAACACAGAGAAGTTTAACTGTATGTATATTGTATGATGGATGTGTTTTAAATTATTTGACTCTAGTTTTAGTGTACATTTAAAGTTAGAACATAAACTATATATTAATATACGATGTGAGAGTGCCTATATACATATTATATATCAATAATAACGAAAAAATATTACACCAACTTTTTTTCTTGAGTCGGCGATAGCGATATTCTACAGAAAAAGTAACTACCTACCTATAAGTAAATATATTTGAGAACAATATATAATATGATATTTTCGACAGAATACATTTGAAATACAAAATATTATATTTCCATCACTGCCAGTATACGAAGATAATTCAAATCTATGTACAAAATCCCTGTAAATTATAATATATCATTATAGTATCTACAGAATTCTGGCAGTGCAAAATATATTGTTTGTACATTTATATTGTATTGTATTATATTATGCTTTCAAGAATAGAATCCCTTAGCTCTATAATTTCTTCACCATACTCGCTATTCATTTATTCTGTTGTAATAAATAATAAATACACTGTTGTATTTTATTAATTACTAGGTGCTGTACCTATTGCAATTAGCTATCCTCAAATATTTAACGTCTGGAAATGTCCAGTTAATTATTATGATTTATAAATGTTAAACATCAACAGTAAAATATTGTAATGTTTATTTACGAAATTTATAATGACGCATGAAAATACGACAAATATAATGCTGTGTATAGTAATACAAGTTTACAAATGTACATAAAACAAGTTTATGTTAATTAAAAGTACTCTGTTTTCTACTGTTCCTAAAATGGCTATCGTAACTCTTAAGAAAACCAAGTATACAACGCGGAAACTTATTTAATACAAATATATTTATAGCATGTGTTGGCTCTTGATACTTCTAATATAGTTATATTATACATTTTATTAGCGCTTGTACCATAGCTAAATTTCACATTTACACATTATTCGGAATGTACATGATTACTGCAGCTTGTGTTGTTAACTATACTAATTTAATTGTAAACCTAAAACGAAAACTGTGATATGTTCCACATCAAAACTACGGGCTTCTATTTAGTACAAATAATAATAATTAAAAAACTAGATAGATCAAGAAGCGAACACAATGTCTTCTTATACATATTTAATTTTGCACGAGTTTATAGTATTTCAACAAATTTAATTTCGAGTTTTTCTAAAGTACGTTTATATTTTTGAAGATAATAATATATAGTATTATTAGTATTATACTTGAACATCTGAATCGATCACAAGTGTAAAATAGTTTTCATTAAACACTATGCAAGTTAGTATTTAAATTTTGTGTTCGTTAATAACCGATGCATTAAATATGTTGATTGAAAGCGTTAAATTTTTCAATCAATTAGGTACTTATTTTTATCACGCATTCACTTCACTGTGTAATAATAAACCATATACGTATATATGTAATATGTTTAAAAAATCAAACAAAAACATTTTAATTTGATACTTTTTTTTGAAATCACAATTAGCTAATTGCTATACTGCAAAGTCTATGCATAATATATCATATAAAATAAAAACATACATTACATGTGTTGTACTAGAGCTTTGTTGAAATCACAAAAATAATAACAGTTTAATATAATAATTATTTTATAACTTTTTCCCCATTCCTACATCAGTATCAGAAATTAATATATTATACATTTTTATGATTTTATTATTCAACGAATTCCATTGAAAAAACTGATAACTTATTTTATATAATTTGAAACTATACTAAAGCTATGAAGTTTGTTTTGTTTTTTTTTATGAGAGGAATTATAAAATATTTCAAAACATAATATTGTTTATGGTAACATAATTAGGTACTTTGTAATAATATCTTTAACGTTAATAATTTTGTAGTCCATATCTAAAATTTTATTATTGTTAATATTATATATCTATCCCCAATTTTTAACTAAAAAGAAAAAATATTAAAAACAACTAGCATTTTACTATTTATCAATAATTTTAGTAATTTGTATGTAACTGTGTAAGTATAATATGACTTACGAGTAGGTATGTAATATGTATATCAAAATGTATAACACTATAATATGTGTATGACATACGTCTTGTTTTACTCTAATAGTTATTTTTAATATACAGGTAAGCGAACAGAAGCAATAATTATGGCAAAAGAAAGCTTAAAGAAGAATAAAAAATAGCAAAAAAATAATATTCATTCAGTAACTATTCTGTTTCGTGAGCTAGTGTGCCAGCCCTTTTGTCCACTTTGTAGTGACATGCAATCCGTTATTATGTTATAATTGAAATATGCTAGACCGAAATCAATTGGCCCAGCAGTTGTTTACTACTAGTTCAGCAAAGATGGTGTGTGATACGAAATCGGTAAGTATCGGTTGTCAATCGTTATAATAATAAATCTGTTTAGAAAACAGTATTTAATTTGTTATTGTTGTCGTGTACGTCTATGTAATAATAATATTATCGTAGTGTATTTCGTACACGGTTTATACGATGATATCTATTACATAGTTTAATGTTAGTGTAATTTAACAAAAATAAAATTATAAAATAAATAAAAATTGAACGTTAAATTCCGCTGCCGCTGTGGCTGTTGCCGTCGTCGTACACAGTAGACCGACCGCGATACACACGAGCTGTGTGTCAAAACATTATTTATGAGCATTATTATTATTATTATTATTATTATTATTATTATCATTATTACTACAGACCGCCACCTGCGCCGTCGCCGGTGGTATATACAGTACTTTGTATTGTTTCGGACCACTTGTTCCCGTCAATATATTGTTCGATGCCAAATAGCGACAATTTTCCTACTCGATTGTCTCGACTTAATTGGTTTGTTAATGAAACCGCGTGTCATTCAAAAACTGCATACAATTTAAACAAAACACGAAAAAAAAAATACAAAAAAATGGTTTAAAACGAACGTAATTTATATTGCCAAACGGGCAACGGTAAACGTAAATGCGAAAGAAAATATTATATCATTAATATGGTTATAACGCGTATTATATAGTGTGTAGTATGTACTAGTGTACTATACTAAGCATGTACAGTCCTATAATATTGTATTATTGGAAATATCCACTTTAATGTAAACATTTTTGGGAAAAAAGTGACTTGGCCTCATGAGTCCATTTTAATTGAGACCACATAGCTGGAAATAGGCTAATATAATATTAATAATTTACTTTAGATAATATTAAGAAAATTATAAAGTTATAACGACTACTCAATAGGTTATTCATAATTCAATGTAGTGTTGTTATTTTTTTTTTGTATTAATGTAATAGAAAAATAGGATTTTATAGGTAAGATTGTAAGCAGCGTAGGCAGATAGGTGGTTGATAAATAAACATATTTGACTTAATCCTTTCAAGTGGGACTTCACATTATAGAAACGCCAGGCGTATTAAGAGGTTAGATAACGGCCCTATATCTATCTCCGTATAAAAGTGTCAATGACAACTATTTTGGTACAAATATTTCTCAAGAACTTATACGAATATTCAACATTTGTTACACACGTCTCTAGATTTCTTCGTCATAAAATAATTAGGAATTTTTAATAAAATAAATTTTTAAGAGTATTATAATAGTATAAATTGCAAGTCTTCATACACCGTATAGAATATTAAAGTTTTTATATATAACTCATGCACATAAAAAAGTGTTTTTCTACGCGAAAGAAAAGCTTTTAAAACAAATATAGCTTTGCTAAAGAATTTAAAAGTTAATCAAAAGCACTTAAAGAATTACATTTTTTTCCCACTGTTTGAGTTAGCTGATTGGTTTTTATATTTTTATATAAATTCAGTGAAGTACAGAAATCTATCTCGTAATAATGTACCCAATCTCGACTATACGTCGTCATCGTGTTGATTGTTTCAGATTTCAATTGTAGTTTGGTGGAAAAAGGATTAATCATTTTGGGGGCTTACAAATGGTAATCATGTACATTTGTACGGAAATCTTGTAAAAGAAACCGCATATTAATAAATTAGTAGTAAGTAACGAGTGAAAACTATAATCTATAATGTACTTATATTACACAGGATGATTCTCCGATTATGTTTGACTCCTTTTTCTTTTTCATTATTTCAGTTGTTCAAATTTTGATTTTTGGAATTTTTAAATATATTTCAAGACCAATTATTTTAAATTCCTGATTATTTTTGTACAAGGTATTTAGAGTATCATATGGCGATACAAACTTCGATTTCTAAAATAGGAAACACGTTTATCAAGAATATTAGTTATGTGATAATAGGTTTGGAAGATATGAAGGCTATGGGCTATGGTGACTTGATAAATTTAGTAACTTATATTAATTTATCAAATGTATAGTTTGTAAAAATAGTTCAAGTAAACACTAGATTCAATATTAAATCTATTTTATTATTTTTGTAAAATCATTTTTAAATATTTTTATTCTTAGTATAAACATTTTAATAATTGATAAATTGCATATTTGAATTTTGAATTAGATATAATGCTATAAAAAAATATATAATATATTCACTAAATAATTTACATTAAAATAAGGGGATCCTCATTTGAAACAAAAGTCTGTATCACCATAGATACTCTTTAATTAGTAGTCTCGTTATTTCAAATACATTTTTTCTTTATAATATATATGTCAAACCTACTACAATATAAAGTATTGAATGTATAAGTGTACCGCAATAGTACTAGACCCAGATAAAAATATTTCATACATATAGCAGTGGTTCTCAATCTTTTTAAACTTAACATTTTCCCTGAAAATCTATCGCGACCCACATGGTTTTACTTTTTCAGGATTAATAAGTAGTTCTAAAAAATATATTATATATATATATATATATATATATATATATTGTGGGGGCCTGAATGGTTGTGGAAGGAACGGTACCGCGATATATATAATACTATATTAAAAATGTTCATGACCCGCAGTTTGAGAAACGCAAACGCTACCATATATATTGTTCTGATAATAAAAAATTAAAATGTTTAGAATAATCTAATGTAAACAATTTAGTTCATAGTTGTAAGCTAATAAAGTATAGTTAATGCTTATAAAAAATAATAATAATAATAAAAATAGTTATCAGCTAGAACTCATCACTAGATCCTAGAATCTAACTATATACTTTTATAGAATGTTTAAATTTTTTGGATTACTTTATAAAATTGATGCGTAATTACATGGAATAAAATACGTAATTATATATATTTATATATTTATAACTTCTGTTTGTAAAGTGCGGCTGTTTCACTAATTTATGGGTTTCGATGTAATTTTAGTTCATATAATATTATCCTTTTAAATAAAATTGTTATCATACAGATTCGTACACATTACGAAGAATAAATGATTTTAATCACGTCCGAAACAATACTTTATATTTTATGTCATACTATGATATATTGTATTGCGAATTTAATACGTAGGTAGTAGGTACCTATCTATATTAATTATACGCATTTTCAAAGTTAATTTATTTTTGCACTGTTAGCTATACTAATAATATTTGGCATAGTTTATATATGCTAACGACTAACGAGTATACCTATATAATATTATTATATACATTTCGTGCGGTTGTGCAGCAATACAATACTTGGGTTTAAATTATTTTATTTTCGTTGCAGTTTGTGCATACATTATAATATGATAGGTTTATGTTATAAATAACAGAACGACCGTTATTGTTTTTGAACGAAAGCGCGTGGATTTCGACTGGCGACTTACTCGAGAGTATATTATATACGATATAGGCGAATTCCCCAAAGTCGAAAACAATATTTTTATCCGACGGCGGTGGCGGCGGCGGTGGCGGTGTCCGTTTTGACAAGCTTGCCGCTGCATGCCGCGTCGCTCGATCTATACGCGGCGGCCACCGCCGACACCGTCGCCGTAATCGATACTCGCGGAAACGACGACGCCGCCGCGTTCAAGTATAATATTTCGCGCGTAGAATTGAATATACCACAGCGTTCGTCATATTATTATTATTATAAAGTGGGGCGGCGAGGCGACCACTTGTGTTTGTGTTTATCGTATATCGACGGTATTCTATTAAAATAACATATATAGGTAGTGAGATGGTGATGCAAAGGTCGCCCCGTGCGCGCGTGTGTGTATATACAATTTACCGAGAAAGACGGCAAACGAGAAAAACGAAATAAGAATGAAACGAACGTATTTCGAGTGCGCTCTCGAAAACTCGCGTTATTATTATATTAACTTTTTCAATCGCAATTGAAACTCGCGTCCAAACTATATAATATGTAATAATAACACCTACGCTGCACCGCGTGTGCGTATTATTACGACACGCGTGTGCAATGTACATAATGTGTACATTTAATACGAATAATCGAGTTACCTATATAGTGAGAGCGATCTCGCTGCGTCAGCCGCGGTTATAATAATATCTATATTGTTATTTGTTGTAAACGCTCATAACATTATATATGTGTGTCACGTATAAAACGATATTATTATAAACCGTATAATACGTAAAGCACACACACACACACACACACACACACATACATAATATAATAAATATAGGTATGTATAATAAGCAAAGCACTCGGGCACAAAGTACCGGTATGCAATGTGTTGGTAATAAACGGTTGTATTTTTTACTATAATTTAATACTAAAATACATTAGAATAATATGCGTTAAATCTAATAACGGTATATAAACAAGTATACACAAACACACGAGCGAGTATAACCGTACGAGTCGCCTATGCAGCAAGAGACGTACCTACTCGTCGTGTGTTATCGTTTATTGTATTATATGCGTTGCGTATGTAGTATACTCTATATACGGCATCATGTGACACCTAACTGATAATAGTATTATCGCGACTCGATACATAATAATATAATCGTAATACATTATTATTATTATTATTATTACAATAATAATAATATGATTGTGCGGTGTGCGAGAGGACAATCTAAACACGACGACGATCTAAACGCGCACGAGTTATAATATTATCTCTCATACAGCACGATTACTGCGTGTGTATGCGCTTACATACCTATGTATAGGCAGAGTGAATCTATCTATATATATATATATTGATATGTCGATGAGTGTGTGTGTGTTAGTTGTAGGTATATCGTGTAAGCGCGCCGCCGAAGGATTACAATATAATATTGCCTATATATTATTATTATTGTATTATCGTATACGCGCACGTCACACGCGAAACTGCATATTATAAAATATAGGTATTCAATACATGTCGTGTGGCACCCGCGTGTATTGTATATATTATAACATAATAATAATATTATAATATACGTTATGACGTCGGGGCCGAACTGCGCGTCTCGTATAATATACCTACCTACGTATTTATGTTGTAGGTGTACGTAAATTATACAGCCGTGCACTGCAGTGCAGTTCAATACATATTGACCATAGTACTATCACGGTCATATCACGTTTTATATACGTCGTGATCATATAAAACATCAATGTTATTGTACATCGTAGCAGTTTAACGCACTGCCTGAGATCACTTACACCTAATCCCCAAAGTCATCCAAGCCCCTATACCCCCTACGTTAATATTGAAATAATAATTTTCATAACACATGTGTGGCCCGTAGAAAAGTAGGATTTACCGAACATTTGCTCAATCAGAAGAGTAGGTACATAGTAGGTACTATGGTGTAGATATTTTGTATAAAAATAAAAATTCCTCGTTTTCCACGAACTGCTGTGTGAATGGCAACCACCCGCTATTATTTTAAAAATACCTACATAATTTTAAAACCAGCGCTGTCGATCATCATCGTGATGTAGGATTACACAATACAGATACTGATACAAATATACACTCATCCTATAGCAAAAAATAAAAAAAGTATTTTTGTAATATTATACGTGTAATGAAAATGTAACAGTTTTTTTTTGTTTTTTTAGCTAAACGGAACGTTATATTGGATTTAGTTATTTAAAAATGTTAGCCTCCCAACCAACACCATAGCCAATAATTTTACCCGATTTCCGCATACGGCTATAAAGTTTAAATCACTATATAATAAAATACAAAACATAGTAATAATACGCACATTTAAGTGCTTAACCGACGGTTTAGGGGCGGTGGCGTTATAATCTCTTCCCGAGGCCGTTATTATTTAATATAATAACGAGAATAGATAATAGCGAACGTCGGTGGTTTTTTTCGGTTTTCCCTTAATAAACTTAACCTAGCAGGGACGCAGGGTGTAAAATCGGTTATTGCGTCGACCGAGGCGTTTCGCGTGTTGTAAAAACCGACGTAGGTCGCACGGACGAGGAGGATTTATAATATAAGCAAACGACGTGCCGAGTATACATAATAGCATAATACGTAATATGTGTATACGCCATTATATTGTGCAATAGTGATTTATTATCTCGGTGTAATGTTCCACCGCCGCCTGCTCTTCTGTCAACGGCGGATAGATACGGCGGCGGTGTCGCGTTCGTTAATGCGTGAGCTATATTATATGATCATAGAATTCCGGTCACGGGAATAATATAATAACAATACAGCGATGCCATACGTTAAAAATATTATGTACCCACGCGCACACATACCATACAGGCGAGGGTTTTCTATATAAATATTAAGGGGACGGTTTAAGCACCGATAAACATTTGCAGATCACAGATTGGTCCAAAGTCTAAAATGATTATCGAAAACTATTACGGATTAAGATTACATTCTCTACTTAAACGCTTTTACAAACATATTGTGCTTTAGAATATGAAATTAAAAATAACATAGGTTTAAAAATAATTAAGAATTAATATATGAATAATATTAACCAATATGGGTACATCAAATAAGGGTAATATGAAATTTCATAATAATGCGTGTAAGTTCGGTTTAAATTACTTAGACATTATGGAAAAAGTATATTAGTATAGGTACTTTCTTCAACGTTTAAAAAAATTATTTTTTATGGCTCATGTAAATATGTAATATATATATATCCCTTTCAAAACTTAATCGTTAAAAGAGTTAAAGACTATTTAATGAAAAAAGTCATCCTACCAAAGTATAGTGATATCTAAATTATGGCCAAGTCTGTTTTATAGTTTGTTAAAAATATTTTAACACAGAAAAATAAAAAATAGTACGCTTGAAATATCTGTGCCAGTTGTAGACAACGAAAAAGAGGCCAATTCAAAAATTGGCCAAGTTTTAAAATAAAAATAAAAAAAGCATTGTTGTTCGTGAAAGTATTGGAGTGAAATTAGGCTATAGACTACACTACTACAGAAAGTGTAGACTTTGCCACATTGTAGATATATCACTAGGTACTTTAATTGGCTGACTCCTTTTGCTAAGTGGTCTTTAACTTAGCTTTTTTAATGGTTAGGTTTTTGACGCGGATATCATTACTTTATGTTGGGTTCAGCATCGTGGGCGTTGTATATTTAATTTTTTTATTAAGTACTGAAGGAGTTATTTGTCCATTCAAGATTTTTAAAAAAAAAAAATCAAATATTAAAGTTAAATACTTATGGACACAATATTGTCAATATTGAAATGATTATCTAATTTTATGATTTGCAACTTCTTATTTCTGGACATATATTTGATGTAAGCACATAAACTACTGCCATTTGATCAATATTGGATTTCCGTATGCTTTGAATCGATCTGCAGCATTTTGTGTTTACATCAAAAATATATATCCAAAATATTAAGAAATGGCAAATAATAAAAATAATCATTGTAACTATGTTCATAAGGGTTTATATTGAATATTTCGATCGAAGTAAGACGGAAAAGATAGACAATTAAAAGTTAGATTAATTTAAACATTTTAAGTCGGGATGGAGTTGGGTAATACAACTAGTATTGTGTACAAATAAATATCTTAACCAGTAACGATAAAATTTTCTCTCACTTCGCTACGAGTCTTATTGTTTATATTTTGGTTGTTATAGTAAATTATTATTATTTATTATTATTTGACGCGTTTAGAAATCTTCTCCCTAAAACAGCACTAACTCTAAGAAAATTGCAGTTTTTAGACTTTTATCTTTATTTACACTATATACACTAATATATATATAGTGTAACACTATCTAATCAATCTTCGCACCAAATGAATGTCACGTTTTTACATAAACGAGAAGTTCCTTATAAATTCTACGATGAGTGAGTGAGTGATTTAGTAATAAAAATATGTAAGTTTGGGAGTAACCCATGCTGAAATGGCTTAATACTTGTATAATAATATAATGAATTCGTTTTTGTTTTACATTTGCCCTAAGATGTTTTGACTTAATGAATGTTTTAAATTTCAAAAGCCAAGGAAGTAAGCATAGGCACGAGGTAGGAAAAACTGGGTGAATTTATTCATTTAAAAATATATTGTAAAGAATGCTGTTTAAAGTTAACAGCCCTGCTACTACATGGCTCATATATTTAAAAATTTTTTTTAAATTACTGACGTTAACTGAAAATAGGTATCTTAAAATGAATTATTCGAAGTAATATTACAACAAACAGTGTACATACAGTTCTTGTCGGATTTATGGCGGTAGCTCAAGTTTTTAGGGTTTTCAAGCATTCAAGGTGCTAAGCACCCTTAGAACCTCTTTGAGCTCATGATATTATACACATACATCACTGCACGCGCTCGATGTCGACCCGGGCGGGGCGGGTAACCGGGATTACACACATATTATCATATAGTAGGTATAGCGCCCCTAGTGGCGGTCAAATGATTTTATCATTAGGGAATGGATGTGGAATTTTCTCATTCACAATACATGACATTTTTGTCTGGAAAGTATTCAAATTATCATTTGACAAGCTACAACTGTTATAGCCACAGCGAGCTGGTTGATTATTTAAGACATAATAATAAATTGCGAAAGCGAAATACAATAGTCGATTACACAACTATTATTAGTAATTATTAACTAGGTACATTAAATAATTCCGTAAAATATTTTCAATCAATATTTTAACAGTGTTTATTTGTATATTTACTAACGAGTAACGTAATGTATATAATGTCATATACTGTACAGAAACTGAAAAGAACTACATTATTTCAAACTTAACACAATTACACAACTGAAAATCGGTAATCACATATAACGATGAAAAATAAAAAGTTATAAGGAAAATATTGTTATTGTACTAACCGCTATCGCACCGTTCATATCTAAATAATATATTGTTTATAATAATCGTGGCAACGGCGTGGAACACCGATGACGGTGTTGCCAGCTACTGATATAGTGATATGATTCAAATATAGCGGTACGAGATTACCGTTGAAAATTTATCTAATGAAGTGTTTAAAATTATTAATCACTCGACAAAAAGGTCACGGGGGGATCGATATGTACCACCGCAACATCCTTTTCTCGTCTGTCCGCTTCTGGGCGCCCCCTGATCGTGGCCGGGGGGTTTTGTGAACTCTCATAAAAAGGCGCTCCAGCTACTTGCGCGAAACGCGTGTACACACGTGGCGGTGGCCGGCGAGAGCATTTGCGGTGGATTGGGCGGGTGGTGCGGCGGCGCTGGCGGTGACGGCGGGGGAGAGAGACACGGCGTTCGGCAGCGGGGCCGGCGCTCGGCGACGTCGAAATTTGGGGAGTGTTCAGCCACAGCAAAGCGTTAGGGGGGTTAATCGATGTCGGAGGGCACACCGCCGTGGAAATCCCTATGCGACGGCGCTTTTGCGAAACGCGCGCTGTTAAACGCATATTCGACGCGCACGGGCCACGGCGGGCTGTCGCGTGACCCTTACGGACGCGCGGACCGGCCGGCAGAGCGCGACGCCACCGAAGCGGAGCTATCGATTTTTCACGTTCGCCGCCGTCGTCGTCGACACGCACACACGCACACACACACACACACACACACACACACACACACACACACACGCGCGCGCGCGCGCGCGCGTCCGTACACACGTAGTACGAGCAAGAGTAGTCGCTCGCGACCCCCGGGGAAAACCCCGACGACGGCGGCGGCGGCGGCCAGCCCCGGGCAGTGAATTAAAATTCGTACCACCGACGTAGAGCAGTCGTAGTGTATAGGTAGTCGGCGGTGCGTTGCGTTCCGGGTCGTCTTCGCGACCGAGCGGCGGCGTCCCGCGGGTAGGGAGGCCGCGGAGCTCGCCGAAATTTATTGCGTTTTTCGCGTACGATATTATCGTCGTTATACGCGGGGTTAATATGCAAATCCAGCTGTTTAGCGTGTATATATATATATATATATATATATACGTATATAATGATTAAAATAATAACGACTAATATAAATAATAGCTGTAATGGCAATAACGACAATAATGATAATGTCGTGTGTACAATAACAATGATAATAATTATACTATATAAAATACATACACACACACATATAATATATATATATTTATTTATATACCTATATATTTATATATATACTACGACGATTAGCCTCGGTCGTCTGTGGCCCGAGGGCGGTACGGACGTGCGTTGTGTGTGTGGTGTGGATAAGACCGAGTGGTGGCATTAAAATGGGACCGGACGAAGTGGCCCGGAATTTATGGGTAGTGTGTGGGGGGGAGGTAAGCGAAGTTTTCTGCCGGGACCGATCGGACTAGCTGCGCGTACCACCCGACGACGTATTATATATATAGTATTATAGTGTTCTACGTATGGCATGGAGGGGGGGGCAGGAACGGTCCCCGGGACGATGGGGATAATAAAATGTTTTATTGCTGCCCCCCCTCTGCTCTACCGTTACCATATGCTGGGTCGTAGCGGTGATAAAGGGTGGAAGAAATATATGCGCTGGTGTACTAGAATTGCCTATCCGAAACGCCTTCCATTCTATCCAGACATGGCTAAATAATATCTAATCTATGTAAAACAATATACGTCATGATGTACACACACATATAATTCATATTATCGCGATGTATATAGCTGCTATACATCAAACCTTAAATACTATATTGTTATTGTTATAATAATTTTACAACAGTAGGTAATAGTAATTATTATTATTATTGCTATTATTGCGAAACGTTTTGAACGAAATAGTCATCGAATTGCGTGGGCTAATGCTGTTACGGATTTTGTATTATATATTATACACTATTCACGTTGTTCTCGTTCGTGTGTGTGTGTGTATTTGCGCGCGTGTTTACTGAAAGGCTTACTGTGCGTTGGGTTCATCCCGTTATGGAAATTTGACAACGCACACAAACACACGGCGTGAACCCTGTTTGTCTATACATTATATTATTATTATTAGAACACTCTACTAAATATACAAATGATTGCAGAAACGATTTAAGTGGTTTTGTATAACAATTATTTTACGCTGGTTATTTATTTGAACTCGTCAAAATACTACCACTGTGTCTGCTGCACACCGCAAGCGTTCGTCCTTTGTGCCGATGACAATCTATATCAACACGAATAGGTACTAATTAAATTAAATGAAATATATACCAACGCATAATATAATATACCTACATATACTTAACCTATTATATTGATTCATTGTATTATTTGTCATTTATACACCTCCCTCCTTATACATACAAACACACACACACCACATATATACACATTACACACACACAAACACACCACATATATACACATTACACACACACAAACACACCATATATACACAATATATGAGTCGACGTACGTATGTGTTTTAACAGTTGTGTTTTTCGCTTACCTACACTATTGCTATACAACAATATAAGTATGCCATATGGATTATTGTTTCCTTTAATTTAATTATTACATCTAAAGGCGTGGTAGACCTTCATGGCCGACAAGGCAAAGCTTAAATGTATAATCATATGAATCCTTCCAGTCTCCTGTTCACGGTCTTAGATTATTCGGGATTTATTTCCAAACAATAATTTTTATTTCTCTTTCCATAAATCTAGAACCTCTCTCCTCTGCTCATTTTTTTTTTAGGAAAAAGGCTTCAACGTCTTAGTCATTACGCTGTGTTTAAAATCTTTGCATAAAAATTGTAATATTATTAAATAATGATATTTTTTATCTACGAACTGAAATTTGATCGTTGAGTTACTATGGAATGCTATAAAAAAACAACAATATAATATAAATTAATGAAATAAAACGATATTTGATTCAGAGTGAAGCAATGAAATATATTGGTTTTATAGTAAAGTTTTTTTTTGGAGACAACTTTTTTTAAGTTGGTATATTTATTTAAAATGCTGGCGAAATTTTGATTGCATTTTATTCAACATTTCAACAATTAAATAACAAAACCTAAAGATCAATTTGTTTGGTTTATAGTTTAGAATCTGAAGCATATATGTTTCTTGTCTTACTATACTATTATCCTTCATGTACAGTGAATTATTTATGAATGATAATAAATTTATCTTATATAATAAATAAATTATTATAAACGTCTTTACAAAATAGTCGGTTATTTTATTTGATTTATAGTAATACAAACATTATAAACTAGCTATGTCATGTATGAAAATATCATTAATCATTTTTCAATAATTATTTATTTGTTGAAATTTTGTACAAAGTATTTTTGTGTCGAATTACTAAATCATTTTTCTCATTATAAAATTTATTTATTATCTCAGTAGATTTAAAATAATGTAGTTACCTGACCAGTGCAAAAAAAAAAATGTTAGAAATGTAGGTACATAAAAGGTAAAAGAACTGTGATATTGTGATCTGCATATCTAAAAAATAATATAGTCATCATTATAAAATAATAGAACAACTATTTCATAACAAATAAGTACCTCCTCTGGGAGCCCTCTTTACACTTATTTTTTATGTTATTTATTTTACTTGTCAAGGTTATTTTTCAATTTCTGCAATAGATAAGCTTAATAATGTTAAAAACAAATTTGCATTATTTCCCAAAAATGTATTTATTAAATTATTTATACATTACATACATATATACTCATTATCATAAAATTAGAAAATAAGAAATTACATTTATATAGTTAGTATAATAATTTCAGTTTTTAAAATTATGTTTAATTAAACAACATTTCATAAATTCATATGAATTATTAAAAATATACTTTTAGTAAGTAAAATTTCCGAGATTTAGAATCATATTATATACTCATATGTATATCTTTTATACATTTTCTGTGGCAGTTACATTGTAGTGGCGTTACTCATAATATAGTGGCATACAGTAAAATTTAATTTGGAATATTTTTCTTTAGATAGGAACTATGTTACTTTTTCCTTTGAACTCTCATATTCTTGTTTAAAATCTACCTACTTCAATTCTTTGACCCCAAATCCCATGACTCCTCGTTTTGGAAGATTTAGTTACACCGTTGTGTATGCTTTCATACGAGTGTATTTGTTTTCATATTTTTTTAAATAACAAGTTTACGCCCAGGGTGTAACAACAATATTTATATAATAATAGAAAAGGACCTAACAATCGAGTACGTGAAGAGTCATGCTCAGAGCATATAAAGACACACACATTTGTATATATTATATATTTGTATGCATTTGTAAGTTTGTAAAGTACTATGTATACCTACACATACAAATAATATGGAAAGATAACAAAAAACCTAAATAAATACGATGTGACACTTAAGGTTAAACACGGTTGATATGAGAAGTATAAGATACAATAAACTATAATAAGATCCATAATTTATATATTTTATATGAATTATAGAACCATAATTCCGAAGTACCATAGTTTTGGAATAGAATGAGTAAGCTATATTTTGTTATGAGCGTACATATTTCGTCTACTATATATTATACTAAGGCATTCTATTATACGTATTTATACGTCTTTACAGATACATTGCACATGTATGATATTGTTTTGTGATTATAATATAATTAAATTAATCGGCAATAAGTTTTAAATTCACAATATGTTACAAAATATATACACAATATAATTACCAAGAACAACCATGTATTTTAAATTATTAGGTTTAGGTTAAAAGTTTATTATTATACATATAAAATGTTTACATTGAGCTCGCTGTGGCAATAATCACGTGCCAACTTTTAATATTCCCCGGAGCTAAGATGACTAATGGAGACGCGTAAAGACTTTTCGTTATACTATGATATCTGTTCCATCTCATCCAGCTAAATAAATTCGAATTAATAAAATAATTATTTAATTATTTTTTGTATCATTGTTTTTATTCTCATAAATAAAAATGAATTCATTTAAGTAAAAAATAAAAAACATATATACTTAAACTATGATAAATGTTGACAAGACATTCTTTGAATACAAATTCAATGAGCATAACAATTCAAATAAAGTATACGCTGTAAGACAATAATGCTATTATACGTATTATATTCATAAAAAATGTAATACCTACAACACTCAGAAGAGTGATCAACGTCATAGATATTATTATTATATTATAATATAGGTGTAGGTATTATATAATATAATATAAACATTACATTAGTGTAAATTCATAAATAACAAAATAATTAATAACGCTAAAATGCACACAAAACACAAAAGTGTCTTTTGTGAAGATTTACTAATTTAAATTAAATGACTCAAGATTTCATTTTGACAACGAATTTTCAACCAACAAATCTTCTTAAAACATCTTGACGCATGATATATGATAAAATTATAAATCGATGACGCTTAATAGTATATGTGTCTTGTAAAACCTGTACAGCTACAGTAAGTGAATCGAAATAGTGCATATATTGTTGATTTTTAACAACGACTAAGATGAAAATTTAACAAAATAATGATGTATATGGTATATCATATTATTTATGACGAATGAACTATTTTTTTAAGTATAAAAAATCGCACAAATAGTGAAACCTTTGTATAATTTATGCTCAAAGAAAATCTTTTACGTGCGCTTCCGAGAAAAAAATTCACTTTAAATATTTATTCATCTATATATAATAGTCTATACATAGGTACATTGATATGAAAAAAACAGATTCTATACGATGAGAAAGAAAAATCGTTTTCATGAAATATTTATGAAAAAAAGAATCATTTACTCGAAGTTATGATATAAAACGATATAAATAACTCCGTTAAAAAGTATACCGTTTTTATTCATAAATGGAACACCATATATTAAAAACATTTTTGACATTTAAACGATATTATATATTATATCACATTATTTGACATAGTGTTTTCTAAATTCTGCAATCAATTAACTTCAGTTATTTTAGTCAACTGTAATATCACTAACCCGCACTCTGTGGCCATGCATACACCACTCAACCACTGTGTATAATCATATATAATATTAAAGTAGGCTTAACACAATTAAAAAGAAACTAAAATAGTAATGTGTGCTATTCATTATCGGTAAACTATAAGCAATATTAAAGTATAATTTTATATCTCGATTTCGAGTTATGTCCGATAAATACGATGTACAATATTACGATCAATTCACAAATCTTTAGGTACTATTACACTACTCTACTTGAAGCGAGTGTGATGTGTAGTCGTCCATATAAGCAACTAAAGTATATAATATTATAAAGCCATTGGAATAAAAACTTCAGATAAAATATAAAAATTCAAAACAACACATAGTGTCACGACTCACGACTCGCACGTCACCACGTCAGTGCCTACCTATATTATGTAATTTACTCGACTTAGTAGCGTGTTTGCGTTTTTAATGTATACGCGGCATATCTATTATAATATATATGTATGTATGTACACTTAAAATAAACGCTTTCTTTAAACATCAATATAAGATTAATCTCCCGTTAGTAGTTCTAAGCACGAACACGTCGTATTATTATATAATATTTATTATTTGTATATATGTATACCTAATAGTAATGTTTCATACGATAATACAAATATTGTTTTTTTTTTCGAAGATAAATAACGCGTTTTAAAGGAAGACAGGGTTTTTTATTTTTATAGATAGTTGCGAAAAAAATAAATTTTAAATTTGATAGGTACCTTTGTATAAGTAATTGGTGCGATTCGACGTCTTATACTCGTGAATATTAAAAATAATGCATATGATATATTGCATTTTGCTTTTGTGCGCGACAAAAAGAAAATCCTAATGTGGTGGAAAATCGAAATAATTATTACACTCTTACGCCGATGTACCAACCCAATGGCATATACCTATTATTATTATCGGTATTGTTGTTTAAATCGAATGACGAATGACAATTATAACGGAGAACGAGTACGATACATTTTTATTAGAATATAATATAACCTGTAGTAGTTTGCCAATTGAATGCTTAATGTGTACATATCTATAAAAGAAACGGGGCACAAGTTTGAGTTCACCCTCATACAAGATATACATCATCATTGTAAATTTAGACACAACCGCAATGATTGGTGTCATTCGTTTGAAAAGCAATCGTCTATACACAATTACTATGAACGCGTATGTACAACAACAATATAAAACAAACTAATTTATCAACACCGCCTGTGTCCGCCTGTGTTACCTTTTGAAATGTATGTTTTAATATTTTATTCATTTATTGTTTTTTTTTTTTTCGAAAATCGCTTGTTCCTCACACTTAATATTCACTCGTTATTTTATTATTATTTCTCGGAATATTATGATAATATGCTAGTCCTAGTTTAGGGGTATTTGTTTTGTACAAACAACCATTACTACTCATTAAACCTAACCCGAAAACCGTCTCTGATGACCTACCGTGGTAATATTCCAAAATTGCCGGTCGATTAAATAGTTTCCGTGTTTCTTACTTTTTATACTTTACAGTTGTTACGAATTCCATTAAATGCAGTAGTATTAATCGACTTTTAATGGCACATAATGACATGCAAAACGTCTAATTCTTATTTTTTTTTCACGAATATATATTTTATAATAGGCATCGAAACTTTATTCGTACTTTGTAGTTTGTATTTTTTGCTATTTATAAAATATACATTATATTATATTTTAGAAATTCCATACTGATTTAACCTTCTCCAAGGGTGTTGTTAAAATAAATAAAAACAAGTAAATGTTAAAATTAAAATAATTCACACTGTTAATTATACAATAATATCGTGATAAAAAATTAATTGCATTATTGTAGATTACGTGCATACGTTTTAATTAGACAATTAAAATCCAGCCGTTGCAAAATTGTTATAAATATTACGAATACGCAGAGTGCAAACCCGTGTTGCAAATTGTTACTGTATATAGGAATGCCCGTAGCCATATTATAATTATTATTTTATTATTTTCTGTAGAATTGAAAATTCCACGAGACATATATTTTAAACAATTCAGTATGTCTTATTATTTTTACCATCGCTTACGTCGCGAGTCGCGCACGACTAATATTCGTTATATCTAATAAATAAATAGTATAGAATAATATTTTGCGGGAAATTGATATTTAACATAATATAATATCGGTTTTAATAACTTCTGCATAACTCTTATTACTATTCGTGTAATGTTGTTTATCGAAACATTAAAAAATAATGACATAATTTTTTTATTTGAGAAAAGAATAGTTAAATAGATGATGTTTAACTTGAATACCATCCATTTATCTAACTCTGTACCTACGTAATAATAAAATCAAATCATTCTAATACTTTATTTAGCATCGAATCTGGCTAATTTTAGATACAATAAACCGTATTATTTATTTAACTTTAAAGTCTTATATACGTACATAAACCATCTACGTTACGAATATTATTGTACAAATGCACAATGTCAATGTGTGTATCAGTTCAATTCAATCGACTTTTTACTTTTCAGTTGGTACATAGAAATATAAGTATAAAATCAATTCATTGAATAAGTTTTACATATTTCTTATTTATTTATGATCATGATCATATTCTTAAGTTGCTTAATATAATTGGGGAATTTCAATAAATACGTATGACAACTACTGAAACATTGAAATGTATTTAAATATTATATGAATAAATACGAAATACGTCAAATACAATTACTTTTTGACAAACGATTTTTATATATAATTCAAAATCCAACAGTCGTTATTAACACACACACACACATTTATATTGTATTATGCACATGAATATAACTATAATACTAACAAGTAACAAGCTACAACGCGTTAGTTCAGTTCACAAAATATCAAAGGTTTATTGGAAACGTTTCTTGTATTTTGCTTATTCTGTTCACTGTGAGCAATTTGCGATGTATACCATTTCAAACTCTGAAAATAACATAGCATATTTATTATAGTAAATAAATGTGTGTGAGTCAGTGAGCACGTGTGTGTATAATGTACCGAGTATGTGTATGAGTATTGCGTATCGAGTGTATCTGTGTATTATTATTTATTATACTAAAATTTTATATACTTTTTTATGTTCATTCGTTAGTATTTTGGTTGGCATTTCCTGAAAAATGTCATTTTTGATACGCACAACTTTTTACATATTGTTACTCCCAAAAAATAATATTAATCGAAAAAATCAATTTACTTGAATGTATTTTTATTTTATGTGATAAGTAATACTTTATCGTTAGTTGTTGGATTTGAAATGACAAGTTCAAATCTGTATTTCCTATTTTTAAAAGTTGCGTAATAACAAAGAATTTTCTACTTATTAGATTATTTTTCAAAGTAATACTTTTTTCTTTTTCTTTTTAGTTTTTTTTTTTATTAACTACTGGTATAAAGTTTATACTATAAGCAGTATAAACTATGATAACTCAACAGTTAAATCATACGACAAAGGTTATACTTATATACATACATACTTTTTTGTAAAAAGTGATAAAACTGTACACAGGAAATTTTAAATATATTATTTTCATGTATTATTGATGCATTCACTAGTTAGTAATCAGTGGCGGCGCCAGGATTTTTTTCTAGGTAGGGCCACAAAAAATTAAAAATGAGTAGATTATAATGTCTAAGGTTAGGCCAGTGGTAGGGCCACTGGTAAGGCCAGGCATTTTTAAGTAGGGCCATGGCCATACCTTGCCCGTCTCAGGCGCCGCCACTGTTAGTAATCATTATAGTAAATAAGTTAGTAAAATTATACGTCATAAATATTCATGATGTTTCATACCACAATAATTAAAATGTCAAATATACAAAAAAATTGTTTCTTAAGTAATTGTTATTTTAAGTGAGAATACCTATCCTACTTCGTCAAAATTCTTTCTTTAAACGCTCATAAAAAAATAAATAAATAAATTAAAAACAATATCGATTATGTCTAAAATTGATTTTGGCTATAAACTCCTGTTTTCTTCCAATTTTTGCTTTTCTGATTGTTTTGAGAATTACTGAGAATTTTGAATCTTGACCTTTTAAAAATAACAGCGATATCCAATTTTCTATCTGAAAGCACCTTCAGAGTTATAGGTCAAAGCATTTTTTCTACTATAAATTGTTATGTGTATTCGCAAATAAAAACACACATTATTATAAAGATTTATTACTTCGCTCAGAATCTAAAATATTCAAACTACTTATATAAATATAATTTTACTTTTTTTTAGAACCATGTAGATATATGTATGGGAAAATACAGTAGATACAAGTAATTTAAATATAATAAACATCTTATTTTTGGATAAATATCTAAACTTTAAAATTAACAACTAATTTTATCAAATATTGTATACTTATAATTAACACTTTAATACAAATATCTGTTTTGATCTTTAAATTTGATCCAATTTGCCTATACAACGCTATCCACATGCTATTATTATGTGATGCATGCATATAGCATAATGTAATGTATATTGTCTGTATATTTTAATGTACTCTGTCAACTTAAAAGCAATTTAATAATTATTACATTTTAACTTAAAATTGCCAGACATGTATACATGCATACGATATAATGAGGATGTACATTGTACACTGAATACAATAAAATTAATTAACTGCCTTATTTTCAGCAAACTATATATCCAGTGGTATTAACTATTATTTACAATTATACAAACTAACATTTTAAACGTATAGCATATTTTACATTAGTATTCATAACTATGCGAATTACGTCACTGTATTATGCATGATACGTAGTGTTCTAACTTATATAGATAGACTGAAATTTGTTATCATAATACATTTCAATGAGATGCTAAAATATTTAGGGGTTGTAATAAAAGCTATGTTCAAAAAGACACTATAAATATTAAAAAAAAAAAAAAAAAAATAGTCTAGTCTTATATGCAAGTAAAACGTAGTTTATTGGTTTTAAAAATAAATGGCAAACATTTTATATTTTTGTAAGAACATATACAATGTACCTTTTTATATAAAAACTAATTTATTCTGTTAATTTATACTTTTAAGATTCGTATCAAATAATATTTCATAAAAGCTGACTAAATTATTGTAATAAACTTTAAAATATGGGTGATTCGATTGATAAAAAGTTTGAGTAGATTAAGGTATTTCATTTTTTTTTTTTAATATAATTTTATGCATTTTATACGCTATAGAAATTAAAAATGAACATAATTATTATACATAAAAATACTTAAAAAACAAAAAGCAGACTCTACTCTAAGGGGAATAGAGGGGGGTCAATCGCCACTCACTAAAATATGCCACTACTCACCACCATGTTTATTGTGTATTTGTATAAACAGGGTCACCAAAAAAATAGTAAATGCTCTATTTACCATATCTATATTTTTTTATATACAACACGGTACTATAATTGGTACCTATATAAAGCATCATGTAGTATAACAAAATGTACACAGTTCTAAATGCTTTTTTAGTTTCACCTTTTACTAAATTTTGCTTTACTAAAGGACTCCTTCAATCATCGTTTACCTACTTATAATTTAATTTTATGTTTTTAATAACATTGATTGTGTCTACGATATTTTTAGTTACCTACTTAATTACATCACTTTAAAATAATGAATATTACTAATATCAGTATAAAATACTTATATAAGTAAGTTTTATTTGTAGATGTTAAATTAACGAAAGAAAACGATGTGACAACAGAAACTATATGAAATTAGAATTAGACCACCAAAAATAATAAAATATATATTGAAACACTTTATATTGATACAAAATAATTGTATTATTGTATTATTGTACATTTACAATTTATTTATTTGTATTATTTATCTTGGATGCAATGAATTAATTTAGGTATTAAACAGATAAAATATTCACATATGATTTACTTTTTATACTTAAGAAATAAAAAAAAAAATGTTCACCTCAAAAACATTTGTATTTATATTATATATAGTTTTAACTATAAAACCATATAGAATTGGCTGTTTATATGTAATAAACTTGTTTTAACATTTTCAATAAAATAAAAAATTACTATATACATTTTCAATGAGAAAGTGGACACATACATTTAGGTGTAGAGTTAAGACTGAATACAAATTGGGAAATCAGGATTGGTTTAGGTCGTATATTCCTTTTTTTATGTGGATCAGTGTCCTCGTAAAGTCATAAATAAATATGTTTTCTTCGTGATGAAAAACAGAATGATAGGAAATATATAATAAACATTCAGGGATGAATTGAATTACGTCACGGCATGAATTGTTGTAGGTTAAAGCTATAAAAAATGTACAGTGCCTCGACAAATTATTATTTTTTTTATTATTATTATTTATTATTATCATTGTTATCATATAAATTAAAACGCATAATAATGTTATGCGATTGTGGTCATGGCAATTTATTCGCAATAACAAAGGTAGACAATCAAAGGTCCGCTTTCACTTTCAATCCTAATGCAATTGACTTATGCTAACGACGAACGATCTCCTCCCATTCTATTATCTAAATATGTACATCATTATTATAATAAAAATAAAAATTTTCAGTTTTTCATTATATTATGGATTCCAATAGATAATAGTCACCGTTAATTAACATACTACATAGCTAGGCTAATCAAATAAACCCGAGGACTTGTTATTATTTTTAGAGTAGATATGTTCAATAACTTTGAAATATAAATTGTAAAATTTAAAAAAATATGTCTCCTTTGGAAGACTGTTCTACCTTTGGACTATTTTATAAATTAACATAATATAATATAATTAATTTATTTTCTTTTATATTTTATATTTTAATAGTTTTTAGATAGGTGTAACCAATATGATTTGAGAAGTTTACATTGTCAATCTTTGAATTATGAAAACCTCTGTATTAGTAATCGTTTTTCTCAGTAAAAATATGCGTACTTATTTACACTTAAATTAAGAGAATGAAGTATTCAATTTTTAGAAGTAAAATATTTATAAATATCGATTTTATTAAACTTTCAGTCCCAATTCATTATCGATTTAAAAAAAATCCATTACATATAATTTATAAAGTAATAATAAACTATGAGTTTTACAGTTTTTAAACTTTTTTTATTGGTTGGTACTCCATTATATATGTATGATACATATAATATATTTATACCTTTAATAATCCTGTAGTAGTGAAAACCAATCTATTAAATCATGTACGTAATTGAGGAGGAAAAATTAGTGAAATTAAATAATGTAGTTTATGGTGAGATTGATGGATTAAATATTTACTGTCTATATGAACTGACTGTTTAATATGAACATTATAGCTGTTTAACTTTTCGGTACTATAAAATGTATTTAAAAAAATGTAGCATCGCCATATCGGTTTCCTATAACCTAAAAATACATTTTTTTTAAATGGGTCGACGAATTTATATTTCATATTGTTAATATTTTTAAACGGAAAAACTAAATATATAATATCAATATAAAACGGAAATTTGATTTTTTATATGTTGCTTTTTCAGTTGAACCAAAAGACCTATACTGCATTGGCCATTCATATTCAGTATATGGTTATAAATTATAATCATAAAATATGATATATATTTGTATACGTCGTTTGCATTTAAATAGGACATTTAAAATACCCATATAAATTGAAAAATCACAATATAAATAGTAAGTTTATTATACATATAAATTGATCGATTTCAACGATGGAAAACTTATTGTACACTTTTCAAATTTCAAATTATAATGAAATAATAATGATGGAAAACACAGATAAAAAAATATCGATTATTCAAGTCTATCTACAAGTATTTCATCTCAAATAGGTAATTGTGATTAAATAAAATACCTACCATAAAATACTGATGTATCGAATACATACGTCGTTTGTTCGTGATTTAAAGTAAAAACGTAACGTTATTCAAGGTTGTTTTTCAAAATACAGGAAACATGGAGTAAATTGAATCAATCGGAGCAATATATCGACACACACATATGTCGCTTTTGAACTGTTAACGGAAATGAAACAATACACGTCATATTTCATATAATAAATAAGTCTCTAAATTAATTTAATAAATTACAGTAGAAAATGCGGCCGTAATTTTGTGTCATAATTTTTAATCAATATAATTTATTAAGTGTATCATATACGACAGGCTGCCAAGTAAAATATATGAAAGTACGTGTACCTAGTCGAATAATATATTCGCTTATTTTTTGATAAAAATTCAAACATCGATTTGTGTCTATAATAATTCTTATATTTTCTACAGAGGAAGTTCGAATGTACCTAACTGCTATGCTTAATATTTGAATATAATTCAAATTTAATTCGATGATAACACTCTACGAATTCTCGTTTAAGATGAATTTTGTTTTCAAATTTATGTACAATAAAATCATAACGTAGATAACATTTTTTTTTAGATACCTACCTACATTATATATTTCAGTTGGATGCGATGACTGTACACAGTTTGTATAGCGCCACTGAAAAATAAAATCTATAATATTATATTATATTATATATTGTCCATTTGGCCGGGAGAAATAAAATAGTTTGTTTTAACCATGGTTATTGCATTATGTTAATAATATGTATTCGGTTTGTACATAGCGAAAACAAAAGATAAAAAAAAAAAAACGAAACAATAACATTTGTGTCAACACAAAATTTACGCACATTATTTTATGCGCACATTTTGGTGTAATGGAAACCATATATACACACGAATTGTGTCTTATCGTACTTCCGATCCATCTTAAGCGGGGAACTAGTTCATATACACGCATATGTGCACCATATAATATTGTTTATGAGCGAACTAAATAATGCGTTTAATAAAATGTCACGCTCTAATATAATACCATTTCAAACTTAATATACATTTTTATAACATCGCAGTGCGCATTTTACCGCAGTGCGCGATGGTTTCCATTCGCTATCAATTTTGGTTTACCAATAAAATCAAAAGTGGATTCGGAAAAATTGATGGGGATAAAATAAATTCATGACAAGCAATCGCTGATACGTTTTCAAAATAATATATGTGCACATATTTCTTTAGTTTTTCATAAACAATTTTACGGTATGAACTATGAAACGGACATATTTTTGGTCGATCCAAATTTCAATAATTCTTATTGCGCTCTAATAACTAAAAAAAAAATTAAATCTAGGTCAGGCCACACGCGGTAATTTACTGAACAATGTACGTACGGTTTAAATGAATTATACATGTAAAATGTTTTCAGTAAACCTTTATGTATATAGTGATGTGTCCGCGTATAATAAAGCTCAAGTAATAATACAATATACCTACTGTCGTTGAATTATATATCATTATATAACATTTGAGATCTCAATTTATTATGTTATTCAAATATTTAATTTGACTTTGTCCATTTTCGTGAATAATAAAATATGTCTTACAAAATAATAAATCGATCACTGCTAAATATATCTATTAATATAAGTACCAAATTACGAGATCTTATAAGATTACCCATTACCAGCTGTATATAAAATAATAATCAATACCTTCTTAAAGTACATATAAATAAATCTTTATCGTAGGGAAACGTACCGAATGAAATACAAAAATTAATATTATATACTTATTATAGATTCGCTAAGAACCTACCGCGTTCATATCAATGAAATATTCATGTGCTGTTCCCTCGGCCCTTGGATAATCCTATAGGTATGAAGGTATCTAAACTAACCGAAACATGAACAAAGATAGGTTTATTAATTACCAATTAGGTCAGTAGGTTAATACATTTTTTATAAGCGATATATATAATATGTAACCGGGGTTTGGGTCATTTGGGACTTAGAGAAATTGTATATATGTATCAGATGTAAAGTTAAACTTAATAGAATAGTAGAACTTATATAGAAAATAAGAATGTATTAATATAGATACCTACAAAGAATCAGTGACACCGCCAGTGGCCGAGTGTTTTAAAGTTATAAGTTAATAAATTTTAACCAAACCTAAGGGTATAAACTTCCTCAAAATTATTTATGAAATACGCAGTATTAAAAATACAGAGAGTGTGGTTTTACCTTTAAATTAGATAACAGTTAAATAACTCTAATATTAAAACTAACGATACTAATAAATTTGCAGAATTACTGAATGTAAATTTGCCATACTATGCGCTTGTAAGGTGAAGAATCTTTACAAGACGCCGTAACTGGAAGGAGATTCCGGGGGTCCGAGCTCCGGGACCCCCCCCCCCGAAATTTTTAAAAATAGAAATATTTTAGTTGTGAATATAGTTTATTTGTTTATACATTTTCGGTATCTATATTTAAAAAAATATTGGACACCCTCAAATTTTTTTTTTCAGTTACGGTCTTGGCGAAGACAACAAATGCGATTGAAGCATTTTCTTAATAATAAGACATTGGGAAAAATGAGGATTAAAATTCTAAGTATTATTTTTAAATTATTATTATTCAAACATTTTAATGTGTATTACAAATTTACTTTCTAAGCGCACCAGTCAACATCATCAACTACGACTCATAATGAGGAACATATAGGCCCATAATAACATAAGTATATACTATTAATGCCCCAGAGTAAAATAATTATGCAATGCTTTTTATTTTAAAGTTTATAATATCAACAATATTCTGATGAAATATTATTTTTGAATATTTTATAATAGCCATCTAATTGTATAGTTTTCCATTTCAAAGAACGTTATTATATAGCATATTATTACTATTTAGTATTTACTATTTTGATACATTATATAACTCCCATAAAAAATAAATCCTATAGTCGTGCTGCTGCAGAGAATACGACATTTTATATTGCATATTTTTTATAATTAAATAGATTTTTATGAGAAGTTGCATAAGAAAATTTAACTAGGCAATAACAATTATTTAGTCAATTTTTTATTAAAAAATGTTTGCTACATTTCTGTTAATATTTTGTAAGAAAAAAAAATACTCGTTACTGGTTTTACGTAAGATGATTTTTTATATTCACTCTTCAAACATTTTTTCAAGTGAGACTTACAAGTCTACCGATTTCTGTTCATTTATATACAACTGATACATGATATATGTAAATACTAATATTAGATATACAAGTATTATACTATGATAATAAATATTTCCATTTTAAATTTTTGATAGGTAATTAAAAACAACGTTTTTAGAACAAAATATTTTTATTATTTTTAAGCAATTTACTAAAAACGTTTTTACTAAAGACATAATAAATGGGTATAATATTTTAAATATTTTTTAGGCATTTGAGTATTACAATCTTACAAGTAGAAAATAAACACTTTCTACGTATTATAAATAGTATAATTTTTATTTAAAATAACTTTTTGTATTATTATGACAGTATTGCCTATATAATTTGATCATTATTACTATAGTCATTAATAATGATTAATCTAACCATCATTATATCCTAAAAGTAGTAAAAGCTCAGTAAACTAATACCGTACAAAACGAGTATGTATAATATGAATTTACAACCCCCGTAATAACATACTTATTAAGTCATAAATTATTTACGACATAATAAATTATGTATCAGCGCCTTCTATACATGATAAATAAATATTAATTTGCCGTGTATTTAATCTATAATATATTATCTACAAGCCATTTGGTATTAAAATATTAAAATAAATTTCTGTTAAACATTATTTATTTTATGTCAGCGTAGAAAACAAAAATACTTTTTAATTTTGTTTATTTTATATAATAATTATCAAACTGATTACAATTTAAAGTTTAAATAGGTAGGTACTAGGTAGTTATCATCAAATATAACTTAAGACTTAGAACTTAACATTTATATATTATTTAGCTTTTAAAATTAAGATAATACCATCTATTCTATGTAAGTTATTAGTTATAGATTCAGGCGCGGATCCAAGTGGTGGGCAAGCCCCCCCCCCCCCCGTAGACTCTGCCACACGGGTAAATTTTAGGATGTCTGTTTTTGGCAACCGATAAAATACAATAGTATTCCTCCCTCCACCGTAAATTTAGTCTAGATCCGCGAATGTATAGATTATTATGTATTATTAATTATATTTTATTTAAAAAATTATATATGTATTATGTTTACAGTAAATTTTTAATAAATTTATATACATGGCACTATATAATAGAATAATAATAATTATTATTGATAGGCGATGGCAAATAATAAACTTAGTACTATTTTAGTATTTAACTTTCTTTATAGTTTATTCTTATATTATTCTTTGTATGATCAAGAAATGTAACCAAATGAACATAATTAAGCTGTTAGTTAAGTTATTACTTATATAATAATAATTATAATGTTTTAATGATTAAGGCAAATACTGAGTATTATAAGAAATGTCATTGGATAAAATTTAGTTAAAATGCATTATTGTGGAGACATTGAATTGTCATAATTATACAAATACTATAGGTTCCTTAATATAACTTTATTGTTTTTGTTAAATATGAATGAAAGACCATTATTAATAATGGATTTCTTTTTTTTTTCAAAACTTTTAATACTTATTTAAAAAAAAAAAATGGAAAAATGTAACCAAAGAAACTTTAAATTATTTTAATCATTAATCACCATTAAAACTTTTTCTATATTATATAATATGTATTGTGATGTAGTTTATGAATTCAAGGAGCTTAAAATAACTATTATACTCATCCCTTTTTATTGTTATTCTTACAATGTAGTTTATTTATCGAATAACAGATTGCTCCATCTGAAAACTATTTAATATGAATAAAAATAAGACATTAATTTGAGTGATAATTTTAATCTGAGTTTTTATCATTTTTATTTTTATTAATATTTTACATTTAACATTATATAATAAACAATATTAAAAATTTGTTTATAACACGCAGAAGACAGAACCAATTACATTATTCATTTTTAATTGACTTAAATTAGCTTTTTAAATATTTTCTTATAAAGTATAAGTAGTAAAAAGTAATTGTTATTCTCTTATATTTTAGATTTTGAGCGGAACGATGAATGTTTTTTTTTTACTGTTTTATAAAAAGTAAAATACTATTTAATTAAAGATAAAAATGAAATTAACTAAAGAAATTATAATATTAAAAAAATCAATTTTTCAAACCAAATAGCGTATTCTATTGAATATGAAGTTATTTTTCAGATATTTTATGTAAATTATATGAGAATAAATTTTTAAAAATTAATAACGTTGTTGACAGTTTTTTTTTGTTTCCATATAATTAATCAAGATAATCTTAAAAAATGAAATTCAAAACTACCATTTCATTATTATGAACTATTTTGATGTTCATCTAACGCCTGTTGTATTATAATATAATAATACTGTTATCATCTTAAAAGTTTTTTTTATATTCCAAAATATAACACTTTTTTGATAATGTCAATGTATAAAAAATCGTATTTGTACATCAAATTATTTATAAACTTATAAAATTCGTGCCACCATCGTGCTAAGTTGCAAATGTTGATTTAATAGATACTCCATTGGTCTAAAATTTAAATATACTTATAATAAATCAGCTATGCACTTGTTCAGATTTAAATATTTTTTTTTTGAAGAATATACTATAACATTTATAATTTATTTATGAGTGTTAAAGTTTTTAAAACTTGAAAGAAATATTAACGATCGAAAACAGTAGGAAACATAATTTTTCTTAAAAAATGTCGTGTTATAACGATGAAAAAATATTTTCAAAAACATAAATTATTCGATAAAAGGTCTGTGTAGTGATAAAAAAAAATCTGGCCTTTGCGTGCACACGAATACATCGCGTACAGTCGCCTAAAAAACTCCGCGGATAAATCTATAATATGCATTTGAAGAGGATCGAGACCTGCACCGCCGTACACGTATACGATATATATATATATACACAGTAAACACCACAAGACCTTTATATGCGATATCATAAGCCGTAAGGTTTTGCGAGAACGACCCTTTCCCTCGATCCGCGCCATTCTCGCCGTCAACCCAACACGCGCACAACCACGCCGTAGGTACATAACATATTATACACATACATAATATACGTATCGTTACCCCGTCGTCGTCTGCGCGCACACAATCTGCCCGAACAATAATCAGACTATATACTGCAATATATATATATATATACGTATTATACATATACGTTTATATGGCCGGTATTATATATACGCGTAAGTTTTTGTTATTTTTACCTCGTCGTGTGTGCGTGTGTGTGTGTGTGTGTGTGTTATACGACTTTGCCCCGCTGACTCGCCCCGTTTTCTTTTTTTTTTTATAGGCGCACGTAATAAAATGTGTTATATACGTCTTGCACATCCACACACGCCCGCGGAACGAACCCATATGTATACGTATATAATAATATACCTATTATACGTACGACCTACCCACATATTATTATATCGTACTCGGTCCGCGTTTCCACGGTGTATATTATTATTATACATAATATACCTACAGGGCCCTGGCCGTATATGAGACGTCGCCGAGCGCAATAAACCCTCTCGACAGCAGAGACTTGCGCCCGCACACAGACGCAAAGCTGATAAGATGAAAACGTGCACGGTACACGCGTGTATGTGCGCGCGTATATTATAATAATATGTGATCGCATTCTTTACGACGACGGCGACGGGAAACTGCAAAGCAAAAAAAAATAAAAATCGTACAATTCCGTCGTGGTGTGTATATTATGCGTTATAAATACGTACGTGGGGGGACACGCGTTATATTATTATTATTATTATCATCGTATTCCTACCGCAGGAAATGATTCGTTATAATGTATACGCGGCGCACATCCCCGCGATGAGAGCTACGACTTCACGGTTCCACGATTGTGTGTCATCTCGTTTTTTTTTTTTCCATATCGTTGCATGCATTATTATATTATTTCATTTGTTGACTTTTATTTTTCAAACCGCCGCGGTTAGTCATCGGCAGACGGTATGATCATTCGAGGTCAGCCCAACCTCAAGATTAGACGACCGAATACAATAAACGTTTCGTCATCGGCCGCTACCGTACAGACTTTAGACTATTATAGAGTAGGTATTATTATTATAATATTATAATACGCAAGTATCCGTGTACAGAGTGATTCGCCGAGCACTCCCTTTTCCGTCATCCATTTTAACATAACACAGTTATTCACATTTTTTGCACTACTTGGGAGTATCCCATAGAAATTCTGAATTCATACTTCAGTAAATGACAACCCCTCCCCTCTTCTTTGTATAAATCGGTTTACGATTCTACTCATCACTAACACACGCGAGATGGTTGTCAACATCAGAACGGAAACACCGAAAACGCCCTGTATACATATAAATATATTATATTAGATGGCTATTATGTATACGTAAAAACGTCTTTCGTAATCTAAAAATAATGCTTTCAGTGTGCATTGTTTTTGGTTTTGTTTTGTTTATTTTTTTGAATTTTATAATTGAACTCTTACGTGTTTTGGATTCAAAATCAAATACCCATTTCCTACCGGACGGAATATGTTTAACTTACAAACGTATGCCCTCTCCAACATCCATCCATAGCTGTAGGTACCTTCAGATATAATAATAAGAAAACGTATTATTGTTTTTGTTTATTATATTTAAGTAGGTACATCGACTTCACTATAATGATTATAATAATAATATATCAATATGTAAATCGAATTAAATTAAATGCATGTACAGATAGATCTATATAAAACAAAATCAGATACATGGAACAGGCGTATTGATGTATTATTGTGTATAGTACATGCCATTTGTTCGTATTTATATTATACAAATATATTGGTTTCGACAAATAAATGGATTGTTTCGTATCCTGTTTAATTATAAATGTATGTAGTCTGACATGACGTTATAGAATAACATTTGGCAATAAATTTCACGACAAAAAGATTTCTTTCCCAAAACTTGTCAGATGACAAGCAAAAATGACTCATTAATTAACATGCCTGCCTATATATAGGTAAAAGGTATATATGCTATACTAAACAAATTACTGAGACTTATCATAAAAATAATGTTGCATTCGTTATTAACTTCTCGATTATTTGTTTTCATTGTTTAAATGTACTGCATATTTGTCATTTGTTAGTTTTACTTTACAAAAAATATTGAAAAATAAATACGTAATTATCACTTAATTTACCTAAAGTAAAAATAAGAAAATAAAAGGTTAAAAAAAAAATATGAAAAAGTGTAAACATAAATATATAATATTATGATATTACGTTGTACAAAGTGTCAAATTGTTTTGTACACACATTTATTTCATAAGCCAAATTATTCTAATATTATATTATTATTTTTTATAAATTTAAAAAATATTATAATATTTTATGTTTGTTACTCAAGTCATTAATTATGAATAATTTTTATCTTAGGAACTAACGTCCTTGAAATACTTGTATATTTTTTAATTTCCTGTAAATTTTACACATTCAGCAAGCTCTTTACATAAAGCATACATTGTTGTTATTTTTATATTTTTCAAGGAAATTCGTCTAAATCACGTTCGCACTTAAAAAGACCCAATTAATGCCAAATATCATTAATAAAATTACTATTTACTAGTGCCTAGATTGTTTTGAACACATTTGTTTTAATAATAATGTAAAATTTATATTTATAAAAAACTCAATTATTTAATTATTTCTGATACCTTAACTAGTTATTTTTACTTCAGGTATTCACTCATGAGTATATAACTTTTTAAATAACAATAAATACCTAAGTACCTTATTAAAATTGTAATTAAAAAAAGTTTTTGTATTATTATATGAGTACATAATTAGACCACCCACGTTCTAAATATATTACTATTTTTATTACAACATATGTTTATGCATATAACAATACAATATTGTTCAAGTAAATAGTATTCATAAAATGTGTATTGTCAATCAATTAAAACGCTCACCTATTCTAATTTGGATTAATAAAACAAATTCAACGACAAATTTTTAAGTAGGTACCCATCTATTAATATTTATGAAATATCAAATATAAAATTAACCGTTGTTTACCATTCCCGTGACTTTGGCCGAATGCCCACTCTAAATTTACTTGTTACGAAAAAAAACTAACAATAATAATAAAATAATGGTAAAAGTATAATATAATAATACGATTAACCCAGTATTTTTATTAGTGTAGGTAAAAATATATAAAATTCTAAATTTTTCTTTTAAAAACAAAAAGAGTTAATATTTTACAAATCTCATAGAGCTTCTTCGGGTTAGATAATTTATTTTCTAATATTTAAATTATACTACCAAAAACTTGTAATCATTTTAAAATGCATATTGCTATAGTTGCTAAAGATTGAAAACTTAAACTTTAATTCAATTATACATAGTTTAAATTAATACTCAATATACTTTTTAAGTAGCATATTATATGATTTATAATTAAACCAATTGCTATAACTCATGAAAATAATTTAACTAAAAGGACGCCACACACACGCGTGTCGATCCGTCTTACATAATATGTAAATGGTAAATTTGTGTTGTTAGTTTTAATAAAAGAGTGAATTTAATGATTATCAAATTTAAAGTTAAAAACAATATCAGTGTTATTTTGTTTTTTGTTTACCATATTAAATTTTAAACGAGTTATCAGTGTGTAAAATATTAAAATTTGAAAATTCTCAAAACTCGCTTAATTACAAAGAACTATCTAGAGAATAGAAGACGTAATATGCTTACCTTTAAGTTTTGTAAAAGGCTAATTCACTCTAATGTTACAACTCTAAACTTACAACACAGAATTATTAGGACTGTTGAACAAAATTTTGCTATGTTTTCTGATTGTAAGACGAAGACAATAAACGTGCGGGTGTGACGTCTTTTTAAGTATTATAATAAAAGACTTGAAAATTAATTTTATCAAAAGTCATTGTCATATTAAGGATATACTACAAAAGTTAGGCACTTGTCATCGCCCTGCCATATTACTCACAATAGTGCAGGCCATCAACTAATGAATTGTATAGATACCTACCATCTATTCAGTACCTATGTGTAGATTTTCACCGACATCTATCACATTCATAAATTCTAAGCAGAACTCATTTGATTCACAAACGTGAATGATTGATATTTTGTTGAAAGAAGCCAAAGTACATAAGTACACTATTGCTCACATATTTTATTCCCTTTATTTGACCCATTTTTTAGGTTTAAAATATTAGAAGAATAATCTCTCTGGAGTAAACGAGTAAAGTCTATTGGTTCCGTTCCGTAATATATGCATAGAAGGTTTTGAGGTTTTAACTGTCCCAAAAACCAAATACCACATCAAAAGACCGGAAACTTTTCTGTTCTATTTAATGTCACTAAATGTAAAATGTTATTTTTATATTCTAAAACGGTCCAGTTAGTTTGTATGTTTATAGTACAATGTACATAACTAATAACCAGGATTTTGGATTTATAGCAATCGCATATCTGTATTAAATGTGGTAAAATATAGTAGAGTAATTATAAATTAATTAATTTTAAAGTATAAATATATCCAGTATAAAATTTTAATCATTTTCATATTTTTATAGATTTCTTATACTTTTAGGATTTTATTACCGTGATTTTTTTTTCATGTCCTCCGCATGATAAATACATATTTTAAGTTAAATATAAATAAACTTATGACTTACCCGTGTATTAAATATTTGTGGTGGTTAGAGTTTGTAATAGTAACATTTAGTCGTTAGACAAAATACACACCACCACGCGTGATTACCTACAGTAGATAGGTGTTCCTCGTACCTCGTCTACTCAGTCAACCGCGAATATTAATATATCATAATAATATTGTGTTTTGAATACGACTACGAGAAACGACAAGTTAAACGGGCAAATTAATCGAGTCTGCAAATTATTATCGCCGTTTACGCGTTGCGCGGTTAAATTATGTATATATAATATATAATATATAGTGTAAATACAATACCCGTCTCGGTTAGGCGACAGGGGTTGGTTAGGTATAGTAATAATAATAAGTCAAACGAGACACAAGAAAGAGAAGGAATGATAAACCGCTGACGTCATCGTGGTCTTTGTATCTTATTATTATTGTCTTATGAGTGTATAAGACAACGTGATGGTTTGTTGCCGAGTGCCTGTAACATGTAAAATATTTTTAGTTTATAAATATATTGTGTCTCGATGGCATACTTGATAAAAAAATACAATTCATAAAAACGTCCATTGATCAAATATACAACTCATCAGTCATCGAGTATACCAATTGGTCCAATGACATTTTTTTTTTTTTAGTTTGGCTTAAAATTCCACGTTCGTCGTCTTACGTATTTTAGATATTCTGTAGATTCCATTATCTTCCAATATTACGAATCTGGGACGTTGCGTTACCTTCTACGCGTACACTATTAATTAGTCTTTCGTATACATGTAATGGCGTACTCGTATCTATTGTTGGGTTCCTATTTGGCTATATTTAATAGTTTTAGCACAATGTTTAAATTTAGGTTTTCGGTATAGCTAAGGGTTGACTAGCAAATAATGGGCTCGCATTAATATATCGAAAAATATTTATGATGTTTATGTGAGTCGATACATTTTGCTGGGTCGGTAATAACTTAACTTACGTCAATATTTCGTTTTATTAATTAGCAGTTTAAATAAAAAGCATGAAAGTTGCGTATAAAAATTTCTAATACGTCCCACAAAAGCCTAAAGAAATTAAATTGTTATGTCGATAATTATGACGATCGCTTAGAATAAAAAAAAACGTATAACAATTTATGTTATTTTGTAACTAAATGTATAATATTATGCGTAATAAATAAAAAAATATTACTTTTATTGGAAATTCAATATTATTATTATTGACGAAAACTAAAAAGTGCTATTGATAAATTAATTTTTGAATTTTTGATTTATTACGCGAGAAGAGACATTACACCATCTTTTAATGAAATGTTTTTCATTAACTTTGTCCTAGATCTGACGCGTATTTAATATTATAATATACTATACGACAGCAGGCAGCGTTGTTGTAGTCGTCAGCTGGCACATCACCCCCGTCTTAGCTGTGTTTTTGTGTGCTATATTTTGAAAATGCAAATGCGCAGTAAATAGTAATAAACAATTAGATATTCCAAGAAAGTACATATCAAATTTTCCGAAAAAATAGTTTCTGTATGAATAATAACATTTTATGGTTGTTGATTGGGGCTTTTATACAATAAACTCGTTTGGCCACATGTGCAGTAGTTTAGTCTGTTTCTAATGTTAAATTATGTATTTTTTCATAACATATCATTAAACTGCAGTTGTGTTTTTTGGCTGCGTACAATTATTATCTAACGTATTAATACTTATAAACGTAGGCAAATTACGAATGATTAATAAGGTATAGGCACGTCTAAACACTCTTATCCTCTCGGTCCATAGAAAAAGGCGAGCAGAACAACGTTTTGTATAAAAAAAAAAAAAACAAAATAATAAGCACAGTATTATTATTATTATTATAGCTTATCATCATCATCATCTTCGTCATTACTACCCCGATAGCGGCGATAAACGACATTTATCCACGTGAATGTTGAAACGTATGTTATTCGTTAGTAAATAACGATATTAGACGGCTTATGACAGCTTTCGTCTCGTTTCGTCTAGGCGATAACTAAAAATAAACGCCACGCCCATGCTAAATTATTTCCCAGGAGTGCTTTCGTTTCGTCCGTAACACGGCACCGAAGACGTCCAAGTAGTTCAACATAGACAGATACTCGGATGAACACGCAAATCTTCACCGTATCGTCCTATGCCTCTATTAATCTCTATTCTCTTACACTAACCCGTTTATGAAAAAACAATAATGTTATCTCTTTCCAATGTCTACCCCTGACAAAACTCAATTGCAGGATTAGTGATTTATTAAATTACCTAATAAATAAATAATTAAACGAGGTGTTAGGTATATAACAAACGGGTTGCCTGCTCTTCACGCCATTCTCTCGCCTCTTGATAGTCTTATTGTATAATATAAATTCATTATGCTTACCCGTTGTGCAGATTAATTTGTTTAACATTGTAATAATAAAACATTCAGGAAGAGAAGCGTACAGAGTGCTCTCTAATCTATCTATTATTCGTTTTATTCGTACCTACCTATCCGTTGGCCGTTTATGGACATTCTTTTTTTCTTTTAATCTATCAGCTGATATATTTCAAAGTCGTTAGTAGTTTAGAAATAATTAGTGTTTAACTACGTTGGAAGATGAGCCATATCCGGTTACTATATCGTGGCTACGCGAATAATACGATCGATGTATGTATTTATAAGTCGATCTTCAATTGTTTCTTTTTTCGAAAATCGAACTGAAAAAACACGTATGCCAATATACCTAACTATAATTAGGAAGTATACAACGAACGCGGTGGTATTCGAGATTATTTCCCCGCGGGTGGACGGCCGTACAAGCTAATAACTAATAAGCTAGGAAGTGATATATCAAGTGGAATATCACACGTTATTTCGGAGATCCCTCTATCGGCAATAGGACCAATGCTGCAGTATTAATATCGACTTATCTGCAGATTGCGGTCGCGCGCCGTTCGCTATTGTTCACGGCAAATCGCATTTTAACGATATTACTACATCACCGGGCATTTAATCGATTTAATAACACCAGCGGGTTTAACACTGATCGCGCATACTATAACCACATCGTAATCGGAAAAAATAAATAAATCAAATGCAAATACGCGTTATTTGTACGCCTATAATATGCATTTCTCATGAGTGTGTACACACCGAACGTATATATATATATATATATATATAATTCCACTGTATATACACGTATATAATATACAATGTATTATGTATAATGTATATACACGGCGGTATTATTCACAGCGTACGCGTGTTATTATTATTGTTACTTATTATACATTGTAATGTTCAACAAATATCGTACTGGTTGAGTCGATAAACATTTTGCCGTGTATACATTCCCATGCGTGGTGCGGTATTACGGTACACACATTATATTATTATGATACACCGCGTGCGTACGTAATAATATAATACGTGTGCCGATTAAACATTAGAATTTCGTTGATTCCATAAAATTTAGTATCGGTACGGCCTGCAGATAAATACGTAATATTATTTCGTACCACTACGATGACTAACGACATAGTATTAGGTATTCTATACGGCTGTGTCGCATTAATATATTATTGCGATGGGTTTTAATAACGCGATGTTGCGCGGTATGCACAGCCGCGAGTTCTCGAACTATAATTTTTCAAATACGTTTTGGGCCAAAAAAAAAAAAAAAATGAGATTGACTAGTTCCTACGTCCGTAATTACCAAAACCATATTTCATGTACCGCATATATATATATATATAGGTATACCTACAACGAGAACGCCCTACTGTTAAAAATTATCCAGCGACGGGACGCGGGCAAACTAATTCATTCAGTAGATATACGATATAGTAATTAGTAACTGAGAAATCATTACTCAAAACACCATATATTTTTTGCCATGTTACAAGAGACATCGTCATTTTGTAAAGCCCTGTCGTTTCCCTTGTTACCAGCTAAACGCCTGTGGCCTGCATTACAATTTGATGGTATAAACTATACAGAGTGTAACAGAGGGTAAAGTTGAATTGCGCTTATATTTTGTCTGCATTTATTTTTAAAAACGTGTTCTTATTTTTTTTTTCAAATTCAGTAAACAGCCACTGCAATTTCAAAATAATAATATATGAATATGTATTCATAGCGTTTATTTCTAAATGAATTAGGTCGTGTAATAGCGTGATTTTGATAACAAATCGATCGATACACACACACACATGCGATTTTCAACTAAAAATGATAATGATCGGATCGAGTGTTACAATTCCAACGTTACTTTTTTAGATACCGAGTAAAAATCGATCAATTTGGTTTAATGTAATTCAATAATCCCCGTAATAGAAATAGTAGACTGATGTAATTAACTACCTAAATAGTTAGGTCCAATAAGGGACAAAAATAAAAACTTAAGTTGTCGCAGTTGTCCGATGTTTATGTTACACTCTGTATAGGCTGTTCATTTGTAACCGCAATTCGAATTATCGATAGAGAGTAGATCGTGACGAATAATATTGAACTTTTCAATTGAAATTGTATTAAAGCCATTTTTCTTTCGTACGTAGGTTGTAGGTAGGTACCTAAATAGGTACTATTGTGTCTTCGTATCGCAACACAAAAACTGTCATATCAATATGTCGTTGTAAAATATGGATGGATACGTGCAGTGGAAATCAGAGATATGAGAGTCGTACATGGCACATGGTATACTACAGCAAAACAAGTATACCGACTTAACTGTTCTAAATGTTTAATAAATTTACCGTTTACTTCAAAACAAAATTGGTAGATTGGTAATAAATGAAAACCAAACCTATATTATGCCGATTGAAATACTTTAAATTTCACAACCTTAATTAGAATCGTAGTTATATAGTATTAAATGTTAGTATAATAGTATATATTGCAGACGGCCTGTAGTGAAATATTAGCGTATTTTTAGTACTATATTATTTTTCGTTATCTTTATCTGACCATATTGTCAAATCGCCTATAATTTATGTGACAACAGTATGGGCAGTGGGCACATAATGATAACGCGAAATTAATTGATTTTACTTCCGTGGTTTGGCAGTTTGTATTGATATTATTTTACTTTTGACTATAATTTAAATATACTACAGCTAAGCTTTCACTCTACTCCAATAATTATAGATGGCGATTTTAAAGATGGTATATTATGCAAATACTATAGAAGTAACATTTTTTATATATATTTAAAATATATGTGTAATTATAAATGAATACTAATTGTATGTGATCTTTTAATCAAGTCTCTAGTATGTTTTATATTCATATTAAACATAACGCATAGTAAAATAAATATTAACGTACTTTTATGTTTATTTAAATTTTATCAGTTGATTGAAAATTAGTTATAAATTATGTTGATTAAATTAATAGTTATTTCTTATTAAACGAATTAATAAAATAAATATATTTATTAAATACAGATTCACCAATTTAAATAATGATCTCGTATATTATTAATTGGTGTTTTCGTGAATCGTTATCAAGTAGTAGTACTATAATCCTTATAAATGTTATATCCGTAAGAGGACATAAGAGTACAATTTTTGTATACGACTTACACTGATGTAATATGGTTGTTTTAACCATTATTATTAAATATAGTTATCTAACCTCTTATTAAAGAGGGTTTTTGTTTAATATTGATAAAGATTAATGTTAACGTATATTAGAATAATATTGATTGTTTGTTATTAGAAACTTTGTTTAATATTTTTATTTAAAACAATTTAGTATTATAAAAAGATAACTAAAAAATAAAATAAAAAATAATAAATACTAGGCAATTAATTTCTAAAAAATAAAAATATAAATAAAAACGTCCGAAAAATATAAATGGTAGGTATTATTTTTTATGATTGATATTATAGGTTATGATACCTCAATTTAAATAATGTAATCATAATTAATGAAAAATGGAGAGAAGTTTTTACTATATTTTATGAATGTAAGCCGTAAGACAAAGAAAAATATTAACTGATCAAGTGAGCTCCTCTTAGCTCTTAATATTGATATTAAATGATTCATAGTTATTATTATTATTTTATTTTAATATAATTTTGCAAAATAATATTTAACAGATTTTTGGTTCTTTTTTCATAAATATAATACACTATAGATTATGAGTTGACTTAAATAAGAATATAACGCGTTTTACTCGCTACGCTGTAATAGCAACTTACTTGCTATTCACATAATATATAGGTACCACAGTTGTATTTGCGAAATCCTCACTTAAAAGGATTTAATTCTCGTTATGGTTGGAAAAATAGACTAAGTAGTTAAAAACCAATTATATAAATACTAAACCAAATTGAAAATCCCTTCTGTGTAGTTCACAAAACCCGTTACTTTCAGATTTTAAAAAGTTTTTGGTAATTTTCTGTCACTATAATTGTGTATATTGTGTATTTATGCACATGTGTGTGTATATATTATATCAATAGTATACATATGTACGACTACTGCACACTATTAAATAAAAACAAAAAATGTCACTAATAGAATTGAAGTATAATATAACCGTATTAAATCAAAAAACTAAAACGTAACATAATATTACTAAATTTACTTTGATGTAAATTAAAAATTATTTGTAATTGACATTTTATTTCAAAATAAAATAATTTTATTCACTTTTAAAACTTTTTTTTATTATTGTGTAACTTGTGTAAATAACATGTAACTTCTGCAAATCTCAAGGATCAGCAACACTTTTCTATATCCATTATATTACGTCGGATATTTTGAAAGTTCAGATTTTTATAGTGGAGTTAAAATAAAAAGATTTCATTTTAAAGTGCTGAAATAAACAATAGGGAACAGATATCAGAGAACCTTTTTAAAGATTCACAAAAGCCCTCGAAATTCTGAATAAAAAAATAAAAACTTGTTTTAAAATATCAAATTATTTTGCTGTTTAAAAACGATGAGTTTGTTGTTTAAAAAACGAAAATTTATCAGATGTAAAAATGCTTGTCGAATGAAATTAAAATATATTTTTAGAAATATTTCAAATGCGTACAATTATTTGTACAATTAACCGGTATGTATATGCATTATATTCAGCAAGAAAATATTTCTCATTACAGGGTCTATTAAATTTAAATTACTCAATTAATTTCCCTGCTGTTAAGAAATTCTAACATTTTTGATGTGCGTACCAAGAAAATTATATAAGAATAAATAATGCATAATATATTATTATACATCAATCACTCACACGACAATGTTTTGATTGTCAAAGAAATTATAGCTCAAGATTTTTCGAAAAGTTAACATCATGAATAATGGATATGGGTGCGTGGTTTGTGTGTTAATAAAATAAAGTTTCGATGTTAATGAACTATATGCCACCGCACAATTTGTTTTACGAATGTACAGTAAACGGAAAACCTTTACCGTTCACGTGCGAGTTCTTAAAAAAAGGTATTCCTATAATATCACAGTATCGTCACAGTGAATATTATTATTAATATATTCTTGAGCTTATCTATAACTGTTGTTATAGTCTCACATTATAGACTATAGAGGTTATTTATTAAAACTCCAAATATTTTAATTTAATAGTATTGATGGATCTTGTCTAAAATAAATAAATATTATACAATACGCAATAAATGTATTATTAAGTTTAAAGTTATTTAATAATAATAATATATTGTAATAACGTATTTGTGAAATATTTCAGATTCTTAATATTATTGGAAAATATTTTTAAATTTATTTGGATATGTGTAATAATACTATTATGAATGTATCGGTGAGCCGAATTTATCCAATCCGGCCCTGTGATTATTTATCAATTTTAAAATGTATTTTTTGTTACTCTCGAAAAATGTTTTTAAAAAAAATATATAATACCAGTATCTATATGTCGTCTAATACCTCTAAACCGCGCAATACATTGATCTAATCATTTAATGGCTCATTTCAAAAAGTAATACTCGTTCGTTATTATTTGACACAGTTATCCGTTTGATGCAGTTACCAGTTACTCTCAAATGAACCATGAAAATTTATCGAGCTCGTTATTATTGGGGATACCAATCTGTGCTATAAATTTAAGAGTGTTCTCTCTCCTTTTGATTTCCGGGGAAAATATCGTTGGAAAACGACAAGACCAGGTCTCGCCACAAAAGAAGATCAATAGGTTGCTTTGGTGTTGCTAGAAACTTTTTTCCATGCGACTTGAAAAAAATATGGAAAAAGGTAAGACTTTTTTATAGGATTTAACATGATTTTGTAATTGTGGTTTTATCCGGAAATAAATGTGATATACATGACTTTGTATATCCTGCCGATGGGGCTATGGCTTTGTATACGGAAAAATGACTGAGAACACACAAACAAACAGCATAATATTATAATAAATGCTAAACAGCATACATATTACTCGTACACACAGTACGTCTCTTAAAATTATTTTTCCAACTATAACGGTTTTGTGATACAAATGTTTCAAGTCAAAAATCATAAATTATGTATGTAATAAAATAACTTTAAATAATAATCAACATGTCTATTATTGGGGGTGGAGATAGAATAGATGATATTTCAATTACTTATATATTTAGTACTATCTAACTGTCCTAACTAAAATTACTAAATTAAGGTTATTGAATGTATTTAAAATTTAAAAAAAAAAAAAACATTTTTGTTTTAATATTTTAGTAAAAATTATAAAATAACACATTAATGAACTTTATAGTTTGATTTAAGATTTAGAGTAATTATATTGTATCACTTTCGTAATATGTTTACATGCAATGTACGTACTACATACCTACGTATAACCATTGATAAATATACAATTATGATATTTAATCAATGGTATAGGCGTATATCATCACTACATATCATATAATTTATGATGGTCAGTTTGATAGATGTGTAAGTACTAGTTTTATGTACCTATTATAATTTATAACATTGTATAATGCATAAATATGCTTGTATACAGATAATGCAATTTTGAGAGTTTTAAATTAAAGAGTTTAAAAAAAACCTATAAATATCTATGGAAACGCGGTGAGAAGATTTATAGCTCTGGTGTAAAATATTGGCCAATACTGGCTGGTGTAATACTACACCCACTCAAAATCAATTTCAAAATAAGCTTCCAAAAATATATTCTTCTCGATTCTCTTAAAAATTCGAATTTCTTAATATTTTTTTGATATCCTTCTGAAAACTATAAAAAAATTCACATTACTACATAACTTTAAAATGCTTGGCTGCTTATTAAATCACAATGCATTTGTGCAGCAGTCAAAAATTATTATTCATCTTATGTTATTGTATAGCCAGCAGTCAGTTATCAATTATTATTCGCTATTGTCTGAAAAAAAAAATCATAAAATACATGCACTACTGTAATAAGTACCCATAAAATATTTTATTTAATATATGCGTATACACATTTCTTTTATATTTCTTATGATATCGTTATTGTGAAATGATTAATCTGTCTACGTTTAATACAGACCTAACACTTTGTATAGGTATTTTTTTTTCATTATTGTAAATTATAACATTGTTTATTTTAAATATTATTCACGTACCGTATAAAAACTATTATTACTATTATTTAATTAATTATTAATTATTCTTTTGGAACAAAAAATAATTTCACTTATATATAAATATAAAATATAATATTTACTGTGTATCTAGCATTATAAAATGATCTTGTCTGAGCAGAATGAAGAAAACAGTTTTATAAGTCGTTATTGTTATTTCTATGATACGTTGGATTAAACTTGAACCCCAAAACGGCTTAAATCTAACTTTAAAGTATATCTCGTATAGATAAGAACACTGCGAAAATACCTCGGAAGTCTAAGATTCAATATATAATATGATGTACTAAAACAAAATACTAAATTTTTATCTCGACCCTTCTTCAAACAGTGGTAGGTATATTAATAATATAATTAAAATTTGAAGATTCATCAATTCCCGTGTTTATTGGTTATTAAAACAAACGTACAACATTTATAATTTTATCACTATGCACAATATATGCGATAGGTAAAAGATGATTCATGATTATATTTAGCATTGCGTCAGAATAAACCAGTAATTTTCTTTCTACATTTTTACTTTTTTTTAATATCCCTTTTCAGAATGTTTTTAGATATTTCTATTTATAACTAATTTTTAACGTTTATCTTTCTTTGGTACAATTATAGAGAAGATATTTTAAATAAATTATGACACAAAATATTTATCAGGAATTTTCACGTATTAATATTATTGGATTAGTGTTTAGTATGTACCTAGTTACCATCTACACATAATAATGCTTGCAAAGCGTGAGTTGTTGAGTGGTAATGATCACGTGGAGAAATTCTTCTTCTTCTAAATGTACAATTATAGTATATAGTAGATATAAGTAATAGTTAAATATTTCAACTAATATAAAATAATGATGAATTTATCTACTTATACATTTAAAATAAACTATGTTTTAAATCATAATTTTATGTCAAAATACCCATTGTATAGAAATATAAAGTTTATATTTATTATATAGTTTATATTATTATTATTATTATATTTATTACACGCTAAATATAAAATTATAAGAACAAATTTGGGTAAGTAATAAAAAAAATAAAAATAAAAATAATAGAATATTAACCATTATACCACGAACTCGACTTAAAAACTTTGGTCAGTTAGTTTCCAACCAATGCTATATTATTATTAAATATTTGAAAGCAGTAACATATTTTAACAAATCATGTGGCATTGCGGCGGAGCCATTATTATACGCGAATAGAGGTACAAATAGTTTTAAGATTTTATTAATAATGGGTATGTTTACAACATTGTATTAAACTACTAACATTTGAAAAATTGCTTTTTTAAATTACAACTTATGTCAAATTTTCAATCTATAGACAGGTTATGTGAAATCATTGAAGCACTCTTTGTATACATAAAGTACACAATAAGCAATAGATTCAATATTAGAACCGGGAAGACTCTCTGCTGATACAACAAACATATTATATAGTAGGTTTCTAGTGTACTTCGTCGATGAGAAAGTCACTGTTATGAATGTGTTAAATTTGAATTCAATAATAAATGATTGCATACGAAATACGATTCTTTTCAGCCTCTCTTGCTGAAGGATATTTTATAATTTATATTTTCTTTTAGGTAGGTACTATATTAGTAATTTTTTTTTTTATTAATTAAATTTAAAATGTATCAAAATAAACACATGCTATTATAAGTCTTAAAATCTAATTACAAGGATAATGATATTTACATGCTATATTAAGTTATTACTATTATAAGTATTTTTTATTAATGTTTAAAATTTAAAATTTGATTTTCGTGTGCGCTGACTTTTGATAGTAGGAAGTCTTGAGATAATCGTGGTTTTAAACGTCAGTTTTTTGTTTTGGTTCCTGGGTTGTAGTGTCGTGCTCCACCAAGGGTTTTGAAATTGGTGTGGACATTTTAAAACTAGGTTAGGTTTTATCCAGTCTTGAGGAGAGGTATTTTTGTGTCGTTATAAATTTATCTATTTCTCATAAACTGTTAATATATGGTTTTTACACATATTTTCAAAAATTTGATTTAGTGGATTTGGATTTTGTTAATTTTGGTTGAAGAGGTTGCTGCCCACAGTGAGCTGCAGATATAAGTGATAAGTGGTCGGATTATTTTAGTGTACAGTAAGATAGATGATTGTATTCGAGGGGTTAATTTATAGTTAATTTAGGGTTAAAGGGTATTCATTCTTGAATACTCTTGGGTGAATTTTTTATTTAAATGAATTTCCCGCGTTAATTTTTCGTCTAAGACATACTAATAAGATACTTGACAGAGACATATAGTCATCTCTATTATTCCATTATATTGCTTGCTTATCTGTGAGAATGAGATGGGGATTTTTATATCGTTTTAGAGTAAAGATTTTTACTTTACTTTTTGTTCAGGTTCAAGTTCCATTTTTTGAATCGGGTAGTCACTGTGTTTAGAGATGTTTGGAAATTTTGAATTGAAGATTCCTGGGAGTTACCTTGAGATATTATTTTTGTATCGTCCATAAACATCGCCAGTTGACAGTTTGGAGGAATGTAGTGAGGTATGTCGTAAGTACTATTTTAAAAATATATAAAGTTTTCAACGTTTTTGACCCAGCTAAAACTGAATAATCGACGTTTAAAGAAAAAACTAAAAAAAAAAATTCGAAATATCATTAAAGGACTAAGGATATTTAAAAAATTATGCCAAGTGTAGGAAACGATAAATTATAAATATTTTGTAATAATTTCAAATATTTACGATTATTCGTTAATCGTTTTTAAATTCCAAAAAAATAAAAAAATCTTTTGATGAGAAATCGCTATTTAATGCATCAATATTCAATTTTGTTAATATTTAAACTTCAAACGTTCATAAAAAATATTTGTAAATTTACGTTTAACATTTTTTTTTTTTTATTTCACAGTAACTTATGAAGTACCTAATACAAGTACCTAAAACATTAGGTATAAATATCACTAATTTTATAATACATTTTTGAATACAAAATTATTTGCAAATTTTCGCAATTTTGACGAATTCTATGAAATATTGAAAATGTTTTATGTAAATGTATGATTTAAATTTCAAGTAAATATTTAAGTTTATTAAGTTACACAAAAAAAACAAAATCGATTTTGTCAAACATTGGTTTTGCGTAATAATTTCCGCTTTTCTTTAATTTTAATTTTACTTTTGACCTTTTCCCACAAAGTACCAACTATATCCAATTTCATACTAGAATTACCACCAAATTTGAAAATTGGAGAATTTTTACTGTCTTAAAATGTTATAACATAAAAAAAACACATTATCGTATACCAATATATACATTCTTGCTCCGCTCAAAATCCAAAATTATGAAAATAGATCAACGGTTATCTACATTTTTAAAATATTTTACATAATAAATTCTATCATTATTTTTAATTTATTTAAATTAAATTGTAATTGTATGTGATGTGTACAAAATTATTGTTATGATTATTTATATTTTGTTTGTTATAATATTTTATTTAATACAAACAATTTAAAAATATACATTGTCATTTTAAACAATATCTTTTTTTGATGTAGAACTTGTATATTTGTAGTTTCATATTATTATTTTAATTAATATAAGCAATGGAATAGCCGATTTAACTAAAAACCGTACGATATTTTATTTTTTTTTATATAATTCTAGTTAATGTTATGTGACTCTTGCAGAGACTAATTGTTTTATACAAAGCTTAAAAAATAAATATATTTGTGTGCGTACCCTACACAAACATTAAAAGTTAAAACCCAGTGAAGTAGGAGAATAATATGATGGGATTTCATCCCTCCAAATTTTTCTATTGAAATATTTCTTTACTCTATTTAATTTCTTTCGAGAACTATAGCGTCCACTTCAAAAATAAATCGTATAATATAATATATTTTATACTTACCACGTTTAACCTGAATACATTTGTAAATAATAATTACTTTTTTTTTACGGACGTTATATAATATTAAAATCTGAGATACATAACTTTATGGCTTTATGCGTCGAGTTATGTAGCACAATACCGTTATATCGTTGTACGAGTATACCATATAGTGTACCACGCGTGCAGCATACAATGAGATTTCTTTCCAGTCTTTAGAAATATTTAACTCTATAATAAACGTTCAACACCCACACCCGATGTAAATTAAAAATAATATTAATGATACACATTTACTATAATAAAATTAATTTTTTTATAATTTATTATATAATCTGTAAATATGTTTTTTTTACTAAAGTATAAGTGAAGTATAGAAATGGTAGTGACTGTAGTCTTAAAAGGAGGATCCATCCAGTGATGGACTTTCATACGTATAATAAAAAAATGATTTACAAAAATATTTATTGAATACACCAACCATCATAATATATTTTTATATAAAATATATCATATACGCGTGTGTGAAGTACTATAGCTACAAATGAATCGTATAATTGCGTAAATAATAATAATAATAATAATTATTATTATTATTATAATTATATTTATAATCGTATAAATGCGTTTACATATTTTTTTATCGAAATATTTTTATTTTTAAATTTGCACGCGCGGTTTATCACGGAGTCCATATATATGCAAGCCCATTACGCTATATACAATAAAATACGTATCGACGGCCAGATGTAAGCAAACATTGTGGAACTTGACATTTCAACCGGTAAAATGTAAACATATCCCTGTCAAATTATGACGCATATTATGTAATAGAATAATATTATAATTTTAGCTTTTTAGGTGTCCGAATGAACGCATATGGATCGCGGCGCGGTGTCGTACACTTATCGTTGTGCCTTATATATACTTCGTGTACGAGTGTACATGCTGTTGGCTCGGCGGCGGCGGCGGCGGCGGTGGTGGTGAGGCCACATAAACGTTTTGGATTATTTTTGGGGAGGAGGGTGGTAGCGATGGGACACCGTCGGGCGGGTGGTTGGAGACGGGAAGGGAAGTGCGCTTGGGCCGGGCGACGTTTCTTTTCACTTGGCCTATTTGCAAACCACCACCACCACCACCACCGTCGCCGCCGCCGCCACTGTTCCTCGCTACGGTCGGATTGTATACATATATATATATATATATTTTAGTGTATAATATAATAGAGGTGACGGCGGCAGTGGCAGATACAGAACAGCAGCAGCACCAGCAGCCGCCACCACCACCGCCGCCGCCGCTTCTCCGCACTTTACGCACCGCTGCCTTGTTCTTAAAACTCTCTTCGCGTGTGCATCCATTCGGCGTGTTGTAGTGTACAAGAGAGTATATGTATAAGCATAAAGCAAAGACCACCGCCGCTGTGTACGAGAAACCGAGAAATGGTGAGTACGTGTGCGAGCGCGAGCGCGTGTGTGTGTGTGTGTGTGTGTGTGTGCGCGCGCTCTCGGAGGCGAAGACGAGGGGGCGGGGGTAGCGAGCGTTTGTCGGTGTGTGAGGGAGAACAGAGAGGGTGAGAGAGAGAAATATGCGCGCGCGCGTGGTAAAGCTTCACCGCCGCGGTCGTCCGCGCCGTCCGCCCCGGGGGGGTGGCGAGGAAGCGGCGAATGGGTCGCGACGACGGTCGCGCTGTCGGGCGCGGCACGGGTCGAGAAGGGTTCGTAAAAACGGGGACGACGGCGAAACGAGATCGATACTGCCCCAGTCCCGGGGACGCGGTCCAAAAGCTCCACCGCCGCACGATCGCGCGCGCACACACACGCGCACACGCACACGTATACACGCACGCTATACACACCGTGTATAACTCCATATAGAGCTCTGCCCGGTTCGCCGACGCTTTTTGGCCTCGTTACGTGCCGCGAATGAGAGGCGTTTCACATATACATATTATATATACACGCAAAACGTATATAGCGCTTTTTCCCCCACCGCGACCCTCATCGGCACACCCCCGTCGTAACGCTCTACGACTGTACACCCCCCCCCCCCCCGACAGTCCGCGTTTAGAACCCATACACACTATTATATAGTCTTCCCCGGACCACCGACCACCCCCTCGTCTACCCATATACCCATATACCCATATATATATATATATATTTACATATATACACACACGCGCGCACGCACACACGCCAGAGCTACCTACCCATTATACGCGACGCCATCCCCGTGTCATCGACACGCAAGCGGCAACTTACCCGTTCGGTATACGTGTGTATAGGTATGTATATATGTCGCACGCGCGCAGCGAGAGACGCACATAACGCTCACCCCGCCGGTGCAGTACACACGCACACACAGAAACGCATATTATATACTATGTGCGCCTACGTGTATATACGTAATGCGTGTGCGTGTGTATATACATATATATCATTCCAATCAAAAACACGCCAATGGCTTCGGTGGTGGACGAAGATGATTTCACTACAGTTCTCTCTCGCTCTTTCCCGGCCCTTCTCTCGCACTCGGCGTGTCTCTCTTTTTCTCTCCGTACATATCCCTTTCTCGTGTGTTCATGATAATAATATATATATATGTATATATAGCTCGTGCGACACTATAATATACGCGAGCGGAGGGGGCGTGGTCCGCCTAATAATTTTATTATTTTTTTCCCGGAATAATTTGTATCGGCCCTCTATATCAATACGTCGTACATATACGCTATATAATACACATGACATATTATATCGCGCGCGTATATTATTATTATTATCGTGTGTACCACCCGCGAGCATATTATTATATATATATGTACGACGCGCGCGTATATCGTATATCGTGTCCGCGGCGCGGTGTTTTCGAAGAGTATATAATATAATATAATAATAATATGTGTGTGTGCACCACTTCTCGCCGCCGTCAAGCGGTGTTGTCTGCGTCGAGCACACATCCCCAATAATCGCATCTGCACCGCCGTAATAATATTATATTATTTATAAACCTACACAGTACACACACACGCGCATATACATTATATATACGCGCGTACAGAGTGTGTTCCGCATATAATACGGTAAACCTATATAATACGCGCGTCCGACGAGATATGCGCGTGTTATGACGTATATACTATTATACGCGGCGGCGGCCGTCTTATTTGCAACAACCCGTCATTTTTCTAATCCCTTTTCGTCACGGTTTTCGTCTCGGGCGATTAACTTTCCATCGGCGTTCGTCGATACAGTCGCCGCGTTCGGAAACCGGCCGAGAGAATATTTATTATTATTTAAGGATTCATATTTTCCGTTGTCGTTTCACTGCTCCGCATCCATTATATACCGTGCCGCGCGGCGTCCCCGTGTATACGCACTGCAGCCATCCGCCGTTCTGACAAATTAAAGTTTCCGTTTCATGGCGATATCGTTATCGAGCCGTCGAGTTTTATTGTTCATATTATATATATATAAGTCATGAACTGTTGCATTAGAAATATATACACATATATACGTTATATATGACCGGTATGAATTATAAATATTTTCGTTTTAGACCCGATTTTATTCATAATTTAACGGTACGACACGCATACCTCTTACTTCTTATAGGTACCTATATACATAGGTAAAACCTATTATGTTTTATGAGTTGCATAATGCTTTAAAATGACACCAAAACTAGTGCTTTTAAACCTTGAAACATACACATTGCATGTATTAGCATTCTAAGTTAATTCTAACCAAAAATTCTTACAATAATTAGCCATAGAATATTTTTTTTAAAATAACGATCTTAAATGAGTGCGTGTATAATAATATTTTATATATTATTTTTTATATTATTTTACGGCTTAATATTATTATTATCATAACTAAGTGAATTGTTTTAATGTTTCATGAATATAAATGTCTATTACCGAAACCCATTAAAAATCTGTACGAGAACTAAACCTTAAAAATTAATCTGTATATTACTATTAATAGGCGTTAATTCTTAAATCACAATAAATGGTACACACATTTTTCTCAACGAATACCTATTATCTTGTATTTATACCACAAACTTTATTTTTTTCTATCGTACATCGTGTAACGATGTAAAATAACTAACTAAAAAATATTGATTAGATATTTAATTTTTAAAATCATAAGATTTCGGAAATGTTTAATTAGTTTACAATAAAAACAAATTAAGTTTTAGTGTATAAAATATCAAAATATTGCAAAATAGAATACTGAAATTTTATATAGGTAAATATAATCAGGTCGTATGGTATTATATTTAAGGAACTTATTTAATATAACTTACAACATTTTCAAATTCATAACATGTTTAATGTTCATTGGTCATGTTTTAGTATTCATATAAGCTTTAAGTTTTTGTTTAAAGTTACAATCAAAAGAATAAATGAGTTTTAGTCACGATATAGGCTTGCTAGTTTACTGTATATAGCAATGTACCTATACCAACAAATTAAATAACACCTGTAGTTGAGAAATATGTAAGTACCAACCTAGGTAATTGTTTTTTTTTCAAACATAATACTCTTAAATATAAATGTAAAAATAAAAATACTATTTTCATTATTTCTAAAAGAAGAAGATTCTAGAAAAGATTGACGGTGAAATAAAAAATACATGAACAATTTATTAACTCCAATAAAGAATATTTTATAAAAGAAAGTTTATTCTCAAAAATGTAAATAAAAGTACAAACACAGTCTAATATGTTTTAAATAGATTGAGCAAGGAAATTTCACTAATATACCAACACGATACTTTAAAGTTTCCCTGATAACCAAGTAAAAAAATGCTCAGTCGTTGTCTATTGTTTACATAGGAATTTTAATTTTTAGTACATTTTTTTAGGTTAAAACGAGTGTTTTGATTGTTGCAAAAGTTAGATGTACATATGTTTTTGTGTTTTGTTAAGCGTGTTACTCGTTAGTTTTACGTGTATGACCTAAATTATTAGATTTTCAACAAAATAACTGAGAACATTTTCATGAAACAGAAATAAATTTAAAATTATTTCAAACGTTTATACACGCGTTTATTTCAATACCATAGCTATCATGGCTATACTTAATAACTTGGCACAAATAATATCTTGATTTACCGTCAACATTATTAGCTACATAATTTTTTGACGGAATTTGCACATTTTAAATTCTAATATCCCTACTCCATACAATATTCTACGTTGAAATCTTAAAAATATGAATTATAAACATTATTTTATAATAACGTTTATAGTGTATACCTGGTATAAGTTATTTATATATTATAATTTTTATTTTATTCAACAAAACTCTCGGCAACAGGGACCATTGGAATATAAATTTACATATTATATTATATTTAGTTGAATAGATTGATGATAATAATAATTTTGATGGTAGTGAAGATAGAAAATTTATTGAATGTTTGAGTGATTCGGTCAGTGATTCCGGAAGCTTAGAATTTTTTCTGTCCTGGCTAAATGCCTATATGCCACTGCATTCTTTAAAAGTATGTTAGATGTTGTTATGAACCCCGCAGGAAATACATATAGGGGCATCTTCTTTAACCATTAAGTTTAGTTGTGTGTTATTGTAGTGTGATAAATTCTGAGTCTAGTCATAATTACTTCACGTTATATATATGTAGGTACAATATATCTACTTATTGGAATATTTTCAAGTATTTACATAATATACATATTATAATTTAATACAATTTTAGATTATTACAATATAAAACGAATTATGACTTTTAAACATATTTTATATTTAAATAAATGTTTTGGTTTTTTTTCGTAATGTAATAAAATCACTTTTTTACAATAAATCATATTATTATTTGTTATCCATTTGAAGTTGTAATAGCTATACATTTTTATTTATCTAATTAAGACGGAATATAATCTAAGTATTTAAACCTATCATTAATTTTTATTCTCTAAAAATGTATTGTTTAATATAGTATAATAATTTATGAGATAAAATCATGTCATAAAATACTATGTTATTTATTTATTTATTTTTGTAACATTTAGATTACCCTATACATTAAAATTAAACCATTAGTTTCAACAATTATTTATGTTTATCAAATTTTATTATTTTACTATTAAAACGGGTTGTTATTAGTTTATTACATCGGTAATTTTTATATTTTGACTCAACACATTTTGGCATCGTTCCCATTATTTCCAAATTACAACTGGAACGAAAAATAATTTACATTCATTTTTTTAAGCTCAGAATTATAATCACTACGAGAAATGTTGAACAAAACTGAACATCTGTTTTATTTAGATGTCCTTTTTTCTATCGGGTATATAAACTTTAGCAGGTGTTGAAGTGTATCTAGTTTTAGTTTTTAAGTCCTTTAAGGCTTTAAGATTAACATATTTTGTAAAAAAAATGACCTATATTTTAGATTTAACAAATTGATCAGTATAAATAACTATCAACATTTTCTTCTTAAAATATAGTGAAAGTTTGAAATGTGTAATTATTTAACCACATTTTAATTATACAAAATTATCTTAAGTACGAATATAGACAATAGTACAATAATTTGTAACAAATAACCAAAATCGTTTTTGGAGAAATCGCTATTATACTTACCTTAAAATGTTATCAAAATACAATGTAACCAAAATTTAAATTTCTAACATTCATAAAAAAATGTATGTAACTTAACATAAAACTTTTTTTAAATTTCTGTAAGAAAAATTTATGAAAATTCTTGAAATCAATTTTCAAGTATTATTAAGATTAAAAATTTTATCAGTTTAAACATTTTTCAAAATAATATACATTTAACAAATTTTGTACTTAAAACGATTAAAAGACTTTAAAAAATGTAACTGTATATTAATAGATTTGAATTGCTTTATAAACAACTTTTGGAAAAGTTTGTATAAAATTGTCAAACTTAATAATATGTGATAATTGTATCATTAAATTTATTTTATCTGATATTACTTTTTCGTGCATAACGATGAATTTCATCATCATTTCATACTTATGATGCGTACTTAACAATTGTTATAGTGTATTAGCTATAATTTGAGCTATTTTACTTAAATACCTATAAGTGTTTTATGATTAGTATTACCTAATACATTATCAATAATAATAATATCTAATAATAATTTATTATTATTAAAACCACAATTATTATATTTACTATATTACATATAATTTACATTATAATTAATTACTTAAAAACATAAATTTAGAGGCTTAATTACAAGTTTATTTTCATTTTGAGTGTTCTAAGAATTTAAAAATGTTGATATTTTGATAATTGATAATATTTCTTTGATCATGATTCATGACCTATATATAGAATATAATTTGGTGTATTGACTACCTATGTTTTCTCTTCTGGAATTTACAAATTTTATTTGACAATTATTTTCCTATTCATAATAATATTATTATGAACTAATTACAGGAAAAAGATAATGAGTAAATTTAGTTTTATATGTATATACATATATTATTTTACATAAAACGTGTATTTGGGGATTTTATTTGTTCGTATATAATAATAAACATTTAAAGTTAATATTATAAATTATGTATCTATAATGTTCATGTTCGAAAAAACTCTTCGAGTAGAAAATAATCATAAATATTAAACAAAATTATTATCAAATTTTTAAATTAAATTACGAAGTAATACATAAATATTTTACTATGCCTAAGTTCTAAAAAAAACAAATTAAATTAAAATATTTTTTCGAAATTACATACTTAGAATAACCTTCAAGGCTTCAACTGTAAGGAATTAAGACTATAATGTAAGTTTGGTGATTGTACAAGAAATATCAGTAAGTTTAAAACGATTTCAAATTATTTTGGTACTTGTGTATATTTTTACTATAGTATAGAGTATAGTGTTAGAATTAATTAAATTAAGTTAATAATAAGTTATTTACAAAAAATATCAAATTTGTTTTTTATTCTATACTAATTATTAGTTATTACTTATCAATGTAGTAGCACCATGTAAATAGTCAAGTCTAAAAAACAAATAAGTATCAAAAACATATTTACACTGCATATCGTATTTGATTGATTGATATATTTATTTTAGTATAAAAACATAATATACTATAAATAAATATTATATAATTATATAATGAATAGGTCCAATAAACACAAAAATTAATAAATTAGTTACTGTTTCGTGTTTAAAACATTGTCGTCTTTTGAATAATAATATAATATTATATAAATGTAAACGGAAGTAGAAGTGTAGAGCATTACCTACATCAAATATTCAAATGAAAATCAAAATAATTATATTATCGGGTGCAAATACGAGAATATTACGGCATATGTAGAGCAAGGCCACAAGCGATCCAAATAGACAATTTACACGCAATCGATCCATAAGGTTAACCATTTGTATCATACCGTACCAACGACTACCACCCCTTATCATAAAAAAGAGACAAAATTATTTGAATTTTTAATTACGTACATCTTTATGCGACTATGCGATATGTAAGTGGATACTTAAAAACAAAGATAATAAGCTAATCATATTGTTTCTATTCAATGTTCTAGTGCTTGGAAATGTATGAAATAATGATATGCCTATATAGGTACTGTTGGTTAATTATAAATATTCTAAGTAGGTACTATTTTAATTCTTTAGAATTATAAATTTATACTTAGAGTTTCGTGGTTATTTATTAAGAAAATATTAATTTGAGATAAGAATATTGAATTAAAAATCCAGGTGTCATCTGTAAACGACAGTTGAACAGTCCACAACATTGAATCGTCATCGCAGATAGTGCAAAAATGGAAAATGTGTGCTCAAATAATTTATAGTTATGATTAAAAAATATTTGATTCTTTAATTAAAATGTAAAGTAAAAATAGTATTATAATATAATGTGCGTATATATTTAATAAAATAATAATATAAAACGAAAAAGAGGATTATAACTTACGAGGTCAAAAAGGCATCACCATTCACCAACAAAGGAAATCAATATAATATATAATATGTAATATGTATATTGTATATTGTATATATTAGTATGCACTAAGTATTCGAAATATTACCGAGTAGAGATTTCCGGTAGACACTTCCTGCTATTTCAAAGGGTTCTCGAACATTAATAGCTGCTTGTTGTTATTTAAAACAACATACACTATAATAGTTATAATACTGAATGCACATTTATAGCGATATACAATGAGAAAGAGAACCCTTGAAAATAAAATGTATTCTCTGAATGATTACTTATTATTATATTTATTTAGAGTTTGTGGAAGGGACTACGCGAGTTGTCATTAGTTCTAACATGCAATGTATGTTATTAATGTCCATTCTCCAGACACTGCTCAACAACTGAAATATTATAGCGACACTGGTTTATAAATAGTAATGACACTGAGACACTGACATAGCAACAAATGTACCTACTATACGAGTTGCTCTTAGCGAAACTAACAAGACACTTCACAATTCACGACAAACATATGTTAGGTACTATGTGTATACATAAGAAATAATATTTTAGTTTTATAATTATAAATATCAAGTGATACGTTATAGAATTATTTTACATTTTCGTATAGGTATCACAGAAATTTCAAATGTCAACCGCTACATAAAAAATAACAAAAATATAAATGTTTAGTAGGTATATTATAATTTATAGTACCTACTAGTAAAAAATCAAAAAAAAATCAATTTTCTGACTTTTGATTCACGCTATATTGTTGCTCATATTATCCACAACAATGCAACGTACAATTCCTGCTAGATTTTTGCTCAATTTAATTTTTTTTTTTGGGCTGGCTGAACAAATTTATTCTAAATAAAGCAATGGGGGAGAGCCCAACAACTATATCCCACTATTTATTTATAACCTTGAATGGCTCTAGCAATTTTTACATTTAACAATTTAAAAAATTTTACTACGCGTTTTATTGATAAATAGCCATTATTACTCGCATATGTCTAAAGAGTAAATAAAAGGGTTGTCACTCTATATACACATCTACGACAAAATAAATATAATAATATCAAATAAAAAACGTTAGTGAAATAGTGCTAAATAAAATCAAAAAGGAAATAACCGTTAATGGTACGGCTTAAGACGTTATTATATCAGTGCACTGATATGCATGCATTAAATTTTGTTTTCTCTTTCCTGGCCCACGCGCATTTCATAGCAAATTTCCGTTGTAACTAAACTAGCTTTAATATGAGAGTGATTTTACCTATTAACAAACCTAAAGTTAACATAATCTATATTTATAGAATTTATACGTTCACTTTATACGACGTATAAATTGTTCAATGGTGTAATGTTCATTAATTCATTTGTAATATCTTACAGACTCATAACATGTATTATACTAATTTAAATTTTAACACAGATAATGTTTTTAACTTTAAGTTTAACTAAAGGTAAATTCGTTCTAATATTAAAACTGATAACTCTTTCAAAGATCAGAACGTTATGCTAAGCCTTCCTTTTCAAAATTGCGCTTGATTAAGAGTGTAATGCTTTAAATTCTAATATAAAAGAAACAAAACATTATTATACGTTAATTTTTTTTTTTTTTGAAAGTTTTTCGAATTATCTTTTATTGGTAATTTGAGATTCATTTTAACTTTTATAATATACAATGGTTTCTTATATTTTAACAACCCAGGTCTATCCGGTGGTGGGTGTAAGGTAAGGGGATGATTAAGGGGGCAGTAGCCCACTTTCTTCTTAGGACTAAGCTAGCTATTTATCTAAAGTAGGTTTTATAATTTATAATATATTATCATTAATTATTATAAAATAAATATCATCATTAATGAATATGTTTATTTATGGATATTTGAATAGGTATTTATACTTCGAGTTATTTTTGGATTGTTTTTTCGTTCGACGACTGACGAATGTCAACTTCGCGGTCGATAGTAATATACTAAAATTATTATTACATAATATTATGTTTAAATTAAATATAAACATTATAATTAATAATATTTTTCGAAATCGATTATTATCGTGGCTATGAACACTGATATAGTGATATCTACAGTATTACAAATTAAAATAATAATAGAAAATATTTTATTTCCATGCATTAAAGTTTTACCAATTTTCGATTGTTAACAACAAGTGCTACGACTACTATGTATTATCAAATAAGTTATTTTAATAAGTAATATTGCTTAGTAAATAATAACTCTATAATAATTAATATATAAATTATACAATATATCGTTATTCGGTATATTATTTGTATAAAATGCTATTTAAAAGAACAAAAATAAAAATAGCAATTTCAAGAATTTGTGCTTGCATAATATATTGTAACGATCAATTTATTTTTTGAATTTTGTGTTGTTATATTGTATTTTTATTTTTTATATTTCTAACTATGATTATCTACCAATATAGGTATTATTATATTAATTATTTAATATAGTTGAGCAATATTTTGTTAATTGATGTCCCCGAAAATAATGATTGTATTTGTTACGAAGTTACGTTACACTAAAATGTGATAAAGTAAACTTACTTTGAAATGTATCACAGTACTATAGAATTTATGATTTACTTCACACCCGGGTATGATCGTATCAGACCAGATTCTACAGTAGGTATACCTATAATATTTTAAAATTCACGTTTAAACATTATATATGTAATAATACGATGTATCATATTTTACTGATATTATACAGATTAGGACGATGCTCATATATCAGCGTATATGCATAATGCATTAGGAACACATGATATGACATGACAGTGTAAGCTTTTTCGATTTTTACATATTTAGCATGGGTATCAGCTGGATGAGAAAATGTTTGAAGCATTGATTAGGAGTATACAAAGGCCCAATATTTTGCTAGTAGCTGTATAGATTTTTGTTAATACCAATCTACATCCGATTTTTTATTAGATCAGTAATATGTTAAGCACATTTTTTTTTTGAGTATACAATATTATAATATACTAATGTCGGGTTGCATGGATTGGTAATTACTAAACGTTTAATCAAACAATATTTAATAGTGAGTGAATGGTTGCTTAAATATAATTTAGTGACGCACGATTGGTCCATTACATATTTGTAAACCATTAAATTAATCAAATTGTATGCAACCCAGTAGGTATAAACGTATCTACAACATATTATAGTTATTGAAAAAAACAACTTATTCATTGTGTTATTTTTTCGTTCAAAAGTAATAATATAACCCTTTTTTTAAATAATTTATCTTTTATTTTAGTATAATTTTTAAATATTTATTTCCATGAATTGAATTGAGTTTTATTAGTCATAATGATTCTTTTTTTATTTAAAAACAAAAAAATCTAAAATCGTTATTACAAGTTATTAATTATTATTACTTGTTAACTATAAAACCCTTGTTATACAGGACAAATTATACCTATCTGTATTAAATATTCCAATTATTAAAATGGAGTATCATTGAAGTATATTGAGTACCTGTATTGACATGTTATATATATACAATTTTGTTGTATAGATACCTACCAATAAAAATAATAATAAAGTTTAAGTATTTTATTTTAATTGTGTACCTATATAAAGACTCAATAATGAAACAAATATCTAAAGTTCACATTTATATATTTATTTTATCGAAATCAGAAAACAAATTGTTTCGTTATAATAACCTAATAAAACCAAATTTGTTTGGTAAAATATTTATATTATAATAATGTGATAATATTTATAATATGTATTGAAACTAATTACAGAGGCGTAGTTTAATAATTTCAAAGTTTTATTGTTTTATAAAGATATACTGCAGGTATAAGTATATGTAACAAATAGGTGCCTACGACCTACCATTATAATTTACTGTGGAAATTTAACTGGTAGAAGTGTCTAATTTAAATATTATTAAAAAAGGCAACTTTTATAATTAAATATGCATTTTACAAGGACTATTAAAAACATTTTATTTTATAAAAAAATATATCGCAGGTATCTAAAATATACTGCTTGTTATGAAACTTGAAATATATAGGTACCTACTAATTAATTCGTGGAAAATAATTTAAATACGAAATTTAACTTAAATTATTAAATATTTCTGTGTTATTTAAAAAAAACACTTTAAAACACATTATAAAATGTAAAAATTACATATTAATTCATATCATACTATAGATTTTGAATAATATATTAAATGTTATACCTAATACTTATGATATTTTGTTAAAAGTAAATAATATTTTTAAAATATAATATATGTATATAACATTTTTGAATTTAAATTATATTTGTTGATAATGTTATAATATATTTTAATTTGAAATTTCTACATTAGTTTATTGTTATTTAATTTATGAACTATAATTATACTTTTTAATATGACAATAACTTATACAAGTCATTAAACGATTTGATACAGGATATTTAATAAATTAATTTATAGCATGGTATATATTCATTTTTTTGATATATAAGTAGAATTATAAATTATAAAGTTTCCTAGAAATAAAGCTAGAAATTATATTATTACAATAAATAACTTAATTACCATGAAAGGTTAATTAATAATTGATATGTTTTTAAAATGTTATTACATTATATAGTAAAAAATAATACGAGTATATATAGTGGCGGTATGTCGTAATTTTACGTGTGAATATCAAATATCATTAAAATTTGTATTTTAATCACTCAAAAAAAAGTATGTTGTGTTACGCTAAAAATTCTTTAATTTTCAAAGTTCAGTAAAAAAAAAATCATGACAAATCTTGTAGTATATTTCAAACCTTATGTGTTAAAGTCAACAGTTATTCACTAAAAAAAAAAATTTAACATTGTTTTCCCGATTATTTTGAAAAATATACCAAGTTTTTTACTTTTAACTCTTTTATAAGTACTGACTTGATACAATTGTCTACTATATAAACCACTCTCAAAGTTTAAAATACGAGCAATTTTATTATTCTGAAATGTAACGTTACTACGTCAGTGACACAAAAAACACATCAAGTTAAATACAAAAAGTTAGGTAAAAAATAAAAAGTATAGATAGATATTAATTTAAGGCCGTGGGTAAAGTTCATAAATTTATGTCCAAAACTGTTTTCAGTCTTTTCATTTATAGAAAAGTCAACCAAAGCACAGTTTATTTAAAGGGAATATAACAATTAATTACCACACGCCTAAGAACATTAGTGTTAAATTTAAGTAATTAATTATTCGACTCTGCTACTATTTGAGTAATATATAAAGTACCTGTTATACTATTAACATCAAGAATAAGAAGTATTTATAATTTTTAAATCATCTTTGTTATTATATTGTAATATTATTGTTTTAATGCATGTTTATCAGTTATTTGGCCTAATAAAATGAGATTTTTTTTATTAAAATCATTATTTATAGTAAAGAAGGAATGTTCGACAATATGATGAGACCTGAGACCTTATCTTTGGTTTGGGCGTTTTATCTACTTTATAATTTATCATCTTAGATTTTAATTTTATTTTCCTAAGCAACAAACGTATAAGTAAAAACTACCAAAAATGACTGAAAATTATTAAATGTACGCGCGGCATATCAATATATATATTGGTTATATTAAATATTGAAATTTAAAATTTATAATAATAATTAGGTAATAAATCACTGCCTTACACTGCAACGCATAGTAATTGTATCTATCCTATAGTTAACCGTGTTCTGTGACAATAGTGCATATGGTCTACAAGTATGAGGTAGGTATAATAAATATTTTACATTGTTATAACTGTTTATTCTATTTTAAATAAATATTATAATATTCAAGTTAACCATATGGTATACTTCCAATTGCACAGATGGTCGTTTTAAAAAAGCAATTTATCATTTTAAAATAATTGTCTTATGATTACTTGTTAAATATGAAAACAATTCAGTGTAAAAAACTCAAAATTAAATTGTACCTAGATTCAGTTTTCATAAATTTATGATAATACCTATAATTAAAAATCATTGTAAGAAGCGAACTTAGTTTTTCTTTCTGAAGTATTTTTAAACTTAATTAAATAATTTTGTAATAAATATTAATTCTATCTCATTTTATTATGATTATTTGCACTTCAATCATTTTCAATGCGAATAAAGGTGGCGGATGCAATATGCATACTAATTGATGACTTTATAAAAAAATTACGAAAAATCCTATAATTAAAATGTATCTATACCTATTGGCTATTACCTTGCTTACAATAAAATTATTGATTCTTCTTGTAGCAAAATTTTATCAGTTAAATAAATTATAAATATTTTAAATATCATTATGATTTAAAAAAATATATATTATTATATTAAATGTATTAATTGTACATAGGTAATTAAACAAATAATAAACCACTCTGAAATATAGACAATAAATAAAATATCAGTATTAGGTACCTAAATATTTTTAAAAATAATTTAATTCAATTTTTCTAATATCGACTCAAATGAAACGCATTTATTTTTTCATTAAAATTAAATAATAGTGTACCTAGGTAGGTCCATATATATATATATATTAGTTATTGTATTAAAATTTAAAATATATACCTAACTAATATACATTTGCCATCATGTAGGTAGTGTTAGGCAAAATTTTATCCAGATAATTATTCAAATGATTTTTTTACAATTCGATTAAAAATTTAATATTGTATAACTTATAGTAATTTTAATATTATAGTAACTAAAAAATTATTAAATTTTTTATTGTATAATAAATACCCACATATAATGTATGTTTCTTGCTATTTTAGATTATTTTGAAATTTAATTAAAACATATTGGTATATGACATGTATATTAATAATGTATTATTGTTGTAATTACCTATTACAAAATTATTATAAGAATATTATAAATTATAATATAATTTCTTCTATAGTTCTATCATTGATTATAAATACTATAGTATATTCAAATATTCTATGTATGCTTTGTTTATAATATTTTTGAATTTATTCAGAATAAAATAAAATTCGCTAGTATGACTTAAAATACAGAACTAATTAGGTATTGTTTTTAATATTTGTGTGCATAAAATTACAAATCACAATATGTTTAGTCTTTAATCAAACAAAATAATGTATAATTATTCGAATTATTGTATGATTGAACAATTATTTAAATCGAATAATTTTTCAAATTATTCTAATAGTTTTTCAAATTATTCTAATAATTGTAAAAAAATCATTGGAATAAAATGTTACTGAAATAATCATCTAAATGCAATTTTATTCATATAACGTCCTACTCTACATTTAAGTATTTAAAATTGTTTAATTGTTTTATGTATGAATTATTATAATTTTTAGTTTTGAAACAATAATAATTTTTTTCAAACCATTAATATTTTTATGGCTAAATTTTGCTTAGTGTTTATTTTATTCTGGACACATAATAGTTTGCGTTCTCTCTTTCACCTGACAGTTGAAAGTGCAGGGACTCCTAAATAGTAAATGGCACTAAATGCCCATAATTGAATTATTTAATTTCATTATATCTTGTTTTGTTCTCTTGTACCTACTTATCAAAAAATAACTCGATAACAAATTTTACTTTACTCTATACAAAATATTTACGCTATAAACGAATTTATATTTTATGTATAATTATTTAATTTAAAATGTTCCGTCGTCCTCAACTGAAGACGAGCATGGCAAGTCAACTTTCTAAGTTTAATATTGTCTAGGGCAACAGGTATGTATGTATCTATAGAAGGTACACGTTTACTCTCTTTTTAAATTTTAACTAAACACTTTCTCTTTAATCATTTATACCTATGCATAATATAATATCAACGATATATTTTATGATAACATGTTCATATCGACATCCGACATATTGTAGTACTGTATATAGTGTAATTTTACCTAATACCAAAACAAGATGTTTAAACGGGTAATATTATAATGAAAACGGTTCCGAACAATTGAATACGTGGCGGCGTTACGCGTTTGAAAAAAAAAATATATTAAAACTATTATAACAAAAATTGCTACTCTCGTTTATCGTATTAAAAATGTCGTCAAACTGATAAAGTTTAAGCTTAGGTAAAACTTGGATAAAAAACTAATTTTAATTTTCGCTTATTAACTACGTACTTATTCGTTTTCTTATACATTAAAATAGTTTTTCCATAAAAGAAAGTAGTTTTAAAGTGGTGTACTTATGAGTGTGTAACTTGAGATTGAAATTTTTGGGTTGTTCCAGTTTTTTTTTTTTAAATGCTTTTTTTTGTTAATCCCCTTCCCCAACCACCCACCCCTCAAAAAAAAAATAGGTATAAGTGTGTTTTAGAGTCTTGAAGATTCTTCGCTTCAAATATTTATTATGTACTTAAATATTTTTTACGTATTATATAACTACCTACATCATTAAAACCTTAACTTTGCATACAAATATAGACTGGCAGTGTTCAACAGTGGAAAATCTGATTATTTTATAATAACTTGTCCTCGTTTGACATGGATACCGAGCACTGAACACAATAAATTGGGTCAGTCTCGAAAACAAAATAAAAACCATGAATAATAGCTTATGGAGGAGAGTAAGTGTAATAGTGGATATGCAATTTCGAATATATTCTTGGGGGTTTTAGACTCAAATCGCCGTATATCGCCAGTACTCTCGCGTTGGACGGTATATATTATACAGGTAGGTACGAGGTACGATGTGTACCTAACGGACAAGGAAACGTCGTACGAGTGTCACTGTACAGTGTCAGCAATGTGTTGGCGGGTGCGGGAAGATTTTCGAAATCATTAGCGTGCGGCGGCCAACGCTCACCGTAGCTCTGGTAAAACCCGGCGTCGCCCCGCGTGTAATCGCGCCGCTTGGCGCATTGCAGGTGCCGGCGGGCCAATGGCTGGCTGCCAAGGTCCGTTTGCCCGCAAAAATCCGATACACCGTGGCGCGCAACGCGTCTACCCGAAAATATTCCGGACGGGCGGCGGAGAGGTTACCTAACTGCCGCCGACGGACAATAATACCATACCACTAATATATCATTATATATCTGGACGGGGGCAAAAAAAAATTAATAATATACACAATAACGCGATTGTGTCGTCGTAGGTATAATATCGTATATCATCCGTCTGACCGGACCGGGCAAACATACAGTTTTGCATGACCATCGATTGCCGCCGACACGACGTAAAACTGTACAGTCGAAAAAGGCGAAACAATGAGCCGTAAATTAATTCATATGTGTCGTCGCCGAGTAGTGTGGACACTGTGGTGGTAGTATTAGTAGTAGTAGTAGTTTGTCGGAAGGTAGGTGTAGTATAATATACAATATTACATGTACGTGTGTGTGTTGTGTAGCATATAGTAGTAGTAGTAGTCGTCGTAGTAGTAGTAGTAGTAGTAGTAGTAGTAGTAGTCGTAGTAGTAGTAGTAGTAGTAGTAGTAGTCGTAGTAGTAGTAGTAGTAGTAGTAGTAGTAATTGTAGTCGTAGTAGTAGTAGTGGTTCGGCGTGTGTGTGTGTGTGTGAGTGTATTTCGTATTTATTCTCCTGCGCAGAGCCCGTACACATATCCGGGGCGTACGAGAGCGCGCGCGCGCGCCGCCGGTGACGTCACGGCCGCCGTCGGTATCGCCCCGGTCGCACACACACTTCTTCCACACACCCACCACCACGGCCGACACCAGTTTTACACTGAACGCGGTTACTGGTAGTACACAGTCTATCTTTCGCGCACTATCCCACTACGACACCAGTGCGACTACAGACTACACATACAACGCTGCCGTGTTGTAGGTACTGCCACAGTGGTTATATTTTCTCTCTCACACACACACGCGCGCGCGCCGGGTCGCATCGTTTTCAGTTGTTTTCCGTCGCCGAACGACACACAGACCGTCGCTCGTTAATTTTTTTTTCCCGAATAAAACAGTATTCATTCCGTCGCGTCCGCAAGACCGCCGACGGCACCCCGCGTTTTACGTTGCGACACGAGTAAGAGAAGAAGCAGTCAGTCGGCCAGCCAGCCAGCGACCGAGTGAGAGGTAACTGAGCGGTGTTCGGCGGCAAGTATCCCGGCCGGCAGACCTGAGCATTTCATTGGAAACGCGGTTATCGCGGTATCCGTCGGAAGCGCGCGCGCGTTACTACAGAGTAACCACCGCCGCTTGTCCGGGTGACATACGCACCGCACACGCACTCACGCACACACATACACTCGCCGCGTCAGGAGCAACGCGTCGTATACCACGCCAAACGTGTCCGTTATTGAATTTCTCGTCGACGTAACACCGACAACATAACTAAAATGGTGAGTGACATCAATACAGTTTTTATTATTACTATTATTATTATTGTTATTATTATTATTAGTATTATTATACGTCACGATAAGAATTGGGCGGCCGCGTATGCGGTCAGTCGGTGTCCGTTAAAAAAAAAAAATAATTACCCGAAGGTGGCGGCGGCCGCGGTTGTTGTTGCCCAGGCCGTTTATTTTTAGACCGACCGTTATGATTTTTTTTTTTTCCGGTTTTCTCGTTATCGGGGTTTGTGCCGTTTGTGGTCGTCGAGACGGTCCCACAACTGCCGTCGCCAAGGTGTCTGTCCAACATGGCGCCGCCGCCGTAGTAATGCGTACCTCGTCGGTGGCGGCAGCGTCACCGGCCGTTTCGAAAACATTTCCACCGTTTTATCCGATAATCTGTCGTTCGGCCCAAAACGGCCAAAACGACGACTATTTTTGGTGTTCGTATGACTCTCGTCGTCGGCGGTGGCCTTGACCTTTGCGCGCCGCGAAGATCTTGTTCTCGCGTAGGTAGGTATTTATCGTGGTTGGGTTTTTTTCATTCGTTTTAATTTAACACCGATGACGATGGCAACGGCGGACGGCGATGAGGTTTTCTGTACAGTGTGCCGCACGGCGCTAATCAAAAAATTCTCGTCGTCCGATGTCGTTTTATTAGTTTTCCAACCACACAAAACGTACGTTTCACCGTCGTCGTGCATTTTTATTATTTGTCGCGCGTCGACGCCGACGTATGTGTTGTGTATTAATTCCGCAGTCGTCGGCCGACCGGTGACCACACGATACACACACGGCACGGTTTTGGTGGGGGGAAGAGGCATTCTGGTGACGGGGCCCCTCTGTCTTGTGCGGCGGCGGTGGACATTCCCAGAATGTGGTACCGGATCGGGTCGCCGATAACTTGCATGTACAATATTTATATTAATGGTTTGCCCAGTCGTCGTTTGCGAGTGAAGCAAAAGAAAAAAAAAAAATAATATAACAATAATTAGCCAGCAATAAGGTACTTGGCGGCGGCTTGAGTTTTTTTTTCTTATTTTTTTCGCTGGTCTGTTTCCGCACCCACACCATCGTCGCGTTGCGCGAGTGCTCGCGTTAATGTGTAGTAGTAGTTATGTAGTCCACCGTCAAAGGCTCTCGAACGCTATCTATCGCCTAACGTTTGCACGTTGCCGGCCCACCTCCTCTTCATCCTGTCACCTGATCGTTGAGCGGTCCCCCTTTTTACCTCCCGATAAAGCTTCCTTAGGATTTTATGCTCGTCCCTAGGGCGTTTCTTATGCCCCCTCCCCCAACTAGTTTAATTGTTTTTGTTTTCCAAAACAATCCTACTTGGTGACTAAATCATGTCATAGCTTTTGAAAAGCTTTTTTTGTTTTAACCAATATGTAGACGAGCTTTCGTAAATGATTATCGCACACCCGATTTCTGAAAGGTTGTGATAATATAGAATGTTTATTTTTTTCAAAACAACATATATTTTTTAATTTTGAACAGCCGCCAGCTATTAATGTATTCTTTGATACATTTTCTTTATCATTAGTTTTATAACAGAACTCAAAAGTATTTTTACTGTGGTTATTTTATTTATAAGCCTTGTAAATAATATTATGTTCTATGTTACCTATCCAATTTTAAACTTTGATACTCAGATTGATATTTTTGCTAAGGCCTTAAGAAACAACTGTCTGGCTAAAAATATAGCACTGATCTCCTGATGTAAAATTATCTCCTATGATGATTGGGATGTTTTACCTCTTAAAGGTTATGACCTTGGCCTTTTCACCTCATAGATATTTTCAATCTCTTGTGTTTTGTTTTTGTTGACTAAAGTTTTCATTTATCTTAAAGCTCAACATAAGTTCATAGGTACCTACTTACTTTTAAAATATTAACCTATAAATATGCACTTGGTTTTATTAATTTTTTATACATAATTTACATACCCCTAATTAAAAATTTACCTTTTTATCCATTCATAAGTTTTAATTTAATTTTTTAGTATGTTAATAAATTATCATCAGTGAAGGTTTATAAAAATATAAAAATATTTTATGCATTTTGTTGTATTCCTAATGTATGAAATTTGTTAGTGAAATTCTAAAATAGAACCTAAAATTATTAGTTATCTTAAACTATTATCTTAATACCCTCATGAATTAAAACAAAACAAATTATTAAGTTTTTATGATAATTTTATACTGGCACTTAAATTGTATTTCAATAAATATAAAAATAATTGACCAAGCTATCAGTTAAATAAATCCCAATTAACATTGTATGTACTTGTTTGTTTTTTTCATTAGTTTTATTGTGATAGTGCCAGGAATATTTTAGGAATGTTATTTAGCTCTTTTCGCATATTTATAATAACATTATATTGTTATAGAGGTAAGCTAATCTAAATTTACATTGATATTATTAATGCAAATCAAGCTATTGTCTATTAACAGACTAATCTGTCTTTATTATAGTGTGGCCTAGTTTATGAAGACCTACCTATGATTACTACTAGATATATTTTTAATAATATGATTCTTATTAGTTTTTTCATAATTATCTGTATAAAGTGAAATATTGGATATTATTATTGCTATTCACTGTTACATATAATACATTATAATAATATAATTTTTACATAGGTAGAAGAGCACAAATAAAATGTTAAAATAAATTATTTTAATTAAATAATATTTTTTTCTTAATTTCTAGGGATAAAAATGTTTTTAGTTTTCTCTACTTCCTTTTACTTATTAGTTGAATGTTGTGGGTATTTACATAATTTATAAAATTTATATACCTGTCTAAAATTAGTAATGTTAATTTATATAAAATTATTAGGATAGATACCCTTTTTACATTAAAATAAAGACTTTCCATATCTTAAGTTTTGTTTAATTGATATGTAATAAATTTGGGTAGGTATCAAATTATTTAATAGTTGATACTATCATATTTAATGAAATATTTAACTTAAAAAAAAAAACATTGATGTTCTAAGTTCTATTTAATTTATGTTATATAGTTTTCATAAATTATATCTAATCTAAATACCTATATATTTTAGAAATTTGTAATTTTATTTTATAGCTCAAATTTATGACAATCATACATTTTAAATTATTAAGCATTAAGTATTATATCTTATTTCTGATTAAAATTGTACATTGTTAACAAATCTCAATAACTATGTTGTGTTGCTAAAAAAAAAAGCAAGAAAATATAGTTTGATGGTTTAAATAAATATATTTTCTAAGTACATTGCTAATTTTAAATTGTATATAATGTAGGCTGATCAACTAACAGAAGAACAGATTGCCGAATTCAAAGAGGCGTTTTCGCTATTCGACAAGGATGGAGATGGTACCATTACCACCAAAGAACTTGGAACCGTAATGAGGTCTTTAGGCCAAAATCCGACTGAAGCTGAACTCCAAGATATGATTAACGAGGTCGATGCTGATGGTAATAAATATGACATTATTAATTTAATTAATTCTTTTATTGTAAGTATATTTTTTTAATTTAACAATTTGCTTACATATTTCTATAGGCAACGGCACGATAGATTTCCCAGAGTTCTTGACTATGATGGCCCGCAAAATGAAGGATACCGATAGTGAGGAAGAAATCAGAGAGGCTTTCCGTGTATTTGATAAGGATGGTAACGGCTTTATTAGTGCAGCTGAGCTGCGTCACGTTATGACTAACCTTGGAGAAAAGCTCACCGATGAGGAGGTTGATGAGATGATCAGGGAAGCTGACATTGATGGTGATGGTCAAGTCAACTATGAAGGTAATAAACAGGAAGTGGAATAATTACATATAATATACATTTTTATTACAAAATATGTTAATAAAATGGCTATAGATTGAATATGTGAAGCATATAATGGTGATAGAGACTACTGGATAGAAAGAGAAGTGTTAAACACTATTATTGAATAGTATATAGTGAATCAGTTAGTATAAACATCACTACATCAGTATTAATACATTTAATTTATTCATATTATATTCTGGCCCACATAAAAAGGAACTCATTTTTTCATGAAATTGACTGTCCGTGAATGTTCCTGTTTCCTGTTTTCCATCCAGGCCAAGGAGGCGAGGGGGCAATTACCTCCCAGGCCCTCAAACATGTCATATTTTTTTTAAATTTGAAGTTAAATTTAAGTGTGTATTTTAAATACTGTTCTGTCGTATAATTTTTTAAAACATAAAAGTGTAAAAAGGTTGAATTGATATAACTATTGACTAAAAACATTTACATCTAAAATATAATATAAATATTATATCTCTGATTAAATATATATATCCATTTAGGTATAAGCTAAATCCTGGGCCCTAATTGCTGATTAACCTCCTAGGCCCCTTGGCACCCAGTCCGCCCCTGTTTCTATCACTCAAACACTGGTTAATATGCTTAACATGTTTAGCATGTTTAAACAGTGTTGCTGAAGAGCAACAATGCACAAGTGGGTGTTACCTGTTTCTGCCATAAACAATTTGGAAATCAACTATTTTAATTTGTGTACAATATATATATATAGAGGTATATAATATAACATGTAATAATTCCATATCAGTAAAATTGCAAAGACTGTACAATAATATACAGCGATAATTAAATATAATGGGTAATGGCATTTATCAAAAGTAAAGGGGGGTAAAAAGATTGATTTTGGATGATTTTAAATATATTTTTGGTTACAAGTTAAAAACAAATGTTATTCCTATAGTTCCCGAACACTATTGGACAGAAACATTAGAACACGCTTTTGTTGAAATGAAGGTTCTTTCTTTTGAGGGTTAGAATATAATATGTAAACAATGTATTCTTTAATTCAATGTTTTTTTTATTGTTTTCTGAGGGTAGTAATAGTTTGGATATTTCATTTATTTATTTTGAAAAAACTTATATTTACATAAATTGTTGGATGTATAAAATATAATTTCTTCTATTTGCTGTTTCAAAAACTTTGATTTACAGTAATAATCTCTATTGGGTGGTACCTACATCAAATTGTTTTATAATAATTAAAAATACATTACCATAAAAAATTGATTTATATTATATAAATAAAGTATTTTGTAATAATGTTTTATTAAATAACTTTTCTGAGTTAATTATGTATACAAAATTTGTTATTAATTTTATTGAATCAGTATTAATAGAATTAAACATATTTTGTGTGAAATGTGTTGCTGTTAAGATAATTTTTTAAAAAACTACTTTTATAATTAAAACTGTTCAAAATATTTTTTATAGACATTTATAATCTGTGTTAATGGTATCAACAATTTTTGGATATTTGACTAAAGTTAAAATGGTACTTAGTAATAAAATTATGTCTGGATTTCTTATTATTTTTGTATATTAATTGGTTTAGATAGTTAGGATTTTGATAGAAGACATCAACTCAATCAAATATTTATACATCATTTAATTAATAAATTATTTTCAATTAAGTTGACATAAATGCCTACTATAGTAGACAAAGTGTTCATAGAAATAGTAATTTACTCATAGTATTGATTAATATGCTTTCTTAATAGTATCTATTAAATTTTAATTTATTTAATTAAATTTATTATTAATTTAGTTTATTAGATTGTTTTCAATCACTTATAAATACATAAACATAATTTAGTTTTGATAATTGACAAATTAAATGTTATAATATTTAGTAATAGGTAAAGCATTAAATAAAATATTTGATTAAGTGAAATATTATCTTCATTAGTTATTGTTTAGAAATTTTTGAAATATGTAGCCATTAGCACTTATTATTTAACTGACACAGATAGTTAGGTATTTTAGTTTTTTCTCTTTTTTAACTTTGCAGATTTCCATACTTTAGCTCGGACCATTTTTGTACGTACTGTGACTGTGGTCAGTGCTCATATCTATATTTGTGTTTAGTTTTTTTTTTTTTTAATTTCATCATAATTACATATGATATCTCAAATTATTGAATTGTGACGTACCATCATTAATGTGTTATCAGTATTTGATTCACATCATCAACCTATAAAACCCAACCTATTATATAAAATGTATGATCAATATTTTTATTGTTTACACAATGATTTCATTTCTAGATATATTATGCATGTAAAAATAATTGATTGAAGTGAGAATTTAGATGTTGTTGTGTGTTTACGCATGAGTGTCACTTCTGTTTAAATAGATATTTCCTATTTATCTTTGTTTATTTTCCATTGTTCCTTGGTTGTGTTTATTTGATTTTAGCATACATTTTATCGGTGAAAACCCGAATGCAAAAGTACCTTCTGAAAAAAACACCACAAAAGAAATCAAAAGGAAAAAAGAACACTTAAAACCATCCATGCACCCCACTTCCTGTACTTTGGCAGTTAAATATTTTACAAAACTTTCTTTGTTTCTAATTTATTAGGTAGAATTTGTAAACGAATGTAACCAACTATATTACTGATAAATAATAATTTAATATTTGTATTATATAACTTATGCAATTTTTTGTATTTTGTTTCAGAGTTCGTGACCATGATGACTTCTAAGTGAAATGTGTTTCAATATTAATTATTATTATGTAATTTTTTATCATATTTTTTTTTTCAAAAAAAAAGGAAGAAATTAACCTGCATTTTTTTTTTTTTTTTGTTCGAGTAAGCTTTAAAAAGATAATGTGATTATCGAAAAGTAAACAAAGATTAATTATCTTTTTACCACATGTGGAACTCTGTGAACTTTTTTTTGTGTTGAGATATTCGTTATACTATCATCTATATGGTTAATTTTTTTTCAATTTCACCAAAATCAGTTCTTTTGTTTGGCAGTAAATCTGCCGTGTAAATTTTGTAAAAAAAAAAAAACAACTATCCGACGGCAACGTGTTTTTTCTTTTTTAAATATTACAATTTTTTCTTTTCAGTTTTTGCTAGCAATGTTTTCATCTTAACATATTATATTATTATATATACAATTATGGTAATATGATATAAAAATAATAATAATAATCTTAAGTATGAAAAATTATATTATAAATAATTTGTTGTTTTACACTTTAAAACATAATTTTAAAATCTTGTAATTTTTACGATTAATTATAATCTCCAGTGTTTTAGTAATTTATTATTATTATTATTATTATTATTATATAAATATTAATTATTAAATATTAGGGACGTTTTCACATTCCTCACTCACCGATAAAGTTACAAATTTTTTTTTTTAAATGAGCTATAATAAATCAATCAACAATATTCAAAACATTTTACATACTATTTTGGCATGATAATATTTATTAGCCTATTACAAATAATTGTAATTTTTTTTTTATGATTATTATAATTTTTAAAAAGTATACAAAAAGACACACATTAAACGTTTTATTTCTTCACTTGTAAAAAGAGAATTGAAATTTTTTTATTTAATCCTCAATTATTTTCAAGTTTTATGGTAACATTACAATATGCACGTCTGCCACACACGCATAAACACCCACATCCATTCGGTTAAATGTAATATGCAAAGAATACACTGTATTGGTATATATATTATAATATATATATATATATGAATACACCTAATATATTTTATTGTTACTATACCATTTCTTGAGATAATACTGTATACATGTATACAGTTTTGTTTCGCCTTAACCTTTGTGTAATTGTCGAAAGTCAATGGTATATCATAATATTTTGTGGTGTCGGACGTGAATAACTTTAATTTTTTTTATACATAAATACCTAATGTATTTGAAATAAAATTATTTATTAATATATGTTTCTGCGGTGCATGGTGTATGTCGACATTTATTTGTTTCGTTTAAAATAAAACGTCTTCATCTATAATGGAGAAACATGTTCAGATGAGAGAGAACACCAGTACAGAATTGCCATGTGTACCGGATGATTGCTGCCATTTACCGACTTGAGCTTTTTCCATTATCTCTTCACCATCATCCTGCGCCTGCAGTATTATAATAATTGTTAGTTTGACGCGCATTAGTGTACTAAATTTGAATTTTTTTCTTCGTATATATTATATAATATATATATTTTTTATTTATTTATTTACTAGGTTATTTTATATTTTAATCTGTTTTACTAGACTTTTGTTTGATAACCGCAGTTGTCCTACTTTTTGTCTAATAAACACATTTTATCATTGTTTACTTGTTCTTGAAATGGTATAATAGCTGATTAAACACCTTTATTGATGCAGATGAAAAACTAATAAATGTACTGGGGTTAAAAGGAAAATTTAAATAACCGGCAAGTGGCCGAATGGAAGTATATTATCCAGGTGGTGATTAAATATACTTGCTACTATATTTTATTATGTGTGTGAAAACTTCTAAAATTTAAACAGTTAAAAGTGAGACTGGGAAAATAAGGTTTAATTCAAATTAGGTTAAGAGGAGATTGTTCATTGACATACCTCTGGCAGTAAAATATTTTTCAAATTGGAATCATTCTTTGTTAGTTACTTATCCTGTAAATTGTTAAGCATATTTTTTAAGATATTGTCTAAATTAGAACTTGAACAAGTATATTATATTGAGTTAATTAATAGTACTAAGGATAATGTAGGTTTGGCTGATAAAGCTATGAAGATTTGAAAATTATAATGCATTTTAACACAATAGTTCATTAAATTTACCTATCTAAATTACTATAATATGTGCTAGATTAAATATAATATTTTATTTTATAATTTAAGGACTCATCCTTAATATATACAATTGAATTAACTCACTTAAAGTTGAAATTAACATTTAGGTAGTTCAATACAATAATAAACAATAATTTACAGTAAAAATATTTTTGTTTGGAATAAAGAAGCTTAATCACCTGCATTACTTTAATAGTATCAGCATGTATACAAAAAATCTTAAATAATTTGAAATAGGGTCCTATCTATTTACAAATTATACCATTTTATATATATATTATAATACATTTTATTAAATAAATTATTAAAATAAATATGAGAAAGGAGCACACTTCAAAATATCCTGTACACCTATGTTAAGTTTTTTATTAATGCCAAATAACGACAATTTACAAAGCACCTAGTACAGTTATTGAAGACATATAACATTTAATTCACATAATCACATAGGTATTATAAACATTAATTATGTTCTATATTTTAAATAGGTACTATACTACTATGTGTAATAAACCACATCTTTTTTCATTTTTGTCATATTTTTTAAACTTACTAATAAATAAGAATGATTAATTGAAGTATAAAATAGTTTTTTTTTAAAATTGAGGTACCTCAATAGGTGGGGCAAAATGTTTAAAAATTTAAATTTGAAGTTAATATGTTTATGAAATTGGTCAAAGACCAAAGTCATGACAATTTACAAACGACAAGTATTTTGCTGTAAATACTTTATAAAATCTTCAATTTTTAAAGCTAAGATTTGAAAATGTACAATATTTCACATAAGTAGTTCATACTGGAACTAAAAAAATTAAAAACTATACAAACACAATTATTTTTAAAGAAATTTGTAGTTGAAATTAAATAAGATGAATAACAATTTTTAATATACCTATATTTTGTAATTAAAATTTATTCGTGGAGACTTTTATGTACGTACCTATATTACCTATATAAATTTTACTATACGTAACGAAATTTTTATAGTTGATTAATTTTAAGAGTTTATTTATAATATGAACATATTTATTTGCACAGTTCTACGGTATTTATAGTAACACGTTATTAACTCAGGGGCGTCCTTTGGGGTATTGCAGGGTATGCTTATACATACCTAAAATGTATCAAATTCGGCCTGACTATAATTTTTCTGCGTTTGGCAAAAATTATTCTTTTTTATATGTAATTGGTCTCAAGCATCGGCATCTATTATCTATGCAGGCCATAAGTTGTAGTATGTGTTATTTTTTAAGCTAATAACGCAATTAAATGAACGTTTTTCAAAAAATAAATACATTTTTGACATACTTAATGTACTTGACTATACAAATGTAGTGAAATGCTGACTTTCTTCATGAAGAATGTGTTACTTTTAATAAGTTCTTAAGCCACTACAGTCTACAGAGGTTTTCAAATTAATTTTTTAAGGCTGCCATCGGCATTTTCTTCAACTAAGGCAACACTAGACTAAAAAACAAGTCCTAACTAAAATAAGAATTATTATTACATATTTTTTTATGCAGTTGGTGATTTTGCAAAAATGAAAAACAGAAGGTACCTATTATACCAATAGTAAACATATATAAATTATTTTTGTTATGAGTTTATGACGTATTGTTTAAATAAAATAATTAAAAAATAAATGTTTGGTTTATATTAAATAACTTATGTGATTAAAAATATTTCAGGATTTGTTTTATGTTCCATACTGTCTATAAAATATAAATAATTAAATTTAAAATAAAATAGTGTAGATAGGTAGGTATTAACTTAGGATTATTAGATATGTATTGATATTATATTAAATCATTATATTGATGGAGAATTTCATTTTTGAGAAGCGATAAATTTTTTTTTGAAATAACTAGTTTATATTGGTCCGTTGGAAATTATTTTGGCCTGCTTTGTTATTACTTTATTAGCATTACCTTTCAAAACGTTGAAATTATGCCCTTGTATTAACTCAAATATTAATTACCATAATATAATATTGTAACTATACATTTATATATTATTTTAATAATTAAATACTATAAGAATATTATAAATTACGAAGATTACCTATTACCTACTTTAATTTAACAAAAAAAAGACGACTTGATTCAACTCACACATCCATTGTATAGCCAACTCTTGAAATCTTGTCCGCTGTATTAATAAACTCGACATTTACTGTTGTAGGTACAGAATAATGATAATTTCCAGGTATTTTTGTTGAGTTCCAAAAATTTTAATTCGAAATGGAAAAATCAGATGCAATTGCAGTCATTCAAAGTTCCGTGCAGCATATAACTATAGAAGAAAAAGGAGACCGTTTGGATTTGGAAATTAGAGAAAATGACCAAAATCTAATGAACTAAGTACAAAACACTAGCTTAGTAGTTAATATTGCAGATAAACTCATGATCCATATAATTATATTTACAATAATAATATGAGCATAATTGAACATAGGTACTAATATTTACAATTTGAATAATCGCACGAATAATTAAATGTGAACATCTAGACTAGTATCCCTGTTCATTGTCCATTGTCCCTATCTCAGGGTTTTCTTACATAAAATGTATGTCTATAGTTGGTCTATAAATTAATGATTATTTTTACGATGTAACACTCAACATTTATAAAATATAAGCAAGATAATATTTATCATTATTTAATATCATGATTGTGTAAAAACAATAAAATAGGTATATATTTGCGGTAACACCCCACGTAACAGAATACAGAAATGAGAATAATAATAGATAGAGCAATGAAGGGGAATCCTTTCTAAAAAAACTATTAATTCTGCTAATAGCGAGACTCTGGTAAATAAAATATACTTACAATACCTAAAAATAATTCAATCATAATATTGCTTAAAGGATATATAAGGAGTGGCGAATCTGATGAAAACGGTTTGGACAAGAAAAATGTTATATTGACTTCAGACGTTAATGGAGAAGATCTGCAGGCTGCTGGTGTAACAAATAAGTAAACAATATTGTTAATAATATCCACGATTTAAGATAGTACGACCTTAAATCATGATAATATCACAGGAATAAGTTATATACATTAAGAAAGGACGCAACACCCATCTATTTGTATTAAAAACAGTGTGTTCCTATTTCAAGAGCTACGAGTTCATTATAATAATTGTAGACACTTAAGTAATACATTGTTTGAAAGGTGATAATTTTTGCTATGTTTTGTTGCAATCAGATATTTTAAATTATATACAATTTAATATTTATAAAACACTCTTTTGAGATGCCATAACTCTCACTTGTTAATACTATCATCAAAAAACTGTTTCCGACAAAAGATAGAAAAATATATTTTATCTATAAATTATAATAGACCCGATACTCAATAATGAGATGTTTTAATTTTACGCTATTGTAACATATAGTTACATAAATACTGCAGTTTGTAGGAACTACCTATGTCTATATATGTCGATATGTATATTAAATTATCGAGAAATCGACTTACGAAGAATAGTAAAAATCTATTTTTGAATCAAATTAGTTTTGATAAGCTAACTTCTATAATACGCAACCGAAAATCTTTAGTTTAATACTAGTCTCTAAGCCTTTTTATCAGTGTCAAGGCAGTGTAGCTTTTTCAATTTATTAATTTGTTATTTAATTTTTTTTTAAACGGATAACTTGCGTAATTCTAAAAAAGGCGAATAGCGCCGTCAAGACGTAAACGTTTCAAAAAACAAATTTGATCTAAAGTTAATAATTAAATATAGAGTATATTATTGGATCAAAAAGATATTGGCGATATTTTCCCCCTCCCCCTAGAAGACAAATTAAATCAGCTACTGTCATAAGGTGTATTTTGTTAGAATTAGACGCGTATTATTTTTATATACTGGGAACCTAGCACTTCGATAAGTGAATTATTAACACTTGAAGGGTCTGCTAAAGATTCATTAAATTATAGTGATACTTAAAGTGATGATCTTGCACATGTCTCCTAAAACAATAACACCATCAGCAGAATTGAAAGTAATGGATTGTAATAATACAATATGATTATTGTTTATTATATTTTAATTTTTAACCAATAAATATCTATAAATATTTTTAAGCCATTTTAGAACTAAGAATTTAATAGTATTATTTTTACATTAACGATAAGTTTAGAAATCATTCAGTAAATACCATTTACCGTTAGGTCAAGAATTTTTAACTATTCAATTTATAAGGTTATGTAGGTACCATTATAATAAATTAATATTTAATATAAAATATACATAATTATTTCACATTAATATGTTTAAATTACTTACTTGGTCTATTATAAATACAATTTTCCAACCAGTCAGTAAAACCTCGTGAGTAATAAAAAAAAAAATAGTACCTAAGCCGTATACCTTAATTCCACGTCATTAAATCAAATAAAAATTATTGATTATTTATTTAATTATTTCCATATTTAAGGAATTTTGTCAATTTAAAGGTACTTTGTTCTTTTTCTTATGCAATTTGTTTTGGGAATTTCAGTGTTGTCCACTACTTACTCATAAAAATCTTTCTGATCAAGCGAATCTGATTGAGGTATAAAATTAATTCATAAGCAAAACACTATTTTTTTGTATTTTGCATATATATTACTATTTATGTTGTGCTTTAAATGACTTTAAAGAAAAAAATAATAATAATGGTAAATCTACATATTTTTAAATAGATTTGTTTACAATGTCTGAAACTTGAAGTTTAGTTTCTATATCCATAAATATTTTTGTCTTGGTGTTCAATTTTAATAGCACAAACATCTTAATTCTATATTATACTATTTATACTTTAATATTTAAGCTTTAAGCAGATATTATAAAAAAGTTAATGAAAGGTTAATTTAGGTTTTATGGCAATTTTCACATCCTGAAGCAGTAAATTAAGACAATTTATGAGATTCATAGATAAGCACAGTGGTGTATTTAGAAATTTTTTTTGGGAGGTATTTTAAATAAATTATATTGAATTCCTACAATTTACATATGATAGGACATAATAAACAGACTTAATACATTTTTCCTGGATTTCTGGAGGCTCGATCTTGTCAGTCCCCTCCCCATAAATACGTCCCTGGTTATGATTTACTGAGGAATAGTAGCTTAAAATTTAAATTTTAAATTCTTTTTAATGATAATAAAATTGTATCAACTTGTATTTAAACATTAAACTAATCATTTTTTTTTATTTATTTTGTACTTTTATACAATTTTCGACTATAATATATTATTTTGATTACATAAAAAACATTTCGATCACTTGAGTTTTCGATATTATGTTTTTCAATTAAGAAAAATTCCATCAGATGACATTTCGATCACTATATTTTCGACTAGATCACTCACACCCATATAATTAAGTAAGTATATTATAATTAAGGTTTGGTTGTAAAAAAAATAGTTTACAATAAAGTTAAAACGAATATACTATATATTATCGAATTATTTTAAAAAACTGCACTACCTATTTAATAATTGATTTTGATAATGTATATTTTCTATGCTTACAATTAAAATTTATTTTTGAATTTTAAATTTCAGCTAAAGAATATTATTTTAATAAATAATATGATTAAAATTAACATGTTTTAAAAAATGAATCTAATAACTTATTCAAAATTATTAATTATCTTTGTGGCTTTGTATTACAAACGATTTTTATTCAAATTTATTCAGAAATATTAGAAATTTACTTTAAACGGTTTATAATAACTTTAAATCATAATAAAATGTAGGTATACATTTTTAATAAAAGAGATAAAAGTTACAAGAATGTTTTGATAAAAACTATTATAACACGTTTATTTTGTAAGAGGAGTCGTATTTTTATTTTTGTTGAAACAAGTTAAGGGATGCTAATACAACTTTCTACAACATACCCATACAATTTATAAACGTTTTATAATATCCATTAAACAATTATGAAAAAATCTTAAAATTAATAGTTATTATTATAGGTAGCTTAATAGTTCATAATTCATTATATATTATAATATTTTATAAATCCAACAATTTTCGTTTTTTACGTATAATTAAATAAATACTATTGGTTGGCTTTACATATAACTTATAGAGCTTAGATTTATTTTGGTTTAAAAATTTAACATTTCAAATTTTGTTTAAATACAATAATAATAATAATTTATTTTTCTTATTACACGACAAAAATGTATCACTTAGGATAATGAAAAACAATAAAAATAAGAAAATTCTGTGGAACATATATGTGCCTGCTATCTGGTGGTTTAGTAGGGTGACGTGTGGTAAACTGACAGACAGGTAGACGGCTCACAGTTAACAAGATTACATCTAAACTTGAACATTTTTGGGGAAAATAGTTAACAAATATCAACATATTATATTTTAAAACTATTACGCAAGTACAAAATCTTAATCTGCAGTAATTTAGTATTTTACTTGCAAGTTAAAATGTTAAATAAATAAATATTATTCTCGCATCATCATAATATGCTTTCAACTAAATAAAAACCTACTCCTCCTCACTTTGGTCAATGGCGTTGTTTGAGTTCTTTTAGAGATGCCAAAATTTAAGTAGGTCAATTTTTTGGCTAGACTTTTGCCAACCGTTTCCTTGTATTTTCCATTTCATGTAATTTTACAGAGGAATGATTTTTATACCTATACGAACTTACAAACTGAGCTTGCGTGTTCACGGCGTGCTTAATATTATTTACAAAAACCAAATGTCGAAAAGGTTAGTTTTTATTATAGACAGGGGCTGTTGATACCTGTTGCTAGCCGTTTTCATGTATTTTTCATTGTATATAATTGTACAGGGAAAGGATTGTCGTACGAATACGAAAATAACCATATTAATTAGGCAGGTTTATACATATTTAATATTAATAAACACACTGTATAGTGTATTAGTGTCATATCATGCTTTGTTTGTTATATTCTACATGTTTTAATACTTATTAACACATTTGTAAGAAATTAATAATTTATTTTTAAAAAAATGATAAGAGGTAAATATAACGTCATACTTATTATAAAACAACAAACAAAACTACTTAAAAGACTAATATTGAGTTTTCGTTTTGAGGATTTCACCATTTCATCAATAACCATCACTGGATCAATATTAATAATCGAGAGTGGCCAGAGTATATTGAGGATTGCCAAACCATTAAGTCTCACTTGACCCAGTACTCAGTGGTATTTCGAAGATATATTTTATTTAGACGCAAAGTGGAAAAATACTTCTCTCCAGTAGTTGTTGTGACTGGTAGTGTAATTATTATTATTTGAAACAAATTTGAGATTACAGGAAATAAATCAGGACTGTAAAGAAAGAATAGTTCTATTATTTTTTTATTTTATGATTTCGATAGCAACTATTGTATCATAATTTAAGTCCACCACGATATATTTGTAAGCTAATTATCAAATTATTGCTGTTATTTAATATGTCAGTATAAAAACTGAACATTAGTCTGCAGGTTAACTCAACAAGCAAAAAAAAAAAAAATGAAGAACAGTCTGTCCAGCCTAGATTGATTAGGTATGGTCATTGTCAGTGGGCAGTTTTGTAGCCTGATGGCTGAGGGTCTGCAGTCCTCTCGAGATTTCAGGAAAATTTAAAATGCTATCATTGTTCTGTGAGCATATTATAAGACGTAAACCATGTATTAAAATTGTAGTTTGTAAGAAAATTGTTACAATAAGATCTAAAATTTTATATTTTTACCTATGACATAACTGCATTAGTAAATAAAATGTCTATAAGTTATAAGGGATTCCCTTAAATAGAAATAGGAAAAAAGGAATAAGAGATCCTAGTTAATCCCTCCCTTTTTATAAAAAATGATTAGCCTCTCTTCCTTCTTTAAGTAAAATTCTGACTACGCTACTGAATATGGTATACACCAAGTTCGTTGAATGTTTTTAGAAATCAAAAACAAACGAAAACAATAAGCAGCTATTGAGCTGTAAGGTATATATAATAATATAATATTTAAGGCCATTATAATCCCATAAATTCTAGAGCAAAGATATATTGCATATTTTAACTCCTAAGCTTAATTCGTGTTAAATTAATTTATTACTAAATCAAAAGATACTCGATTTTAATATGCCTACAAAATGTATAGAATTATCAGAATAATATGTTGATATTGCAGCCAATTCTAATTTTTAATAACATAAATTGATAGACACTTATGATAATCGATATTGGAAATTAATACAATTTTCTTCCGTCCCTCGAATTTGAGTAAAACGCTTATGTTATTAAGGTACGTCTTCTAGCTATCGGATGTATAGAACCACTATAGAATAATGTTTTCATAGAATAGACGTCTTATTCCGGTGTTTGTCATTAGTTCTTACATTATAATAAATTAAAACAAATAGTTATTTTAATTTAATATTTAATCTGCAATTAAAAAACTAATTAATTATTATAGTAGTGTGGAATATGCAGAATATGGTGTACCGTGAACGTAGCCACCGTTGCTGATACCACTTAGTTATAATATTATAGCTGAAAGAATAAATATTATGACACGGATGAATATTAATAATATTATTATGCAAATTTCAATATTACAATCAACTGTGGAGCATTTAGATACTATAAGTCAGATGGAAAATTACATAATTTCATATAATATAGGTAGTTAAATAAATAGTCCACGCAGTTATTATTGCATTATTTTCATTATTATTTAATATCTTAAACATAACAATATATTAATACATCTACATTTTATGTTGTCTTATTACTAATTTAATGGTAACAATGAAGATTGACTATAATATTATGATAATATATTGATAATATTGTATATTAGACAAATAAAAATGTATTTTCGTTCTCATCAAGATTATTCTTATCATCACAAAAGTGACGAATGTACTTTTTTCTGATAAATGTATTAAATTAATATTATTTTATTTTTATTTTATATATATATACAAATAAATCACGTTAGGGAATAAATTAAGGATACAATATATTCAAATGCTAATAATAAGCAACTTTGAACACATCAATATTTAACATTTTAAAAGTAAAATTAAAAATATATCTTTGGATGATGAAATCGGAAAATGTGCTTTTTTGTGTAAGTAGGTTGTGCTTAATTAATTTTTAACATATTTACTCATTTAAGTTTCATATTCAAATATTATTTTTGTAAAAAAATGCTATAGTAAAAATAAAAATAATGTCTCCCTCGTTACTTCGATAGAAAAAAAAACAAACAAAGAACAAAAAAAAAAGTTTTAGATTTAATTGCTTATTACGAAATTTATTTTAATAACATAACCCAAACGTATAAGTAAGAATAATATTACAACATTAAACAATATAAATTTATAATAGTACAAATAAAAACATTTTTTTTTTTTTTTTTATATTAGGACGTTTAAAACAGTAATAAAAACAACAATATTAATGCTGACGATAATAATAGGTTTACATACAATAATAGTTTATCAATAAAATTAAATAATAATTTAATATTAGGTATAGTACGACTGGTAGAAGAATCAATACAACCTACATATCACATTGGATAGGATCTACGAACAAAGCAAAAACTTAATATTGTTTTATAAACGATCTGACAATAACTCGCGGTTAAACTAAAAATAACACTTATGCGTATAGTATTAAACTTTAACGGGTAAGTCGGTACAGGTGCACCTATAGGAGGACGCTATAGGTCCTTATAATTTGTCTGTTAAAAAATGTTTCACGTGGGCTGTACATTTTAATAGCATAAAAGAAATCGAGTTTTCATAAAGAAAAGAAGACCACTTTATCTGTACAGTACACGCCGTAAGACTGAAACAATATTGCACTGAAAAAGTTGTCTTTTTTTAATGGTGAAAATTAGGTTTCTCATAAGTCATAAGCCATAAATTATAACTTATAGTTTATATAATTTTAGATCGTTTGATTATTTATCACGTGAAGTGGTTTTTTAAACTTTTTATTTTATGATCTCAGAATATTATTACTCAAAAAATCAACAGTGGTATCGAAATGAAAAAATGTGTGAGTTACTTTTTAAATTTTTATTTTTCTTAAATACCTATTAATTAAACTCGCCTATATCAAATCTCTTAAAAAGCGGGCGTTCGATATCCAAACCCACCGTTATACAAACCGTGTTTATATAATAACAAAATTGATTTTTTTTTTTTTAAACTATATTTTAAACGCGTTCGCTCCCTTAGGATATTATAATGAATACAACGTTTTAGACCAAAATATATATCATTACTATCTCAAACCAAGGTGTAGGTGTTACTATATAAAGGTAATATGTAGGTATACGCTATCATTATTGTGGTGCGCCGACAATAAGTCATCTTTGGTTAATTTCGCCTGATGGGCTGAATGACATTTGATCATTCATTCTGCAGTATACACATACGTAGGTATGTACATATAATTGATTATGAAAATACATTTGTTCGAAAGCAATACGCGTATGTGTATGTATACATTTATGTATGCGCATATACGTAACTAGTTAAGACGGATAGAGTTACCCAACGTTATAATAATATAATAACGTTATTATTACGTATATTATACGCACTTCGCTTGTCTAATTTAATTTTATATTTTACACACCTATTCGTACATAACAATGTTTAATACTAGGTACTTACAGGCATTATTATTTTAAGTAACTCCGAGACCTCGTCATCGTTTTGGAGTATCTACTGTGCTAAGTCGCGTAAACGTTCGTTCATTATATCATGCAGGCTCTACATAGAATAATAATAATAATATATAGTTCGTTAAGGTGGCTGATACTTTATATTTTGATTTTAGCTGTCCTACTTCATTTTATTTTCGGACCATTTTATTGTTTTTATACTAAAATTATATAATTTAGTGCGTAGTTTTATATCATACGCGTACGTAAACCAAATCGTCAACCGTAAGCCGTTTTTTATGGGCAGCATTTTCCGTTGAGTATAATATATATACATATATAGTTTATTATATATGTTTATAGATAAAATTCTTTATATTTTTTTGAAACAAAAACTTAAAGAGATCACAGATTTTGATTTAAAATTTTGTATTTTTAGCTCTGTGTTTTATTTTATTTTATTGTTGGGATTTTGGATAACGTAATTTATTGAGCATTTTGTTATGACACGAAAAGACCGATCGTTCATATTATTAAAATGTTTAACCTATTTTTTTTTTATCACGCACGTATAAACGATTGCTTGTTATAATATACTAATATTATAGTTCGATATCTAAAAACGTTTGATGAACGGGAGAAGAGAGACATCGATGCTATCTCGAATACTATTTAGGGATTTAGGCAATACTGTTATAATTACCATGGAATATATGACAAAAGATGCAAATGTAAAGTATGCACGTGCATCTCGACTACAATAGGAACTACTCATTTTAGAAATACAGTTATAATACAAAATGTTAACAACGTAAAGTACGAGAAAAAATTTGGCACATAGTATATACTTATAATACATTATTAAATAACAATAAAAACAAAGAATACAGATTATTATTCATATCTTAAATGTACGAGTATTTAGGACATGTAATGGATATGGATTTTAGAACGTTGGAATACAATCGTCATGACCGAAATGTGTTAGTATACAGCGAAATTATTTATTGACATATAGCATATTTTAATCTGTAGATAATTAGGTATTATAAATTCGTGTGGTGAAATTGAAACGTTATAATATGTAAACATAATAATATTATCTATTAATATATCAGAAGGTATTGCAAATGTGGATGGCCAGTCAAGCGCGGTTAAGACGGCAGTAGCCATTGTAACAATTATTATAGTCATTATAAGATAAAATGTTATTTCTTGTGCAGGAACCGTACCGGTACCGATCGGGCGAAAATGTAATATCCAACGTGTGGATATATTGGACAAATAATAATCAACAACACTACGTTAAGATATGTACTAGTGGTTAAATTTAACAAGCGATATTCTCGATCATATTATTTTATATTATTATTATTATGACAATAGTAACAATTAGGGCCCGGATGTCAATGCCCTAAAACCACTTAGTGATAGGTAAAATTATCTTGGTCTTGCAGTCTTGGTCTTGGTCTTTCTGCAAGACCAATACCAAGACCAAGATAACGAACTGTTTTTCAAAACCGAGACCAAGACTGCCATAGTCTTGGTCTTGGTTTGCCCATCATTGAAACCACTTCAAAAATTAATTAATGAACAAAAATAAATTTAACATTTTTAAAATTATTTTAACTGTTAATTTATTTTTAAATTAATAACTACAGTAAAGTTTTATTAAAACATAAAAATACTCTATACTTATTTTGATTTAAATTTAAAAATAGAATTTTGTCTATAAAAAATTGTCACGAGTAGATAACATAGCAAAACGCTCGAGAAGAAAAAGTAGATAATTTATACGGTTTAAATTAAATTTGATATTCATTAGCGGTAACAATCTGTATTGTTTTAAATAACAAAAAGTTTTAAAAGAGTTAACTTTAAAGACGGACATTATTTTTTTAATTTAGTTTCGCTAGGTATTATATTTGTACAACGTTTCATTTATTCGTAACTTTTTTCTTGGTTAAAATAGTTGAAAATGGCCTGTACAGATATTTAAAAAAATCAGACCTTGCATGACAACAATTGCAGAATGAGAATATATTATTTAAAATTTATATGGTTGATTATAATGTTTATAAATACAATTTTAACTATAAAAGCGTCGTCTAAAATGTTCCAAAAAAAAAAAAAAATGAAAAATGATCAACATCCGGTCCCTAGAATTATAATATTAATGTCGGTAGCTTTTGGATTTAAACTTTTGGTTTGGAAATCCATACGAAAAGTTGTAAACAGTCATAAACTTGTCGTACGTTTACGCTATGAATTTCGTTTTTTTCCTGTAGGAAACGAATCGTAAAAAATAAATATATAATAACAGATTTTATTAAACCGTTTACCGCGCGCAGAGGTGATTTCCGCAGCGATTTAGGCGGAGGAGGGGGACTCGTGTATACATTATCATTGGTTATATGTGAGTGATATTATTATAGTTATTGCGATAGTACCTATTGTAAGTACCGAGCGGGACGGACTGCAATATAGCAATGTGCGACGGAAAATCGATAAAGGACGCGTTTTATTACGATGCGTGCGTGAGACTCGCGGACGGGAAATGCGTGCAGTGACGAGGATTAGATTTTTTTCTAAAGCTTTCGACTAGGGAAAACGATTTTAACACACTATTTTAGCCACAACACATCGGTATCTGTAGATATACTCGTTTTCCCTTCGGCGTCTGGACTCGGCGTCTATAGCGTCGACTTCCGGTCCGGACATCACGGACGCTGCAAAGTGCTGCAGTTCCGCCGGCTGACGGTGCAGAGAAAACGCATATACCTCGAGACATAATATTATATTTCAAATAAACGGTTGCTGTTCTGCACAAGCGGTACGGCCCCTGTCCTCGCACCAGTAATACTATACATATCTATATATTTATATCAGCGTACGTAATAATTTATGGGCCAATAATGTACAGACATTACGTCGTTACAGATTATTATTATTATTATTATTATTATTGCGCGTTTCTGTCGGAAGCGTTGTCGTTCAGACGAGATATTCGACGGCGAAACGAGGCATGTCGTGGGTAGCGCGCGGTAGCCGGACACCGCGGGGCGGTCAGATCTCCTCGTCGGCTTCGATGATGATCTTTTCGGACGAGTTGAGCCGCGACTGGCGGAGCGACGCCACCGACGATCTCGGGCTGGCTACCTGCGGGCCGCACACGCCGCCCACGCCGCCGCCGCCGCACGACTGCTGCGCGGACGCCGTGGACGCGGCGGCCGCCTTGCCGTTGTGCTTGACGACGGTGGACGCGGCGACGACGGCCGTGGCCGAGGCGGACGACACGAAATCGCAACCGCCGCCGCCACCGCCGCCGCCGGTGGTCTTCCGCCGCTGGTGGTGCCGGAACGACGCGTCGGAGCTGAGCACCACCGTCCGGTAGCCCTTGCAAAAGCACCAGTCCGGGTAGTGGGTGGTGAGTATGCGGCGGAACGCGTCCCGGAACTCGGTGTTGAATATCGAGTAGATGATGGGGTTGAACGCCGAGTTGGAGTAGCCGAGCCACGTGAGCACCTTGAACGCGGCCTCGGGTATGCACGTCTTGCAGAACGCCGCGATGATGTTGACGCAGAAGAACGGCACCCAGCACAGCAGGAACGTGCCCATGATCACGCCCACCGTGATGGCCGCCTTGTGGTCGCTCACGTGGTACGGCGACGTGTGGTGGTGCACCGCGGTCAGCGTGGCCGACGACGCCGCGGCCGCCCCGGTCGTCGTGGTCGTGGTCGTGGTCAGCGGCCGGGTGACCGCCCGGATGCTCTGCACGTGCTTCTGCGCGTACCGGTACAGCCGGCAGTAGATGCCGATCATCACCACGCACGGTATGTAGAAGCTGATGCACGACGATATGATGGCGTACTCGGGCGTCAGGTCCAGCGCGCACCGCATGTACTCGGTGTCGCCCGCGTGGAACACCACCGGCTTGGGCGGCCGGTGGATGCTCAGTATGCAGATGGGCACCACCGACACGAACGCGGCCAGCGCCCACACTCCGGCGATCCCGAGCAGCGCGTTCCTCCGGTTCAAGTACGTCGTGTACCTAATACAGAAAAAATAAAAACACCAGTGTAGGTCATTAATATTGTCCACACGTGTAGTATAAACGATATGGTACAGCATAAATAATGTTGTCCTATGGTTTAATGTTATTAAAACGACCTGAAATATTATAAAATGTGTTTAACTACGGCATCGCCATCCGCCCACGATCACGCGTGTCATCCTTTCGCGATGCGCTCCTTTGAATTCTAATTTTTTTTTGGAATTTTCGGGTAGATGATATTATTATACACTGATTACTGATTGGCTCAAATGTCATTTTTTTTTTTTTATAATTTATTAGAAGTAGAAGTAAACTGCGCCGATATAAAACATGTTTTCTTTTCAAAGCCGAACTACTCGTCATTTTTTATACCATTATTTGTCAGGGAGATTAGTATTTTAAATATTTTGATTTATATAGAAATTTGAACGAATAGTTTTTGGTTTCTAAAACATAATATATTAATATTTTAATATTATTAGTCGTTTTGGCGGTATAGAAAATAGATTTAAAATTAAGTCTTTTACTTATCAATATTATGACTTACAAGTATTACACGAGTATTCGCGCATTTTATACAAACTATTAAACGTTAGTAGACTAATATTAGAGGTGGGTTGAACTGTTTGAAGTTCACAAAATAGAATCAAACTTAAGTGTTCGAAACGAGTTCAAAAGTCGAACTAAGCTCTAGAAAAATTAAAACCGAACCGAACTCGAACAAAGAGTTTGAATTTCTATAATTAGTTCGAACTCTAAAGAAATTATTCCAACATCAAAAGTTTCGAACCAATAATGTTCTCCCAGTGTGTCTATTGTTAAATATTAAATAATACATTTTTATTAAACTTTTTACTCATCATTGCTTATCCTTATTGTCATACAGTATATGTATTATATTATATAATGCCCATATTTTAAATCAGTTTATTTTATTTATGTTTAATCTGGAGAGTCGAATGTTTAGTCTAATTGCATTATGCACCGCGTTTATATGCATTGGTTAATGCGCATTATCTCAGTGTGCATTAAGTTAATCTGGAATTTACGTGCATATATAAGCACATTGGTTTATTGTACGATTAAAAAATTCGGTTCGAGACCATATTTTGGAGTTCAATAAATCTATTAATAAAATACAGTTATGTACTTAAGTCATTAAAATAGTGTTGTTTTAAGTCAGATAAATATTTCATAACCCAATCAAAAAATGTATACAATGCCCTTATATTATTATACTGTAATCGGCTGATACATAAAATAAATTTAAATTTCACCGATAGTAAAATTCACCACAATAAAGCTTTCTTTCACATCTCACCTTAAAATATATAGGTACATATGGGTAGGTTATATAAACCTGTTCATAGATCAAGTCTATTTAACTGCCTCATTGTGGAATTATTCTAAATGTTTTTCGAATTTAACTTAATTACTATAAAATCCAGGTGCCCAATAAAAATGGAAAATTACATTTATCTTTAGGTATAAAAAAATATACGAATAGAACTCACATTTTTTTAATGAAAAAATGTATCAGTGGAATTTGCAGGAAATAAGGTTCAAACAGATAGAAATCCGTTAAATTTACGCTTGATCTATTATTTGAATATTGTTCTGTACCATTTAAAGTTTTAATTATTCAGAATTTGAATATATACTTGTCCTTTTTTTTGAAGTACATTGAACTAGAAAATTAATGGGTATGCTAATATATTATGACATTATGTAACCCAACTTCCACCATTGGATGATTCTTGTTATTGTACATGCGACGTTTTGTCGTAAAAAATTTTAGTGAATTATCTCCCAGTTAACGCAACCTTATCGTAGTATACCTTATATAGAGTTGAGATTTTGTAGCTCTATAAAGCACAAAATAAAACAAACTTAAAATAAATCAAAAAAAAAAATACCAACGATCCTAAATTCAGAGAAAAGCACTAAAAAATATTTTAAAAAACCTAATAAAACCATTCTAATTTTGTTTTATTCTTTGAATTACATAAATACGGATGATCTTTCGTTTCTACGTGGTATTATAATGTATAGAAATACTGGAAATTATATAAAAATTCAATGGTGACGGCTTAGTGACACATTTATTTTAGTTTAATATGATAAAAATAACGTTTACCACGAAGGTTATATTTTGAACAAACAGATGGCGTGGCAGTAATGCCACTGTAATAAATAATAATAATAGCTGTTGAATGTATAAAATATTACGAAATTTGTAATGGTAATAGTCGACGGAGCCAAATATCCGTCGTGCTTTAAGATATACTGCTATTATAACATAAACGTTTCACATATAAATCAAATTATTGCACTGAACGTATACAATCACCTATGAATGCGCTGAAATCTACAATTAGTTAAATATTGCTTATATTGACATATTAACAATGGACAGTGAAAATCATACTTCCTGTTTGTGATACTGTATACCTTATAAATTAAAATATATAACTGCTAATAAATCATCTCAAAATATATTTGGCGATGGTTAATGTATTTTAATCGTACCGATATGGGACACATTATAAACTACAAACAGTGCTGTGTGGTGCATATATAGAGCTGTTCTTAAGATAAATATGAAAATAATTTTGAAACTTATTATAAAATATAAATTAAAGTTTACAAGTGTCTAAAAATATCCAGTTTTTACTGTTTATTTTAATTGATTCTAAATTAATACATTTTAGAAAAATTGTCCATTTTTAAGTAGTAGAAAAATTAATAGTGTAGTGGCGAGTGAATAGTATTTAAATTACGCCAAAAATTCCATAGCAATTTACGATACTACATCTCCGAAACGCAAGTTAAAGCTATGACTAGTAAGTGGAATATAAAGGTCTAAGCTTTTCTGAATGTATTATTTTACATTATTTTACTTGAATTGGAAAATTATTGTAATAACTATAACATTATATATATTGTAGAGTTCTGATTATAAAATCACATTAATAAAAAGTAATGGATGATCCAATTTAGCGGTTGTATGGTTCTCTCTTGTGGTAAAAAAATTCGATGATTTTTATAAAAATATTTTTCCGATCATTTAAGAGTTTTCTTTTGATAAACCTTAAATTGTAGTGTAAATAAAAATAGTTTTGGTTGGCCTTTTTTATACCAATCGACTGCCGCCAAAAAACGCGATTTGAAATTATTAGTTAATATGTATCTACATAATATTATTATAATATATTTGTATAATACAAGTACCTGTAGACCTACTATTAAACGTAAATGATCATTTGCTATTTAACGTCTTATAGTATGGCAAGAGAAAATTAGGAAATTCGGGAAATGTTATCCCGGAAATATATGCATATTATATATAACGCAATCGACTGACGATGAGTCTTATAAAATACCTATTATATAATCAACGAATGATTAATTATAAAAACAGATAAGTCTGTAATTTAGTAAGTTAGGGTGGAAAAAAACGATATAAATGGTGTAAGAAGACAACTGAAATATAAATAATAAAAAATAAAAACAAAATAACACAACGAAAATGTACAAATCTCATAACATTTTTTATAGTTAAATATATTGTTAGTTTCCACTATTATCATACATTTTTAGTATAAAAAATTTTAATTCCAGTAAATTTGAATAATGTTCTACTCTGACCTTTATTCATTACGCACGATTTTCGGACAATGTAAATATTTTCCTACAATATGACCACTATAATTTTTCCAGTTAGGTACCGTATGGCGTATACACTTAAACTATGTATGTTTCCACGAAACATTAGTCATAACACGTTAATGTATCATATTATGATAAATCGTATTCATTATCTGCTCGCATAAATAATAAAATTATCCCTGATACTTGTATTATATCAGCGCACATATTCAAAGCACGACATACTCTCGTCACGTATATACGTATTGTACTGCAGTGTGCTCGAAAATAAAAAAATTGTAGAAATTAAAATACACCCGCGGGGGGGGGGGGGCAAGCATTTATCCGCGGAAATAGTAATAGTAGGAAAGCTTAATAGTCCAAGAAGGAGACGGGTTACTACGGACTAACGACTCGAAGTTTCAACCGTCAACTTGTTATTATTAATATTGTGATACAGGTATACCTACCTCTACATAATATTGTTATTGTTATTATAACAGCAGAGTTTAAACGAATAAAAGCTATCAACTACGATGTATGTATACATTCGAGTATCGTGTAATTCAGATTGCGTTATGGCGTAGTGGAATACGATTGAAGCGTATACATTTAAAACGTACACGACCCTTTGAAGTCTGTACAGTCTATCGTTGCCACAGCAGAGAGTCCCTTTATACCACCGTCAAACATATGTATATACATATGTAAATGGGCACTCACACACACACACACACGCACACACACGCACTGCACGTCTAATAACTACATAATCATAATAATAGTGTAGTACACCTCCATAAAATTCAGAGAGTTGAACGCTGTTCATTTAACGAGTATATAATAATATTGTTACATACAAATGCGTGTACATTAGTAAATTGCGCTTTCGCGGGAAACCGTAATGTTTGGTAATTAATATAATAATATGATATTGTGTAGATAAATATGCGTTAAAAGTGCGCACGTCCGACGGCCGTCTAGTGATTTTTTGTACTTACAAAAAAAAAAAAATATATATAAAACTACGTTATATAATATATTATTAATAAATTCGCATATTATACGGAGTAGGTCAACTGGTCAGCACTGAAATCTACGAAAAGAATAATATATCAAAGTTACAAGAACCCGCGCGATTGACGGTTTCGAAGAACCGAAAAATGCAGTCGATTGAAAACGAACACAGAAATTCCTAAGCCTCGAGCTTATTCAGCGGGAGGGTCGGGAGAACGTTTCGCAATTTCGAGGATTATAAGGGAGGTATCGCGGGGACGTCTTTAAAATGCAAATGGTGTTGTACGAATGGCACGGTTTACACTAGAGACGATATTTAGTCCCGGGCGGTCAGACACACCTAACTATAATAATAACTACTACGGTTGGCTATATAATAGGCGAGTGGGCATAAGTAGTAGTTATACCGGTGTATATTATTATATGTACAGCTGCCTCCGCGCGGTTTACCCGAATCTTCTCGCGTTACGACAATCCCGTGCGAAATGGCGTGTAAACTATACAACGTCTAAATCGACATCGCATTTTACCGAGCTCGGGGGGGTGAAAAAATATTGCGGCGGCCGACAACGATAATAAGCAATTACGACGTTTCGTACGCGCAAAGGCCGGCGGTGGTTCGGCTTAATATTGTATTATTATTATTATATTATATATGCATTTACACATGCGTGTGTACGGCGACCGCAAAGTAGGGGTTTTGTGGCGCGGGGTCGTTTAACGGGCAAACGGCCGGCCCGGGCGACGAGCGGTATATATTTTAAATTACGACAAACAAAATTATAGCGGTCACTCGGAACAAGTGAACTTTTGAATTCGGTTGGCGAATTGCGGCAACTGCATTTTCGGGACAGGAATATATTGTGATAAATAGAATAATATACTTGTATATATATGTAGGTACGTATATAACACGCGCAGGTGATACAATAATTATCCACGTCAGCGTGTAAGTCAAAAAATACACCGCCGCCGCTGACGCGTTTGATAAAGTGATATTTCATTTTAAATTTTTAATGTTACGGCACCGTGATGAAATCTTGTTTAAAAAATTTATCGTATAGTGTTGTTCGATTTCAGATTTACATAATATAATGTTATCGCCAATGCAGTGTGTACGTATAACATTTACATTTTGGGATCACAATAATACTGTCAATGATTATATATTTATATAGTATTATTATTGGTACCTATACAAGAGTAATATGCGGTTTACCTAATATCCAGTCGTGTCAATTTCAAAATATTATCTGGTTCAAAAAATCAGAATTGAAGAAAATAAAAATTTTTCTCTTTTAAAACGTGCGTTTAATATAAAATGCATTGAATAGGTAAATAATATATTATAAAAATTTGATCATAAAATACATTTTTTTGCTTTTGAAATATTTACACGAGGAGGGAAAACCTATCTATTGATAGAACCACGCGGTTTTAAGGTATATTTGTACCTATAGTGTACAATAATATTGTTTAAACATTAAACGCTTAAACAAAATACACATAATTCGTATATAATGCATGTAATATAATGTAATATAAAATATATAACTTATTGATGATACATTATTATGATTTATTATATTTTTTATTAACTATTAATTCTGGCGAATCAATAAAATTATATAGCTAGGAATTGGAGTAGGGCACGAGTTTGACATGCCTGACCCGATCGAAAATATTTTTGGAATCGAATCGACACGAATAACGATAATAATTGTCGTTAAAAACTTATTATTATCATTAGGAGTAATCAATTTGACACGACGAAAGCATTTACATTGCACGACGAATTCCGCTGGAAGTTTATAGCCGTTATTATTGTTCTCTATATAACGTGCATTGTGCCTACAGTAATTCGCTCCAACGATAAAGTAAAAAAATAAATTCGAGGTCAAAATGGCAACCACTTTTTCCAATTTAATTTCACTATCTCTAACGCGAACACAGGGGGTTACTATTCCCGTCACGTTCGTTCATCAACTTTCCCGCGTAATTGGGTTCAAATCAATGTTATACACCTATGCTTCGCCCAACCGTGTGGCCCCGATACTTGGATACCGGCAGGGAATTTTAACACGTCAATATGATTAAGCAAGTCATGAGTAAACCTGTGGCTTTCGATTATGTTACATGCTGCTACCAGTCGTCAATCAAATTTAACGATCGTATAACTTTTATGTACACTTTTATTCTAAAATCCGCCCGTAAAACGGTATATGAACATTTCGCTACATTTTACGCGTTAGTTAAACCGATTTTTATAGCTGAAAACTAAATATTGAAAATTAATCCGCATAATTAAATAACGAGTTTGATTGAAATTAAATAAAGTTTATTTCAATTATATACCGGAGTTAAAAATGTCATTATCGCACTTTTTTGTTTTATGGATAAAAATATTATAATATGGGCGCTTTATTACAACGCACAAATGATAATATAAACCGAGTTTATAGTTTAAATCTGATATATTATAGTATATAAAATGTTGAAAAAACTTAAAACTACAATATTCTAGTATGCAGTAGAAAATTATTGATATGGCTATAATGTCAGGGTCTTAGATTAAATCAAACATATTTTTCTTATTTATTTTAATGCGTTGTGGACGGATTAAAATGTTAGATACCTTACTTATAATATATACTTTAATCGTTTTAAAATTAACTATAAGTATATAAGTTGAATTACTTTATACTCAAGCCCATGGGCTAGTCATAAAGTATAAAAATAACTTCTGAGATAATTTTTCCTTAAATTAAGCTTAGCAAGTTCTTAAGTTCATCTTAAAGTTTGATCTGACATTGTACGTTCAATTTACCGGTATATGCAGGTTGTTAAAAAAGTTTTAGAATATTTTAACAGCTTTTTTGGGTGGAAGTTAATGTATTTTTTTTTTTTGTAGATTTTTCTCACCCGGAATCTATTAATTATTTTTGTTACCTACGTCAGTTTATATAAAAGAAAAATCATACGTATATATTTTTGCATATTACTATTATTCACGAAAGTGCTCTCGCTATATCACCCCTTCAGTCAAGTCCACACGGCTGTTTTTTTTTTTTGTAAAATACTGTTAATTTAGATATAAATATATATACGACGTATTGTACTAAATAATGTATAGATTATACAATTTTCTAGAAAAAACATTTTTTATTACATTTTATATAATTTAGCGAAATTTGAGTGGTTTTTTCACATCTCATTAAGTCATAATTATTGAGGTTACATGGTTTTAAATTAATATTAGTTAAATAATAAATTTACAACATCTCATTCCAGTATACTCAAGTGTATTATCACTATAACGTTACGTACTTTATTAAAGTAAATTCACTTGGCATTCAATTTTAATATTGTATATTCAAATATGTTGTTAATGCAAATACGGACCAGTAAAAATTGTATCACTTCAATTTTATAAATTATTATAAATTGTATGTTTAGGGTTCTTCGAATTTGCTGTAATGAAAAAATAAACAATATAAATCGCTGAAACGGGATGTGTATATATATATATACAGACTGATTTTTATATCGTAAACGAAGGAATACCTAAGGAAATACACAACAGTTTATTTAAAACTTTTAGAAATATAAATTTACTTTTTTCTATTTTTCTATTATTATACTTATTGTATTTTGTCTATACCTTGCTTCTACGATAGAATGATCAAACTGTATTCAATATATAAATATATTACATTGTATATAGCTTTAAAATATAATAATAACAATGTTTATAGTAAAAAACAAAATATACAAATAATATATTATATCAAAAAACAATAGTTGCTAGCTCATTCAATAAGCAAAATACATTGACTTACTTTGACGTCTTAACTTCCGAGACAATAATAATATCGTAAGTATTTTATACCCCAGTCATACCCGGGTAGTTGTATAAGGATTTTAGAAAATCAAAACCGATATACGTATAGATTTGCAGTAAAACGGATACGCTTGAAGAGATTTAGATAGCTATGCCACGTTCCGAGGCGTATTCTATTTGGCGTGAGCCAATTTATATGGGATTTATATATGTGCGCGGATTCACGATATCAATGATACGCCGTTACCGGTTTTACAATTTGAGGTATTATAAAGGTGACGTTTAAAATGAACAATTATCGCGGTAAAACGTAGTATAAATCAAGTATGCATATTAAGTTATTTTCTGTTGTAGGAGGAGGAGTAATGTAGACGAACAAACGTATTCTTAAAAATAAAAAAAAACATTTAGGAGTCATCATGGTGATAAAATATTCAAGAACTGAATTGTTTTTTAAGACGTATTAATAATCTATTATTTTTTTTTAAATTGTAAAAAATTAATATTATTATAATACAATAGGTATGTATTTGAGTGAAAAAAATATATTATGATTTTATGTAAATTTATTTTTGTTGGGAATGCGGAAAACAGTAAAGTTATTAGTTTTTGTCGCATTTTTAAAAAAAAAAAATAGGTCAAATCCCGGTATTAAAGTTACCACTTGCCTCAGTGGGTCTTTGATGTGAATGTATCTGTCGAGTGATATGGCACATAGGTTGAGTATGGATGCGGTGGAGCACATCACGTCTATGGCAGTCCATATGTCACAGAATTTGGCGCCGAACATCCAGTAGCCCTGCAGGTCGTTTACTAGTGCAAACGTCATGACCAATGCCCCGACAAAAAGGTCGGCGATCGCCAGCGAGGCCAAGAACAGGTTGCCAATCCTTCGCAGGCCCCTGTCGGTGTAGATGGCCATGCACACCAGCACGTTACCAGCGATCGACAAGAATATAACAACGATCAAAAACGATCCTGGAAAACATCATCATGCATAAAGTATGGTTGTTATACTAAACATTATTAAGTTTTAGCTACTAAAGGTGATATTTAAAATATAATAAAAAAAATATATTTTGGATGTTTATTTTAACTTTTTTTATTTCCTATGGTTTATCTAGATCAATCAATACAAGTTATTCGGAAATATTATGCTAAAAGTGAATTCGTTGAAACCTTGTATTTTTATGAACGTAACATATACATATAAAATAAAAAAGTAATATTAGATTCCGAGTACCTAAATCGAAAATGTATTGGTTTTATAACGATGTGAGTTCTTTTATTTCATTTTTTTGTATTTGTGTTGGAAAACACATTTTATAGATAAAAAATTAGAAAAGATCGATCATCAACTTTCATCAAATTTTTAACAAAATTACGTATATTTTGAGCTATTTATAGATATATTACAGTTTAAATTTATTTCTGGACGTAAAAAGAGCAGAAATTGATGATACAGATCATATCTTAACTGTCAAAAAATTAAAAACCAAAGTCTTAAAAAAAGATTAGACTCAATAAGATAACAAAAACTATAGAATGTTATGATATTTAAGTTAGGCGAGACTGTCACCAGGGAAATCTTTCAAAAAATAACTTTTTTGAGGACATGGTGAGATTGAAAAAATGTGGAAAAATCCAAATAATGTGATTTAAAATGTAGTGGAGAAAATAGCAGACCGAAAAAGTTAAACAAATAAGTCATGGTTCAACGTGATCTCCAAAGAAAAAAAAACTTGATATAAGTGAATGGCTATGGGTGAAACAGAGTACATTATAAAAGAAAATATGACGCAATAGTCGATATACAGGATCAGGCGAAGGGATGCGCTAGTAAGCAAGTATATGCTGAAAGTCAAGAAACGAGAACAGAAAATATATGTAAAATAATAGCAACGGAATCGGAACAAATTTATGCAAAACAACACAAGAAATCTATATAGAAAAATAAACGCGCCGAGTAAAGATTATAAAATATAATATTATGATGAGAGCTTTGTAAGAATCGAGAATGGTTCTTTAATCACTTTTAGCGAAGCGGTATGACGGAAATGAAGTGAATATTTTATACAACTTTTGATACGGCAAAGAGCCATCATAGACTTACGTATCTAATGAAATTAAATGGACTGTGTAACTCTATGCAAAATAAACAAAAATTAGTTACGAGTTATAAATATTTGAAATACGGTCAATTATATACCTGAAAACTATATTATAGAAACACCGTTACAGCAAGTACAACAATTTCAACAAAACAATATGTTTTTACTGTTGCTATTGCGTCTATCTACGATTACGAATCAAACGAAATTTTAATATTCGTCGATTTTCGTTTGTATATAATATACGAGTAGGCATGTGAAATAACTATCATACATATAGCTACAATCGTCTATTCCAGCGAGAATTTCTCCGAGTGGAGTATAACAATATATATAGGTACAATGATTTAAGTAATATTCAGTAACGTCGGTTTTTACGAACGATTCGTCGAAAATCCATCTGCAGATGCAAATAACAATTAAAATACACGGTATTTCGGTATGACATATTCTATATTATTATGTTTTCTGCACACCGATGTTACAATACTATTTTACCGTAGACCGGCGTCGTGATTTGTTCTGCGTTAGACTTACCTATGCAGAACAGTGGCAGCGCTGTCAAAGCCACCTCTCCGTTGTCCTCGTACTCGTCATTTTCCGGGGTCCCGTTGTTTGTCGAATTTGATATCGAATTGGTATCCTAAAAACAAAGGACACAAAAATGATTAGTACCAATACGTTTCGAAGCACAATAATATACATCCGTCGACGGTACGCGAAATGTCGACGACTACTACATCTCTCTCGAAATACGCGCACAACAGTTTCTGTTTTCGTAAAACCATCGTGCAATTTGTAACGGGCCTTATGAAGAGATAAAATTGGATTTACATACCTACAACTTTATTAGCTTAAACTGCTATTGTTTAAATTCGTATAACACGATTTACGAACGGTAAGACGCGCGGTGTTTAACGGCACTTTAGTTCCTCTGATTTCGGGTCGTGTATATTTTGGCGAATAATATTATGACTGAGATGTATAATAAAGTATCGCTGAATTCGATAATATAATATATTGTTTTGCGGTGTATGGAGCAGGGGAGGATACAATTTAGTGTAACAATTATTCAGTTTTTAATAATAATTATATATCCATACAATATATTATTATCATGATATAAATCTTATAGTTTATAAAAACAGGAGCAATGACAGATGTTTTAAGTTCTTCATTGTCTAAAAGTTACAAATTTTCATAAAATATCAAATTAAGATTTTATTATTTTTTTTTATTTTGAACAATTATTAAGGATTAAATATATTTCACGTTTCATTTTTATTTTATTTTTAGATGTAGAAAATGAGTACACTGCATCAATTATTTTTATTTGAATTTTCTACGTATTAATAAATAATACGTGAGTCAGTTAATTTATCTACCTTAAATATTGTAACAAATTAACTCTGGTAGGTAAAAAAAGGTTTTTTTAAGTTTATAAATTATAATACTCTCGTAATTAGTTTTACAGCCACAAATGCCTTCAATGTTACCAAACGTCTTTTGTATTTTTTAACGTGATTCATTGACCCACAAAATGTTAATTGAGTATTAGTAATAAAATAAATATAGTGATAAAGAGGACGGGAAAGATAAAAAATAAAAACTCGATGCCATTCGATTTTTAGTATTTCGATTTATTTAGTATTATAGCCAATTAACAGCCTGAATAATTGGAAAGCACTCGGATCAGATGGCATACTTTATTCGAACTAATAAAATAAGACACTATAGAAGTGCGCACATTTATATTCAGGATGAGTCAGAAGATTTGGAAAGACGAGAGCTGCAAATACTAAACATTTGGAAAAAAGGAGTAATTATACACATACATAAAAAGTGTGATAAAACTGAGTTCCTTAAACTGAACTTGCATAATTTTGTCTAACGACATGTTGTTAATAATTTGATGAAAACTATTACTATATCAAAAAGATGACTATATAAACGGATCGCCTAACAAGGTGCAAATATTGTTAATATGACTGTGCATAAACCATGCATAATTTAAAGCCACAGAGTTAAAAATTGAGCTTAAATGTCCAATTATAATGATTTAGTTCACATAACTTTAAGAAAATTGTATTAACCAATATTAATAATGAATAAAAATATCATTATATACGAAACACGGTTATGAGCAGTGACAGAAACTCTGTTAGAGCTTCAACCTAAATCACTAAGTATATTTCATGGTAGATTTTTTGATATATATAATATAATATATAGTTATTAAAGTCATTTATTTTACTTTTAGTTATCTATGGTAGATTTATATTATTTTTACCAAAAATATTGCATTTATTATATTATTAGTATTTTATAATTAATTATTATAATAACTTATACAATGCAACATTTCTTTCTGTAAATATCGTAAAACAGTAAAAATATACTTTAAGATACGAGTATCTTAAAATAAATCAAAAATATCATTGCGTATAATATGATTCATTATAATATACGTAAAAGTTTTAAGTTCCCATAAATAATGTTTTTAAATTATAACAGAATAATTAACATTGTTATTTATCGTTTAAATAAGTAATGTTGTCCAAATTTGAACTTAAAATGTTTATAAAGAATGATTTCCTGTATACATTTTTTAGATTTTAAACTTTCAGTATGAACTAGTTATGTTGAATCTTGTATTAAATTTCTAAAATGTTGACATAAAAAAATTTTGATTTAGTATGTTTTTAGTCTTTTAGATATTAAAAAAGTGTAAGAAACTCGTAGATATTTATTAAGTTGTTTGTACCTATAATCTTACAATATGTAAGTATACATATTATTTACGCATATTCAATTTATCGTTTTCCCGGTGAGTTAGCTTATTTAAGTTTGATTTAATTTATATCATAAAAGTATCTCATGATTTTATTACAATGAAGGGCAAATAAATAAATTTAATTTTCAAATGGTTTTTTTATACAATTTTATTCGTGTAAAATTGAATAGGAGTTGTGTGTACGTAGTTTTTCTGTTGAACTGTTTTGTGCGAAATACAAGTAACATATTTAGTAAATATTATTAGATTTGATAAAAAAAATTTAGACAAATACGTTATGTAGAATCCTTTCTTAATGAACACTTCCAAATAGCAGGAATTTTTTCTAGAACGACAACATTTTCACTATTTATCTATAGAAAAAACTTTAAATACGAGACATTTAAATAATGAACATTTTTATAATTTTATGATAAGATTTTGATGATTTTTATCGTACATTTTATCCAAGTATAATCATTTTTATTACAATTTCATTTTACACTATTATAGTATTTCTTAACCGTCGTAAAAATGGTGACCTCATCCGTTTAGTGATTTGGTTTTAAATAATAATACATACAAGTATAATTATACATAATTTACAAATAATATAAATATACATATGTGTATCACTTTTTTGATATCGTTTATTTTTTAATTTTCGCCCCCCAATCTAATTATTGGAAATCTCCAAATAGCAAACAAAATTTTGGTAACTGAGAGTATCCGGTAATTAGAGGTTTCATTGTACTTGATAAAAAATGTCAGTTAAAAGTTCATAAAAATCAAAAAAATATATTAATATTTTAAATAAGAATATGAATTGAACTAAAATTAAATTAATAATTTACGTAAAAGTTTAAGTTCTCTCAAATAACAGAAAATATTTTTATGCTTATAAATTATAAATAGCTCAAAAAAAGTAAATAATTTTTATCAGGTATTTAAAATGTTAATAAATATTATATTTTGTGAAAATAGCATACTGTTATTATTTTTTGAAACACAACTATCAAATACAATATTTTACGGGCGAATATCTAATGTCTTTAAAATTTAAAATTTAAACGGCCATAAAAAATTAATTTATCTTTCCAGTTGAAATTGTTTTCTTAATGTAGGTTAAAAAAGGTATAAAAAACCTTGTAATACATTTTTAAATTTTAGGTATTGATAGACGATGAATTTCTAACTACAAAATTATTTTTTATTTTCAAGGTTTTTACGTATTTAGTCAAAATTTTAACTTTAAACGCTTATAAAAAATATTATGACTATAGATTTTCGAATATTTTAGTTGATGCATAAAAAACTAATGAGCTTAATATTAAATTTTCAAGTATTTGTACCCAATGAATAATTTTTAATCAGCATTTTCAGAAAATAATTAATAATATGCACACCTGGTCACCAAAATACTTCGTTACTCACAAACGACATATGTACCGACCTATGTATTTTGTGTGTAGGTATAATATGTGTGTTGCACTCAACAAAAAGTGGACAAGTTTATCGAGAAAATCTTTTGAGTGCTAGTGTACCGCTGATGTGTGAGGGTGTTATAATTAAAACCAAGAAGTTAATTTAATAATGAATGGTATTAATGGTAACTCGAATGGTAAATACGGTAATGAAATATTATGTGTTGTTTACAAATGTATAATATAATAATAATAAATTATGGCCTTGTTGGCTCAATAACTAAAAATGTATACTCGTTATAAAAAATAATAAATTCCTTGTTTAATAAAACCATTCATATATACAATAATAATAATAATAATAATAAATAAATAACCTAAAAATTTATCGGTGCTGGCCCAACCTTTTCTGAACTTATTATAACAATTGTATTTTACAAAAGTCAATAGTGGCTTTAAGGGCTAATATAATACCATTGATGTTAGAATATCTTCTCTAGTAAATTCTAAATTTAATGATATTACTAAGTACATCTAATTCGCAATAATACCTATATGTATATAAATTAAAACAACCATTGCGATTAGTGGATTCGTATGTAAAATACCGATATGTATAGAAAATACAAATAAATATTATGATATAATTAAAAAATGTGACACCTATATAAAATATGATAATAATAATAATTACCGATAAATGACGTTTAACACGGAATAAAATAGTAAAAATATTCCCTTGAAATTTATTGGCAGCCAATTAAAGGGATTGTAGCCATATGGCCGAAAAAATATTGTCTATAGTAATATTAACTCACTACTGTGGCCGTATGAACCAAAACTGTAAATAATAAAAAACAATGCGTTGCATAATGATAGAAATACAAAAATACAGTGACGATAAACGCACGTGGATATTATTATTTATCATACGATTGTATGTACACTGTAATTAGCGTCTAAAAAATATAATAATAAAAGAGACACAGAAATTAGCGCCACGCGTGAATAATAATTGTAAACTTAAATCATTTTGCGTTTGGGGCCCGCGAATAAAGTAATAAAAAAAACGTGGAGTTTTGCGACTACAAGTGTACTTGGTAATAAAACCGCACGATTTAGCAATCATGGAAATACTAATTAATAGTATATGAGAAAATAATTACAACAGTATAATAAAACAAAAATGATTCACGGAGACAGATAATGTGTAGTTTGTATGTGTTTTTGGTCGGTTACCGTAGGCGATAAGCGACCGCGACTGAAATCGCGGTTCAGTAGCACTGGTGGATAGGAGTGTGCATAATATTATTTAATTATAATTTATAATGTTGGCTCAGCGGTGTCAAAAGTGTTTTCACAGTTGTTGTAGAATCAATATGAAACTCTTAGTATAGAGGATCTGGGCGAGTACCAACGGCCGTGGATCTAGAATTACGAAAAGGGGGGGGGCTAATATTTATTTATATAAAGACAATGTATAGATGTTAAGACACATTAAATATTTATTTTATATATAATAGTATGATATGTACAAAGTGAGTGGGAGGGGCTAAAGCCCATTTTCCCTCCCACCATTGAGTCCGCTCCTAAGTACCAATAATGCTGCTTTTTTTTTTTTTTTAAGAAAGATCAACATTGGGTTGACTTAATTATTAGTTAAATCGTAGAAAAATTAAATATAAGTTTCGTAAAAACCTTTGGCATAATATTTTTTGATTTAAAAAATTGTGTGACAGCGTAGGTACATCGGAATAGCTTACATAATATAACTGTTGAATTTTGAATACCAAATAAATCGACGAATTGACAAGAAACATAATACCAAATTATGGTGAATTATATACTTTCTATAATACTTGTAGTGGAAACATAATTAAAATAGGGCGATACGTTATTCTTATTACTAATTATTAAGATAACGTTGGAGAAAGAGACCCGAAAGATGCAAAATAACAACTGGAATAAAAGTAGACCAACATAGTTAACGTGGATAAATTCAAACAAAAATTAAAGAAAAATAGACTTGTGTTGTAGTTAGATGATAGTAATCACACTTATTTCACTTGCCTACGGATGTGAAGCATGGGCGAATACCATTATGATAGAACTAAGACTTAGGACTTTTGAAAATAAAATTTGGCGAGTATTATTTGGACCAGAATTGAATAGTACAGTGTAAAAGAAAAAGTTTAATAAGGGGTAACTAGAGGAAATAGAAGCGCACCAGTTAAAAACTTTATATAAGTTCAAAAAATACAATGGCTCGGTCATGTAATGGACTAAAACGACGATAATATAATTAAACCGGTAATAACCCGGCAACAAACAGGGAAGAGACATCGAAGGTGACCCAGAAAAAAGTTAGTAGAATTTGGATTAAAAGGGCGGCTTGAAAAGTTTAGGAGTGAAAAACTAGAGAAATATAATTCAAGATAATTTAAAATCAGGAAACGTAGTGAAAAATTGTGTTAGTAGCAAACATTTTTATTGAATAGTAGAAGTCAGACGAAGAAGAAGTAATAAATAAAAATATTAATTTATTAAAATTGTATAATTTGTAAACATTGTCGATATACATAGTCTGCCATCTATTTTACATATTATCATTTTTTAAATTAAAAACTATAATATCTTTAGCACATAAAGTGTAATACACTAGAAATTACTCGCTTAAATTCCGATTTAGTTACGCTTTTATGAAAAAAAAAAAAAAATATTTGATCAAAAATTTACAATAAAAATGGTGGTGCTATAGGATTATCCTTAGATATTACAAAACAGACCTGGCCCAGTATTTGAAAATATTACCCTTAATAAGTATACTTAAAAAATTCAATTATAAAAATCGGTAAAAATTCATTAATTAAGGGTTGAGGATTATTAGAGGATATTGACGGTGTGCACGGTGAACAATAACCCTGTTGGAGTTTATATTATTTATATAATGTATTTTATGCAATATTCGTCTACCCGTCGTGTTTGTATACATAGTATTATTGTTTGGCACTGTTAGATGTTTACATTATAATATAATGTTCTAAATCACACACACGTTCAGTCGAGTTGGAATTCGGTTGGGCAAAAAGGTTTTTTTTTTCGTGTATTTCAGTCGGACGAGGCCGGTGGGACTAAACTTGTTAAATAATATGATATAACGAGGGTGGTGTATGCGTGACATGTTGCCTCGTGTGTGACGAAGGTGTTTGGCGGTTTCGAGCTTTAAAAAAAAAATATATATTATATACACTCGTATACGATATATTACTATGCCATATTATACATAGCAAAATGAAAAGTTTTTTTTTTAGGTCTACGACGAAACATGCGTTTATTTTTTTTCGTCGTCCGTTACGGATTTTAGCGCCACGGATAAAAACGCATAATATATAATGCATTACTCGCATTTATTTCGCGAGTGCTATTTTTATTATTATTTTTATTTTCACGTAGGTAGATAACACTAACACGAGCCCGCGGATGCGGAATGATGACGAACCATTCTCGTCGTCTGTTTTTGATGGGCAAAATTTAAACTAAAACGCGTAGTACGCCTCATTATATCTAAACACACACACACACACACACACACACACCAACGAACTAGGCTTACCGATCGAAATGAGTGCGTGCGCTGCACTACACTGTTATTGTTTACTCGTGGAGTTTTTCTATATCTACGAAGGGCAGGTATAATATTATTATTTATATAATGAGAGAGGGACAGCGGCGGCGGCGCGTATATAGTCGTATTTACACACGGTGCGCCGGAAACGTTTCCGGGTAAAAATACTTTCACGACTATATATTACACACACACACGCACACACACACACACATACGCGCGATATACGGTGTGGGACACCACGTTTTTGCGGTCTTGCCGTGCGGTTATAGCGGCAAAATGCGAAAGCTCGGTGACTCATCCTGTATGTACAGGTATTGACTTGTTTGATGAAAAAAAAAAAAATTGAAAAGTTTTCAGTTTTTCAGTGCAAAAAAAAAAAAATAGTCCGCCAATCGGTCGCTCGCTGTGGCATGTACCTACGTATACTGTATACCCACCAGTACGACGTGACTTTTTGATCCGAACCAATACACATTACACATATATCTTTGACTAAATATATTATTATATAATACGACCAGCGTACCGCGCGATCGAGCGCTTTTTTGGTATGTATTTTCCGGCCCGTAAAACCGACCGCGCGACGTGTTTTCGTTGCCGCTAATAAAACGTCCAAATCGAGTTAATGTTTTATATGGTATATATATGTACGTATAATAGAAATTAGATTTTATAACTATAAGTAACGCAATTAAGCCTGCGCTTTAATTTTAAAACTCAGACTTATTAGCTGAATTATATTAAGTAGCCTCGGTTGTTCCGATGTCATTTAATTATGTAATTAGTTTATGCCACGGGTTTATGTACGAGTATTATACTTTGTTAGAGTCGGGTTTCGCATACCGTATAACGACTGTGCAGAAGAAACGATATAAATTACAATGTATATTGTTTTGAACTCAAAGTTTGACTTTTTAAATCGCCATCAGCTGGCGATCCACTTCATTCCCCGCATAATTGTATGTATATTTAAGAGAATTACACACGTCCGATAGTAATATCATATATGCATTCAAATGACGTACTAATCGGACCGCAATTAAATCATTATAATCCAGCCCTCGAATTTGTCGTTTACGCTCCGTGCTATCATATCTATATAAGACTAAATTATTATTAACAACTCAAGAGCCGAGTTTTATCGTCGATGTGATATTCATAACAGTATCAACTACGTACTAGCAGGTATGTCGTGTGTACTAAACGAATTTTGTGGTTATATACGTTATTGTATATTTTAAAGGTGAATGGATCGCCACTCCCCCTCGAGAGTTGGGTCTTGACTTATATTTATTTATGGTTAAAAGGTCAAATTGATTAATATGAGACATCGATGCGAGCCCTCCGTGGCGTCATATCGATAGTTGTATATTATTAACATTGTAATCGTCCCTTCTCCTCTCCGACCTCTCGATCGATCTCCAGAATTCAGATGCATTTAAGTTACACATAGCTAACGTAAAGATAACTCCGCTTTTTTTGTGTTCAAAGGCCAAAATGACTAGTAATCACTAGTCACGATCGGTTTGCTCATCTACATACTGTATGATCTCATCTATATATTTATCGTTATATACCGACTCACTAATCGTTTTCACGAAGTTACAAGAAGTTTTTTAATAGTCCTAGAAGTTCGCACGAGTATAGTTAATGTGGTATGTAATATTCTGACAATGCGTAGTAATGTTTAGGAACTAACTTTATGCATTCTCATAATATAAGCGTTCATTCGTGAATTTACAGTGTACTAGTTTAACAGTTGAATCAGGATCTTAACACACACCATTGCACATCAACAATTTCGGCGCTTATTATTTCGTATAATGTGGCCAATGAACACAATCAGTTTTGTCACCATGCATGATGAACAGCTTAGTCTTCGGCAGTTGTAATATACTAACATTAAATATTCTGATTTGTTATGAACGGATACAGATGATTCCTTAAACGCATCACTTTAGTTTTATCGTTGTTTTATGGTAGGCAATTTAAGTTTTTTTTTGTATGCATATAATTATACAATTATTATATTATAGGTACATCTTATAAAGTAAATTAAGATTAGACAAATTAGGTAAGTGCATTTATGTGGAAAGATATTTTTCAAAAGTATGTTTCGATATGCATAGTATTACATAATATAATATGTGATTATGAAAAGTAGATATTTTATTTTATTATTATTTATTTATCATAAATAAACAAACGTGATTCTCGATATTAAATTTATTTGGTACAAAATATATATTAGCTTACATACAGATTAAACTTAATATATTTGACAATTAAAAATAAAATAATTATAAACATCGCACAAATATAAACGTACTAAATGTTAAATATACTTTTTAATAATTGTTTGTAACAAACTGAATAAAGTAGTGTGCTCATTGACTAGACGCATCATTTCATACATTTGATTATTTTTATCATAATTAGTGTTAGTATGGAAAGGAATGATAAAAAGATGATATAATCTTGAGCAATGAGCAAAAATTCTAAAGTTGATTTAAGAAAAGAGAGAAGAAGAATTATTTGTCCATCTTTCAACATTCGCAAGAATACAAAGTTAGCTGTCACTCGTCTATCTGCTAAGGAGATAATTCCAAGCTGATTTAATACAGCGAGGTAATTATATAAACATTGCCGTATACGGAGTGATTCTTTTAAAATAAGGTATTATTTAAAAAAAAATTTATGTTTTTGAAATCATTTCTTTTACATCTTTTTAGGTCGTTACGTTTTTCGACAAGACGACGAATGAAAAAAAAACAGATGAGTATACGAAAGATATGGCATAAAACACACATCATCGTTACTTTGAAGCCAGGAAAATCACCTACTGAAGTAAAATATCATATGAGCCTATTACTATTATGTATGCAACGTTTAGAAATTATTCAACTCACATTATTAAACAATATCATAACCAGAAATAGATGAAAACTTGTTAAAAGAACAGGCTTGGGTTCAGATTTGGAAAATATTACTAAGTAGATACTTTACTTCACACACAACATATCGAAAATGGTTTTGAAGAGAAAAAAACAATAAAAGGAGCCGTGTTCTTTAACCTAAGGCGCTGTTTATGAAAAATTTACATCAACGATGAATTTGAATTTGCAAACATAGTGGTGAAGTATTAATAATAGAGTATATAGACGTAATTAGCATAATTGTTTTTCTTAAACATTTTGTGTTATTATAATACAGTATAGTGGATCTAGTAATTGTAAAAGAGGGGCCCCTCAGCATTTTTAAAATAAACTTATACATATATGATATAATATACATTATATTATATCATATTTATGAGGGATTTGTATCATGTAAAATTCTATTGCCGGTAATATGACTAGCTTACAATAACATTGCAACAATATAAACAATTATAAAATATTATAATTACGTTAAAAAAAACACAAGTCCAAGGACAAAGAGAAGGACCCATCATTTTATACCCCCCCCCCCCGCGCTCTCATTCCCCACTGCTATAATATTATATAATATACATTTTTAATTTAGTTCCAAAACTTATTATTCACTCATTTAATGTTCATAAATTTTAATAGATAATGATTTTTAAAAACAATAGTGGTTAAATGGAGTAATATTTTTTTTTTTTTTTTACAAAACGTTTCTTGATATACATTTTTAAAGTTTTATAACTAATTATATTTAACTTCGACGAGATACCTATACTTAAAACTGTCATAGAATACACGCGTTTGCGACCTTCAAAGCAAAATATCATTAATTTTTCTAAAACGTTGAAGATTAATTAATTAATTTTGCATTAGCAGTTTAACGTAAATTAATAAATCAACCGTCAAAATGTTTATGAAAATATTATTTACTTGCAGAAATTGTAAACGTATATAATTGGGACGGTATTATATTAAAACAACAATAGGTAAGTTCACGTACAGTGTAAATTACAAAACATGTAAAGATTTTTTTTTTCCGTTACCGCTAAATAAATAATAATAAAAAATAATAAAAATTGTTTATTTGCTAATAAAATTACGGAACAATATTACATTATAGCGTGTTTCATACTATATCACCGGTAGTCGATAGGTAGTTGTAACAATGTTGTTTAATGAAAAAAAAAATTAAAACATTATAATACATGTCATTATTTATTTAGTTATAACTTACGATGATTATTAGAAACATATAAAACGTAAAAATTACAATGCGGCGACGGTAAATATATCGTGACTGTCGCATAATATTTAAATATTTCACCTGCTAAAAAATGCTTATATAAACGTCTGGGGAATATTGTGCATATATACATTTTCGTAAATGTCTGTTATACAATGGTTTAACTATCTGTAGTTGGCATACAATATTTATATGAACGTATTTAAATGCAAGCGAATATAATATGTACACTGAAAATGTGATTACTCTTATCGAGGTGTATATATTATACTTGATAAATTAATTACGTTTTATCGCGAACTATTAATTAATGTTTTAACACGATAAAATCATTTAGTACAAAACAGTTATTAGGATTAGTTTATAAATTATGGATTTTCTTCTTATATACATAATGAGCATACAGCGCATAATGAAAAGGCTAAAATATATCCGTTATAATAAGTATACAAACAGTTTAACTACGGTATCCGGTATCTTAAAATGTTTAATGGACGCGCGCGGAACAACCGTGTTGTTGGAAGCAGAATATTATACGTTTGAATTGATTAAACTAGAAAACAAAAAACGAAAAAAAAATTATGTTATATTACAGTCGATCGCGGTGTTGAAATAATATAATATGTTATATTATAATTAATACGCGCGTATTTCGCGTTCGAATAGTCGCCGCCGCCGCAAGTGCAACACCGCTATATATGAACGCGCGCAACGGGACATCGTTAATGTGTGTGTATTTCGGATCATAAATAGTTTTTTGGTAAGCGGATCACGATTTTAATTAAAACCCTTTTTCCAGATTCATCGACAAAAAATGTGCGATACAGCACGCAATGCGACCAACCGACGTGAGTCGTCGCCGGCTATACATATACGCGTCTTCGCGGCTAGAAATTAATTTGCCGGACTCTTCTTTAGGGAGTTTGCAGTGGCGCACGAGACGATGGCCACGATGATGACGACCGCGGATTAATACGTTTTGCCGTCGACTGTTTTAGTTTGACCGGTGAGTACTTCTTACACAAATATTATTGTGTCACGGCCGAAATTCTGAAACTAAATTCACTGCACTGTAAAACGTGCTCGGTTTGTTTGAATTTACATCGGGGAGTGAAACTGACGCCGCAAGGGGATATACTCGTACGCTATTTTGGCCGCGTTCTTCTTAGAGCCATTTAAACAAAAATTTTTCTGTTAACTAGATTATGGGATTTTATGATTGGTGAAATTTAATATTTTAATAACATTTTTTAAATTGTTAAAATAAAAAAAATATATATATTTTAATCACAAAATTAAAAGTGTATAGTTAATTATATCGAAGAATTATACTTTTTTGTAAGCTGAGGAACGTTTTTAATAGTTTGTGATAACAAATTACAAGGAAATATAATATGAGACGAGTATACCTTTGCACGGCATTTTTATAGGGGCTATCAAACAATTGAGAACATTATATATTTTTGGCCGAATGATTAAGGACACTTAAGATTCACAATGACGTAAGAATTCACCACTGACTTCATAAATTAAGACGATTGAGAACAGATTTATGTGAAAATGTTGTCCTTTTTATTAATTGGTTATCAAATGATTCAGCGCGTTTTATTTTTTTGTACTAAAACTTAGAATAGCGAAAAATAATAATAATATACGAGTATATTGTTAAAATAAGTTATAATATGTGTACCTAGTAAAAAAATTTTAAGTCAAATTATAAACTATAATCTAATAAAAAAAATATTGGTATATAAAATAATACGATGGATTAATAAATTATAAATTGTAAAAAATTATATTATTGAATAGCATAAGCCCAAATACTCGTGCATTAAGTATTTTAAATATTTTAATAAATTTAATTATTTATAATTCTCTATAATTGTTGTATAATTTTATTTTTCTCAATTTTTTTTCTCTCGTTCGTCAACTCTAAAAATGCATCTTTAATTTCTCTATGAACCATATTTTTTACATACATTTTGGATTTTTTCTAGTCATTTATCTGACCAGTACTAATACCATGCTCAATCGCACTATATAAAAAAAAATTAAACATAGTGAATTGAAAAAAAATGCGTTTTCAATCGTATTTTACCTATACACTCATTTTAGACGTACCTCCCTATCAATAAGATAAGAAACGCAATCCGTAAAAAATACGTATTTGATTAGACGACCACTACTATTATTGATTTTATTTGTTTTTTCAATCTTTGTTTATACAACAAAAGTGTAATGCTGTTTTCCTCATTCTTAGAAAATGTATATTGTATTATTTTTATATACCTAATAATAACATTATGTATATGCGTGTGATGTAAAATCGTTATTTCATCGGTATTATTTTTTGCTATTATTTATTATTTCATATTTGCTAGTGAGCTGTAAACATTTTCGAATAACCAATTTCACGTACAACAGATACGAATATGAGATCAATACGTGCGGCACAACGGTCATTTATTATGATTTTTTTCATTCTACGCCAACGCTCTCGCGGAAAAATACAGTCTGACATATCAAACTGACGTGTTTCTTTCACGCCGGTTAGATTTATTACGCGGCACAGACTTAACCAGTAACATACTTGCTTACATACCCAGTAATGTACAACACAGGTGCATCGTACCTAAATGCGTTTGTTTGTTTGTATTTCGCGGCTAACGTTATACGCTATACATATATAGTTTATTGTATATTATTATAATATTATGCACCCAACACCACTTCTGTGCCGACTACGCATTCCCGAAACACGGAGTTATGCACAATTTGATAAGAGCAGTAGCATACTAAAGCCGATATACTGTTAACAAATGATGGAATACATACCACGTTTGGACGGTCGGCGCTTATCGATTGTCCGACATTACGTCGTATGATGAACAACTTAGATATGACTACGGAACAATATCAAACCCTCCGTTATCGTCTTGATAACTTTCAAACTGATTAACACGCGCTAATCTTGACGGCCGAACACTCGCAACTGTTTAAACCCCTTCGATATACCAAGTGCACAGCAAATGCGTTTAATAGTGTATGTATTATGTTGTATATGTTGTGGACTTCGCAAAGTATGAAGGACTATTTATAATACTATGCTAATCGGTCGTAATTGATACAGTAGAATTAAGACACACGGCGGTTGTTCAATTTCCGTCGTAACAACTTCAAAGTATCTATGTATAGTTAAATCAAATGGTAGTGGCTCAAATAGTTTTAATATAGTTCATAATGTTAGTAACCAATCATAATTAAAATATTGCTGTCGGTGGTTTAAATGTTCGCATGCAAAATATAAATTGTAATATTAAATGAAAAATATAGGTTATTATTTTCTATGTTAAACTTTCTTGTGTTCGCCGTGATCTAAATATTATATAGTTCATTTTATCTTGGTAATATGTATTCGGTAGCCAACATCAGAATGTTAAACATAATTTATAGCAACCGACTATGTATCTATTTATTATAAACATTTTAAAATCCACGAAAACGGTATAATCAAGAATGTATATTATGATATATGTACGGGCCAATAATAACCTATGTGGCTATATTATATTACGAGTTTTGTCAGTTATGGCAATATAATATTATAAGTATTATAAATGATATGTGTTGATTAAACCATTGATAAAAAAATATATTATAATTATTTTATTTATATTGTGATACGCAATTATACATGTAAATATTTATCGAAGAAGTCATTTAATGTGTTTACTATCGTCTTGCATTTTGTAATATTTATGTATATTTTATGACATTAGTAAAAATTTGCATTTAAAAATAGAACGGAGAGAATATTTCATAATACTATGAAAATATATTATGTTTTAGTAAGAGATTCACCAAGTATGATCATCCTAATTTTTTTCATTTGATAATAAATTTATTCAATTCCTGATATTTAGAGTTTTTAAATATACTTAAAGACCATATTTTCAACTTTCAAAGATTTTTTAAACTGCTTGCAGAGTGTCCTGTGGCAATGCAAACTTTCGGTTTTTTTTTTTTTAAATAAAAATCTTCTTTTATTTACTGTAAATTATTAAATTTATAGGATAAGTTTTTTTTTTAAATATTGATGTGTTTTATTTAAAATTTTCCCAAGTTGGGGTTTTAGTTATCAAAATGTTTATACTAAGGAATTTCCTTAAAATATAACAAGATATTCCTTAAAATTGGTTTAAAAAAAAAATATAAAATATATGTACTCGTAATACTAGATTCAGTATTTATTATGCTTGAATAATTTTATAAATTATAAATTTTAATATATTAATATTAATTATTGATTCACTACGATAGAGCCTTCATATCTTCCGAGCCTATTATTATGGACATATAATATTATACTTAGTACACACAGTTAAATTTTAAATAACTTAAAAACTACTCATTGGAATTTTAATTTTATTACGTTAACATTTTTACAAAATAATTTACAGTAAAAAAGGGTGTTCTCATTTGAAAAATAGTATTTTCTATCAATTCGATCTCGTCCTTAAGTAGTAAAAAAAATGTCAAGAATTTGAAAATATGATTTTCAAGTATAATCGAAAAATCAAATTTTGAATAACCGTATTATCGAAGAAAATGCGTGGTGAACATGTTTGGTAAATTAATTCTTTGTGCAGTAATTATAATATAAAATAATTATATCATCGTCATTGGAACAGATGATATTGGCAAATACTGAATAGATTATATTATTACCTATTTAGTTCACGATGAAAAATTAATTAAGTTTTAAATTACTTATTTAGCCGTGTTAGGTTAGGTACCGTCGTCGTAGTACTAATATTAGTAGTATATAGTCATATTATATTATATAGGGGTAATACCGAGGTGTTTGTCGTCGTCGCTGTTGGTGTCTGTAGGTATAGTGGCAAAAGTGGCGTTGATGGTTTGTTTTCATAACAATTACTATGGAAATGCGGTTTAAATTAAGACGTCACTTTGATGTGGTGGCGGGTGGATGAGAAGGGAATAAACCATCTTGCGGCTATACCGACGGCGTTTAAAAGTATTTTCATTGCAAACGTTCGCGAAGTGGTTAGAATGATGATATTATTATTAAACAGCGCATGGCGACAGCAGCCTCGTTAACATACGTATAAATACACACGGACGCACGTATAACTCATATACATATTAGTATGATAATATGTGTCTTCATAGAATGCATATACACTTAATATATATACATGTATAAATACGGGGTGGATCATAGTATTTCCCTCATAATTTGGTGTTAGCTATTTATGGGACATCAGGGAAAACATCGAGGACCGTCCTGTATGTATTACACTATTTATATATAATACAAACGTGAATATATTATGTTTAAGTATATACGAATGTTAGCCGTGCGTGTCAAACACAGGCAAAACGTTTAATCCTAGGCGAATTGCTTCCGCTACCGCGCGGCGCCGCTGAGATTTGAAATGGTAGTAAAATTCGTATTTCACAAAAACCAAAAGGATTTTAAAGGCTTTCTCGTTTGTATTATTTTTATCTTTCTCTTAGACAGTGGTCTTAAAAAAAACGGACATGATTGCGTTTATTTCAAAAATAAAAATAATAAAGAATGAAAGCATTTGAAAAGGTTATAATCTTGGAAAAAAAAACATATAAACCATCACCGAATGTATATTTTTTTTATTTGAACTGAGGATAAATAAACAAATAAAATATGTGTTAGGTACCAAATAATTGTGCGTATATTTTTTTTTACAATACGTTTATTTTAAGTTGGAATTTAATGTAGATACATATACGTTCTAACATCAACCAACAGGCCCATACATTTTCAATTTTCAATTAAATGTCAATATAAAGGGGTTCAATGTTGTATATATTTGACGGACGTAAGGGATGTTATAAAAATTATAATTGACTATTGAACTCCTGAAGTCTTATGGACTAAAAATGTACAAAATGTACAAAATATCGAATCGTAGTCATACATGTATCCATTCAATTTAACTAAAATATATGTGAAGCGCTTTTTAGGTTTAACAAGGTATTCAAAATAGTGTTCGAATAACATATTTTAAAGACATCCATCAATGTTTTCTTTGTAAATGTAAAGTGTGGGTAATAAAGAAATATTTATATTGTATTTGAATAAAAGCTTACCCCATGATTGAGATAGCAATTTTCGGTAAGGAGTTGAGTGTCCTTAATCGATAAAATCATAAAGCATGAATAGAAAATAATACTATGCTTACAAACTAGTACATAATAATATACTTATAAGTTTCAATATATAAATATTATGTACGATATCATGGCGGTCATTAAGCGTGCGAACGAATTTGTATGTAGCCGACTTTTCAATCGATCAGACGCCAATTAAGAATTGAGAGAGAGGTAAATATCTAACAAGAATTCTTATATTAACATGTAAATATTATATCCTCTTCCAAATTTAAGCAACTCTAATGTATTCTAATTTTTCATTAAAAGAACATTTTATGAATACTGGATTTTAAAATTAAATTGCACGTTAGTAACGTATGACCGAACGTTGCATTTTAAATAATGGGACTGCATTAGCATTTGAAATTATTAATGCCCATAAAAGCGTTAGCTACAGTATCTGAGTTCAGTAAAACATTTTTTTTTCAGAGCATTTAATTGTGAAATAAAATCGATTTTTATAGTAAAAATGAATAACCGAGATGGTCGAGTTCGTAAATTATTAAATAATTTAAAAACAGCAAAAAAATATTCACACCATATTTATTTAAAGTTAAAATAAGATATAGCGTGGGGGTTTTTCTTATATATATATATATATATATATAAATACAGTAACATTATTTTTCAGTAATTCTGAGACATCTTGTTTTAAGGACTATAATTAATTCTATGAAATAAAATGTAAATGCAGTAAAGATAATATGGTATACAATTATTTTGTCGCTAAGCTTGGCCTTTTTATGCATAAAAATTATTTATAATTTTTATAAATTTAATTATTTGATGAAGCATATTTTTCTTTAATTGGCAGTAGAAGGATTTTGATATAAAAAAAGTCATAACTGTCTGTTGGTATTTTTAAGATATTAATTGATCAAATCATATCCGATTTGCCCTTATTGGATATTTTGGTAAACTGAAGGTTGGAATATTGCCAGTTGTTTATTGACTTATATTAGCGATGCAATTGTACAATATTCACAAATGTTCACTTTACTTACATAATTTTACGTGTATGTATGTTGTGTTAAAATTTTGTTGACAGAGGATTATTTCATTTCAAATTTGAGATTTATTGAATTTTATTTTAACAAAATATTGTTTCTTTCCGAATTATTATTGCTATATAATTTGCAAAATGTTACGTTTTAAATGGTTTTTAATAAATTCATGACAAAATACAAAATATGTACTTGACATCTTAACGGTATAATATATTTCTACAGCTCAAGCAAAAAATGTCAATGCCTATTCAAGATTTGGTACTGATTAATGCTTATTCAATCAAATGTATCATATTTATTCATTGGAGTTTTCCAAGCGCATTGTTAACAAATGTGGATGAATCACCGACAAAATCGTTAGTAAAATAATATGTCTTCAATATAAAATACTGAACATGTTCAGCAATATAATTATGATTTAATAATTTAATATACATAATTCGAATTTTAATTAAAATTCATATTTAATGATTACTTACACATAAATCATTTTTAATTTTTAACACTATAAATAATATTACTTATTTTAATATTTTTATAGAGTTACTAATTAATAATTACAATATTATACCTATAATAAGTTATAACTATTAAATATTAATTATACTTTAATTCCATAGATATATAATATATATAATATATATTCCGCATATTATAATTTATAGTTATATCTCTGCTATATTTTATACTGACAAAATTTTGTTCGTGCAATATTTTACTGACAATACTGTGACTTGCAATTTATTGGTTTCGTGATAATTTAGTTGCGATATTCTGGTTATGCGATATTTTACCGACGATATTTTGTTGGTATACCAATAAATATTTAGTAAGAAGCATATACATTTATAAAAGTAATAATTAATTTAAAAATTGTATTACAACTCGTTAGCACTTTTGAAGTTTATTTACAAATTAATCTCCTCATAGTTTTATTAGTGTTGTCGAACGTGTGTAAATTACCGATTTATTATATTACTTCATTAGGTATATTATATATATATATATAACAGTAAAAAAAACATATACTAATTAGCATAAATTTAAGCGATAAGTAGCAGGAAACGTATTTAACCATCAACGTTATGTAATATTCGTGAATAATTAAAAATTGTTCCATAATTTTGAATTTAGCGTGTTTTTTTTTTTTTTTGAAGAGAAAACCAGGGTTTGTGGCCCGTAAGGAATTAACGTTCTGAAAATTGGTTGTCGAACCTGTCGGGTGTAATTATTATGAATATGGATGAATAAAATAAACGGAGGGGATGAGGGCATAAGGGTTTTAATAAGCATTAACTATAAATCGAAATGGAAATAGCAAATTGAGGAACAAAAGCCAGGGGTTTATTTCATAACTGGCCCTATAATGTTGAAGACGCGGCCGTCGTGTTTAATTCCCCTTTAACCGGATAAATTACATTTAATGTGAACGATAACCAATACAACCTGGTTTAACAGTCATCTGAACAAATTTATTTGAATAACGATTCCAACTAGAGTGGTTGTAAAATGTTGATTTTTTTTTATTCTTCACTGTTTGTGATGCTATACAATTCTAAAAAAGTAGAGAATCAATAAATATTAAATATACTGTTTGAACAATTATTTTTACAACGATTATATACACGGTTCTATAACTATTTAAAAAAAATGTATAGAATACAAACATATTGGGTGTTCAATGTCCCACCGATCAACAATGATGACAATTATTTTTTGCACCTTTTCACCCTCGCCGGAAGCTAATACAACTCACATCTACGAAACGATTATCCACTTACCTGTCTGCCAGTATTAAACCGGCCATAGAAAAAAAAAAATGAAATATAGACGTAATTTACCACGGTCAATTAGTTTACTGCAGTGAATGAAAAAAACAAATGACCACCCTTAAAACTGTAAATGATGTGTGTTTTTATAATACATTGAAAATCACACAGTGACAAAAAAGTGTCCCATTTATTTGGATAATTATCAACCAACAGCGGTCCTTGTTACTTAAATGAAGACTTTTATTCACACATTGAAATACTCAATTTAATTTTTTCCCCGTGTGACGTCGATTAACATATTCTAAAATATATAAATAGCCATGATATATATATATATTTCAAAACCTAGATAAAAAAAATATTTATAAATACTACAATTTCAAAATGGGTGAAATATAGTTTATTCGAAACAAGAGTTATAATTAGCAATATGTTTTTTTCACAACTAGAAAATCAAAGTAAAAATAAAAAATATGGCAATAACTTCAATTCAAAAACTTGGCTTATAAAAGTAAATTAAGAAAGTTGGACTTTTATAAAACGCCCTTTTACATTTCCGCTTAGTTTTTGACTCCCCGCCTGACAACAGTTATAGGGAATTGTATGGATGTTAGCCGGAGGTATATTGTACAACAATAAAACGGTATATGCGCGTATATAACAATACTTGTTATCGGATCGACGTCCCAAAAGAGAAATGTGGCCTACGGCCTTTTACTGAGAAAAGTTTCAAATTTAATCCATTAAGCATGAAAAAAAGACATGAGTGACTTTCTCACAGCGTATGTGCCATAATACGTAGGGTGTCGTACATTTACGAACTTGGGAAGTTTAACCGTTGATTATTTATTAAGTTTTGATTTTATTCTGAAAGCTATAATCATTTTTAAAAATATTAACACCAGTGTGTCCAGTGTTAATAAACAAAAACTGAATTGCTTATTATACATTTTGCTTGTACTATTTTTAACATTTTACCTATAACATAAAATCAATAGGTTACATCGATTAAAATTGATTTTAAATGGAATAGAGTTACGAATATTTTTATTCAGCTGCCTATTAGAAGCATGCATCATGTCTTTGGATTTTCAACAAGAAACGTAACTCGAGTTGACTGTGTAAGGTAATAATATTGAACTTAGAAAAATTGATATAGATTAAAAAAAAAAAAAAATACAAAAGACCTAAATTGCTAAATTCAACTGTAATTTGAAGCGTTTGTAATTAAGATTGACATTATTAATAGCGTAATTTTAACAACTATATAATGTTTTATGTTTTTTTTTTTTAATACTTTAAAGTCAAGATATCATTAGGTAATACTCGTATTATTAAAAGCTTGAATTATTTTGTTAATTTTTTTACGCCTACAGCTATCAATCATCACTTTAAAATTATCAAATTGAAACTTAAATTGTAAACTACCTATATGGAAAATACTATTTAGTAATTTTATTTATAATTTTACATTGCTGAAAATTTGAAATTATATAATTTTAAACTCACGGCAATAATCAAAAGTAGTACTAAGTAGCCATATTGTAACTAAAAAATATGTTATAATCGTTACTCAACATTTTTTTTTTTAACATTTTTAATATAAAATGTGATTTATTTATCAATTAATAAGCTTTGCTTATAATTTTTTTGAGATGTGATGATTAATCGTTTTCTGATGTGAAATGACAACTTTTATACCCATAGTAAATTCGATTAATTGATAAACGAAAAAATTTAAAGTGGGTTTTACTGCATTAGGTATTATTCTGAGCACAAAGTTTAATTTATTTAAGCACAATATTTTACACCAATTATTGTCGAGTATTGAACAATAGACAGTTAATATTTTTAATTGCACAGTGCAAATATTTTAATGAATTCTTAATTTTATTTATATGTAATTAAAATTAAGTTTGTTTTTAAATTTAACATAATAACATTTATTTTGTATCCTTTTTATTTTATAAATAATGTATCTGCTATAAACTACACAATTCCAATAAAATTAAACTTCCTATAGAAAATGAGACACATTTGTTTTGAATTAAACTAAAAGGTCAACGTAGCATTAATGTATTTTTATCGGAGGTAAATTTAAAATTTAAAGGGCTGAAACTTTTTGTATAAGTTATTTCTATACAACTTGTATATCAGCATTAGAAAAACAGATTTTTTTCTGATAGTTTTTTTGTTTAAATTTATAATAAGGTAGCTATTTGATATTATTAACAAATAATAACTGGTATTTATTCTTATTAAAATTGTTATACAATGAAATTATATACATTTTTAAATCGTACATAATAGGTTGTGGCAACTGTAAGGTTTAAAAATGTATTTATATCAAAATTAAACCGTGCATTTAATTGTGATTTTCTAAACACAAACAACAATTGTACGAGGAGTTGTATGTAGTATGTTGAACTATTATTTTTAAATAAATTCATACATTATATGAAAAAAAGAAAGGTTGGCTTGTCTTGATTAAAATCGTCTGTTTTAGAATTCATATGATCAAATATAATTAAGATTTAGCGCTATGGTTTACTGACCATTTACAACTTAAATATTTATTAGTGTAAGTCAATAACTCATTTTTTAAATCATTAATATGTTAACAATACATATCAAATACAAAGATAATATATATTATAATATTTAAATTTTATCAGTTTACTCGTTAACTTAAATTCTGATACATATAAAGTTCACAGGGGAAATCATGTCAAAGGAGTTTCACAAAAATCTATTAGAGTTAAAATATTCACGAGACACCGTAAATGCAAGTATTACAATTTTGGTAATGACAAAAGTTTTGTACCAGCCCAAAACGAATGTTTATAGCACTAAAGGTAAGTACTATCATCACTTTTGCAAAACACTTTAGTGACAGAAATTCTATTTTGATGTATATATACACATATATATATACTGATAGTGTTTTGATAATTATTTTTTTATATAGAAACTTGATATATTATGAAGTTTTTAAAAAAAATTATGTATTCAGAATATTACGGTGAAGTTTTTGCTATTCGTTTTTGAAACTACTTGTTTAAAATAAGAATAAGACGTTTGAAAACATAATTTGATGTAAATATCGATTGTTTTTTTTTTTTAAGTTTCAATATTATTACCAAAATTGATACAATAAAATTATATGCAAATTACTTTTATTTATTATTTTTATAATTTAAATAAATATAACTACTCTGGTTATATTATTTTTAAAATATTTGAATACCTATTTTGAATTGTAAAATATTGTATATTTATTTAAATACATAAATTAGGCATCCATTACAAGTTAACTAAATATTTTTTTGTACTATTATATCTATATGTACTGAAATACTTTTTTTCGAATATTGGATATTTTTTTTACATAATATGTGCGAGCAGTTGATAATAATACTATTCTCTATTACAGTAAAGTGTTATTTATTAAGTAAATTTTGTTTTATTGTTACTAATGTTCTTTATTGAGTCAACTTTAAGGGTCAGTGGTATTAATTGTATTAGTGTATTAGGTTAATTTTCGAACAATTCGGTTGTCCTACACTTAGTAATAATTCATATCCACTTTCACCTAGCAGTATATTACTGTCTTGGCGATTTGTTCATAGTAGGGACGAGGATGGTACTCGGTTGCCAGAAAGGGAGGAAATAGCCATTTGCAGACTTGATTTATCGAACGCCCGTGGAAGGGGTGGTTTCGACTTGAAGGATAAAACTTTTTTGAACCATTAATTTTGGTAGGTTTAATCTGAAATAATGACTTGACCAGTCTGGGAGTTTTCAAAACTCTGATTGCAAAGGAGATAAATGAGCGGCTGTTGAAAGTTTACATATTAAATATTCCTGGAATGTTGAGTCAGAATAAGGGCATTGTTAATCGTGTCACTAATACTACTACGTGGCGTCACTACACGGATTTAATTTACCCTCCGCTTCTCCTAGTCTATGTATCTATACTATATGTTATGCATTATTATTATGCTATTATGTTCTTTTAATTTTAAATTATATAGCGTATGAGAGTTATAATTGCTACCAATATAAAATATGAATTAATTAATTGATAAAATACGAAGAAAACATATTTTTAGATGATGAACTGATTTTTTTTTTTTAATATGATACTGTACATATACCATCGTAATAGATAATATATTATATTTACACGTTATGATTATTTAATAATATTTATTATCTCAATATTTAGTAGATATAATTATACAGCTGTATCATCAATTTGTTTTATGATGAGGGGCTAAAACACGAAGAATATTACATTTATAAATCAATATTTTTTCATAATAAATAACCTTCAGTATTGGTATATATATACATGTATAAGATCAAATAATAGGTACATTTTTAAATCGAATGTTGTCTCTTTTTAATGGCCAATGGTCATTGATAAATTTTAATTTAGATAAATTACTAGTTAATTTTTTAGTTAAAATTATTTAAAATAGGTAGTTGAGAACTAAAAGTAGTTTAAAACTCAAATTTGTGCTAATATGTAAATAAAATATATCTTTTGAAATCGGCCTTGGTAAAATGTATGATCAACGACGCAGTTTAAAGTTCAGTGTATAGCCTACAGTGCTATCGACTGTCAAAAACGTATTACTAATTTATTATCGAGCTTAATAATTGATACATTTTTGTGATCTATAATCTATTTATTTTCGCCGAACATAGACACACATAGTACTTTTAGGACCAAACGGAATAAACGGAAAATAGATTAATTTGTATTAAAATCAGTATTATGGTTTAGTTCAACAGTTCAAAATAATGGAAAACTAGTAAATTGGTAATATGTAGAATCGAATGTATTACGTTTAATATATAAGTATACGGCAGACGGATAGAATAATATTATGATATTCGTATTCACTACGCTCCAGTTGTTGTTATACTTATTGTGTATACTGTATCATAGTATTCATAACAAAAATGTCCGCTGTTGATATTTTTATAATAAAATTAGCCACTTGAAACTTTGAATGTAATTTTTGTTAAATGTATACAAACAAATTATTTGTGTACAGGGTACCTTTCAGTAATTGTAACTACCTTGTTCCCCAAACAATTTTCCGAAAAATTAAATTACGGTATTAGGAGTATCATAGATAAAAACTATGTTAGTACGTTATAATATTATTTTAATACAATTTTAAAATCTATATTTATCTACTGATAAAATAATATAAGGAGTCAAGCAGATCTGTCAAATAAAACTTATATACTAAAGCATATGATTGAAAATCAATTCCCTAAAATATGCATAGGTTAGGTTAAGTTATGTTATTTATTTTTTTTTGTAAGATTTTTCAAAAAATTTTCAAAATACCTATTCCCTATCATAATTTGAATTCACGGCCCTCATATTCGTATTTTCGGTAATATAGTATGGTCAATATTCTTTGGAAAAATTATAGTGATTTTTATTTTCGTGGAAAACCCCAGACTTTTAGGGTAGAAATGCGTGTTACAGGAAATTGGTTTGTTGGCAGCCGTACACCGCTTCTATATGTTATATAGTTTAAGTTTTGTTGTGCAGACTTTCTTCTATAATATTTTCTTTTATATCAAAGTACTACACAATTATTTTAAGATAATATAATGCAGTATTAACATCCTGTAGTCACAATAACAAATATAACATAAACATAAATAACATAGACATCCACAATAACCGATGGATACCGTATTCCAATAATAACATTAAATATTCTAAACTATTATATGGAATATTATATGTGTGAAAATTTAATTGAAAAACGGGAAGAGAAAATAAATAAAAATCAGGGATTGCTATAAAACTTCCGAAATAATGAATAAATTGATCGTTGATTATACATTTTTTTTTTATTACCTACATCACGCGTTTTTATAAATATCTGTTTCGCAATAAATCAGACGAGCAATTGGTCGAATTTTGGTAAACAGCTGATATAATAATTACATCCACGAGCGCACACTGACCTACGCGGCTACCTACGCGCAATATTTATGCCACAAACAGTGTATCTACACATTAATCAAGTGGTTAAATTTATGGGCTAGGACTATGCAGTAGTATTATAACTGTGTTTGTTTTGACCAATGAGAACGCGCGATTCATTTAAGTGTTTGGCGACGAGCTCCTAATCTGAAATGTGGCTTTATTATGTGTTTGTCTCAGCCGTCCTTCACCGTCATCACCACCGTAGGTCGTTTATGAAATTTCCCACCATCGCGGTCCTTGACATACACGTAAATATGTCGTTAATCATATTGCACGAGATACTGATTATGATAACTGTTATCTCGACATCGTATGCGTTTGTTATCCATACAACACCAACGTTTTTGACGTTTTTCTTGTCAAAAAAAAAAACATAGCACGAAAGTAAATAAATAGTATAAGAGAAGGGGGAGGGGAGAGAGAGATAGATAGAGAGAGAGAAAACAATGTATATAGATTATAGATACGATCTGGAAAATTGTATATAGTTTGATGTATTATGCACCGAAAGAAACACAACATTAGAAACATAATATATTTAAATTATACTTGTATATTAATAATTTGATACGATTTAAGATTTGTTTTTATTGTAGAAAACAACATGGATGAATAATGTTTGAAGAATAACATGATTGTATATTAAAATATTTAGTTATCATTTAGTTATTTTTTTTTCTATTAAATTTCTAGAGTATATTATATAAAAAAAGTTAAGTAGATTAAACAGCTATGTACTTTCTTATTATAATATTATTATTACCTATCTACGAAAATCTAAATATATTGCTAAAGATCAGTTAGACTTAACTGAAGATTATTAAAGTAAATATAAATGTCATTGCTAACCAAAACTGCGACGTTAGTGTTACATTTATTTTATTTCAAGTCTAAAAAGATAAATTTTACATTACACATTTTGTATGTAATCGCAACTGCTATATATATTCAAATATATTTCATTGTTAAAAGGGATTTTGGAAGTATTTATTGCGTACTATAGAATGTAGTGAGATAAAAAGTCATGACCACCATTTGAGTTATTTTTTGTGACTTTTTCGTCTGAATACGCATTACTATAAATAAACAAAATATATTTATAGACAATTATAATTTTAAAATGCATCTTTGTATGTTTTTTACATTTCAATGTTTAACGAAATTAAAAAAAAAGAAGATGTTTAATAATGTATTTTCTTAATAGGTTTTTTATCAGCTTCATCAATATATCGTCTTCTTAAATAACTTATATTGTTTTATACATACAGTTGCTTTTTTTTTTTTTTTTTTTTTTTTTTTTATCTTGAATTGTATTTTCTATGCTGTCTACATTTTATATTACATTACGTTTATCTTACAGAAATTGTATTATCACTTATATTATGCACAATGTCACTACAAATATATTTTACAATTCCTTATGGTTGAATTATTTCAAAAAATATTTTCAAAGACTTTTCAAGATAATAACTGTAAAAAAGAATAATAATAATAAAACACTGTACGTTACAAATATAAATGCATCAATACTATAGACACTAACAAGTAACAATCATTATGATAAGATATTTAAAACTAATTTATATGATATACAAAATAATTAATCATACCTCTTGTTAAAAATGATCATAGTATTATTATAAAACTATATTTAATCAGCTATAGAGTTGTAACAAGAGTATGTTTAAATGTACACCGAATGACGATTAGGTAATTATAAGGATGAGTTTCATGAAAGTGATCAATAACGAATGACTCAAACGATATTACAATATCATTTATATGCCTAATTCTCTCTATAGTTGATTGTGGTTTTTGTAGTTCACCCCTCAATTAAAGATTTTATACTTTACTTTTTATATATAAAGAAAGATACAATTAGAAGTAAGTTATATATAAAGAGAAAGAGAGAACAAGAGAGAAAGAGAGAGTGGATGTCTAGAAAGTTTAAAAACATTTAAGTGTGTAAATAGTATACTCGCATAAAATATTTCAAAACTTTCTAGACACTATATATAAATGTTTTAACTTTAATTTAATTCAACGCAAATTGTTGTTGTTAATATCTTCAACTATTACTTTACTACAGAAACCAGTTCGTGGAATTGAAACGGTATTAATAAGGGGTTACGGGTTTCAAGTAGAATAATTATAACAGTATTGGTTAAGATTTTTATATTTTTAAATTTTTATTATAAAAAATGAAGTAACACATTATTTCAGTAGAGATTTTGCCGAAAACTTATACCGTATTGTTATATATTTCATCTATTGAATTCAAATATATAGATATTAATGCAACTTCCTACATATATACACATATTATCACTACATTTCCATATATATACCACAAGATAAATCACAGGATGAGTGACATACCGCATTATCAAATATGATATGGTTTACTATAATGTTTTAAGGTTTACATTGGTTTCAAAATTCTATTTAAACATATTGCATAAAATTGAATTAAATTTCGAATGTATGTATTAAATATGGTATAAAATACTTAGTTATAGGACATAGGTACTACTTTAACTGCATCTGCCACTATAATTTATTTAAAATAATATTTTTTTTCACTAACACGGTAGTAGTAAATAAAACCTAGCTGTCTATATAAAAATATGTATCATAACCTCAACTATAAATTTATAATATTTTAAGAAATCTTTATATAGTACATTGAATAATGAAAATATTAAATCACTTCTAAAAATAATACATTTTTTGACAATTTAAGCAAGTCTTAAATTTCGATAACCTTATTCATAATACAATTTTAATTTGGAATGAAAAACTGCGATTTAATTGTGATTTTAATTTAATTGAGTTTTCTAATAAAAGCGGAAGCATAAAATACTCAACCATTTCACTACTGAACAGATATTCAAAAGCACCTGTTTTGTATTGAAGTGTTTTTATAAATAAGCTTAAATGTTTTAAATATTCGAAGTTGATAGATACTTGGGAATAGCCTACTAAATTTAAAAACTATTTCAAAAACAAAAACTCTGAAATTAATTTACTATCAATTTATAGGTTATTTAATTTGTTGGTAGGAAGTTTCCAAAGTTCTTTGTTGACAAAATAAATGTACAAAATTAATCATTCACCAAAGTTCCCAAATATTTTTATGCAATTAAATTTTGTTCTAATGATTACACAAATTATGTAGTAAATATAGTTATATTTTTAGATTATATGTGGAGTGATGAAAAAAAAAATTGAAAACATAAATATTAAATATAATTATTGTATATTATATTTATTTATATATAATAAATATTAAAACTATGGTCACAATATAAAAAATATCAGTGATAAAAATTGACTTTCTTTCAATTGGATAAGGAATTTAAAATACTATAAGCCATTATATAATTTTTTTTTTTTTGATAAACCATGAAATAGTTTAAATTGATTAGAATTTGTAAACAAATTACAAGTCCTCAACACACGTCAGAAGATTTGTTCTGACGTATAAATTAACCGAAAATATATTGCATATTATGAAACATGCAAATTCGTCTCTAATAATTATTTTTATACACGCACAGGATTTAGATCTTAATTAAATTTAAAAAAAAAATCTCATAAAATACGTGTTCATTATTTGTCTCTATTTGTGGATTTGGTACAACTGTATGAATATATAATTATTTAAATTATATTTTTTTGTCTTATTATTATGTTTAACTTAAAATGTATTTATATAGCTTTGGAATTTAACCATTTAGTAGACCAGCATAAAATATTTTATTTAAATTTCAAATTTGTTATTAAATATGCTGTACCTTTTTTTCTCGCATTTTTCATTTTTTCTAAAAAAAAAAAAAAAACTAATCAATTTGTATAAATATTTCGGAATATTTTGTATTCAAATTAAATATTTTGTTCTTAATTTAGTATAAATAATGTCATATTATCATACAATCTATTTGAAACGCTTTACATTTTGAAAATCAGTTTTTCGTTTTAATTAATTTTCCAGTTCACAGTGCATTACTTATTCCGTTCATTTACAAACCTATTTAATTCAAGTAGGCTATATAAAAAACACCGTTGACGAATTAAGCATTGTTTTAAATTACCCGTGTCGTGTACACACTACCCTACATTTATCTCAGAGTCACTTATATTTAACGCTGTGTCGACGGTATGCTCCGTACCTTAAACAAATGGAAATCATCACAATCGAAATTTTATGCGGTTTATTATTAATTGTTCGGTACAATAATTAATAAACATATTATATGAATTATATTTAATAAATAATATACTCGTAAATATTAATGAATTTAAGCAATTTATTAGGTGGTTCACTAACAACTGTATTTCGCTTTGATTATTTAGTTTTATTTATTTATTTATTTTTTGTTGTTGTTGTTATATTCATTAATTGATATTATTGACGGTTATATATTAAATAATATAAAAAAAAACCATCTGAAGCGGATTATATATTTTCGAATTCTGACGTAGAAAATAATATGTTTTTTCACATGACACGAGTGATAATAACCGTAACAAATTTAAATAATTATTAGCTGCACCGCTGCGCTGAATCGAATTATTTTTAATGCTCATGAACACACGTTAATATCGATGCACAGTGTGAACTAAATATAACAATAAACATATTATTATTATTATTATACCTATAGTCTACGAAGGTGTGTTTTTATGGATGCAGTCAATAACAATTATTCAGCATTTACGGGGAAAATTTTCACGATGCGTAAATTGTTTCTGTTGAATAGTAAATCCAATACGGCAACGATCGTTAATATCTGGCACTGGGCCAGTTGCCGATAGTTAAATTAAATAGTATATTATCTAAACACCTATTAAAAGTATACTATTTACTTAAATCATAAAATAAAATATAAAACATTTACAGATAAATATAAAACAAATTGTACATTACCTATTATAAAAACCAAAATATTTTATATTATAATGTCACGTTTATGATATTTTTATTTTTATCAAAACCTCGTAATAATGTACTCATTCGTTAAGCATAGCTTATGAATTTAATGTGAAAAAATGAAAGAAAAAAATGAAAAAAAAAAATATAAAACAGACACTTAAAAAAAATTACTAACGGACGTTTAGTGAGGATTTAGACACATCTGGCTTAAGTTACTTCAAATTTAACGTGACGTAGGTGTCAAATTAAAAAAGCAACATATAATATTGGTATTATTTATTATATTATATTATTTCTTTGAATTGTACCACATTGCTATTATTATTTTATATTCTGGGCAGGGAGATGAATCTATTGATTTTACAATGATGTGTTTTTTTTGTGTGTGTCTGTGAACTCATTTTGGGGCATTAAAAATGCTTTGAAAAATAGGTTTGGTTTTTGATTGAAAATTAGATCTATTAGATATTTTTGGAAGTCAAAAGAGTAAACAATTCTTAAAAGTAAATCTAATAATCAGAAAAAAAATTAAGGAAAAACGGCGATTTTATATATATATATATAATCTGTTCTAACTTTTATCATTAAAATGATTTACATTTCCTTTTCCTATGTAGATTTTTCTAAAAGCAATTAAAAAAAATATTATATTTTGTTATTCTGTGCAATGTTATGTTATTTTTAAGTTCTAACAAATATTGGTTGTGTCGTTACCTGCAGGCAGGATACTCCACATGGACCACCACCCACTATAAACTGAGTTGCAATTAATCATTAGACGTTTTCACCCTTCTCTTAACCTTAAAAATAACACGCTCGTATACTATTCTTCCTTCGCATCAACATAGGTCACCGATATTTCCAGAAACACCTCCCGGCGTTTGTAACACCACGTTTCAGGTAGGTTAGGCTAGGCCTAGGGTGGCAAATATTGTTATTATAGCTTGGCAAGATATTTACTTTAGGTTGATAGTTCTGGAAGTATACTAAATTATTCATAACATCAGAATATGTATATAATAATATACAGAATATTATAGATTCGTATAGTCTATAGATGATGTGAGGAGGGATCAGAGTTTAGCCATTTTAAAATTCCTATGTAAGGCCATAGTTCATATATTTTATACACAAAAGTAAAAAACACAAACGTATGTATTCAAATGTATATTAGATTACTCATCACACATAACTGTACAGATAAAACAAAAAAAAATGTACAATGCCATATTGTTTTTGGTTTACCTCTTAGAACACACGGAACTTCAAAAGGAACTGTAGATAATTTTAGCTAAAAAAACTTTTTTTGTTTACAGAAAAACCCAAACTCCTTTTTCGAAGTTCTTGATTTGACTTGAAAATTATTCATGGGTACTGAGCTAAAAATAAAGTTTTAATATAGAGCTCTATAAAGAACTTTCATGTTGATAAAAGCATCATGGCAAAATGATTGCTAAATTCAGCGAACACAACAAATATATTTTCACTCATTTTTCATTCAAAAATCATCAGAAACCTCAATAACAGTTGTGCAGCTAATACCATTTCATCTTTAATATTATTATTACTATTATTTTTTGTTATTGATATAAAAAAGTTACAACTAACTCATTTCGAAAATAATGAAAAGTTTGTAAATCATAGATATTTAATATTATATTTGGATTTATAAAATATGCATTAAAATACATACTATTACCTACCTATAAAAATATATTTTTTTACTCGCACGTTGGAGGACATTCAATATGTTATTAATTTGGTAAATATAGATAGTTGACTTTTTCAGATATGCAAGAATATATATATATATATATAAAATAATGAGAATTATTGGGCATGTCTCAATTTGAGTATTCAAATCATTGATGAAAATGCGCATTGTAGTGATGTTTGGATTGAATTAAAATTGATCTGTCGATTTTATTTCTATGTTACACTTGGGACCCATAAAACATAGTGATATATCGCGAATTGCATTTTGATAATGTGAAATTTATTGTCCGGACAGGTATATCCGGGGGTACTGATAGTGTAATCATTCCATAAATTTTTATTTCCTTCGCAATTTCTATATGTTCAACTGCTTTGAATTGTTTGATAAGAAAAGAGGCATGTTATATTTTATTTTTGTATGTCAAATTTATTTCATCAGAAGGCGTTTCAACTTTGAAAAATAGCTTCTAGTTGTACTACCAACAATATTCCACCTATTTTCATATTCTTGTTGCATAGCATATTTTAATATACAATTTAATAGTTATACTTATGCTTACGGTGGCTATTACGAACAAGTTAAATAGATTCAAGAGATGTTATTTAAAATTATTGTAGAGTGTATTATGCATAATGTTTATGTTTACAATAAATCTATAAATTATATACAATTAAAATACACATTATATTGACTGTTGCAATATATCAAACAATTCAATTTAAGTTTTACAAATTTAAACAGTCATAATATTATTAATTATTTTTTAAAACGTGGATTTTAAAATAATGAAACAGAATCTTAGAAGAAGAAAACTATAATTAACGATATTAATACTCTGGAGTAGATGCGCACTGCAATTATGAATTATTGTATAAATAATGAAAACACGAAACCAAAAATTTAAACTCGAAACATATCACATGACTATTAGTATTCACAGCAAGTGTTTTTTGAAGGTTATCGCTGGTGGCATCGGAATCTGACAAATCGTTAAATATAAAGAACCATCACCCCCCGTGGACGTACTTGGGGTGGGTTTACACACGTGTATGTAGAGAAAAATTGGATCTGAGTCGTTGCGTGTAGTATAAATGGGGTTGGGGATGTAGAGGTTTTCTACACGATTGATGGCCGAGACACTGAGTTATTAATAACTTTATACACGTTTCTCACACCTATTCTCTCTCCAAATCAGTATCAGTGAAGCCTGAGTATGTGTTGCTAGTACCGCGTGTAAGTAAAAAGATAATATTTGAAGCTCTATAATGAAAATTAAAAAAATACGCAACAATCAAATAATTGAACATAAACACAAAATATATAATGTATATTATGTATACCATTTTTAAATTTATTAAAGATAGTAATGTAGGCATAAGTAGAAATAACATATTATAATTTAATTGAGCCAATAAACAATACAATTTCTATATTTTACACGACACAAAAATATGAATTAAGTATTTTAATAGTATTATATTTTAGATAATAATTTTACACTACCGATAATTTAAACCTTACGAGTTGGTTTAAAAATAAGAAATAGAAAATAATCGAAACACATCAAATAAAATTGTTCTAATAATTATTGTTAAAGTTAAGCTAAATGAAAAGTGCAATTTACTAATTGATCTGCCCAGCTGATGAATTTTATTAGCAATTGAGATAACACTCGATAGATGATATTATATTAATAATTTATGAATTTATGATTTTTAAATATATAATTTTATTTAATTATAGAAATAAAAATAAAAAATAAATTTCACAATTTTATTAAAATATCACCAATATGTAATGATAAAAAACCACAAATAATAATTATTGATTCTTTTTTTAATTACAAGTTCAAAACTAACTGAAATTAAGATAATTACTAGTAGTTGAACATGAAAAATTACTGATTTTATTAAAAATAAATTATTGTGATTTAATTTATTTTTCAATGAAAAATCGAATGTAGTATGTACAATGTACATAGAGATCGACAGGTAAGGATCAGAACTAATACTTACTAAACAATATATTATTTATAATCGCCTAAAATGGTACCTAAGGGGCCGGTACTCCAGCATTTGTTTTCTCTGTCTATCTCCCACATAATATAGGAACAAAAATACTCTGTACTTCCACGATTACGACTCTCTGGTTCAGTTTAGGGCAAAAGCATATAATATATTTTATAAATAAGGGTATTTCTTGTGCATTGACCGGGTAGATTTTTAATATTTACAATTTTGAATAAATTATTAATGGTTAAAAATAATCGAAATTATTTTAAATTAAAACATACTTGTATTTATAAAAAATGTAAATATTAAAAATCTATCCGGTCAATGCACAGGAAATACTTTTGTTTATAAAATATATAATAAATTATTTTGCCCTAAACTAAACCAGAGAGTCGTAATCGTGGAAATACGAAGTATCTTTATTCCTGTATTATGTGGGAGATAGACAGAGAAAACAAATACTGGTGTAGCGGCCCCTTAGGTAATAAAACTTATGCTTATAGTCTGGGTAGTGAGTACTTACAACCAACATAGTGTAATATGCAATATAATTTAAAAAAAATGATATTTATATTACAATTGATAATGAATTACCTTCATAGTATTATACGTGTTATTTTTATTAAACATAATAAATTATTGTATTTTTAATCTATTTTTAAACTTTAAGTATTGTTTTGGTTAAGTTTGTAAATTTTGATAGACCAATAGAAATCCTTTTATTTTAATTTCATAGAATTACAAAACTGTATGTATATATACGTTTTAATTTACATGGGATCCTATTTCATTTATGTAATAACTAATGGACTTTCTTTAGACATAATTCTTTAAACTAAAGGTTAGGTATATTACTTGTTATATTTTCGTAATTGAAAAGTAAGTTATTGAATTGTTCAATACGTGTTTTGAATTTTGTCGAAACGTAGAGGTATATACCTTACTTATTTATAATTAATTATATATTGGTTTTGTTAACTAATCTATAAAATTGATAGCTAACTGAATACAATATACTACAATATTATAATTAAAAATTATAAAAATACTGACAATACTCAATATTTAATATTTTAGATTCTTAGTGGAGCAATAAATGTATTGATTTTAGAAAGGTATGTATTTTTTTTATGTATGTATATATGATTTATTAAAGAAAAATGGTTTAAATTTCATCTACAAAACTTTTTGTGACAGAATAGTATAGTTGATACTATTAGGAGGTTACAATTAAATATTCCAATTTTTTCATTTTATGTTTAAATTTGTATTAAATTAAATATTTAAATTTTGAATAACAATTACAGTTATTTATTAAAAATTAAAAAATATTTTACATAAGGATTTGATACCTTTACCGTTTATTATTATATTTTATATATACAAAAACATTTAGATTAATTTAATGATGTTTTCTATTATATCATAAATAATTCCAAGTAGAATCTATTCACACTTTTTTACGGTAAGTCGGTATGAGCTCAAAAATTAATAACATATTAATATATTACAATGCGGAATAAAATATACTCGTATATTATTCTAACAATTAAATAAAAATAATAGTCCAATGTTTACCAAAACAATTCATTAACTTACATTTCTATGAGTAAAATAAATTATTGTAATAGCAATATAAATATATCATAAAATATAATTATTGACGTAGGTTGACAGAGCACCTTTGCTCAGAATCATTGAATTCGTATTTAACACATATATTGCAATAATTAATTAATCAATGGCGATATACACTTGACACCTAATGTACTGCAAAACGGTTACCTAAATTGGCTACATTATCTTGTTTTTTTTTTGTGAACAGTATATTTTTTTAAGGAAAGTTTTATATAATTGAGCTCACATTACTTTGCGTCTGATGACAATCAGTTGGATACTTTCGATTGGTTTTTAAGGTATGTGACACATTTTTCTAATACAATTGTATTCGTGACAAATTATTATATATAACAAATCTTAAAAATACAATACTATAACTAGTTTAAGTTTGAAAAATTCAAACTTGGTTAAAAAAGTTCTAGTCGACGATAATGACAACCGTACACGATACGCGAGTATATTTAACCGGACTAATCGAGTTTTGCACTCAACAAAATTAATATATTATGATACCGTGTATTTACCGTACCTACCTAAATTAACAATAGCGTGACTACCACTTATACGAAACATCTAAGATACGAAGAGGTTGAATGTCCTATAGCAAGAATTCAATTTAATTGATATCATTTTAATTGAAAGATGATGTATAAACATAGAACTCAGACTCACAACGACTAGGTTTATACTTTATAGAACGCTGTTGATTTTACACGATAATACGATGTACGATTTACGTATACTAATATAAACATATTATTTTAATTTTTGAAATAACAACGGTTTTCCGATTTTAAATTTTTAAACATTTTATTATAATTCAATGTTGTAACGTTAACTATTTCTATCAAATTATATACATTTTTGTTATAACTGTTAGCGAATTGTATGCATAATATATAAAATATGAACATACTGTTTTTAAAAGTATTAATTAACTTAATTTCATATTTGCATATTAAAACCACAAATTAGAATAATTGTTATACTTTTTTCAGCGAATATTATGATAAATTGATTTAATTTTACTAATTAAAATAAAATATATTATACATTATTATTGTTTTACATTAGTTAAACAAGTTTAATTTATAAAGATATCAGTAAATTGATAATTATAATAATTTGCAACGATAATACCATGATATAATTTATTCTCCGTTTTTTATTGGAGCAATGTAATTATCATAGAAATTAATGTGTGTCGTTACTCGTTACTCGTTTAAATCCAAATATAACATTTCAATATTTATATTTTACGAATAACAAAACTTATCAATGTTTTTATAAATATTGATTTTTTTTTATAGAATAATTTAGTATTTAAATTTTTTATTAATGATAATAATACGAGTGTTGGAACAAATAATATCCAGTGAACTGCAATTAATTAATGAAATTATTGAATTTAATAATTCAGACGTTGTATACAACTTCAATAAATTTTCAAAAGAATTTATTATAACTATCTGAACACTTTACGTAATTGGATAAAAATATGTTAAGTCTTCTAATTTTTTTTTTTAATAATTACGTATTATCCGTTAAATTGAAATGACATTATAATATATTATAGATGCATAAAGTTATAAATATTTCTTGCAGCTATTTAATCAAAAAATCGATCGCATACCATTACGAAACCGAATTTTCGTTGTACTGTTATAATTAGAAAACAAACACTTCGAGTGATTTATTCGATTTAAAAGTTTACTCACGATATGATATTAGAAAATCGTACGGGACAATTCTTATTGTTGGTATACCGTTGTGATGGCACAACCATTCAGCAATAATATAACGTATACGATCCACTCGAGTAGGGACAGCTGAAAATAGCCATCAAAAAACTTCTATATACATAGGTAATACATATCTGTACAATAAACTTTGTGTTATCTGTTCGAATGGTTTCAACAAAAACGACTTGTCGAAATTCTTTAAGGCACTACCGCGACGCCGTCCACCCCCGGCCGTCAACTATAGTGTATAAACTTAATGTTTCGGATTTTTCTTCACGTACACACGTTATACACACGGCCGTGTATATAATATTATCTCGTACAATTGTGCACCCGAAGGATAGATATAATAATATCATTTGTAGACGAATTCGTCGAGGCCCAAATGAATTCCCTTCCGGCGCTTTCGATTAGACGGTTCATTACGAATGGAAGTTTCCACTGCAGTCTACACCAGCCCCGCCCGAACGCGTCCCTCGGGAATGTTCCATGTGGCACTGACAGAAATATATTTAATATATGTGTGTACTGTGTGTGTGTGTGTTCAAACGAGTCGAACAGTAGAGTTTCATTGATTTTGACCTTTGAATTCTGCTCGACACCGTTATTATTATAAATCTTATTAATTCCGTGTACAGTATATATATATATATATAGGTACGTCATGCACCATTATGTCGTGTACTCGAACGCTACGGTTTCAGATGTAACGACGTTTTTATTGCCAAGAGTTTTTCGAAAAATGTTCGAGTAAAACACCGCGGCTTAGGACAATCGCAGCCATCACCTGAATGATGGATACGGTGATACGGCGCCGGCGTAAGGCGAAGTGTCACGTTAATTGATGGTTGCAACTTGTGCTCGGTCGTTAATAACCCACTGAAAGGCTTTATAATGGTGACAATTGTACAGCGGTGGTCCACGTGGGTCTTTTTAAAAACACACGTCGTCAAAGGATTTTCCACCAACGTTTCTTTTGATGTTGTTGATAATCAAAAATTTGTCTCTTGATTTTTTTATTTTCTCCCGTTATGCTTGTCGAAATATACTCTTTGTGGTTTTTACACTCGCTTATCTTTAAAAGTTTTTCCTCCACTGATACGACTTAACCACCTTGCGCGTTCACACACACATACGACAAAAGCTATCAATAAAGTCTACTACTTCAATAGAAATACAGATTAAAAAAAAAAAAAATCAGAAAATTCAACTGAAAATCATTGTATATACAGTGAACACATACGCTATATTTCATTTTATTTTCTCCCGAAGATCACACGCCATTTGTGTGATCACAAAATATATATGATGTTATCCCTAAATCCCCTAATGCATTCGCATTCATTCATTCACCCATTCATACATTCATTCGTTATACACGTTTTAATGTTCTATAATATAACCTTTGCCGTAACAATTTTAGAAAGAAAATTTAATTAGTCAGTTTATTGAACCAGGTTTGTATTCAATTACTTTAAAATGCTTTCTTAATTACAACGAGGATAAATACATTAATTAAAATTAATAAGTATTAATAGAATTGATAATACTATAAAAAAATATTATTATTTCCAGTACTTTTTAATAATTTGTAAACAATCATTAACAATCAGTGAAAATTTCGTTCTTCGATTACCGACAGACATATTTTACGTAGTCAGTCATTTGGCTACGATGCCTAAAATAATAGATTACGGAATTTAAATTTTTTACCATAATATAATTTTCTTGATTTTTATGTAATAAATTTAGTATAAAGACTTACGTATGTTTATTTATTTAAGCCTGTATAACATCAATTTGCAAAGAAAGATTCAACTATTCTGAAAACTTATTAAAAACATAATAGGAAAATTTCACAGACCAATTTGACATAACACAATTGTTTAATGTTTATTGTATGTATTAATGTACTTGAAAAATAAAACAAATAAAAAATAAACATTTTAAATTATGTTAACTGCTTTGTAATATGTGAGAAATATTTATTTTTTTCGTTTTCTTTATTGAATATATTACAGTTTGTTAGACATAATACATAAACAATAAGTGAAATTTAATTTAAAAAAAAATGTATGCAATAAATTGAAAATTAAAAAAACACCTCCAGTGCTGCAATTAGGTTTTGTAGGGCCTCGGTGCTAAAAACGTTATGGGGCCCCTGTACTTGTATAATATGTTCATAGATAAAATCTTTGTTTATACTATTGTAAATTACTTCTACATACTATATGGCTCTAAGAAAGTAGAAATCAACCTTTATAACTGAACTTGTTTTTGTTACCTTATGATTTGAATACTATATATATTTACATTACCTATTCAGATAGTCCTCATTTATTAGGTACACTATAGAACCCAGTCAGATAATTACAATATTGAATTCAAACATAATTATAATAATAATACCTTATAATATTATTCTATATTTTTTTTTTTTTATAAAATATTAGACTGTTATTTACATTATAGTTTTTATTGCAGTTTACTGCCTACTTTAAAATTTACACTTAAAACTTTTATACATTTCGGGGCCCCAATGTATTATAAACCGAGTTCCCTTGGTGGTGCTGAGCACCCCCAGTCTCCCCCCTAGGTAAACCTCAGAGTACAAGCTTATAATACGTTTCTAAGATTTTTTAATTACAGGTGTTTGATATAATTTCTGATAAATTGACGGCGGATGTTTTGAGGCAATAAGAGGGAAATCGATGCGTGGATGTAATTAATAAGTGGGTTGAAATAGTTTAATAACTTCGAGTGGAATTTTTAATTATTTTTTTCAAGTTCATTTACTTTTTAAAATGTTAAATAACTGTGGAAGGCATTAAGGCAGCGTTTATTATATAAGTACCATAGACCACCTACATTATCGTCTTTAGGCGATAAATTGATTGGCTAACAAGGCTTAGTAATAATAATAATATAGGATGTATGTTCGCTTATTTGGATTACAAATATGACCATACTTGTCTGATGATTGCTTTGTAAAATATCTATCTTACTTTTGAAACGTTTGATGAAAACAAAAAATGATCTAAAATGTAAAATATAGGATAAATAAATCTAGCCAAGTACAATTCAGTATTATACATATAGCCATAGGTGTTTAAATTTTCTATTATTTATAAACCTATCAAAAATAATCATGATGAATTCTAGTTAACTAAATATAAAAAAAGCAGATGTAATGTAATGTTAATAGTTGTTCAACATTATTAAACACGTAAAATATTTTCATTTTTTTCGGTCCGTTGCCCATTAGCTGGCGTGACTTAAATAGCAAATCTGTACGGACATTTTCCATTTAAACTGTCTGAGCGGACACATGTGACTGTACGTTATCGTAGGGTAGAATATAAGGTAAAAAAATTTTCCCGGTTTTATTTACGTGATTTCAATGTAGATGAATTCTGTACTAAAAATATTTTTTCTCGAAAGATATTGTTTCAATATTAAATTATTTTTTATGAAAAGATTTTGGCTGGATTAATTTTGTTAGGAGATTTCTAAAGTATCAATAATATTTAATACACGCAGTGTAGGAAGATTCACAAAACTTGTGGACAATTAACTATATCATTTTTTTTCTTTAAAAATAAAATATACTAAGATAAATAACACAAAAACTACTCTTTGGAATTTTGATTATTATATGTATGAAACTATCAACATTTTCAGAGTAATTCTCCGTTGAATGAATAATTTACAGAAGAATAGAGGGGTTCTCATAAGATGAATTAGAATTTGTATTTCTACGAGGCATTTATGAAATAATTAAATTAATAATACAGACTTACCCAGATTAAGTATACTATATGTATTTTTTCCCTGACATTCATCATCATAATATTATGTTATTCGATGATACTTATCATTTAAATAACAAAATGCATATTAACCTGAAACAAATAAAAACAAACTTAATTAATAATCAGGATCACATGTAAAAGCCTATTAAATTAATATTATTACAATTGTTTCTCCTCTCCATTGTTTTCAACCATTTGCAATCTTTGACCCTATGAATAATTCAACATTTCTCTCGTTGGAAAAGACCCATTGGGTTCCAAATTTAAAATGTATTTTTTTCAGTCTGGTCTAATTTTTTTATTTATAGTATTACGATTGTTTACTAAAAATGTATTGTTTTATTTTTACACTAAAATATTTATTTTATGAATTCGTTTTCTATATTTATGATTATGACATTATACATATAATAATAATAATACTATTAATATTCTGTCACGATTAAATATGTATTCTCCTACAAATAACTATATATATTGTACCTAATTGTAAACTATATCTAATTAGCAACTCACATGGTGAGCAGTCTTATAATTTTCTATTCAATGAAGTTATTAATAAACGGAAATAAATTAAAATATCATACAATACAAATAATTAATATTTAATTAAACGCGTGATGAAATACAGTAAAATATAAAAATAATATATAATTTTAAATATATAAAGTATTGGACAAATGTAATAAGATATTGTTAAATAAATCGAATTTTGAATCGAATTTTTTACGAATATAATATGAGAGTATTTACAGGGGTATATTAATATTATATAATATTATAAAAACTTAACGAAATATTGTGTTCAATACAAATTATAAACCAAATTAATATTTTCGATCATTTTCGTAACCATTGTGTTTTATTTAAACTGTTTGATCAAATATTAAAATTAAATTTATTTTTAAAAAACATACAATTATTATTATCAATATTTTTTCTACAAATATTTAAAATGTTTTAAATGATAAGGTATGTAATATCATATCGGTACAATTTGATTTTAAAATTTAAACACGATATTTTGTCTACAGTGAATCATTGAACAAGCCATTATTATATATAAAAAAAAAATGATATATTATATATTGTGCTATACAACAATGTTGATTATTGGACGGTCAGAAAATGTATGAATTAAATGTATACCTGCAACTTTAAAGTATTTAAATAATATTATAATCAAGTGTAATTATATCATGGAAAAATGGTAAGTGGTAAAAATATTAATGTAAGTATAATTTTTTTTCTTTTCAAAATAAAAATATATACTTTATTCACAAAAAAAGCGTGATCATTAAAGGTGTTACAATGAAAAAATTGTTTACTCCTATAAATATTTGAAAACTTTTTTTTTTATTTCCTTTTATTAAACACATACTATTCTTTAGAGCAATCAAAAATCTCTGAAAACCAATTAAAGTTGTTTGTAAAGTTTTCTTTTCTGGCTGACTTTAAAAACTTTCTACCAATGTATCCGCAAGCGCTTGCTCTTTTATTTATTTAAAACGTTGTACAAACGCTTTGATTTTAAATGCTATTCTAAATTTATGATAAATTATATATACACACAAACATCATTAAAGGATTATATTGTTTCACATTTTAATATATACTCGTAGGTTGAATAAAAAAACAAATTTTTTGAGTATACAAAATAACTGTGTATAATGTTTTTTTAAGTAATGAGTCATATTATATGATATAAAAATAATAATAACTGGATAATGAACATTATATTTTGACTATGCTGTATGGTATTATCGTAGGCACATCACATTTAAATAGTAAAAAAAAAATTAAAGAGCTATCATGAGTATACTGAGTAGATAAAACAGAATGTGTGATATATTTGGTATTGAAAAACATTATTTAGTTTTTAATATCGTTGTCTGCAGACTGACTTTTAATTTCGCAAGTATTATACTATGTGATTCTAGAAAATAGTAAGTGCGATCCGCTTGTGTATGATTAAAAGTTACTTTCGTGTATTATTAACTATTTAGGCTAATGCATAAGTGATAGATTTAGTGATTAACAACTATAGTTTTAAAGTCACCTGTATGTTAGTAATTTTACACAGATTTCAATTTTATAAGCAGCTTTTAAATGTTGTATCATTTATTAATATTATTTATTTAGATTTAATTATACTATATCGATATTATAACATTGGTTTATGTTTGTTCCTCAATAATAACATATTAATTAGCGTTTAATAATTAATTAGGTTTAGTTGATTTTAAAGATAATATATTTCTTGTTAGAATTAATAGGACCACGAAATTAAGGAAATATATTTACGACTAAGGTAATTTAGATGAATGAATTGACGAAAAAATACTCCTCTTCTTCTAATTTCTAAATGTAACAATTTATTTGCAGTAAATCTATATAGGTAATCGATAATCCTTAAAGAATAAGACGGATGGACTTAATTCGATAACATAGAGTATATATATATGACGAGGATGAAACAATGGATCGACTAGCAGAGAGTGAAAATACTGAAAATAACAAAAAGAAACCCTTCTCCGTTTATATTGTAGTATAATAAGCTATAAGGTAAAAGTCAAATAAAAACACAAAAATATACGACATTTTTACAATCGAGATAAACTCGTTGTATTTCAAATGAATATAACATTTTTTTGTCGTGCGAATTTAATGGTCCAACACGCTTGAGAAAAAAAACCAAAGTACCTACATTTTCTTGTATAAAAAGAACAATAAGTAATTTCGCAGTTTTGTTATCATCAATAATTTTTTTCTTTCATGATGGTTCGTATTAGCGAACGGATAGCTAGCTATGTGCACTAATGTTATTGTTTGCGCGATAAAGATAAAGAGAAGACGTGACTTGTATGTTTACAATAATACGTTTGTCTCAGTATTCGAGTATTCGTGCTTTGTTAGTTTTGGAAATAAATGTATAACACGCGAACGGGTCATACACTTGCGTATTTGAACGGCCCGAATATGTGACCATTTACACAAACGACATAACGTCATATTAAACGTTTAGTTTGTTGTGTACACAAGTTATACTATATATATATTATTTCGTTGAATATATTTTTTCACCAATTTTTTTTCCCGTCCTTCAAACGTGTACCGTACCTATATTATAGGTATAAACGGTTATATTTTCCAATTATCCGCTAAAACGTAAATACCAACGCGTTTATGTACACAATAATATGATTCGTCTCGATATAATTTCCTTAAATTGTATACGCTCTGTTGCTCAATAACAATTAGTTTTGTACTTTATTTTCACATCTTAGCCAGTTAATTCATACTTTAATCTTACACTGAAAATTTGCCGTATACATGGCATAATATAATTAGCGTGTGTATATATTGTACATTGCAGTTTATATCCGCGTGACCGTGTTATAAACGACCGTGGCGCCGTTTACTCGTTACTTTAACAGAATTGAAAAATTTGTCGAAGCCTTTCAACCGTCCCTTGTAGATATCACATCGTTTCTTTAGTTAAAAATTATATAATACGGGTAGCGAAAAATGGTCCGCACGCTTTCGCTCGATCAAAAGTCTTCCCGTAGTCGTCTAGAGAACGTTGACACTTTTCACTCAAAACTCCAAAATTCACCGGGTCACAAACAATATTTCAATAGTGTGTGAAAGATGACTTTTTACGTTGTATATGCAATACAACAGCCTGCATACATGGGAAATCGTATGTGACACTAGATAAAGTCTTTAATCTATTTCAAACGCACAATATTTATGTTCAAGAAAAGGGACAAAGTTTCAAAAAGTAATCGAAAATCAATGCGTTTAATAATAAAAATGTTATGTTTAATGACGATTTTAGGTAGAGTTTTAAGGGTTTTATGGGTCTATCCATTCCTCTTCTAAATATTCAATTTTTTGCGTATTTTTTTAAATCATATTCCATCGGGCGTCGGGCGTTGTTTGGATTATATAAAAAAAATTAAATCATCCTAAAATCGTGTTCTCAGCTACGTCCTTGTGTATATTAATAATTTACTCGATACAGATACATTAAAATGTACATTATACTCATACGCATTAATAAATTTTTTTTATATCAGGTATTATCGCCATTAAAAAGCAAATATTCATATTATTTATTATTTATATTTTAACTACCTATTCGATTTAATATTCCGTTAAAAATAAAAGATCAAAGTACCCCGAGGTTTAAAATGCATATGGTAATCATTATTATAATTTATATTTAAATATATTACGTTGAATTCAATACTTTATACTTTTAAAACTATGAAACATTTTTGAGAACGAATTTAAATTTATAATGTCGTATTTGAATAGGTAATGATAATTTACTTCCTTGATGCAATAACAATTATAATACAATCGTATTTTAGGATTTTTATAATTTCAATAATATATATTTATTATATACACTAGCACTTTGGACAGGCTTTTATTATGTTACTTCTCAGTTCTTTGTAGTAAATATAACTATCTATAATTATAATATTGTATGGAATCCATTAATCAATTTTTAGCTATTATTAAAATCTTTCTTTATGCGTAATTTTTGTAGCAAATAACTCATAGAATACAATTATTAGTTAATATTTCGACAGTACAATAAGTAATAACATTTTCCTTCTTAGTATTCTATGGGTTATTATAGTAAACTTTCAATTTGGATTCATCAAGTTAAAATAGTTTACAGTTAAATTAAGTTCACTCAATATTTTAGTCCCCTCAGTTCCTAATTTGTTCTGTATTAACTATTGAGAATTTGTCTTGATTTTGTCACAATTATGCATTATATTAGTTAATAAATTATTAGTATTCTGAATTTGATGTATTCAAATTTAATACACCATATATTATTTGAATAATTTCAATCGACTTTAATTATTATTAGTTGACAAAAAAAAAAAAATTATCGATTAAACATAATTTGAAGAACATTTTCACAACGCGTATTTTAACTAACATTTTATTTATTTCTTATTTCATATAATCATATAGTTATACAAGTATAGTTGTCCCTGCTATTTCGTTCTATATTAATATTGTAAAGTTATCTTTGGAATTTCTAATCCTTAATATTAAATATTTACTGATAGTCCCAAAATGATTATACAATAGATATACGTATATAAAAACATAATATCACATATTTGTATTTATTCATTTAGCATAAGCTATCCATTTACAAAAATATGTCGGCTTGTATTTATTTTTTTGTGTATACCATAACTTAAACAATCGTTACATTTTGCATAACATTTTTGCTGTTTTCCGTTTTATTTTTTTCTGTTTACTCAACAGGAAATCAGTAGTTGAAAGACGTTTGCAATCATGATTTTTGGTTTCAATTTACACAAATATTTATGTTTGTATATAATATAAATAAATATGTTGTATACAATTTATGTACCTACCAATATAACTCTTCGTGCAATCAAAAATTAATTCCACAACTAAACTTTTGTATGCAAATGGTTTATCGTGATTGGTACTCGTCTTATTTTGTATATCTGCTAATGTGTATTTACGTATTCACATAATATATTGTATGTCAATATGTGTATACGTAGAAATCGCTCAATACTCGGATAAACGATGGATGCGCTAAAATATTGTCATTTGAATAGCGTAAGAGGAAAAGTAGAAAAAGGGTTATTTTAATTTTCAAACATCAAAACAGAAATCACTCAGTTAGTGTGCGTAAAATAAAGAAGATACAAAAGTCTAGTTTGACACTAAAGGAGGTTTTTCTGGAATACACGGCTTTATTAAAATTAACATAATCCACTTACTTATGTATTGGTCCAACAATTTACAACAAACAACCATTGGAAATTAAACAGAGAAATTCATTCAAAATTCTTAAAAAAAAATAACAATTACATTTCCAAGAACAAAATATAGTTTTATAGCAGGTTTACAGCATTACTGATTTATTATAATAGATGATATATATTAATTTAGTAAATATTAATTGTTGAATTTCTTTATATTGTATATTTTTATTGTGCGATTTTTCATTTAATGTTACGTTATGTATAGATAATAAAATATAGTATGTATTTCATTTTATTAATTTTTTAGTTATCGTATTAGAAAAATGTATTGTAATGGTTGTTTTATTAATTGTAGGTACTATCTATTTACTAAATTCATATTGTAACATGTAAAGTGGTAATCACATGAAAATATTCAGTGAGGCCCATTATATTTTTAAAAATTAAATAAGAATAAAAAAAATAAAAATATTGAGAACTTTAGCATATTTTTGACGTAGAAAAAACCGTGTTCAAAAATATTAATTTCCGGTCACTAAGCCCAAATGTGGAAGGTGATTTGTGGTGGTTTGAGACATGAAACACACAATAAAAAGTCATTAGTCATACTCAATGCCAGTAGGTTTGGGATTTCAGCAATACAAATAACTGAAAATAATTTTCGTTAACATTAACATTAAAATTTAATATTAAAAAAATCACATGAAAATAGGATTTTAAGAATATAGCAGTTCTTTCCGCATAATTAATTAAAGTGACCTATTGCATAAGCTATAACTAAATTGATTACAACTACTGAAAATGTAATAATGACATATCAATATCTGATTTATTAGACGGTTTGTGTGGATTCTTTTTTTTTAAATCGAATTTAATATTTTTGTTGAGCTATAATGTAATTTCTTTTATACTTTTATATCACAATAAATTTCATTATTATCAAACACCTCCTCAAATATATTACTACGAGTATTATTCAATAACCGAACTTCTGTATATTTTTGTATTATAAAGTTCAGTCTATAAACTTAAAAATGTGTATTTATGTATACTTACTGTAAGTGTAATTCACTTATTCGCAGATATCCTGAATTGAAAAAAAAGAAAAATAATTTGTGTGCAACTACCAAAATATATTTTGATTTTTTCTAAAGGTGTTATTTTGTATTTTATATTTTTATTTTGAAATCCATAGTTGATCATCTATTAAAATTATAACTGTGGTTTAAATAGTAGATAATGATGATCAATAAGAGTAAATCAACCCACATTACATTTAGTCACCGTCCTAATAATGTAAGCATTAATTTCATTAAATTTATAATAGGTAATAAAAAAATGTGTTATTTAATAAATGTATACAATCAATAGGTGCTAATGTAAAAATATTGTTTGTGATTTTTTTTTCAAGAATAAATTTCAATTAAATAAAATATGAATGCTTACAAATTACAGTCACATAATATTAATCTGTACGTCTCGACAAAATTATAAAATATTATAATTCTCGTTACGGTCGGTCACATTTTATTCAAAATTATTTAAATCATTTTTAGGCAACCGACTACAATTCATCAGTCATAATATTAAACGCACCGTAAGAATACAAGAATCACGTTAATTAGCGTACAACCGACAGGCAATAATTATAACAATAATAAAGGACAATGGATGTTGTTGCAGAAAGCTGCACAGGCGTTGCGTTACACGACAGACCCGTTTTCATTTTGATGTCCGCTCGTTACAGCCGCTGCAGAATAATGAAACCCTCATCGTCCTCCTATAATCCTCTCAACTTAATCCAATCTATCTTTAAACCGGCTATAATGCAACGCTGATTAACGGAACGCTATACGTAGGCCTTTGGACTTAAGTAGAGTATAGCCCATTGTTTCACAACATATGAATCACGACCCAATTTTGGGTCATAAAACTCTTTTGGTGGACCAAAATCGTATTATTATAGGGTTTAAAAATTAAATTATGTAATTGTACTAAAGTACATATTACAGTAAAATAATAAATTAATTTTATAAACACATTTTTTTTTTTATGGGGTACCATATAAAAAAGATTAGGAAACACTATAGACATAGTCTAGTATGTTCTATACTTATCTATAGAGCTCGTTTATTTTCCTCTGCAAAAAAAAGGTTAGTTTCATTTTCCACAAATTTTTTTTTTTATATAATTATATCTATTTTTTTAAATAGTAAAATACTTTATTGATATTTTAGCCGGTAGTATTGTTGTGTGTGTGTGTGTGTGTGTGTACCATATTATTCGTATTACTAAGGAACTATTAGGCTAAGATCAGTGTTTTATCGGTTGTCGATTCCATTTTGGTCGATGACCTGTGGTTAAACGTAGAAATTCTAGATAATTACAAAAAGTAAAATATTTATTCATCTTCTTAATATATCTTTTATATAGGTTTTTATTTGCTGTTGAAATGTCTTATAATTATTAAAATAATATTATAATTGATAATTCTTACAAACATATATATATATTTTTTTTATAATAAAAAAAGTCGCAGTATGACTTAGAGAATATATTTATTATATTCTTAATTCCTTATTGGATGAAAGTGACTACAGCAGTACTATAGTACTGTATATCATGAACACTTGGAATTGATTCCAAGTATGCTACGTCGTAGTGCTGAACGATCCGTTGTACGAGTGTATACTCATCATACGGCAATAAATCATTGGAAAAATCAACCCATCTCGACCTATAATATGTAAGCATTCAGCACACGTCTTAGTGTTAAACCGTAAACTAAGTTGATCCTTTTAAATAAGCTTCCTGTAAAAGTAAATATAACATCATTACCGTTTAGCTGTGTATATTGCACTATTAACTATGTGTCTATGTACTTTATTTTATAGGTAGTCTAAGTGATTCAATGCACTTAATTCTTTCTATATCTGAAAGACAGCAGTAATAAGAGTCCTATTTAATGAACATTGTACTTACTATCCACATATTACAAGTATAATATATCGCATATGATATTATATATTATATTATATAAATTGGGAAACAAAGAATTAGCTACGGATTAGAAAATAAATGTATTATACATTTTACATTTAAATACAATGCCAGTTTTTGAATTTCATTAATCGCTTTTTTAAATGAATCCAATATAATTTGAGTTAATTTTTTAATATAATTTATATTATTATACTTGCTGTATATTAAACAGCTCATAAATAACAGAATTGATTTAAACATCGATAATCTACATTGATCCTTAAAAATGATTAATAAACATTATTCATATCAACATGTTGGCAATAAATTAATGTGTTTCAACAGTTCAATATAATATATATATATATATTAAAGTATATAGATTATAACTTTGATGTATATACACTATACAGTATACATATATTAGATTTGTGTCAAAGAATAATTATAATTTATGCAATTTTTTCACTTTATCGTTGTGTAATCCAATGAACGTTAGTCGTCACTAATTGAGCGAACCTGCAGACAAAATATAGAACGCTAGTAGAGACCCATTGCTTTGGTTAGAAAAAGTGAGTAATCAGTACGATAATGTAATTTATTTCACATGCCGCAAGCTATGGAACAAAAGAATATATAAAATCATACCATAACTGTATCATTTTTATAATTTGTTTTTATCTATCTTTATTGATTTTATTCGCGAACTGTACGTTTTCCAAAGTTATTTGAATGCTGGGAATTTTATTTATTCAAGTGTTTAATTACAACAAGAGATAAAGATTAATTGTACCATACCATTGTCAAACATAACGAAAAACAATGATACCAAACGGGGACTATAGGTTTAAATAAGTATTCGACGAAGTGCAATATTCGTATTTGATCAAGACTCGTTAAAAAAAAAAATATATATATATTTTAAATAAAATTCGATTTATGACTTACTTAATTCAAAATTTGGATAAGTAGTCTCTAGTGCAGTGTTTCCAAACGTGTGGGTCACGACTCACGGTGTTCATAAAATAATTACTAATTAGACAACTATAATGGTAATAATATTTAATAAACACCTAGGCAATATTTTTTTAGCGAGGGGGGGGGGTCACGTACCCAATAAACAGTAAATCTGTGGGTCATCATTACAAAAAAGTTAGGAAACACTACACTAGTGAATCATTTTATAAAATATTTAATTTAATTTTTTTTTCGGTCATTTGCCTAATTATGGTTATTTGTCCTTTCGAAGAAATAAGAATATTGTAAACTTTTATAAAAATATTTTTAATTATGATTTCATTCATCCGTTTCCTTTAGACATTTTCAATATGAACAATATTATTTTTAATATGCTTTAATAAAATGTAATTTGTAAAAAGTATTCTTAATATTGAATTTTGGGTTCAAAAATTTAAATTTCTTAAAATTATAAACAATAATAACCGAATTCTTTTGTATATTAAATTATTGGCATAACAATAGTCCATACATTTAATTTACTTTAGAATATTATTGAATATTATTTTCGACATTTAATATTAATATTACATTTCTTATTTCCATTTATTGTCCTATTCCCAAAGTTGTATATTATTATTATTATTATTATTTTTACCGTTTAGATAATAATTAATATAATAACAAAATTAATTTTAAAAGTTTCACAGACATCACAACAATTACCAAGAAAAAAATGTGTACGTAAAACATTGCAAACGTTTACGACAAGATAAAAACAGCTAATTTATTTTATATATATTTCACAAATTTAATATAGTTTTTATTTAATATCAAACAGCAATATTCTCTTCTATTGTACGTGTTGTACCTCGTGTAAAATCATTCGTCCAATTACTGATAAGTCGATCGAATAACATTGTATTGCCATCATGCACGTATGAAAATATGTGAATGTAAAGCGACACGTAACGAGTTCAAGAAATACAAACATATTTTTCCAACTTCTTGAACTTGTAACATATATATAACCACTTATGGAAATAACGCAATAGTTCGAAAACCGTCGAGTCCAGCGTATTATTCAGTGTTTTAACCGCATAATATACACACGTAGGTAGTATATATTTTTTAAATTTAAAAACCTTTGGCCGCGAATCGTCGATAGAAATTCGGGCGTTACGGACGAACGCGCTATCAAAAAACGGTCCAAGTTCCATAAAACGTCGTGAGAAAGACTATGAGATTGATTTTTTTTCGCCAAAAAAAAAAAAAAAAAAAGAAGATTTTTCACTCGCGATAATAATAATAACCTGCAGCACGCCTGAAACCCTCAACCGAATAATATTGGTGGCGCGAAACCCCCCTCGCCCTCACGCGTGCTTCCCACCCACGGTCGACTGCCAAAAGTATGCACACAGGTACATTATTTACAACGTCTAAATAGGTACATTTCGCAAACGTCCCAGCGTTCGCGTTTTATAAACAATACACGATAAATCAGCAGCCGTCACCACACACGCCACTTGTTGGGGTTTCCGCGTTTTGGTGTAGGCGCCCTCGGGCGGTGTTAGTGTAGTGTATATATATATATATATATATAATATATATACATTGCACTCTCACGCACACACACACACACACACACAACCATGGTATATAGCGACAGCAGATCCATATTATTCATCAACCCGACAACAGAGCGTATACCTCATCCTCTGCAGCATCGAGTCACCGTGCTCTCGGGTCTTACCCGATTTCGCGCGTCGGTCACACATTTTTTCCTCCCCTTCGGTTTAGAAATCACTATTGCACACGCGCGCGCCCGGGGGAGGGAGCGGCGCAAAGTGGGGCGCGTACATCAAAAAAAGGTCTCGCGTCGAATGATATTATTATTATTTTATATTTGTTTATATTTTTTTTGTTATCCTTATTCGTATATATTACGTCGTGTAACATTACTGTTTTATTATTATTTTTTTTTAACTTTTTTTTTTTTTTTTTATCGAATCCAATCAGCCGTGTAATTTACATTTGGTCGTCAATATATACCGTCGACGACGTGACAAAACAAATCTCCTAGTAAGTCCTGAAATGACGTGCTATTACTAATCCCCCCTCGAAAACACCTCGACATTTCGATTAACCGTGTACACATATACATATAACGTGTTTCCCGTGGAGACCGGTGGCGCACACAATTGATAGCACCGTATTAATCAAAAAACGATTTGTTTACCGCAGCCACTCGATGACATTTCTGTCGCACACATTTATGCGAGCAATAAATATTGGTGTACATTTTGATTTTCGTCCGTCAAACCTCTTCAGTTCACGGTATCAGCTATAACGGTCTACCTATACACATTACACGATTTACATCGGCGTAAGTACTTACTCACGAAATTCGGAAAAAAAAAATGTAATAACAATCGCCTCTGGCAGTAAATAAGGTTTATCGATAAATGCGTTTCCGCGTAATCTCGACGAACTGCTGAATAGTACGCACCTCGTACGACATAATACAATTTTAATTATTCACGTGTACATGATACGATTTAGTCTTACAAAATGTTATCATACGCATATTAAACATTATAAAATATATATATATTTTTTTTTATAATTATTTATTTTGCATTATCTGATTTAACTTTACAGTTTAAAATGCTTTTTTAAATTTTTATCTTTATATTCTTTATACATGCTTTGTTTTCCATTTATACTTATTAGTATTATCACAGTTATTATTAAGTGTTTTTACGTGACGATTTTTATAATATACTTATAGTTAATATTATATTCCTTTGCTTGTGGTATTATACCTTTCGAGGGATATGTATTGTTGTAATAATTAGATTAGTGAAAATTCAATTTGAATGCATTAATTTACATCATGGAATATCCATTTAAATTAACTTGTTAAAATACTGTATAATTTTTAATCATAACAACGTGTATGTATAATTTATGTAAATTATAATAATTATTTATTTTTTATTTTAAGTATTTTAGTAAATAAATGTAAATACATTAAATATATCAGTTTTTTATTTAGCTAACAAAAAGTTACTATAATATACTTTTTAATTAATAAAAAAGGCTTTTACTTGTCGGAATTTTCCAAAATTAACGATATTTGGATATTTTGTGTTCAATTTCAATACATACATATACTAGTCTATAAAACCATAAAAACATTGACAGCCAATGTAGTTTTAATTAGAAAATAATATTCATTGATTTCTACTAATCGTATTGGATTAATAACTGATGGTCATCCGTTAAATGCATAATATTTTACGGTGTTATAGATTTAAAGACATTCTATGGATTACCTACATTTTATAAAGCCTGAGATGACCTTAAGTACACCAGAAATACCTAGTGTGTATATAAAGCCTTGTTTGTAGTCTGTAAAAACTAAATTAGTAAAACTTAAGTTGAATTAAACAAAAAACTTCTATTGACATTCACTGAATAATTACAAATATTCTATACAAATTATATGTTTTACAATAAAAACAAATTAGTAGATAGTACTTCTGAGATGTTTTTAAAACTATAAGACTTTTTCTTTGTGTAACTCCCAAATAATTCTTCACAAAGTTATTTTATTGATGTAATTAATAGTAATTTATGGATTTGTCAGACAATAGTATAGGTACCTACATTGGACATTTTTAACAATGCTAATAATCATAATAGAATAATTCTTTTTTTTTTTTAGTTTTTGTTTCTCTGAACTTTTTTTAAAAATATTTGTCCTCACATAAGTTAGTGTTGAATTAATATTATTCATGTTTATTATTTTTGTATTTTTATTTTCTACCGTATAATTTTACTTAGGAACGATTTAAATATTCACTATTATCATACACAGGTACATACATATCCGTTATAATTATAGTTATATATTTTTAACACTTGCTTACGATGAAATTCGAAAGTTTTTCTTTTCCTTCGATGCTATTTTTTTTTTTTTTTTTGATAACAACTTTGATACAAAATAACTTTAATATGAAATATTGTATATTTTATTTACTTTTAAAATTAACAAAATAACATTCACTTTATTTTTTCAAAATGTACTTATATTTCAACATGGATTTCTGAAGACAGTTTATACATGCAAATTAATTATTCGTAATCAACCCAAGTACAATATAATATATACTACATGATAAATTGATATTATACATTTTATTTTTTAATTGGTTTTAAACAATAATGTTAATTTTATACTTATAAGTCAATATAATTATAAATATTAAATATTGTTGATTTCTAGTAAGTATATTATTATATCATTCTAAATTTTCTTTTAAACAAAATGATTTATCAACACGAACTCATAAGTGACAAACACTTTAACACTTGTTCAAGTAAGTGGTCTATCTAAAACAGAAACTTACTATATACGTGCCAGGTTCTGCTCATGAACAAATTAAGTAAGTTTGGGATTTTGTTTGTGCTCTTATAATGGTTGTCATACTTTAGGAAAACTTTTAAAATTTGGTACCAGTTTATTTCTGTTAACAAACATTATATTGTTTCTTCTAAGAAATCAATTTAATAAAATTAAAATTAATTCTAATTTTTAATAATATTTAATTTCAAGCGTAAAACAAAATAATATTAATAACTAACACACATGCTTTAAGAATCATTAAAAAAAAACTCATTAAATACCAACATTAAAAATATTTAAGAAGAAAATGTGTTACACGGTTTATTTATTTTTTATAAGAACACAAATAACTTATTCAGTTTTATACAATATACTAAATTGACTTAAAAATCACAAAATAAATATAAAGTATAGTTATGTAACGATAAAATGGATAAAAAACTACAAATTTCATTTAGCATAATGTTTTAAAAAAGTTATTTCAAACATTAATTTATTAGAGTTGTAAATTATAAAAATAAATCAAGATGGGTAGAATACTTACAGTATCTATTAGATTCAAAATAAAAATGTATTTAAAACATGAGGTCTGTTTTATTTTCTTCATTACAAAAAATAGATATGTATAATGTATATAGATTTTAAAAAAATACATTTTTCCATTTTCTCTGGATATCTATTGTAGGTAACTAAATATATTTAGCTAATAAATATAAATATGTATTATCATATCTTGAAAAATATTTTGAAAATAAGATAAATATTTAAACTTAAAAAATTTTTCTGGTTACATTCCAATAAGTAAACATTTATGAAAACAAATTATTATATTATAAAATTAATATTATATTTAATAATTTAAAATTATGTATGTTTTTCCATTTTTTATTTCTAATATAAAAAGTGCTCATAGATTTCAATAGAACATACTTATAGGAAGTCAATATTGAAAATGGTCAGTACTTAATATAATTGGGAAAATACAAATAAAAATATGAACATTTAATACAATTGTAATATTTGTATTAAAAGAAATGTTTGGTATCCATGGTTATCAATACATTAGACCGACTTTCTTCAGAATCAGTTTTCACCGTATACATTGATTTACCACTGAATTCAAATTTAACACAACCATTATAGCACCTATCAAAATGACGAATAAGTAAACTTGACTACTACAATTATACTTCAGAGCAGATACCTATTTTCTCCCTTTTTTTAAATTATTAACTTATATTATTATTTGCAATCCTATAAGCAATAATTATACAGTATTATACATTGTTTTGTTTTACTTTAAATGATAAATTCTATGCTGATAGTTAAAAAGGAGAATAATGAAAAGTCGAAGTCTTATTAAAAACAATTACGCATACGTATCTACAAACATTTTTAATTATTTTTTACTTTATACCAGTTTGAAATTTATGATTTCTTTTTGTTTCATGAAATACTATGTAGGTCCTTACAACCCTATAGTATGTATGTTTTTATTGTACTATAATACTTCAACCACTGAATCTAAGTAAAAAAAAAAAATGTTTATTTTATTTTTGCATCTACTAAAATGTCATGAATATTAAAATATGGTATTCAATATTACACTATATTTTATTGTATAAACATTATCATAATGTAATGTATACATTATACATTAATATTGTTTATTCAACTATCTTTTATCAATATCTATAGACATATGATCGTTTTATAATTGTTGTCATCGTAAAACTGCACATCATTTTTGGGCGGTTGAAAAGTTTAGATTTCCCGTTAGGAGTATCATGTGTTGTGAATGGTGTGGGTATGGTGTGTTGGGTTCATTTGTGCGATAGCTTTTAGTGGTTGCGGTTGCATCAGGTCGGAGGCTAAGGGTGAAACATAATATCGGATAGGTGTGGCACGAGAAGGGGTGTCTAAAGTGATAATAGTTTTTCTAGACCTACAGCCTGTACATTTAGATGATTCGTCAATGAGTCAGGTGGCGGGGAAGTGTAGACGAAAGAAATCTGAGTCGGAATTACATGCAAATGATGCTGGTGGACAATTTGCCAGCAAAAAGGAAGAGAAGGCTGACAGACCATCTATCACCGATAGTAGCGGTGGCAGTGGCGGTGCCCGACAATGTATCATATAGCCTGTAATGTCACAACCGACTTGTCGTCTTGTAAATGGTACCCCAAACCTAGAAATGTCAAGTGATCAAGCAAGCAAGGGTTTTATAAATGAAGTTTAAAATATTTCAAATATCAATCATTCTTAATTAAAAATTTAATCAGTATATAGTAATATATTTTGTGTAATGTAATTATACTCGGTATATTTAACTGGACATAATATTATTATTATGATTATTATAACGATTAATTGCTCAAATAATACAATTATAAAAATTAATTTCATATTTAAAGATTTAATACTTTAATAAATAATATAACAAAATATTTTACTCTGTGTATTTAAATGACAGTTTGCTTTGAGAAAAAATAGTTTCTAATTTCAAATGGACTATATCGTGCATCACAAGTATCACAAGTTAATATTTTAATTTAATGTTTATTGATCCCAAACCTGTAATATATTTTTTATATTAATTTCACTGTTATTTTATTTTTTTCTTAGCTTCAATATAATATATACGCATTCAACTTTTAAATAATTATCAGTTAACGTTTCTTGAAAAAACTGAACTGACTGGTTTTGTCATGCATTTATTTTCTTTCTATCTAAAAATTATTAATATTAAAATGCTATAACGACATTTTATCTTTAAATTAATTAATATTAAATATAAAAACCAAATTTAATATATTTTATAATTATATTATAAATTATCTCATTTTTATATTATGAACACGACAAAAACTTACTATAAAATGATTACATCAACAAATACATACATACAAAATTAAATATTAACACATCATATATGTATGATGTCGACTGTCGAGATAGTGTCTATAAATCACTCGAAATTAATCAAAATAATTTTTAAATATTATCACTGTTTTAAAATGCTAATTTAAATGTTTGGGGTAAAATTCAAGTTTCTATATGGTTATTTAGTTATTAAAATAAAAAAACAAAATCGATTTTGTCAAACTGGTTTTGCGTAAATATTTTCGTTTTATCGTATTTTATATTATTTTGAGCAGATCATTGGAAATGTATTGATTATATAGAAGTCAACAAAGTGAATGTTTTTTTTTTTGTGTCTGATATAAGTTGTTAATATTGGTATTATAAACAAGTTGAGCGTATTAAGTTAAATTTTGACACAATTGGATATTCACGCATAAAGTAACGATTTCTCATCAAACAAGTTTAGTTATTTTGGTATAATTCAAAAATATCATGATGCATGATCATTGCATCAATTATTTTATTTTACTATTTACCATAATATTTTCAGAATATTTAGATTTATTTTAAACTATTTTTAAAATGTTAACCTATTTACAGTTCTACGGTCATTCAGTATTGACTCAAACGTTAATAGTAATAATATGATATAAATCATTATAATAATTTTAATATATTATAATAAACGCAACATTTTTGGTAAAAAATATATCGTATTATTAATAGTAAATTATTTTAATGACAATACAAATATGTAATAAAATAAACTTATTGATATAGGCCGACAGAAGGCCTCTGTTGAGAATCGTATTTTGTATGCAACAATTATTTATAACTTATTAATTTATTATACATCGATACATCTTGAACACTCGACACCTAGAAACTGCACAGCAGAGTGGGTATTTACAATATAATTTAATTATGTCTGTATTATCGAAAATGTTTAATTATTTAAATACCATGTTCATCTTATTTTTTTAAATAATAATTTTCAAGTCAATTTCTAGTCTTAGTTTCCGTTTTCTAGTATACGCATACAAAAAAATAATATGTTAATTAACATATAATAATAATACTTAAAGTACCTATAGGTAGTTAATTAAAATAATAATACACATTTAATAAAATAAATCTTTATATATTATTAACCAATATGTCAATGTTAAAACAAAAACACTTTTATAGATTACTTTGATTTTTGTTTAATGTACACAAGGCTACTAACCTTAAACGTTGAAACCTATAATAATGATAAAAAACACACTTTTATTCCGAGGTTTTGTTTTTATAAATAAATCAAAGGATAAAAATTATTGCAACATTTAATATTATGTCAATTTTGGATATGAATAATGAGCAACATGTAATTTTTTGGCTATGGAAGTATGGAATACTAGAACAACATAAATTATTGAAATCGTTATCAAGAATAAATATAAATTTTTACGCGCAATATGCATGTATCTATCGATTTATCTAAGAATAATATATACTAGCATTATGATTTCCTATATTTATTTATGATAAATATGTAGTATAAAACTATTACTGAGGAGTGAGGTTCAGTACCTATGCAATACAAATATAAATTTACTTATTACATTATTATTTTAATCAAAAATTAGGGATTTATTTTATGGAAAGCGAGTATAAAAAAAAATAGTTCTGTCGACAATAAAAATGTATATACATACTCGTTCTACTCGTATGGTGTAGGTGTTTAAGTATTTTAATATAGCTCATTTGGTTATTCGATCAATTTTACGACACACACGCATTTAACTTAAATACATTTAATGTTTTTCTACATCAAACCTTTTTGATTCGATTCAAAAAACCTGATCGAATGCGTATCAAACTGATTGGATTACGTGACGACAAACAAAATGAGAATTTATACCCAAGAAATGACAGGTGACGCGTATACAAAATTTAACGCTCGCCTGATTTTATTAGCTTTTATGCAAATAAAAAATAATAATTCTATTGTATTGCTGGAAATAAAATAATATCTACCAGATCATTTCTTTATTGTTTTTCAGTAAAAAATATATTTTTTAAGCGAAATATCGTATTAATACAGAAGTCAAATACGTCATGTAAAATAATTCCAATCAATCTTTTGTGAAAAATATCTTGATTATGAAAAAAAAATATAATATAACTACCGAAATAATAAATTATCTTAGTTAACTTAGTTTAATACGTTATTGTGAAAGTAAAAACAAAATCCATTCACAAGGTATTATCTGGAAAAATAATCGAATATTGCTTTCAAAGTCCCGAATAGGGTTTACTGTGTATTATATGAGAAAGTTAATCCATTTTGAAAGATGTGAACACCACTTCAGTGACGATAATGTTATTTCCTACATGTTATTTCAATTTAGATAGGTACTAAAATTGTTTGCTAAAAAATATCGTGTTAAAAAAATAATAACAATCTATAAAGGCATATATAAAAATGTACACAATTGGTTTTGTAACTTGAGAATATAAAAATAACAAAGTAGGAATGTTTATAATAAAATTGAAGTAAAATTTAAACAATTGAGTAGATAAATAAAATATATAGTTTTAAAAATATAGATCATAATATTATCCTTGAATTATTACTAATATTATTAATACTGTGTGATTAATTACAATGATAAAATATTTTAAAAACAAATTTTAGTAGGTACATTAAAATTAAAATATATTATTTTTTTTACAAATAATAAATAAAAAAACTTTTGTTAAAATTCTTAATTTTTAGAATTTTAAAGCATTCTTAAACACCATGTAAAATAAGAATATTATCAAATTAATCGTGTTATTGGTTTTACTCGATTTGAGTTAAGTACATAAATATGAGTAATTTTAAATTTTTTAAATTTTTGTACGATAGATTTTTCATAAAATTTAAATTATTATTATCGTATAGAGACATATTAATTTACCAGTGGTCTACGTTATTAATATCGAATTCTGAGGCAAAATTCTTCATAAATTAATATTTGAAATTTATTGTACCCAATATGTTTATTTAATTTTGGTTGATTCGATATAATGATCGGAACACAAAATATACAATACAATTTTACACCGACCGATTTGTAGGTATCCTGAAAAATACTAACTGCAATAGAATCCTGTAAAATCGATATAATAATAATATATTATAGAGAATTAACTGTGCAAGGTGGTCGATTCTACTCGTGAGAGACGAAATCGGAGATAGAGATAAATGCCAATCAATTGATTAAACTACAACTCGTTATAATACACAAGTTTAATAATGAAACACGGTTTGTCAAAAAGGAACACTTTGTGTTATACAGATCAACGTCCATAGTAATTGATTATGTTTACCCTTAACTAACACATGTTGCGATTAAAATTATTACAGTGGGTATAGGCACTACGGAACTATTTTCCCTTCATATTTAACTTTATGCTCACCGTAGTTGTTCCATGTTCGATAACACCATTTATATAATATACGACGTCAACGTTGTTGTTGTTTTTATTATATATATATTTTTTTTTTGAGATTTTCCCGCAAAACTGATCGACTCAACAATATTGTGTAATATAAAATATTATATAATATACACTAAACGACAAGACCATTGCAGAGAAAGTGATTTTATTATAAAACAAATAAATAAATGGGAGATGACAATATGTTATTAATCAAATAAAATGATAGACACAAGAATAATGCATAAAGTGAAGAACAAATTACTTATATGAAATGCTAAATATTTTGTTCCGGATAACTGTGAAGAGAAGATAAAAAGCGACAAGGTCAATAATAAATCAACACAAAATTTGAATGTGTTTGAATATTATTTGCAACTCCGGATGTAATACGCGCATATAATATTATAATGAAATGTATCCGGTATTAGTACGTTACCTAACGTTACCAACCATAAAGCTATAATAATAATTCTTATTGTTTTTATTATATTCGACTAGAGATTATTCGCGCGTATTTCCATTATATGTCGTATTCACAATACAGAAACAATTGTTTGCGGCTAAAAACGTATTTTGTTTTTCTATTTGTGTCTTTCAAAAACTTATTGCGGTAATGGTTCATGTACACCATACACTATATGAATTACATATTCAAATTGCGTTTATGTATCATGTAGGTACGTCGCGGGTATTTTATATTCGATCAGCCGAGATTATAGTTTATCTGTTTACATAGTAATAATATTATTATATATATTGTTCTTGTTCTACATTTCTACTTCGTGTACACATATATCACGATAATCGTTTTAAATTGTTAGGATGAAAGTAGAGCGCAAAAGGGAAATAATAATTGACATTTTCCATTATCATCAGGTACTAAGTATTAATGGCTTTTTCAATTACTCACTTCCAGCGTGTACGGCCATCGTTCTCACTGCGCCAAGTCAACAGAATGTGCCTCAGATAGTTAAGTGTGGAACACAGTTTATCATATACGTCCACAACTTCGTCTACAACCTCAGTATGATTTTGTTCACACAATAATTATATTGTATAGCAATGTCTACCACAACTTTAAGCAATCTAGAAACGTCTATAATCCCGTTAGGAAACCACCAAAACCACCATCGAGCAAACACCGAGATAACTGCACTATGCGTAAAATTACTCAGGTCCTCATTATTAACAACAATGCTTTATCAATTATTCAATAGAAGATATCCAATGAATGTATTTGACTAGATTTTTTTTTGACGAATTCACGAATGAATTGTTTGTAATTAAAATATAATTTAAAGACATCTGCATTACGAGTAAAATTATTTTCACAGATTTGTATACAGCAATATAGTATATATTATAAAAATAGTATATATATAATATATTATATACAAATAGTATATACTTTTATTAAAAACAAACTAAACAAATACTTTTTTTTAACATTTAAAGTTTCAAATTTTCAAATTAGTTTAATATTTTATGTTTTTATGTTTATCCAACGATTAAATTTACTATTAATAATGTGCAGTACTGTTGTAATGGTGTACAAGACACTTTAGATATAAACATTAATTACATTTAATCTGGACAAGTTAAAAATTCATAATAATAAATCAAAATATATACTTGTAATTTAACTTTTTTTCAAGAAATAATAATTTTTCTTCTTAAAACTCTTTTTTGAAATTCTTCCAAGTTACAAAAATACTTTAAATTTGTTTAACTCTTGAATAAATAAATACATGTCAAATAAAAAAATCGTTTTCTAATTTAAAAATTTGATAATATTATTCTTCTTAACTGAATTCAATTGTATAAGTATACGTTAAATAATAAACATTAGTCTTGATATTTTTTTATTTAAAAATCTCATATTTGTATGCTACGAAGTATTTAAAATACCTATACATTTTTTTTTGAATTTCAAAAATGTGATATTTTTATTTGAAAAAAAAAATTAATTTAAATTCAGAGAAGTTACTATAAATTATGATAATATAACATTTATTTTAGTTTTGTCAGTGGTTATAAAGACATATTTTCAGTTTGTAAGCATGAAATACAACAAGATTTAACTCAAATAATTAGCGTACTCTGGATTATACGAACATGTATAAAATGTATTAAAATATATTCAAATTAAGATAATAGTTTTTCAATACTCTAGAATTATTAATTAATGGCTTAATATTTAAGATTATTTCAAAGATAATAGAAAATATATTTTTAAATAGTTTTTTTTTTAGTTTCACTATTTTTAATTTTAAAAAAATGAATAAAAGGTTTTGCTCATAAAACATTTTAAAATACATTTAGTTTTTTTCGTTTATCCTGGATCATTTCTGTATCTTCTTGAAGTACGAAAATTGTAGTCAAATCTATCTAACAGGATTGAATGCATGCAAAATGTCTAAGCATTCACATCGTCCGTCCAAACATCTCTGATTTTTATTTATTTATTTTATTGCCATCCATTTTTGAAACTAGAACCCATTTACTTAACGTCATTGAAATTTTCTCTTTCCGGCAGATGTTGCTCTATTTCGAATTTATTTTTATTGTTTTTTAGATTTTCCAATTGGATATTAATCTTCACTTTAATAATGTCTATTTAATTTTTCAATTGTAAACTAGTAAATGAATTGACGCAGATGCTTTATTACACACGATTCTTATTGGACGTTGTAGACAATGAATAGTTATAAAAATAATGCTAAATAAATATTTTTTAAAAGGTTTGCAGGCTATACAGAATTGATTCAGTACTTCAGTTGTTGGTTACTCTTCTCACTAATTTTATCTCGAAACAGGACATAATTGAACTATTTGAATGTAACAAGATATCCAATGAAAAAACTGAATTAGATGAGTCATTAAAAAATATTTTGGTTTATGGTACAATTGTTCTCATATTAAATTAAAATATTGAAAAACTTAAAAAATGGTGTCTTAAAAATTCTTTTTTTCCAATCTATAAATTAAACATGTTTTGGAATACTTATTATTTTTAATTATTGTAAAAAACAAATAAATAAATTTATTTATTTGTAAATTTAAAAATAGACATATCACCCAGACATCATCGTACTGATGAGAAATCTGAAAAGATTTCCTTATAGTAAAAATGCAATAATACAAATAACAAAAATACAATTCAGAATAATTCCATGATAAATTTACATTGCTACATAAACACTCAAACATCAGTGTTATAACTTATAAAATATGTATAAGATTGAAGAATAAAAGAAAAATCACATTTGATCACGATCACTATATGTGGTGATAATCTAGGAAACCAGGTTTTTTTATGTTTTTACATAATGGCTATTTTAAGCCAGAATATCATAAATATAATATTAATTTTCAAGTAATAATTATAATGTATTTTGAAATACAATTTAATTAATTTAGGCATGAAAAAAACCTCCATAGCTGGCATAAAACACCTCATCAAATAGTCATCAAGTAATAATAACATAAATAATATATACAAATAATTATACAATAATCATGCTATAATGATAATAATAATCGGGACACCATTGAAACCATAACATTTACATGAGTGATATATAACCCTCTTCGCCACCACAGGTAAAATTCGATGATGACAAAATACATGGTTGCCTCAGTAAGTATCTAAAACTGTGATCAAATATAATATTATTATAATATTGGTCTATAGAAATCAACACGAGTATCGAATTTTTAGCCAACATCTTTGTCAATTAATTTTGAAGAAATTAAAACCTTTAAAACAAAATAATATAGAAGCTTACAGTGTGACATTCACTACGAATCACGGTAACACATTTATTATTATTATTATTATTTTTTTTTTTTTTGACGATTTAACGGAATCAACGTCCGTGCAGGTGTTTATGATGAGTTGTGGTCACTCAATGTATTCATACCATTTATAAACTAAATATCTAATAATAAAACTATTAAATAGTTAATTAATGAAAATTATTAATTCGATATTTGTGTTACGACATAATATGGCGTCTCCCATTATTGTCGGGGAAAATTTTACTCAATCATACATTCATACTTACCTATTCTATTGCGATACATTTTTACTATAAAAAATTAACTGGAATTTTTAAGTTTAAGATTTTTATTATTATTTATTTTTGATGCTTTTGATAAGGAGTAACAATTTCAAAAAATACGATTTAACAACAAATTGGTACTGAGGAACAAAATAAATTAAATTGATTTAGAAAAATGCCCCTTGGGATTCCTTAGATATAAAAGTTGTAGAAATGATTTTAGAATAATTTATCCTTTTTATCACCATCGCGATAAGAGTAAACTCTAACATTTCAACAAAATGATTATATATATATATATATGTGTATATATAAATAATATAATATGAGTGTTTAGATTAAAACTGTCGATACCAAACTTTTTATTAAGTAAGACTTTAACATTACAATTTACCCGGCACTTTAGTACAAATAATTTCTTTGAATAGTAATATTTAAAAAGAGAGTTTAAGTTGTTAAAGTGGTTTATTAATATTGTCTAAAAAGTTACAAGCTATAATATTATAGCATTAAAGTATAATACAATTGAAGAATATTATAAAATGTTAATTAACTGAGTTTAAATTATATAATTTTCATCAACTCAATATCCGTTGAATGTTTTACTACAAACACAACTATTAAACATTTTTAAATATAAATGATACATTTTATTTTAAATCTAAATGTATTAAACATTTATTTTATTTTAAAAATAATTTATAACTGTTACGAATTTAGTTGGTTTAATTTTCGTACATATTATATTGTCTAGCAATTCGTTGAAATCTTTATGCCATTAAGCGATAAAACCATTGGTGTCATTTAATTGAAAAAAAAAATAAACCAATAGATAAATGTATTTTTAGGAAATCTCAAATATTTTATTTTTATTTTTTATTTTATAGAGCAGTTTCTAGTTAAAATATTTTCCTTTGGTAAAACATTATTTATATTTGATATTAAATTAAAATTTTTAAACAATATCTAATTGACACGAGAAGAAGATAATATTATAAATAAACATTAACCCTTTTTAAAATAAAAGTATATTATATAAATAACTTAAAATAGCAAATAATACATTTTTAAAACCAAAACAATCATTACAAGATAAAGAGTACACAATGTTCCATGATTTCATGTATTTATTTAAAATAAAGAGCAAGCAACAAGAACTCAATTATCTTTCAAGTGGTGATTTTTTATGTGTACCTATATAAAAAACCACTCATTATTTGGAGAACATGTATTGATTTTTTTAATATTACATATTTCTTGATACTTTTAAAATATTCACCCTTTCTTATAAAGTTATTAGTATATTGAATAGTACCTAAGAAATTTTATGTCAACTGATATTACTACGATAAGTGGTAACCATAAGTATATTTTTATAAAAATATTTATGTTTTACGAGTATATAGAAATAATAATAATAATAATAATAATAATATTTATAATAATCTTTTGTTAATATTAATATATCAACATCAAATACTTAAAATTATATACTTAATTTTGATATTTTTATATAATCTTAATAATATGATACCTCACCGTCTTATTATAAAATATAAAAGAGAGGGTGGATATAAAATTTAAAAGCATTATAATTATATGTGAAATTCTGACAGAAGTATAATAATTTATATTAAACAAACCAAACTTTTTAAAAAAAAATCACTAATCTTATGTCTTAAATAAATATTAAAAATTATATGTTTATTTATGAATATATTTTTGATTAAAATCAATTGTTTGACTTGAACTTAAAGTATATTATACTTTTGTGGTAACTGTAATGGAATTAAAACCGCTTTCACGAATTAAATGTTTGTTGGAAATAATTTTTATGATAGTTCATGAATATTTATGCAATTCGTGTCATTTAGTTGAATGTATTACAGATTATTATTCATAAAACCAACATATTATATGAATTAAAATGTATGAATGCTGTCGACTACGGCAGATGAATTCATAATACAATGTATTCTATAATATATCGTGCTATATAATTTTGACTCAATCGAGTGAAGCCTATTACATTTATAAACAAATTCTTAGACTTTTCATTAACTAAGTAAATTATTTAAATAATTATAAATATAATTAACCATTAATTAACATTATTGTATAAGCAAAAAATAACATTTTGTATAGACATTTATTAAAGTGAAGTTTCCATTTTCTTTGGCATTGCGTATCTAAACGTTCATTTGTCAAAAATATATTTTTGAAATATCCTATTTAAAATGTTATGGAGACAAATGTCTATTATGTATGTCTGTATACCATTCAGTTTTTTTTTTTTTTTTTTTTAAAGAAGATTCGTACTTTTCCATGCATATTTTTGTATAAATTATCCTTAAAAGTTTTTATAAAATAATCTTAAATTGCTATTTGTAAAAGTCTCATATGATAATATATAAACGTATAATTATAATGTTGAGTAAATTATTTCTGTGAAATTTGAGAAAACTAAATTTTCAAATATTTTTTCACTATAGAATTATAAAAAAAAGAACTCATTTTATTTGAAAAAAGTATGTATTCCCTACATATATGTCTAATACAATGTTATAGGCTACAGGGTAAATCACTAGATTTCATTATCAGCATGTGGTGAAATAGAATCTTGGACGGTAGTGAAACAGAAACATTATTATAAAATGGCGATTTCTCTGAAAACATGCGGGGGTGGTATAAAGGTATTGCAGAGAGGGCAGGAACACCGTGAGAAATAGCGTAGATTTATTTAAAGAGCATGAAATGGAGTGGAAATGTAAACGCACGTCCTGAAAACGATGGGAGGGAAGACAAACAACAAGGTTTCCCGGATGAAATTTCATCGTAAAATGGGCAAAATACCGGTCTTACAAACTGAAGAATTAAAATAAAAACCACAGTATTCCTAACGAAAAACGTTCGATGAAATTTTAATGAAACTTGATTAATACTTCGAATAGGTAATAAGCATATTAACGATTAATTTAGGTGTAGCAAATAAAGATTTATATTCCAAAAATATTACAAAGGTAAAATGTATTTGGATATATTTTAAACTGAATAAAACACAATATGTCGATAAAGTATACTGTGCGTTATGAGATTAATTAAAACTAATTCTGTTTAAAAATAATAATGATGATATACACGCATGTATTATGTTACTTACCTGCATATATGAAATAATTGTCTCACTTGTATATATCTTTAATTATTATAATACTTAAATACTTTATTGATGACTAACTGGAAAAAAATTCAATAAGTAAATACGAACATTTAGTATACAAACACTATTTTTTTAATGTGTTTTTGTGCAACATCAAATCGAAGTATAAGCTAAAAATAGATTGCATTTATAGACTTTTTTTGTTTTTATTTTTAAAATTTTTTTAAATGATCATATATTTTTAATTAACTTTTTCAGAAAAAAAGTTCTTTATCAGAATTTTGAAAAAGTAGTTTATTCATTTCATTTCAACTTAGATAAGTTGAATGCCTGAATGGAGAGGCCCGCTACAAAATGCGCGTCCACTACTAGTCAACTTTCTTTTATTTATTTTTAAGACTTTCGTGAAAATATTATGTTCAGAATATATTATTTCTTGAAATATTCTGAAACTTCAACAAAATACAAAAATAATTTAAAGCATACAAAACCAAATCCTGTCATATCATAAACAGAAACTAAACTTAAAGTAGTTTTTACAATTAAATAAATACCATTAAATAGATGGTTTACATAAAAGTTATTTGTTTCTAACTTAGACATAATATTAAAATTGTTAGCAGTACTACATTATAATTGATTGTGTGTTTTTTTTTAAATTATTATAAAATACAATGTCTATAATATTTTATTTTATTTATAATTTACTAAGTAGATACCTATACACAATTTTATTAATTATATAAACAAACAAATGCAACTCAGAACGGGTAGTTTTAAATTATTCAAATTAAAATATTAAAATATAAACTATGAAATGTTGTTTGTCTTCAATTATAATTGATATATTTTATTAAACATTTTATATAGTTGATTTCTTTTTGCTCAAAATTCTATTAAATTACACTTAAAATTAATTAAATTAGTGATTTTATCAAAACTATTAACTTAATATTAGAGTATTTTTAGTAATTTTACATATTTTTTTTTTGTAATGCTATCTGAAAATTCAATATAATGTATATAATTTTGAATTAAATATATTATTTTACCATCCTTTGTAACTTATAGATACAATTTAATACAGTAGGACAGGTACTAGAGACTAGCAACATTTTTTAGGAATATTCAAGAATATCAAGTTAATTTTACCTCTGTGGTGTAGTATACTCAATTTATTTATGATTGCTTATTTCAAAACCACATGTTTTCACTAAGGAAACTAAATATTTATATTTAATAAGACAATATACATTTCCCACGAAGATTTTAAAAGTAACACAATTTTTTTTCTTAAATAAACTAATATACAATTATAGTATTAAATAGAATCATATACTCACTTTATTTTCAATTATGAAAAACACCGTTTAAAAGTACAAATAATACCAACAACTTTTTTTATTATTTTTTTATATATTTTTTTCATAACTAATTATTGAACTTTCTAGTAATGGATTGATCATTAAACTGATATCTTACCAATAAATAATATAAATACTATACTTGATATTTTACCATCTCTATCAAAATAATGATAATAATTGTTAATTTGAAGAAATTATGTTAGATAAAGCAAACTGCATTTCTTTTATTTAAGTTTAAAGTGGTCCATTCAAGTTAAACACTTTTCAATGGCATCTGTCATGAATTTCTGGAGAGATTAATTTATTATTTTGTAAAGTGTATATAATAAATCTGATTTATATACAATTCTCAAATTATTTACAACATGATTTATTTTTGACTGTGATAAATATTTTAAATTTTACAGTTTTTCCCGTGATGTTGATGTATAAATTATGATACATATTATATTATACTAATAATTATACCTTATTTATAAACATTAAGTAATTACGAAAATTTCCATTAGGAGTAGTATGTAATATTATAAATTCAGCGCAATTATATTAAGCAGTTTTAACTACTTAAACATATATTATCTATTATAATAGCAAATTATAAAATAATTATATAAAATTTCTATGACGGCGCATCGTATAGGCAAATGTGGTACATTACTGTGTATGGAAGTAATATAATGTCGCAAAGCTAATGCAATAATATAATATATTTTATACTTACATTTTTATTATTATTATTGAATCTGGATGAACATCAGATTGGTACTATTTTACATTAATTCTACATTGATTGAAAAACTATGATAATTATTACAGTAAGAAGTCATTGATAGCATTATATTTATCACTTGTAATAATATTATTCAAACATTTTGTCCTATATTACTGTCAAGTAAACCCAAACACTTCGATAGAATTTATGAACCTGGATCGTGTTAAATTTGAATTCAATGATAAATCATTGAATACAAAAAACGATTTTCAGCAAAGGCAGACTGTCAGCCTATAATACCAAGTAGTAAGTATATTTTATGACATATTTATATTGCTATTTAAGTAGTTTTTTACTACTAGTAATGCGGTAGATTGAATTATTTTTTATCGATACCATTATTAGACTCGAGAATTTTATTGGGTGAATAAAATATAATAATATACTTAAAAAGTTTCAATTTTACACGAATAATTTATTTGAACAATAACAAAGTAACTTAACTCGTTATTCTTCATTGTAATATCTAATTTTGTTCAAATTTTATCTAAAAATGTCTAATTAAATAGATTTTTGATTTTTTTTTTTTTAATTTGTATAATATGATAAACTTATTAGGAACCTTGTATATAATATTTAAGCTTTTAACTGAGCAAAATTTTTTTTATTTATACAAAAAAAAATTGATTTTAAATATCTATAAATAGCTCAAAAGGAGTTCGTATATTTTAAAAATTATATGATGTATAGAAAATACTAATATAAATATTTGATAACAATTATAAGTACTTACGAATATTTAGCCATACTTACTAAAAAAACAAAATCGATTTTTTCGAAATTATCCGTTTTTCCTTAATATTTGGATTTCTCTATAATTTTAGAAAGTTCTGGATATTATTTTCCTTGATCCTCCAAATTACCAACTACAGTACGAGATACTGCCCTAAAATATCGACAACGGAATATGATTTATGTACTGTATCAATTGTAAATTCATTGTGAATATTAAACATTGGTATTCATTATTTTGATAAAACAAAATTAATTTAAAAGTTAAAGTAAACCAGCGTAATTATCCTAATGTATAAATATATATGTAACTATAGTATCTCATATAAAAAATATTAAACATCTATATACTACATTTTTACTTATTAATTAATAATAACTTTATATTTTCAAATGATATAATTTTATATTAATATATGACAATTTAAAACATAATATTCTTCTTCTGATATGTAATTTTCTATTTATAGACTAGGTGTCTAGTTTTTATTTAACTAGGTTTCAAAATGGAGCATATATATCAGTTAGTGGTGGTATAATTTTAAATATTAAATAAAAATCTACACAATTTTTAACAATAGTTTGTAAATAATAATGAATGAAACTTGAAACTCCTTTTCAAGCTCTTTTACATTACATACAAAAGAGAACGGTGCTGTTACGATGTAATTAATGTTCGAACTCAACTAAAATTATTAATTATGATTATAATAATATTTATAACGTTAATGAACAAATTACTTGATTCTGATGATTTTCGTTAAGTAAAATAATTTGTATAACCAATGTTAAAGAACGTGTACAATGTACATCGTATTGATTAATATTTTGATTTTTTAGATTTATATTATATAAAATTATGAAATACATTTGTAAACAGTTAAGCCCTTAAAAAATTATTTTTAGTCGTTGTTAATATATTTTTGAAATTTATACTTAAATAACCAAAAAATTGATTTTAAATTAGGTCGAAACAGAAATTAAAAAATAATTCTATAATATATTTTTAAGTGATTTTTACGTTATAATTTATAACTTATAAATAATTAACAATAACTGTTAAATTTATAAATTATATGGTTTTAGAATTTAATTTTCGAAAATATAAAATAATTGTAATGCTGCAGCTATTCGACTGTTAAAGTACAACTAAACCTTAGTTCTGCGTATTATTTAACAACAAAATTACATCTATACTGAATTGTATTTTTTCTGTAGCATTAAAATTGAAATGGTTTTTAGAATTCATAATATATTTTATATAAAAAAAATATTTTTGTAATATTTATCTGCTATGATGAAGTATATCGGAATAACGAAAAACGATAACTACCGTTTTACATAAAAAAAAAAATATAATACACGTTTTTAAAAACTTTATTAATTTGTATTGTTTTCATTTCTTTAAGGTTTTAATTTTTTGAACGATAGTATTCATTATTATTTTCATCTATTTTGTACAACAACGCTGTATAATATTTCACGTTGTGTACAAAAGACATAATTTATTAACTTACACTATATTATACATAATAACTATACTTTATTATTATATAAATGTATAAAATAATTAAATCTTAAAATAAAGTTTATACTTCTTGTCAAGCCATAACCCAAACGTTTATTATAATGTTCGTATATTAATAAGACATAAATTGAATTCATATTACTGCCATAAATACATATCTTATTGAGCTTAAAAACATAGTTATAAGAAATTGAGAACATTCAATGGTTGTCACACAGTATACACAATGTGTATAGACATCAGCCGACCATTCGTGTCAGATAGCATTGTAGGCCGTGTAGTAACACAAGGAAAAGTTGTGTCAAACATGATTGATGAATAGGCTAAAAGACAAGTGTCCCGTGAACATACTGTACACGAGGCGAGATAAAATTTCTCCTTGCTCTGGCGTTGGGGTCGTATCATTAGTTCATTCATTTTCCACGCACCTCGTCTAAAAATATATTCTCAAACTATATAATTTTAATTATTGCGTTTCAATCGTCTTCTAACACACGGTTATGGTAATGCTTGGTCATAGTAATACACTACAAGACTGTAGGTAGATACTACTTTGAATTGGTGAAAATTCTTAAACTTTAAAGGAATAAAATGAAATATATACAAGCTAAATATTAGGAATATAAAATGCATAATTATAATGTATATAGGTAGGTTATTTTATAATAATTTAAAAAAATAACTAAAAAACCTTAAAAAATTCAGCAAAATATAGCTTAAATATTTCCTGATACAGCTAAATATCTCACGAAGATTTTCTATTTTAAAGTACTAAATTTAATGCAAAATCGATTCCCACAAATTTAAATTACTTAATACCCGTGAGATATTCTGTATGTTAAAATACTATTACGTAATATTATACGATAAATTATTATTTATTTTCAAACTTTAAAATACACACTTCTTAACGAAAATATTTTTAAAAATTACATTATTTTCTCAGTTTATAAGTTTACATTCAATACAGAAAAATGAGTAGTAAGATGAATTAATTGAAACTATACATGCTACTTATAGACTACGTTTTCATAAACATTATTTACAACATATTATACGTATTTTGAGTTATATCTATAATTATTATAAATAAATTGATATATTATACTTCAGAATGGAATTTTTGTTTTCCCTGTGAGTACCATTCATGCAAGTCACGACAAATTACAGAGGGATTTTAATACTGAGAGTTTCGCGTAACTTTAATCATTAAAATTGTTTAAAATTGTTGATCTTTAAACATTTTATAATGACCCCAATCCAGAAATTTAATTTTCTCAACACTTCAAATTATTTTAATTGATAAGTTGTTTAACTATGATTAAACGTTTGAAATTAAGACAAAAGCTGGTATGATAACAGATATAGTATTAAAAATTAAGTGTTAGAAATATTATATCATTTGCATTGTACTTTGATATTTATAGTTAATGTTAAATTCTTTACATTTGTAATACATATTAATAATATAATATAATAAATAATGATTAATAAAATATTAAAATCTCTATTTCTATCAGACAATTTTGTTAAAAATGTTTTCATAAATTATATTTACGCAACTAATTAATTTTATAAGTGTTGATAAAAATGTTAATGATCGGTCAAAAAGTTTAAAAATGTAATACAAGATTATACAAGTTATCTATACTAATTACCATCATTAAAGAATATAAAAAAATATCTATGAAAATTTTTTTTTATAGAAATTTATGAATATTATTTAGTTTACATTGGTTATTTAACAAAAAATAAACATTTCTAGTTATTTTGTTGTCACTAACCTTTATGAAAATTCTTGTTTATAAATTGTATTAATTCAAAAAAATTACAAAATATTGTCACCATCTTAACCGATATACTTGTCAACTTCTCTTAAAAATGAAACAGACACTCTGGATATTTATATCACGAAAAATCCTAAAAACTTATATTACTCAATAAATGATATTCTTAATCTAAACAAAAACCATTCGTCTGTAATATTCATCATTAATACTGCATTATAAGTCAATAATAATATACTTTTTTGGTCATCGAAAGATCAATTTAAATGTCATAACTAAAAAGCTAGATTATATCATTAACGAAGTAATAAATAATTTTACAAATCTTCCAATCGATGGTTTGTATGACGTCTAACACCTTACATTTTGCCAAAAACTCAGCTCATAAACAGTATTTTCTCTTCGAGCAACTACGCCCACTAGCAGTTAAAAAATGAACAGCAAAAGTACGTTATCAACTTACTCATTTGACTTCCCACTCATAAAAGCACATACTATGTTATAAAAAATGTATTAAAATAATTTCCTGCAAAGAATAAATCTGATATTTTAGAACAAAAACTAACTAAATTTTCTTCTTTAGATGAAAGTTTATGGAAAGAAACTAAAAAATTACTGCAGTACAAATTTATCTTAATCCCTTATCAAAACCTCATATCTGAACGGTATAGAATTAAAACAAATCAAAGTAAATAAATTTACACTCAAACAGAGTGTATATTTGTTTCACTAAATAGCGTCCCGATTTCTATTTCATTACAGTGAGATATTTGGAATTCAATTTAGGTAAATGACTGACGTGAAATAAGTTATAACTATATTTAAACGAAAATACTGACTTTTAATACTCGTATATGTATGTTTAGTCCTCTTTAATCTAAAATAAATAGTACTAATCTAAAAAGTAAATTACTAATTTATAAAGCTTTTTTTAAACCCGTTTGGACGTATGGAATTAAGAGCACTGCAGAAAAATCAAGTACAAGTAAAATCCAAGCGTTCCAAAATATAGCACATTAATGACACTCCAATGCTCCATCTCAAACCTAACTCTGCATACTGATTTTTATATGAAAACTATTGATAAAAAAAGCACTTATCCTCCATAAGAGACTTCAAAGTTATTCCATTTCCCTTTTAAGGGATCTTTCCATCTTAACACTACCAAATATCCTTGCCACGTGTTAAAAAAGAAGCGTCCTGTTACCTGGTGACAAGTTACAAATATATATAATCATATAAAATATAAACTAAAAACTAAAAAAAAAAAGTATACATTTATATAAATCAAATGTAAAAATTTATTTGATCAAATTAATTTTCACTTAATTTTAGTAACCTCTACACATGTTCTTAGTATATAAGCTTATTATGCAATTTGTATATAGACTTATTCATATAACAAAATTTTGTTTTAAGAAATTTATGTGTAATTTTAATGTGGACACAACACAGTAAAGTTTTTGTTTCAGCAATAAATGAACCTACTATATTTTTGTTTGTACAATATATTTAAATGTTTTATTATGTTTAAAAAATAATAAAATAATTTAATTTATGATAAAACTCATCCAAATAACTACAAATAAATACAAAAACGTTACATCTATACATCTTTCTGAGATAATTCACTGATTGAAAACGATTACAAGAATAAAATAATTTGTTTATTCATATTTTTTTAAAAATACTAGGAATCTGGGTAGTTTAAATAAATTTTCTCTTAAAATTTAAATTGTAAAAAGTTGTTTGACTTTTGGTAAAATAGTTTCTTGTTATATTTCATGAATACTATTATTTATCTAAGAAATTCTTAGTAATCAAACCCAATTTTTACAATATACAACGTCATATTTTTAAATTGTATTTTGAAGATGTTATATCGAAATTATTGTATTTAAGTAAGTAGTTAACTGGTTAATTTACTAGTACTAATAAAGTTGTGGTGCAACCATATTTATAAAATACAATTACCATTTACAATATTGTTAGATATAATAACAGATCGCTTGTATATAATGAGGACTATAAGACAAAAAACTATTGTGTGTATAATAATTACATGTAAGTGATGATGGTGATAAGAAATTCTTACTATTATTAAGAATCGAGTTATTCATATACATTCTTCAATACTCATTAAAAAATAAAAATTAATTAAAATATATTTAATATTATAATATTATATATTAAAATTTGAGAATTCTTAAACAATTTAATGAGAAAAATGAATTGAAAAATACAAACGTTTGAGTAAGATAAATAAATTTATTGAAAACAATACCATAAAAATAATCAAACAATAATTATTAGTGGTTAAACTATTTTCGCCGACAAATGACTTACTTATGAACATGTTGAGTCAAAATGCGATTGATAGCCCACACTAATAAAATTGTAATGGTCCAATATTAATGCTCCTACATACGTATCTATACGTTTTTATTGCATCCAATAATTAATTATAATGAAACCAAATGATTATTATTTCAATTTATTTTGTATTTGTAAAAGGTAAATTTATTTCAATGTTATATCCGAATGCTTTAATAAAAACAATGAAAATGTGCTACAACTATGAAATAATACTACACAATGAATACCCAACGGCCAACATTTCGTAAATTTTAGGGGCGTATAAAAACATGATAATATTTGATGTTAAACTACAAGTTTAACTTAGTCAAATTTTTTGTTCCATAAAATCATTCTTTATCTAGTGCTTTATGAATAAAAAAGTTTTTGTTGATAGATGGTTTTATTATGTTTAACACAAAGTAGATATATCCATTTTGGTTTAACCGATATCATGTTATGTACCGATGAGTGATATTCATTTTTGGATACTTCAAACCCCAACACATTATTCATTATGGTTTATTAATATTTTTTTTCTATGTTTAATTATTTATAAGTTTAAAATCATTTTTTTTATTTTATACATAATTCTTATGCAAACAAGTTGTTATAAAATTTAATTTAATAAAGGTTTAACATTATTTTTTATTTTATTCAAGATTTTAAGTTAATTAAAATTATAGGGAGTAATAAACATCAGCACATCAAAAACGAAAATATCACCTTCACGCTATTGAAGTAACTACTAGGCAATAAATCGTAGAGATATAATATAATTTCTATTTAATTTTAACAAAAATGTATTGTACTATTTGGTGTTATATTAGATTAAACTAGTTCAAAAACTTTCTCGCCATAAATTAGCTGTTAACTTTTGTTATGCCTCTTATAATCATACACTATAAGGAAAGTTTTAAAGATCGTAAAATAAAAAACATTCTTCAGAATCAAAAGAAGACATTATTGTTACAGCATCATTATTTGTTGGCAATGTAATAAAAATTACTTTTTTATTTTTGGTTTTAGAGCACTTTTTGGAACACCTATTTTTCAACTTTTACTCGATTTGTTAAAATTATAAAATAAAATTTCATAAAATTTAGTAAATGGTTTTTCTGTCTAAGGGTATAGAGAATATCGTAGGTATTGTGAAAATGTTAATAAATAATATGTACTATGGTTTGAATCTTGTCAGTTTTTTTTTGCTTAACAACTTAAAATTTATATTATATTATATAAATATATTCAGTTAAGTATACTATTTGTATAAAAAATATTAACCACTGCATGAATTATAATTATGTGACTCAACATTTTTACTTTTCCCCGAGTACTATAAAAATTGCCAATTCACCATACAAATTTTTATTTATCTAGTTAAGTTGTATGTGTTTTTAAGCAACTTTGCGTAAGTTGACCTTTTTATGAAAAATGATAACAGTAAAACTATTCGCATAACCGAAATAAGAATATACACTAGCCAATTTAACTTTTCATATATAATTCTTTTTGGAAACAACTAATACGAAATAACATGCAGCATTTATTATTGTATAATATACATGACAAATGACCATTCCATAAATTATACACTCGTATTATACAGCATTATAGTTAAATGCCTACCAATAATATAGTTTAGTGATCATCAATGCAAAATTAATGAAAAATGAATTAAAAAATATATATAAATAAATATATTCTAGGCTCTTTGTGAGGTTAGGACTTGGTATGATCGGAAATGTTTCAAGGTAAATACAAAACGTTCTAACATTACCATGGTATATACACAACTATGAATTAAACTATTAAACACGGGCAGTTGATCATTCCAACTATTAGTATATATTGATATGTTTGAGTTTTTTAATCTACTTTTAATTATATTGATTCGCTATGGTTTAGATTTGTTTTTTAATCAATTAAAAATGCGAGGTTTAATTATAAGATGTTACAACTTTCAGTATCATTATGGATGTTATCAATACTCCATTAAGTATAATTACCCGAGGTATATTTTACTGGATTACGCAAATGTAGGAAGAGAGATTTAAAATTGTATTTTTTATATAGTCTTTTTAATGTACGTTAAACATTGATAGACTCAATGGCTACTGCAAATAATCATTAAGCCTCCTACATAAAATAAATTATAAATATAATAAAATAAATTTTTTTTTATATATTTGTTTACACTATTTTTTTTATTCTCAAAGTTCAAACTTAAAAACTATTTTGAATAACTAACATACTTATTATGCACCTAAGTAAAATACTTATAGGTATTTATAAATTTAAAATTTAATTTTTTTGTTTTTTTTTAAATAATAGTAATTTACTTAATTAATGATACCTATTATACAAATCGTATTATTATTTTTATTTTTTTAATTTTACAAAAATACTTAGATCAAAATATGAAATATTTACTCTGCGTTGAAAGTTTTTAGACAATGCTGCTATCATATTCAACTTAAGCTGCATCATTATATTATATATACTTCATACTAAATCATACCATAAAAATAGATTATTGTTTAAACAATAAAGAACATAATGTAGATATATAAATAAAAATATCTACACAATCATTGTATTATCAATATTATATTTATTTAAAAATATAATCAGAATTTTTCAGTTTTAGGATAAATTGTATTACATGTAGGTATTAAAATCATTAATATCCTTAAACAATTTCAAAACAATAATCCTAAAAATAATTACTATGACTTTGCATAACAAACATATCAAATAAACTTCAACAAGCTTGATTATATCGTGATTTCATATTATATATGTTACGCCGAATTTATGAAATTGCTGATTTCGTGAAATCGGCAGAAAAATTGCCGATTTCATGGAATTAGCAACGTTGTCGCCGAATACGTGAAATCGGCAATTTGGCTACCAAATTAACGAAATCGGCAAATTTTAATGGCCGATTTCGTGAATTAGGCAGACTTTTTTCTGCCGATTGCATGAATTCGGTAACATTTTTTATATACATATAATATTTATTATTACAATTTGATTTTATCATATTTCCAGCGTTTTATACATTTATTAAAATTAAATTATGTTTTATAATTTTTTTAAGAAATGTCTTGCCGATTTCACGCAATCGGCAATATTATGCACTTTGAGTTGCTGATTTCACGTATTCGGCGACAACGTTGCTAATTCCATGAAATCGGCAATTTCATAAATTCGGCGTAACATATAAATTATTTAATTTTACGTATTTTTTATAGAACACCAGATAACAAAAAAAACAATCGTTTTCATTTCTGATCTAAATATCATATTATTATTATCATTATTATTTATTGTGTAGGTCATATATTAGCATCGGTATGAAAGAATTCGGAGTCTTATGCGGTTGAACCCAAAACAATTTATTGATTTCCTTATTTTACAGTATTCTCAACGATTATTAAAATGGTATTATTATTTCTTACCTTCAATATATGCCTCCCAAATTCCAATAGGTATGAAAATTGTGATCTAGAAACGAATGTAGATTTTTATGTATGCTCCATTAAATATACTCGTAATACCATCTACTGCGTGTTACGATCTTACACTTTATATAAAAAAAATAGCTAATAAACTACAATTTTTCGACACTCTTATCACTGATTAACATCATGACGAAATGTATAAAAGGAAAATGTCTAAATTTGATATTTCTTTTGATATTAAAATAATTGTATTCTCTCGGGGTTTTTAGAACGTTTGATTTCGATAAATTTAGTCATTGTGGAGCTTCTGTTGATAAATTCAAATTTCTTACTAACTTGATATATTTCTAAAATATGGTTATAGTTAATTGTTGCATTTTAAAAGACAAAATAAAATATTTATTTACTTTGTATTTAAAAATGTTATGTCTTAATTATATTTAGTAACAAAAAAATATAACTACTCACATATTTTTTAATAATACATTTTATTATTTGTTTAAATTATTACTGTCATAATTTTATGAACCTTTTACACTAGAATAATTATACATTTTAGGTTATTATAATAGTACCTACTTTGTTAAGTATGAATCATTCAATGTTTGTTTTTGATACAATATTTTAATAAACATAATGCAGTTGTTGATTTTTGTTTAGCCATGAGAATTATAAATACAAATATTAAAATATTTATTGTATTTAAGTTTATTTTGTACAAAAATATTAATCTAATATAATAAAATTTAAAATATATTTTAAATTGCTTTAATATAAACTATTACAGTTTTCAATAATAATTTTTAGATTCATATAATATAACTATATAAGTATAATCCTGTACTTTTATTTCATTTATTATTTTATAGTTATGCTTAAACTATAAAAAAGCATAATTAAATTAAAATAATGTACGAAACATAAATAATTAAGTTAGTTAAAAATTTAATTTCCAAATAGCAATGTTAAAATTATACATTTTGAGATTTTATTTGTATAAAAGAACTTTAATAAGCATTCTTATTAAGTACAACCGTATACTTCTATTTTTGGTTTAAATAACTGACTCTATGAATTTAGATATTTAGTGTTTCATTAATTCATAATTAAAATTAAGAATGTTTTATTCGTTTATTAGATTGGTACAACCTGAAATATTTTCGGGTGCTAAAAAGCAATTTTTTCTTAAATTAAATTTAAAGAAATAACCTTTCCTGTAAATGTATGTATTTTAAAGAAATTATAGTTAATAAAAAAATTAGTAATAAGTAATTATCTATAGAAATTGGTCAACACAATATAAATAAAAAAAATACATAAAAAAATTAATAAATCGTATTTTAATTAAAGTATGACTAATTAGTACTAGTTAATTAGTTGTGTGATAAATTTATCCATAAAAAATCAATATTTCAAACTTTTTGTGCATATATAAAAAGGTAATTACGACATGTCTGTGGAATTTCTTAGAATAAATTAAATACTAATGTCTATTTAATCACATTAAGCTTGATTAGTTTTATACTGTTTATACATCAAATTATACTCACCCCTTTCATTTTAAATGATCAAACTATTAAATACAAATTATGTAGATACGTTTTTCGATAAAGTTTAACTATTTTTATTTTTTTACGAAATGCATTGTCTTAATAAAAAAATATTTTTCATTCTATGCTTAAACAAATAAAATAAATTCACTTTTATTATAAATAAAATAAATACATGATGTTTTCCATAATATTTTTCTATTTTTCTTTTTAACACCAAACGTTATCCGTCCATATTTCTATATCACATGGATTAATAAAATGATAAAATATATTACCGTAGAATACCATAATATTATGTAAACAACTTCTTAGTAAACGTATGTTAAAAGAAAAATGCTTCAACAAATGTTTTCATTGATTTTGATTTAAGACTTGTTTATAAGCCACACAATTTAAATAAAAACAAATATTTGTCATGAAAGCGTGTATGAAATATGAGTTATATATGACGTAAAAAATTAGTCCTCATTCATCGTTGACGTTTAAATGTTTAATGTATTCATATTTAAAAGCGACAAAAATGACTGTTATAAAAGATGCTAGTAAAATAAAAATTATTCATTGGTTTCTTGACTCCTAATATTATAAAAAAAAATTATTTTTAATTAAAAATATTAAAACATAGTTATTATAAACTCAAACATTTATTTTAACGAATACAATTTTTCAATTTTAAAAATGATCAAAAGGTAAATAATGCATATTATTATGTATAGTATCTGTATCTCTTAATATTAAATCATTGATTTATTAGTTTTCTGCAAGATACCGTAAATTAAAATAACATTTTTTTTTACTATCTGAACATTTTTTCAAAATTGAATGAGTCAATATAAATTATAAGTTATAATTATAGTATAGTATATATATATATATATATAGTTATTATAACTACAATTGTTGTGTTAAAATTTAAAACATTACTAATCTAGATAAAAGCTAATGAAGCAAAACAAGTACTTATAAAATATAAATATCACTATTTGTTTTTTTTTTGTTTTTTTTCATTAGGTACGTTTGTATTGTTATACTAAATGCTTAAAAAAAATACATGTTATACATATAAAAAGAGTTAAACGTATGAAAGTTTGTAAGTGAATTTCAAAAATATAAAAATTCTACACGTATGTATATCAAAAATTTAAATTTTAAAATCATTTCATTTAGTAGGAAATGAATATATATTATTATTATTTAATCGTGGTGAATAAAAGACATCAAAATTGACTTTAAGACACCCCATTTCCTTAAATCACATTTAAAATGATCTTGAATTGCCAAATACTTTTTATTAAAAATATTTTCCACTTGGTATCTTTCACATTTCAAAAACCATTTCCGCATGTATTATTTTCACAAGCGCACACCCTTTATTTATTACTTTAGGGTATATTTTTTTTGTTTGTTAAAATATGAGTTATAGTTTTTGGGAGGATCCACCGATACACTTTTTCTCTATCTCCACCGTCATCACAGATCGATAAATCCCTCAGTTATGTGAGGAAAATGCGTGTCATCAAGTGGGGGAACCTCTATGTATATGGCAATGTGGACCCGGTCATGACCGGAAGTACGAAGCACACATAACACCGCACCTTGCCATACGTCAGTGTATTTAATAATTTAGCAACTCACGTTTACGAAGATATATAATATTACGAGTATATAGGTACTTAGTGATTCATTTATCGAACAACACTCATTATTTTAAACTCTATAAACATTTTTGGAAAAAAAATTGTTTATCTTATTCCCAGTCAAAGTAAAACGATATTTAAAAAAAGTGATATTATTTAATATTTTTAAAATTTTTGACTTTTATTTTTAGAAGTATTTCGTTAAATTAAAATTAAAATTCGGTCAAGTAGTTTATGAGGTATAAGTTATAACTTAACAGGAGTTTAAACTTAGGTAAGTTGAGTAGTAAACCAACATTTTGAAGAGTTTTTCCGTACCTTTCAACTCCGCTCACCTATACTTTAAATACTGAAACTAAACATTTCGATTTATATAAATATACATATTTTTTATTAATACTCCAAAAAATATTCTGCTGCAGAATATAAAATAAAAAATGTATGTTTTTTTTATTTAGACTTAAAATTATGAAAAAATTAATATTTTCAAAAACATAGATATAGATTTAAAAATAATGAATGTTGTTCGATAACATAATCAGCCTGTATATTTATAAATATATTTAGATATTTTTTTAAATAATCTTATTTCTTTATTACTGTTATTTATAGGTGATAAATAAAATCTACTTTATTAAAAATATCTATTATACAATGAAAATATGTTGTGTTTTCTTTTAATATGTGATACTATTATTTTTTTATCTCTATAATCATAACATTATTATGTCTTTTACTCTCAAAAGAAAAAAAAATACCAAATAATTTAGACATTGTTTATTACAATGCTTCATAAGCCTATTACAAGATTAAAATTGATCTCGATATTATTTAATTATTCAGATAAAGTTGGTTTGAAATATGTTCTAAAATATAACAGTTCTATGAAATCCTATCATTAATAATAACAGATTGTAAAAATTTAAATTATATAAAGTCTTAACAAAAATACGAGTATACTCGAGACAAGCAATATTACTATTTGTAAAATAATAAGTACACAGTGGCTTCTAATTAACGATATTTTTACAATAAAAAGAGGACAATACCTCCACGTATTGTATCTACCTAACGAACGTACAATGTACCAAATAGTACGTTCATAATAATTAATTTTACAATTTTGTTTTTAAAATTAAAGTGAAGTGACTTTTTATAAAATGTAAAGATAAGATTATTATTTAAGGCGTATCGTAGACTTGCATTGATATTTTAATTTTAAACCAAGTTATGAAGATTTTAAAATTTACGAAAAATGTTTAGTTTCAAAATACTAATAAATTATATTGTAATTAATTAATAATCAATCAAAGTATCCGTGGTTCCCTAGATACTCGTAATAATCTTGCATTTAAATTGTATACAAAATCAATTCATTTTAAAAATAACAACAAGGAAATGGATTATTATTGTGAACGTAAAATTGTCTATATTATACGTATTTGTTACGCGTATACTTTAATCATACAAGAATTTATAAGCGAAAGGTTTTAAATTCAAACAAGTGTAAGATAATAACAATATTATATAGCGACTACAATATTTAAACTTTCATGATAGGTATTTAAGTTCTTTGTCAATCGCATAGCGATATTTTATGTATTATTAGTCCGCCGTTGTCAGAGGTGATCACGTAAGCTACTTCTACCGTAATTAATTAATAATTTTGTATGGTCTAGTATAATAACGCTATGTGGTCCCCTGGAATATACCGGTAGAGTAACGATGATCTTTAGGTTTTAATACAATAAGGTAATATTTTTTATTTTTTTTCATAAATTAAATTTTTGTATAACCTACCTTATGAATATTTTCAAACATATTAATATGGAAATGCAGCAAATCTGTATATTTATTTTATGTGTTCTGAATATACTCTGTACAAAATTATATTAATTAATTGAATCATTTTCAAACAGTAGGTTTGTTTAATTATTATTACATTTTGATTATATTAAAAAAAAAATGCAAAAATAATTATGTCAACAATTTTGGCGTCATATATCAGAATTAAAGCATTTAAGTATATATAATATATACATACATACCTATATATAGATTATCATAAATATATTTTTATTAAAAATTTAAAGATTAAGCACTCACCTTTTTATAAAGTATATTTAAATTTTTTTATTTTTAATTATTTAATAGAAATAATATTTAAATATAAGAGTATATTAGATGAGCGAAATAATAGACCAATGGTACCAATGTGACCTTCTGCTACGTTAGTTTAACTTAAAATACTTATGAAATATAAATATTAAATACTACTCGTTTGAAATTTGATTTATACATATTGAAACTGTCAGAAAATATTTTATTTCATATTCGAAAGCAAATTGATAATAAAGCAAGTTATTTTTTTAATCCCCACATTATATAAACAAATTATTTTCAAAATATTTTATGCTTTTCGAGATAATTAGTGTATACTATTAAAAATAATTTATTGTATATTCAGATTATAGAATTTTATTAAGAATAAAATATAAAAATAATATATTGTGTATAAGTAATCGATAATAACAGATAAAATATAGGTACTATTATTTTAAGACAAATAAAAAAAATTCTTGTGTCAGCCGGACAGCTTCTAAAATTAAAATCACATTTTCAAAAACATACTTTCTTTTTAATTGGTTATTACAAAGAAAATAAAAGTACTTAAAATGATTTTTTTTTGATTCAATAAACGTAGTCAATTTGTTTTGAGTTAATTGTCTTGAAGACAAATCCAAAATGTCGTAATTTTTATCAACTTTAATATGAAAATAACTCATATTATAGCCATCAATTAATTATTACCTTCATATTTAGAATGATCAATCAATTAATATTTAATAACAATTCAAAAATGAAAAGTGAGTAATTGAAATGAAAGAATGCATTCGAAAAATAAAATGACAGCGGGAGTGATGTAGTAACTTTTGTTTTTAATTAGACGTAGTTAATGAATTTCATTCATCTCTAACTGTCCATCATTTCTCGAAATAACATTAAAGCTTGAACAAACTATCATTAATAAAGTGTGAACGACATTGTTACGGTTAAATATAGATTTTATACCTAAGCCGATAGAAATTGTTTTAATTATTTTGAAAGCTTAAAAAATGTTAATCTTCCAACATTTATGAAAAATCTTAGTTTTTATTTAATGGTTTTGATAGATATTTCAAAGAAAAGATTATAGATTCTTCCTACAACAAGATGAATGCATAAATTATTATTATAATATATCGTTTTAATTAGACAATTGGACGTATCGTTTTGTATATTTATTTTAAGCAATATTTTAATGTAAACAACTTAATTATTACATTTTAGCTATTTAAAGATCCATAATAAATAATATTGTATTTTTCAGTGTGGTTTTCATTGAAACTGTAATATACCACTAAACATTGCATTACCTATGCGTATATTAATACTAAATAGTTATAAGTTATAAACTTTTTTCCAATATATGTAAGCTCCGTAATCCTGCGCAACCAAACAATCACAAAGATATTCGGTAGTTTTTAAACCAATTAATTGTTATCAAGTTATAAACTGGAGAAATTAAATTTTAATATTAACCTATACCGACAAACCATCATATTTTTTATAAAAATTATATTTACATAAAATATTGCAACTCGACTAAAATTATGTTTCTAATCTTCCTGTTACTTATTTCCATTTATTATAGATTAAAAATATGTTCTCCGGTTAAAGGTAAAGGTTATTAATTAGGTTAAAAATATTAATATTAATATATCGATATCAAATTATACACACCTGCGTAGTTTCATACTGTTGTATATTATATTATTATAATAATATGTAATATTATCATAAAAGGATACTATTTTATAAATATTTTGGTTAAGCACTTTTTTGAGCTCTTATGAAGGTAGCAACAATCTAAACTTTAGATGGAACCATACTCTAAACTAATAGTAATTTCTCGACGATGATACTATTTTTTTATTATTAAGTTTATTTTTTTTTTCAACTTATTATACTTGATTAGCATTAAACACTACTGTTTATGCATAAATAATCGATTTACGTTTTCATTTAGTTTATGAAGAATCATTTTAAGAAATAATAATTTAGAACGAAAAAAGTGTATGTTTATTTAAATAAAATTAGTTTTTTAGTAATATTGAATTATAAAGTTAAAATAATAAATATGATATATCATATTCATTTGAAAATATAAGAATTCAAATGTTTCTTAGGAAATATAATTTATTGATATGATATATATGATATTAAAAGTTATTGTTAATTTTCTTTAGCGATTTAAAGTTTTTAAAGTTCTGATTGGAATTGTTATATTAACTTATAACTTTGCATTTACCTTTATATAAAGTTATCTATTAGTTAACAAATCACGTAAACGCTTATCATGTTAATAAATCTGTGACATAAAACGGTTCTTCAAATTAATATATCCAACATAAATTTCAAAATATGAATTTAACCTGGTTTACAAAATTACTCTATTTTACTAGTATTTACTGTTTTAAAATTTTTTTTTTTTAGAACATTTTTGGATTACCTGCCCAGGTATCTTATATTATTTTCACTTATAAAAACTCAACAAATTGTTACGGTAAAAATGTGTTCGCTCAAACGTCCTTCCAATTTATTTTCTCTGGGGACCAAAAATTATTTCCACGACCTTTTCCCATTTCATATAACTAAGCCGATACTCTTCCGCTGCAAGTACCACGTAGTATCACGCATGGACAATCTTAGGATGAGGGTATGAAGACATAATAAAATATAAAGCAATTTAATCAACAGCAGTGGTCCTCTCACGACTCATCCTATATTCCGAAAAGCACCATTGAATTTTCATTACTGGTTCCTCTGATATTGATACAGCTGCGTGTGTGTGACAGGATTTTTCACATGACACTTAAATGCTTTAAAGTAGCATGAATCCTTTGATATTGATAGAAGCATATTGTTTGTCCAGAAAAAATGCCTGTATTCATTCTTATAATTTTCACCCTTACATTATATATTAAAATTTTAAATACTTGTAAATAATGTGTTTGAGTTTTTGTTTTATCTAGCAAACACAATACCATCGATATAAAAGAGATTCCCAATCGTTGAAATTAATAACTGCCTAAACAAAGTTGGAATTATACATTTTATTTTCAAAAAAAATTAAAAATATAACAGAAAAACGAAACTAAATGTTCCCATTAAAAACGTTTAGAGGCATCGGTTATTATATTACTTATATAATGTAATATGATCATTAAACATATATTTATTATGATAACTTTATTAAAACATAGACTAAATGATTCGGAAAAAGTAACTTTCAGTTCAAAATTGTTGTCATCTAGTAGAGTTTAAATAATATTACTGTAATTTCCATTTTAGACTACCGAACCAAATCTTTACAAAAAAAAAAAAAAATGGCATTTATCTTTTAACTTCAGCACCTATTTTAGTGTACAATATATATATATAATACGAGTATACATAAAAAAGTTAAAAAGTATAGGATAAATTTAAAAAAATTATAATCACATAATATATACTCGTATAGGTACCAATAAGTACATTACATTTTTCCAAAATTATTTATATTACTTCACTACCATATAAAAAGCTTTACCAACTACATAATTATAAAAACGAATTTTACAGTACGGTTTTTTTTTATAGGTGTCTTGCTTTTGAAGTTTATTTTTTAAGTAAATGTATATCTCTTGTAAAATATATTCATAATTATTTTATAACCGAATGAGTATAAAAGGATTGTAACATGATAATATGGAAAATATGGATTATTTTTACTCAAATAACATGGATAACATATTTTACTTTCTTCGCTATCGCTCTACTGGTTCGTAACGTTAAAGCCTTTTACGGTGTTTCTTAAAATTATCGTGTTATTCAAGTACATCAAATTACCCATAGCACTTACGTTTTAATTCCAAAAAACGACATTCACAAAGAGCGCATATTTAAATATTCACAACTTTACAATATATTAATACGACAACCATAAAAAAATTAAAGGCAAGAAACTGTAAAAAATTATATTTCTACTGCGATCATTTCAAACGTAATTTTACAACAATTTAAACTCCAAATGCTGATAAAAAATAATTGATATGTAATTTAAAAAATTTTAAATTACTATAAAAACAACTTATGAGAAACATTTATTATATTATCAAGATTTTTCCACAAAAAAAATAATAATAAACTGATTTTTTGAATAAATTTTTATAATCGTTACGTGCAACGCCAAATTTACTATCTGATAACTGATACTGCTTAAGCTGAGATAAGCGATTGAAAATATAATTATATAACATCATAATATAATGTGTGTAAGTGTGTAACATTCAGATAAAGATGCAATGCATTATAAAGAGGGTGTTAAATGAAGTAAAGAAATAAAACGGTGCAACTGAATTGGACTTTTTCCAAAATTGATGTCTGGATAATGTAAAAAATTGAAGAAAATAAAGTACTTTATTGATATGAATTACAAAATTAGGAATTTAATATTATATTAGTGTAGTATAGAATATACATTTAAATTATTTAACTGATATTTTTTTTTTTTTTGTGATGTTTTCTGATTGACCGTAACTTAGAGGATGGGAAGTAACTTTTCGGAAAGGTTTGTTTACACTCGGCAAATAATCCAGTTTTAGGTGGGATTAGATTGAAGTTAAGTTGAGCTGAGTTAAGTTTCAGTTGGGAATACGTGCTATACACTAGGACATAGTGCATCTGTCACTTTTTTTGAGGGACTATTTCCTGGACAGGATTATTTCGTTGCATAGTTACTTGAAATCTGATTTCGATTGTTATCATGCAGTTATTTTTATATGATTAACTTGGTGCATAAGTTTTTGGCAGTAAATACTGTACACTTGATGCCCTTTTAGGTTTAATTCTGAAATAAATCAGAAGGATTATGTGAGATCTACACATGAGGTACCTGGAAAACATTTAAATGACCACCACTTGACATTTATTCTTGTTCGTGAATATTACATTTTTTCCTTGTTCATTAAAACTGCATAATAACTGCATACTAATGAATTGTAAAAATCAAACATTTTTTAGAAGTTTGATATAAATTTTATTTGAGTATTCTTTTTAAACTTAATATCTCCACTGCAAACTTATATACGTAATATTATATAAATACTTAGATATGAATTTTATGCATAAAAATAAAAAAAATAATAACGATTTATTATTGACTAAACTAATTTCAATAATTTGTACTCAACAATCGGTATATATTAAAGCATACAGTCAATATTTTAAAAAGTAACAATTCAAATACATTTAATAATAACTTTGCTTTAATACAATTATTATAATATTATTAGATAATGAAAACATTTTTAAAATTAAAAATTGTATTTACAATAAAAAAAAATTAAATTAAAATGTTTTATTTATTTATGTTTGTTTTTGTTTATATGTTTTTGATTTATTAACGTATTATGTCTTCATTGATGTTTTAAACTCTATTTATTACACTTAGAGTAATAGTGTTCAAGCATTTACATTATTTTCATTACCTACCATATAAATCTTAATGAAATACTATAAATCATCACAAATAATAATTAAATTACCTACAAACATATACGCCGACAAGTTAAAACAGATTGCAGCGGAAGAAGTGCATGTGTATTAATCATTTAATATGCTTGATATGTAACTTCCGTGTAGATTTTAGTATAATTATACGACCGCCGTTAATTCATTCGTAAAATAATTAAACATGTTCATACCTAATAAAAAAAAAAAAAATAAATGTAATTATTTAATTTAAATTTCATTTATATGATTTCGTGTTAAAATAAATGTGATATAAACAAATTAGGATGGAAAATCATATGGAAGGAAAAAGGTATATGCAGACATCACATAATTATAATTGAATTAAAATATTATAAACATTATTTATATTCTTCATCTCCTAGTTAATTAATACAACACATGGGGTGAAGTGACTGTATTTTTTTAAAAGTATTTATAATTACTTTTCTATTTAAACATTTAGAGTATGTATTTAATATTTATATTAAATAAATAACCTATCTATAATGAAATAAATAAATAATTCATAGAATAAAATGTAATATTTTGATTTTCAAGTTAATATTACGTTTATTTGAATGAATTATAATTTATTATATAAATAACATATTTTATTTATTTTTGAACTTAATAGTTTAGATTAGAAGTTAGGTTAAACTATTTAACAATGATAAATTAGGAAAGGCTGAAGTAATCATAAAAAATGATATTTAATTTTAGTTTTATCAAATAAAATTTATAAAAGTATAAAAATAGAAAAATATAAATAATAATAATAATAATAATAGATTTTATTAACACGCGCATATCAACAAATGTTATAAAATATATTTAAAATCTAATAAATCAGTAAATAATAAATATATTATAATCTTAAATTTGTTATCACCAAAATAAAAATTTAGTAATTATAATTAAATACTAAAAATTAAGTAATTTAATCATGTCATTATAATATTATACATAAATAACTTAAATACACTGAGGAAAATATTTTAACACACAATTAATGCATGGCTTGTAATTTAAATACACAATTAATAGATATAAATTGTAAAGAATAAATACAGATATTTCTGGGATGGTTTATTTTGTATACTTAATTGTAAATGTAAACTTTTTATAATTATTTTGATTAAAATATTATATAAGAATCGTATACAGAGTGATTCACCGCTCAACTTAATTTTGAAATTTTCAAATACATAAACCCTAAAGCCATATTTGAAAACAGTTAAGATTTTTTATAATACTTATAAAAAGTATTTTGTAGCGATATATACCTCTGCTTTTAAAATAAAAACATAACTGTTTTACAATGAATTATTAAGAGCATATTTTTTTTTAAAAGTATCATATGCCTAATTCAAAATTTGAACTAGTAGTTTTTAAACATTTAAAATCTTTGTAATAAAGATTAAAAAATACATTTAGGTTTTTATCATTGGTTTTACAAAAATATAAAATAAATACTAAAAATTATAATTAGATCTAGTGTTTTTTATACTTGGGCAATCACACAAACTGTATATTTTTGATAAATTTATATTAATTACTTAATTGTTCAATACATTTTTTTTTCTATTTATTCTAAGCCTGTTATCATGGACATATTATCTTTAATACACAAAGATAAATAACATAACTCAAAAATTACTAGATTGAATTTTGATTTTGATGCGTCAAAACTATCAGAAATACGATAGGCTAAATAATTTAAAGGTGAAAAGGAGATTTTCGTTTGAAAAACAGAAACAGTATTTATGTAAAAAAAAATTCAAGAATTTAAAATATGATCTTTAAGTATATTATTTAAAAATTCCAATAATCATATTTTGAATAATATTACATTATTGAATTAAAAATGAAGTTAATAATGCTTTAATCACTATGTATTAAATCGATATTATTTTATTGAAACAATTTAATAACAAAAATAATCATGGTTAAAAATCAAAAATAGTTAAAATTTTTATTTTACAGATTTCGCAGACAAAATTAAGTCTTTGAAATTAAAATATACGTAGTTAGCAACTGATAGTAAAAAAATATAAGTTTAACAAGCAATGAATACATAGCAATAAAATTGAATTATTATATGTAGGTATATAGTTATTCATAAATAATGACATTTATGATAATATGTTTTTGTTTATTTTATAGAATTCGATTGCTATTTCATGTTATTTTTGTAGCTATAGGTGTGTGAAGCAGAATCCATTTATGCGTCTGTTGTTTTAATATTATAACTAAGCATGTATGGAAGCAAGGATATGGATAAAACATCCCTTGAATGTATGGGCATAGGCCATAGGGTACAGAAATTCATATGTGATATAAAAAACGACGTGGCAAAAAAGAAGGTTACTCTTCCGGAACGGCGAACGTCAAATAATCGGCGCACAATGTGTATACTGTATACAATGCCCGGTCACCTGACATGAAATCTTACGTAATCCATTTACTATTATAAATCCCTATGATGATAAATTCCCGAATAGTTCAGCATAAACATGTTATTAAATACCGCGTATTTATGTCACGTATAATTTATTTTTTTTTATAACGCGTTTTTTTTTTTGATTTAGAAAACTCTAAGAATTTATCCAGTTAAACAGAACAAAGAGTACATAATAATAATATCAATAAGAAATTGTGTCTGTATTATTATTTAACTTGAATAAATCAATCGATACTTAATGTGTACACATGTTTCATCTATCCATATAATTTTATTACACTGTATTGGACCCAGTATAACACTAACGATGTCTGTTAGGAAAAAAACCGATGTAAACATTAAAACATCTTCGCATAGCGTAAAAGTTATCTCGTCAATATATTATACAAAAAACGACCTAAATTAAAATCAAAACCAATAAAAAATATTATAAAATGTAGGGTAACATAACGATTTATCGTCATAATCAATTACGCTTGAAATTTACGATACGAAGATATATATTAAACGTAGACAAAATATTAATATCAGAATCGCATACAACGCACCGCATGTAGGTACTTATTATATATTATAACATTCCGAAAATATAAATAAATCATTTGAAAGCATACCGTTATGCGAAAAGAAAAACATTTAATATAATACAAAGATAATATACTGTACATAAATGCAAATAGATCTAATCAGACATGACAGTATATTTAAAGTATATTTTTAAATATTTTAAATATATTTAAAGAGGGTTGCATTTCAGTGCTTTATCACTAATTACTTAAACAGTGTTCATAATTAGTTCATTTAAAACTAACCATTAAACAGGTGTTGATGGCATATTTAAGACTTGTGTGATAAACATGGGCGCATGACAGATATTTGCTTTTTTCGTAGCACTCACGTCGTCATCAGGTGTCCTTATACTCATCTACTATCATAGAGACCACATCGGAAGTGGTTTTAGTCTTAAAAGTGTTTGTCAAGTATCTTTACTATCAGCCACTTAACTTAATTATTCCAACCCTCCACATGACAATATGATATAACATGACCGCTACTAATATGAACAGCAATGCTAGAATATAGTTAATTTTGTATAGACCTCCTAAATAGATTTGAGTAAAATGGTTACCTATATATTAAATTTAAAATATGAAATGATAAATAGATTTAAAAAGTATAAGAAAAACGAATTATTTTTTTAAAATGTATTTAAAATACAAAATAGTTAACATTAAAAATATAAAATAAAAAACATAAAACACAATGTATAATAATACTATAGTGTATATACATAAAAAATTACTTTGTGTTAACTAGTGTTAATAAAGTATAACTAATATAATAATGGTAAGAATTATACTAATAAGTATACAATTCAAAATTTTAGATTTTTAAGAGGATAATATGTTACCCATCCGTAATTTATAGTGTAAAAACAGGATTTACGTGAATGAATATTGTAGAAAGTATGTCAGTACTTAACTATTAGTTCATTAAATATTCATAGCAAAATGGAAGAGAATATTATAATCGCTTATGCGTGGCTATTTTAGTTAGATCAAATAACTTTTAAAGTTTAGGTTTCTTTTGTATTTTGCTATAAATTATTTAAAATGAGTGAATTATATTGTCAAACTTTCAAAAAGTTTATAGCACACATAATATTCTTGTTTATTAACTGTAAACAGTGATATTTGAAATGTTGGTTTTGATTCACACAAGATTTTTGTTCAAAAATACTTTGAATGTACACGAGTACCACATTCAAATCAGCGCATTATGTTGACCATTGCATAGTTATGTCTCAGTAGTGCCCAATGTGTGCATGTAACTACGTACTATATGATAGTACAAGGGTAACTATTGTAAATTAAATATTATCTACATTAAATTGGTATACCAATACATTATTAATATAGAGCACTAAATATTAATATATTAAATACAATTATAGCTGGTTGGTGACAAGTTAGGTAAGCTATAGTCAATAAGTTATACGAGTGTACTTAACACTATTATCAATATTACTATGATGAATTATTCAACATAATACATAATACACAACTTGGAATTATACCACTGAGGCTCTTAGTTTGTATACAAAATAATATTGTGTAGATACCATTTGTAGACTATAAAATAATATTATGCATCCCTACACTCCTTACACTATACTGGCAAGAATTAAATTATTATTTAAATACGTTAGGTAAGATACGTATTTAAATTTTTTTTTAAATAATGACGTAAGAAAAAAAGGTTTTTCGTTATAAAATATTGTAATTGTCCATAACTTTATATCATTACCTAAAAATTTAAAAAAAATAATGTATTATTATTTATTACACAAAAATATTATATAATATACCTATGCATACAAGTTACAAAAAATTTATGTATCTTAGATTATAAACTAAAAGTAAATATAATAATGTTTCATAAATCCTAACTATCGTTAAAAATGATTTGACTTTATCTTTTCTGTTCATTAAATCGTGTACCCATGTGATAATTAATTTACTCAAATATGATTTAATGTTTATAATTTGCATAATTAACTGTAAAATACTGAAGGTATAATCTAAAATGTGATTTATAAAATGTTTGGGAAATAATTTTAAATTAATATAGTCCAACATTAAGTATAACGTTTCATTAAATTTAATAAATTGTTTACTTAGTAATCAAACATTTTTATACTATACACCTAGTAGTTTAGATAACAATGTGATGTCTGCATTTCATTAATAATGTATATGATCCAATTTCTATACAATATTTATAAACACTGAAAACATAAAAACGATCGTTGCTAACGGTAAAAAAAGAAACACAAAACCGAAACGTGTTATTTTACCTAACGAGAATTGCATTCAAAGTAATTTAATGTTTATACATACATAATAACGTATAAGACAATATTTTTGTGTACAATTGCACATGGCGGTGGATAATTTTAATAATTAGTAATCGTATTTTGTTTGCACTTTGATGCATTTCATGTTAACAGATTTATAAACATGCGGAGAAAAATTTTGGTAGTATAAATGTAGTAGCAAACAATGTTAATCGCCCAAGATGGTATATTGTTGGCAATCAATTTGTCTCGCATCGTGGACAAAGACAAGTAGGCGTCGTTGTGGTGGATGAATGGTGCAGGGGATCATTAGGAGGGAGGCGCCCATTATTCGTCACTTCCACCCGGTAGTGGAAATGGTAGTGTTTTTTTTTTTAATAAGGTAATATAACAATGAGAGAAAAAGGGGTATTTTAAAATACACAGGAGACCGCAATTAAAACGTGCTTCCGTAAATTGCATTGTTGAGTTTTTGAATCCCTTGAAAAACTACTCTACCACACATATTCAAAGTAATCATTGCAATGTGTTGTAGTGTATATCATGAATTGTGCGTGTGTTCTTTTAAACAATTTACTATATATTATTACGAAAAAAGAACAAATTAGGTAGCAAAAAAAAAATAATATATATATTTAACGAATTAAAAGTGTCCCTACTAATGTACAGTCTCAAGATTTTAGTTAATATTAACAATTTCTCATAAAAAAACTTTAAAAATAAAATCATAAATCATAAAACCAATTTTTAAATGTCTATTAAAGGTAGTCTTCACAAAATAATAACTTTAGATTATTTATGATTTTACGTACCATATTATATTTTAAATACTTTCCAAACTAAAATATGGGCAGTTTTTGCATTTTATCATTTGTAAAATAAATTTTAAAAAAATCCGCATAATATTGTTTTTATTTCAAACTTTGAACATATCAGATTTAATATAAAAAATCAAGTATGATACTGATTTGCTAAAAAATTACAATTACTTAATGACTTGCATTCTCAAATTTATTTCAAAATTAAATTATTAGAGTTACTATTATTAATTAACATGAATGTTCGACTATGTAGTATAGTTATATAAAACAAATAGATTTTTTTATTATCTAAAAATGAATTTAAATGTATATAAAATATGTAATAATAATCAACTTGAATTATAAATTATTTAAGTATATATTTAATGTTTTTAACAACATAAAATATTATTACACTTTGTATTCAAACAAAATGTTAACACGTCGTATTACGAGTAGGAATAATATAATATATACCAACGCAATATAATACATTCGTGTCTTCATCTGCAGTGATGCAAGCATTAGATAAGACGTGTTTTCATCGTTTCTATCAGGGTGTTGGCGAAACATCTGTTATTTGTGTCTATCAAAAACAGACCATAAGTTCTCATCGCTTACCTTATTTTCTAAAATTGAGTAAGCTTAATTTATATTATATAAATTACTAAAAAAAGTGTAGTTTTGTCTCATAAATTGACTTTTTTACAATTTTAATTTCTTATTAAACTATAATATATAATTATTTTAAATCGATGATGAATTAATGCTATTAAATGTATAAAGTAAAAAACACTTAGCTAAGGGAAATTAAAAACATAGTTAACGAATAGAGAAGTGTAAAATCTAGTGGAACTATAGCCTAAAGCGTAAAAATATATTATGGTTATACAGCTGTAAAATACACGGCATGGATCGCTTCTACAGGTGGCGGATAGACAGTATCCTTTTGTAGCCAAAGGTTTTCCGAGGATTTTTTTAAATACTAAGTCGTGGACAACTGCATTTTCCTATATGATCGTCTCCTCTAAGTGCGGCCAAGTCGTAATAAGGTCGTCTTTCTAGCTAAGAATTTAACAGTCATAGTAAAAAGTCTATACCCGGGATGTTAATACTCAATAAATGATGAAGTGCCCCCTCCTCAGTCAGCGATCGGTGGAGCACTTACTTGATGAAGCAAGACTACGGGATCAAATGTACGGTAAAAATGACTGTCCAACATCCAACAATTAATCCGAAATTAGCCATGTCTCCGGAGTATTCAGTGTTGTAAATTTGGCATTGATTGGTTCATCTTTTACCTTATCACCAAAAATCAGAAAGACACAGTTTGTTACTGTATCCAAATCATACCCTACTAATGACAAATTACGATTGGGATATTGAGGGGGGTATATTATACTACACGCATTCTTAAAATCACAAGCCAAGTGAAATTAGGGACTTTTACATAACTCTCGAGATCGGTTGTCGATCGGGTGGTGATTTCGTGTGAGTTGTAGAAACTAGAACTAACCACCCTTTGGTTGTTAAAGTACAAAATAAATAAATATTTTGAAAATTATATCAAATACTGAAAATTTAAATAGTTTATTATACATTTATAAATTATTATATTTTATCAATTTGGTTTTAATTTACTAATAACTGATTAATAAAAAGAACAGTTTTGCTGTAATGTGTCTTATGTTATAATACAGATAACAACAAATTGTTCTGCTGGCTTCATATTAAATAAACCTAAAGTAAACAATGTCGTTGTTAAGTTAATAGAGTAGGTACTTGATGAATAAATAAATGGTAAATACAAATTGCAAAGCATAAAATATGCATTATGTCTGAAGGAAAAATAACATAATAGAATATTACTAACCACAACAATTAACCACGAATTCTTGAGTCTCGTTTCCATTAGGTACTTTAAACTTTGAATTCTTATAAATAATAACAAATTAATTAAATATTTTATATTTTATTATTTACACGTCAATCAAAATATTCAAAAAAATATTTTGCTTCTAAAAAAGGTGATAAAATATTTTGCTTATGTTATAAATATTCCTGATAAAATTTCCACGTCCTTCAAAGTGAAAATTAAAGTGTAAATATAAATATATATTTTTTCAAAAACCTAAATAATAATAGTTGTTTTGAAAGTGTTTTATGTTAACAAAAGTTACATAGTAAATAAATTAAGATAATTACAATTCATTGCATAAAATAAATAATAATTATTGTTTGCTGTTTCTTTGCTTAAAATATAGTGGTTTAATAATGTCTATCTATATATTTTATAATCAACTTTAAAAAAACTACTAGACACGCTAAACTTCCAAATAATATAAATATCACGTGCTACAAAACACGCTACTAAACAATAAAAAACCGTAGTTCTTGTTAATGATACAACATGTGTTTAACATTATATATTTAAAACAATGCCTGATCATTAATTTATATAATACCAACCCTTTATTATTTATCTAGTATATTCAATATAATATTAAAATTATATTTTACGAATTCACCATTATTACACGAAGGAAACATAAAGAAATAATTCCTGAATTCCAGATTAAAGTTTATTTTTTCCAGTAAAACGAGTGGTACATACACATTCCAAAAATTTCGCAGAAATTCACACAAATAACACACTAATTATTTGCAAATAGATAAAACAAAAATTAGTACCTACTAAATGGGGTTGGCGAATGCATAATGTTTTTAATAAAAATTAAATTAATAATATACGTGTAACACAATGTAATTAGTAAAATGATATATTTTTTTAATGTATTTAAAATAAAGTTATGTAACCTAACACACGGTCATGGGTACTGTGTAAACACAAAATAATTTCAATAAATATAATTATGATTTTTGATTTAAATTATTGTTTATCAAATTATCATAAAAGCTATTAATTTTCATCCTAGTAAATTTTATATTGAATTAGCATTATTGAATCGTGCATTATTTTAAAAATTATTTAAATTATTTATAAAATTATAAAGAAAATTTGTTACTAAAAAAGACATAAAAAAATCTATTAATTTATTGAATCGAGTAATATTTAAATTGATTTCGTTGAATCATTTTTACTAAATATTATTAATTTTCCTATTATATTATATTTATACGAAACTAGGCCTTTTGAAATCAAAAAAAAAAATGTTATTAAAACATGTTTAAAAAATAAAAGCGTTAATTGATATTTTTTATTAATTTAAAAACTACTATAGATATATTATGTTTAATATTAAAGGAAATTTAAAACTAAAAAAAAATATGGAAAATCAATTATGTTTATTTTGTATTTAAAAATATAATATTGTATTATAAATAATTATACATGGTAAAATATATCACCTACGTAAAAAATATTAATTTTATTAATTCCAGAAAAACATAATTATATTATTTATAATTCTAAGTTAATAATATAATGTACTTTAATATGTATTAAGCGTATACTTAAAGTAACTTTTATTGTATTTATGTTTATTAACGATATGAAGTTTAATAAGTAAATATGAATGTTGAAAATAAAGGTATATCTATTATACAAACCTATATTTAAATACATTAGGTTAAGCAATAAAGGCAAATAACCACTAACCAAACATAATAATATACGCCCTATATGTCCATCAATTGGAAATTGACTTCTGTGCATTATAATTATCGTGTCGCTACCATAAAATAAAACTATTACAAAATGGAATGTACTCTGTGCTCATTTCTACACTACAACGTAAAAGCACACTTATTTCCGGACCTTCGTTACAACATTTCAACCATAGTCATAGAAATAATACTATAATATATCGTCACCCGCGCTTCCAAATAACGCATAGCTGTGTGTAGCTTCGATTTCATCACCCTGTCACCGCCAATCCCGGGGGAACAATAACGTGCCAACAATTACTATCACTTGTTGTTACTTGTCACGGGCATTCGAAAATTCAAAACCATGCAAGTTTAGTTAATGTATTAACACGGGGCGCGGTAACCCACAGAAAATCGGAAAGGCGATGGCAGACGCGTCAAACGCAGGTCCACATATTACTATTATATTATTATGTACCTACTACTATTATTATTTACCGAACGAGAAAATATTATCATCATATCAACCGAGGTCACGGCGCACTAAATATGTATACCTACTGCAAAAGGCTCGCATTCAAACTAATGTCAAAGTACGCCATTGCCGCCACACGACGGCCATTAAAATCTTAAAATCACAGTGTTTATTTTCGCTCGTATATGTTTAATATGCACGTACAATGTGTATAATAAAACTTTTAACCAAATGTACAGGAATCCGACCCAAAATGCACTCGCATTCCATTCGAAGTGTGTACATGGTAAGTACAACACTTGCGTACAATATTGTGGTTTCGTTTAATCAAGTCCTGCAGATACTTAAATATGCACATAACAATATTACATACGTATTATACTGTCGTCGTTTTTGTCGATTTACCAAAATTTTAATTTAAAAATAAATATCTGGTACTTGGGAAAGAAACAACCAAAAGCAGTTATACATTTTTTTTCCAATCAGCCTTATAAAACCTAACTGTTCTATTAGTTGTTGTTACAGATAAAAAAACAACTATTTATAAATTTATAGAAACAGTTAGGATACACGATATTACATGTAAATAACATTATTATTTTTTTTATAAATTAATATCACCTTTTAAAAGTATTTTTTATACGATTTTTGAATATCAAATGCTGTTAGTATTTGTGTCCTAGTCTTTAATTTAAATTTTCAAATATGTATTTGCATTAAACAAGTTAAATTGCTATTTTTAAATAATGTATTACCTACCTGTTTCTCCAACAAAGTGTACTCAAAGTGAGTAACTTGAATACAAAATTATCGTCTTTATACACTATGGAATAAAAACAATTGTATCGATCTTGTAAATGTCGAGCTAACTTTTATAATTGGATGTGTTTTCAAAAACGGCAAGTGTATCATATAACATTGTTTTACAATTATTGATATAGTGGTATTTTTAGAAAGATGGGAGGTCAGATAACTGTAATGTATCGCAATAAGCGAACACGGTTTTAAGTACTTCTCAAACTATATTAACTTAAAACGAGAAATTTCTCATAAGTATGTAAATATTATAGAGGTTTAAATTAAAAGTTTTCATAGTATATAACGATCTGATATATATATGATCGATATGACGTCCATAAAATGTATACTTTACATTAAATGCTCATTTACAATGTTTAACTTGACATTGTAGTTATTTTATACGTACACGGAATAATCGTATGTAAAACACACAATAAATATAGTTAACTACAAAATTAAATCAATAAAATACCAGAAGTCTTTAAACGTATGAGTATGCATAATAACCAATAAATTACTTAAAATATAATATGTATATATAAATATATTTACATGGACAAATCAACATTTTTGGAGTTATATCTCCTATGAGATATAATCCTTTTCTTAGCCTAATAAGTGACATAAACTAAGTCGTATAGTTTCAAGTGTTTGAGGCACCTGATGTCTTGCAAGTCGACAATAGTTGTTTACAATGGTATCTTTCGAATATTTATTTTTTTGTAATCTAGGAACGTATATCGTTTAAATAATTATATATATTTTTTATAAATTTGAAATCTAGATGGTCGATAGGTTGTACCGACGGTAGTCATTTCACCCCCCAGTCCCGTCGTTTATCAAAAACTGCATTCACACTTAATTCATCATATTAAATGTACAATTTATTAATATTATTATGAAGGTTCTATCTCATAGCTTTTCAGATTTTTCCTTAAGTACACAGGAAGTTACTTTATTAAGTGTTGTAGTTCTTCATGCCTTTTTTTTTACTTTCTAACGATCCTATTCCTTTTCCTTATTTCTCTTCATTATGTCCGTTATGATTTAACCACTGATCTTCCAATTATTTATTGGATATAGCAGCATCAGGTCGACCATATTTATTGATTCAAAATCTGATCGGATTATTGAATTCGCTTTACACATCTGCATGTACGTGCATCATATTAGAAAAGTGTGTTAAACATCGATGTTTCTGTCTCTACTGAACCGGTAGGTTAAGTATTCTGTTTTACCAAACCTAAATAGATATGATGAAAAACAGTATATAGTGTTCGGATAAAGCGCGTGTAGTTAATTAAGTATTTATAGTTACATATATTCTTAATAAGCTTTCCTATTAAAGTATATTATTTATAAAATATGTTTCTTCATGAAATATCAATAATATAATTGTATTTCGTTTTTGTAGTATGTAATTAAAAAGTAAATTACGTTTTCGGTAATTCTAATTATTTGAATGTAATTTTAATTTATTATTGTCACGATATTGGAATGCACATAATAATAAAAAAAATAACCCAAATTCTTCATATAAATTCGGTATTACAATTAATATCGACGCGACTCAGCAGTTGGGCAGTAAATATTAAATAATAATATAATATAATTATAATTTATTCATTAGTAGATTGATTATGGACTCATTCAATGTTTAATACTTAAATGTTTGTTATTATTTATTCATTGTTTAGTGTCAAACGACTAATATTATTATTTTAATACTATAACTATAACAGTTACATTACACCAACATCATAAATTCGAATGACCTTAGTCACATTATTTAACATTTTTCAAATCCCTGAGAGTATTTTTTTTTTAACATATCGTATGAAAGAGCCCAGAATTAATTTTATCCTGGCTTCGAAATATTATGAAACGGCTCTAATGGTGCTAGTCGTTAGACAATTACTTACTTGACAAATAATATTGTTGAATTGTTTCAGTTAAAAAGAATGATTTTAGTGCTGTCTAACGCATTGTGCACAAAGCCAAGCAAAATCAATAGAATAATAAGAAAAAATCAAAATATGTTAATAAACAAATATATCGTTTGCCTAAATTATTAAATTTAAAGATAGTTAAACATTTTTATTTTTAAACATGGACATTGAAAATAAATTTTCTGATTGATATGAAACGTATTCCACTTTATCGATGGAAATTGAACATAAGTATTTGATGTGTTAATGTGTTTTAATGCAATAATTTATCAATGCTTTTAACAAAAAAAAAACAATGAGTTATAATACATATATTGTGTGTAATTTTTTTTTTTATTTTGTTAAAAACATTGACAAATTATAATATATTATGTACTCAATGAAAATCGACAGCACGAAACCAATAACTGCAATACCATCATTTTCGTAATTTATTTTTCTATAACTTGATATTATTAAGTACTAGTTTTTATTAAAAAAAAAAAAAAAACACTCACAGATATAAGAATTTGGGGGAAACGACTTAATATATTTTCTCCAAAATAAAAGCCAATATAAACTAATATATTAATACTTATTTTACTACAACACTTACTTTAATTCATTGCCATTTTATAGTTTAAAAATGCACATGGTTCAATACTACGCACAATAGAGTATAATACCTTATTATTTAATGTTAAAACCTAAAAGGGTCTCTATACAAAGACCAGTTGACCTTAATCAGGATTTATTGGACCGTCTTATTTAATAATATAAGAATGAGTTTTGTACTATATTTTAAAAGACATTTTCTTCGAAGAACAGCCGTTCTTTTTAAATCTTTGTAGGTAAAATATTTCTATTTTTGTATTTTATGAAATAAAATACATTTTTAAAGATATGAAACTATTTTAATAAATTATTCTATAATTATTAAAGAATGTAAAATCAAAAAATGTTCGTTGATAATTGAAGTTTATAAAATCAAATACAATTTCATCATTTTTCTTTTTGATCTTAAGTTTAAGATTTATAGTTAAAAATATTGCTCGCTTACTCCTCTCAAAGAAAATTTCAATAGTGGTTAAATGTAACCTTCATATCAGCAATTATATCAAATTATTTTTTCTAAAACATATCTAATAAATAAGATTTTTATATAAGATGTCATTTTAAAAATGATAAAATGTATGAACTACTGCTTTTCATGAACTTTTAACTTCATAACTATAAACTTTATTAATTCGCTTGTACACAATGTAAAATACGCCAAAGTTAACAATGAAGGTTTAAAAAAAAACAAAAACTTACAGAAATAACCGAACAATTTATAAGGAAGAACTGAAACCTTAAAAACCAATAACAAATAATAATAATAACATGGCAATAAATTTGACTCTCGGACCATATTGATACGTCGAAATTCTCGACGATTTTTCAATATTCAAAATTCTACTTCAAACTCTAAATATTTTATTGGTTTTTGATTTTTATTCACTTGAATTCCCTCCTCCCTCAACTTAAACTTCAAGCAACCGACTGTTAACTGTATTATAGGAACAAATAATATTAAAGGAAAAAATATGTTTGTGATATTTTTTCAGTGTTTGTAACAAACATCCCTATTTTCTGATTAATATCTACATAGTATCAAATGTTATCCAAGGTGTTGGTTGACATACATTCATAAATTTATTAATATCAATGTTTAATAATCGTTTTTTAATATAATTCCACGCATTCAACACCTTTATTCGTGTAGTTGTATAAACCGTTTTTTAAGACTTGTGTTATAAAGATAAATGTATTAAATGCCAATTAAAAAAAAAAAAATATATATATGCCATTAAATCAAACAAGATTTTTAGTTTGATGTTAATTATGAAGAATTAATGAATCATATTCGCACATGATTAAATATATATGTACATATATATATAAATGGATTCATTGTTGTCATAATCGGAAAAAAAACCTTTATTTTGTGCAATTGTAAAACAAAATTGTGCAAATTCAAAATTCCACGATAGCTTACTATGATATATAAGTAGATAAATTAATACATAATACATTTTTTTTTTTTTAAATATTTAAATTAAATAAATAATTTTTTTGTTCAAATACGTGTTTCAATTTTCAACACTAATATAAACGGTAAAAATTAAAATAAAACTAATAAATCCTTTGAGGTTATTATTGATTAATTGTATCTATACTAATTAGTAAAAACAAGGTTTTGAGAACATTCTTAATATCTTTAAGTATTTTAAGTTGTTAGTTTTAAATAGTATTGGGTATTTCCTTTATTTACATTAAACATCATTACTTGAAATATGTGTTAACATATTTTGTCGTACAGATATACACATTATGTATTCAATTATAATTTTTATTTATATTAATAATCTAAATAAAAGTATTTTAAGTATTTTAAGTTGAACTAATCAACTAAATACAAGTTGACATTACGAAATACCAGCTGTTTCAGTAACTAGTTAAAAAACAAAAATCAATTTTCTGTTTTAATTTCAAAAATATATTTTATTACACTCCCAATTGCATACTCATGATATTATGTAACTTTTTAGTAGGTTATTTAAATTTTAAATCTGATAATCGTATAAACATAATATTCCAATGTATATACATTCAAATTCCAATTGAATATTATGTGATTTATTTTCGCGAAACCTTCATAATAACATTGTAAATAAGTAAAACGATTATACTGTTATATCTATATAATATTATTATCTATAGGTATGCCAATACCGTCAATATTAACCATCACTATTAATTTTTAACAACAAATACCGATAATAAATTCTTCTTGGTGCTTTAGTAATGTAAAATAACATCAATTGTTTTATTGATGAATTACTATATTTTACTTAAAAAAATGTGTTGATGGAATAACTCTAAAACTATAAATAATGTACCACCACGCGTGTATTTTATAATAATATTATGAGAATAAATGTTATTTATTGTACATGGCTAAAGGTTAGACAGACAAAAATATAATACGTATTAAGTATTAAACAAATTACCTATTTCTTATCGAGAGCGTTATTTATATTTATTTATTTTTTGCTTAACAGCGATTAATACTCGTCAGTGAGATAAAATATACTTGATCAATTCCATGACCGGGCATGACGGGGTTAAAAAATAAAATAAAAACTGACACGACCACTTCACAGACAAATTCTCTAGTTCTATTATTATATTGATATTATAATTTACGGTATATATTATGTTCTTAAAAAAAAATAATAACATACAACACAAAACATACCTATATTATTTATTAGAACAAAATGATACTATCATATTGCTTAATAAAATAATTGGGATGAATTGGTTTCGATTTTCCAGTTTTTTATTAGGTTAGTTCCTAAAAATTGTCTTTAGGTGTACCATTGGATATTGAATCTAATGTAATTTCTATCGGTATTGATTCTCATTTTTACACTAAATAAACTGAATCTGTTCAAGGTGAAAATATTATTGTTTCTTGTAGTAAAAACTTATATTTTACACAAACCAAAAATTGCCAGTTATTATATTTTAGTTTTGAAAATACTTAATGATTAATGATTATATTTATTAATTAATTATAATAAATGAAACGCTATAAGTTATTAGTGTTATTACAAATAAATTATTTTAATATCATAATTTTATAAATTTAAATTTAAAATTCAATTATATATGTTATTTGTTTATATTTAATTAATCTATAAGTATTATTAAAAATTAATATTTATTAATTTGTATTATTTTTTTTAATTGTTCCTATTTTTAAAATTTTTAATTTCAAGGCAAGACCGTAGTAACATAATATCAAATCTGTGTATGTTATAAATCATAATAAAATGTTCCTTTATTTTAACTGTGTACAAAAAAATTAAGAACAAAATCTGATGACGAGAACAGATCAGTTTTGGAATCTACTTTTCCTATCGGTATCGACACTTTCTCGGTTTTCAAAAACCAGCACAAATCTAATAATAATACTTAAATAAATTTTGTAAAATTTAGTATCAACATCACTAGTAGAATTAATGATATATTGAATTCCGTATATTGGATCATATATTATAGGTATTTCCATCATACGGCACGCGCCAATTTTGTCAGTAAAATCAGTAAATTATTGTTATTAATTGTTTGTATACCTGTAGCTGCTTATAATAGTGTAATATTACACACGCGACCTGTCCCGTGAATTTATAATAAATAAATATATTAATTAATTAATATTACCTTTAAAAAAAAAAAAAAAAACGCTCGAGAACGGTACACCAAAAGGTATACCATATTATACAAGTATACACCTAAATACTCAAGTTCAAAGCAACTATTCAGAACTCCGTGTCCTATTGTCATTTATTTTTTTTTACGCAGCCCTTTCTTTATAAATTTTAATTGTTGTTAGTAAAAATATATTTTCTGCTTGTTATATAATTAAATAAGAAAAACAAATTCATGAGCAGAATAAATAGCGTTTTTACTAAATCACAATAAGGAATAGAAATTAATAACTACCTAGCGTGTGGAAATAATTAATTAAAAATAAATTACATGTTCAATATAGGCACACGTTAAACAAAAATAATTTCTAATAACTGTGATAATATTATCATGATCTCGGATCGTAAGAGTTAAATGATTGTTGTGTTATAAATATTTATAGAAATATTGTAGAAATTATACGAGCAGATATTATGTTTACATAAAAAAGTGCCACCCGAGGCGAAAGCCATCCTTACCCCGGGGTCCTTTAAATACGTCGCTCCTTATCGTCATTACATTATAGCCACTAAACATTTTTTTCATTCTCGTTTCGTACTCTTCAGCTATTTATTATCGTAGGAATTGAGCGGTAGAGCGATCGACGGAGGATGAGGAGGAGGAGGAGGAGGAGGAGAGGGCGAGAAAGATTTCAGCAGCGGCAACACGGTTTTATCGGGTAGTGGCTGATTAATAAAACGAGGAAATAATAACGGTGAAAATTAAACCGGCGAAAGAGCTAATAATAATAATAATAATAATAAAATAACGGCGTGAACGGGGAGTGGTGGCGGCGGCGGCGACGGAGGCAGTGACGACGACGACTACGCCGATGACGATGACGACGTATTAGCAATCCAACGGGCGTTCGCTCGCGCTGCTGCGATGATTGATGGTGTACTGCTGCAGTATGGTCGTACAACATCGCGGGGCTTATACCCGACGACGACGACGACGACGACGTCCAAATAAAAGCTGCCCATTGATTAAATATTTCATAAAACTCAGCGAGGCGCGGCGGCCTCTTCCGACTGTACACACCGATATATAGCGTACACCGCCGCCGCGTCGAAACAGTCGAAGAAGAAATCCCATTACACGAGGTGATTATCGCGCGGTGTTGCCGGTTAAACACTCCGTATGTGCGCGGCGCTTGTTGCGGAGGAGGAGATTGGTAAACGCCTCTCCCACCGGTCGGGCGGCATGCTCTGCACCTCTCTCGCGTGCGACGGCGTAATAATAATATATAATATTATAATATATTATAATATTGTCAACGCGTGAGACGTTCGTTGTGTGTGTGTGTGTGTGTGTGTGTGCCGACTCGGTGCAGCAGTGTTTTCTCGTCGGTCGCGGGTGATCCGCAAATCGTTTGCGCGCTAGCCGTTTTCGAACCGTCCGCGGCCATCACGCCGGCGACACGTATATTAGGTGTGCGCGCGTACTACACGCAACTCATTTGAATGCCGCCGTTTTCCGGCCCGTTTGCGGTATAATATTTTATCGCTGTACAAACGATGACAATAATATATATTTCGTTTTGCGTTTTATAATAATACAATATGACACTATACGCGTGTACGATAAATTGATCGTTTTATCACCATATAAACGATTGTTTTCTCATCGATAGGTATACGTTTGTGTGTGTGTGTGTGTAAGAATATTTGAAAAACAGGCCGTTTATATAAAATTTAAAAAAAAATCGTTTTAATAAATTACAGTGAATAAATTATGGTTCTCATTTGAAAAAAATGAGTTTATAAATCGACACTCCATACAATGCATACAAAATCTAAATATATATAAAAAATATGGCTTTTATAAGTATCTATATACTGGTACACACGAATTCCAAGTATCAACATTTTAATAAATTAATTATTAAAGGAAAACATGAAAAGTGAGCATGCGTGGTGAATCATTCTGTATAAAGTTACCAAAGATATAATGTTGCATTAACGAGTAACAACTAGATTACTAAGCTGGCTGCTAGACAATAAAGGTGGTTATCCTTTACACCGAACCTTAAATGCTCCTACATAACTGAACTCGCTAATACATTTTTTTTAGTTATAAAAGTGGATTAAGTCTTTTCAACAAAATTTAGAACGGCACAAATATTTCTAAAAGCAGTTTCTATTTAGATAGCCATTATTGTTGTAACTATCGTTCAAACTAAAAAGACAAGGGGATCTGAAGATCAAACGATTTGACGGCAAAACATTTTTCAATGGTTCTTAAAAATATTTTTATCTCCTATATTTCAAACGAACGGCTATGTTAAGATGATAGATGTTTTTTTAATAAAAATAAATAAGTAGGTTTTTTAATAATATTTTAATATGTTAGGTTATCCTAAGCTAACACCCGTCACTCGTGTATGCAACGTTATTTTTTTTTTTTATCAGATATATCTTAGGTTTTAAAATTGAGAGGTCGATGTTGGTTTTGTGTTTATTTTTATTATATTTTTAATATTATTGTATTCAGCGTTATTCTGTTCAAATAGCTTCCAAAAATAGGACACATTTGTTATAAATATATAAGCTTCACCTTTTTTTTTTTTTTGTACGTGTTTCTCATTCTGATATGACAGTTAATACTTCATGTATTCACCTTTAAAATGAGAATTTAAAAAACAAATACTTCACAATTTACTACTTTTTTATAAATATTTCGTATGTATATATATATATTATTTTTTTTTATTAATTTTACTCAACGTTCTAAAAGATTTGATATTTAAGCTGCACAAATAATTTGAATATTACAACCAACTATAGTTTTTCTCAAGTTCGTCGAAAACTCTCAGTCTAAAATATTTATTTTTTTTTTAAACCAATTTACATATGGAAATTCAAAATTGAAACTTCCGTGAATCGCTGTGTCTTTATAAGCAAACTACATTCGCACTTTAAATGAAAATGAACGTCACTGCTGCAAAACTCATTTATGCCCTCTTCTGTACTTCCCGATCCAATTTCTTCTTGAAAATAAAAAAAAAACATAAGTCTGCTGCACTTTTTTCTTAAGTTTTTATTTAAGTACAATATTTATGTTTTAGTTAACTTTGTTAAGAAATTATATCAAGTATCAACAATGTTTAAAGAAATTGAATCTGAGATGTACGTTATGTTATATGTATATATTATAATATTTAAATATTTTCATTAACATAATTTACCAATGATCTTAATACAATAATAATACTAATTGAAATGCACTATCCATAAAAACGATATCAAACCAAGACAACAACCACCATCATATAATTTATAAAAAACCAATATTTGTATTAAATATTAAAAAATAATAATAACAACAGTAATGAATAATTTAATAAACATTTATCATTAAATCACTTAATTCTAAAATTAAAAGAGTTAGATAGGTAATAAATGATAATAATTTAAAATATTTTTATTGAAACTTAACAAAAAAAAATACTTAGATAATTGTATACAGTAAATTTGTTTAGGTGTAAATTTAAAAAATAAGTTATGTTTATTCTTTAAATTTAAACACAATTATGTATTTATTTGCATTTACATAAGATTTGTCTTGATTTATAATTATTAAGTTTCAAAAATGTAATCAAACTAATCAGCAGTTAAAAAAATGCCATAAATCAAAAAATTCAGATCAAAAAAAAAAATTGACAGATCGTAAAAACTCATTATATTATTTTCTTCACGTTCATAAAGTTAGAATGATGAAAATATGTCTGAAATCGAAAAATTATCATGCTGACCACGAAAAGGGAAAATTCCTTTTTAAAAAATATTAGTAAACCGTTTTCAAATATTACGTGAGAATGTATACCATATTATACTATAATAATTAAATAATGACTATTGAATATATTTTTGTATTTCACTATTATACCAAAATAAAAAAATTATCAAATTAAAAATTACTAATTATCTTCTATGTATCAACAATAATTGAAGAAATTTTAAGTATTTTAACTGCTTATATAAAATATATATGTGTATATAAAAAAAATTCTCAATTTAAGAAGTTATTATTATGTTAATATTCTTGTTATATAATGCTTGGTATTAATATTATGATAATTAATAATATCACATTTTTGAATTAAGTATTTTTCATATAATTATTGTTTCCTATTACTATTAAATAGCTTATACATTTTTTTATAATATTAAAAATATTTTAAACGTTATGACTTAAAAAATTAAAAATTAATATAAATTAATAGATGTCCAATAACTAATTATTACTATTAAATGATACATTCTATACAATTTATAATAATAAATTATAATAAATATAACTAGAACTATTAATTAATAGTATTTTATTATTTTTACAAAGTATTATGCATCATATATTAAGTTATATTAAAATATTTACACAATAAATAGTTAACTAAATTATAAAAAAAAAATATAATATAATAAACAGTAATTCATCTTTTATGATAACCAATATTAATAATTAATTAATTTCAATGTATTTTAATTAATATATTTTAGTTTGAAAATATTTTGATGTATTTTGATTTAAATATCAAACTTTATAAAAACATCTGCAATAACAATATATTTTTATTATTTTTATTTTTTTTCCCGAAAAAGTTTATTGGTTTTATATTATTATTATTATTATTATTTATATTTAAGTAACATATTTTACTCTACAGATCAAATAAATAACAACGACTGACTGATTTTTTTTTGGTAATCTAATGTTAAACAGTTTTTCATTCTTTGTGTTCTTTGTGAGAAGACAATAAAAATATTCGTTAAAAATTAGAAATTAACCGTGATGAAGACAAAGAAATAAAATTTTTGTACAACTTTAAATACTGAACAAAGATATTACATATTTTGTTGGACATATTCCAAAATTTATGACTGTGTCCTAAAACGATTTCCTCTCGTTCAACTTACTTCTATACCATTCATTGAATTACTCGGACGATTTCTTTGAAAGAATCGTTTTAAACCAAAAAGTCATTATGTTTTAACTGCATCGATGCTATCAGAAAAGGTTAGTTTTTATACTTGTGCACAAAGTTATTCCAATTACCCACAGACCATTGGTTCGTGATGGAACGCATCACAGTCGCATCCGAACGGGGATTTCACGTGAACAAAGGGTAAAATTGTTGGATTGGTGGCGGATATGGATTAAAATGACGAGTGTCTTTCAGTTTTAAGTCCTTCCCCACGACCTCAAACGATGGTAGAAAATACGCAAAAATGTTTTCTAAAAACTAAAATTAAATCAAAATCAATTCAATCTTCTTTTTAATTATAATATTATAATGCATTTATAAAGATATAACCGTAACTCTGTGCATATTTTATAAATATGTGTACATTTTATTACGTCTCTCCGTGCGAATTATGACTATTTCGGCAAATATTGGCAAATACAATGTGATTTTGTCGAAAAGTTTTACCACATAACCGGCGAGCCGTCGCAAGAGGACAAAATGGCTCGCACTATGGTGCTGATCGGCCATAAATCTTCTTGACATATTTATTATGGACCTGATGTCTAAAGGATTTCCTCTCTGCACTTTTAGGGTATATGCGTGGCTATACCACTACCACCGTTTTATACGCCGTCTTTATATACGAGTGGAAAAGGGTTACCTGTGCCTGCGCTTATAATCCGGCATACTACTGCCGTTTCTCATGCCTTCGAATGGCAACAAAGAAATTTTGTTTTTAGATACTACCATAATTTGTTTTATATTTAAAACAGTTCGCATCAAGGAAATAGCCAACATTTTGAACTTTTATGTGTGTATGTTCATAAATCATACTCGAAGAATAAAAAAAAGTATTACTCTAATTAAATATTTCTATTCACCCGCGTTAAATTATTTAAAATGTCACTTACTATAATGATTTCAATAAATAATGATTTGTTTAATTAAATATGATATATTCTTATAAAAAACATGCTCAAACGCCGTCATATTGATGACAATCTAAGAATTTTAGGTACAATTTAATTTTGAGCGACTGAAACGAATTCAATTGTAATAACGACGCATAATATCATTATACAATGACACTAAAATGACATTTTAGACTATTAAGAATCAAAAAATAAATAAATTATACTTCTTTTCAAATCTTTCTTATCGTGATTTTATATTCTTTTATACTTATTTATACTTATATTAGATATGTGTACAATGTGTAGTTTATATTGTTTTAGAATAAAAAAAACATATATGTTATCAAAATTATAATCAGCATTGAGTAATATAATCTAAAAGTTATTTACTTAAAGATAGAATAAGTACAGTGTTTACTTTGAAAATGTTGATAAGAAACATTAGTGTACAAGTAAAACATAACATAAAGGTCTTTATTCAAGTGTACCCATTGCCGACTTTAATTTTCACATAAACAAGAACATTTTGTTCGAAGACTTTAATATTAATATTGAAGATAGATTTAATTATATGTTTGATAAGATGTTACCCGACATCAAACTTAAGTTATATTATCAAGTGACTATTTAAATTAATATTGATCAGTACATATGTATACATATTACATACCTAATATAGCATTAAGTTGAATATTTATCTTTAAACAAGTTTATTCAATACTTATCAAAAATTATGTATCCATTTTTTTAATAAATTGAACAACTATTATTGTTTGCATTTTTATGATAATATTTATTATCATATTCGAATAGTCTAGATATTATATAGGTTAACAGTTATTACATGTTTTATTTTTATGATAACAATTTATAATTTAGTTCCTATATACTTATTTACTAGGACAGTACTTGTACTTTGTGTTACGTCCTAATATGCTTAGTGGATGAAAAACTGTGCCATAGTGACGTACTTATTTTTATTTACAACATTGTAATTGTTTTATATAAAAAAAAACTTTACATTTAGATATTACATATATATAAATTATATATAAAGAATAAAAACTATTGAAATAATGTATTAAAGGTTGACGTTTTAATTAACATTTTACTCGTTGAACATAGTAGTTTATAATTATTATCATATTATATTATATTATAACGCTTAGCTAAACTTTTACAATCAACCATTTCAATTTAATTGTTAATACAATTATTTGTTTGTTTGTATATTTATTTATTATTTTTATTATTTTAAAGAAAAAAATATTGAATTTATACAAAATTATATACGATTAACATATTATTTAATAGGGAAAAAATATCTAAAATTTGAAAATTTATATAATTAATAAATACATTGTATAGTTGTAATAAAGTAATAGATTATAGTTAAAATGTCTTAAATATTAATAAAAAAAAGTAATAATAGTAATAATAATAAGTAGCAGAAATAATAAACTTATACTGGAAGTGTAATATAAGATCAGTATGAAAATATTAAAACAACAAATTTTTTATGGGTATAAAAAATTAAAATTAAATTATTTATTGAATTCAACTTGAAATGAACCACCACAAGGCAGTTCTATGATTTCTAATAATAGTACTAAAAAAATTGGTTCCAAAAATAACAGCATAGAATGTTATAGACGTTTGACGGTAATATGAAATTTAGAGGATTCTACGTATAAAAATGTATATGATAAAATAAAATATTTCAAATGACGTGAAACGGTTATAACAATTTCAACGATATGGAAATATCAAGAACTGTGTTATGTATTTCTATGTAAGAAATCATAACTGTGTTAAGATTGTCATCAAACATAGAAACAGTTGCCACACTTCTATTCACGTGAACTTTAATTTATCGTATATTACAATATAATATAGTATGCAACCTTTTTGAAACTTTCAGACGTCTACGTTTAAGCAATTGTTAACGTTTTGATTTCCAACAGCAGATGATGCAGTTATCCAACAAACTAGTTTTATGAATTTTCTTTCAACATTCATAAGAAAAAAATAAAATAAAAATGTAATTTATTTAGCATTGCAACTCATATCTTGTTTTTATAGTCCATCGTTTAATGTTTTCAATCACGTTGTCTAAGTCAACATAATTCTTAAATCCAAAATAACCCAATAGTCTCCATAAATGAATGCATAACATTTTACGATAACGAATAAACTGCAAACAATGGTTTAAATGTTATAAGCAAATATTGAGTTAGGGGAGAAAGGTTTTCATAATTTATGTAGGAAAAGAACCTACATTTATTATTTTATCCCACGTGTCAGAATATTTACAATTACGGCAACAGATGACTTAACCAATTGTGTATTGAGATAATTATAATACATCTCTGTCTTCGTCGTTCTAGACCATAAATAATTAAAGATAAAAAATAAATATTTTGAATTGAAAAATAACACTTTTTTATTCAATATTCAAAAAAATATGTTATCCAATATATACAGTTAGGTAAGTACTTCATTCTAAAGGACTAAATATATATATATGATAAATATATGTATAATATGTACCTATACGATTTTGCCATACTTGTGTTTTACTTATATACTATTATTATGTAGTAATAGAAAAATATTTCCATTATTCTTGCAGACGACTAGCAGTGTTTATTTTATTATGTTTATAATATGGTACCTATTATATGACGTGTACACGTGTGATATACGCGCAATATTGTTTCGAAATATTATATCTACTTAAATCCTTTAAAAAACAGACTTAGTAGACATTTTGAAATAAATATTTTTAATTTCTCTAACTTTAATCTATCTAAACGTTATATGTTAAGTATAATTTAATCATTATTTGTTTAGTTTATATAGTTATCGTATTTATCATAGTAAAAAGGTGTTTACCTTAATTTTTGAAATTAGAAAAAATACTAAAAATCAAGAGATAAATTAAATTAAAACATTGATACGTCAATATTTTCAGAAAAATGAACTCTAAAAAATGGCTATCTTCAATATTTTTTTTAAATAATTGAATACAAAAATATATCTTTAAACTTTTTTACCAAAACATTAAAATAAATTAAAACATGAAATATTTGTAGTTCTTGTTCCTGTGAATCTTATTAAAAACCAAAATTATGATATCTCCCCTATTTTAGGAGATATCGCAATGTGTAAATCCCCACGGGACATCCTGTATAATATATTGTCTAATTTTAGAGTTTCTCACCTCCAACACAAGCTGCTGCTTATAGGGGATGAGTAAACTTATTATGTTATATGAAAACTATGTTGTTGTTTGTTTGCAAATACATTATTATTATTATTATTATTACTTTCTTCGCATTAGAGACATAATTTGAAGCTATTATCTTGTTTATAAATTAAAACACATACGGTATTTGGTAATATAAGTTTAGAACGATTTCAGACTATAATCGTATTAACAACTATACAGTTGTTATTATTGGCAACATACAAATTTTAATTAAAAATGAAAACAAATATGCATAAGATTATATTATGGGTGTGATTATTTCACTTTCTAACGTAGGTACTCGTAGTTCTATTGGTGAACGATAACGTAGAATAGTCTCCTCCTACCATTATAATATTATAACAGTCTGTGCGTAAACTACAGCTATGGTTGTTCAAAACGTTCATTATCAAAACTGAAAACAATATGCAGTGGTTTCTTATGTACTATAATATATAGGCATGATTTAAGACAATAATATTATGTTTCTTGGTAAGAACTTGTACATGTTGTTTATTGTTTTACCTAGACGAAAATTACTACAATTGGTGAACAAAACTTGATATACCTACAATAAATTATTGTGTGCATGAAAAAAAAAGTAACCTAATAAATTCTGTTACATGGATTATATTGTTGCAATATAAGTGTTTTTATTTTCGTTGTATTGTTTTTTATACTGGTACTCATGTAGAATTATCTCAACAAACATAAAAAATAATACAAATTTAAACATTGTTTATGATGAAAATTTAAAAAAATATATTACTTTATTTTATTTTTAAATTATATTTGTACAAAAACCATACAGTGACCATTTCCCAACGATTTACTCTTTTGGATTATAATATTATGCCTTTATTTAAATCCATTAGCACTACTACCATCATACGTTGTAAGGTATAAATTTATTAAACTCTTCGTTAAAAAAAAAAAAAACTATACAACAACAGAATTAATAACTTCGAAATGCAGAGAATGTCAATCATTTACTTTACAGTGGTGTCAATATAACGATGACTTCAGCGTACTAACAGTTATTTGTCCTTTAATTAATTATTTAACAACAATATTTAGGCAATACAATTGATAAGCGAGGTAAGATGATTATAAATTTAACGGTTTTTATTTATTTTAGGTTATTAAAAATTAAATGTTAGCGAGTAACATCAAATTTTTTCAGACGATTTTTGAGAGAATTCTATATGAGAGCCAATAGTAGTAGTAGGTATTAATAAACAACTATATGTGAAGTTTATGTTGAAAACTGTATTATTAAAAACATATTTCTATATTGTAATTGTAATGTATGTATGTCTAAATAAGAACAATTTAAAAGTTATAATTATTTTTTATAAATTGTATAACGTAAATATAGTGGTGGTAACGTAGAGAAAATAGTCTCGCCTATTGCCTGATATAAATTTATCACAATATTCCCTTACTGGTGGAAAGTTCCGAGCGAACGATTTCAGCAAAAAGACGGAAAACATTTACCAACCTGTTGGGTTTTCCATTAATGGGGGTTTGGTGTGAGTTTAACCATATATTCACTCAGAAAAAATAGCGAGTTCTAGAACAACTCAAATCCTTGACTTTAATTGAGGCTTGCCCTAGGTGAAAAATATTTGAAGAGTCAAAAAGGATCCAATGGAATACAGCAAGTATACATAGGGATAAATACAAAAGAAGGCGCGTGTTTTGATAATGGCTTTTAAAACCGAAGAAGAAAAAGAAAAAGAAGATTACAAATTATACAATTTCCATTTTGCTATATAACATTATGTTTAATACTTATTGTAATAATAATATATTATTAAATTTCTTTTTCAACACTTTGAAATAATGAGTGTTGTTTGATAAAAGATCACTCTGTGAAATTGTATTGCTTTCTAAAGCTTTTTATTGATCACCCTGTATACCTAAAATAGATATTTTAGTAACGCATATTATACGTACACGATGAAAATATTACAGATATACCGGTTTTGTTAATCGATTCACGAGAATTTTAACTAAAAAAATAAAAATAATTAAAAAAAAAAATACCAGGACTAAGCCCCTCGGCAAAGTATTAGTGTACCAAAGATCAATGATATTGGTATTGTTTTTATATTTCTATAAAAGAGAGTTTAATGTTAATATTAATTTTTTCGAAAAATACGTGGCGTTTTAAATGACGTTCTCCACAAAATATTCTAAACGAAGATTAAAACTTAATTTTTTTTTCTATTTTGAAGTACAATTGGGCATATATATTTTTTTCATTATTAATATTTTTAATAACAAACTTCACCAAAAAAATAAATCTAATATTCGAATTAATAAATTATTCATCATATATGTATTTATTTATAACAATATGAATACAAATTTAAAATGAATAAAAATACCGTAAATTCTGGTTATTGTAAATTAAATTTCACACAGTAAAATGTTACAGTTAGTAATAATTAACGACTTTAAAAACTTTTTTAAAATTAATTTACAACATTTAAAAGTGCTTTCTACGTTATTTTATGATAACATTCGTTAATTTTCAAAAAAAAAAAAACATTAATCCTCAAGTGTATACAAGATGTTTAAAAAAACATTGGTATTTTCAAACAACTAAAAATTTAGTCAATGCTACACTCATATTATAAACCACAGTGACTAATTATTTAAAATACGTATTATAGGACTTTTCATATTCTTCTAAAACTTAATTAAAACATACAAACACAATTAGGATTATAATATTGTATGACATATTTTAATATTTACAAATGCCAACATAAAATTAATCAAAAAGTACTTTCCAAGTGAAGTTTAATATGTTTATAGGTTATAATATTATATTCTTTATTTGTTTCAATTTTTTTTCAGTTATTAGTTACATTATATTCATTCATAATTAACGTCAAATTATGATATTTAAAAATAGAAAGTTAAAAAAATTGAAAGTTCTTAGGTGAAAAATTACAATATAATTAAGTGCTATTACACAACAATTAATTCTTTATTTTTCACAAATATTATAATTATTCATTTAAATATCAATATTGTTCAGTAAATTTATTAAACAAGAATTATTTACACATAAACAACCTTAACATATATAATATAATATGATATTTATATTATTTTTAATCTCAAATAATAAAACAGTGATTTAAAAATATATATATATATTTAAAGTAAAGAAATATAAAAAAATATATTGTTTTTATACTTTATCGCGTTATTATATCAGTCAAAAATATGCCTCATTTTCTCATATCCATATAATTTATATATTATTTATATATTTTTGTACCATTAAAAATCTCCCATTTCATTTTATTCCTTGCCTTAACATTACGTCTTTGGTATCATAATTGATGCAATTTATCACGTTCTCTCCGTTTTACCACTTTGTCTATTGCAATGTTTTAAAAACCCCTTGATTTAGCAATATTAATATTTCCTATACGTAATTATATGTACTCATTTCTTGAAAGGCTTACAATTTACAACAACTTCCGCGCTAATCAAAATTTGTTTGAAAATTATTTATCTCAAATATCTTTGTCTTAAATAATAATAAGACTTATATTTTGTTTTAAGTAGATTCATCTCATCCTAACCATTATCCTGATCCTGCCACTCAACGTAAGTTCTCGTCCATCTTATTTCATCTTGCGGTATTCCCTAAAGTTGTTATTACATTCAAATACTTCTCGGTATGTCCAACATTAAAATAATAAATCAAGATTTCATTATTTCTCCTTAAAACGATTTTAATTTTAATACTGTTGTAAACCGTATTATTTACTATTTCATTAAAAATATTGCATTAGTATTTAATACTTTATACATGTATACTCATTTATAAATTGTACGTCCTAATTATCAAATGTATAGTTAATACAATGAAATACATACAACGCACTCTTCAATTTTGTTCTATTCTTTCATCAATATGTCACCCATCGTTTACCTGAAATAAAAATATAATTATTATTAATTATATTAAATAATAAACATTATAACCCAGTGTAATATATTCAAGCATTAGTACGTAAAAGTAATTTAAAGTCACATAATATACGCTTTCAATATTTATAGTGTACATATTGTTTATGTACCATAATATTAATGATACTATTATTATTTACGTAAATATCTAAGCTTATTTATAAATAAAACACTGAATTCCATGACACCGACTTATGTGCACACTTTACGGTTTTTCGCAACTCTTCCATTTTTTCGTATCTGCTTTAGTACAAAAATAAGGATAACATTTTTTAGTGTCTCGTAAATCTCTTTATATATTATATTATTATTGTCAACTTATTTTTTTTTAAATTTATATCTTAGATTTTAAGTGAAACGATGATGTATTGATTTTTCAATGTGTGTTTTTTAAATTTTTTTATAATGTCTAAATAATTGTTTTATAGTAAGAAAATGCCCAATCATTGATATCAATAGTAGTTTTTTGTATCAAATTGGATCAAGTTTATAATTAAGGTGGTTAGAAATAATTTCTTCATACTTTTCTAAATTATCAGGAACAACTAAAAAAACAAAAATGATAGAAAACCAGAAAACCAGTAGAATTACGCAACAATACAACTTTCAACAAAATCGATTTTGTTGTATATTATTGCAATTCTAAAATTAATGACTATAGATTACTTGAAATTTTCATCAAACATTTATATTATAGTATAATACTTTATTTTAATTATTTTTAACCTATTTTTACCACGAACCTATTACGCCATTTTATTGTTTGTCTGTAAATTGACTGATTTTAACAATGACTAGTAATATTATAATAATAATTACTACTTAATATATGTAATATTTTGTTTTTGATGAAAATTAGTCCAAAAGTATTTTATATTATTAATACAAATATGAATTTGTAACACCAATATAAATACAATACATACGTAGTAAATACTCTTAGAAATAAAGCTCATAATCGTTTTTCGTCGTATATAATCGATTCGTGGTTAAATTAATATTTATCACATCCATTACAGTGACGAATTAAATTTGACTAATATTGTACAACATAACGACTTCCCCGATTTTGTATTACCTATTTAACACTTTCATATGATTGGTTTGAAATTAGATTATTAAAAATCAATTTAAAGCACCATTACATTAATATTATGTTTATTTTTATCGACCTGTGTAAAAAAATAAACCAACGCTGATTCTGATGGGACTTTGTTCTGTAACGATTATTTTTCGATTACATTCTATCTTATTCTATCATGATGGGCGATCGTGTAGTTTCGTGAAATTATGTTCCATCAGTTTAATGAGGTCTTGTAGCCATACTGAGCGAAAGCAAATAGATTGGGTTTAATGATAGCAATATAGATCTTCTAACGTCGGTCGTTCAAAATTAAAAATTATGCAACTATAACAAAATGTATTTTTAGTTAAGAACTACAAAATGCCGGTGTTATTATTTTTTACTAAAGAATAATAAATCAATTTATCAATACAAATAAGAAAATTAAAATCAAATAATATTATACAATTATTAGCAAATTTAAAATGTATTTTTTACGTTTTTTAAATAATTTAAAAATACACGGAACATGTAATTGTATACTTATTTGCCTTATTATTATTTTTTTTTTAAGTATACTAGTTGGCAGTAGCGAGTTGAATATAAGTTTAATCACATTATAGAACCAAACATAAAATATCACTTAATCGTTGAAAAGAAACTTTACATGCTGTAACTTATATGTTTCTGCTTTTTTATTATATGGTTTGGTCGTTAGAAATGTAACGAATAATACATTATTGATATAATATAAAATTATTAGCAAATTTAAGACATATTTTTTTACGTTTTTTATTAATAATTTAGAAGTATATACAACATTTAATTGTATACTTATTTGCCTTGTTTTTTTTTTATGCTATAGTTGGCAGTAGCAAGTTAAATAAGTTTAATCACATTATGGAACCAAACATAAAATATCACTTAATCGTTGAAAAGAAACTTTACATGCTATAACTTACGTTCCTACTCTGCTATTATATGGTTTGGTCGTTAGGAATGTAACAAATAATACAGCATTAGAACTAAAAGCATAAAAATATATTTCACGTTTTGTGAATTTTTGCGGTCTATCAATATATTAGTATAATTTAATTTAAATTTACAACTAATGAACTAAACATTTTGATTATATAAAATAATTAATAACCCATACGATTTCGCAATTACTCGTTCTTTATTTTTTTTTTTTTTTTTTAAGAGTGTGACTTTGTTATTTTTATCACAAATCCACAAATCATAATTAACTTGAAATATTGCACAACAATTACAAGAAAATACATTTTATATAACTGTAATATTATGATTTAGATTTTATTACAGGTTTATTCTATTGGTATATTACTATTCATATATTATAAACTATCTTAGTTTTTAAGTAACTATTGTAATTATATAGTTTTAAATTTTATTTTATAAAACTTATATTGTAAATTCTCTTGAATTATTGCATTCGTCATAAATATATTTATTTTCGTATTAATTACACAATCAATAGGTATAATTTAATAAATTTGACATAATATATTTCAATTATAAATTGAGTAAATCTATACATAATGCGTACAGAAGCCAGAGTTTCAAAAAATTTTAAATATGATTGTTTAAAGTGATAAATGACATGTTCTGTGTAAAAACTAAAATTGATGAGAATATATAATATTGACATTTGTACACATATCATATAATATGTCTGCATTCGTTGTATGTAATATTAAACTATTGGATACAGTCCAATCAATTTAGTTGTTCAATATTTCAAATACCTAATCATTACATTAAATGGATATCAAAAATCGAAATAATGCCGAAAATATAAAGTGCTCGTAAATCTCAATAGGTACTGAGGAAACAAAAAAATGCATATTATTATATTTGATGTGTAATTCAAAATGTCATAATTCAACGTCTGTTGAAGTGGATAATTTATTTTTTATATCTTACATAAGCTATTTTAAAAAAATATTTTCTCGATGACATAAATTGAGAAATGACCGACTTTGGATTTCCTCGGTATCAAAAATTCATAAATATTAATATAAAGTAGTTACCGTGATGAATATTTCATCTTAAATTGCCGTATTAGTTTTCTAAATTCGCAATTTTATTGTACCATAAAACAAATCATATTTTTATTGTATTTTAGTAATCAATAATTGAATGTTACATTTTTTCGAACAGTTTGATTTTGTTGAAACCTGAACACCAAGCAGTATAATAATTAATTTATCTAAACTAAACACAACAATCTTACGCATAGCCATGAATAAACTAACACTGTCGGGCTTTTTGCCATTTAGTGTTTAAGTAAATATTATTTTATACGGTCACATCTTAACAGTGAACCTTAACGTATATTTGTTCAATCCATCCAATTAGACCCGACTCGGAGTCAAAGGACTGGAAACTAAATTTACAATTTCAAAACATGTTATCGATTTTTGACAAGTTAAAAGTTACCCAACATTTTTTTGTGTTATATTTTACTACTTCAATCCAGAGGTGGATTTAAAATATTTTTACGAATAAGGCAATTTCCAATCAATCTACAAATTTTGTTTTTCGCATGTGACATGAAAGCGTATTGAGTTTGTTTTTATGTGGTATATACAAATATAGATAATATAATTAAAATAAAAAATACACCAAAAACCACTAAAACTATCAGTAGTCAGTCAAGTTAAGAAATTGTTAAAGATTATATACCTATTGGCCATTTGAGGCACTACTGACCATTTTCCACGACAATACCAAACACTCACACGAGTAAGACTACATCAGACACAATAACTTACTTAACCTAGAAAGCAAATACATTTATAATAAGAACTTTAAAAATAATCTTTACATCGCAATTGTTATTTACTAAATTAAGATAATATTTTTACTGTCGTTCGGAGTAAGCATAATGTTAGATAAAATATATATTATATATATTTTAAGTCTAAAAACGGGAATTTTTAAATTTAATACTTATTTAAAATGTTTACGCTTAGATAAATATTTTTTTGAAACATTAAAATTTATATTGTAAACCACGATTATAACTTATTGTAACTAAATCGCTAAACCATACTACAAGCTTGATTTTTGGTGCAGCGTCATTATTCTAATTTTTGTAAATTGAAAATTTGTTTTAAATGTATTATATATCATGTAAAATTATTTATAATAATAATAGTACCTAATAAAAGACAAATTTAAAAAAAGTTAAAGTTGTGCAACTCAGATATATAATTTATGATTTTTAATGAAAATAGTACTAATAATATATATACAGTGAAACCTCCACTAACGGACACCTCTCAATAGCGGACGTTTTTTGGGGAACGGGGACATTTTCACTACTTTTCAATAGGAAAACCTCCGAATAGCGGACTCTCCGAATAACGGACATTATTTTACAAGGGAATTTTTAAAATAATGGTAAATCCCTAATCATTATTTGAAAATAATACGTATTCACATTCTTATGCACTCTCGTAATAATGTATAATCGTAATTACAAACAAAAAAAGCTCACCGATTTTTTTAAACAAAAATAATTTAAAAATATGTACAACATATATAAAAATATATTTTAAATAATAATATGTAATTATAATAATATTTAATTTGTAAAAATATAAAAATGTAATAATTTTCAATAAATAATAAATAATAACATTACACATAATATATGTATGTATGTACATACTTAGTACATTAATATAGAAATAAATTTCAAAAATTTATCCCCTCTGAATAACGGACACCTCCGAATAACGGACAAAATGTTGGTGACCAAGAGTGTCCGCTATTCAGAGGTTTCACTGTATATCATATTCGATTTAAAATATTTTATACAAATCTATGCATCAATAATAATGAAACATCCACATTGCAAGACATTGCACATTATGCACCTATTTAAATATGTGTATAGGTAGATGTAATATTCTTTTAATGAAATACAAATTAATGAGACACACGAATGAATGTTCATAAACCATTAATAATTTTTCTGAAATAAGTTTCTACACGAAAAGTCACACAATCCATCAAGGGAAGTTTTCAATTTTCGATATATACTGCACATTACATTTTTATTTAATAAACTGATATTTCCATCTCATTCGGTTCTAAACTTAATACTGGTACCTTGGTACCTTTATATATTTGTATCTAATTTAAATCATTTTTGTATTTATTTATTATTTTATTATTATATTTTTCTATACGCGTTTACTCAACATTATAAACTACATCCAATTATTTGGTTTTTATACAACATATTAGACATATAATTGTTACTGGACCAATAAGTTATCAAAAGTTTAAAAAATAATGGGAATAAAAAAGAAGGAAATTCATTAAAATATTGTGTGCTATAATTTTTTATTACGCTTAGATCGTTTGGATGTTTTGTTTTTTTAATGAATAGAGGATGGTAAATTTACGACATCGATCGTGGGTTTAAGGGTGGTGGTAGTTTTTTAATTATTTATAACCAACGTTCGATGGAGAACAATGAAATAAATTGCGATAACACATGCAAACCGGATGCTACCGTAAATGAATGAAATTCATTTACTAAATAAAAGTCCTGTAACACATTATCAATAACAAACGAGCAACACTATAATACGAATATTTTTTAAATAACTAAGCAATGTTTATAAAATTAAAAATAAAGATATATATATAATAAAATACAGGTGATATTATTATTATATACGAATGTAGTTGATCAAAAACACGTTTTACTTTAACCATAACGCATAGCTTGAAATAAAAAATAATACACAACACGTAATAATTATAATAAAATATGGTGCATTTATCTTTGTTTAATAATCAAAATAAAAAACTACAACAGTTTAATGCTATCACATTGATCATATTATTATTAGAAACCCCTATTTTTCTAAACAATACATCGTAATATTTGATAACAATTGTTTTGGACAACATTGGGTTTCCGTGATTTCACTTTATTTATATTCTACCCTCCACCCTCAAAGCTAATCATGTCCATTGGCCACGATAACGTGCGTGATATTTGTACTCAACTGTTCTCTACGATGTAATACTGTGTACTTTGTTACTTCTTAATTAGTTTTTAGAACCATGGAATTTCTCTTAACCATATCAGTTCAATTTCAGTAAGTTGGTGGTCGGTTTCTGACTTTAGATTAATATAATCATATCATTGAGGAATATTATTATGTACTCAATGTTATTTATAGAATCATACCGAATATATTTTAATTAATTATCTTTCTTTCTCTGGAACTTGTTTTACCAGAAGATCCGTCGCTATATGAATCACGTGGAATATAAAGTATCAACTTTCATGCCTATTACTACACAATTAATCTCTTCAACTTTGAACCTTTTTATCAATTATATAGGTATCAAGTTTGAATTTCCTACTCAAGTATTTGATCATAGAATAAAACAAGGTGAATCGTCACCAAACAGTGTAATAATGATAGAAATATACCATTATTTGTGAAATTCCTAATTATTTTTCATTAGTTGATTGAGAAAACTTGCTTTTCGCAAAATATTATATAGTCTATATTGTAGATTTTTCATTGAATTTGATTTGTCATATTATTCTCTAGAAAAATCCTATACAAAATTTTTGTGTAAAATATTCTATTATATTTTATAGAAGAAGAAAAAGCACAGACTTATTTTTATCATTTCTATTGTGAGATTAAAGTATTTTCTTGCATATTGGATACAATAATGAAATATGTCATAATTTCAATATGACTTTTTTTCGCCAAACATACATAATATTTTTCTAAATCTCTGTAATTCGAAATCATTCGTAGAAATTCTTCAGTATTTTTTTAAAATATTTTTTTTTTACCTCAAGCCGTTGTTTTCAAACAATTAATAATAGTCATAGTCTATCCTTTGGTTAATTTGGTTCAAAAACTCCACAGTAAGATATTATTTAATTACCCATTGAGCTTTTTTTGTAATTTTTTATTTCTCTCTTAGTAATTCACGTTAGCTGGTGCCTTTTGCTCACAACAATTTCATTTAAATGTTATTTTTCAAAAATATAAACCGGGACTTTGTCTTTGGACTCATTTTTAATAGTTGTTATTCTCTTTTAATTTCCCGTCGTATCTTTTATCGCCTTACTTTTCCTTAGCTTATCAACTCTTAATGGCGAACTTTTGTGTATTTACTGGATTTTGTTTATAATAAACAATTTTTCTAAGCCATATATACTGCTCTTCTAATATTCAATACTATATATTTCGTAGAAAAAAGCGATCCAAACCTAATAACTTTTATTAAATTAAAATTGATTAACTTTATTGTTAGAAGAAAAAAAGTTAATTTATTTTTAAATGGTTTATTCTAAATCGAAAATCTCCACACTGCGATACGCGAAATATAATTACAATATGGTTTACCAAATACCGCATGATAGTACGAAAAATAAATGTATTTATTGATGTTTCCAATGGATCTTATATTATATTATATTTTAACTAAATTATTATTTTTATTGTTTATTATTATTAATTTCTATCTCAAATCACAAATAATACATCAATAAGCCAAAATTGTTGACACACACCTCACACATACGGGGAATTTATAACTTATAATGTAGTCATTTAGGTAAATTGTACTGCCTTATTGATTTTTAAATTAACATCAATTGTTTAAATAACAATTTAACAAATCTATTTTTTGTCATGATTAGTGGTGCATTTCTGATCCCTGATAAAAATGAGGAGTGCGAAAATAAACCATGTTTGGGAACCTCTGTTTTAAATAAAATAATAAATAATGTATGTTTATAAAAATATACTAGCCGTATAACTCAACTTCGCACAGAAAAAATAAACGAACATAAAATACGGTGCTATGTCACTGGAAAATAGGCATCGGTATACCTCACTTTGTGAACTAATTCGACCGATATAGGCAATCCGTCTGTGGCGGATTGGATATAGTACATGGTATATTTTCGAATGTAGTTCAAACTAATTTCTAAACTTTCCTGATATCTTTAAGAACAACCTTCGAATCCTTCATCAAAATTAGTCGAGTCGTTTTTCAGTCTATAAGCAACAAATATAAGGATATTTGAAAAACATACAATAAACAAAATAAAATTTATTTTTTTTTAAATCTTTGAACTTGACAGTTAACATAGTATACTAAAATCAAAGTATTTCATTTTTTACATTTTTTTTATTATGACTAATAATAAATCATGTTTTATCATTTATATATTTTGTATTGATATTTAATAAAATACTATACTAAAACATACGTAAAACCATTTCAGTGTAGCAATTAATAAAACTACTTTAATTTTATTCCCGACCAAAAAACATTAAAATGAATTATTTTATAAGTAATTTAAAAAAAAAATGAACACACTGGAAAAATACGTATTTATTATTCATTTTATTTGTTCATTTATTAACACTTTTTAAAATTACTTTTTTTCAAAAAGTGAAGAAGATTACAAATACATAGAATAATAAACAAGAATTACTACGATGGATACAGTTTACGACCTTTTTAGGATAACGTAAAAAATTAAGGGATGTCTGGTTGTAGTTATTGTACATAAATTTATTCTGAACAATATTTTTCCAGCTTAATTTGAATGTTAAAGATATATGAAATTCAATACACAATTCAAAATTTACTGGGTATTTGAACCGAACCGTTTTTACTTTTGTGAACAAAAACTTTCTTCGCAGAAAAAACTTTCACGCCTCGTTTAATAGTTAGATATTGATCATTTCAAATATATGCTTGTCGCATTGGACTTCCATTTAAAAAAAATCTAAAAGTAGGTAACCGCTCTGCTGTATAGTTGGAATTGAGTATACCTTGTCATTGAAAATGTCACTGTAATGTATAAATAATATTTGAATTCAATAATAAATCATTTGCACACGAAAAACGATTCTGAACGGAAACGGTCTGTCAGCCTATTATCATTTTAATATATTGCTATTAATTATTATAGTAATTTATTTTACTAATAGTGATATAGTACAAACTAAAAAATAGATAAGTAACAGTATACAATTAATCTAAATATTTTGAAAATGCCATAACATAACAATTTACATACAAGTTTCAAATCCCCAAGAAAAATATTTTTGAATTACAACAAAATAACTGAAATTGTAATTCTTCATTTAAATATCTAAATTTTCTCTGGTCATGACAAATGAAATTGATTCGTGATGATATTGTAAGTAAAAATATTAATACTTATTAGTTAATAAGGCATTAGAATTTTTCTAAATATGCACACTGCACAGTCTTGAAGGTACTAATCGACAGAAAAATAGAGAACTCGGGGTTAATCTTGTGGTAAAAATATTCATATTTGATATAATAATAAGGGATAAAGAGAAAATAAAAATAATTTAAAGAATAAAACTCTATAGTAAAATATATAAATACATATTTTGGTTAAAGATTATTAGACTATATTAATTCGATTTATTTTAATTCAACGGATTTGGAAACAAAAAAATGTATAATGTGTTTCACTTTTTAAAACGCTGCTAAACAATGTGCAAATAGTATATGATTACAATTAAATTTAGAAAAATATTTTTAATGATTAATATTAATACCTTTATATTATATTCATGGTTTTTATTTAAATTTGTATAAAATATATTTTGTATCTAATTTATTTTTATTTTTTTCTCTTTCTTCCCCAAAAAATATCAGAATCGTGTAAAAACTAAATTAGAACTATACAACATCTAAAATATTAATATTTAAATAAATGTATGTACCTTAACTTTTTATTTCCAGTAAGTATTAAAAAGAAGATTAATCGACGGAAATTATTATCAAGTCATAATAATTATGTAAAATTTGCTTTTCGATTAAAATTTAAAAAAAAATTGAGTTAAGTGATTAATATTATATATTACATTCTAAATCCATATTTAAAGTTTCATAATAAGGAAAAATTCTAAAATAATCAGGAATTAGAATATAAAGGTGGAATACAAGACAGTAACGTTTGCATATTTGAAGGAATTTATCTGATTTAATGATGACCTTACTAATGAAACATCATCAGGAATATTAGCTTCATTTTTTCTTATTTACCTCTTAAAATTTACCGTGTCAGTTTCTTTGAAGTTGAACAAAATCTTTAACATAATGTATGTTCATAGGGTACACATGAATAGGATTTTGTAAACGTATTATTTTGACAATTCATTTCATGTTATTTAGTACTTATATTAATAATAAAGGAGATTATTTTTAATTTCTTTCTATTACTAACTGTGCATTATTTACTTCAAGTTAAGTAAGCCCTCTAAATATAAATGTATGTTTTTCTTCCATAAATATTTGAATACCGTGTTTATAATGATAATGTTATATTATAATATTGTGAAGTTCCTATTCTGACCCAAACAATTTATTACTTATCCATAAAACAATTTATTTTGTGTTTTCTGGCATTTCTTCTTCTTCTAATCCAAAAATACTGATGCAATTTCATTGGCCCTACGGGAACCTTTAGTTTTATCCCACGTAAAAGCTGATGACTGATTATTTGTACTGTGTTTGATTGTTATATTTAGGACCCGTAATTGCCTCAAATAAAAAGATTGACAAACATCTCTGTATAGTAATTTAAAAAAAAAAACTTTAAATCTCTATTGGCTGTAATTTTACTCAATTGTTATTCATAAACACATATTTATAATTACAAACATTATTATACTACCTAAAAGTATATTTTTTTCTAATTCTATTTTAATAGCATTCATTTACTGTTCAATTGTAACCATTAAAAATACTAAAAAATATACGTATCGCGGTTTTCACATGTTAAATGTTGTAACCACCGAACCGTTATAAATTTTCAAAATAAATAATAACCTGCTGATATTTCAATTAATGTAAAAATAATAAACAGCATAAAAAAGGTATATTAATTACATTAAAAATACAGTCAAATATTAAATATATTTAAAGTAATATCTTTTAAGCTTTTAAGTCACACTAGCTATTATACATATTTATTTTCGCTCACTTAACCATTGTTGATAAGAATTACATTTCATTAAATCGCTGAAGTATTATACATTTATATTACATAAGAGTCAGATTACAATTCTATAATATGTTTAATAATATAGAGTGTACCATCGATAGCGTCATGAACATTTTATCCATAAGAGCAAATATTATGAAGCTACCCAAACTCCACATATAAATTTATTTATTTATCTATTTAGAATTATTTTTTTATTATTTAATAAATATTGATATTATTTCACGATATCGATTTACATATTAATGTAACAGGTTGTTATATGTTTTATTACTTAATCTATATAACTTCTAATCTAATAATAAATACAATATAATATTACCTTCCCAATAATAGGGGACTATTGTATATAACAATAACATGCGTTTTATTACGTATGTGCCGAAACCTAAATTAAATCAGTAAAATATATTTATTTTGTAATGCTAACCAATAACACTGAAATAAAATTAACATATTACTTACTCAATAATTTTAGTTAAGTATAAAAATATTTAATATGTCTACACCCTAGCAAAATAATTATTCACCCACGTAAAATTGTTTGTGTCAATTGTCTCAAAAATATATCTTCGTAGGGTCACTATGTGATTGAAGACAAACGATGCGATTGAAGTTAAAGTTTTACACTTATGATGTGAAATAAATAATCAATATTAAATTTATTATTGCTCCAAATGCAAGATATTACACTTTTATCGGATCTATGTTTAAGATTAGAAATTGTAATAAAATAATTATGATTTAAAAGTAGTATTATATATAGTGTTACAGCAAATATCACTTCTATGATAATTATATCATGCTATATTATTTATATTATTATACTTAAAATAATTTTTTTTTTTCATTATGCTACAAACATAAAACATTTATTGTGTATAATATATAATAAAGAATGATTTGAATTGAATACACAATTTATTTTTATATAATGGCTAGAGTTTTTTCATAAATTAATAATAGCCAATTCATATATTTTTTTTATATTTTGACAATAATAATATACATAAAATCTATTTCCCTATAATTTTAAATAATGAATTAAAATCTAACTGGCTTATTATATTTTTCCGAGTCCTTTCTTTTATTATTTATAGGATTTGTTTAACCGACATGTTGGCCACTATACAACCACAAGCGGTCATAAAGCCTACGATATTTCAATTAATTTGTAGTTGTTAGCTGTCACACAACAATATGTGTTCGCCAAGTTCCAGTGAGCTGCCACATTTCTAAATTATATTTTTTTTTAATGTGGTTTGATTTTTTTTTACGGCGTTTTACAAAAGGTATATTGGTATATATAATTACATCATGGCGTGTAGAAGTAATTGCTGAGTAAACTATGGTATAATATTTTGCTGCAGGATTAGACAATTTTATAAAGCTTAAAAAATGGTTTTAACTGATGTATTCTACCACAGTTTTTTTTTTTTATAAATGTATGATAAAAAAATTGATTTATGAAAACAATAAAAATAAATTATAAAGTGAAGACTATTATTACTTTATAAACTATTCTTTGTAAGTAACCACATATAATAATAATAACAACCAATTCATATTCATCTAATTTTTCGTCATGAATGTGATTTCTAAAATCATCGCATCATTTAAATTTTTTACGAAAACCCGCGATTAAAATATAATAAAAAAAAATGTAGGAATTAATTACATTACGCGTGACCACCAGTATCCAAATGACGTACTGCTATGAATAATGCTGACTAAGCTGACATAATTAAAACGCCACGAGCTCTTCAGCTACAATAATGTTTATAAATACAATATCATTGTTTGCAAGATAAAAATAAAAACACGGTTTTTAGAATTATATGTTTCCGTTGAATTGCACTTTAGATATCATTGATAAGTGATAAAATTTTAAGAAATACCCATATATCTTTTTAAGGTAGACAAAAATACATTATCAAATTACCAACAGCGGCCAACGTATTAAATGTTTTTTTTATAAAAATAAATAAATCCAATTTCGAAATGTAATTTTAATTAAAAACCACTTCTTATCTTGATAAAATATCTATTGGTTATACAGTAAACTAAAACAGAAATAAATAACATTAATATTCTGAAGTAAATAAAGTAGGTATTCAATTTACATGATTTAATCTCAACACTTTATAGAAAAAAAGAATGCTATTACCTAACTATTTCTATTCGTCCGTATTATAAAATCTTAACTAAAGAAAATAATTAAATTTTTAATATAAATTTATAACTAACGATGTTCAAATATGAATATTAAACAGCCAAAATAGTTCATCTCCTCTTGTCTCATATAGTTCGTATTTTATTTTATTTTATTTAGATAGAGTTTGTATATTCCCATTTTTACTGTGTACTTATTAATGTTTCTTTGAAAATATAATACGTCCAAACCTAAAACTTTATCCAATATGTGTCATATGTCAACTTTCGTATTATGTATTTTCACTGAATGGCATTAATACCGTATATCAGCTGTAAGAAAACAAAGTAGTTATTAAAATCAAAGGCGCATAAAATGTATGCTCTCGTAAAATATATTTACAAAAAAATAGTGAGCATTGCTCATGTATGAAAATGTAAACGAAAATGATGAATCAATAAGGATAAGAACATACATAATATATATATAATATATTGAAACTGTTGTATAATATTATATATAATATATGTATGGGCACGTTTACAAGGAATCTTATACGATTTTTATACTTCAAGTATTTTATTATAATCCATAATCGATTTTACATAAAAAAAAAAAATAATAATAGCTCTTAAAAAAGAAACAATTTTAGCGTTTATAAATATTATTCTACCCTGACCATTCCACACATAAGTATGTCATTTAGAAAATTGTAATGACCTTTACATGATTGTGACTTATTACATAACACGAATATTTTTAAAGTGTTAAAAAATTAAAAAGAAATCTAATATAACATAAAATATTTACTTTAAAGTAATTAAAAAAATACCTCACGTATTATTAAATAATTGAAATAATAATATTTATAAAAAAAAAACCGTGTAGTTTGGTTTTATATTTTTTTAAATAAAATTATTGTGCAGGTTTTCTGGAAAAAAGTTCAATATTATCTAAAATATTATTAATAAAATTCTTGAATTTGATTATAATGTAGGGGAAATGTAGTTACCGACCAACTCCGTTGTTATTCGGAATGAGATGAAAATATTAAATAGGAAGTTAATTTTTAAATTAGGTAAAATTAATTCTTAATTGTTTTACGTACTTTGGTTTTGTGTATTAATTATAATTTGTCAATAAACATTCGATAGAAAGTCTCACAAAAATTGTACACTACTAATATTGATAAATAATAATTCAACACTAACTAATCACGCTGAATTCTAATCTTTAAACTTCTATAGAGTTTATATATTCTGTCGATTTTACAACATTTAATATAGTCCAATATCATTAATAATATTCCTAATAAATATGAGCTTTTTATATAACGTTATTTTCAGTGTTGTTTTCATTTTCTAGTCGTAGACATCATATTGAATATTTTTTTCATTTATTATTGTTTTTCCGCATTATTTACACAATCTAATCTCCTTCATAAAAATAATACTCTGCTATCAATAATTAAACTATATAATGATTTAACAGTATATGTAAGTTTGCACATTTTATTTTTATCTATGGCAAAATTAAATTCCATCTATTTAGTAAAAAAGAAATTGGTTATGTGATAAATGATAAATGTAATAACTATTCAATAATTGGTTGTCATAAACCATTATACAGAATATATAATGATTTAATTTTAACTTATCTCATATACTTCTGACTTATGAGTTTTAATTACCTCCACGCTAATGATTCTCGCACTGTGCTCTGCGCAACATCACTAAGTGAGGGTGATCTATAGTAGCCCCGCGGATCTATTCAAATTAATAACTTCTATACTATTATATTTCTTTTGTATTATCTATATATTCATATATCTATGAATTATTTTAGCAGCTTAAGGCTTCACAAACAATAATATTTGAGAGCAGTTGCTCTATACACAGTCCAGTAAATTACTTATCGTTACAAGTATACAGGCTACTGACATAGGCTAACAAAATAATTTTAACGATTAATTATACGCAAAGTATGATGTCAATTCTAGTTCTAACGGTTAAATGTTTAAACGGTCGTGCAAAACACGAAACGAAATGTTTTATACACAAACAAATATAGCTATATTAATAACAATAAGTGTATTTTTCGGTATGTAGTAGGTATGCAGACGTTAAACAAGGGAGACAATCATTTTCCAGTACAGAGATAAATGCCCTCAAAATGTATGTTTATTTTTCATATTTTGACAACACGATGGCCCCGTTTTTTCGTCACATCCTGCAGCGGTCTAGTCATATTTTTTATTTTATTTTATTTTTTTTATCCAATTTCTTACCACTCCGATCCCTATCCTACTCACCAAGACACCCCGATCGTTGAAGGTTCCATTCATATTTAAATTATCGTATTATAACTACGCGCATGTATACATTGTGAGCAACCCTCGAGTGTTGAATGCATCGGAAATGGGAAAATGTCTATAAACCCCGTTTTCAATATCGTCTTCCCGCTGTCCCGTTTTACTCCCCCCCTCCCCCCCCCATCGATACCCGGACAAACGTCGTCGGACTACATACTATCCCCGAGACCTATTTCGGAGACAAGAAGATCCCCCGGCAAAACGTTAAATCGTACACTCTGCACACGCGCGCGCCCGCATAATAATATCACAAATGTATATAGTATATATGTAGTTGCATACCAGGATTGAAATCGTCTGAAATATTGCACTATTAAGAAAATTAGATATTTTTTTTTATGAAAAAATTCATATTTAGTGGTACGACTTGTATGAGTGTATATCATAATACAATCAAACAATTGTGTAATTCGTTATTGTGATATTGTCAACAAATATATATACAATATTATACCTTTATGGCATGAAATATCTTTCACAATAAACATTTTTTTTTTCTAACGAATTCTCACGTTATGAAAAGATAATGTGATAGTGAAAAAAAGGTTTGCTGCTAACCGTAATAATAATGTCATCTTGTCATAATGCTGTCATCTTGTTATCTTGTTACTCAAGATACACACACTTTGATATTCAAAAATCTCGAGTACATTATAATATTATTAGCTTATATAGTATACATATATAATAATATATAATATATGGATATACTTTAAGCCATAACCTTTTTGCTACACTCTATAGATGTGAAATATATTATACTCAAATTAATTTTGGTCAAAAATATATTACTTATGAAATTTTTCTGTTTAAATATAATTATGTATTTTTATATTTAAATTGTGTTATGGTTAGTTGTATCAAGTATTTTGTTTTAAAATTTGAATTTTATTTATTCTCATTAATGTATAAAACTAATTAATATTTATATGAAAATTACAAACACAAGACAAATAGTAAAAACGTTGTATTGTACAGTATCCAAAGCTTATTATTATGGCGTAAATTATAAAACCGTAAAAATATCTTTCAAATTATTTTTATAAATAATAAACAAAACTAAACTATATTTTAAACTTAAACAATATAAACAGCAATATAAAAATAAAAAATATAGGTATTTATAGCTATATGGTTATAGGTATTATAAAGTTTGTTTCAGTGTAAATATTTTTAACTTCTAAATAAACATGTTTCCACAAAAATGAAATTTTACATGTATTTTCAAAACTTATTTGTTCTAATAGTAAAACATTTTCATAATAGATTTAAATCTTCTATTTTAATAACAAATATAAAATATGGGTAATTAATATCACAATAAAAATGTATTATACCTAATAAACTAGTTTGCTAATGTATATTTTAATTGGAAAATTAAAATTAAAAAATAAATTACTTACTTTTAAAATTGTAGAATATTTATTATAACATTGAATAGGTAGTAGTAAAATTTATAAAATGCAGGATGAAGAAATGGTTTTTGTTTTTTTTAACCACCTCAACCCTTTGTTTTCTGAAGACTTTTACAAAAATCATTAATTATCGTATCACAGTTTGTTTTCGTAAAATATTCAGAACTAATGATATGAATATAAATGTACTGTAATTAATTGCTTGATCGACGATCGTAAAATGGATTCATTCCGGTAGTCACACACGGCTTTTGTCCAAAACTAATGGTTAAGAGAGATATTGATGCTTTGGTTTAAAATCAAATATACAATATTACAATAACAATGCAATTTACTTGATGAATTTTGAATACAATATTTAATTTTTTTAAATACATAAATTGACAACAGTGCTTCATTAATTTAAATCATCTAATAAAATATAATATACCAACAAAAAATGTAATTGTATACCGGTATTTTATAATTATTTATAAATCAATATTTTTTCCAAGAGAATTATTTTATATTTATTAATTAAACATACATGCAGAAGTTGAATAACCATAGATTTCTAAAAATTATAAAAAAGAAGAGTCAATTTTTAAACATTGATGAGCATTTAGATTTTGAATCTTAGCAGATACAACAAATTAAATAGCAAAAATGAATGACGCCAAAACTGAAACTAAACTTATGAAATAAAAGTATCAAAATATGAAATAATAGCTATAAAGTATTTTATGACTTTATTAATTAAACATTTTTCATAGTTACATTATTAGAAGAAAAATGTATTTAACAATAATAATACTTATTAATAAACACATTTGAAAACTTAAAAATCAATATGTATTGATGTTTTTATATTTATTAGATGATACACTAATCTTTTAGCTGTATTCAGCATTTTACTGTCTAACGTTTTATTTATGTCTATGTATTATTATTGTATTGTCTTGAGTTTCCTAAATTATAGTTAACTAAAGATTATTTAATTTAATTTAACTATGTAATACTGGTTAATATTTGTGAATATATTATTAATGGCACTTTTATCTATTTAAATGCTAAAAAATCATTAATCGCATAGCTCGACATTAAACACAATTTTGGTCTTTAGATGTCTACCAGTGCTTAATGCGTAGGTTATTTCAAGTATGAAATCGAAATCATAACTTAATGTTTATTTAATTGTATTTAAGTTAGGACTCAACAATTAATAAATAATGTAAACTAGTAAGTCATTAGATTCTTATTACTTTGTAATCAAAATATATTTGTTGTAATTTCAAAATTAAAATTACTTAAACAAATTTTTAGTATAGCATTTAAATTAAAATTCTGAATTAATTGTCTTCGTAACATTTAAAATGTTCTTGTTTTCGGATAAAACATTAAATAGTTCTCTGACCTACGCTAAATCTATTAAAAAATAATATACCTTATACCTTATAAAACTAATATTCTTAATTATAAAATTATATAATTAATTAGTAATTTGAAGAAATGTATAATTAAAGTTATAATTTCTATTACAAAAACTAATATTTTAATATAATACGAGTTAATAACATTGAATTTGAAGCAATATAAAGTCTACCTAATAAAGATAGTATGATCTTAAAAAGCCGTCTATAAGATGATTGTAGTAGATACTAGACATTCTTTATTAGCCGTAATCTTTTTATTCTCCAAACCTTATGTAATTAAATTTACTAACATAACACAAGAAACATGAATAAATTAGTGTAATGTATTAGCATGTATGCCAAATTCTGACGATCTATTTCTTATTTTCGTTATTAAATAGGTATTTATACCAAAAAATATATGTATTGACTTAAGATAAAAATTCTAGTAATTCATGACAAGTATGGGTAGCAATATTGTTTAAATAAATATTACTATAACAATTATACATAACTGATAATACATTTGTGTCAATATTATATTTGTACAACATTTTGAAAGCAACGAACTGATTTTTGTTATACAATATGCATAATACGTATATAATATACATATATACTCGTACATAAATAAAAACAGATAATCTGTAAACAAAAATAATTTATCATGCTATATGTACATATTAATTGCATGACATGTTTATATTTTTTAAAATGAATATAAAGGTTATAAAAATTATTAATAATGAAAGATAAAATTAAAAATGCATTTAAAACGGTTACAAATATTATATGAAATAAAAAAACGTAATATACATATAACAATATAACAATACACAATATAATATCATAATAAAAATGTTAAATGTTAAATCGCTTAATTAGTGAAAAAGTTTTTTTTTTTTTTTTTTAATTGGTCTTTATTTCGGTTTGACGACTTGGCCATTAGCGTTACATAAATTTTCATTATTATAATTACATATTTATATTGCTAAAATATTGTACATATGAATGGAAAATTTAAAAACAAACTTTAATAAAGTTTAAAAGTTTCAACAAATAATAATAAATCATATGTAAATATTTATTTCTATTATTATGATACATAATTTTTAAGTATAAAATACAATTTCAAGTATAGTAGATACTTCAGTTACTTGGAATATTTAATATACACGTATTAAATATAAAATTCTATACTATTGTAGCTGAGAATACTGAAAGTATAAAAGTTTATATTGTATATTTTTATCAGTTAATTTAATAAATAGGAAAAAAGTTACAAACGAATTAAGCCGTCTAGCTAATTAAAGAAAACTACGAAATGAAATCTATCGTGTGAAATCACGATATATTAAAACATAGTTAAAGAAATGATGAGCAACAGGTAATCGCGTGTATATAGTATTATATAGTATTATGCAAGTGTAGGTATCGCCGCTCTTTGAATTTGAAATTGGAGTATAGTACATTTATAGATTTGTCGTATTTTGTTAAAACTAGAAGTAAAAATACAACAATATTTAACATCTGTATTTTAAATTTATTATAAGTTTAGTATGGATAGACAATATTATTAGTTTAGATACATTTTAAATATCGATAAGTTTGTACGAAAAACTAGGTACCTAACTCTTTAAACTTTTCTAAAAGACATTACATATGTTAATTTTTTATGATTCATATTCATTATGAATCCTAGTGCGATATACGTTTTAGAATAAACGCTTACAATAACACTCATTACAACACTATAATTTCAATCCACACAATAATTCGTCATATTATAAAATATGTCATGTCGAGTTTTTGGAAATTGTTTAGTACCTACCTAACTAAACTAACGTTTTAATATCATAATATCCCCGGACGTGCTGTTCTGTGGTTGTCGGTAACTTTTACGTTTACAAAAAAACTTTATTTTCGCTGTGACCATCATAAATTACAGAAAACACCTGGAGGCCAGTGGCTGACGTGGCATGCTTTCCTATACTCGCGCCGACAGGGTTTTGACCCAATTGACCCACCTAAAACGTTTGGTTAAGGTGTCGTGAACGGTTTTCCTAAATGTCCGGTACGTGCCTCCGATTTGTCCACTATACGTTCAAATGCATAGAAGTATATTGACATTTCATTCCCTAAACAAAACCCTCCCCGAGCTTACCTATATATAGTTTTGGATACATCTACGTCATAAAATGCAAATTCATATAAATGTCTATCAAAATGATCGCTCAAAATGTATTGGTAATATATAAAATGGAGAACTGCCATATTAACTTTTACTTATATTTTTATTGGATTACATATAAATTATAGTCATAATTATTACCATTGATTATAAACACATCATATAGTAATATATAATCAATACTATTAGTTATTAAACGTGACAAAATTAAAAGTAGAGTGTTTAGTTATACTAATTTCTAAAAAAAAAAAAAATGATTAATCTGTCTATACATTTGTTTATTTGTTTGTATACCACAAATTAAGTATACTTAATATACAACATAATATTATAGTCTTTAAGTGTTCTATTATAATTTCATCAATCATCATTTAAAATCAATAAAGTAAATCCTTTATGAAAAACAACTCCTGTGACAGCCATAATATAATCCGTTATAAACCATAATGGTCGGTACATCCGAGTAAAATATAAAATACACACCCAAGATAACATAAATTCGTGTCACTAAATATTTTGTGTACGATCATTAGTACAATTAGTTTTGATATAATATGTATAATATATACAATTTTAAGCATGTAATATGATTATAAAATATTTGTAATGTTTGTTTACTAAATTATTTACGTAAAACCATAATATTACAATATACGGAAGAAAATTATGTAGTTTTTAAAATATACAACTTACGATAAATAATTTAAAAGTTAGAGTCGAACAAGACAATTTTAAATATGCTTTTATAAAAGTGTGTGTAAACTATAATCAAAAACTAACAATTTATAAACACGCATTTTACCAAGAATAAAAATTCTAACACCTCAGTATTAACGATAATGGAAATTCAAGAGATGAGAACTTTTGATAAGATTTAATAGAGTAGAAAAAATGATGAAAGGTACCGAGAATAAGACATTTACAAGAAATATAATATATATAATATAAGTAGGTATATAGTCATTTTCTTTCTTTTTTACTATACAATGATGTGAAAAGCAAATGTTATCGTCTTAGTTGTATACTTGTATAGCGCGTTTAAAACGAATATGAAAAATATCACCATAGCTCACACAATCTAAAATTGTATATAATTGTCGTTTATTTTCAAATTTAGTACTCTTATAATGTAGAAAATATTTTTTTTTTTTATATATATAATATATATCTTAAATTTTTTATATAATAATATTATATTTTTGATGATGATAATTTATTTTGATCATCCGAAGAGAATCAAGTAAGACAAAATAAATTTACTAAAATAATTTTAACTGAAATGTATCCTTAATTACTTTTACACTTAATCGGGTACCCAAGAAAGCAAGAAGTTAGTCAAAACCAATAACTCTTTAAGTTGAATAATTCAAAGAAAAAATGTATCTACAATATCGTAAACAAGAAAATACAAAGTTGTACTGAATGAATAACTTTAATAGTATTTCAGCCGAAAATAAATGATCTAAAAGATGAATCGAAAAGCTATGTCTGTAATAATTATTAATATTCGAGTGGTCTACAAAAATGAAAATACACAACTTAACATCGTCCTTATGCTAGTATGTATTAGCAATCTAATAAATATATTGATAAAAACAAAAATTACCATTTTCTATTTTGTAATACTATTAGAAGTATTCCTGGTAACTTAATTTTTTTTTTCATTTAGAGCCTAAGTTCATATAGTTGTTTTTATTCATTTAAAATGATGTACGAGTGTCGAGTACATCGTGCACAGTGTATGTATATATTATATGACGCACTATTTTACCTAAACGCGTTTGTATATAGACTATAAAGTAATATTGTTGATGGATTGTTTTACCCCAAACTTCACGTTGACTGATAACGTTGTGCATTATGCTCCATAAGATAATACACACAATTTAAAAGTATATTTGATAAGCAATGATAAACATAATAATATATACCTACCGATATTACTTTCGATGACTATTACCATATTTAAATAATATTTGTAGTAAATATAATATTATTGTGCAAGCACATAATATACTGAGACTTAGACATCTGATAATATAATACGGTATTCGTCAATTACGTTGAATTTGGGACACTACTTATATAATACACTATATACATATACATGGCGCCGGTACAAAAAGGTATACATCGATTGTGCCTAAGCATTTTTGACATACTGAAAAGGCATATTAATTCAAATAATAAAAAATAATGGTTTTCAAACGTATCTACAAACACAACGCCATATATTATTCATTATAAATTACCACACTTCAGATAAAAATAGGGAATTAAACACGTAAAAACAGATTCGTAGTTATCAAAATCTAAAATCTCTAAACATATTTGTAAATTACAAATTTTTCAAAATATGATCAACGTGCCTTATTATCTGTAAGTTCTAAAACAATGGTAATAGACAATATAGAATATTATACACGTTAATAATATATATTTTTAGGAATCGATCGGTGCAAATTGACATCATACAAAAATTTAAGTATATTACATTCGTAAATCAATAGGCGCGGTTATCGATGTATACGCCTACTTTTTACATATTCCATAATTTTTCCTTCATTGCCTGCATTTTTCGGCGCAATCCGATATATATATATGCACATACAATAACATAACATATACGGTAAAGGTATTTAATATTTTATCGAATACAATATTATGCATGGTGACATTTTCATTACTATATTATACCTATCCCTATCTCGGTTTATTGAATCTTTTTGGATTCGACCGAATATCAATTACCTATATCAAAACCTTATTATAAACAACACAACGATGACCGCGATAATATTATTATTATCGTATACCGTATACTGGCGGGCGGGCAAGGTCTGCGGTATAATACATCCGCGGCGGCTCACAAAAACACACGACAAGGAGGTCCGCACGCACTGCCAACGGTGTCGATAAAATTTGATCGTCTTCCGCCGCCGCCGCTGTAAATCGTATTCGGCTACGTTTTAACGCCACCCCTATAATGGGTATACGTACAATATACGGTGCAGTGGTAGGTGTATATTCGTTGCGCGATCGCGACACCGCGTCTGCTCCGGACTCGCGTGACTTATTATTCCGCCGTATCCGCCGCTGCAGTGTATATATTGTATACCGCGCTATTTATTATAATGTATGTATTGTTTTACAGCCGGTACGCTATATATATATATATACACTATGATATAATACGCGTGCACGCTCTCGGTACACACGACATTTGTATACATTGTCCGACCTATGCGAACCGGCGGCGGCGGCGGCGGCGCGGGCAGTCCACCGGGAACGGCGTGCCCGAGAATAATATAATAAATGGTCCCGACGGGATTTCCGAAAAACCGAACGCCGGCGGAAATCCATCGAGTCGGTCATAGTCGACGTCGCTACAACACACAGTGTGGTGCAACGAGTCAGCTGTGGCGTTCAAATAGCGCGTGGTATATACTAATAATATAACACTGCAGTCTTCGTCCCGGTTTAGTGGTGATGGGTGGTGGTTAGGGGGGGGGGTCGAAGTGGGCGGAGGGGGTGCGACGTGGACACGAATCCCAGACCGGAATGCGCGAAACCATTTCGCTTGACCGACACGCGCAATTAGTATATTGTTATTATGCTCGACACAATATTGTTTTCCGGTATTCGAGAAATACCTACAGATTTTTTTTTTTATATACGTCATCATCTCAGACGGTAACCATCACCGTGTTAGGTATCAACCCCGTTTCGTTGATTTAATAACATCGCCGATCGTTGTTCTATAATAATTATTATATCGAAGTACGTATTTATATAATCACGATTTTGATTTGAGAATATACGTTTAATTTTAACATTAAATAACCAACTCGACGGCATATTATTTGAATGACGTGCTATAATTATATAGGACGATGGTAAAATAAACTATTTTGTACGATAATACATCGAGTCGCTGGTGTCAAACGTATTATTATAACGAACGACTAACGTACCGAAACGGTTATCGTATATTATGTCATCACAGTATTGCTGCACTAGAACATCAGTTATTACGTCCTGCCAAGCCGGCACCAAGGTACCTATATGCAATATTGTTTTGTTCCGTGAAAATGTCCGTTAATGCGCGAATATCCGAGCCGTTTATTTTATTAAAATATTATACTCGCCGCGCGTTAAGAGCATGACTGGTCGCCGGCGGATTTCGCGTCCGTTACACGGAGTTGCAGGCTTCTTATTGGTTTTCCAAACTCCCGTCCACCGCCTACTATGACGAGCGGCGCGGTGGAGAAAGTCTTTTCGGATGCGCGCTGGTTGTGGGGCGTGTTTTTTTTATAGTGAAGTATAAAATTATGAAAACCTATGTGGAAATAAACAAAATTACTCAACTTTTACTATTTATACTTATATTATGCTCATAAGACACAATACAGTTTTTCCTCTTTACTGTCCTCACTTCAGTCCACTAAAGTTTATTAGTGACTATACCATTGGCACATTTTTCAATATTATATCTTTGACCTCGCCGACGATATATAATACCTAATACCCCTAACCTAGGTGAAATATAAAAAAAAATAATGCTTAAAAGTAATAATAATAATAATAAAACAAAGTCTCGTCGATTAAAAGTATCATACATTTCTGTTGAATACTTTTTATGTAATTTTATTTTTATTTTTACACAAAAATAAAAAATATTTTGTCGATAATGTAATGCACTTGTATAAATCAATTTTTACAAATATATTTCACCTTATTTCCTAGTACATTTTTGTAAGCTTAAAATACCGAAAACATTGTTTTGAACTTTTACAAATTGAATATATACAATAAAAACTTGTTTTAATCAATGTTTAGGTTTAAATTACTTTCACATACCACACTTAGCGAGAATACAGCCGGTCATGTGAATATTGAAACTGTGTAAAGTATTTCCACCAGAAAGTTTGTCTGGGTGGCAAAGAACAGTTTCCTTGAAACAACTTTTCCCAGAATTATAGCAATTATTATACTCGATATTGCACACTAATTAAATTGGCTGTAAATCCATTAATAATTACATGTTATAGTTACCTACTTTAAATATTGAAAATTCACAACTGTTCTTTACGACAGTTTACAATGTTATACAAGCATATTTAACTTTATTGAAAAAGAATATATATCAAAAGATACGAGTACAATAAGAAATATGTTTACGATTCTTTTTTTTGATTTTTTGATAACAAAAATATATGATTCAGCAATTGCTATGTGCAACACATACTAAATAAAACATGTTGCACTAACACTACTTTTCAGCTGTTAAATAATAATGATAGATAAATGTGTTTTTCTTTACAAAAAAGTTTATATAAAAGTTGGTGTGTCACATATTGTAGTGAGTGTATAAAAATAGGTCATACACTCATGAGTAAAGAACTTTTAAATATTTCTCAAATGGTTGTTTCATAATACCTTTATATATTTGTATTGAAATACTAAATAATATGCCAAATATGTATAATATATATGACATAGGTAAAACGAAAATTAAAAAAAATTGAAAATTCTCTAAAATAAATTCCTGAGAACACCACTCAAAGCTGGTTTAAACTCCGGGTTGCTTATATACTTCTAAGTTCTAACCCGCCTTCAGCCACGAATTCGATATTCTGATTAGTAGCGTAACACCCAAAACAATACATAATATAATTATATTACGGCCATTATATAGACTATGGCTATAATGGTACAAGAATTAGTTGTTTAAGTAGATGTTATTACTTGTAAACAATCCGCTATATCTTACCGATATTTTACTATTTTACCCGGACATCTGGTAGATATTTTCAATTTAAGTATAGGTATATACTTGTGATATTGCATTTTTTACCGACAATGAAATATTCTAGTTAAAAAAAAAAAACGCTTATGTGACAATTTAAGATTTTATATTATAATAAAAAAAATATAACCTAAAAATAAAGTTCATAGTTCTCAGATTTCATAAAAATAGGTACATGCGATAAATACATATTATACTACGTACCCGTGCCAAATCTGAATTTATTAATCGAGAATGTTCGATTGTCCTAAATCACGATTCAATAATTGCGTATAAAAAAAATAATTGAAAAGGTTCATTATTATTTTTTTAATTAAAAACAGACAACAATATAATAAGTGAAGTAAGTGTTGAGCCTATTTGAAGCAATAAGAGCATATTTCCTCGTTGGCAATTATGTACCGACAAATACGAACTGTAAGGGATTTTCACAACGTATAAGTTGATATTTTTATATATAATATAAAAAAAATCTTTGCTTAATGACTTCCGCAATTCCTCAGGAAAAATAGACTACCACTACAAGAAATTTACTACCTTTTTTATCGTAGTGATGAACATTTTTTAAATTTAATCTCTATACACTAGCACATATTATCACAAGTAATTATGAATACTAGTAATATTATATGCATTAAATTGGTCAAATTTTTTCGCATTTTCCCCTACGAACACTGGAATCTGAGTATTATTTTCGTAAATAAAATTAATAATACTTAGAATATATAATAATACAAAATACATTTAATCTGTCAGCTGAAGCAAGATGCAAGACCGTACAACTACTATTTTTGTCAGGCCAGTTTAATAGGACGAAGTTTAAAATACTTAAATTATTATGTGTATTTCATTATTAAGTTATATAAAAGTTTACGATTTCTTTGTAATTTTACAATAACAAAAATATGCAATTAAACATGAATTATAATTTAGATTATACGATTCAGTTGTACATTTTATTGAACGTAAATAATAAAGAAATTTTATGTATACATAATATATAATATATATTATTAAATAACGTCGAAAAAAATTGTGTTTTAATAATATTAAGTTAACATGACCATGTCAGGAAAACTTTATTTTAATAACTATATACAATTTACATATACTTATAATAGTAAAATAATTTATAAGTACTTAATTTATTGTCAACCATCAGTTTTCTTTATCAAAATTTTTTTTTAATTATTTTTATAACACCGAATAAAAATTAATGTTAATACTTTGGATATGTACCGCACACTGAAACATAATCATTTCAAGAATTATTAAAATGTTAGAAAAAAATAAACAATAATTATAATATATTACTATTACTTCATTTTTTTTTTCAAATAGGTAAATAAATTATTATTATGTTGATTTTTCAAATAATAATATAAATTGTATTCCATTTCAATTTCCATCACAAACAAGTTCATAACAGAACCCTACAGTAGTACCAAATCCAGAGTAATATTTTAAACGTTTGTACATTAATATTATTTTACTAGAATAAAAAAACTTTTTTTAACGAAATATAACCAACGAGTTTTATTGGTTTTGTCGTTTATTGTATATTATAGTTTCTACGCTGTTTTCACGGTTGTCTCGAAAAATAATAGGGATTTTACAATTTCGGTAGCCTCAATGCACAATTCATATATTGAATTTTATCTCTTGGCTATACATGAATAAATTGGATAAAAGGTTTTCAAAAATATGATATACATACATAGTTTATATACTAATATACTTATACGTTGTAAACAATATTATATGTAATACAATATGTGTTTTAGCCTATAGGTGAAAATGGTGAAAGACAATAATCCACATATACAATTTAGAATAACAGTAATCGTGTTTACAATGTGTATTAAGTTGCATTGTTGTATGTACGTTATATTTACATCACCTATACATATACTGTATAGTAATATTTTCATATTATATGTTGTAATATGTATAAATTAAAAATATATAGATTGTATATTTATTTAAATAGAATATTTTGAAAAACACGTAAAATGTATTGACCTTAAATTTCCCTTTAGGTAAAAATAAATGGTGTAAATAATTTACCTAAATCTACCTGTAGGTCGATTTAAGTTCATATAAACCTATAATATGTTTCTGATGTATGTCTATATAAATATATTATATTTATGTACCGTGTACAAAGGAACTTAATAATAGTAACTTTTAAACCTCAAGGATTTAATATGTATTTAATGCATGATGACCCCGTTCTTATAGAATTAAGGTTTTATTATTTTATCTATTTATCTGAGAAACTATAAAATTATTTTAACAAAAGTTCGAAATCGGTTTTTACGCTACCCACCTTAACCTTAAATGTTGTGTGGATATTTAGAACCACCATTCTAGTTACATTATAGCTTTTGAAACTTTCAACTATTAATAACCATAGGCTTTCGCAAGCACTTATTTAAGTAAAATTTTAACATAACTAATATTTCTTGTTTAAATAAATTGTTATAGAACTAACCAATAGATAATTTCAGTATAAGATTCATGTACATTTTTTTAAATTCGGAGGTATATGTTTTACATTAAGAAAACTAATTTTAACTAATAATAAAAATCGAGAAAAATTTTTATGAAATAAATAAGACAGCGAATAATTAATAAAACAATAGTATGGATAAATATGATTTTCTACAAACATTATGCTTAATATAGTACATTTATTTATTTGAGTAACGATGATATACAAAATTAAGTAAGTACATATCTTATTAAATATAACTTTAACGTGAACAATAAACAAATACAAATTGTTTCACAATTATTATAATGTTATTAATAATGTATGCATCATACATTCATACATGCATAAGTATATAAAAGATTTATAGAAAATTCATAGAACAAATAGATACGTATAGTTTAGGATACTTAAGTACTCGTACTTCGTATTTCATACAGAAAAGTAATTTAACAAAACATATGGTCATCGTATTTTAGCTCATAGAATACAAATAATAAAGTTTAATATTAATTTATAGTTATTAAAATATTATAATATATACATTATACAAGTTGACATTGGTACATATGTATAAAAATTGAACTGAATTATAACTTATTAGATATCTTAGAAAAAGAAATGAAAAGATATTGGAAAATAATGTAGGGATACCATTTTGGATCAAAATACACTGCTAGTTGACATAATATTTGATTTGTTAAACAAATCCTCTTAATCGTGTGCGGTCATTATTAATTGCAGCTCGTGTTAGATGACAATTAATCAATATGGAAATGCCGAAAATAAATCAAAGTAATTAATTTTAATTTTGTACGACTGCCGCGTCGGCATCTACCTATCTGTTTCACTTGCTTTTATATTATATCTACCTAATTTACGAGGGTGCGCGACCGGTCTGTATCATAGAATAAATCCATATCACCAAAAACCAGCACACATTAATTAACTTACCAAATCGATCTGGTTGAGAGCCAAACGGTGCCCTATAGGATACGATGGGAGGGCGGAGAAGAGAAACACAGATTTTCTACCTTAAAATGCTATAGGAACTAATTTTTACCCCGTTTCACCTTGTCACTTTTTATTGTTTTGCTTTGTTCTCATTTGCCACCGACCAATTTTAAAAGTTAATTAACCTTTGCGCCTGACAGAGACCATTGTTGTTTTGTTTCGAAGGTAATAATGAATAAAGAACACGAAAGCTTGAACAATTAAAGCTGTCTCATGGCAATGCAATGACACAGGTACACTAATAAAAAAAATAATATATATAATATTATTATAAGGACCACCTGTTACGAAATTCTATAGCCAATATGCGATATTCCGTGGGATGTTCTGTTGTTTTCATATATCTTATTTCTTCCTACACACAATGACAATACCATTTCTTACCGAAATAGGGATGAAAGGATTTTGGCAATTTATTGGGACAACGATATATAGGCATACACACGTCTTATCGGTTCGAAAATTAATACAATAAATTAATCGGTACAAAATGCAATCTGTTGGCTCGTGGTACACAGAAAAGCAACATTCTATAGACGGCATAGTGATTACGATATTTCGTACATTCATTGCGAACAACTAATATTCAATTTATTATCGTTGAAAAACGCTATCAGACAAAGATTTAGATCAATATAGTACAAGATCACTAACTTTTTATTTTTCTTTATATTCGATAATAATGTTTATACCGATAATAACATAAATAATATAGGTTATTTACCTATGTAAATAATCAATGCTTTTTTTCACTGCAATTTTAAATTCATATTGTTTGTATTAATTATATAATGAACAGAACATTACATATTCATAAAACCCAGATTTAATTATATTTGATAGTCACAAGCGAATTTATTATTTTATATTATTATTATTATAATTGTTATTTTTTTATTTTTTATTATAATTTTTTTTTTGCACTGACTGATCATAGTAGTAGGTAGGCAGTTCAATTTATTATTATTATTATTATTATTATTATTGTTGTTATTAAAAAGAAATAAAACAATCTGTCCATACATACATTGATACAATAAGTTATTGTAGTAACAATATTTACAATAATAACATAAGTTTTGTGATAGAAAAAGTTACCCATTGGTAATATCTTTCAATATTATATATTTATGTGTTTAGTAATGGATTTTTTTTTTAATAATAATAAATTAATTAATAAGAAGAAGTCATTATTTGAGTTTATTTTGAATCTTTAGGAATAGCTGGCATGAATTATATAGTTAGAGTGTGTTATTTAAGTTAGACGGTTTAGGTTAGTTTTATGTGGAATCGTTTATAATAAAATATTGTAAGTTAAGTAACGATATGAATTTTATGTTTTTGTAAAGTGTATGCCATATAACCAGAAAGATCCATTTTTTTTTGTCTAAATTATAATATAATATTAGGTATATGCTTTTCATTGCATATTTTCTTATTTTTTTTTTAAATTTGTTTTCTAATTTTTATTATTGTTCAGATATACAGCAAATACACAACTTTTATAATTTAATATCTTAAAGGTTAATCTTATATTTAATAATTGTTATTGTCATAATACGTTTTAAAATAATAAGCAACAAGTAAGGTTATAATTAAGTGTAAACAATGTGATCTTAGAATATAATATAAACAATACAAGTTATTCGACTCATTATAAATTATTCCAACAAAACGTAGTTAAGTGAATAAGGAAAAATATAATTAATCTTTGTCAATCATTAATTTCTTTACTTTCCTACCTTTGAAACTTAAAAAAAATCATACTTTAAAGTAGAATACCTAAGTTCCAAACTTTTATTTATAATTAGGATAAAATATTTCTTAATATAATTAATTATTATACTATAACATACAATTATTTAAAAATAACGATTATCATGTTTTTAAGAAATTTGTTTAACTTTATTTTTCATACATGTGTAAATTTATAAGGAGTTAATGAAAACCTTTGCTTTGCTTTTAATATTCTCCTAAACATGTCCATGCTAAATGTATACTTGTATTCATATTTTAAAGATAATTTTACATAATTATATAACTGACACTTAAAATTTAAATATTTATTTATTTGTATCACATATTTACGACTTACATCCCGCACGACCATACATAGTATGAAATGTTTAGATTAATATGAAGTATTTATTCAGAAATTTCAATCTAATACTCTATTAAGTGTTAATTATTTAAACAATTATAACCATAAACTTTGAAACATTTAATAATAGGTACCTACTAAAAATAAGATTATATCATCTAAACAAAATAACAGTTATCCGTATAATATCGAACATTTATTATTTCAGATATCTTCATAAATGTTATTGTTTGATCTTTAAACTATGACACAATTTCAAAGAACTTTGAATGTACAATAATATATAGAATAATACTTTTTCAAATATAAACGTCAGGTGCATTAGTTAATTTAATTAATTATCTAATTAAATGTACGAATAAAACGTATTTAATTAACTATGATATCGTTTTAATAAAAACATGTATAATGTAATAAATAAGGTATACTAATAAAATATTTAACACGGTGTAATACAAATAGTTATTAATGACAAAGAACATTAAAAAAAAGTTTTCCAACTGGTAAAGGAACATTATTTTATAGTAAATATTATATGTAATTGATAAGTATATTGCGTATAAAAAATTATAATTTCAAAATTAATAATATAACTGTAAATCTGATCGTATAGAATAGTTCCACTGCTTCCCATAAAATAATTCACTGCACGTAAGCATTATGTCTTAATAATATTATACATATTTAATACAAAATATATATACGAAAACATAATTAAAATAAATTTTATGACATTGATAATTCTGAATAAATAATTCGTATGTCAAACATGTAAGTTATTAGTAGTTGTTTATACAATTTTATATACTATTATAATAAGGTTCAATAAATAATTAACAAAGTGTTCAACTTTAAATTTTTAATGTAAAATTTAATGAATGTTTTGAACGTCACGTTTTAATACGCCTTTCGTTAGTAAAAAGTAAAAGCAACATGTTTAAAAATAATAATAAATATGGAAATATGGACTGACATAATTCTGTATGTAAGTTATCGTTGATAAATAAAATATTAAATACAAAACACTTAATAGTTTAATTATTACATTTTGTAATATATTTACGATAATTTTTAATAGTTTAAAAATATCAAGTAAGTAGGGGATAGGCACATATTTTTAACAATACTTCCAAGTTATTATTAATCATTAGGTAACCTACTTAATTTTATTACTTAAACTTCTAACACTCAAGAAAAAATGTATATACATATCATATATTTCTATTTTTATCGAATAACCATATCAATGATCGAATTAGTACAGTTCTAACTTATATTTATAATCTGGAAATCACTAATTACGATGGCAAAGAGGTAGCGTGGTTCAACTAACGAGAACCTATATATATGTATGTGTACCTATATCTTTTTTAAACTTTTAACTATTCTCCTTTTCAACCATACGTCAGCTTCCCTAAGGTGTTTATCAAAAATGTATATTGACCTCACAGAATACTGATGATAATAATATTATATTTTTCAAAATGTTGACAATAAATGAATAAAACAAAACCAATAGTCAAAAAAAAATATCAATATATTTTTATATATAATGCAGCTGATGGGGGACCCCCATTTCTCGTGCCCCCATTGGCTACATAACTCTGTTAAGAAAAAAATTGTTTGTTACCACCAACGTTTAATCAAAGTCTCCTTGCCACTCGACAATAAAAAAAACACAAAATATATACGAGTAATATAATAGCAGTTGATCGAGTTTTTCATAAATATAAAAATCTTTTAAAAATATTTAAACGATTTTTTTCACATTGTACACACTACAAGTAACGTTTAATAATAGCAACTATAACAGTCACTTTTATTTTGTATTATTGATATTAAAATATTATGAAATGTGTGTATGTGTGTAAACTGTCTACTGTGTATAGTATATGTATTATGTATATACACACAATTACAAGGAAATATTTTTAACGTAAGTTTTATAATTAAAAACACATTTTGCCCACCTTTTTAATCTGTAAAAACTGAAAATATACTTCCATTTTCATACTAAAATTCATAATTTAAAATGAGTGAGATGATTGGGAGCAGTTTCGATTAAAGGTAAAATTAATGAAACTGTTATATCGGGATGTAGGGTGAAAGTACAAAGGATATTTTACAAAAGAGGTAGTGAACTGGGATGATCACGAAAGAAACAATAGGTGTGAGGATAGGGGGACAAAAAGAGAAAGATGTGATAAAAAAAATATATATATATTATATATACATACATACACATAACGGGTTATGGGCGAGTGAAAATGATAACGCTACGAAGGATTATAATACAGAGTGAACTAATTCATAAGTCTTCTTTAAAATAATCAATTAAGACTGAAATTATGATTATGTCATAATTAATAAGTTTCTAAATTAAATTATAAGTAAAGTAATTAAAATCTTAAAATAATATTATAATATATAAACATATTAATATACAATTCCAAATGAATAGAATAAATTTGAATTGTGATCGAATTTCATTAACATTGCTTTAACTGTAAAACCGAGTCTATTTAAAGATTATTATATTATATTATACATCAATCAAATACCAAAATAATTCTTGAGAATATTAAACAAAACGTTCTGTATCATATATATATATATATAAACATATTTTATAATAATTAATATTATTCTTTCATATTATTATTTGTTATCTAAACAATTCAAGAATGTATTGAATAGTTTGTTTTATCTTTATTTACATCGTTGTGAAAGCAAGTTGGTAAATAAAGTTTTATTATTCTCGACATAATTAACATTTATTCTTATTATTCAAATTACCGATAGATTAAAATGAACATAAGCTCAAATAAATATTATAACGTTGTTCACAACTATACCAACAATTAATGATACTTTTAAAAAATAAATGTTAAAGCATTTATCATTGAATTCTTTTATCAAATTGTTTGTTTCTTAAATTGATGTTTGATTTTTAAAAACAGATATGCATTATAAAATAATGTATTTCTCAAAAAAAACATAATTTCCCTTTCGTTCTATGTTCTATCTTACTATTATATCAAATTTTTAGAGCATAGATCGTATTTAGTATCTTTGTATTTAAAATGATAATTTCATAGTTATTATAGAATTAGGTTTACTTTCTTAATTATTTTATTTCACTATAGTATCTGACCAACCTGCTTTAAAAATATATAGAAATATAAACCTTTATTAATTGGTGACATAAATAATAATGATACTTATGCATAATTTGAACTTCCCTAATTTCGTTGCATAAAATTATTCTATAACTTTGGCGTTTCATTTTCTATATAGTAGGATAATGAACTTTCTGTGATCTCGTAATTTAAATTATTATTCTATGATAACCATAAAAAATATATTTCATTATTTTATGCAGACCCGATGTTCTTAGTATTTTAAATAAAGTTTTAATGATTGAAATATGCTGAATTGTTAAGTTTTATATTTCAACTTTGTAATCCACGAATTATTAGTATTTTTATTTTTTGTATTTTTGCCCCTGTATATTTTAACGACGTGCAATCAGTAAACTTAAGCACGCTAAATTAATCTAAAAATTAATATTAGAATAAAAATAAATGTTAGAGTTTAACATTACTGTTGTAAGTTTAGATATCTTTGGAAAGTGGAACAAATTCGAATCGAGTCAAATGTTTGAGTAAATTTTCTCAAATGGATTTTATGCTTGAGCACAGAAACTTTTTTTATATATTTTTATAGTAAAAACAAATTTAATGTGTATGGTTGAAATCGTGGAAATCAGGCAATGCAATTTTAAAGTGAAATCTACTAGGCGTTATTTATTAAATATATTATACTGAGCTATTTACGATATATTAATTAAGAACTATTTGTATTCAACACACAATTTTTGTATAATATCAGTAATCACCTAATATTTATTAAGTATTAGTTATTTAAATAGTTGTTTGAAATAAAATTAAAATTAAAATATCTTTGACAATTTGAGTGGCCATAAAATAATATCATGTTTCTAAATATTAACCTATCAACACAATTTTTGCAATTTTACATCATTCAATTAAATTACAGTTGAATACCAATTAAAATTATACGTTCTTAGACATTTTAAAGATTATTATAATAATATTAGTTAACTTAGTATTCACCTACAGTGTTATTTCGAGCATAATTTTAATGTCTATTAAAATGTACTTTATAGTATATGTAATATGTAATTGGACTTTGCCCGTAATATTTTGAATAAATAAAAAAGTCCACAGTTTTTCTCTGCTATTTTCTATACATTTATAATCATCTATATACTCCATAATCAGTAACCACTTGACATTTCCCTTCGAGCTCATATATATCTACTGTTGTAGGTGTAACACTGTAACATTTTTCTAATACCTATTTTATTTAAGCTTATCATAATTATTTGTTTATCGAAATATTATAGAATTTAAATACAACTATGGTTTTATATTTTTTCACAATAATAATAAATGTCAAATATTATTGATATTATCCACTTCTTATTATGTTTATATTTACTAGATAATTGTTAAACAATAAATGTCAAGATTTAAATTCATAAGTTAATAATTTCTATACAATTATCTTCGTTACTTAGTAAGAAAATCGGATATATGTTAACAAAAATAATACAATTCAACAAATAAAAAATTTTAGTATAAAAATTATTTTTATAAAATGTAATAATACGAATATACGATTATTGTTTAATTAAAGTATCAAAACAATTATAGGTTTTAGGTCCAATTATACGACCGTAATTGATTAAAAACATAGATTTAAGAATGAATCCAAAATGTATTCTTCATTTTCAAAAATTTAAGAGTAAAATTGTTCCTTTTTGAAATTAAAAAATTATAATTATTAAACATTCAGTAAATTATTGTCCTCTTATAATTTTAGTGACAGGCATGAGTCAAGAACAAATAATTGTTTGACCCGTATCATAACATTGACCCTTGTCAAAAACCTTGGTTAACTATTTCTGTGGAGGATACGTCCTTTAATTTGATACCATCAGTTTCAATAGGTAACACTGACAACGTTTTTAGATGCATCCACTGAATTCCAGTATTTTACCCACTACCTAATAATTCACATTTATGATGTTTGTAAAAAAGGAGACATTTCATTTCCTTCATCTTGACAAATTACAGAAATATTCATTGTCAAAATAAAATAAATATATCTATATTATTAAGGGCTATTATTGTTAGAGTTGAAAATTAAATTGAATATTTGTATAAATTATCAAATACAATAAATTATTGTTATAATCACACATAAAATCATTATAAAAATACTTATTTGGGTTTATATTTTTTATTGGTATAGTAATATTATCAACTAATTAATTCACATACGTTCTACTTATTAGTTGTACTACCATAAATCAAAATAATAATATATGATCCAACAATTATAACTAACATGTACCTATATTTTCAAAAAATGAAAATAAATAAATAAAATCTAATTTTTACGTAAATTCTATGGAAGTATGTAAATTTAATACTAAATATTTGATTATTTAAATCATATTTTGATTTTGTTGTTTGGTAAATAAATTTATTAAAGTAATAGTAAATAATTAATTTTAATAATAAATCAAACAAAATACACACATAATAATATAATAACGCCTAATAAATTTTTTTATTTAGTGTTATTATTTAAGACTATATAATAGGCTTATGATATATTATCGATTAAGCCTTAAATATTTTATTCTCAAATAAAATATAAAGTTTATATTATATATAAATTTAAAAAATATTAAATTATGTCCTAAATTACAAAGTAATTTTGTATTAGATTTTGAAATTCTAATGAAAAGGTTTAATTTTAATTTGATACGTCTTAGTGATTTCCTAAAATGTTTATTTTAATCCTGTTTGTGGTAATATTATCGAAGGAAGCATTCTTCCTGTTAGTATATGGAATATAAATATTTAAACCACCTAATGCATTTTGTTGATAGAATCTAAAATAGTAATTTGAAGATCCACTTCCATAGACTGCAGATATTGTTCAACAGTGAATGAGTCAGTAATGACTTTCTGCACTCATCCTCGTTGAGATAATAAATAACCTCTCATTTACTCGATTGTTTTCGATTGAATTTGCATTAGGCATTATCATTAATTATTTAGTTTGAACGAAAATAATACATACATGTTGGATTTGTTATATACTTTATTGTACTTAATTTACTTTATTAACAAATAACTAAATTATTTTACCAACTAATAATAATAATGTTATAATCATAACGTATTTCACAATTTTTAAATTTTGATAAAATTTCTTAAAATGTTAGAAGGTATTAAATATGGATTTATAATAAATCTCTTTAGGTTTTAGCAATAATTTCGACTTCTGTATACTTCAACAGCATAATACGTAATACAATATAATAATATGTTCTTTTATCCATTATATACAATTATGACAATCGGTCATAACATTGATGTATAACATTATTTATGAAATATATTTTTAATTGCATCAATTTAATAACAAAATATATTACAAATATAATACATAATATAGTTTATTGAAATAAAATCATTATTTTAATAATTCGTATAATGTAACTTATACGTAGCAAATAAATTAATCCTTATATTTACTTATTTCGTTCCTTTTATCTTCCTATATAAAATTACACGAAGATTTTAATCCACACCTATATAGCTATGAGAAATATTTAAACATTAATCTATTTATTCAATCAATTGGTTTATACTTGTACAGTTATATAGAGCTTAGCACGTCTTCTTGATGAATCAAATTATTATTTAACAAACAGGTTATCCTGCGAATAACGTATGTGAGTACAATGTACCTAACATATATTGTTAATATTATAAAACTGTTATAATACGATGGAGAATAAGTAAATTATACATTGACATTTTGTTTATAATGATTTTACTTGTTATTAACTCAACAGGTTTTGAAAACTTATAAAAAATTTGTAATTAATATTTTAATCATTAATTAATTTCTAATGAATCTGGCTTCAGACAGTGGTCGTGCCAATAAATACAACATTATACTTCGACTCTTTTCATTTTTCAATCAAAATAAAATCAATATATTTTTTCAGTTATTTTGACACATTTATTTGTATTAATGATCATTATGATGAGATATTCCACTTTGAAGTGGATGCGCCTCAGTTTGTTTTATTATTATTATTATTATTAATCGGCGAAACTGTTTGTGATACAGCTGCAGTTAAATGCTAATCACACAAGATCGGCGGCAAAAAGATAAACTGAAAAAAAAAACGAACAGACCAAACTCGACGTCCAGTACCGACATTATTTCCATCATAAAAAGTGTAGTCACGATGTAGACGATTTAAGATAGGTACACTATGCCCACAAAGCCGTTTTCGCCACACAATAGATAGACAAATAGATAATAATATGAACTTGCATTATTCAAATTTCAAACAGTGTTATTAATCGATGTAGTGGCGAGCACTTAGTGTTGTTGGCGTTGTTGCTTATCGCGTCGTGTATATTATACAGTAGTCTACTACTCGCCACGATATCTGCCGGGTCAACTGCACTAACCGTATAGCGCGTCACCTACAACGACGCGGCTGGTCCTCGATTACATCTTATATAAATAATAATGCGCCGGGCAGCTGTCCCTCTTTCCAAACATCACCGACGGGGCGGAAGTGGCAGCTTTCACAAAGGCGCCGCGGCAACACCTTCGCGAGAACGATAGAATTTTAACGAACGCTCTTAACGCGTGTGCTCGACAAAACAGTATAGTGTGTATGTTTATCTCCGTCGTCGTCGGCGTATCTCGGCGGCGGCCGTGGTCCGTGTGTACAACAGTGAGACAGAACAAAATACTCGAACAAATGACTCACTTAACGTTGACGTCTCTATCTCCGTATAAAAGAAGCCGAAAGAAGTGGCGGACAGCGTAAACATCGGAGAAGCCCTATATATATTGACCTATTAGGTATAAGACACATGCGGATTACGCGATTCCTATCTACTAAAAACTATATAATATAATACGGTTTGATACGGTCGTTGTGCGCCCGTACAGCAGTTACTAAAATTAAACCTCTCGTTGCGCCGGAGGGGGAATACGACCAAAAGTCGGTTTAGAGTTGTCCTCTTATTTTTTTTTTCTCCCCCGACGGTTTTAGATAGGTATATGTAACGCTGATCCCGCTGAAGAGGCTTATTCGTCTGTTGCTGCAACTCTAATCACACGTTTCTAAAGTTTTTAAAATATTGTGTCCTATTCATTGGTTTTATTGTTGAAAGATTGGAAACTGCATGTGATTTTAATCTTTAAGATTGATGAATCCATTTCGTATATTTGTAAATCATTTTTTTTTTTTAAATACTACTCACTGATCATATGTGTATAACAGAAACGCGTCTTTTTTTTCAATTAAAATTCAAAATACTTGTTTAATCTTTAAACTGCTGTCGTTTGGTATGGTAGAAAATAAATACATAAATCTTAATTAATGTTTACTGTGGGTATTGATAGAAAAACCACTTTATAAATGTATTATACAATTGAAATAAACTTTAATTATACACCTTTTACTTGCAGTAGGTATAATTTTTTTTCTAATTTATAGCAATTAAAAACTTTAATTTGATGGTTTTTCGCAAAACAATCAAAAAATCAGTTAATTCTTATTTTAACGTTAAATTAAAATATATTTCGCAGAGCACTTCCACTAAATTATGTTGTTTCAATATAATACTATTTCAACTACAACTGGGACAAATTATACCAATCGCCTTAGGAAAATATTTCACTAGTGAGGAACATAATATGAAGATTTTAGAGCACTATTACTCGCGTGATCAAAAAGACCACACGTCACAAAACCCTGCAATAACTTTTTCGCGTCGTTAAATGTTTTAAATTATGGTATAAAAATAATTTTTTTTTCTTAACTTTGGTCATTAACAAAATTGTTAAGGAAACATGAGAAACACTCAAGATACTTAATATTAAATTTGTATGGTGTTTTACTTACAAACAGCCATGATTAATTAAATTACATTAAAAGCACTTTATATGAGAAGATTTACTTTGGTTTGTTTAATAAATATATTAGACACTTTCTCAACCAGAATTTTAGATCTTTGTATTATCTCTAGGGAATAATTTTGGTTTTTTACACTTTAAACTTTTTATTCCGAGCTTAATAAACGTTTACTACAAGATTGGGTACTTGGATTCTTATTTAATATATGACGCAACAAACACTGTAATAAATAAAATATATGGACCTCATATTATATACGAATACGATGCACCAACTACCTTTTTATAGGTACCTATTCTTGGGAAAAAATGGTAATAATTTAGCTCCCAAATATTATTATTGACACTAATATTAAACACAAGATTTCATAAAAGTAATTAGTAAAACACAAACAAAAGCAAACTGTAAAGTATAAATATTATATCCTTTAACTTAACCAGCACATAATTTTGTAGTCACTTTATTAATATTTCTCATTTGTTTTTATTTTTGTACATAATGTTCGCCGTGTTATTGTATATTAGATGTGTAATATGTCTTTTCAATGAAAAATTAGTCATAATAATGTATGTAGTAAATAATTTTATACTAAAAACAATTATAAGCGAGATTCTATCCGTCCGTATTACAAAGTATAATATGTTATGATATATTTATTATGTATTGCTATTACAGTAATTTATTTGATTATTAGTTATACAATAAGTTGAATTACATTTTGCATTGAAACATTGTATTTTAAAATTTTATTTTTTTTTATAGCTATTAGCATAAACTATGATAGCTCAACAATCACAAAAGGTGAAAACGAAAAAAAAAAGTTATTTTAAGTATAGAATATAATTCAGTATAATAACGAATAATATTTTTAAATTACGACAAAATAACTAAAATCGTTATTCTTTGTTTAAATTACCTAATTTTGTCCAAATTTAAATTTAAAAATGTTTATAAAAAAACTGTTTATATATTTATTTAGACTTTTTTTTTTTGTTACTGCATACTAGTTACATAAGAGAAACTTTGTATTACATTTTCTATTCATAGCTATAATTGAATATTTTGTACCTTTTTAGCTACAAAAATGTGCCTATATATCTTTAATGTTTTCAAAATAACTATAATAAAAACTTATGAAGAACCTTGTCTTATATTTTCAAACTTTTTGACTGAGCAAAAAAATATATTGTCGACATGTATAGAATAAAAATAAAAATAAAAAACTACATATGTCTATAAATACCCCAAAAAGAATCAAAATAATACTTAGAAAATTATGCCATGTGTGGATTGATAGTATTAACATAGTATAAGCACATGGTAAAAATTTCAAGTATTTACGATCTTCATTTTTGTGTTCAACAAAAAAAAATCGAATTTGCCGAGTAAGCATAGTAAAAATTCCAGTTTTTCTTAATTTTAGATTCTGATCAGAGTGATAAATATATTCAATGATGTGTGTGTATCAAGTAGTTAATTTTCAAATTTGGGAAATTAAAATCATATTTTACAAAATAAAAAATTAAGAAAAAATGGGAATTTTTATGCAAAACCAGTTTTTGATAAATTCGAATTTTGTTTTTTGATTGTCATTCAAAACATTTAATTTGTAATTTTGTATTATAGAATGATGCATATTCTTTCACCCGTTTAATATAACTATTATATAAAAATCAGTTTTTATTTTTTGATTATAATTCAAAAACGAATACTCTATTTATTTAAAATAGATATTTGAAATTTTCAAGTACAAAATACATATTATGTATAATTTTTTCTATACGAAAAATAATTTTCAAAATATTTTTTCTCTTTTTGTGCTATTTATAGGCATTTAAAATTTTCCATTTTATTTAGATTTTTATAATATCGATAAAAAATTTGGTTTAGCACAAGGTTGATTCACCCATCAGGTTAAACCAATCGATAGATGGGTTACTAGATTTTATCAATGTGTATATTGTATATTTGCGCAATGGGTTTTACAATCACCGTCCTATTACGAAGGTATAAATAGCATATATAGTATAGCCCCTAACAATAATTCCCCCAAACCAATCTCGTTTTCTTGTCAGATCTCCGAGGCCCTAGGGTAACTAGTAACCATCATAAATATACATTTCCGCTAGGGTACTGTACTACTACCATCGAATAAACGATTCAATAAAAGTCTCAGCAGCGCTCACTAAGGTCACCTCTACGTGTACGTACATTATTTTAAAATAATAGTTTTAACAATTACTACATAACTTTAAATTTTAATTAATTAACAATAAACTTTTCGGTAAAACCCAATAAATTAAAAAACAAATAAATATTAGTTCCGCCACAAAAATGAAATATGTTGTTTTGCCATAAATAAATATGAAATAAAAAGTCGCATTGTTATCATATTGTTTATAATGTAGTAAACAATGTTATGTAACCTATTGCAAAAATATCATTGTTGTTTTTTTATCATAAACGCCACGAATGCATTTTTAAAATAAAAAAAAAATACCTAATAATTATTATTTAGCATTTTTATGTTTAATATATCTACTCCATTATAATGAATTACCAAAAACCGTATACTTCTACACGACTATAATATAGTTAAATATTATAGTGTAGACATAATGTACCTATACCTATTTAGAATACTTTGAAATCTATCTTATTCTTTAATTCGTTGAAACGTTTAAAACGATTAAATAATATATTTTATTGATATAACAAAAACCATGATTATATTATAGGTGTATTCGATTATAATAATAATTCCGCGGTCCTATTGTTTACTAGACGTGACAGCTACTCGTACAAGCGAATGTTGGAAATGTCCCAAAGGTCCTGACGAGCGGTGCGAATTAGAAATATATTATACCTATATTATATTATTATTCCCTTCTAATCAACTAGTGATTTAGATCGGTGGCAAACAGGAACAATCAGTGACACGACCCTTTTCGTCCGTACCCACGTTTATACGGAAACGGTTTGAACAGTTGTAGTTGAACGTTAATATACTGATTCCACTGTGTACGAAATTATACGACAATCATATTCACGTGATAAAATCGTATCAATTTTAAATATTGTACATAGTTTTTGTTTATACATAATATACACATATCTGACTTATTCTGGCGTCATTTTTTTTTATAAAAGGTTTTATATTTTATTATATGTAGGTACCTGAAATAACGACCACGATGTATTTTTTTTTCGTTCCTGCGTATAATGTTTCTCGACCCCTCGTCCTCGGTCCACTTATTTTCTGCATTTACGATTAATTTTAATCTTTAATTACGAAAAACAGTCTTACATCATTTTTAATTCATTTAAATGAAATTAAGTTCCAGAAGAATGACTCTACTCATATTTTACCCCTTTCTTCTAAATCGACTCTCTTGTAATTTGGTTTTTATTTTTAATTGCCATTCTCACTTTTTAAACAAAAATCCTTTACAACACCTAGATTAATATATATTTAAAGAAAAACTTTTACTGTTTAAAAACAACAGGCAAAATTGTAATTTTCAGTAAAATATTAAAAGTAATACTTAATAGTATAATATTGGATATAAATCATATTATTTACAAATAATTTAAAATATTATTACTATTTATAAATGTATGTAAATAGATGGAAAAAAATATTCTTCTATTAACAGTTAACATGATTCTGCAGAGAGCCGTAGGATATCTGAGTGAGAATTTCACATACTTATCGGTTTATTATACCAGCTATTAAATTATTTTAAATGATTCAAAAAATAATATTCCTGGACACGACACTTTTACCATAATTATCTAAGTATTAAGTATTACTTTAAGAACAACACAATATTAAACAAATATTAGACATTTCTGGAACGAAATATACTCAAGAATATTCTGAATATTCAATAAGTAGGTACATCAGTTGTAATTTCTATTTTTAAATTGATAGTTTAAATTATTAAGGCGTGAAAATGTATTATAAGATTGTTTGAATAATATATTAACTGTAATAAAAAAACCTCCATCGGGTCCAACATCGTCCCTCGATTTTTTATAAGCGTTAGACATTTATTAATTATATGTACACAATTTATATTTTCTATACATTTTTGATTTTAATTTCAAATACTTTACATTTTAGTATAAGATTTATTTTACTTTGTTCAAACTAAATTAACCTAAAAATATTACAAACGAAGTGGATGACCTCTTACTTATACCTATATTGAAATGTACAATATTAACTTTTAAATATTTGTATAGAATTTGTAGTACTGCGTATTAGAAGTAGGTATAAAATTATTATTATTATTATGAGGAATCTACTATAATACAATAAAAAATTATTACCATGCGTATTACATTTTTCTTTTTATGAGTACGTATAGTATTGCCTCACAACGTCCCAATAATATGGAATCAATATTCCTTCGATATGCCTTAAATAATAATTAATTTTATATTATTTCTATAAACATAATTACGTTCATTAGATTTTAGCTGGTCTTAAATATATAATAGGTTCTAAACAATAAAAAAAGTAGGTAATCAGTCATTCTTGACTAGACCATTCAATTAAATAATAAATCTAACTTTTGTATATTCAGTTTTAACTATAGTTCTACCCGGATTCTAGATCTATTTAATAATTATTTTTAGATTTTCTACTATAAACATTAAAAATAACCAAATTTATTTAAATATAATTACATAATATTACACATCTATACATAATACGTCATATTACTCATATTCATTATATTTGCTCATGTTATTCACTAAGTAGAAAGTATACTTATCACATATAATAGAGTTTCTCACACGATTTTAATTATTTTGTTTAATTTGTGTATCATTAATTAAATAAAACATATGCAAATAAAAATCAAATGTTAGCACAATAAATCGATTTAATAGGATATGTAGACACGTAGTACACGCATGTGATGTCTCAGTCTTGCACACGTACGACATAGCAAATTTTCGTTCATCAGTTCCAATGGTGTACTGTTAGTTTTGATAGTAGAGTGAATTGACATAATATTATTATAAAATCTAAAGGTAAGATTTATCTAGAGTCCCGCGTAACCTTTTATTGATATTATTGTTATGATCTTTTTTAAACAGTATGTCCTACGTGTGTAAGACGGAGACAACACATGTTGATACTACTAGGGCACTATTAGCCACGCATTTCGATTTAGACATCATGTGCATGGAGGTATATTTCACTAGCATTCTTCCTCGATAAAATGGCATTTCACTTCTATCTGAAATCGTGTAGAAAATACGAGAATAGTAAGATGGATGTGTGGAATGACTATAGGAAGGATAGAAAAAGAAATGTATTCATTTATGAATAGTGTAGGAATAGCACCAACTATAGACAAAGTAGAGAGAATAGATTTAATTGATTTGGAAATATTATGAGGATAAGTGATTCTAGAGAGGCAGTGAAAATGGCCACATGAAATTAACGAAGAAAGAAAGAGAGGAAGAATAGAATACGCTTCGTGTCCGTTCAGCTTCATACAAAATCTACTGATAATATATTAATATGGAGATGCAATTATTCATTTTTACTGATGTGTAGGGGATGGATAATGAATAGGTTGTCTCGTCAAAAAAAATATATCTACATAACCACCACAGATATATTTTATACTTAGTCATTACCCTAAATTAGACACTGGGAAATATTAAAATATACCAATAGATTACCTAGGCCGTTCTATCGGCGAGGGTAAAATAATTTTGACTATGCTTTTAAATTATTGACTTAATTTAATCTGTTTTAATTATATTTTAAACCTTAATAATATTATGAATATAATAACTACTTTAATACTTATTTTAGTAATTATCATGTTCTTTGTTTATAAACTAAAACGGTTAATATTTGAAAAGGTTAATTTAAAGTAAAAAGATAGGTACTAAAGTATTTCTATAGGTAAGTAATGTTATAATCGCACAAAGTATTAAAAAGTGATTTTTATTTCGTAAGTACTTTAAATTTTAGATTTAAAAATACACTTTCTACCGCATTAATGCATTATTATTGTTGCGTTCTTTTTATATTTATTTGTTTTTATGGCCACTAATACATTATTATTATTTAATTTATGATTCAATGAATAATCTTTGTTTCTAACTATTTATAATTAAGTATTCATTTAAAATAAACAGTAAGTAAGTAGTTAAAATGGCTTAAAATAAACAGTTGTTGAATAGAAACCTACCCACGTTCTGCATAATAATTAAATATCAACACAAAAAAACTTGACTTAAATAATTTGCAATATATAATTTAATATTATAAAGATAGATATGATACGCAGTAGACAATGCAGTATAGCTACTATATAGGTAACAGGTAGGTGCTTACCTATATCTATTTATAGCAAGTACATAATATTATATTAACCTCACCCGAGTTATAAATTAAAATAATTGGTCAACATCAATTCTCTATATTCTGTCCTAAAAATTGTTTTTTTTTACTATATAAATAATTTTTAATTTAATTTTATAAATACATAAAAATGATTTTTTATGTAATAATAATTGTAGTTAAATATACTTTTTTATATTCCCTAATAGTACAAGCATCAGTGGTTCAGTGGTAGAATGCTCGCCTGCCACGCGGGCGGCCCGGGTTCGATTCCCGGCTGATGCAAAAATTTTTTTATATTTTAATTATAAACTAGTTCATCAAATAATTTAACATAAAGTTACTTTTTGTTTAATTTTATTCTAATCATATCATCCATTAATTTAATAATGCTTCAACTATCAAATGTGTTACGTTTATTGAAATAATAATGTATGTTATTATAAATTAAGTTATACGAAAGTTGAAAGTACAAACAAACTTTTATAATATTATACTAATAATATATTCTTTAAACTCTTCTTTTTTAATCTGTAGTATACCTGTATATTAATTTACAAGTTATAACTTGAAACTCAAATAAAATGTTCTTATTATACACTATGTACACAAGATGATCCTTTTAACATTTTAACCTGCAACACCTACATACTGCTACAGTGCTAAAATCATTTTCTCGGCGTATTTATAATAAATTGATTTATTATTTTTTTAATTAATTTTATAAAAAAAAATGTACCGTCATATTGTTCCGTGCAACAAAACACGTAAAATAATATTATAATTTTTAAATATATATATACTCTAACATTAATAAATTATAAATTGCTACTGTACAGTGCAGATTATGCATATCCATAATTTAAATAATTTTTAAAAAAAAATTCATGAAGAGTTTTAAAATTAACGAATTTCTACTAGACTCATTATAATAATATCCGTGTGTTTGAGTTTTGATGTATCTAAACAGCCAACAGGTATATCGTATATGTGTGAAACTATAGAAATAAATGTGAATGTAATTACTGAAGATCTTTCTGATAAATTTAAGGGCTAAAAAATATCGTTTAATTAATGGAAAACAATGGCTATAACATTTATATAATCGAGACAATTTATTAAGACAATGTATAGCTTCGAATCATCAGAGTGCTTGCACTTTACTACATAATTTAACTGATCGAACATCATAACCCAGATTAATCGCTTAAAGATGATGCAGACAATTATTTTTGTATAGGACATAATATATTATTAAAACATTTTTTTTTATTTTGCATATTTTATGCAGCCTTCTTATATTAAAACTTTTTAAATATATTTTGATCATTTCATGATTAGGTACTTTACGAAATATTAACCAGGAAATTTAAACTCTAAATATTATGTGAGGTCACATTAAGATTTTATTGTATTATAAATTTAGAAGAACATTATATTTAGAATTATAGCTATAGAATTTGAACTTAAATTACAAACTACTTGAAAGTTAAAGTGCTATGTTTTATTTTTCTAAATAGTGGATTCTTCGGGAAGACATATAAAATTGTTTTTGACCACTGTATAAGACTATTTTGTTAAAACGAACACAATACTTATGAGAGACGTGTACAAAAAGACCTTTATTTGAAATAATTACACTGTAAATTACGTTTTATAGCCCATTGTTTTTAATATCACTTAAAATAAAGTAAATGCAGCTAAGACAATTCATTTTGTCAAAAGAAATCAGATAACAAGTTAAAAATTAAAGAAAGATTCATACTATTGTAAATAAAAAAACAACATATTTTTCAGTGTGGTTTTCAAATGGAATTAGTTTTCAAATACAACAATTTATCATTGCATTTTTCATTTATCTATTTTTAAGGCCTATTTCAAGTCTAGATTTTTATTAGATAATAAAGAACATCGTCAAACTGGTTGAAAGATGACTTTTTTTAGATTAATGGCCTCGAATGGTCGAATGACTATTAAACAGTTAAGGCGATATAATGTGAAATTGTGAAGTATTTTTTGATAGATTATGTCGTTACAACATATTAACATCATTTCAAATTCCAAATTCTATTTGATAACAAACTTGAGTTGTTGTAATAGTATTTTTTATATTCATAAATTGTTTTTATTTATAATTAATCTTGAAAATACTTAAGATAAAACTATAATATATAAAATATAATTCACAATTAACTTAAATTTTAATATATATATTTTTACTTGATGAAGTTTAAATAGATAACTAAAAAAAAAATTAATTCATAATAATAATTTAAGTTAATACGTACAAAAATGAAAAATATATAATATACTAAATATTTATTTATTTTTACTGTTGAACCATGAAGCAATCTACCGTCATCAGGATCAAATCATCTATCACATGATATACCACGTTCCACTACCTAAAGGTAATTTCATCATACTACCTTCATTTAAAAAAAAATAACATTTAAAAAAAATAATAATAATACTATAATTTAATTATATGAACAATTTCCAAATGTAATAATTTAAACTATTATAATATATTAGTTCAGCAAAGTTTACTTTCGTGTGAACGTTGATACGTAATATTATTATTTATGTGTACCTGAACTTTATTTAAAACGAAGTATAAAACATGAAATATCTAAAAACCAAATTTTTATTGTCTTCTTTTTAAAACAGAAAATAAATATTATATTATTGCATAAAAATAAAAATATTGTTTAATTTTGTTATTATATTGTCATAAACATAATTTTTAAGAAAAAATATTCTAAAAATATACCTAAGTGATATTTTATTTGTTTAATAGCTTTTAATATTATTGACGTTAAGCTTACAATTCATTATAGCTGATTGCCCTTCGTTTAACTTTAATGTTACGAATTAGTTATCGATTTATATTTTAAATAATTAAAACGAAAATACTTTTCTGATTCCAAAGTGAAAATATGCCTAATACAAATAAGAATGTATAGATTTAATGGAAATTTACAATAAACAAAAATATAAATGGTTCAAATCTATTCTTAAGAAACAAATTTAAAAGCAACTAGGTTGACACCCAATTTCAATTATGGTGAGATAAACGCTATAAAGAATAATTTGTGGCAAAAATTGCGGTAGACGTTTGATATACGCCCACCGTAGCGGTAGGTACCTACGTAATGACAACTTATATCCAGTCCAAACTACACTTTTGACATTTATTGCTTGTTAAATCTCATCTTGTTGCCTTATAAATTTACTAAAGAGTGGCTTGTTTTTATAAATCAGATGAACCCATTAAGATCGTATGCACTACGTAACAGATAGTAAAAATGTTTAAATAAATTTTATTGACATAATTTATGTAGGTATCTATAATATAGTACAATAATTTATGGACATATTTCAGATTCTACAATAATAATTATATGTTTTTCATTGAAACCGGACATCTGATTATAGCATTAAAAAAAATGCTTAATCAATATGTAAAATATAGCAAATACCTTCTAATTTCTTCAAAAGAGCCAACGATTTACTAGTATGCTCTTTGAAGGTGTTAATAGTAATAGTGAACAATCGGTTAACAGTAACTAAAACTAAAGATCATTTTAAAGTGACTATATTTTATTCTATTCTAAATATTTATAAGTATCTATCACATTAGTCATTATTAAAGCTAAGACAGAAATGTATAGATATGCAGTCTATTTATAGGAATTTCAGTATATTATTAATATACCATAAACAATATGACAACAGTTTTGGAAGAATTAGTACATAAATTATTTTATAATTTTATCAATAAGTATGAAAATGGTGAAAAATAACTTAAATAAATTTATTTTTATACAATTAAGTATATAAATTATATAAGATTATAATGAATTATATTTTTGATACTTTCTATCAATAATTTTTTAGCTTTACTTTTGAGTCATGAAAAAAAATTTTTAAATATTTTTTAATGTGTCAAATTATAGAAAGGTAAATAAAGATGTTAAAAAAAAATTACTATTGCGATACAATTACATTTGTAACTGAAATAAAAAAAATAGGAAAGAATATGTACATGAAAAAATGAAGGTATATAATGGTAGTATGCTAATATATAACCATTAAAGTGTCAATAGAGTACCATTTAACTGCTACAAAGAAACAAAACATAAACTTGAAATTTTATTTGGAGTACTTGTAAAAAGCCTATCAAATTGCCTAACGAAAAGTTAACGATTTTAAGCATATTTAAATAAAACTTTTCTCTAATGGTCTCAATTATTTTGTTTTAATCACATCAAATATTATGCTTAAGAGTAATCAACTGTATAAAGATCATTTATAAAATAAATCTTTAAATATGTCAACTAAATTGGCAAATAATAGAAAAATAATACTGTCACACAAATATAAACCTAAGTATGCATCATTAAAATACGTGAACATAAAATGATTATCAGTATATTATATTATTATAATCTTATAATTCTATATTTCATAGAATATGATACGTATTCGGTTCATAAAAGGTTCATTTAGTATTTTTTTTCAACTATATATATATATATATATATATAAAAAAAAAAAAAAAAATAGTAACTCCGATGGAAATACCAACAAAAACATATTATAATTGAATTTTACTAATGTTATTAAAAAAAATTCCTCTTCAATAAAATCAACATGTTTTTTCAACTAAAAAACATTCATACTACTTTTTTAAAACAGAATGGTACATAGTTTATACATCTTTTTTTTCAATCTCGTTAATCTATTCCAAAATTTGATAATAATTTTAAAACATACATAATAGATAATAACAATACAATCTTATGAGATGTACTAATATGTTATTTTATCAGTAGCGATTTTCAACGTATAAGAAATTGAGAATATTTAAAATTGGTCGTTATTTCTTTCGGTAGGTGGTTCTGAAGGCGTTACTTGCAGCCGGCATAATATTAAAATACTAAATTATGTGTTCAACTACATTTCGCATAGTAATCGTATACCACGTTTAATAAAATGCCTCTGTTTGAATTCAGAAATACACCAATTCACTTCCGAAAGGTGTGCGGTAAATTTAAATTCTTATGAGTTGGAATTTTCATTAAATTGAAAAAGTGAACAGAATAGGGGAAATACTTCATGTGAAGATGGAATAATGATATTGACTTAACAAAACTTTATAAAGTATACCAATGAATAATTCATTTTTAGTTTAATGGTAAAATTGATATCACATAAAATCGACAATACCTATTATGTATACATATAATTTACTTAATCCTGTAGTTATTAGTTATATTTTAGTAAAATGGTACTTAGTTTTTGCTCGTAAGTAACTAAATATATAGAAAGTTGGCTCGAAGAATTGATTTATACAATATTATGCGAGAAAATAAAAAAAACAATTCATAAAAAGTAAAATATTTTTATATAACTTCCCATGCATACATTTAAATTAAATTGTATATTTTAATGTATTGTGTAACTGCATGAAGAAGATTCTATTACATTAAATGGATACAAACTTTGTAATAACTAATAATAACATTACACGAATGCGACGTTTACACTTGAAACGCACTTTTCAACATTTTTAAAAATAAATAAAATCCCCTTCAAATTATTTATTATAGCTTGTTGATTTTTGTGTAACATTATATTATATACATTTATTGTTAATAATAGTTAAACAAGCATAATACTTATAATTACTTAGGTGTCTAATAAATTGTTATTATTTTTTTTATTATTATTATTATATACATTTAAAAGCACCTAACCTTATTAACTTGTTGTATCTATTTTAAATGAGTTAGTTTTAGACTTGAGTTTTAAATTTTTAATGCAATTTAATATTTACGATTGCACGTAGTATACTGTACAGTATAGTATGATATTGAAAATAGTTTGCAGTTTTTAATACAACTTTCCTCGCACATTCATGATATATCACTGTATTCGATAGAACAATGACAATGAGGGAACCAACTATAGGGAATGTAATCATTTTTTATTTTTAAAACAAAAATTTATTTAAATTGAGTTTCAGGTTTAATGTGTCAAGAATCTGTGAGATAATAATTATAAAATTGCTGAATGAAGAACAAAAGACACATTAATAATCAGTTTTTAACATTAAAAAAAAAAATATGCAAAAAAAACTTTGACTAAATAATATGTTATTCTTATTACGATTAATGAAACTTGGGACAATGGTAATGACATTTAAACAACGGTAATCGCAATTGAAATCGATAACTTCACCAAAATCCGAAAAACTCAAGAAAGTTGGTTTCAACGTGAAAACAATACTTTTTCGTTTGTTTGATATTAAAAGCTTAGTTTATAATAAATTTGTTCCAACAGGTCAAACTGTTAATCAATCTTATGACAAAAAAGTTTTAATCATGTTGATAAATTAAATTGGAAGAAAATGTCCCGAAAAGTTCCAAGCTTGAACATTGTGACTACATCACGACAATGTTCCGTTCAATTTATGAGATTTTTCGACGAAAAACGAATCATCATCGTCGTTATTCCTCGTCGTATCTTATTCGTTTGGTATTGCATCGTGTGATTTTTTTTATTCTTTTCTTAAAATTACTACTGATCTCACAGGTCAACGATTTTATGACGTAAAACAATACAAACAAATGCGTATCGTATTATGTCATCTACTCGCAAAACTTAAATTAAAGACTTTAAACATGGTACATTAAAAAGTAGTAAGGCCGTAATGGTTAAGACGTGTCTTAAACGGTAAAATTTATAGCTGAGTGACTAAATACTGTACAATATTTAAAATGCATTAGTTATTTTTAATATTTTGTAATGAATTAAACAAACGTATTTTATGAACGAACCACATATTATAATATATTCAATAAATTTTACGTATTTATCTTAAATTATTTTTATTATGCGTGATATATTATAATGTTTTTAATGGCTATATAATTGCTTGTCTCCCCTCGGAATCGTTTCTTCAAAATCGTCAACGTTTCATCATTAATGTGTTTGTATATATACCACTGCCCTGTGATGAATCGAGTGAAGGAAGACGGATGGAGTGTGCCGAACACTAGCTACGTCTCTGTAGTATGATATTCATTATATACATTAAACATCCATACTGTGCACTTAATGATATTATACTAAACAAGCCCCCGTACACTTTGGTTTAGATGTACCTCGATTCGAGTGCGTAACCTTTTTTTTATACTAGAGGCTAGCTTGGTTATTAAAATTGGGTGTACTTTGGTACTGTTAACAATAAACACAGTATAACTATTTAATGTAATAAAATACGTCACGTATAGTGATGTAGCTAAATTGCCTATCCAGATCGCCGTGCAATCATAATTTTAATTATGAAAATAAATATAATATATTATACTTTATAAAAACATAAGAACATTGTACATCTTAAGAGATACTGGAAAAATGGATGAGTCAATGATGGTACAAAATAAAAGTACTGAAATAAATCAAAAATAATGTTCAAGAATGGCTTTGGGTAATTTATTGGATAATAAAGGACAGTAATATTATTATGAAAACATTTTTTGAATACTTAGTATCTAATTAATTCAACTAAATTTTTTTTAAATATATAATTCTAAGATAAGTATGTAAATATCAGTGTATAACAATGTATATTTTTTATTATTAATTAGTTCAATGGTTCTTAAACTGTGGTCCACAACTTTTATGCCGGGAGTCAGCAGGAAAAAAAAAGAGTATTCGAAAGAAAGTTGATAAGGGTGAGATTTCTAAAAATCTTTCACCGGTTTTTGTGTTCAACTAAATTGAAAGAACTCCTATATAATTTATTAATTATTATAATACAATTTGTAGATTCTAAATAAAATATTTAATAATGACCATTTTCTAATCAGTAAATATAATTTTTAGTTTATTCAACACATTCGTGTAATCTAAATTAATTTACCTACTCTCCCAATATATACGAACCATTGAAATTTAATTTAATTTCGTGAACCAACATATCGGCAGTGATTTTTATTCAAATTAACAATGAAACTACATTTCAAAATGCTTTCAATTTACAGTACTGAATTCGATGTTATTTTCTATCCTATCTGTTAAAGTCTAATTATTTATCAACACAACTATTATATGGAATGCATAAATGTGTATTTCCAATATCCGTTTTTCAAGGATTACATAAAATCGAACTCTATGTAGTAATCCATGACCCATGATTAACTATTATAGAAATTACTGTTCTAGGTTATTATTATAACGTACATAATACAAATAACTAAATAAGTGTTAACGATTATTACAGTTCATATTTATATTTATTTAATATTATTATAAGCAAGTATAAGACAATAAATATATATAATTGTATGCTTTATATATGATATCATTAATAAGAAAAAATGAACTATAGTTAGTTGGGTAAAATATAATTTTCGTCAGATAGTTTAAACAAAATTACATATTTTTACTTTCATTCGATTATAATAGAATATTTAAAGATTATAAATAGTCTTAAACATTTAATATCATTTTTAAATGCCGTTGAGAAAAAATCGTCAAAATTATATTGAAATCCAAATAATGGTCATTAATCGATTTCAACAGATACTATACTCTAAGAATTGGGATCAGATAATGAATAAATTAAACAGAGTAAGTGAGCTATGGGAAACGTCAACGAATATCTTCATTTAATTTTCTACAGAACATTTTATAGGGTTTGAATTATTGATATAAAGACTTGAATTTACTGAAGTTTTAATCAATTCCTACTTATTTCTAAGTTGAATTTGGCTAAACACATACCGTAGTATACATATTTGAACGAATGCTTAAATAATTGTACGTATATATCATGTAAAAAATAAGATTTTAGAATCTAGTCGTATTATTTTTAGAATTATACGATAATTTCAATATACGACAAATAAAAGTATAAACCTAGACGTTTAACTAAAATATGCAACTAAATTAATAAAAGACTAAACTTTAAAAAATATTTTTTTTTTCCATTGTGGATTTTGCATTATTTCAGACATAATCGCTGCTATTACAAAATCCTATAAACGATTGATTTTTAAATCAACTAATCAAATTTACTTTTTATTTTAAGAAACAACCTACCTAGAAAAATTTGCATTTTAATACAACTTACTAGCCATTATCAATAATCGTTTTGTTATCATCAACGTGGAATATAGCTTAGCAGATATTTTAACAGTATAAACTTTACTCGATGTCTTTAATTAAATAATGATTCAGTCCTAACTGTACTAACTGTCCTATTCTAATTTTACATATTATAGTAGGTATACCTGCCTACCCAATTAATACAATTGTTTTAAAACTTTAATTTTTTTTTTATTCATATATATCATACTAAACATTTTTTCTGTATTAGTCAACAAATTTAGTACTAGTATACAATAATATATATTATATAAATACATTTTTTAACATTAGAAATACAATATGAAAAATTATAGAGAAATAATAATAATGATAAAATAATAAACTTAATATATAAACAATAAACATAATCATAAAATACCTATTACATGACATTTTATAAAAAAGCTCAAAGACCATTCGATCTATATTTTATTATCGAAGTATCGTTAAATATTCTAAGTCTGTCATAAATACACAATTGTATTTATTTGAATAATACCTAAAATAATCTATCAAAATTCAAAAATAAAAAGCCATTGAGTTCGAAACAAAAAAAAATTAGTTTTGTAGTTAAAATATTTCATAAATTCTAAAAAAGAAAATCAAAAGCAAATAATTGAATTTAAAAACGAATAAAATTTAAAATATTATACTGTCTTGTATTGTATAAGTAGTAATACTATACTTAATAATATTTTAATCGATCCATCATCAATCATAATTTTTAAACTTTTTAAAATAACTTGGTATATTGAAATTTATTATAAGTTATAAGATAACAAAATAGATATTACACAGAGATAGTTTATCTAAATAATTTAATCAAAACTACGATTGTTTGCCACAGTGATAATTTTCCTTAACAAGTCACGTTTGTACATTTGATGTAGTTATACGCATGATATATACTTGATTAAACCAATGTTCATTTGCATTTAATAGTTAATACTAAAAGTAAAGTTGTGACAAATCGTTTAAAAACTACTATAATATTAGATTATTCAATTGTTTATACACCAAAATTGTATTTAACAAATAATGATCTTAAGATATTTTATTGGCAGAATTTAATTTTAGAATGTTTATATAAGTATTATAATTATATAAAATTATTCAGGAGAAACTGTTTTGAATATGTTGAAATACATAATTCTCATATTTTTTTTTAATTTATATAAGTTAAAAAATACTACTCCACAAATTTATAAATTCATGATTAATTAGTTTGTGTTTTAAAATTGTTAAAGCTATTGAATCACGACTAACTAACTTTTTTGTACATTCAAAATTAATTGAATAGATAGTTAAAATTTGGCAATTTTTTTTTACAATTTAGGTACCATATGGAAAGAAAGAAAATGTAGGTTTTTCGTATTTTACAGTCAATGTTAGTGTAAATTTTTTACAATATAATTGTTTTCAATTCCAGATTCATATAATTGGCTATTAAATTTATCCCCTATTATTATAATGTCCGACAACGATCATATTTTTATTTTTAAAAACATACACTAACACTCTCCGGTAGAGCTTTAAAAAAAAACTTACAACCTTGAACAAGATTTCTAATTTCTAATAATGATTTTAAGAATAAGATGAAACTTAAAGTGAAAAAAAAATATTGATAATATAAATGACTATCCATCTCTAATATTAATTTTTTGTTAAATTATACCTGACACTTTTTTCAGTTTTACTTAACAATTTGTTTTTTTTAATTATTACACTTAACATTTTTCCAATAAGTAAGATTAAGAATTTGAACTAAAATATTATGAAAGTCGAGATTTTTAGTATTTACATTATTATTTACACCTCCAACATTTTAATTTTTAATTCAGTTATGTTAGTACCAATTAAATAATAATATACCAAATATAAGTTGAAAACACATTGTTAAAAAACATTTTTTTTTACTAAAACCTATAATGTAAATTGTATTTTTAAAATATCGAATTCACCAAGTTATTGATAAATTAACGAACAATATTTCAATTATAAAAATATGTTACCCACTTAGATATTAAACATTAATGACAGTGTTTTATTAAAATTTAAAAATTCGAATGAATTTGTTTTTTAAATTTATGTTCCAAACCATGATAGTAATATTATTATTATTATTATTATTATATGATCAGAGTAAAACGAATATTTTGAAATGGGATTCGTAAATAATATTTTTCCTTACTCACTATTCTATAATACAAAGTTCATGTCTGTGTGGCTCTAATGTACAACGTCGTTTTTGATAATGTGATCCATTACCGTATAGTTCCACGTCGGTAGACGTGCGAAAAAATAATTTGCACACGAATAGAATAGATTCGATTTTTTTTATGTTACATACAAACTGAATGTCTTACAAACGCAATAAAACTTGCGTTTGAAATTGACATTTACGAGGGCGAAATATTTTGTTTGGTTTTCGTCTTGTCCTTATTGAGGTAATTCGACATTCTCGCGAATTCTGTACATTTTAATCTTGTATAGATTACTAGTGGAGTTTATTATTATGAATTCATGGTTTTAATATTTTTTTTTTCTACCCTAAAAATGTACAGATCCAAAAAAAAAATACACGGAATGGCGTAGTGTTCATAAATCGTTATGACGCGCTTTTTCGATAATAACAATATACATGCATACATATACAAACATTGGTGGTAGAAAAAAATAACCCTTGTCTGCTCTGGCGAATAACGATAAATTTTGATGTGGACATTTTATTATAGATCGTCAGTGTAAATTTTCAAAACTATATTCTGACATTTAAACTATTTTTTTATTTTTGTAGTTATGTGTTGTTTCAGGCGTTACGCTTTAAAATTATGTTCTATGCAGCGGTTTTCCTTGATATATTTATATTTATGTAGAGAATCAAGTATTTAACACATTATTCGCCTTACACCACATACAAAATGAACATATAGTGAAGAACACAACGGAGCACTAAACCGTAAACATATACACACGGTATACTAAAATATTTTATCTTAATTGTTTTTCAGTCCTTCTAGAGATACTATTAATTAATATTTATAAGTTTGTAATGTTTCAAAAATAAAAATTGCTTTTATATACCAACTTGATATGCATAGTATGGGTATAAAGTAAAATTGCATTAATTGATTTTTTTTTTTTTTATAATTCAATTTGATTGAAGTATACGTCTTATCTATCTACTTTTAAATTAATTAGAAAAATACTTATAAATCACCAGTAATGGTTACAAATTACAAACAATAATATTATAATAATTTTAAATATTCCTAAATCTGTTCAAAATAAATTTTTCTGCAATAATCAATTTTATTGTATGCTATCCGATATAAACAAAAAATATATTATGAAAAATAATAAAAAAAAAAAATTAATTTTTTATAGAAACCCATTTATTGATTAATTTAACGTTAAAAACTTCATTATTCTAATTCTAATAATTTGGTTGATAAAATACTAAAGAGCTCAATTCTATAGGTGCATAGAATATAGTATGCCATATATACGTAATTATAAATTATAATAATAAGTATCGGTAAGAAATAATTAATTAATTATTACATTTATTAATTTTTGTTTTTGTCGTTGTTAATTTTAATTAAAACTATGTGCAAATAATTTAGTGTTATATTACTGTGCACTTTAATAACAAATTATACAATTACACACATTAAACACGTGGAAAAACTTTACTCGAGCTTTCTGAAATGTATTTCTAAAAGTGCAACTTACAAAGTATCATTAAGATTATATAGTAAGTAATATCGTTTACTTCTTATAGCTATTACAGGTATCTCAATTGTACACAATATACATATGTACACATTCATTTTTAAACGACATTTTAAAAACATTTATAATCCTATGGAAAACTGTATTTTATTTTTGTTATTATACTCGTTTTTATCAAACATTATAACATTTCGATTTTAATATAACTAAGCAAATTGGTTTTATAATGATTGGACATCTACCAAATCAATTTAGTAAAAACAATATTTAGAGTATAATTGACATTATTTTATTATTTTTTATAACGTATTATTAAAATATATCCCAAAGTTATAATATAGGTGCATATGTATACATAGCTAAACTAGAACTTTGAATATAGAGTTACCCAAACGCCGCCCTATGTTCGCGACAACCAGACGTGAACCAATCTCCGCTACTGAGATATAGTATGTATATTAGATCTTTACCACATAGATGCGATACGCGAATGAGGGTCGGGCTAGTATTATTATTATTATTATTATTATTATTATTGACACAACTCTTGGAATACGTGATATGGTCGGTCGGTCTCGCCCGCTCGCGATCAAATATTACAATAACCCAATACGCATCTTCTCGGACATCGTCAAACGACCGTCGACCACCGCAGTGAGTTGTCATCGTGATAATATTTTGATATATGTTCTCTACCGGCAGGCAGTGACGTGATTACGAAGCGTAACCTGCAGGATGATAGATCATTCCTCCAGACCCTTTTTATTTTTATGTATTGATATTTTTGTAATACCTGATATACTATCAACGGTTTTTAATAGTTATTAAAAAAAATAAATAAATACATTTTGACGTTATTTTTTATTTTTAACGTTTTTATGGAAATAATTTACCGAAAATTCCCTGTTCCGTTTATTTGCTAGATGACAATTCTAAGTAGAGGTGATAACTGGCAAATCTCATCGAGGCACAGTCCGAAGGGAGGTTTTTTATCATGCCCCCCCCCCAAAAAAAAAAAAAAAAAAATTAATAAAATCATAAATCCGCCATTACGACGGTATACTCAACCGGTCGTTTTTAATATACGCGATGACGAAATGAAAGCGCTGCGTTATAATAATATATTAATATTGTTATTACGTCACAATCATCACGGTATATATCGTGTTGGCTACTAAATATACATAAATATATATTATATATGCGTACCTGTAACAAGACGTACACTTCCATTTAGTCGGACGGGGTTGAACGCGACGGCGGCGTGCTGAGCGATTCGCGTGACATCCAGTCATTAGCACGTCATCGTCGGCGCGCGTGCACGTGACCCGTCGGGTGCTGGACGGTCGAGCGGCGTACCATGTGCGGGCGCGGAAAGGGACTAGACGGCGGCGGCGGCGGCGGCGGCGGCGATGGGTATGTTTGGCGCGCGACGGATACCTGTTGCGGGCGCTAAGAAATGGCGTGACGACCGTGCCGGGGACGGTGAGACCGTTGTGCGGCGGCGACGGGTGCAGCGGACCGCCGGAAACAGCGTCGGCGGACGCAAAAATACGACGACTGAGGAAGTGGCCGGTGACGACGGTGATTACGGCGGCGGCGGCAGCGAATGACGGCAACGTGCACGCCTTGTACGCGGCCCGAAACTTTGTGCTTCACTGTCGTGCTTCTGCGGCGGCCGCGGCGTCGTTGTCGTCGTCGTCGTCGTCGTTGTCGGCGTCGGCGTCGGTGGCGGACCGGTAGACGATCTGGCGGCGGCGTCGTTCCGTTGCGGGCACACGCGCGCACCCCTCCTCCGGCGCACCGCGATCCGACGAATTTGAATTCGGGGGGTATGGACAGTAACCATTTTTCCCGGTTGGTTTATTATTATTATCGGCCAGTGCATTTAGGTTGCCGAGCCGAGGAAAATTAATGAAACGTTTTTCGAGGTAACACGTCGCGTTTTGAAAAATTGGAAATCAACTGTTTTCCCGTCGTTCGGCGGGCGTCTGTAGGTATATACGTCCACATCATTTTTTCGTTTATAATCAATTATTTTGTACGCCGCAATAACGGGTAAAATGTTAATTTTTTGTTACTGGAATTTTTTTCGTTTCATTAGAAAACTTATCGTTTTTTCTATACACATAAAAAGAATTTTAATAAGCTTTTTTTTGCTAAAAATCTCTTTTTATATATTTTCCAAACAGCGTCATTTCAGCCTCCGAGCAATCCTGTATAGGCACAATACGTACAACAACACGTTTTTGTGTTGTTTTACTAGCTTCAATTCTACAACATTTTTATTCCTACTTATTTCCTTCTAGAATTTATTGCACTGTACGGTGCGACTAGTAATATTGTTGACGCTATGGAAAAATCAACGCGAGTGTGATGTGCATACCGCCTGTTTCTTGCAACGGCCTTTCGCTCTTCCAACCGCAGTCGAAATATTATTATTATAACGTTCCCATAGCACATGACCTCGCGATGGAATTCGTATTTATTGCTTTTCCGTCGGAGTTTTTTTTTTTTTACGTATACAATTGCCGCCTCGGAAGAGATTTTTCCGCTGCAAACGGCCCATCACCACCCCCCCCCCCCCAAACATATAACTTTAATATTAAACGTCTCGCGTTTTATTTATTTGTTTTTCGATGTATTATTGTTATAGTCAAAAAACCAAAGTTATAACCTAACCTAACCAATTGTTATTGGTATCGATGTGCATGTAAAACGAACTACGCGAAACGCGATTACTGTGTGAACGTGTGACATATTATGATTACCTACCGAATTATACATATATAAGGGCTCGACTACGCGATGGGATAAAAACGATATTTCTCGCTTTTCTTAATTTTATTAAACAGGTAATGTATACAAATGACGTGTGTCGCCATCGCAATAACCAGAAGCGTATTTAAAGGGTGTGTAGGGGTGGTGATCGCTACGATCGTTATTTTTTTAATTTTAACATATTTAGACTTGTCTAATAATAAATTATTAAGACTATGAATATTATAGTAAAATACAATTTAACATAATATAGTTATTGTTTCAATCCCCAATTATCTTAAATAATTTTCTAAGCGTTAGTAATAAGTTTTGAATATACATACTTATTGGACCACGAATTTATTTATATTCAATTATTTCTATACTTTCAAAATTATATGTATTCATTAATGACAATAACGCATTGATTGCACTGTTGGAATTGACGAATGACAAAAGCCATCGTTCACCTAAAGCTTAACTACACACTGGAATACTGCAGTAAGTGCATATACTACACAGTAAGTACAGTCAGTAACACTTGGTATAGTGACATAATAGTTGGTCATTATTGTATGTTTTTTTTTATGATAACGGTGGATATTACTGTGAGTACCGATATATTTTTCTAAACGTTTAATTCATCAAGGTTTCAATAATAATAATAATACCATTTTACATAAAAACGGAGTTATTGTTCATATCTGCAAAGCATTGTGTACTTTTTAGTTTTTATACTTAAATTAAAAATGTATTAAATCCTATTTTATACGATATACCCAGCGCTGTTATAAAAGGTATACCTATTAAATGCAATAAACGAATCGACGATAAACCCCAACAAATAACAATACTTTACGTTTACACGAAATCTTTAAAATCATCATAAACCGTTCTGTTTAACCAAAATTTTACTTAAATGTAACAAATTTACCCGGATACTTATGCTCACTCAATATTATATTGTACTACGTAGAAAGTACAATCAATTCTAAACAACACTAATAGCGGTCGTAGCAGATGCGTATATGAAAACAACGGTTGTAATAACTCCTGCAAGGGATCTGTGAATAATATTGGTGTCAGATGTACATCTCGTCTTGACGCGCAGCTCTCAGCTCGTAATCGGGAAACGGGCGATGCGTTTTGTCAGACCGGAAATGATGAGGCTCTCAAATATACGTACAAGGTTCGTCCCACTAAAATTACGTTACATCACTTAATACACGCTCGCGGACGACGAAACGATAACAGTTTGAACTTGAACGATCATAAAACGGCATAACGCAGTGGTGTACTAACGGAGGGGGGGATAGCCCCGCCAAAATTTTTAGGAAGAATTATATAGTGTCTTATGAGATGTATATTTTTGGTCGTCCAAATTGTTTATTTAAAAATCATCCCAACCAAAAAAAAAAATTCTATCTAAATACACCACTGGCACGACAGACACGAATAAAAAGCTCTACATCGACCGTGTTTCTGATTGGCTAGACGACGACGCACGACAGAAAATATCGAACTTAAAATGTACATGCTCGAGAATATATTTACAACCTATAATGTGAATCGCGGTCCACGGTCTCTAAATTTTAACCATACTCTAGATATCTAGATCTTATTATATTACCTATAAAATATACAAAGCTAATAATATTTACTAGGCACTTTTTTAATATGTACCTAATTAGCTTGTTTTATTAAAAAGACACTCAATTATTATAGTTTTATTTCAGTTTAAGGAACGAATATTACTTTAAAAAATTGTATAATAAAATTGTTATATATTAAATCTATAATAAGCTTTACAATGTCCAAATCTATCATTTTTAAATTAAGTTTTTTTTTTTATAAGAAGCATTCATTAATTCGTTAGCAATATCATAAAATAGAAGAGTATTGAATATTATTTATGTACAGTCGACTCTTGGTAACTCGAAGTTCACAGGGATGATAAAAAATTTCGAACTGTCAAAAGTCATTAAAAAAATACGTAATCATACATAAATACTCTACTATTATTAAATATTTTTCATAATACCTATTTTATTTAAAAATCTGTATGAGAATAATTGTATTTGTTTACTTAATACATTGTCATCGTCGTATCGACATTATGTTCTCTAAACAGTCTAAACAACCAATTAATTTTCCATATCTCCATTACACTATCAATATATATATTTATGTACTGTTTTTTATACAAGTTTCACTTCTGTACTCGTTAAGGTAGACTGTATTTATGGGTCTTCGAATTCTAGTAGGTATCAGAGATAATATCTTCAGCCCATTATCCTCAAATATCCAAATATTCATCAATATTAATGTATGATTTAAAAGTGTGTACTTCATAAGGTTTTATTGCCTCATATTGTTGATTCCGCTTATTGCTATTATCATAAAAAATTTTTGGTTCGTAAGGTTTATTTTCTGTCAAAGTTCTAGACCCTGATTTTGTAAAACAATTATATCATAATATCGCTATCATTAATAATTATAGACGATACAATATTTTTTTACTATTTCTTTTCGGTAAAATATTTTAAAACTATTAATTATGCTTTATTCAATGACTGTAATACAAACGTAGTATTTGAAGGAAACATTACAGTTGAGTCTTGAATAACATTAAATGTCGAAGTTAAACTGTGTACAATAATCGATGAAAGGTAATTTTTACCTTTTTTCGTCAACCGGTAGAATTTTACAAATCAAATCTTGAGCAAAAAATAATCGTGGTAATAAACTATTTTTAACACTAAGTGTGGATAAGAAAAAATCGAGGTAGCACTTAAAAACATATATAAAAACAATATTATTTAAACGTTAAGTGTTAAGTCAGACATGTCAAACACGCGCGGCCCTCAGTTCATTTTTTTTTGTGGCCCGCGGCTACCAATATTAATGGACAAAAATAAAATAATAATAAAATATTGCTGTCGTGTCACAACACTATCTTAGATTCTTAGAGAATTGTATATTTGGTTTATATTTTTTTTTCGTTAAAGTTTATGTACGACCCGCGTAGTAAACTATTCAATATATTTGGTCCACTTGATATTTTGAACTTGACATGCCTGGTGTTAAGTGTTATTGTTATTTGAAGGGGAATTTTATTTATTCGATATATCGAGAATTTCGAGTTATCGAGGTTTGGGGTAACTGAGAATCAATTGTGCATTTATTTAATGATAATTCCTACATTTTTAGTCAGTAATATGACATTTAAAAAAAATATTAAGTCAGATATTATTGAAAATAATACTAGTTTTAACGAAGACCGTCGCACCCGGCATGATCGCATGTATTATCTCCGTCTTACAAAGTTACAAACCTCCAAAATAACAAATTTGTGTTCAGCAGTTCCAGTGTATGATGTGCTTTAATATTAGAGTTAATTGATCTATTATCCAACTAAAAGTTAAGAACATAATAAGTATTTCCTAAATTTCCTTTTGAGGTTTTAACAATATTTTAATTTTCAAACGAGTTTATAAAAATGTTATTATAAATTATAATATTTTATATACTCATAACTTGCTTAAAAATTAAAATATCATTAAAACTTTAAAAACCCATAAAAACAGTTAATATTTTTACCTTTAAGTTTGATAATAAATCAATTCACTCTAATATTGAAATTAATAACACAAATTGAAACTACTGAACTAAAATATGCCATGTTATACATTTATAAGACGGAGAATCGGAAACAACATAATATGTGGATGGTCAAATTAGTCAACATTTAAATAAAAAAATTGTATAGTTCATTATAAAATATAATATTCAAGCATATGTACTACGCAGCTTACAATTATTTACTACCATTGTAATAAATATTTGATTACGCATACAATATCGACTCAATAAGCATCAAACCCTCTAAATAGTGTTCACGATTGAATTAAATACAATTACAACTTTATTTAAATACAAAAATATCGTATATTCGTTTAGGTAGAAAAAAATAAAAATATTTTATTTTTTTTACATGATAATTAAAAATAAAGTAGCTACTATTTAGTATTTATACACATATTGACATATGAAGTGTAAAGACTGTAAACAATAATAAATAATAAATTATAAAACATACTACGAGACAATAACATACTATTCTCATGTATGAGAATGTAAGAATGAACAATTAATCAACACTGAACACATATATAACATAATGTTGTAACTTACGATAATGATCCATAATCCATATTATGTACCAATCAAGTTTCTCCTTAATAAACACAACATTTCTTCTTTACTTAGGGCAAAATAATGCTTGGATTAAGCTTTTAAGTAATACATATTGCAGTTAGTGTTGGACCTACTATATCAAAGTATTTTTCTCAATTCTCACTCTTAAAAGTTATTTAAAAGTTCGTTATGAGATAAAGTTTTACTCCAACATTTTTTCCAAACAAAATCAAAGATGCAATTTAATAAAAGTATTATAATATTGTACTTATTAATAAAATAATAAGTATAGATGGATTTCTAAATTATCAAGATATGGACGATATGGCATAATAATTACTGAAGTAAAAACATTTATAGTTAAAACCTTTTAAAAATCGAATGTATAAGTTAATAGTTATATAATAAATCGTTAATTATAAGTAAATATCAATCTAAATATTATGTTTTTGCTTATTTTAGTAAATTATATTCAGCTATAATATTTATAAGTAGATATAGAAGGATAGCAATGTCTTAAATTTTACGCAAAATTGTCGTCAATTATACTTCATATTAACTTATCGATCCTCTATGTTTCTCTTGTTTTATTTTTAAATTGTTTATTTGATTACTTAATAGTTTTAGAGATTCCAACTATAATTCATATAATTATTATCATTGCTCTATAACTACAAATATTATATTTTTATTGTATAACCGTATAAACTATAAGTAGATACAGTACACATATTCCATTTTGAAAACAATACGGATAATATATTATTAAGTCTTCAAAAAATTCAAAATCCATATTATATAATTGCTATTATTATGATTATTCAAATACTGTTAAGTAATTAAGTTTACCTCAATATAATATATATTTACAATTTTTACTACATATTTTACACTTAACAACATGTTTAAAAATTTTGACTCAACTATAGGTATAGTTTATTGTGTACACACGATGATTCCCGTCTGAATAAGAAATACCGAGTCCATCAGAAAAAATTGCAATTCAAAGAAAAAATACACAAATTATGCTAGCTAGTTTGATGACATTCTACACTAGACATAGCAGGCGGACGGCTTCTGTGTCTATATGTACCTATAACTATCATCAATTTGTATTAATGGCATACAAATATACAATTATAGAGAAGTGCCAACAAATCCAATACCGAAGGTACAGATTCAATAGGAACGAAGTAATCTATCGAGATTTGAAGATATCATACATCCAAGACGAACTCAAAAATTTTGCCAACAATCGTGTGAAAGAACTAGAGCTGCACACCAACTTCTAAACAACTACTTCACAACCCAAACTCTTGAAACCATAAAGCTTAAATTAAGTGACTTTAGCTAAGAAAAAGAGCTACCTTTCGGAGGTAACCTTTTCATGACCCCAAACAATGTCATGTACTCGTGTAAATACAATATGCATATATACATTTGTATTTTGTATATACTATATGTGATTATTATAATATTACTATTTATTATTATATATTTATTGATTATTGTAAATACATACGCCCATTATGTATCGTATTTATTAATAAGCACATCTTAATTGTCCAAATAAAGGTATCTTAGGGCATTTTAAATATATATAAGCTTACTGTTTTTAATTAAATAACTTAAAAATTGTGAATATGTATGTAAAATATGGTACAACCCATAAAAAAAAATAATAATAAATAAATATATCATACCATTTTTTTTTCAAATTGTATCATTAAAATAGCTCTACTTCAATTTCAGCTACTGAAAAAACCCTTATCCAAAATCGATTTCTATTATATAATATTATATATTATGAATTGAGTCTTGAATAACATTGTTTTATTATTTTTTTTTTTAAATTTATGTATTAATGAGTGTTAAACGTTTAATCTTAATTGTCATCAAGCAATTCATTACAACTTACAAGTATGGACTCATAATAATTAAATAAAATTAATAACATTTTAAAATTAAATATTCTAGAGACTGTTTATTCTGAACTTTGAATAAATTTGTGGATATAGTGGATGTATCTACGTCTATTTCCAGTGGCGTAATTGTGAGGGGAAAGCACTTGTCATTTAAAATAAACCAATAATATAATACAAGATTATCAACACGTCATAATGTTTTTCAAACAAGTATTATAGCACCCCTTTTATGAACTCTAATGTACCTACTATATTATTTAATGATATGGGTATCTATGATTTGTTTCCAAACAATAAAATAAGTTTTAACACTTGTCTTATGTAAAAAAACAAACAATTTGATTTTATGATTTCGAAATTATTTTTACCCCGCCCTCTAGTTTTTTACACGAGTTGGATACCTCCCTCCTCGCTGTAATTTCAGTATACTGTCGGTTATAATTACTGTCAAATACATAAATCTTACATTTATATATGTAAAGGATGAAGTATAAAGCTACTATACATACCAATAGGTAAAATATTTATTAACCTTAATAATAGTCGTTCCTACTTGTGTAGATATAAATTGAGAATATTTCAATGCCTCGAGTACCTACAAATAATATAAAAAACAGTTAATTGACGCAAGTTATACTAGCATACTTTCCAATTAACGATCATACAATTACTAAACATAATACCTATAACTTTATAACAGTCCCGTAATAATTTTGTCTGCTACAGCAATCATAGAGCAGTCATGACTTTATTTGAGTAAAAGTATTTAAAGAACTTTTAAATATATTTAAATTATTTGAGTAATTTATTATTATAACAGCGGTGTGCCCAGTATGTAGACCTATTAAATCTACTCAGATTTTGAACTATTAAATAGTAATAACTAAATGTCTAAATAAATTAAACTTCTGTCTTAATATATATTATATATATTTTTCATCATAATCTAATTTTCAAAGAACCTTTTAGTTACCTAGTTTATTAATATTATATAAAACGATACGAATTAACGAAATAAAATTATATTGAACCAATATTATTTATTACTGCAGAAGTGCAAATTCTACCAGTAAGTTCCGCATCAGCCAAAAAAAGTTTTTCCACGTTTAAAATAATCGAGACACATTTACAGACATCTATGACTTCTGCTTGTTTTCGTAATTTAACGTCGATGTCAATCAAAAAGGAGTTCAATTCGGAGTTATTGCAATATCCTACAAAGTTGTTGACGAGTATGCCAAAATTAAAAATAGTAAAATTTAACTTTTAAATAAATATTATAAACAGTTATTGCTACCTATTATAAGTAATAATTAATATAATCATAATGATTGAGTTGATCGACAATAACTACACAGCATTAAAATTTTAACAATATAATATGTAATTCAAATTTTATACAGTAATTTACCTAATAGGTAGTGAAAATATATATTTTGAACTGAGCAACTGAGGAATGTTGCATTTAATTTTCAACCCTAACCCATCAAATAAAATTTTATCAATATAAATCAAAAAAGCAATAACAATTCAAATATTCCAAATTCCAAATGTCTATAAATAACACATAAATAATTAAATTTAATGAAAATTATATCATATCTAGAAATACAATGCCACAATGGGTTAACGATTTATCATTGAATTTGACTTAAAAGACCTATAATATATAACAGTGACCCACACAATATCTAATTTACAACAAAGATTAGGTACTCACTTAACTACCATTTTTCTGATTATTAAGAAAATTATTGCGAATTTTTTTCCTTTTTACTGTTTTTTGAACAATTTATATTTTTCTACGGTTTATTTAAATGATAAATAACAATATTATTATTTTGTTATAATTCAAAAACATTATTTGCAAAGACTTAAAAATATTACGTCTATTATATTTTTATAAAGTTGTACTATACACAATGACATATTTGATTTATATTAAATAAGTAATTTCGTCCAAATGTCTATAAAAATAACTGTCTTAATAGATACATTTTTTATATTTTATAGTTTCAATCTTGTATTCTTGTATTAAATGTTGAAAACATAGATACAAAAAGTGATTAAGAGATAAAGAAAAGTTTTTATGAATATCTACTATCAAATTAAAAAATAGTTTGCATTTTTTGCGAATTTGATTAAAATTCTAACTTCAAATACATATAAAAAAAAGTTGTGCCTATAAATTTTCAATATTTTTATACAACATAAATAAAAATAACTTTTCTGGGATCTTGTAATATATTTTCAAGAAATTTTAGCTAGCGAATAATATTATCGACATTTATAGTAAAAAAAACTAAAAAATTGTTTGAGGATAAATAATTATTTTACAGATAAATATCAAATGTAGTAAAAATTTGAACTTGAAATAAAAATTAATTTCGTTTACCGATGAAATTTTTAAATCTTAGGTATAAAAATAAAAATTTTATAAATATTTAACTACTAAATAATTCAATAATTTTTGCGATTTTTATCAATTTAGTCAAATTTTAACTTTAAATACTTATAAAAAAATATTATGACTAGATTTTCGACATTTTTTAATCAAATAATTAACATTTTACGAAGAACTTTATATATAAAATTTTTAAGCATTTCTAAACAGCAAATAATTTTTAATCAACGTTTATAAAAAATACAAAAAAATTTTAAAACTTCTTATGCCTCTAAATATCTCAAAAATAATCAAAATATTTTGAATATATTTTCTTAAATAGAAAACAATAATTTAATATTTAAATATCTATTGAAAATTTCAAGTTTCTACAGTTATTCGTTTTCGAGTTACATCAAAAAACAAAACGAAAATAGGATTTGCATATAAATCCTCGTTTTCCTTAAATTTTTGTTTGTTTTTCTTCGACTGCAAAATTAATTACTGGAATTTTTAAGTTTGCCTCCGTGAATTACAAACTAGTTCTAATTTAATATCCAAGACCACCCCTATATTTGAAAATTAAAATATTTTATCGACAAATTAAGACTAGAATCTAAAACAAAATAATTTAATTGTTATAAAACATAAACCTCTGTTTTAATGTCTCACAAGGAATCTAAAAATGTGATATTTTATTAAGTCAGGTAATTTTATCAAATCATTTGATGTAAATTTCTATTCACTAATAAATCTAGTAAAATATAAAAAAATATATAACTTTATTATACAAACATTTTAACGTGTGTAACTTCAACAATACAGTTACATACACTATCACATTATATTTATACCATAATATTTGGAAAGATAGAACACAATTGAATTCAATCAATCAGTAATAGCTTAAGTTAATAAAATCAAAATGTTTCATTTCCACACTTTGATGATTCCATCACAAGATGCAGTGACTAGAAAACACTGAGACGCCATACATGATGTGATATCCAATATCGATCCTACATGTCCTGGTGCCGGTTGGTCAGTGGCACATGGTGGTTCCTCGTCACCAGTCATTACTGTACTGCTAGATTTTGTACAAACCTCTTGCACAACATTTGTACCATCAACTAATCTACACCTAATCCATTATAATTGTTTTAAAATTAGTATTTAATAAAATAATTTTACGTATTAAACATACTCATAACAATATAATGAATGACCCATAACATCACTTGCAGCTGGTATAGCTATGTAGGAATCACTTGGAGATCTCAAGTTCCATTTTCGTACTCTCTGGTCTGTGCCACCAGTCAACAACTCTGGACCATGATCTGTATTCATTGTATACAATGCGCATACACTGTGATTATTAGTCTATAATAATATACAATAGTAATTAGTAGCTTAGTACCAATAATAAATAAGAGTCTTATTATAAGACTTTTGGTAATAACTCAAGTCAAATAATAACTATACTTGACTGTTTGACAGCGGAGGAGCACTGCTAGCCCAAAGAGTTTGTTGTTTTGACCCGCTTTCCAAATTCCACACAGTTACTTCGTTATTATCTTGCATGGCTGATATAATCCATGATGGTTCAGACGGATGTTTTATTAACCTCCTCACTCTTACAGCTAATATTGATTAACATAATTTAACAACTCATTATAATTATTATAATTATATAAAAAGCATGTTAGAAATGTTAATTATTGTATATTACCTTTGGAATGTGCAATAGTGGCAATTGGTAATCTAAAGCGCAAATCCCAACATGTATGATAACCGCTACTTGTACCTAACGTGAGACAACTTTGTCTTGTATCCAAACACATAGCTGTTATAATACCTATTCAAATCATATAAGTATATTCAACTATTGGTAACATGATGATTTTAATATATATTTATTATTTAATATTACTTTGAACTTACCTTGTTTTATATCATTATTAACTTTCCAAGCTAATTTTGGAGCACGGAGATCCCATCCAATAAGAGGAGCCATACACTGTAGCATACACGAGTACCATTTGAGATCCAGAATCTAAATAAGATATATCAACAGCACAGCCGTCTTCTTGCAGATCTAATTGTTTCATTTGTATCACACTCAACTTATTACTATTTGACTCTAAACTGTAAAATAAACAAATTAATTATAATTTAATAGATATAATAAAATATAATTTGAATAATGTTTACATACTTCAATACAACAACTGAACCAGAATGGCTAACAGTAGCTAATGACTGATTATTTCTACACGTGGTCATGCCATATAAAGCTCCATTTTGATGATTATATACTTGTTTGGACCGATTAGCAATGTTCTTGCCTTCCATTTTTACACAGTCCCATATACGTACGTAACTGTCAGATGAACAACTTGCAAATAATGATGTATTTGGAATTGTTACCAACCTGAGAATAACACATTGAAGAAAATTAGTTTACACAACTTAACATAACTTCTAAATTTAACTAGGAACTGTTTTATATTAAATTGTTATTTTAGGACATTGGTTTATTTCTTATTATATAACCTGTTTACTCCAGACTTATGTTCATGCAGATGGGCTACCAACTGAGAACGAAGTCGCCAACCAGGTGGAGGTAATCTGGTTTCCACACTTCTTGTTCAGCCCATTCATGACGTCTCATTGTCATTTCATAACACTCTTGACGATGAGATATCAGTTTACGCAATTCTAGTTTACATGGTGCATAACGATCTACCAAAATAAATACAGCAATGAAAATTATAATTTTCTAAATTTCCTTTTTTATTACAAATTCTTACAGTGTATATAAGACATATCAGTAGGCCCTTCAATACTATGAGATGGAGATGGTTGAACATCAGATGTGTATGAACCCCCAATAGGTGATCTAAATAAAAAGTACCATTACAGTAAATTTAATATTGATGAGATTAAATATAGTCTATTACGGATTTCGAGAAGAATGCATTTGCTTTGAAGATGACAACTCTGGACTACCAAACATACATTTCCACTCATCATTCATGTTAGAAACTGACTGATGATGATCATCTATGCCTCTTCGCCTATTTGCTAATGGAATAGGATCTTGAAGTTTTGAATGTTGTGATCGTGCCAATGCTATAGAATAGCAATGCACGTTGAGTTTTGTGTCTCCAATATTAATCTAATAAAAAATTATAAAATTATATACAAAATAAAAACATCATTTGAATAAAATAATTTACCTTTCCTTTAGTATTATACTTGTTGTCAAATGCTAATTGCTTGTGGACTTTTAAAATATGTTTAGATAGTGCTAACAATTGATCTTCTACAATTTCAGTCATCCCTTCAGATTCCAGTTTCCTAATCAACTAAATATAAAAATTAAAATAATATTTTAAAATTAACAACAATGAATAATATATATTTTACATTTCTTAGTGCACTATTTTGATGCATTGATTGTGTAACACTTGTTAAAGGTATATGACCAGTGTTAGCGATAGTTCTGGCTTTTTTTCTTTCACCCAATATATCCACTAATGTTTCAAGAATTGAACACTTAACAACTGTATCATAAATATTTCGTGGTAAAGGGTCTTTTAAAGTATTCATTACTAATTCTTCTCTATCTACTAATATGATTGAATGCTTCAAATAAGGCTTCATTACAGGCAATATTTTACACTGAACATCTACATCATCTAACATTCGTGCCGTAGCACTAAAACAGCCAACAGTAGCCTAAAACAAATAAAAATTAACATAGAATTAAAATATATGTGGGAGTTGCTGAAATAAAAATTATATTAATAAGCATAAAAGATTAAATAAATAATTAATAAAAACCCATCTAAACATACCTGTCTTATCCATAAATTTGGATGTATGAGAAAACAAGAAATGTCCCTAATTAATTGGTAAAGTGCAGTTTTTTGAAGTAAACGTTTTTCAATCAGATGTGACATTGCATTAAGTGCTTTTTTTGCTACAAACTCTTCACTATCTGTAAACCCCTAGAAATAATAAATTCAATAACAAAATAAAATATATTATATCTACTTACATAATGCTATACACTTACTTGCTGCAATAATGGACATAATATAGGTGAACACTGTTGGTCAACAAATGCAGCAACATTGACTAAGTTATCAAAAAATGATGCACGCAAGTGTTTATCAGTTTTATCATTCAAGAAAGTTACCATATGAGATAATATCACATCATTAGCTGGAAAGCAAAAAAATCTATTATGAAAAATAAAATAAAATTTATAACAAAAATTTACCTCTTTGGGTTCCAAAAAACTCGCATAACTCAATTATATTACTATTCACTAAAGTTTGTTTTACAATATTGTGAGAATCAGTAAGAAGTGATGATACTGATTGTTGTACCATTTCATGCAATGTAGCAAGCTCAGTCTCAAACGCACTTGAAGTTGGTTCATCTTCTTGCACATTCTGACAACACTTCAGAAACCTTAAACCAGTTTGTGCTAATTGTGAAATAATCTGAGCAAAAGTTGTCCTTACAATAACTGCATCATCATGGGCCACCTAAAATGATCAATTTTGTTAAACACTAAAAAAATGCGCAATGTTACAAATAAATTTGATAATTACATTTATTAAACCTGGAAAAATATACTCTGGAAATGTGTTTGCATCACTAGGCTTCAAATTTTTAACAGTTGAAAGCGTATTATTTAAACCATGTAATGCAGATTTTCTTACACCAGGGGAAACATCTTGAATCATATGAAACTTGAACACAAAACATAATCTCATTACTTTAATACAATTATTATAAATAAAAAAAAAAATTAAAAACTATTTTATTGAAAAACTATTATTTTTTTTTTAAACTTAAAAATGTTTAATTTAAATATATTGAACTTATTTACAGTAATTGTTGTAATGATAATGGCATTAATAAACCACAATACTTCATAACTTAATATCACATACAGTTGTTTTATTGTGTTTAAGAGTGATATATTTAATGTTATCATTATCATTTTAAGTTATGAAATTTTGTAGCGTAATAATATGAATATCATAACATTATCTTAATATTTTAAAATATTGATAATAAACTGTACTTTAGTATTTCATTATTTTTATGTAAATAATATTCTAATGAAAAACTTATTAAATTAAAAATATAGACTACATTCCAAAATTTATATTGGTAAAATGTTTGATTATAAAAATTTTACTTACAATATATGGTACAATTCGATCTAAGACAGTTTCTGCAGAACAATATGTTGATAATTCAAGTAAAACATCCAATGCTTGTATTTTAGTTGTAGACAAATGCAAACCTCTGAAAAATATATAAATTTACAAATAAAAAAGGAATAATAATACATCCAATAAACTTAATTGTTATAAGAAGTATAATTGATAAAAAAATTACCTAAAGTCTATTCAGAATAAAAATGGTACCAGCTGGCGACCAATTTTTGTCGGTGGCGGTCAGATGCTTCTTCCACCATTCTGAACACGGTATTCTGGCCTTTGGTACAATATACATGTGCACAAATCAGCCACCAGGTACCGATTTTATTCTGAATAGACTATATATTTAAAAAATAAAACTATTACCTAATACAAGAAGTAACTAATTGAACAATCAATACTAGACCATCGGTGCATTCTTCTGAATCATTAGATGGAAGTAACATATTAATTATTCCATTAATATCACTTTTCAATCTATAACAATAATAACATTGAAGTAGAATAATTTCATTATTGTTTAAACATACTTGTGTTTTTATTCGCTCACCTATCAATTTTTTCATCAGGTGAAATTATAGGATTTGTAGCCGAAAACATTTGTAAATATGGTTGAAGAAAAGAATAAAAATAATCTGGAAATATTTTATTTTTCTCTTCATCCAAATATAATTCAGCAGAACAACGGTCAGCTGGATTTAATTGTATCATAGATTTAATGAGATCCTAAAATTATAAGTGTAATAAAATATTTCAAATGTTCATAAATTATAACTAGATTTGTTTTACACACTCTAATTGCTTCATCATCAATAGTATCAATGTGAGGGTTTGGATCATACTCTCCATTTCTATATGCCAACAATTGTGATAAATCAAAAGGTGGACGACCATCTGTGAACATTTCTGCTAATGCACATCTGTAAAATGAAAATAATATTATCATAGTATATTTATAAAAAAAATTTTTATTATTTATTAATAATTTCTTTTCTTTTACCCAGTGGAAAAAATGTCCATAGCTGGAGTTAATTCTCCTTTTTTAATATGATCTTCAGATGGTAACAACTGATTGCTAAGTTCAGCAGATGTCTTTACAAAACTACAGAATTCAATTCGATGCTCTTTTAACACTATTTAAGAAACATTTTACTAATAATATTATTTACCGTTCTGGAGCTATGTAACATAGCCTTCTACGGGAAGTATCAAAAAAGAATGAATAATCAGCAGGGTTATCATCAGGTAAATATGTAGGTTTGTAGGAGGCAATATCTGTGAGTAACACCCAATTCCAAGACGTAATCATAATATTTTCTAACTTTATATCACCGTGGCATACCTGTATGTACAAATATTTACAAAAATTATGCAATAACTAGAATTGTATTAACTAGTGATACAAAAAATACATACGCCTAATGTATGACATTGACGTAAAGCAAATAATATTTGAAAAGCAATAAATTTTTTCTCTATCATGGTCAAGAAAGGTCTGGTACTGATACGATCATACAAACTATACTTGACATATTCTCGCATCAAGAAAACAGCTTTGTCGGTCATCTGTAAAGAAATTTAACAAGTGAAACAAAATTATCAATAACAATACCTTTAAGATTTAGTAAACATACAATGACTTTTTGAAAACATAAGCAATTGACAGCCGACTGTAGTTTGGACTTAATCTCTTCAATGTGCACACGATGTTTAACTAACGGTAACATCGGATCGTGCAGAGCAAACACTTTGACAACAATCATTCCTTCTTGGGACTTGGCACGGGCCACCTTAAAAAATCTAGTACTCCCCAAGCTGTGAAACAAAACAGAAAACATTATTCACAAAATCATTAACGTAATGGTACTGGGATTGGAATTACCTTGCATCAAACTGCAGTTGAGAGTGATCGGTCAGATAGTGTTCGACTGGAAATATTTCCGAGGGTGCAATACCCACCAGTTGGTTGCCCATCTTCGCAAATTTATAACCGCAGTGTTGATCGCGATTATTGCGAAAACCCAAACTGATAAAGAAGCGATTTCGATGACATTGAAACTATGACTTTCCAGTAATAATCGTTAATTGCCACAAATGCATTATATTATTTTAAAAAGATACACAAATGACAGAAACTAGAGTACAGGAACAAAATTAAACCTTTTTCAAACTTCTATTATCATTTTTGATTCGCTTATCATTTAAATGCTCTAATCTTATCTTATCATGAAAACGTAATTTAAAAATAAACTACGTAATAACACAGAACAATAGTCTTGCTTGCGGTCATCACCACTAGAGTACTCTCTGTGTTCGACAATCTTCAATGTAAAATTCAGGATGGTAAAATATCATAATATAATGAAACTTTAAAATTTAAAGTTTGAACTGTTTGAAGTCGACAAATTACAAATAACATTCAGTTTTCTTGCGAAGCTAATAAGTTTGGTTGATTAGTGTAGATTGGTAACAGATAGAAGTTGCGTAACAATATAGTATAATATAAAAATACAACTTTATAAGTACTGTCACAAGCAAATCAGTAAGCTCTCATTTTTTTATAAATTTTTAACAAAAAAATTCGTTCCCTCAAAAAATACTCTAATCGAATCTGTAGGAAAAAAATGGTATTGTCATTTAAAAAAATGTAAGTTGTATTGCGCATGCGCGTACAGACAGGGTTAAAAATTTGAAATTTATCTGTAATTGTGTATTTTGGTAGTCCTTAACTTTCCCCGAAAACCCCATTTCAATATAAGATCATCCAACTGAAATATTTCGTGGTACCTCTTAGCGTGAACACACTGTATATATATATAATATAATAGCACGTTAATTATAATACGGGTGCATAAAACACCACTAACATATTGTATATTAAACTCAATAAATAGAAAATGATAAATAATTTTTTTTTTTTTTTTGTCATATTTATTTTTATTTGTACAATCAGTATAAAATATATTTACAATAAGCACAATAGATGGATATATATAAAAAGGTCGAGGTTGACTTGATTGAAGGAGCTATTCAGTAATAGCACTTCATGGCATGGATGGTAGTGGTTAGTTGACTAGTCGGCTAGCAGGTCACGGCACATGAGAGGTTGGTTGTTAAGTGTGATATGTGGGCAGTTTATGGGTCTGAGTGTGAAAGTGCAATGTATGGATTTAGATTCGTTTAGTTTGAATCCCCAGTCTTTGTACCACGCCGAGAGCATGTCGAGGTGGGTTTGGATTCTGTTGGATGCCTCAAGAGGGTCATGGTGGAGGGCTAGGATGGCTTTATCGTCAGCGAAGTCACCAGTGATGGTAAGGTTGGTAGTGGGTTGGTCTGATGTGTACAGGTAGAACAATAGAGGTGCCGCTACAGCTCCTTGCGGTACTCCAGCTCTAATTGATGATATGTCCGATAAGGTTGAGCAATATCGTACGGAAAAATGTCGGTCTTCAAGATAAGACTTGTAGATTAAATAGAAGCTGGGAGGAAATATTGACTTTAGTTTGAAAAGGAGGCCAGAATGCCAAACCTTGTCAAACGCTTGTGCTACGTCTAAGAAGGTACCTGTGCAGATGAGTTTCTTTTCAAGTAAATAGGAAATTTTGTCGACTATTCGATGAACCTGGTGTAGGGTGGAATGGTTACTACGGAAGCCGAATTGATTGTCTGGGAGGTTTGTGTCGATGTTTGAGAGGAGTCGTTTGAGTGTGAGCTTTTCAAATACTTTGGAGAAGAAAGGTAGAAGGCTGATTGGTATGTATGAGCTGGGAGAGTCAGCTGGTTTTCCGGGTTTGAGTATCATAATTATGATCGAGAATTTCCACAGCAAGGGAAAGTATGAGAGCCTGAGCATGGAGTTGTAAATGTGCGTAAGTGATAAGATGGCTTTTTTGGGCAATTGGGAAGCGACTTCTGATGTAATGAGGTCGTACCCCGGAGTCTTATGACGCGCAGATTTATTGATTATAAACTCGACTTCACTGGGTCTGATGTGTTTTGGTGGCAGTGTCATAGATAGTGGACTAGATAGGAAGTGGTTTATTTCAACTATTTTGTTATGAGGTATGAGGTCAATATGTGGTTGAAACGTTGAGTGTCAATGATGACGAAAAGCGTTTGCTTTTTGTTCGAACACCGATCCTCTTGGCACGTTTCAGCCGAGTCAAAGGCCACTACAACACGAGTGACAGTCCGGTCATCACACTTGTCTATTTCCCTCCCGAGTGGTCAAGCTGTGATCGCCGCGAACTTGTCGCCGCCGTCTCGGTCGACGCGTGAACTTGCGCCAGTTTTCACACCTTTTCACTCTTTCGTCAACACCGGTTGACGTGTATTGTTGCCGCGGTAAGCTCGACACATTTTATTGTATGTCCATGTGTGTCCGATTTGTTATACGGTGACACGAAAACCACGTGCCTTTTTTTATTATTATTATACGCAAATGCGCGTCGTAAAGTTACGGTCGTCGATTTATTTTGTTATTGCGTTGGCTCTACACAGTGTACGTGTGTGCCCGGTTGGTTGTCCTGCAGCGACACCAAAAATCACGTGTATGTTATTACACATTATCCATTAGTACTTATGTTACTTATGTCATAATATTATATTTTGCTACATCGTCCAGTCATATACTATCATACATTCATACCAGTGAAGATTGCCAGTTTGAACCGTGGGATCGCCACAGCCACCGCAATCAGGTCATTTATTGTAAAATTCATATTTTGATGTTATTTATTATTATTATTATTTATATGTTATTATTATTTTGGGGCCCCGTGTTGTTATAATATTTTTTATAGTTGAGTGCGACAGTGTCGTCTTTATTATTATATATATATATTGAGACTTCACAATTGATTTGTTGTCATAATAATTAATTATTCTATATTGGTAACCTTATTCAAAGTCCACGCGAGTCGCGGCAAACAACTGCTCATACATCGTAAGATTTGTCGCGGCGACCAATCACTTTTTCTAAGTCACTGATAAGCCATGTGCCGTCGGGGTTTCTCAGGGGAGGTACTGGGTGTTGAGTGCGGAGAATTTTCCTAGTGTTTTGCTAAAGAGAATTGTCAATGGCAGATAAGGATGTGAGATGGTTTGTTAAATTATCAGATTTAATTTTTGCTAAGATTCTTTTGAGTTTATTGGTCAGGTAATTAAATAGTCGTTTGTCAGAAGGATATTTAGTTCTTTGCGACTTTGCCACACAGCGCGGGCTTTTCTTTTTTCGGATATAAGAGTTCTGACAAAATGTGGAAGGTTGTTGGTGGGTTTGAGTGGGTTAGGAATAGTGGAGGAGGACCATGCTGCTTGTTGGATTGAGGTTATTAGGGTGTTAACAGCGTCGTCTATGTCTTATCGTGATTTTAATCTGGTTTTGAGGTCAATATTATTAACGAGTTGAATTCTGAAGGCTTCCCAGCCCATACGACCTTGAATGAGACTAGGTTTGCTTGACTTTTTAGAGGGAGTGCATCTAAAGTGAGGAGGACTGCTGAGTGATCAGAGTACAGATCATTGAGGTTGGTTACTGTGTTGTATAGGCTGTTTGGAATTTTTGTAACGAATATATCTAAAATGTCTGGTCTTTTTCTTAGGGATGTAGGCCAGTAGGTTGGAGAATTGGGAGCCAAGATTTTATAGTTATTTTGTTGTGATAGGTTATATAAAGTGTTACCACGAGGGTTGTTGACGCGACAGCCCCATTGTAGGTTTTTCGCGTTTAGATCACCTCCGATTATAAATCTTTGGCCTATTGTATTAAAAAAGTGCTGGAAGAGAGTTGGTGTTATAGAGTGGCGAGGAGGACTGTAGATGGCATAGATATTGATCAGGATATGGTTTAATATTAAAGCAATTCCACAGGCTTGTATATGAGGTGTTTGGTACTGAGGAAGAGGGTAGTATAATAATGAATATCTTATACAAATAGCAGCACCAGCATGGGACGTATCATCTGGATGGTTTGATTGGATAATATGGTAACCTGGTAGATTTATTTTTGTGACATTAGTTAAATGTGTTTCTGAGATAAGTGCAACATCAATTCTACTGTTTTGCAAGGTGGCCAGTAGTTCGTTTTTACATACGTCGATACGATGTATAGGTCATGGTCGCGCGGCGTACGGCGAGGAACTGATAAATAATTAAAATAAATCTATTATAGGGCGCCCCGGGAATAATAAATCACATATATAATACTATAATATTAATCCGAACACCTTTACATGGGTGTCCGGTTACAACCTTTGATATACCTAACAATAATTAATACCTATGTTTTTAATAAAATAAGCAAATACAAAAAAGTACATAAGTAACAAAAAAATACGACCTGGTTGGCGACAGCTTCCTGGTAGACGGCACGTATAGGCGACACGTAGGTCCTATATTATATTATAAACATTAACACAATTTTTTTTAATTTGGTTTTTAAATCACCAATTACTATTTTCGATTTGAAATAATTATTGGTTCGTATCTTACAGTGAAATCATTAAGTTTATGTAATTTCACCGAACTCAATATTCCGTTTTGTTGACAAAGCCATAGTGTATTATTAGGTCCATATTTGACCAAATAAGCTGCAGACTTGGCAACTGAAATTTGACTGTAAAAAAAAAATTATAAATATTTATAATTGATAATGGTTAGGTAGGTACTTATTACTATTTTAGGTGTATCTTTTATATTATTATTAATATACTTATAGATGTTCAATAAGTCACATAAATCACAAAGACTTACGAAATTGATATAATTTAATAATCTAAGTATAATAACGAGTATTGTCATATTCGTTCCCACTATGAGAAAATAGGTACCTAGGTTGGCTATAGGTACCCACTTTACTTTTTCATAACCTACTATTAATCGATATTTTACTTGAAATATTATTTTTTTAATGCTTACATATTTTTATATGCTTTGTGTCCATCGCGTATAAATGGCACCGTACCTCCAACAGACATCGGTGCTAGCAGCTCGCTACACAATGTCGTCATCCTAATTTGAGTTTTTTTGAAATATTTGCTTTTCTGTCGATTATTAAAAAGGTTGTATGATTAGATGTTTAATAAATAATAACGAGTTGTATAAGCACTAAGTATGTCGACATTGATTGTACGATAATGATTTCGATGCTTATTTAAAACAATAAAAGCGATGCCAAACTCACGCCAAAAGCCATGGAAGCGACCAAGAAACCCGCAGAAGCAGCGCCGTGGGCGATCATTTCCGAATTAGGATCGAGTCCTAGGGCTGACGTGTGGTTCACGATGATGCTGCCATCCTTCATATTTTTGCTGGCCAATATGATTCCTTGAATTTTAGAAACCTGTTATAAAATCGCAAATTCTGGTTGTAATATTTAAATTTTAAAATATAAAACGTCTTTTGGAAAAGTATCTATAGTGTAGATATTATACATTTATACCTATTAATAGGACTAACAATGCTGCAACCAGTGCAACCCATAGATATTTATCAGCGGAAGATAAAATATACGAATATACCTACTTATTTTATGTGGTTCAGTCAAAATATTATTTTAAAATAGCCAGTTTGGTAGTTAGGTATAGTTATTTATTAAACCTATTAAAAATACAGCTGAAGAAGTTAAACCCAATACAAATAAGTATACAACTATGTCAATTGCTTATAAATAATAAGATATTTTTAAATAGGTACCTAATTAATATTAATAATATTATTAAAAATTGAGTGGTACAGGATATATATATATATATATATATATAATACGGTTTTCAGAATTTTTTATTTCATAGATTTGTTATCCGTACGCCGTACCGCGATGTAAATATTATTCTTTACTTGAATACCTATTTACTATAAATACAATTAAATTATTTAAAATATAAATTCTCATTTCACGTGAATATTAACGTTTTTGGTAATAAAATGTATTTTTGAATTCTGGAACTATTTTTAAATTTAATTCCGTTAAAAAATTAATTTCGAAAGCATTGCTATGATAACTCATACTTGCATGAAATTCGAACTTATACCTATATTAAAGGTCCGAGAAATAATTTGCTTAGGAGTGAGCAATTAAAAATATATGACATTATTCAAAAAAGTAAAAAAAATAGTAAGAAATTAAATATTTTTGATGTTTCATAATGACTTTAAATCATGTATAAAAAAAATATTTTGAGAAAATTAGTAGTTATAAAAGGTTTATAAGAACCAATAGGTATCTTCTATGTACTATGTAGAGATGATTAAAGTGCGTATATATGATTCATTGCTGTCATATGTGCGATGTATCTAGTATCTATGTTTGCTCCAATAGTTTTATAGGTGTCTATCTATAAGACTCACTAAGTTTGTCGTAATCGCGTCCTTTCCTATGTTCATTTCGTTGTTGTTGAAAAAAATATCTGTCTCAAATTTGTTTTTCGTGTATTTGAACATTTCTGTATGTAAGCAACAGTGTGATTTATACAGATTTATTTATTTATCATTATAGGAAGAGTATATTACTTTCCACCTCTAACGGACTGGTGATGTCAGTTTGGTGGTAGTCCGCCTTGGCCGGGCCGTAGCGTTGGTTTAATTCGCAGGCTGCCTCATTTCCCTTGTGTTCGTCCAAGCCGGTGATGACGACCTTCTGCCAAATGATTATCGTATTTGATACATATAGTGAATAATAAATATTAAAACTACGCGTACCGATGGCGGGGAAACAATATATTATACAGCAGGGACATACGCAGAAAAAAGTTTTGGGGGGTGTTTTTGAAAATCAGTTATTGAAAAGTAGAACTTTTTTTAATAAACATATGATTTATTTTTGAAAATAAGCTATACTTACAATACTTATTTTAAGTATAAACATTGATATAATAAAATATTACAATACTAAATCTAATTTTCGCGAAGTTTTAGCCATTATGTTAAGAATATCTTCACAGTTAACACCTATGTTTCTATGCACATTTAACAATATCAATCCATTTAATCTTTAGTCGCCAGTTTTGTTACGTAAATACGTTTTCAATCTTCGAAGGGAAGAAAACGGAGCGTTCACTAGTAGCTATACGAATACTGAGAGCGTATAGAGTATAGACCAATACGCAAAAATAGATGAACTGATCGGTACAGTGTTAAATCACATTTGATAAAATAAATAAAAATAATTATTATGTGTAATATAATAATGTTAATAATTAAATAGTGGCTGGTAAAAATTTATATGATACAGATTTTAAAAAGTCAAATTTCCAAATTTGCTTATTTATATATTTGTTTGTCTGCTCCAGTAAGAATTTTCTTTTCCTAATATTTTTTTACGTGGTTTTTTTACTTTGCTTTTTAATTTTATATGTATATCAGACTGTATTCCTAGAAGAATGTCCACAAGAATAAAAAATATTTGGATGTCCCGAATGGGCCAAATGAAAAAAATCATTTAATTTTGACTTTTGAGTGAATTTTACTGTGTAGGTAGTTTTTATTACATTTTATCTATGCGGACTCAATTCAAAGATATTAAGATAACAAATAACTGGAATCAATTCAAACACATAAAGTATAAAATCAATTCAATATCACCGATTATTATAGTTTGTTATTACCTATTACGCTTTTATTTTTGCTTTAACTGGTTTTTCACAAACACAATGTAATGTCATGCCTGTCTATCAAAGTATAATATGACAATTAACATTAAAATAGAATAAGTAAATAACCATACGACAACCAAATATTTCAGGGGGTAGTAACCTAACTCAAAACACCCCCATGTGTACGTCCCTGTTATACAGTAAAACTTCTGTATATACACGCGCGGACATATCTCAATAGCGTTCACTTATAAATTCCTCAGTATACCTATAAATATTCGTGGGAAAATGCGAATACCTCTGCTAATAGCGGACAGTGAACGTTATATTATAATAAAACTGACATATTTTAATTTCCCTAAATAGAGTCATCAATAGAGACTAGAAATGTATCATTGTAATAGTAATATTGTCGGTCGGGTTCGTTCAAATTGTGTAAATACACTTACGGCGGCTTTCATTTTCAACAGCTCGTCTGCGAACGCAAAACCTACGCCGCTGGTTCCGTCTACGACCAGCGCGCACTTTCCTTCGACGTCCATATGTTTAACCGGACACGATGGCGACGACGGCGACGACAACGAAGATGACGCTGCGGTGCAGTTCTGACGGACATAGCGGAAGGCGGGCAGGAAGTCAACGGAATTTTTCGGGTAAGACTCCGAGAGAAGTACTTGTCTGTGGTCGTTAACCTGATTAAATCGCCTATACAAGGTATAATCCACCATTAATATAATATAATAATATATATGGGCGATATTGGGCATACATAATCCGTTAGGGTAGTCGTTTAGGTAAATCGACTTAAAATTTATAGGATGATATTTGACGGAAAGCCATGTATATCGTTTGATCGACAACATTTTTAGAACAGACCTAGGACCAGTGGCGTAGCCAGGATTTTTTTTGTGGGTGAGCTGATCTATTTTTGTAAAGTACCTACAATTTAAGTTTTTGTAACGATTATTTAAAATATTGTGCGGAATACATCGAATAGAGCGATTTAGACGGGAAAAGCCTAATACAATATTTTATTGATAAATACGATAATAAGAAAAGGCCTTATGTATTATTTTCATCTTAAAAATACGAACTACAACAAATTTTCAATCATCAAAATCAGTTTTGAGTGATTAGCTTTAATATTAGAGAGAATTGACTTATAATCTAACTTGAAGGTAAAAGAACAATATCTTTTACTTAGTCTTAACTCGTTTTAAAAATTCAGATTTTTTAAAAAAAAAACCCACGTACAAATGTACAATTACTGATAGTGATAACGAGGTATAGAATCATTAGGTCAATCAACTGTAATATCAAAGCTAACAACAGAAAATTTGTTCTACTGAACCAACTGTACTATGAACTTACACAAGACGGAGACAACACATGTAGGTGTGTGATGTCCTCTTGAACAAATTGGGAATAAAAGCAAATAAAAAAAAAATTAACAAAAATATAATTGTTGTTTACCAAGAATAAAATATAGTTTTACAAACCTCAAGCAAAATCACAAGAAATAGTGTCTATAAGTATAAAAACTGAAAGTTGCGTATAAATACTTTATATTATTATCATAGAGATGTTAACTCAAGGCGAATTTCAATATATTACTACTTAGTAGTACCACAGAATAATAATATAATAAGATATTTTATAATTAAAAGAAATACTCAAATACCTGTTTGATATTTGGATATTAATGGTATCATCCATTAGCATCTACTAAATATGTGAGTGATATATTGCTTTTTAAAATAATATTCTTTTATAAGTAATAAATATCAAACAGGTATTTCTTTTTTTTAATTATAAAATATCTTATTTTTAAAATTACAAATTACCTGAGAAAATTGATTTACTAGTTTAAATAGATATTACCAAGTATGAGGCTGTACCTATACATTTATAAATGTCTTAAGCCTTATATAACATGAACTTTTAAATATATTTTTTTACTTTAAGAACTTGTGTACTCCATTTCGGACGACATTGAATGTTGTAAATGCAAACATTATTCTAATCCAAACTGCGTACAGCTCTATTTCAGAGTATAGTAAATTGTATCTATAAATTTGAACTAATAGATAGAAAAAACCAAATATAGTATAGAAGTGAGCAAAAATAATAATATATTATAATAAAACAAATTCACGGGTTATAGTATTAAATTATACATTTATATTGCCAGGTATAAAAATAATTTAAAAACATATGATAAAAAAATCTACTGGCCAGTGTTATTAATAATATATAACAATAATAATGATTTACAAACTAAGGGGAGGAGATAATGGTAAAAAAATATATTTATTTAATTATTTTTTAAAAAATTCATTAGAATAGGATATATAATTTGCCATAGGAAAAATGTAATACGAGATTCTTAATAAGTTCTTTATCTTAAAAAAAATTTTACCGGAGTCACAAATTTTTTTTGAGTGTTTTAAATTCAAATTTTTACATTATTATTGGTCAATCACACGTAAATTAACGTTTTCTCGTCAATTGGCTTTTTACATTTTTTGTAATTCGAAAACGATTAGATATCATTAAATATTGAAATTCACACCAAATATTTATTTTATCGCTCTACACACGATATAATTTTTAAAATACTTTGACTATTTTTTGTTATTTATAGACATTTAATTTTTTTTTTGTTTTTTTTTTCTATAAATATCGATAAAAAAATATTCGCTGGGTTGGTCAGAAGTCTTGAAAATGTAATGCAAGGTTTCAAAGAAGTTGCTTTAATAGTAGTTCAAAAACATTAAAAATAACGTTAAATAATAAAATAATAAATGGAATGTGGTATCACAAGAGGAATTCGATATATTTTTCAACGAAAAATTAGGACATTTACCATAAATAAAGAAAGATAGACTTCAAACGATTTTACACGAACAATTCGGTACAGTAATAACGGCCCATACTCAGGAACAATTAAGAGAATTAGCACGTAGTATTATACGAGAAAATATTAAAATAAATAACGAATCAACAAAAATACTAAATAGTAACTTAACGGAAAACTTAAAAATCGTAATAAATTTAGAAAACAAAGACAAACAGAGCAGTCTAAAATTCGATGACACAACATTTATTCTAGACAAAACATTAGTTATAAACAATTTCGATACAAATCAAATAAACTGCATAGAACCGACTAAATTAATTAATAATTATAATAATAAAAACGAAACAAAATTAAAGATGATCCATCAACCACAAACTTTTTCGGGAAAAATTGGAGAAGACGTTGATTCTTTTATAGAAAATTTCGACTTAGCTGCAATAATAAATAACTGGGGTGAAACAGAAAAAATAACGTTATTACCATTATATTTTAAAGACTCAGCATGAAAAGTTTTTAAGTTAATAAAAACCAAAACACAGTTAAAAGTATACACTGGGAACAGACTAAACAACAAATTAAAGAGAAATTTACTAATGTTGAAAATGAGAAATTACTTAGAATACAATTGAGCCAAAGAAAATTAATGGAGAATGAAACTTTAAACGAATTTATAATAAATATGATGGAACTTAACTAAAATAATAAAACAAATATCAGATGTAACTTATGTAGTAGAAATAATTAGGAACGGGCAATTAATAAACGAATACAAGCATGTTAGCAAGTTAAAAAAATATAAAGGACACTAAACTAGAATTAGAAATAGAGTAAGGAAAATGTGAATGATTGAGGAAATGGAAAATGATTAAATTTTATAATAAATATAATTATGTAAAAATATATGGGAAAGCAATAATAATATTAAACAAAAAAAGGTTTACCTATTATTATAATATACAATAATTTTTTTTTATTATTACATAACATCATGTCATCATTGATTTTTTGTTTTGTATATAAATCAGTAATACCGGTAAAATTAATAGTGTAAACAAACGGAATATTGAAATGAAATATTTGAAATAAGCCCACGGAATGAGGAAACTAGGAAACTAACTTCTTCACTGCAGAATCTTTTATATTTAATGGGTCACCCCCGACCACGTTACACTGACATGTAATTTGATTTGCAGGTTTATATGTTTTTATTTATTTATTATATTATTATATTTGTATTTTTATTATAATGTTATATTCAATTATTTTTTCCATTATTATAATATAAGCATCTTTACCCCAGTGGCCATTGTTCAAAATGTATTGACTTGTCATTGCATCTTAGCCATTTTTTTCTATGCTACCATAAAATGGAAATCATTTTTTGATTGCTTACATATTTTTTTTTTTTCTGGTTTTGGTAATAAAATTATTTTTTGGACTTACAACCATACATGATGTTTTCGTATTTTAGTTTTTTTTTTCGTATTTTCTCCTTACAAATCATTTTACAAATTTTAGTTAATAATTAATATTAATTGTCGACGATCCATACGGCCCACTACAACCACGGAATACAACAATTACACTGAAATACTAAATGTCGCCAGAAAGGCAGAAACACGAATACGATAAGCAAAGGCGCAGGCAACCTGTCAACGGTGGGAGTTGCTGCCCAGTGTACGACCGCGACGAAAACGTAAACAGCATAGAGGGGGTATTACGGTCACTGGCGCTGCTACGTGAAACGTTATAACTAAAAAACGATCGAATACAATATCTTTTTGCATCAAAAATACTTCACTTTTTTGCTAATGTATTCGGCATTATTCAACCAACTTTTTCAAAAATAACAAAGGTATAATCTGCACATCATGCCCGATCTATTTTATACCACAAACGGACCAATCCGTCCCGTCCATTCATTAGGTCTGTAGCTAAAGAAAATGGGCAAATTCTGGCTCCTGTAATGTACTACGGTACTGACCACTCCGATTTTTTTTTTTTACTTTGCTTCGCACCACTACTGTCGCACTGTATAGTAGAGCCCCCATTTTGACTCTAAGGCCAGTCTGCTTCCAGCTAACAGCCAGTTCATTGCAATAGATACACCGTATACTTATTAAGCAGAGCTTATTAACTTAAAACCATTATTGACTATTTCTCTTGTTGAAAAGTTATAAATTAATATTCAAATCCGAACTACTATTGTTTTGATTTCATTTTAAACATATTTTTCAATACCAATGCGGCTGTAGTATTATAGCTTATGGTATCCCTCCTAAAAACCCAAATATGTAACGTGTGTACATAAATAATTGTATAGAAACTCCACCGTTGACCTTATAATACGAACATACATATGTATGTTACGAGCAATATGGTCTTGCCTGGGCAATGTAAGCCACGAATTTTTTGAACACTTTGTACCTAACCTGGGGGGGGGGCTTAATTTTTGATGGCCAATTATATTTTAAATACAAATAAATAAAATTTAATGAAAAAATTACGCACACTCGGATCACGACAAACACGACTATAATATGGTTCACGAAAACCTACTTAATAACAAATTACTACAGATAACTAGTCCTGACAGAATTTCAGATTTCTATAATATACTAATATAATTAAATAACATATCATATAAGATAAGGTTTCCTTCGTAAATTGTAATGACTATAAATACGTTATTTAATCGAAATATTACATATTATGTATTTAAAAACCATCTATATGCAAAAAAAATCTTTGTATTTCAGATCTATTGACTAATTTGACTATAATTTAAACTTGTAGCTTATCTAACTATTCTGTGGACTGTTTGAAAAAAACGTACAAATGCATTTAAATCCGGGCCCTACTAATAAATTAATAATAGCTAATAATATTATACATGAAATAATATTGAAAATGCTCCAAATAAAAAGGGAAATTTATGTAAACATCGACTTTTCCAGAGAAACTTAGCTCTACATATTAATCATATTGTATAGATTGCAGATGTGCAATGAGTATATCATCACCAAAGAAACAGCTTTATTCGTCTATCTTCATTGAGTATTTAAGTTCATTGCTGAGTTTGTAGACTACTTAGTTCTTATTGTCCTTTTAAATCTAACTATTAATCTTGATAACAAACCAATTTATATTTTGTTTCAATATATTAAAAAATACAGCAAAATATTTAATATGATTCATACAAATTGCTGTAAATAGTAAAAACGTATAAAATGAGATGTTTTCAAAATATAATTTATAAACCAATAGGTATTAGCCGGTATAGGTATTATTATTGTTTTACATCCTTCATGCAAACATTAAGTGTTGGCCGGCGTATTGTATAGGCAAAATAGGTACATTACTGCAGTGTTATAAACCACGAATTAAGGTATATCAGTCGGTTTTACTATCCAGTAATTTACCACCCAAACTTATGCAATAAAAATTGATTGATCACCCGTACACTTTAGTTGTTAATCTTGTCATGTTATTGCTGACTTATTAAGTACACAATATTACTATGATACATATATATTTAAAACAGAAATACCTATAGAATATTAATTTTAAATTGAATATTATGAGAATAAATTTGGAGATGTGTGGATTTTAAGATCACAGAGTTATACAACTAGCACTTAGATATACACTTTTTTTAGAATAGTTCTATTGTTAAATAATATTGATACGTAAATAAAATGACCTTTTAAACAGCCGATGCAACATACGATGTGTAACCCAAAAATTAAATGATGCACAACTGTCTTACAAAAAACTTCAAAATTAACAAGTGATAAGCAAACGAAAACCAGCATACCCTATTGTTATGTTTTTTAATAATAGGGGAAGTACCAAGTTTCAATATAGCTTAGTAGTTAATAGTAAATAGTACTAAAGTTATTTTATTTACTATCACATACAAAAAAAGATAAAAAACATAAAAAGGACATCATACCCATGTGCTGTCTCCGTCTTACTAACATACATCATAGCAAATTTGTGTAGAGCAGAACCCATTTTGTGTTGTTAACTTAATATTGGAGTGAATTTATCAAACTTAAAGATAATAATATTATCTAGGGAATCACATAGGCTTTTAATAATATTTTTATTTTAAAATGAGTTATGAGTATAATTTTAATATTTTTATATAGACTATATAGCTATAATTCACTTTAAAATGAAAACATCAATAAATTCCTACGTGAAATAGATAGAATACGACTCTAATACTCTAAATTACAATAAATAAATTAAAATAACATAATCAATACATTGATATTTAATCATATAAGTTAATAATTAATATATTTCTTTTAAATCTATTACACAGTATAAAACAAAAAAACTAGTACTAAAAGAACAATAAAATATAACATAGTAGTAGTGATAATCTTTAGTATAACATTTGTGCATGCAGTAACATAATATGTTAACTGCAGTTATAGGAATTCTTTGCCAAAAAACCATGGGTACATTAACTGTATCAAGAAAATAACAACATAACATTTAATATGGGTAATAATTTAAAAATATACTAAAATATTGTATATTAACAAATATTTCTCATGTAAAATTATTAGATAATGGCCCAAGTATAGTTACTAAACTTTCCAACTGTACTGCATGATGATTTCCCTGGGTTTGCACAGTTTTCAATATACTTGTGTAAAACATTTCTCTTAGCTTTAAAAACCGAGAAAAAGATTGTTCCATACTGATAAACTCTGAATGTAACCTTTCAGAATTTTTCATATAAAATTGACCACTCGCTAATGCTTGATAATAAGCTAATATTTCTATGTATATTTTATTCAACAGAATAAGTTTATCTTTAAAACCAACAACCATCAAACACCTTTAAACAAACAAATTCATTACAAATTAAAAATATAGTAGTGATAATGAATAATGATAAAAAAATGTCAAAATAATAACAATTGATTATTTATAGGGCTGGGATTTTAATGACCTTAAAAAAAGGTTGAAATGACTTAAAAAACTATAAAAATGCATTTAAATTTATAAAAATTGGAAAAAAATTAAAAAATGATTCTTTTGCATCAAAATCCCAGCCCTAATTATTCATATATATATATATATATATATATATATATATATATACATAAAATTTAAGTATGGTATTTTTGGTGGGGTATTTGTTTTCCTTAAAATAAAACTGACATATTATTTCAGTAACTGCATAAATTAATATCGAGAGACTAGAGGTCTCTAGATACTACAAATCTAGTAGATTCTACTCAAAATATTGACAATAGTATTTTGCATTATTAATCAATTTAAATAAAATAGGCATTTTCTAAGATTTTTAGTATACAATTGATAAACCATTTATTATATATTCTAAATTTGTAAATTTTAAATTCTCTAACAGTTTGCCATGATGTGACTTGTGTTAACACAATATACTTACTAGTTAATATTAACAATAAAATATTTTTATTTTAATAGACTATTTAATCAAAAATTGTTATTCAAATCACAGTTTATTATACTAACCGTTTTAACATTGTATGCATGTATTGTTTGTGACACGCAAATAAATCATCATAATTTTTTACATTTTCAAAGTTTTCGTTTAATTCGGACCAACATGTGCTGATTACCACTTGCTTATAATACTGCTGAATAGATGAAACAAACTGATTCATCCAATGTTTAAAAAGATTAATCTATAAACATAATTTGCCAAATAACATAAAATTATGTATGAATATTGTTAAAGCAACAGATATAATAATTAGCTAATGAGTCTTATAATATAGTATTGATAAAAACCATGATTTATATTCAATAATACTATTTTAATACATTTAAAAATGCATACTATTCACTGGAAAGCACTTATTAATAAATTATAAATGAAAAATGAAAATGTCTACATACATAATATGTTAGATAATACAATGTCTAAAATTACCTTTCTAAATTGTAATCCTGTATCATTTTTATACACATTTAATATTTCTCTGGCTTTTAATAAACTCCATGAAACAAATTCTAATTTATTTGCAAACAAGAACATTCTTCTATATTTCAATAATATTTTGTTTGACAAAATCATATTCATTGGCCACTTTGGTGAATAATTTAATTCAATACATTCTACGTCCTTAATAAAATTTAAAAAAATTAATTTGGAAAAAAAATAAGATTATTGATTATTTTACTTACTGAAATGTCAATAATTCCATTTGAACTTGGGATAAAAGTCATCTCCAATGTCAAATCATGTAGTTCATAGTTTGTAAAACTATCTTGAATAGCATCATCTACAATTGATTTTAACTTGACTGGATTGAAAATGTTTGAAGGTTGTCGTCTGTTCGTCACAATACCATCAAATAATGTTGTACATAGTTTAGATGAAAACGACCAATTCATCAAAAAGAAGCACTGGGATAAGTAATATAGGTGTCCCATTAAATTTTCTTGAACAAAATACATGTCCAATATTTGCTTATCACAAACACTCTTTTGTATACGAGCAGGTATTAGTATTGAATGTGGTATATAGTCTATCATGTTAACAACATCAAAACAATTGCCATTATATGTTAATGGATCGTTATTATCCGAAAAAAATCCATAAGGCTTATTAAATTCATAAATATTATTAACTGAAGTCCAATCAGGCATTTGAAACAATTCATAATTCTCACTGTCTGAATATATTTTATCGTCTGTAACATTGGTTATGATTACATTCTCATTAAAATGACTATCTGTAATAAAAAATATATATTACTTACATTAATTAATAGGTATTTCATATTATATAGATTAAAATAGTCTTAATAAGTAAATTACAGGGAAATTATTCTACTGTATATTAGGTTACGAGTGTACCTCTTTATTAAGTATACCACTTACACTATTAATGGAAGTGTTAAACATAATTAAATAAATTCAATGATAAATCATTATATAAAAAAAATTATTCTGAGCAGAAACAATGTTTCAGCTTCTATTTTGAAGAATGTTTTATAATTTTTGTATATTATTATAAGTACTTTATTTTTCTACTTGTAATATAGTATTTTGGCCAAAAACATTGAATATATAATACTATAATTTTATTTTAATTTCACATTATATTATTGTTTTCTTGTTTTGTTTTTCCAAAACATTTTGGTAAGTATTGGGAATTTTTTTAACAACCCCCCCCCCCTAAAATATCAACAAGATCCAATTTTTACTATGAAAACCACCTTCATAGTTGAACATTAAAGCAATTTTACTGATCCAAAAGATTAAATCCAAAAAAAAAAAAATATATATTTTAATATTTAAAAAAACACTCATTATTAAACCAATATATTTATAGTAGTATAGTATCACTCAACATCTAAAACTTTAAATATTTTATTATTAGGAGTAAAAATAATAATTAATAATTATTAAACAAGAATAATAAAAACAAAATTAAATAATTGTACAATATTTATACATTAATTATACATTTATATGGAATTAAAATAAAATAATACCTAATACAAACTGATTATTTTAGATATACCTCATCTATTTAAATACTAAGTTTGTTTAATAATTATATTTCTTTTTATTTAACACAAATATCATTAAATACTATAATAAGAGTTAAATTAATAATATATTCACTATTCATATATACTAAATACTTATATACCTATATAAAGTACAATAAATAATGATATTGAATTATTTATTTATTCACTATAATGGTCAAAGACAAATTCTATTAATTACCAGTATTTTCTTTCAAATAATTAGGCCCAACAGTTGATTCATATAAATAACAGTTTGACATTCTTTTTACACAATTTAGAACTTTTAAACCAGGGTCATATTTGAAATAAGTAGAAAATTTTTCATATGCCTTCTGGGTATCAATAGCATCGAAGCAACAAATTAAATTTGGTAAAAACACATTCTAGAAAAAAAGAAATATTATTATTTACTATAAATATTAACAAATTAAGATAATTTCAATTTTTTTTTTTACTTACTAAATCGTTAAAATTTTTGAAGAAATTAATAGTTTTTCCACAATTCAAAATATCGCTTTTGTATTTATTTAAAAATATTGGAACTTCTATACTCTCATCTATAGTAAAACGATCCCAATTTCTTCGGCTACTGGTATCTTCATCCTCAATATCTGGTTTTACTTGAATGAACATGCCAGTTACTTCATTATTTAACACTCCTTTTAATGCCCAATTTGATAAAAATCTAATAACATTTTTTATTAAAAAAAAAACAAAAACAAACAAATTCAAAGCAATTTACTTGAAATAAGCTAAACAGCATGATTCAAAAATGTATATTAACATCTTCAGAAATAAATCATTCGAGAATCGATATTCAAACAAATAACTATGAATTTTATTCAACAGTTTTATACCACATGGTATATTCTCTGGAATGACAATACAATCCTGTGTTTTTAAACAACATATATTTGCTAACAATTGTAAGCGAGGAGTTATAAGAGATATACGATCAACAAGTGATAACAAAGATTCATTTGATACAGCATAAATTGATCGTTCATAATCATCCAATATATTAGATGCAGAAAATATGAATGCCTGAAAATAATAAATAATTTATTGAAACTTATAAAACCACTAATAATTTTAAAATTGTATTTATATTTATACTTTAATTATACTATTGTCACACATGTCCTTCCATTTGTTTATTGTGTTACTAATAATTTTGTATAAATTAGAACATTTCAAAATTGGATCTGTAGCAGACTCAAACATTTCTGGTGTTAAACCACTAATACTAATGTTTCCATTCCGTTTGTACATAAGTGTTTCCTATAAATATGTCATATAGTTATAAACCTTGAAGTCTTGACCAAATTATAATTTTCATATAACTTATAAAAAAAAATTAATAGTAGTTAGGTAATTAGATTATAATTATATTATTTGGTACAATAGTGACTGAGAAAATGCTTAAGTAAAATAATGGGATAATGGTCTAAATATATTAATAAAAAAAAACTATTTTATACTCTAGCTATACTCTATTCAAAAAAAAAGAAAGACAGTCGACAATGATCAGTTTTCATCAGGCAGAGTTCAAGCAATACTTCTTTGTCCTCCCTACAGAGTCAATCATTCATATGCTTGCCGTGTAGTTTAGCCCCCACAAACTAGCCAGCTGCCATATGTTTTTTTTATTTTGAATAGAATATATAAAAGAGTACCTCGTAGCAGTAAGTTTCTACATCAGAAGGCGATATTGGATTTGAATTCACATGTCAAATGCAGCGCGTTCAGGAGCTTAAATTTATTATTCCAATAACTGCTAAGCTTAAATTTTGCTCAGATTAACATGGTAAAGTATTATTAAGGTTGCAACCGGTAGTCAGAAACAAAAACTAATAATGAAAAGTGAAAACCGACTTAATGGGGATTTGATCTAATCGAACCGGAAATAAATCAGTCACTGTTTGAGGTTACTTTTATATGAAACAAAGTATAGATATACAAAAATATGATACTAACTTGATCTACAAGAAAATAAGTTGTGCCCATATTGATCAACATTAGTTTGATATCTTGCATGATACATAAACTACTAATTTCTCTTTGAGGGAAATATGTTTTTATGTTATGATCCCTGACATTTATGCCCGTGGAAATATACCAAAAACATAGAGCAGAACTTATCTTTTCTTCTTCTTCAATAGAATGTTTATCAGTTTTATTTGATTCATTTTTTTCCAAATTATTGGTTTCAACATAAATCTCCTAAAAAAATGAACTGTGTGTATTATACATAAAAACATTTTATTTCTTTTAAAAGTTATATTATTGTTTATTGTTTTCAGTATTTTGTGGACAAAATTTATTTAATCAAGACATTTAAAATGCATTTTTATTACCTTGGATTCATGTGAAAATTTATCATCTGAAATTAGTTGTTCTTTTTTTGCATCATCACTACAACATACCATAAACAACTTCAATAAAATAATGCGCAATGCATAACAGAAACATGAGTTAATTACCTATTATTTATCTCTAAATGTTGTGCACAATCAGTGTGCTGAAAATCTGATAGACTAAATACACTTGTATAATTACTATAAAACAAAATCATAAAATATAAAAACAAATAAAAATAAAAATCATACATAAAACTAGTGCATTAATAATAAAATTATAAATTTAAATAATATAGATGACTAATGAGATAAAATGAGTGCATAAAACTTTTCCCAACATTCTTAAAAGTTACAATGATAGTGCCCCAAACTATCTTTTAATGACCTACAAATCTAAGCATAATCTTTGAAAACTTCCTGATTTGAGTTTCCATATTAAAATATACTTACTTCACAATCTATTATTCAAGTCTTCAAAACTCAGTATTTATACAAAATTAAATATTTACAAATATAATTTTAAAAAAAAATCATAAACACAAGAAAAATTAAACTTATCAAAAATTCAAATTTTTCTATCCAAAACTCACATATTATACTAATGCTCTTTACTTGTATATAATTTATGAATAATAATGATTTACACAAAAACACAAACATGCACTTTAGTTATATAACACGGTAAAACAAAATAAATATCTAATATAAAATAATAAATTAATGTTCTAAATTTTAAGATAATAATATGACTGAAAATAATCTAAAGATGATGCATTTTTTTCAGAGTACAAATTAAATATTTACCAATATTTTTCCCAGATATCACTTTTGCAACCATGTGGTTTGGGACATGTCTTGTATAAGGTAAATAAGTTAGGATAATCACTATAATAAAAAATAAAAACATGCATATTAAAATAAATATAAAAATGTAAGGTTAGTATAATATTAAGTGAATTACAAAAAATTATCTGTATAGTTGAAAGTATTTGTAGAGTCAGCTTGAAACGAATTAAAGTTGAAAATATTTGGAATGTCTCTGTAAAAAAATTAAATAAATAACAAATTTAAACAAACTTAATTAAAGCTTAATACCTTTCTCTTTTTATTATGCTTGATGGATACAAAACATCATCCAAACAATTAAAGCCTGGTGTATCAAATATGTTTGGAATATTTCTAAAAACAAAATTGCATTTAGTTAACTAAAATTATTTGATACATTCAAATATTTAAACATTTTCAACAATACATTACTTTTCTCTGTCCACGACATCTGATCGGTTATAAACATTATCCACAGAGTTTCTTTTTTCAAATAAACTTGGATTGTCTCTATAATTATAATTATGTTAAAATCATTTATTATAAATAGAATAAACTTATATTACTTGTCTTCATTTGAAATATTTTGAACTCTAAAACTGCATATAGTAGACATTGTTTGATTTTTTCTAGATGTATAAAAAAATATATAAATTTTAACTATTTATCTTAATCACATTACTCATAAGAATTTACACATATCAAACAAAATAATTACTGTCTCCAAAACGCTTTTAATAACCTAATGATCCTTATATTACCCTAATTATACAAATAAACAAAGCCAGATAATGATACCAGTGAGATAGAAATTAAATTCAAGTGTTTAAAAAAACGGAACTCGCGTCGTATGCTATCTACCTGAACTTTGATCACGTTATATGTTATCTACCTTTCGGTTGATATCTACTTAATACTTTGTACGGAGACTAATATTGCAGGTGTAACCGTATAATTATAAACATCAATAATACACTCTACAGTCTACACTTTACACATATCATAGCTAGTAGACATATGACTTTTGTAAAAGTGGTGTATGCTTAAATTATTTTCAAATTAAATTATTTATGTAATTATTTTTTGTTAAATCAAAATGGAACATTTTATTGACTTTTATAGACATGTTATTTACAATGATGAATCTTGCACCAATTTTTAAAACAATGTGGTGTCTTACCCACTGCTAAAGTATGCCAAAAAGTTAATTCAAAATAAAATATGGCATAAAAACACGTGGTGCCACTAACTTATTGGAACGGCAGTTGATGGAAGAGTGGTGACGTTCACTCAATGCATCAAAGAATCTTTTTGACCAGTTTTTTGAAGACATGAAAAAGAGTTCTTTAATGTAATTACTAATTAATGTCTAGATGCACAGACGACACCAACAATCTACAAATTGCGGGGTGGAAAATTGTAGATAACATACAACGCCAACACACAATTTTGGTAGATACATTTTTCATGTAGATAGCATACGACGCGAGTTCCAAAAAAACTAAATTTTCATTATCAATTATGTTTAAATAATATTTATACAATATTAATTTTGATTAAAAGTAAAATAAAATTGTTTATTTTTTATACTTCTTGCTTTCTATTTATTAATGAGGGCTCATTCTAATCGATTATATACCATAATAACCATATATGAACTACATTTTACAATTAGAAAACCCTGCTGACTCCTGAAACTTGTTGTAGCCAATTTTCACTTTATTTAAAAATGATTTTTTCAATATCGATCTTTAGGTAATGTATGCCCTTAAATTTAAACTGTAATAGATTACTGTTGAAAAAATTGCATTTAAGTATGTTAATGTTATAGAGATAATGAGGTTAATACAAGGCTTTTGGGAAGTACTGAAGAGAAAAAATAAAAAATTACATAAAATTTACTGATCAACAATAATCAATAATTAAATGGAAATCTATAGAAAATAAATACATCATATTATTAGAAAAAGATATTTTCACTATTTTAATATAAGTATGAAATATATATATTTAAAAACTTTTAGATCATATTTTAGTTTTTTACTCTTACATTTTATTTTTGACGATTAATTATTTTTGAATAATTCCCAGCCTAACCATGCCCAAAGTTGAAAAAAATAATAGACTGGAACAATTAAGATACACAAAATAATATAATATTCAACAGTAGAGAAATCCATAAGACAGCTTGCTTTAAATCTGCAAAAATCAAAATTGAATATTATGAAAACATTTGACTCATTATTAAAATTTAATAATTTCAAACTTTAAGTTATTAGTAGGTATAATATACCTAAAAAAAATATGAAATAATATTTTTTTATTCATAGAAAATTTATCTTAATATGTAAGTATATGAAATACATAAATTAATTTTAACTAAAGTAAATGCATCTATTTCCTTTCCTTTTTTTTTTTTATAATATTCAGAAATTTCAAAAGTTGTATTCATAAGCAAAACAAATGTCTTTAATATGATATGGGAATTAAATAAATATACTATAAATAATCCATTCAACTTTTCCATAAATTATAATTAAGTCATAGGACTTGGGTTGATTTGATACAACTTGATAAATTTGTCAATGTAAAATAATTGTAAAATGTTCTAAAATATTATTGAGAAATATGTCTCGATAAGTTTAAATTGTCATACCTGAGATTATACTAGTTGCACTAGTAAAATTAAAGACAAATACTCACCTTGATATACAAATTCAGTTAATATCTACACTTGGTGCATTAGAATCTAGGAGAAATTAAATTAAACAATGTACTTTATGCAGCAACTAAATACTACAGTAAAGAAAAGTAAATCACTTATAACTCGTTTAGTTATTACTGAGTTTTTACACTTTAACTAGGGCACTATAAAATGTATAATACCTTACTTTAATTATTATGCGCCATTATCTATACGCATATTCAAAATTTCAAAAGTTTTGTTTGACTACTGTCTACTTTACATGACGTCCATAACAGACGCTTTTGTACGTTATCAATTGTGGTCGGTTTCGTATCACAGAATATTCCGTGTTCCTATCACAGAGCCGTGAATCGTGATAAGAAGGTAAAAAACCGGGAAAACATTGTAAACATAAAGCAAATAGCAAATAGCAATAACGCTTTAACGCCAGTCGCCAAAAGCGTTGTTATTTGTTTCACTTCATCACTTGTCAGTTGTCTGTCGTCACGTACTCACGTGTCAATAGTCTTTCGCAGTCCACCATCACTATTAAACATTTTTAAATTTAATAGCCACAGCCAACAACATAATAATATGGAATCCGTAACCATACCCACACGAGCGTTTGTTAACGGTTCATTCTTGCAGAAATTCGCAAACAAGCCTGTAACATTGATCGGTAACGTGTTGAAGGTATAATATTTATCTACATATATATATACACGCCAATAAAACGACTGTTGATTGCAAATGTTTGTTTTCGTAGGTGAATCCCGACGGTAAATCTATAACTATGCAAACAACAGACGACCAAGTGGTGACTGTTAATTTTCATGAACCAGTTGAAAGCTCTCTAGACGGTTGGGTCGAAGTGCATGGTTTGGCCAAAGATAAAGGAACTGTAGCTGGAGAAAGTTATTACAATTTACCATCATCAATAACTGATGATTTTGGTAAGTACATGAACATTGAACGGGTTTCTATTCGTTTGCTTGATAGAAATATTTTTCTTGGTAATCTTATTAATTTCTAATCAATATTATAACCTTAAAACAAAATCTATGTACAACTTATAAAAGTTATTCTGATTTCAAGTTACTATTTTATTTTTGACTAATTTAAATTATATTAGCAGTTATTGAACATCAAAAATAAACTTTTGAAATCAACTATTGGCTATTATTAATGATAAATTAATATGGTTTTTTTTATTTCTGTTTGTTTAGAGAAACCACAATTTAATGAAACAGTTTCACTAATATACAGTCTATCAAACCCCTTGAAGTAATGAAGATAAGTGAATTGTTGATTCAAATTTTAATTTAATTATCTTATTTTATTTTTTTGTATTTTTTTTTTTTTTTTTATAATAACACTTAATTATCTTATTAAATATTTTCTAAATAATTAAACTTTGGTATTAAAATAATTATTTTTACACTTAAAAATATGTTATGTCATCTATATTTTGTTTTGTAAAATGACATGGTACAAAACAACACAATTTTAGTTATGTTAAGTATAAAATTGTTTCAACTGTTACTATTCTTTCATTCATTTAATTAAAAACCTCATACAATCGTTTACAAAAGATACCATAGTCTTGTTTTATAATGTACAAATCGTTAACCTATCCAAGGACACATACATATAAAAATGGTTTTTTTTATAAGATATGTACATATTATATCAAATAGTTTAGTGTCTACTAGTAGACTTAGTTCTCAATTGAGACAAAATAAATATATTAAAAAAATTCCCAACGCCATTACTCGATTAAGAGAGACAGTCCCTTTATAAAAATATATTTACATCCCCTTTCTAAGTATGTCCTAATGAATGAAAACAAATTTAATATTCAGAAATACATTTTTTTTTTATTGCATTCTCCTAATTTGTTCCCAATTGCAATGCCAATATTTCATATAAATTTCTTATCTATAGTGGTAAAACACGTGGTACATATAAGTGTATACTTTTTTTCTACATTACTACATTAGTATTTAGTACTTAAAAACAATAAAACCTTGGGTATAACCATTATAATTTTATTAAACATAATAATTATAAAACCAAAATCTTGTAATTTAACTTAATATTATACAATTTTTAGATTTAATCATTACAGAAAAATAAATATATAACATTTTGGTAAATTATAAAACAAATACACCATATCCATTTAAATATATATACATATTTTACATAACCAAATTTCATTACAGTTTTTTAACCAATGTAACATTAAAAAAGACGTTTTTGAACGATATAAGCAATAACACATAAAAAAAATGCAAAAGCAAACATAATAAGAATTTTGTCAGTAGTTTCACGTTGTCCATATTTGTTTAAAAGTTTTTCAGACTGAGTTAATGCTCCTTTGGCATTTTTAATCTCACTGCTTATATTAGATACAGTTGAAGAGGACTTTACTGAAAATTAATAATTAAAATAAATTAAAATTCTAATTAATAAATAAAATATAAGATTTTATGATCTAACAAAGAGTTTCAAGAGTATCCAAGCTTTGTTGAGATGTGCTTGCAAGTTGTCTACTGACTGATAAAAGTTGATTGGTAACAGTTGATGACTGTTTTAATAAATTTTCTTTATCCATTTTCAACCTTAAACAAAAAATTATTTAGCAACAGACAATATTGTTAATGAGTAATAACATAAAACTGAATTCTAACCATAATAATAGTAGGTAAGTATTAAAATATGATATGTATTAAATTATCTAAAAATAAGTAGGATACTAATAATAAAATTAATAGTTTCATTTATTCTAATCTAAAAGAACTACTTACTTATGTCGAACTTGTTCTTCTTTGCTTGTACCCAACAACTGTTCACTAGATTTTTTGTGAATCCTCGCCATACATTCCACATTGGCCTTTCTGAACGAAGCAATGTTACTATACAATTTCAATAATCAGTAATGAATAATAAATATTAATTATAAAATTATGTTTTTAAAAATAAAACTTTACATTTTATATTAAGTACAATACAATCAATATTTATGGAAATCTTTCAATAACAGAAGCAGAATAATACAATTCCAGTCATTTATCATTTAAATATATTTATTAAGGTAACCTCAGGCTAAGTTGCTAATAGGCAATACTACTCTTAATATTCTTGTAGAATTAATTAATAACCATAATTATTTTAACTTTATTCATAAGTAAAAAACAAAATTTTGTTTTCATTACTTTTCAATTTTAAAACTAATATTCCATTAAATATTTAGTCAAAGAAAAAATATCACTATATCCGTAATCTCTGTATGTCCTAAGAAAAAAACTTTATACTTTTAAAATGTCAAGTATGAATAATTATGAAATATATATAAAATTATAAATAAATTACTCGTACTAGAATTAATTATAATAGAAATATAAGACCTAATGAATTATACATAATAAATAACTTAAAAAAGTTGAAATTCTATGTAATTTTATGATTTTACTCATATTGGTAGTTTTTATATTTAAAATACTTAGTCAAGTTTTTAAGCTTCATTATGAATTACCTAGTTAAATATTCTCTCTGATTGCGGGCTTCTTCTACAACTTCTGACCGTTCTTGTTGACTTTCTGCTTCTCGTGCATACAACTCTAAATTTTCTATTAAATTTCTAAATACATTAATTTGATTTCTACCGTCTGCATTTAACTGTGTTAAAGATTCAATAGGTCCATCACACGAATATATGTCCTATATTTTAAATCATATAAACGGGTAAGAATATATTTTAAAATTATTGAGTAACATTGACAATTTACCTGTATTATAGACTTTAATGTCACATTTGTGTTTACAATGCATTCTCTGACTGTGCTTAATTCTTTTATCATTTTGAAATATAAGTAGAATATCTAACACACTAATTACAATCAACACAAGGATTAAATAAATAAATGTACAGATAAACCAATAAAATTTACTAAAATAACAATATATTTCTATAAATCTAAATTTATATTAAACTACCTATCAAGATTATCACTAAATAATAAATTCTCTTTAATGTTTTAAAAAACTATAATATTCCATTTCAAATTAAGACATATCAACATAATATAATCTCTAATAATCATGTAGAAATGTATATAGAATATGAAATACTAAAAACTGAACTTAGTTTTGAATTTTTGATGTCATCATAAAACATGATATTTTGATTTGTTGTATTATTATATATAATCAACAGAATTATCACAGAACAATTATTATCATCAGTGTTTAAAACATAGACCACGATTAAAGATAGTACTATCTTAAATCGTGAATAGAATATATATATATGTCTATGGTTTAAAATCGTATTTAGATAATAATAGATAAGACATATTTTGGCTCCAAATCACGATTTCTATGCTTGACTAATAATGACCACGGATATAGATACTATGGTTGCACGACAGCCTATATTGGATCACGGCGTTGAGCGGCGCAGAATGTTCTTATCAAATCCGACAAAAAGTCGCGTACTACTAGTGCTCTCTACAGTCATTATTATAGAAATCTTGTACCATGTTACCACAGACTACATTTAGTTTGTGATGTTACCATAACTAATAACAATAATAGAGGCTATAGAGAGCGCTAGTATGACGCGACTTTCTATTCATTCTTGATAGGAACATTCTGAGCCGTCATATCCGTGCTCGTTGTGCAACCATAGTATCTATATCCGTGATAATGACTAGAGACCACGATTAAAGATAATTAGATAATATATTACATTTTTATGAATTTTGTTAAAATTCCAACTTTATACGCTTATAGAAATTAACTACGTATAAACCCTGTATTAAATTTCAAGCTTTTCATTAATTTCAAATAATTTTTAATCGACATTTATGAAAAAAATTGAAAATTTCATCATAAATAAAAATAATAATTTAAACATTTGATGAATTTGCATCGAAAAAACGAAACCAATGTTATCGAAAATTGGATTTGCGTAAAAATTCATATTTAATTTTTTATAAAAATAAGTTAGTACTGAGAATTTTTGAGTTTGAAGTTAGGTCTAATTTGATATCCAACGCCACCTCCAAGGTGAAAAATGTTATCAACTACTATTACAGTATCACGTAAAATAAATTCATTGCCGATTTCAGAATTCAAAATTTAAAATAATAGAAAAACAGAAATGTTTAAACAAAATCAATTTTTGACAAAAATATATTTTTTTTTTGTTAAAATTCAAAAACGAATAATCAAAAAATTTTTACTAATTATTTAAGTTATAATTTTCCATATACAAATAAATAAATAAATAACGTATAATTTAAAAACTTTATATACAAATAAAATTTAATTACCAATAAGAACAATTTTAAAGCTTTAGTTCACAAAAAAATTTAAAGTGTTTGAAGTTTGAATTTTAACAAATTTTGTAAAAATTAAGAAAATTAGCATATCATTTTGTGGTTAGAAGTTTATAACATTTTTAATAATCAAACTTAAAATTTTAAAATTTAAAACAACTTTAGTTTTGCAACTTTAATGTACTTCTAAGCAAAAACTAATCTAACACTTAAAAAAATTCTATTAATTTATATTTTTTAATAAACATCATCGATCATTGCCACAAATGACTGTATTGTTTATTTATCTTTAACCATATTTTCATTTAATTTATGCTTTATGTTATTTTATTAATAGCATAATTTGAATTTAAATATACAAAACAGTAAAACAGTACAGTACTTACTTATTTCATAATTTTTTCATGTTATGAAAGTATCATTTAAAATTTAAATAATTGTTAACATTTTTTGTATACTGTGTTAACTTGGTCAAATAGTAACTTTTAATACAAGGTAAAAATATTTTTAAAAAATATGCTAAATTGGGTATTAAGTACTATTATAGTGACATCATGCTATAACTAAATACTACCATAGTCCATAGATACAACTTGGCATTAGAAAAAGGGTTTGGTGCTAGTGATATGCTTTTGTAACCTTACCTTTAGATATTATCACAATTGAAGAAGCTTTTGACTATCTTAAACTACGGGTATAAGTTAATATTAACAGTCTTAACATAAACTATGGACTTAATATAAACAATTTTTTGTCTGCGCCTAAAAACTTATACTAAAATAATTGAATGATGAAGCTTCCAGTACACTTCAAAATATTTTCTTAAAACAGAAGTATAAATTAGTATTGTGATATATCTCAACTTTTGAATAAATGCGACACAACAGATGATAATATAGTTATGAAACCAAATATAATTCAGCAATATATTCAGGTTTATTTAAATTGAGATACTAAATTCAGACGATGGTGAGGTTTGAAGAAAATGTCAATTAGTCAATTTCGAGTATATTTCAATTATTTAAATCTCCAATTTGTTATTAATATTCTTAATATTTCACCAGATATTTTCATACATTGGAGCCCCTTTCAAATATAATATAGGATCTAGAAAACATTTTGGTAATCGTACAATAACGTACATACATATATATATATACAGGTAAGACACTAAAATACAAACAAAATTAAATCCTTAAACATTTACACGGAAGAAAACAATATTACTCAAGAATAAAATAAATATATATCGCCCTAGTAAATGCAATTAAATAAAGCAATAAAAACATTATTCATTAATACTTATTAAGTTTTATGAACATAATAATTGGCATAAATTAGTTCAATAATGCTGAACATAATATCTCTTACAAAATTCTGAAATTATTTTACTTTTTTATTTTATTATGCATCTATGTATGAATAATTCAAAAACAATAAAGTAGGAAACAAAGTAAAAAAATAACATTAAATGCAACTTAAAGTAATAATAAAAATGAGTTATAGTTTTTTATTTTATTTAATACATAAACGACATTTATTTATATATAATTATTTTAATTTAAAAGTAAGTTTCTGTATCACCTAATACTTAACTTTGAAAAAAACATATATATATATTTATATTTATATGTATGCATATAATAAAATATAAATACATATATATTATATGAAGTACGACTTATTTGAATTGACAATACATACAAGAGCGTGTATTTTCAAAATAGTTGGTTTCCATTATAATAAAAGTCAATGAGAGGAATTAATAATAATAATAATAATAATAAAAAAGAGAGATGGGAGTATATCAGTTTTGGCCACTCCACTCCACAAAATAGAGGAAGGCGCGATTTATATAATTTTTTTTTTTTATAATGCTATATAATGATGGCAAATAAAAAATAATACAAAATCGCATTTTAGATAGAGGGGCCAGGAGGGTTAAAGGATAAGGGATCCATTGTTTAGTTTTAATTTTAGCGATTACCTGAAACAAAAATTGTTGTACATTATGATGTAATACACTAAAAAAAAAATATATAAAATTATACACTTCGTGTGAGAGATTTTCTTTTAAATATTTGTGCACAATTTTGAAAATTGAAAAATAAAAAGATTTGAATTTCAGATTTGACATTGCTTTAATTAGTTGCTGAATTTCAAAATATTTATATCAATATATAAATTCAAAGCTAAAATTAAAGTACATGAAGGCTCAGTTCTTGCTCGCCTGGTTCGCAGTAGCTAGAAAAATATTAATACACATTTGTTTTTTGTTTTTCAAGTTTTTTGTTATTCTTATATTATGTTAGAATTATAAAAATAAAAAAAAATTACGATTGAAAAATTGAACAAACTGTGAAAGAGTTACTATATCAATAACCATTAAAAAGGACAACACATCTGGAAATACTGTCAGGTGTTTTTTTTTTGTTTTTTTAAATACAATTATTTTAAGAAATTTCAGTTTGTTTATTAAACAAAGATCATAATTTTTTTCCATTAACATTTAATTGGTTCATCATGGATTACCTAGGGTAGCTGACGTCTGGGGGGGAAATGGTTGTGGTCCTCCAGCTGCAGCCGCGCCGGACACAGGTGAGCCGCCTTGTGGTACAGCAGCATTTTGTCCATCATTATTGTATTCCTTTTGTTTCAACATAGTCCAATCAAATATGTAATCATATTGGTGATTTAACGTTCTAAATAGAATGCGGAATAATTGTCTCAAGTACATATAGTCTGGTGATTCTTCAAATCTTAAACCTCGGCTGTAGTTTAGGAACATGGCGAATTCTGCTGGCAATCCCTAAATTAAAAGTAATCCATTAAATATTTTTTTCTAGAGTTGTATGTAAGTCAATTATTAAACAGAAATGTTTAATATTAAAATATAACTTTATTACTAAGGAAATTAATTAAAATATTTTTATCTATTATTATGTAATATTTGAATATTAATATATCAAAACAAAATACAATGAGTAATAATACACAGTATGATTATTTTGAAAGTGAACATTCAAAAAGTATAACAATTTCAGAACAGGTAATTTTAATTTTCTAAAAATATTAAATTTTAATACTTTTAAAAGTTGTTAATTTTTAATGTTAAAAGAATCATCACCTAAAAAATAAAAGAAAGACTTCTGTATAAACATTTAATCTTTACTATTTACTAAGCTAAATATAATGCATAATGCATAATAATTAATAAACTAAATTTATACAATAACATTGCTAATAAATCATACATTTTATTATTCAACCTTATATTAACAAGTTTAATAGTTTTTTAATATTACCTTGCATAGGAATTCGACAGGTGTTGACATTTTTTTCTCACTAATTTTTTCATATTTTTGCCTTTTTGTTGCTGCCTAAAATAAGTAAATAATTATTTATAAACTAATTTAGAACACTATTATTATATAATTTATTTTTAAGTAAACATGCCCAATTCAAAAATTATTATTATACCTTTAATCCTTGCCATGGCAAACATCCTTTATTAAAATACATAAGTACATATCCCAAGGATTCAATATCATCCCGACGGCTAAAATAGAAAAAAAAAGTATTGAACATTTAAGGAGTATAAAATAAATATTTAATTATCAATGTGTAATAATAACCTCTGTTCAATTCCTAAATGAGCATTGATAGAAGCATAACGGGCTGTTCCTGTAAGATTTTTATCCTCACGGTATGAAATATGCGTTCTTGTACGCATATCTCTATATTTTTTAGCCAATCCAAAATCAATAAGAAACAACTAAAAATAAAGAATTGTATTTATTTATGTTTAATTTAATTCAAAACAAAATAATATGATTTACTTTATTGCAATGACGTCCAATTCCCATAAGAAAGTTGTCTGGTTTAATATCACGGTGAATAAAGCTTTTACAGTGTACATACTCAATACGACTGATCATTTGATCGGCAAGCATAAGAACTGTTTTAAGTGTAAACCGCCGTGAACAAAAATTGAATAGATCTTCCAATGATGGACCCAGTAAGTCCATCACTAAGATGTTGTAGTTTCTTTCTAATCCAAACCATCTATAACCAAAATATTAATTATAATTTTTTAACATTCAAGCTACATTATACAAAATATATATTTTTGAATTAAATTTTTTATTTTTCTATCTCTATTAGCAATCGTGTAATTGTATTCTTAAATTACTACATATCTTTCTTATCATTTAACTCCCTTATTAAAATTATTATTATGTTTTTCATTGTTCATCATTTTGTATGTTAAATTGTTCTTTTATTTTGAGCCCATTTTACTATAAAAATAAAATGAAGAAATAATGTATGTATTAGGACATCATATTTTCCATTTCCCTGGATTAGTATCAATAAATGGTCAAGAATTTGTTAAATACGGATGATACTTCTTAACATTTCATAAAAACTACTAAACAATTTTGAAAAATCACTTAAAGTAAACTAGACTTTCAATTTCTAATCTATTCAAGTGCTACATGAAGGTTTTTAAGATTTTTTAAGCTAATAACTGGTAAATACAATTTATAAGAATCTCATTAAATTATAAAGATTTTTATCAAGCATAACATTTTTTATTAAATTTATAGAAAAAAAAACCTAAAACAATATAAATATTTAAAATTCTATAGCACAAGGGTTAAAATATTTCAACAATTATATCATGTCTAGAAAATTCTAACATGAATTTCTAATGGAAAATTCCAAGTTTCTACTAATGCAGTAATTCATTTTTTAATTACAATAAAAAATTATATATATATGATCAATAACTGGTTTGTCGTAAAAATTATTGTTTTTCATATTATTATTTTTCGTACTGCAAATGTTTTATCCTCAAAGCACCAACTAGATCCAATTTGTACCAAAAAGTAGAAACCATAATTAAAGTTTATGATTGAATTATTTTACCTAAAGGTAGTCAGATATAAGAAAAAAATATATCTATAAAACCTGAATTAAATACATTTACATATAATATTTGGGTTATTCATTTATTAATTATAGATGATAATTATTTCTATATCTATATTTTATTTGCATGCAAATATACAAATTTTAATACGAAGGATACTTAATCAAACTCTATTATGGATAAGTACACCAATATTTTATATAATAAAATATTAAAATGAATTTGATAAATTCGAAAAATGATTTGGCGGAATATTTAAATCAATAGAGGTCATAGATGTTTTTTATAATGATAAAAGTCGAAAAAAGTAAAACCCGCCTGAAAATAGAAAACGAAACCAGCATTATAGGCGTGGTATGTTTTTCACGAGTCTCTTTATACGCAACTCCGCCCGGTGACCTATAAACCTAATTTCCTACTTGCATCATCAAAAAATAAGATGGACCCAAATAATCGTTCACCCTTAAAAATCTCTCGTGCCGATTAATTAAAAATCATATTTTACCAAGATACTATAATAATTAGACATAAGAATATGTTATTATATTATATTACACCGATAGTTGATGAAAATTATATAATTTAGATGACTAAAAATTAAACGAATTAATAATTATGATTATTACATTTTGACTATATATTTTTTATCCATTTCACTAATAGTAATTAGATATTGTGACAATTTATAATGTAAGGTTTTTTAAACATAATATATTTCTTTGTATATAAAAATGAAATAATTAATACTAATTAAACAACAATTACAACTTAAACTAAAAAAAATGATGATATCGAAAAGTAAAATGCAGAATTAAATTGCATACAAATAAAGAGCCAACGAAGAACATTTATACGTTTAACAACAACGTAGGCAAGGTTAATTATTACTCGTAAATATATTTATCTCGATTTTTTAACTTTAGGAATATCTTTTGTCTAAATAAGCCACAAAGAAAGGATTTATAGTTGGGGACTTATTTATATAACATAAATACCATTCGATATCATTTACCTTGTCTGGTTTATACATGTGAATATACTGTACATATACTATTGAATAAATAATATTTATTAGTTTTAAACATTTTACATTTACTTTTGAGGTTTCCATTATTTGGATCAAATATTACTATAGAAACACCGCAGTGCAACCGAAACGGATGACTGATTCGGCATGAAGGAGACGCCTACGATTTTAAATTATTTATACCCATAAGTATAACAAAATAAATACGTGTATCAAATTTGAGGAAAATCGGATCTTTTCAAAATCGTTATTAAAATAAAAATGAAAACTACTTTCGAAATGTATAGGTATAATGTATAATAAAGTAAACTACTTTAATAATCGACAAAAATGAATTGAATTTGATAAACTTATTAACTGACCAGTAATTAAATATATTATCCAGAATATCTCTAAAAATAGATTTATAGACAATTTATAATGAAATCTATATTAAAATAATCAATAAAACCTAATAACAATACATTTACTAACTAAAATGTAAATAATTTACATATAATTTATAAAGTTTATCAATTATAAAAAAACCCTGGGGAAGTTGCTCTTCTATTAGAAATAAATTTCAGATGCACCTTTTAATTAAGTAAATCGCTTTAATGGAAATGTTAAATTTAAATTCGATGATAAATCATTGCATAGGAACAAATAGCGGTATACGATTTTAAGAGAAGACGATGAGTTGCCCTCTATTTCTAGAGATATTTTATATAATTTATTTATATTACTACCCAATGGTAATTTATTTCTCTGTCAGTGGTCAGATATGTCAAACTAAATCGTGCTAAGAACATTAGATATATTATATTAATACATTATTAATTAAAAGTTCTAAGATTTATATGCATATGCATATTTTTACTGGTTGATTATATTATTTGCTAAATAAACATAAAATATGATGCATGAATAAAGCGTGATTTCTCGTTGAATTATTTTACTCTAAAATTTAGAACATATTTCAACATTTCGCCGATTTTAAAACATAGGTTACAATTTTAAGGTCATATTAAGACTTTTTATTCGACAAAAATACAATGTAAAATTAATCAAATCTAAAAATGCTAATATTTGGTGATAATTTCAAATCTCTACAATTATACGATTTTGAATTAGAATATAATTGGATTTTAAACGAAAACTGGGTTTTCGTAAATATTTCTGTTTTTTGATTTAACATTGAGTTAAACAATGTACCTACCTATTTAATTACAAGAGCGTTTTTTTTAAGTTTGATGGTCCTCAAAATCAGTAAAAATACATTAGATTTAAACTTTAAGGGATGAAAGGTAGTCGAAATTAAAACTAACAGTATTTTTTTCTAAAAATACAAATAAAACAACAAAAAAAATAGAAAAATGTAAATTGTTTTTTGTAGGTAATTAATTTCAATTTTTTTTTTTAAACATTTAATTAATATAATGATATAATTTTTTTAATATCTTGCTCTTTTTGTACTATTTATAGACATTTTAAAATTTCTACTTTTTTTCGATTTGTTTTATACAATTTTTATTTTTGAATAAAAAAAAATTGAAAATTGAATTAAAAGATAATTTATCAAAATCATAAAAATTTACTAAATATTTGTACATTTGTAAATTCATAACAAGTTTAATAACAGATTTTCTAATGAGTATACTTTAAAGCTATATAATTTTTTTATAGACGATTTAAGTTCAAACGTATAATTACGATTTATCCTATAACAATTTTATTTGTTTTCTTATTGTTCAAAAAATATTAATTAATACAATTTAAATTGCTTAAATTATCATTATATTTTCATTATTTATACCACATACCTATTTATATTGGTCTGGTGTGCGTCGATATTGACTTATACGTTTATAACAGCTGGTAATATTATCATATGAAATAACATTATACTAATAACTTTATTACTATATATAATATTATGATTTGATATTAATTATAGAAAAATAAACTAGTAGTAGTAAATTAAATAAATAATATCCTTAGGTGACGACCATTTCTGCCCAGAATCGTTTTTCGTATGCAACTCAATTTATTTTTATTATTTAATTTAATTATTATTTTTAATTTTTTTATCATTTAATTTAAATTAAACAAATCTACTACAGTAATCAACTAAATGACGAAGTACACTTGATCTTAACTATACATCTTTTACAAATGAATTTCCAAATTATTTTAAAATTACTGAAACGACCAAAGTACCAACTAAATCCAATTAACTACCCAGAAACTATCATTAAAATTAAAAAAGTATATATTTTTACTACAAATGGTGATGACAGATGACAAAAAAAAAAAATACATTCATTATTTGGCTAAGAATCTAATAACCTTTTTAGATTTTTTTTATTTTTGTTTATCCTCTGATAAAGGTATTATCAAAACAATTGTCTTGTAAGTTATAAAGAATTATATTAGAGTGCTAACCATTATATGTGTAGAGAGTATAGACAGTATAGTACTATAATGTAAACACATTAGTCAACATAGGTAAATGTAAAACAAAAACGAAAATACTAAATGTCACGTTCATAGACAAATAACATTAAAATCAAAACTGTTCGTAATTATTTGATAGCATAAAAATACCATATAATGCACATGAATCAACATCTTCAAGAAATTTAACGTTAAACAAATATTGTATGAATTATAATAAAAAAGAAAGGTAGTCAAGTGGGTATCGATCTGCTGCATATTAGGTGTCGAGCGGGTCACTATAATGGGTGTTGAATTTGAATTTGATAATATATCATTGTGAAAAAAAAATGTCGTCAAAATTCTAACTACAAATCCATAAAAAAAAAATTGTACCTATATAATTTAAATATTTTTATACGGGTATAAGAATAACTTATATGGGTTCTTACATTAAATTTTCAAGAATTTTGACCCAGTAAATATTTTTTTACTAACATTTTGAAAACTATACCATAAATATAAAATGATAATATCGTATACCTATACACTATATACCTATACACTTGATGAAAGTTTAAAATTGTTGTGGTTATTCGTTTTTCAAATTACGAGTATAACAAAATAAAATTATCATTTTTTTCAAAATCTAGATAGCGTAAAAATTCCTGTTTTCCTAAATTTTTGTTTTACCAAATTATAAAAAAATACTGTGCATTTTTAAAATAACCTCTCTAAAATACCAATTTTCTATCTAAAACTATCCTTGAAGTTGAAAATCAAAACATTTTATTGACATATGACAACTTATCTCATATAAACACACACATCATCGTAAAATCAATACATTTATTGCTACACTCAGAATCTAAAATATTATTTGTATTTTTAATTAATATCGTACTATAATAAACTAAAATTACAATATAAACAATAATACAAAATATAGCCCGAACCTTAACCCTAATGTGTATAATATAAAATTAAATATATTTTTTTCATAAAGAATATTTTATCTTAAAATATTGTTTGTAAATTGTATGGTTAAAGATAACATTTCAACCTTGCAGTGCAAAATAGACAAATATAACGACTGAGAATATAAATATAATATGGGCTTAATAGATCAATTATTTAGGGAATTAATTATAATGTTAAACTAACAGAATTCATGGTCATCGAAATTCTAATATAAATGTATATAGCCATATAGGTCATATTTTAAAACTAAAAATACAACCTTGACATTACAATAATTCGGAAATACGGAATATCTAGATGTCCGGGATAACTATTATCATATGAAGTCAAATCTAACCTAACCATAATAGGCAGTGCTTGCATTGAAGGGGAACATGGGGGGCGGAGTCCCTCTTATGTATTAAAAATGTGAATGAGTAACCCCCCCTTCTAGTTGTATCCTAATCAATAATACATTTAAATATTAAGACACGCGCATATTTTTTACACTTTATAATCTCCCTCCTAATTTTTTCCAATTCAAGTACTAGAATAAGGTTTTTGAAAGGATTAATAAGTCGACTTATTGTTACATAGAAAAATTATGTCAACATAATATATTTAAAAAAATTCTAAACAATTAGTAGGCTAAAAAAGAGTTGAATACATTTTCTCATGAAATTCGAAATGTGTGTAATAATTTACTTCCAAACGATAATAAACAAAACCACTTAATAACTTTTAACAAAATTAATAATTTTACAGCAGTAAATTTAATTATAAATACATAATATACACCACAATTTTTATCGGAAATGTCGGTCAATATTTAAAAATTATTAGCCAAGTTAACCTTACACTGGGATGCCTTGCGATTCTCAGCAATCCTATGGAGTTCAAATATTTTATGTAATTTTTTTTTACCTATAACAGTTATAGTCTTAATTGTGAAAACTTATATAGATATCCTAACACATTAGTACAAAGATAGGTAAAATATAAAAAGATCATTGATCTGATGATTGATTATTACTGAACCATGCGTAAAATGTCAATAAAACTATTTTTTAGTCATAATGTATAAACGGTAATATGAAGTACACTTATAGTACTATTAATTAACATTTTTTTTCACAGTACAGTATTCTGTTTTATTATCGTCTATAATTGCCCATTAGACGGTACAGATTTCGCACGTGTTACTGTTATTTGGAGGGGAGTAGGGATTAGAACGTTCCGACTAAAATTAAATTCGTTTCGATATACAGTTCGATACTTTTATTTTCTTGTTGATGACCAAATGCGATTATTAACAAAAATAAATAAATGTTTAAAGAAAAACACGGCCGTTGGTTTCACAGCAATACTACGCTGGAACTGTTGTATATTAGACACGGCTCGCGTTATGCGTACCGCATACGGCGGAGTGCGAGTGCCGGACTGGCAAGTGACGACTGCAGCTGACGGGCCCCAGACGAAGACAATGATGAGGTTTAATGGCCCTAGAGCGACGTTGCCAGCTGTTGACCAGAGACCCGGCGTAGTACACTAGTACCGTAGTACGAGCAACGTTGCCGTATCGTTCGTACGGAATAGAAAAGTTTCGTGATAGGTAATATTCCGTGGCAGTGGTACATAATAATGTTATATTGTATATTTGTGTGTATAGTTACATATTATATTACTTATTTTATAGTGACGTCGGTGTGCTCCAGGAGAAAGAGCCGCCGGGAAAACATTGTTACATAACGTCATATAACGATAATAACATAACTACGTAGGCACGACGACGTCTATGTTGCGAATTCAATCAAAACAAACGTCTAAGTAATAAACTATTTAATAATAGTCTGTATTATTGGGCGATGGGATGGATATTTTATAATATTATTTATCGACCAACATTATTTTGGACGGTGACAAAAACAAAAACGATTTTTTAAAATTTTATTATAGAACACGGACACCGTGATTAATATATTAGATAACCGTAGGTAATGCACATTAATATTAATTATCAAAAAAACCTGAATACGCAAACATCATAATATATTCAATTAATTATATACTACACATCTTAAAATAATAATTTGCATATTTTACATATAATTTTAAGTATTACTTGTAATAAACAAAAATCATAAAACGAGAACAATGAAGAAACAATATTCAAGATTGTACAATCTAGTACTCAGAAACTTAATACATATGATTGTTTGTAAACTTAAAACACGTTTACTTTTGTTTAATATAATGATGCCAGTTCTACCTACACTTTATTTTAAGGGAGGCTTGTTGCTTTATGTATATACATTTAGTAGGACTACCCTCCTCCCATTCACCAACTAACAAAAAGTGAAATACAATATATACACTAAAATATATTTTTTTTAAACATTATGCATATTATTAGTATTATAGATAGACGAAAGGTAGAAAATAGAAATAATCATTTAGTTTAACAAAGAAATTCATTGGGCAAACCAACAGTAAGGTCAATATTGTTACAACCAAAAATACGTTAAATATTTTAAAATGAGAATAATATGTACAAACTAAAATTAAAACAAAGGTTGTATGTATATTGTATGACGTCTTAATAATTAAGACAATGATTGTATAACAATACCAATACGCGTTTATAATAATGTTTCAATCAAAAAATAAAAATATTATTGTTTTATATTTATGGATAAAAAAACATGAAGCCATATTTTAAATTTTAATGCTATGTTTTTTTTCCAATATATAATCCAATAAATGTGTATATTGGGCACAGTATGGCACAATACACACAAAATTTATATAATATAAATAAAAACCCAATATTTTGTAGCATTTATACCATAAAAATAGCTTTTAAAATAAATTATTAGTTATAACATATACCAGCATATGTTGTAGCTTTGTCTCCAGTTATAAACATATAATATACCAAATTCAAACAAAACCAATTTTATCCATTAGCTTTAATATTAGAGTAAATTAAAGGGAACAACATTATCTGTACATGGTTTTTTACGATATTTCAATTTAAAAGTGAGAACCGAGTACTTACAATACTGCAATTTAAATATACTCATAATTTGCCTAAAAATTAATGAAAAAAAAAAATATTGTAATTCATATTATGTTCTGGTTGGTCTAATAATATGTTAACTCACTCTAATATTAAACCAAACAATACAAAATTGGTTTAGCTAAATGCAAATCAACTATTGTTCGTACATAAGACTGATACAAATCATGAGGGTTTTGTGATCTTTTGGTAAATTGTCTTTAAAGATTATAACAATGTTTAGCCAAACACAAATTAACATTTATGAAAAAATGTTTCACTCAAATGGTAAAAAATATATTATATATTATAATATACATAAGACTATAATTTAAACCTATATGATTTTACAAAATGATTGCAAGAAATTTTATAATCAGATTTAAACTAATAAATGACAATTATAGTAAAATAATAATCATTTTCATGGGATTAAAATTAAAGTAAATAAAAAAAAAACCATAATTTTCTTTTCTTAAAAGACACAAAACATTTTGAAATTAATTTTTTAATGTTTAAGAACATTATACTATTTCTACTTATATTTTACACTTAAGGTATAGTACTTAAAAATAAGTTAATTCCTTTATATTTCATAAATATTAATATCGGATTCACAATTAATAATCATCTCGTAAAGACATTGAATTAATAATTAATAACTATAAGTTTCTATAATTTTATATCTCATCATTTTTATTAAAATAACTGGTTGTTTTTCAAATTTGTTAATCCCTAGACAATTCTATACATGTCCCATGGTTTAATTTTAATATAATATATAAGTATATAAGTACCTTTGTGGTACAAATATATTAAGTTTTGAGTCTACAGATAATATTTTATAAAATAATGATAAATTAACTTACCTCATATGTGGTATTCCAACTCCTCCTTGTAATACTTTATACAGTCTGCTTTCATATTGCAGCTGGGGATGGCGAGCTTTTGCACTTTCAAATTTTATTGCCACCTCCTAAAAAAAAAAAATGATCTTTTATAATTGAATGTATTTACAAAAAAATCAATTGTATGTAAGTAAATACATTTTTAAAACATATTATCTAAAAAATGTACAAATTTTATAGTATTAAATTAAACACTTACACCATTTTATTTTAACCACCAATATAAAATTCTAGACTTTATACTTAATACAATATAAATAAATATGATGTTATAATATGTTTGGTAAATATTACCTTCACAGTTCTATAATTTTAAAATATTTTTATAGTTCATACAAATGGTAAAGAGAAATATTTAATGTTAAAAGTCTGTGAAATTAAGCAAAGTAGAATCTTTAGATATTTCATGTACTAAATTGGTTTTATGCATTAGACTGATACTAAGATCACCCCCAGTTCATGCATTAAAAAAAATGTATAATGTATAATTAAATAAAAATAGGTGCAATAGGCAATTTATTTTTAAATCTACAAAAGAAATTTACATATTTTATAGGTACTTATAAACGAATAGTAAATCATACATAAATAAGCATAGCATATTAGGAAATTATCACATAGATAGAATATATTTTAATTATTATATATTTGAGAAAGGATATGTTTTTTGTTGTATATTTAACACCTTGGACCTGAATACTATAACCAAGGCTTAAATTTCAAGGTTTGATATCAGAACTATAGGAAGGTGTATTAAAATCTATTGATATATCAAATTATTTTTTTTAAGTAGAACAGTGGGCAAAATTAAATTTATAATTACCTACAAGATGTTTTTTAATAAAATCATTAAAAACTCTAAAGTTAAATTAATCTTTTTTTTTTTTTTATTGATTTTAAAAAGGTATTAAAAATGTAATAAATATTTTAAATATGGTTTAAGCTCAGATTTAAGTAAATAGTAATTTAATTAATTACAGATAAATATTAGTTTTAAAACTAGGTACATTCAGTTTATTATTATAACTTTATAAAAAAAATGACTTTAACACCTGTTTGTGAATTTTTCTTGGATACAGTATCAACTTAAACATGTTGATCCAGTTAATGGTGAAATCGAACAGAATTCTTATTCAGGCTTGGATTTATAGCATTTGCTAATTATTATAGGATTCAGATAAAAATAGCATAGTAAGCTATAAATTTGTTTCAGGGACTCCAAATATAAAATTTTATAATGCTATTTTTTGCATATTTGAAGTATTTTAGGTTTTTAGCTATTTTTCAAGTTTTGGTGCTATTTTTTGCTAACGTTTTATTTTGAATTTTAAAATTTGACAAAACATTTAATCATACAGTATAACTCAGGTAAAATAATTTAATATATTATTTAATTTATAAATAATAATTGAATTTATTTTATTCTTATTTCCAGATAATTTTGAATAGTTCTATGCTTAATTCAAGTAATTTTAGTAATTAAAAAATGTAAACAAACATTAGTTTTTAATTAATTATAAATGTACCAATGAATTCATAAATAATCTTTAGTTGTGAACTGAATACATTTTTATTTTTGCTATTTTTCATGTTTTTAGGGCATATTATAGCTCATATTTAATTTATTTTTAATGCTATAAAATAGCCCTGGTAATAAGTAAATTTTAAAAAAAATAAAAAAAAATAATGTATATACATTCTTGAATAAAACATGAATTAGTTTTTTGTTTTAAAAGAAATATTTACAGATTACTATTTAATGTAGTTTTATTTTTTTCTAAAACTTTAAATATTATTTTATTTGTTTATGAACTAATTAATACCTACTTCATGACGTCAAACATTTTAAAAAGAAATGTGTTGATGGATTATCAAAAATAGTATCCAATTTATAAAATAATAATTTATATGAAAATTATTGAAGTAAGTAGTTTTTTGATACTCTTCTGCTTCAAAATTTATGATTCCATCCAATCAGGCAGTGATGGAAATAATAAAATTAAAATTATGATAAGGACAAAGTTGCGAGTGTTCCAATCCGAGATGATAGAATTTCCTATAATAAATTTATTTAAAAATGCAATATATGAAACATATAAATTTAGACCAGATACAATTAACTTACTTATCATATTAATTATTCTATTCACTGTAGACAACTACCAGATAGTAAAATATCCTAATATTTTTTTCACATTTAAAAAATGTCACAACATATTTCATAAACAACCAGTGATCTTCTTATGCATTTAATAATTTAATTTCATCTACAATAGTGATTTAAACTTTATTTTTAATTTTAGTTAAACCATACAATCTAAAAAATGTTCTTCATGATGTTCTTAATAAGTTGATTTCTACTTTTTAATAATATTAACTAACACAGAATTAATTTCTAATTTGTATTATTAATGCTACTTAATGATAACAGTATAGTAATAATATAATATAGGTAATATACATTTAACAAAATGATACAAACTATGATGCTTCAATATAAAAATTGTTATTACATTTATCTCATCTCAATGAGAACAAACGCTGTATATAGTACTAATGGACGTATGGTTTACCAGGTGTTGCCAAGTAAATTCTATATCTCGTACAATGCCCATTTACAGAGGAACAAATAAGTTGATAAATAATTTCAATAAAGTACCTTAAAGTACCTATGGAATAATCATAAGTAGCCCACAAAATCGAGAGTGGAAAGTTGCGTACGACGTCCCCAAGCCCTAAGTACTCGCTACATTTACGAGAGGGCCACATAACACGTTATATAAATACATACACGCATAAATATATATATATAAATTATAAATATCATATTTAATGTTAATTTTACATACAGACATTCAAGTATACACGCGCGCATATACACAAACACGGTGTCATGCCCACACGCAAGAATGGTACAGGAGTAAACGGGGCGAGAAAATGAGGATAACAAAAATTAAGCTTGACATATTCTTACCTCGCCGTTGATAACGTTGAGCCCCAGAAATATCTCGCCGAAAGACCCGCTGCCGAGCCTCCGGACGACACGGTACTTTCCACCGCCTATATAATCGTGTTTGAAGGTACTGGCGACACTCGACATTTTGCGTACGACTTCCCGGACGGTTCACAGCTCCCAAATTTGGTTATCGACGGACGCGTCGGATGTGCCTGGGGGGCGGGCGCGCGCGCAGCTCGTTACTTATATTGTGTCGAAGATAATATTATACAAACTAACAAACTATTCGGTTTGCCGATGACTTATTCTAATGTTCACATAACGATCGACGAGACTGGAGAAAATCGACGAAAACAAAAAAAAAACAAAAAAAATTATTCCGATTACGTCCGATCGCTTTGTTGTTGTTGGCTCGTCTGACATTAATTTCGCCGCGACTCTAGCGACACTGGCGGTGAATAAGGATGTCTGGGACGACAGATTTCAAAGAGATCGCGGAAAAAACGGTCCTGCGCCACACTGTGGCCACCAGTGACCACCACCACACTTCGGCGCGCCAATGTTTCAAAGAAAAAACTACGGTACTCGCCGAAAACTGAGAAGTAGTCAATCTGTTTATTGTTTAGCTAGTAGCTATCCTATAATTACCATTGGTAATCGTTAATAATATCAAATATTATGTACTTATAAATCATAATGTTATAACATAATTATACACGTATATATTTATAGATTATACATATACTCTTTCCAGAAATCGATAATCGTCACTGTATAACATTATTTATATACATATATATATAAATAAATTAAGGTATAAAACTACAAAAAAATGCGATAAACGATGTTATAATAATTGGTGCAACTAAGGAATACTATAAGACCCATAACCTATAGTGGCTAGTCGAGTATAACTGTTAAATCTGTTTTTAAGATGGTAAAAATTTAATTCATAAACTCAGCTTAAGCTTTTTTTAAATTATAGGTATTAATGTATTATTATACTTCTATGTTGTACAGTATACATATAATAAATGATTCCAAATCATTTTATTTTAAAGAATCCTTTAACATTATCCGTAGGGCGGTAAACATCACGATGAGTGAAGGTTCCCATTGATCATAACTCATTACATTCCAAAAATGTGTTTTTTTTTTTAATTGTATTAAATAATTTATAAAAATTCTTAGTTAGCTATAGGTGCCTACAGCCTACAAATTGCATGACCCTTTTTTACAATATGCACTGTGCAGTAGGCGTGACACACATAATGGTAGCAATATAAATTTAAACAATGTGTAACTTATCGTATTATACCTACTCTGGCTACTCTTATATAATTTATAAATGGGTTCAACTTCATATTTAAAGCTTTGCCCTTTCCACACCATAAGACATCGTATGTATAGACATACGATACTTCGTACATGCCTATTAAATATACACGAAAATGTATACACTACAATTAAAAAAATAATAATAATGGTTGATCCTGGACTCGCTGGACTACCTATAGGCTATAATGGCTATTAATATTATAGTAAATTATATGTAGGTACCTAGTAATATAGTACATAATATATCATCATTACAAAATATAATACTTAGTAAAAATTATTTTTTAAATAGTAATAAGCCGAGTTTTTTGCTGGTTTTTTCATTAATTTATATTTTTCTATTTCATTAACATAGACAACTTTTGTAAATTATTAATACTGGCTGTGTTTAACATTGATAGATTAGGTACCTTTGGAATTTTATACCTACGGATTGACATTTTGTATTACCCTACTATTATACCTAACCAAGTTTACATATTATTCTAGATCGAATTTCTATCAATTATCAAATGGTAAATTCTTACAAAATATTTATATATTTAATTATTAAAAATTTAAAAATTTAAATTTAAATCTCCTTATATTTTCAGAAATATTGCTCAAATCACTGTACCTATAGTATACGCGTATACAGTGATTCACCCAAATATGATTACCCCCATTTTTTTTATTCAAATTCTGATTCTTTGAAGTTTTAAATAAAGTAAAAATCTTATTTTCAAATCCTTGAACTTTTTGGTGACGGAAACTTCTGTTTTTCAAATGAAAACCGCCTTTTTATTGTATATTATTTAATTGATATATTTTATTATTTAATATTGATTAACCCAATTCGAAAATTCAAACAGCTGTTTTTTAATTTTTGAAACAATGATCTTAAGGATAAAAGTCCTTAAAAATAGTTTTACAAAAACATAAAATAGATACAATATCAAATCTTAAATTGATTATACGAATAAGAAAAAAAGCCCCTTGCCAACATAATTATACTCTATATTATTGATTTTGTTTATTATTTATTTTAACATAATGTATTGTCGTGCTTTAAATAAATTTAATATAATTATATTTTTGTACTTTTACATCATATTTATTTATTTATTGGAATCCGAATAATAATAACACGTAGGTTATAGGTACCTAGATCATATAAATCATAAAACAAAATATTCTATGAATATTGAATATATAAAAAGTCACTTAATAAAATAAGTAATATTTGAATAAATTTGATCAAATATCTAGATTTGTTGGAAAGTGAAATTTTTTTGGGAATATATCACGTTGTAGCGTTCAAAAAATATACATATTTAATTAGAATTGACTTACAAATTACTGTAGAGAAAAACAGCATGATTTGCTATGGTAGTAACTAGTATGGTTATAATAACAAGGGTCAAGGGAGATACCGGGGTTTTGGGATACACAGATTTTTTCCGAGGATTTTATTTTGGGGCTTTTTTTCTAAATAACGGTTTTACTCGGGCCATTTTTATAAATTATTAATATTGATAGAGTAATATAAATTATTCAAATGTTCAGATAACCATATCCCCTATATATCTTTCAAATTAATTATTAATTATTATGGACCTAAATACCAAATAGACTTATTATTCTTAGTTATAAATTATAATGCAATAACTACCATTCGTTTAAATTTTAATTTAGGCACCTACATTTAATAAACATCTACATTTTCAGAAAAAGTATCGGCAAAATAATTTACTGTTTAAAAAAGGAGGAGGTTTGTCATTTAAAAAATAGAAGTTTATTTCTTCACGTGATACTCCTTAAGTAGTAAAAAATTTCAAGAATTTTAAAATATGGTCTTCAAGTAAAGATATTTTAAAGAAGAAAAAGCCCAAAAGGGGCGGGGTGAGCATGTTTAACGGTGCTTTTGTATGAAGCCGTAAATATAATTTTTATATAGGTATTATAAAGTAACTAACTAACAACCCTATAGTGATCGTTATGCCACGATTTAATTATATAACCATAGATAATTTGATAAGGACACACGAGTTTAGGAAATGACTAACAACTATAACAAGTACGTATGATGCTTATATCTAAATACAATTGAGTTATAATCAAATAACTGTTCACTGTACTTATTTAATGTAAACACGTGAACATTGAATAAACATGCACCTCGAGTATTGACGTATTGTCTTATTGTTGTTTTTTATAATATAAATTATTATAATACATAATATACTGATATACTTATATATTATATTTATATAACCATATAGGTAATATAATATAACTATACTATTAATCTATTAATATTATAGCCAGTTTTTACAATATGGTGTTATAATTTATTATACTAAATCATTAAGTTTCAATTATATCTTTAGTAAAATATACTAAAAGATATTTAGAATTCCACATTTTTAAATCAATTGATTCAACTAAATATTTACACAATTTTAACAGTGTATGTAAATATAATACATACTAGCCATATGCCAATGTGGAACATTAAACTTTATCAATGTGTTAATTATTAATAGGTATCACTAATGACATTACTCATCAATTTAAAGTATTTTATATGTCTTAAAGGTATTCTCAGGCATGATATTAGCAAATATTGAAAGTAGGCTATGTATTTGTAGTAAACGGGTAAAACTTTAAGCACTTGATTTATTAATAAACTTCTTCTATTATCAAATAATTTAATTTATATATTCTTTATAATATGTCTATATATTTTTTCATTAAATTATTTGATAATGCTAATTTAGTAATTTCCCAATTTAGTATTAGTTTTAAAATATTTAATATGATTCAGTGTAATTATATAGATACCTGAAAACATAAATGAAACCAAATTAAACCACTTATATCAAACATTCAAAATAAAATGTATTAAACAACGTTCTCAAAGGGGAGGTTAGGGTCCAAAAATTCAATTGAAATTTGATCGTTAAAAAATATTTATACCATTAAAATTAAATTTAGTCTAATAAATAATAATAGAAATTTAAAATTATATTGAAATGATTACATAAGTAACTAGTTTTACAAAACTTAAAAAATAAATAGTAGATCCTAGATAATATTCTTATCTAAATGTTATGTTATGCATTAGTAAGTTGATCACAATACACACAGGTATCTTTATAATATATTTTTTTTAAATATACAATATCATATATCATGGATATACACGAAAAAAACAGCTACCTAAAAGTAACTCTTTATAAAATGTTTAAATTGGATAGATTTTTGTTTTTTTAACAATACAATCTAAACATTAGTCTTAACATAAAATAAAAAAATACATAACCACAAAAATATGATTATTTAGATTAATATTTAAAGTTTACATTGTCATATGATCAGTATTCATTATTCGACAATAATTAGTAATTAATAATAAATTAACCATCTAGTCCAATAAAATATTGTATTCAGTAAATTAATGAATCTTTATTAAATTGTATATTATTGTATACAATATATATTATTTATTTTAATTAATATAATAATAAATAATACATTGTACTTATATTATGTTTGATATATGTATGGTGTAAAATAAAAATATCAACTCCAGGTTTCAGTTTGATAAAATCCTTTAGTTTCCATCATATCTATAGTATTTAAATGTTTGTTTTTTGTAAGTATATTTATAAATACATTTTTAACTGCAGTTGGCATGTCTTTTGCATTTCCAGCAACAAATACATAACATTCTTTACTAGAAAGTAATTTAAATAATTCTGCTTCATTTTGTTCTAAAATGTGCTGTACATAACTGCAAAAACAAATAAATGTATTTATTTGATAATATAAAAATAAAAAAATATTTGAAAAATTACATTTTATGATCTTGATCTCTTGAAAATGCAGTATACAATGACAGTTTTTCATCTGACACTAATTTTTCCCAATCATTAACACAATGGAAATCACCCAATCTATTTCTAGCACCAAAATATAAATGTAACGTTTTTGCATCGCCACATTTCTTAGCTACTGCTTCATGCACAAAACTTCGAAACGGTGCTACACCAGTACCAGGTCCAATCATTATAACATTACATGACTAAAAATAAAAAATTTAGAAATAACAAGATATTACTTAATTTTTTCTAAAGTATATATTATAAAATAATTTATATTTTATTAGTTAAATATTTACTTGACTATATGGAAACTGAAAAGTTCCTTTCTGAATCCAAACTGGGATTTTATCACCAATGTTCAAACTAGCAAGCCATGTAGAACACAAGCCAATTCGTTTAGCCAGCAATTTTGTCTTATATTTAACAACAGCAACAAGTAAATGTATTTCATTTATATGTACCTAAAAGAAAAACAATTAGTAAATAATTAAAACTAAATAATTTTATAAAATGTATATTTAAAATCAACTAAATATTATAATAAATTGAACCATGGTTTTAGAATATAAAGGAATGCAACTAATAGTTTAATTACAAATTATATTGTTGTCTACTGTATGTCTGTATTATATATAGTATATTTTAATATGTATGTTTTCTTTTGGAATGGAGCATAATCTGTATTTTTAAATAAAACAAAACTATTTCATAGTAAAAATAATATCAGGAAGCATATAGTTGAGTTGATCATAAATTCAATCTTATTTATATTTAAGTTTATCATAATGCTATGTATTTACTAATTTATTAGTAAATAAAAACTCACAGATGGTGCTGATGCAATTGAAAAGGCTCTTGGGCGTATTGGAGAAAAAATTTCAAAAAGGTATTCTAAAGTTAAATTAGCTGTTGCATGAGGAAAATCAGCCAATACTTCTAGGATAGTTCTTCTTGGGCGATTACAATAACTATATAGTTCTTCTTGTCCTTCAGGGGTGGTGAATTCCTTCAGCTTTTCTTTTTCTAATTCACTGTCCGTGAAGTATGACAACAATTGAAATGTATACCTATTTGGTATAATCTACATAATTGTATTTATCATCAAAAATATATAAATCATAAGAACTGAATAATATTTACATTTAAATCCCAATAGTATTTAGCACATTGATATAACGTAAATTGTTTGCTCAAATTATAAGGTATAGGCATATCATCACTGCATTGTGTTATATTCAGTATTGTGGCAGGATTTAGTTTTATATTCTTGTTATCATTAAGCAATTGAAAAAACCTGTTCACCGATGTTTCGAAGTTAACTGGACGAACCATTAAAACATCTCCAGGCGAATAGTTAATGCTGTTTTCTGAATACTCAAATTTTAACAGTCGTACATCCTAAAAAAATGATTAAATAAATTTAATAATTATTATTTGTTTTTGTTGAAAAATTAATTATAATTAGTAAGCCTGTGTTGAGAAGAGTGATACATATTGATTTACCTAAATATATAATTTTGGTCAGATATCAATTAAGATGTACTGTAAAACTACAATTGATTATAAATTTAATAGTATTTATAATCAATGGTACTATACTACTATATAGAATAAATAAGTAGTAAGCTACAGCCTAAAAGGCTGACACCAGAAAACACGAATAATTTAGTTTGAACTTTAAACTTTAAATAACTATTATAATTTATAAAGTATCAATAAAAATCAAGTAAATATATTATAATTGTCACATTGATATTTTATAATAAGGGTTAATATTTATGGTAGTGTTTCTCATTCAGCGTGTTGGCGATAAATTCAAATGTGTTATAAAGTATAATATATAAATGACACAAAATGTATAAAAATGTTGAAATAATTAACAAAAATTAATAGGTATTTGATATAATTTCTATGATGATAAAAAATAAGTTATCTGTATCAACATTTATCATTATTTTTATGTTTTATTTTTTAATTTTACACTACCAACTAAAATTAAATATTACGCATTTACTCTAATTTTTTATTGTGTTTAGTAAAATATAAAATATGTTAATAGTGTGTTGCAATAATACAAAGGTTGAGAAACACTAATCTATAGGGCTACTCATATATTTAAAAAGGCACAAATAATATTTTTAAATAAAAATAATTTACGATTATGACAAAATGTATCTTAATTTATAGAAATATTCAAAAATCAATTATTTTTAATTAAAATGTCAAATACTCCCAATAAATATTATTTTCAAGTATACTACTTATTTTTATGTATAATGCATAAAAAACAAATTACTTGAAAATGATTCTCAGCTGTTGTTTTTGTGTTTGATAAACAAGTGACTATTGTTGAATTTGGTTTTAACTGGTCGTTATTGGGCAACTTGTCATTTGTATGGATAGAAGTATTTGAATTTAAACATTGTACATTCCACCTAAATATAATTGTTTGTTAGTTGCAAACGTTGAAAGTTTAAAATATGCTATTGACTCATTTTATAATTTACTTTGGTGGTGGTAATGAATTGCGGTCAATAGGTGTTAATCCATCTGTAAGCGGATGTTTTTCAATTAATACATTCCACAAATTATCTATCCATGGATCAATAACAGCAAATGCTCCAATATCATGTTGGTCATCAGCTAACCCAATATCACATAATGGTCTTCCTCCTAATTGTAAAAGCCTTCTATATAGTTTTTTAGCAACATGATTGAATTTTATATATGAGCTATCTCCCAAACCCAAAACAGCAAACCTACAGTATTTGTAAAATGATAATCAATAAAATATAATAGTAAATTGTTTATAAAGTAATACTTTTATTTAACACATTAACTGCACCCAAACGCCAGTGGCCAGTTGGTATTTTATATACAATATACATTACAGTAGGCCAAAATAATATTCTCTTAAGAGGATGCTGACACAGGCACTGTATTGTGATAAGTCAGGTCATGATCCATTTCTGATGTTCATGGTTTAAATGTTATGTTATTATGTTAAATCCCAACACAAGTTAATTTACGGTCTTTTTATAAAGTTGGTTGTGATTTTGAAGTTCTGCCAAGCTAACAAAAAACACTTGATATAAGCGGTAAAAGAATATGGAGCAGCACTTGGACTTCTGGATGGTGATTAAAATACAGCGTCAGACGGTGTAGGTATTTGTATTATAATTTTAAAGCTAGTTACAATAATTTAAAATTAAAAAAAAAAAATTTTAAAATTTTCATAACTTGTTTCATAATTAAAATATCTATGAAATTTAAAAAATAATAAGCCTACGAGATGCCTTCTTGGCGTTGGGAAAGTGGCGCGCCCATCGCCCAGCACACCAAAAAGTGTGCTGCAATAGCCCCACGCTGACTTTAATTAGTTGGTGTGGTCTGGCCCTCCAGGTTGGGGGTTGAGCGTAGGGCTGACAACCCTACCTCATAAAAAAAATAGATGTTAAGAATCAACAACATAATAAGCCTCGGAACAAAGATTTAACGGACATCAACATTGGAACCTGGAACGTGCGATCTCTGTATAGGGCTGGAGCTTTGACAACATCCCTATCGTGTCTTGAGCGATATGAGATGGATATAACTGCGATTCAAGAAGTGAGATGGACAAACTCAGGTACCTTGAAATCTCAAGGAAATACAATATTATACAGTGGTGGAGATAAACATGAACACGGAGTAGGTTTCGTAATAAGTGATAACGTTGCGACAAATATAGTGAGGTTCCAACCAATAAGCGATCGGATATGCTACATAGAACTCAAATGTAAATGGTACAACATGTTCCTAATAAACTGTTATGCACCGACAGAAGATAAGAGTGACGACATAAAAAACAAATTTTATGAAGACTTAGACCTGGTGTGTGACACCCTACCGATTGATAAACCGAAAATAATACTAGGGGACTTCAATGCGAAGATTGGAAAAGAAAACATATACAAACCTACAATTGGATCCGAAAGCCTTCACGAAATTACGAACGACAATGGAAACAAACTAATCACTTTTGCCACAGCCAAAAATATGATAATAAGTAACACGTACTTCCCTCATAAGAATATACACAAACAAACATGGATCTCCCCATGTGGGTTAGTAAGAAATCAAATAGATCACATGTTAGTGGACAACCGGATAAAATCATGTGTCAAAGATATAAGAAGTATGCGAGGGAGTAGTGCAATGTCGGACCATTTCCTTGTGAAAGCGAAAATCAAACTCAGAATATCAACAAAATGGAAAATAAAGAATAAGCACAAAGAAAAAATTAATAAGGATATACTGAAGACAATAACAGCTAAAGTGTACCAAGAAAAAATATCGATAGAATTACGAGACATACAAGAAATGGTGAACCTGAATGAAGCCTGGGGAAAGGTAGAGCAAGCAATCAAAATAACAGCAAAGGAAGTACTTGGATATGTATCAAAAAAGACAAAGAAAAGATGGTTTAACGAGGAATGTAAAGCAGCTCAAGAGGAAAAAGACAAAGCAAGAACAAAAGTTTTGCAGAACCCTAGTGAAGACAATAAAAGGCTACTAGCACAAAAACAAAAGGATGCAAAAAAGGTCATCAGAAGGAATAAGAGATTATGGGAAAAAGAACGGATACACACCATAGAAAACAACAGGAATAACAACTCCAGAATATTTTTCGAAAAAGTAAATGAAGTTAAACGTGGATATCAAACTAGGCCAACAGCTATGAAGAAGCATGATGGATCCTTACTAACAGAGAGTAAAGAAATTGCGTGTGAATTTAAAGATATGTTCGAAAAATTGCTAAACCAACCAAATGAAAATAACACAATAATTCAATACTCTACTGTAGAACAGCAGCTTGAAAAACCATCAGAAGACGAAGTGAAGATGGGACTAGATATGCTAAAAACGGGAAAGCACCGGGAGATGATGAAATAGTAGCTGAATGCCTAAAAAAGGGAGGCCAAGGTTTACTGAACCAGCTACACAAACTTATGAACACAATCTGGGAACAAGAGGAGATACCCGAAGCATGGCGTATATCCATCATATGCCCTATACACAAAAAAGGAGACATCATGGAGTGTGAAAACTATAGAGGGATCTCACTACTCAATACTTCATATAAACTATTGTCCAACATACTACTGACTAGAATTAACCCATATATCAAGGAAATAATTGGAGAATACCAAGCTGGTTTTATGCTAGGAAAATCAACAACAGATCAAATACACATCGTAAAACAAGTTGTTGAAAAGAGTCACGAATACAATAAAGACACATATTTGCTATTTGTTGACTTCAAAGCAGCGTATGACTCAATCAACAGAGACAAACTATGGGAAGTCATGGAATCGTTAGGAATACCAGCCAAGTTAACCAGATTAATAAAATCGTGTACATATAACTCAAAAAGTAAAATTAGTTTTGGAGGAGAATTATCAGAGGAGTTTCAGGTAACGACTGGCCTTAGACAAGGTGACGCTTTATCACCTGCACTGTTCAACATCGCCCTAGAATCAGTTATGAGGACAGTTATATCCCAATCTAAGGGCATAGAAATAAAAGACAATCGACATCTAACGGCAGTCGCTTACGCGGATGATATAGTACTATTAGCCGAAACAGTTGACGACCTAAAGTACACAACAGATATATTGCTGAAGGAGGGGAAAAAAATTGGCCTGAAAATTAATGAGACAAAGACAAAATACATGATAGTATCTAGACAAAACCACAGATCGGATTCCTTGAAAGTAAATGAGTACACATTTGAAAGGGTAGGAAATTTTAAATACTTAGGTGCAGATATTAATGAGGATGCTAATAGCCACGAAGAAGTGAAAAGACGGCTCATTGCAGCAAACAGATGCTACTATGGACTATTACCATTGTTCAAATCAAAACTATTATCAAGGAAATCCAAAGTAACATTATATAAAGTTCTAGTCAGACCAATAGCTTTGTATGCAAGCAGTACTTGGGCGACGACAAAGTCAGATGAAAAAAAGTTAGAAGTATTTGAGAGAAAGATATTGAGAAAGATATTTGGCCCAAACAAAAACAGTGAAGGAGAATATGAAATACGTAGCAATAAAAATTTAGAGGAATTATATAACGAACCCAATATTACTGGGATCTTGAAAAGCGCACGAATAGGATGGGCTGGGCATGTATGGAGATCAAAAGGACTAATCGGACAAATAACCGCATGGAAACCAAACGCAAAGAGGCCCAGAGGACGTCCTAGACAGAGATGGGTTGATAGAATAAAAGAAGACCTAAAGATGTTGGGAGTAAGGAATGCTGAAGAAACGGCACAAAACAGAGAAGAATGGAGACAGTATGTTGTTGCGGCAATGGACCTAAAAGGCCTGTAAAAAGCCAAAGAAGAAGAAGAAGAAGACGAGATGCCTTAGAAAATAATCTTATTTTTAAGTTTTATAATGGGTAAATTTATTTTAATTTTAAAAATAATAAGAGTAAAATCGAATATTGTGAACAAAAAATTGTCATGCACATTTACAAAACAAAGAAAACAAACGTGTGTGGCATCCTCTAAAGTTCTTAGATCTATAATGTTATTATGTCATTAAAAATAAGTAATTCATTTTCTTAAAACATAAGATATATTAAGTAAGAAACAACTTTATTCTAAAAATTTGTATTTTTATACACCTAAAATATTTACTCTTGAATTAAATATAATATGAATCATAATCATCTTACTGCCGAATAGTAAGTAAATACTTTTATGGAATCATAAAAATATATGTGAAATCACAAAAATTCCTATCTCTATATATTATCAGTAAATTAGCCCTTATTTGATATACATTGCTTGCTTACTGAAATTCAATTTCTAACTATATAAACTCATTAGGTACTATTTTAAAATACATAAAATTAACATGATCATTAGGACTGCAGTATACCTTAAAAACAGGAGTGCATTTAACGTGTTAACTTTAATCTTCAGTAACGGGAAAGTTTACTTACTCAACATTAGTTAAAGAATTAGAAGGTAAATTTTTTCTTAATAGGAATTTCCAAGTAGTTTTCATATTATCTGGTTGATCACCTTGTCCAGTAGTTGAACAAACAAAAATGATTTTTTTTTCAAAAATTAATTTATCAATGGGATAGTCATCAATTGCAATAACAGGTCCACTATAATGCAACCTAAACACAAAATAAAATATATAATTAAATTTTAAAACATATATTATTTTGATAGATGGATATCAAAAGTACAAATAAAGTAAGAATATAGTTCGTTTTATTAATTTATTTTCTATATTAATTTAATTATTAAAGGCTTATTTTTTTTTTCTGAATTATTTGAATTAGTATAAAGTTTAGATACCATTTTGATTCTCTCCAGATCCTTTCAGCAACTTCCTGGGCACATCCAGTTTGACTACCATACAATATGAGAATTCGACGACCGTTGTCCATTATGTGTAATTTTTATAGTCACAATACTGCGTCTTTTTCTTACTGCGAAATCACTGAACTATTTAAGTATCGAATAGTACTATAGTATAAATGTAAAATAGTCAAAAATTATGTACCTACTAACTACCGAACTAAAGTCAAAATAAATGTTAAATATTGACTACGTTCACAGATTCATGGTACATGCCTTATAAATGTTTAATGTTTTCATACTTTCCTGTAAGTATAACAGTAATTGTACAGTATTATTATTCTGTGATAATACAAATCTTATCTACAGCTGTTACCCTCTAAAGGGCTGTACATACGGTACAATTACAGCGGACACCAATATGATGATTATTAAAATCCGTGATTTCATTGGACGCAGCGATCACCGATTCTTTTTCTTTGATACTGCGAACTATAAATCCTAGGTCCGAAGGTGTACGTTTTTTACTCTTCGAAATTGTAGAAATAAATTTTTTTGTGTAAACTGTAAGTAATTGACTTTATCAAAATGTCAATTCTTAAAAATGGAATGAAACTACTGATGAACAGAGTAAGTACGATAATACGTAAATTATAATAGGTAGTAATGGTAATGTATATTTATATTTTTGTTTTGTACTGTAACTTATTCGTAGTACTTTTCCAACACATATTATTATATGAAGTATTATATTTTATTAATGTATGTATATTTGTTGTACAGTCAGCTCAAAATGCATTGGGAAATAAATGTCTCCACACTCCGTCATCATTGGTACAATTAATCCCTTATATTTGAATAACTACAGCTTTTATTAAATCATTTTGCACTCATTTCTAGGATGCCGCTAAAACTGTTGGTATCAAGTCACCGATTGCTAGGGCATTTGCTTCTGGTGAACCAAATGAAGTAAATAAATAAATTGTTTATCTGTATTTTGTTTTTTTACATAAATTATTTATTTTACAGGATAAGTTTTCTAACATCCCAGCTGAACGAATTACATGCACATTAATTCCTGGTGATGGAGTCTATCCTGAATTGATGAATTCTGTTCAAACTGTACTGAAAGCAATTGGAGCCCCTATTGATTTTGAAACCATATTATTTTCAGAAGTACAACATTCTAGCAGTGCTCAAGTTGAAGACGTTATCAAATCAATCAATCGCAATAGAATTTGTTTGATGGTAATTAATATGTTGTCATTTTTGTTTTGATTGTTTTTTTTTTTAAATAGTCAATGTTATACAAGTTAAATTTATTATATAGGGTGCATTAATGAGTCCTGATGTTAGTTATTCTGGAGAACTTCAAAATTTACATATGAAACTCAGGAAAGGTTTAGATTTATATTCTAATGTTGTTCATGTAGTTTCGTGGCCAGGAGTTGCTTCTAGACATAAAAATATAGACATGGTAATTATTCGTGAACTTACGGAAGGAGAATATTCAGCCCTTGAACATGAATCAGTTGATGTAAGTAATACATTTTTTGTTCATTTATTATTTATATATTAAATATTTTATTATTTCTAGGGTGTAGTTGAGTGTTTAAAAATTGTTACTGCTTCAAAATCTCAAAGAATAGCAAAATTTGCTTTTGATTATGCCATTAGAAATAATCGTGAACGTGTTACATGTGTTCATAAAGCTAACATAATGAAACTTGGAGATGGTTTGTTTTTAAAAAGTTGTTCAGAGGTGAGTTGATAACCAATTAAGTGTAAAAATTATTTAAATACTAAAAAGTAAAAAATAATACATTTTTTAAATTAAGTATTGTTTAGTTAACTGTGTTTTCTTGTTTTAAGATCAAACGACTATATCCCAGTGTCAACTTTGAAGCTATGATTGTTGATAACTGTACTATGCAGATGGTATCCAATCCTCAACAGTTTGATATTCTAGTCATGCCCAATTTATATGGAAACATATTAGATAACTTGGCGGCTGGTTTAGTTGGTGGAGCAGGTGTTGTTGCTAGCTCATCTTTCAGTCCTGAATGTGCTGTGTTTGAACCAGTAAATATCATGTTTAATTAGTAAATGCATTTTTATTAACTTTTAATAATGCTCTTAGGGTGCAAGACACGTATTCCAAACTGCTGTTGGTAAAAATATTGCTAATCCGACCGCAATGCTGATGTGTGCATCTAAGATGTTAAGACATGTTAATCTACAACATTATAGTGAATCTATACGAACTGCCATTAGAGAAGTACTTGCTGCTGGAAAAGTGAGTAACGTTAAATACTCTATTCGTAGTTTTAATTTAAAATGCAATTATTGTATTAATTATATAAATTTTAATTTTAATCACATTTTAATTAAAAGTTTAAAAACAATTTTAACAATTTTTAGGTAAGAACGAGAGATTTAGGTGGTTCAAGCAGTACTCATGAATTTACTGATGCAGTTATAAAAGCTATTGTTTAAATTATTATTATTACCTTATTTTTGCGAGTTCAACATTAAATTTTCTTGTAATAATAATTTGATTTCTCATTTTAGCTTAATTTGATCAGTTATACACAGTATTATTGATATAGATTACATACTTTAAAAAATGTATTGTAAATCTAGATAACAATTTTATCGAAAACTTAAATACTTCCTTTAATGTTGTAATTTCATTAACTATTATTTATTAAAGTTAATATTTAAAAACATATTTATATAAAATGTTGTAATTAGACTAACGCATATTAAAATACTATTTGAAATGTTTTTTATGAACCATTAAAAGTACCTACATTTAAAAGTTACACTACAATTTTGTGTTTTTAATACTTTTAAGACAATTTTATAAAATATATTTTAGATATATGAAAAATTTCAGTTAATAATTGTACTTAAAATAATATTAAATTATTATATTATTGTATTGAAACCTAATTGCTTAACTTTAAGAATACTGAATAGTTTCATTTAAATAAATAAATAATAAATCACAATTTATTACACTGTAATTATTAGTTTTAGTTAATCTGTTTTTATTATAAGAATTGATCAGCAAAATACCAATTATACTTTATTATCATAAATTATTTAACATATTGTTATAATGTATACAGAATGATGTATTTTAGTATTAAATAAAATCTTATTTAACTATCACTTTTAAATGTTTTCATTATTTAATTACTATTATAGGTCTTTGAAAATGAATAAGTACACTACAGATTCTATACCTCTTCTCCACAAAAAAATAAAATATAAGTTAAATAAATTGTTTATATTTTTGGATAATTTACAATACTTTAGCTAGTTTTAATAAATGTTTTTAAAGGTTGTCTTATGTTATTTTTGAGACAATTTTTTATAATTATATTGGTCGAATAATTATTTTAGATAGTTTCATTACAAAAATGTAATCATACAGTGAAAATGATAATATTAATATATAGTGAACATTGCAAGTATCTAAGGTAATTTGTTTAGACTGTTTAGAGTTAAACTAAAAATAACAAAATCAATTTTGTCAAATATTGGAGTGACGTAAAAATTCTTATTTATCTAAATTATAAAAAAAGGTGCAGCAACTTTTAATTTCGACCTAAAAGTTCTAAATCCAATTTTCTATCCAAAACCACCCTCAAAGTTGATAATTAAGGCAATTTAAGGACTACTTTTGTGTACATATACACTAAAAAACATACATAATTGTAAAATCAATATTTTGATTACACCGCTCAGAATCTAAAAAACTTAAAATTCATAATATTACATTGGACTATTGAAATAGGGTAATATCAAAAATTAGGGTTCTTACGGTTCTAGATAAAATTCTCCTCCAAATGTTTATAATATGTGTAAGGTGTTTTTACTGTTAACAATAAACCCCATCCAGTAGAGTAATCTGTATTACTAGAAATACGAAAGCTTAAAAATACACAATCACGTTCCAAATTTATTTTTATTTATTAGTAGTCGTCAGTCGACACGTATTTTGTATAATATTATACAAAACATCTTAAATTTTTATCGAAGAATTTGTTGCTTACCCTATTAATTTTAAATTAAATCTAAATTTTGTTGAAAAACCTATTAATAGTTTATTGTTTCAACGCTTTCAACTGGGGTTAAACTAAAACAAAAGTATTCATACGTCTTTGCACTTTGGTACAATGTTTTGTAATTTATTGAGAAAAATACAATGTTTATATCATTGACCTATTATAATAAATTATTATAGGTCAATGGTATATTAACAATTAAAATTATAAACATATATTTGAAAATTATTCATTCCAAAACTATTCCTTGGATTGAGTAACCCAAACCCAAGGCGGCAAGGCACCTCATTAAAGATTGACCCTGTTTTTTTTTTTTATTACGTACATTTATTATATACCTACTCTGCACAATGTTATCAATGATTTTTTTTTTTTTTGCAATAACTAGTGAATAGTGATAACATTTAAGATAATATTAAACAAATTCAAAAACATAACATTTTGGCAATGCATTTTAATTTTTTTGCAAAAAATATCAATTAGCAAATATTTTTATTAACCTTTTACAGTTTATATTCCTTCTGTTCCTGTTTAAATAATGATTGACACGAAACTAACAATTCGATAGATACTAAGTAGTTTTACAAGTCACACAACAATGCCTCACATGCAACACATTGATGAATTGATCAGAGAATACTTTTTATTTCGAGGATTTACAAACGCATTAAAATGGTTTGATTTCGATGTGAAATTTGATAAAGATAAAGGATTTCGAGTAAGTGATACACCGATGTATTTGTGTATACACCAATTTTTATATTTGTCAATAGTAATTAATAATTATTAATTATGCTGCTCATAAGATAATGTATTTAGTATAATGATACATCAATACATCATAAGCATTCTAAAGATGTTATTCTATCTTAAACATTAATAATTAAAACAATTATTAATTTTTTTTAAGGTGGATAAACTAGTTGAACAAATATTGCAGTTAGTATATTCCTATGATTTGTCTACAATTAAAGAACTCTGGACACATTTTGAAAATAAATTATTTTCGAAACTAGATCAAGACATATCTTATGGTTTGTATTTTTTTCAACTTTTATTGAGATTTTTAATAAGAATATCTTTGTTTTCAGCTGTAAAAAAGTTGGAAAATAGTTTGCTCAAATTTTACCTTATTCATGCATTAACTAATAACCGTTCAGACAAAGTAAACGAGTTCCTTACAAAAATGACCAACGATCTACAGTTACAAAGTGAATGGAAAGATTGGTTTAGTGAGTTAATTTTTTTTATTTAGTTATGTAATTAATGATTTTAAAATAATGATTTATATTGTATATGTTAGTGTTGCCATACTTGAAAAATATTGAAGATAATCCATTGTTTGCTATTTACTTCACCAAGCAGTGGCAAGATTCATTTTTTATCTCTTTACATAATTTTCTCTCCATTGTCTATCAAGTAAGTAAATACACTACTCAGTATATTATTTATGTAAGAAAAAACTATCGCTATAATGTATTAACTTTTTGAATAATTACATTGAATATATTGTATAATGCAGTAGATAATGTCAAATTGAATATTCTATTAATTTATTGATTCACTTAAATTCTTCTTGTTTACTATAGTGCTATCCTAATTAAAAAAATGTATAATATTTTTATTGTTCAATGAATATTTAGTATATTATATGAACTACTTGTATTGTTTAATTTATTTGTTTATACTTAATTGTAAATTTTAAAATTTTGAATTACTAAATTTAGAACGCTGGATTAGAACTTTATTGTATTATTACTTAAAATCAACCAATTTATTATTTATCCAAAAATAACAAATAATTAATTTTTTTTTTATTTAGATAATTCCTCGGCCTAGTTTATGTAATTATGAAGATGATGCAAACAAAATTCGCAGACTTCAAGATGAAATTGATACCCTTAAACAAAAACTTACTGATGGAGTTACTCAACCTAAATACAACACAGTCAGTGGATCACTTCATACTCAACCGCTAGATATAATTGATGATTTCTACACAGTGTCTCAGTAATAAAATATTAAAATTTTATTACACTTGGTTAGTTATATTATATATTAAAATACTATTCTTTTCTAGGGAAACATTGAAGAATACTAATACTGATACATCCATGAAATCTTTGAGATCTCTTATCAGAACTATCGGTGGATTGCCTACAAGCCCAATTCTTGGTAAACAAGTAAACATGAAGCGTATATCTCAACCAATTCCTACTGCTACTGCTACTGCTACTATTTCTACTGGTGATTGAATTAAAGCATATTAAGTTAACAATCTAGATGTTACATTAATTATAAATTAATTTTAGATATGAGTTATAAGAAACACGTAGGAACTAATTCAAAACTCAGTACAAGCTTATCAACATCTCCCTCATCTTACATAATGATTAAGCCTGGAAATACTAGGTGAGGATATTTATTTGTGAACAGTCATTTGGATAATAATCAATTTTAAATATAATACTTATATTTGATCAAATCTTGAAAACCATGATTAATATGTTTTTTAAAAGTAATTATAAAAATTGAATTATTTATTATGCAGTGAAAGTAGCCGTAGAACTGTATCAAAGCGATCAATATCTTTAGAACGTGATTCTACTAGAAGTAGAGGTCCTCGGGATGCCAGCTTAGATAATTTAGACAAAAGACAACACAAAGTCCCACCATTCCTTTTGCTTAGCCAGGTAAGTTAAAATTTAAAAAAAATAATATTTTTAGTTATATTATGTACATATTAAACAGTTTTTTTATTATTGACAGGAATCTTTTAATGAACATAAAACAAAGATTACTCAATGTTGGTTTAACATGTCTGGTTCACTTATATCTAGCACAGATGCTGATGGTTTTTTGAAGATTTGGTCAGCTGCCCCATCACCAAAGTAATTCAACTTATTCAATATATTATCCAATTTTAATATAATAATCTTAATTATATTAATTTATAGAGTAATCGGATCAACTAACTTGAAAAAAGTTGTATACAGCTTGGATTGGTTCAAAACTAATGATCGTTATACATTGCTAGGGTGTGACGATTGTTCAATAATTTTATACGATGCTAAAGAAATGAAAAGCTCTTGGGAACTAAATCCATTTAAACAATCGACAAATTTGAAAATACAATGTGTTAAATGTGGTCCTTCAGATTCTACATTTGTTTGTTCACTTATTTCTAAAGACAACAATAAATTACTTTTATATGACGTCAAAACCAAAAAAATTGAAGTACGGCCTTGTGTATTCAATATTTTTATTCATTATTTTGAGATATATTTATGATAAGTATGGTCTAATGACTATTTCTATAGAGACAACTTATACTGGGAAACGATGATGTAGCTGTTACATGTTGTGCCTATAATCATAATGGTCAATTGTTGTATGCGGGATGTGCCGATGGATCAGTACGTACAGTTGATCTCAGACATAGCGAAATTGTTGATCGTTGGACCCCACATACCGATCGTTTGATGCGTCTTCAATTATCACCTGATCATAATGATTGTTACACATTAGGAGCTGATAACAAAGTAATTTATATTTGTAATATTAACATTACTTTATTATTACAATAAATTGTATTTTGCCCTTTAGATTTGTCGCACTAGTATGAATGGTAATAAGCAGTCATGTGTATGGGAAGTGAATATTAAGAAAGACAATCCACTCCAGCCCAATGCATTTATGAGTCAAGCATTTACATTAGATCAGTCTGGTGGTTATATGCTACTATGCCATAGTCAAAATAATGGCGGAAATATATATAAAGTAATAATATACTTACATTTTACATAACATATTGAAACATTTTTAATTTCTTTCTAGTCTTTCAGCTATATAATGTGTTTTTGTGTGATTGTGTATATAATATTTTAGGAAAGTCAGTGTATAATGTTACTTATAATTGTAATTTATTTAATAGATAACAAGTACTGGATTAAATGTTGTCTTGTCTCTGAAAGAGCATCAAAGCATTCCGGTTGTTTGTGACTGGTCATCTCTAAATCAATGCGGTACTTGTGTAACTGGTTCAGATGATGGAACCTTATGTATATCTACACTTCTGACTCCATAATTAAAATTTGGACGCGTGCATTATTATCATTATAATATTTATGATGTAAAAACTATCTCAATATAATTTATTATAAAATTATTTATATACATAAGAAATAATTTTAAATTTGTATTTATTCATAAGCAATATTTACATGTAATTAATCTTTGAACAATTAAAATATAATATCAATAACCATATTTTTCATTTAGACTAGTTCGTCCATCTCCAGTTTGATCAGCTGGTGGTTTCCAAATCATGTTTCCAAAATCTTCCAATTTGTCTTTCTCCAAAGTTTTAGCTATTATCTAAATATATAAAAGTATGATTAATAATAGATTAAATATTTTAATGGTTATAACTTATAAGCGACCAAATTATTAAGCAGGCCAAATTTGTCCACCATCAGAACACAGTAAAAATAGTGAAATTTATTTTTTTTGCTTTCAAATTACCAACCAATGACAATATTTAAAACAATTGTGATATTCTGGTGATATACTAATAAGCTATTTGTTATATTCTTATTTGTGCGCTATCATTTGTTTAATTAACTAATGGGCAATAACTATTAAAAATTAACTTTATCAGTATGCTGTAAGCCCATAATTTAAAATAATAATAATTTATATATAAATTTAGAATATCCCTTGCCATTTTCTCAGAATCAACATTGAGAATTTGAACATTAATTATTATTATTATTATTATTTCATATTTAATATTAATTATCAACAAAATGTGACTAATTATAACAGACTTGTGTTTTTTCTGCATAATAAAAATATCCATCTACTTGTATGAATAAATATTTTCTTGGAGAGCAAAAAAATATTTAAAATAAAGGAAATTCCTATATCCCCTCTTGGTAAAAAAAATATGTCAGCAAATTTTTGTGAATATTTTGATAACAAAGCATAACATATTTTAAATTTAGAAATTAATAACATTTTTAAGTAATTAAATCTTACATACTTTTTTATCTTTTTTCTCTAACTGTTTTTGTCTCTTCTCTGCTTCTTTCAATTCTTTCAACACTTTTTCTAAAAAAAAGGATTATCAAATATATTTTACTAGAGACTGAAAAGTGTGTAAACAATTTATATAGTTAATACATAGAGAAAAATACCATTCTATCTGAATACTAATTACACAGGAGAATGTTCATAAATATGATGAAATTCATTCATTTCTATTTACAAATTATTACAATTCTTTAACATGATTATGAGTAGGGCCCAGATTTCAATGCAAAGTACATATTTTTTGGATTGATCTACACAATGCTTTCTAAGTACATAACTCATTTCATGTAATGAGGGTTTTAAAGCTACAAATTGTATTCTGCATTTTTTTGCATATTTCGACGTTTTTTCATTTTTAGCATTATTGGGTCATTTTATTGGTTTTTAATGTATATTTGATCAATATACAATAAAATTTAGCCTATTCAAAATATTATCTAAAAATTAATTATTTTCTTGATATTTAAGTAGGTTTATTGGGTTTTTCCGTACATGCATTTTGTACAATATTATTAATGTTGAAAGCAATGCTCAAAATTTAGTAAGTACAATAGGCTTACTTATAATTTTAATTTTACATACATTTTAATATATATTTTGGTATGTTTAGAATGAATAATATTTCTCCAAAACGGCCAAAATATGTGTCAACATAAAGTCATCATTATTCATTTCAAATTTCCAGTTTTTTTGTTTTAATAAAATAATAAATAATAATTATAGCTTATTAATAAATTACAAATTAAATTTTAAAAAAATAAGCGGCATTTTAAGGTCATTTTTGGCTATTTTTTAGAGCATATTTGTATGGTTTTAAGTGCATTTAAATCCAGGCCCTAATTATGAGTATTTATGACTGGTTATTATTTTTTAATTCAATAATAATACCTTCTGCTTCATTTAAGTCACTTTTTTCTTTATTTATGCCTTCTACTTTTTCTTTATTAATGACTTCTACTTTTTCTTTATTAATGACTTCTACTTTTTCTTCAACATTGGGTTTTATTTTTGTATCAATTTTTTTTACTTCTTTTGGTATTGTTGAAGTTATAGGCGATGGACCATTATTAAGTTTTGGATTTACTTTAACCGCTTCTTCTACTTTGGGTGTATATTCTATCTGAGGTTTTGTTAGTTCTGGTAAAGTAGTTGGTCGTACAATATTAATAATTTTTCTTAATTTCTCTTCTTCTATTTGTAGTTCGGTAATTTTAATCTGTAAGTACACAAAAAACAAAATAAAATATAAATTATTAAACAACAAATAACTATGAATACTGTACTTTCAATCTTTTGATCTCAATTTTATCAACAGTTTTATAATTTCTGAGATCAGACATATAAGACTCTAAAGAGTCTTCGTCATTAGTTTCACCATACTCTTTAGTAACATTTTTATTTAATCTGTTTAATTTATTTTTGTTGTGTTTAAGATCAGCAATTAGAAGTTTATGTTTCTCCATCTAAAAAAAAGTAGTAATACAATCTAAATTAAATATTAATTTTATAATATCACAATTGTCAACTTAAATTCATTTAATTATACAATTTACTTACCAATGTTTCATAAGTATCGACGGTTTCAGCAGTTTTACCAAATTTTTTCATTCTTTTTTTGCGCTTTGCATCAATATCTCCTGTACGATCTAAGAAATTATCATCATCGCTGTCGTAAAAGTCTTCCTCTTCCCAATTTTTTTCTTTGCGCTTTCTACTTTCTATAATACAAAAAGGTAGTTGTAAAATTAAAAAAATATATATTTTTAAAGCAAATATATTTACCATGTGTAGATTGTCTTAAAAGTCCATACATATCTAAAATTTTACATGCTTCCAATGCACAATGTGCAATTGCTTCTTTTTTTTTACCACTTATTGTAGCTTCAGCAATTTGTGGCCTTCCTGTAATGTTTGCTATTGGTAATCTAAAATAGATTTATTACAAAATATTTAAAAAAAAAAATTATTATTAATATTATTACTTACTCTATACGACATGTAAATGTTCCAAATCCTTTTTCTGATACATCATACTCCAATTCTTGCCCTTCTCGTTCAAACCAACCTTTCAATGTTTTTTTAGGATCATCCAAATATAATTGCTCATTTTCTTTAGGAGCAAAAGGATTTTCTTTGGTATCTTCTTCTTCATTTGCATCTTCTCCTAAAATATAAATAAAATATTACATTAAAATAGGTAATTAGATCATTCTAATTTCAAGATTTTTAACCTAAGTAAAATAAAAATAAAAACTAGAACAAAGTAATAAAAATAATAATTGTTGATGAAAAATTATTTATATTTTGTATAATGAAAACGTGTAACCTTTGAAAGAAAAAAATATGTTTCATTTATAACCAAATGGAATAATCAATATATTTATAATATACAAACCCATTCCCCAATCAACACCCTGTTCCATTTTTTTTCTCTCTTCTTCTTCCCTTTTTAGTCTTTGCAACTCTTGTTCTCTTTCTCTTTGTTCAAGTTCTGCTTGTCGTTTAGCTTTTAATTCAGTAACAGTTAATTCAGATTCTTTTTCTTCGTCGTCTGTGGGGCCTTGCAACAAATACATTCTAGTACTACCACCAAAACTAATCAAATGACCGACCTAAAAATAACATAATTGAAAATAAATATATATTGTATAATAAACAGTTAATCTGTATAGTATTAATAAACATAACATATGTATAAATACATTTTAAAACTTACATGAACTTTTACATAAGTTTTAGGCTTAATTCTTAAACGATTTAAGAATGTTCCATGTGTACTGTCCAAGTCATATAAATAAAATCCTCTATTTTCATCGCTGGTAGAAAAAGTTGAACGATACTGTAGGACTGCATGAAAACGTGAGATTGTTGGATGTGCCATTGTGACATGGCAATTATTTAAACGTCCAAAGCAATGAAATGATCGGCTTTCTAGTTGTATTGTACTTAACATTACACCAGATTTTAACTCCTAAATTAAAACTAAATATTAAACAACAATAAAAGTTTTAAATAAAATCCTAAATGCTAAACTATCAATTTTCAAACCTCTAAAAAATATTTATCTCCAGGTTTTCCACCCCATGATGGTTCTTCATACGGAATAGGAATTTGAGAAGTTGCCTTGGGTACTTTTTTTGGTTGTTCTATTTTTTGTTCAACACTAACTTGAGTATTTATCGCCACATTTGTTGTCGAAGCCACATCACTGTCGTTGCTTATGTTGTCCTCACATATTACTGGTTTTTTGGTGCCAGGTCTGGGACCAAATAATTTTGGCACTTTGAACACAGGTCCTTCTTTTTCGTTGTCCATGGTACTACACAAGTTTACTTGAGGTATATGTGTGTTAGTCTGAGGAGTTATGTTTATTAAAACGTAAATAGCGTATAAAAAAATCTAATAGCTACTGGTTACAAATATATATGATTCTTCAGTTAATGAGATCCACAAATCAAACAGAATGAGTTAAAGAGAGCAATGAATGGATGATTATTATGGAATATGAATTAAGATATATCAACACTATTAACTATTATTCAGCATTAAGTATTTAATATTTCAATTCATGTAGTGTACTGTGTAGTAAACTGAACGTTTTCGAATATTTTTATTATCTATTATTATCAGTTTTCATGAATCAACAATACTGTGTAAGATTTAGATATTATGCTTAAACCATGGTCACGGACTATATGATATATCTTTCATTAATTCATGATAGGTAATATCAATTGACAATTTGTTATCATTAGACAAAATAGTTCTATGAATGCTTAGGTCTATATAACAGGTCTATTGTATATTGCTAGTGAAAACAGTTAAGAAAAAAGGTAAATATGTCAATAGAATTTAAAAAACGTAAAGTTATTCAAAACCGACGTAGACGAACTGCATCTGATAGTGAAAATAGTGATGATGAAAGTGCTGTTGTTCAAAATGAAAAACGTCATAGAAAATCAAATCCATTTATCCAAAGTACCTCAAACAAAAAGCTTAAAGCAGCTGAATTAATACATGATTCTTCAGAGAGTGATAATGAAGCTGTTGGTGTTTCATATCGTTCCAAAATGGACACTGACATGAGTGGGCCTAAAGATATGGGTGCTACAGCAACAATTGAAATTGATACTGAACTTGACAAAGATGCTCAAGCTATTTATGAACGTTCTTTACAAGTAAATAAAGAACTTAAAGGTAAAGAAGATGACAAGGTTTATAGAGGTTTAGCGAATTATACTCAATATTATGAGAAAAAAGATACAGCTTTAGGTAATGCATCTAGTGGAATGGTACGCAAAGGACCTATTAGAGCACCAGCAAATTTACGTTCCACTGTTCGTTGGGATTATCAACCTGACATTTGTAAAGATTACAAAGAAACTGGTTTTTGTGGTTTTGGTGACAGTTGTAAATTTTTACATGATCGTTCAGACTATAAATTTGGGTGGCAATTAGAAATGGAATCTTCTCAGCAATGTGATTCAGATGATGATGATCCCTCAAAGTATGAAATCAAAGAAAATGATGATGATTTCCTGCCCTTTAAATGTTTGATTTGTCGAGGATCTTATGTCAATCCTGTAATGACAAAATGTAAACATTATTTCTGTGAAAAATGTGCTTTAGCTCATTTCAAAAAGAGCACTAAATGTTTTGTTTGTGAGAAACAAACTGGAGGATTTTTTGATCCAGCTACAGCTATTATTGAAAGACTTAATGCTGCTAATACAGACATAATACATCAATGTAATTCAGATGAAGAATCGGATTAATCATGTAATCGGATTATATTATAATGTATGTAAAATGAACTAATAATATTATAAATATTAAATGCTTAAAAAAAAATGTATTTAGTTGAGTAATTTTAATTTAAGATTTATTTTTCAAACCTTTAAAAGTGAATAATTTTTAATGAAAAAAAGTTCTTAGAGCTCTAATTTTTATAACACAAAAGTATAAAATAATTTTTTTATTTTAGATTTGTAAATTATCTGGAGTTCAATATGAAAACTGTGGTTGATCCATGTCAATCCTTACAAATTGAGACAATTGCTGTATTTAAACATATATATATTAATTTGATAAATCGATGTACAAAATAATTATAATTAAATTTTAGAACTTTATAAAAAATGTCTATGTAATTATTTTAATAATTAAATAAACTATTATTTATTTTTATTTTTTTTAAATCAATAATCAACATTAATTATTCTTAAAATAATTTGTTTTTTTTCCATTTAATTCCGTAATAAATGTTATTGACAGAATATTTAAAAGATTAGTCTTTCATTATTGTAATTGTATTATGTATCTACAGCGTCGATGTAAGAAAAATCCTCTCTTGCAATTATATATACAAAATATTTAAGTTATTGCGCTCAAAATGTTTCCCTTAGAAAGTAATTTGGTATATTTAAGTGAATATTTTAATTATTATTTTTAATATAATTTAAGATCAACATTTCTAAAATCAATACATATATACATACATTTGTTAGATTATAACTGATAATTATCCAACCTATCTGCCTATCCCTAGCTACTGGGAATTTATCTTTATCACGGTAAGCTAGGACATATCTGAATAGACCATAATATTATGTTATAAATTTATTTTTATATTTTTTTTTTTATTATTTCAAAATACTAATAAATTATAAATATCAAAATTAAATATTTCAAATAATTTTACATTTATCTGTGATTGGTAAAAAAAAAGTGTACAAGTTATCTATAACTTGTAATTTATTAGTTGTAAAAGTAAAGTAAATGAAATATAATTGTATATTTATATATATGCATGTTCATTAGTTATTACTTATTAATAATAACTAAACTATATATTGTAAAATCTTGATTAGTTATTCATGTGCATTGTACAATGAAACCAAAAAATGAAAACTAAATTAGACAAGTAAAAATAACTTATACATAGACACTGTAGGGGGTGCACTTGCACTCCCCTGGTATTTCAAAAAAAAAAAATTTTTAAAAAATTTAGTGGTATTGAAAATATTTTATTTTACATTAAAATAAAATAAAAACCTATTTTTTTAATTGTAGACGCCTGGGTTTTTTTCAAAATTACTCAATTGCATTTTCAATAAATTTGGTATCTTCTCGTCAAAAAATATTCCGATGTATTTAACTTAAATAATTTAATTATTTAGAAATCAGTGTATACTATGCACGATACATCCCCTAACAAAATCCCTATCGGCGCCTATGCTTTTATATATTTTCATTGATTATAAATACAATATTGTATTTATAATCAATGATATTTTACAATTAATAATGAACCTAAAATGTTGGGTGATATATAACAGAAGTTGACAAATAATCAAGGTTTTACTGATTTTTAATAACATACAAAATACTTAGTATCTACCTAATTTAAAAAAAAATCAAAATATTTTATATTAATACTAAACCAATATCATCATTTTAGTTTTTACTTTAAACAGTTTAAAAATTGATAGTTGCATATTATACACTATACAGTACGGTCAGTACGACTTAGGGACAACTAAAAAAATTAACATTTTTTAAATAACGTCCTGTAATTTTATTTCTGAATTATTAGAACAAAATTTGTATTAAATAATTAAAAAAATTAATCTTGGCAGCCAGTGATATATTTAATACGTTGGTCGTTGGTCGTTGTTACTTGTTAGCATAACAATTTTGACATTTAGTGAGCATCGATCGAGCTGCATCACAGACCACTTATTTTACACTTTTACAGATATACATATAGATATAGACTGTATGATTTTACAAGTATAATATTTCTATTCCATGATATTGATAAAAACCATTTGTTATCTTAAATGATTTTTTTTAATTGTTCCACAGTCCATACTCCGTAGCTCATTGGCCTCCTGCCCTCATTGTCCATTGTCTGTCTTGGCGGCAGGCGCTGATAAAAAATTGTTTTTACTACGACGTCGTTTTGTATTCTGTTGTTGTTCGACGATCAACGAAAAGTCAAAAACTGAACAAGAACCTCACAACGCCAAGCGATTACCGGACAATTTTACTTCTGGACCTATTGTGAATACGTACGATTCCATCTCGAGGTGGTGAACAATCCGTTCCAAGTAATGAAAGATCGGCAAACCGCACCAGGAGATGGTATTAGATCTCTAAAAACTTCCAGAGTGTTTCGGATCATCAACTTTGAACTCTATTCAAAACCGGTAATATAATATGACATAATATATGATTAAGTTATTCCTAGCATTTGGTGGATAAATCTTTTTAATAGAATTAATTTCATAGGTATTAAAAAAAAATGTTTTAAGTGTCTATATACTATTATTCTTACCATAAAACTATTATATTATAATTAAAAGTTAGATAGATTCTATATAGAGTTTTTGGTAGGTCATTACTCATTTTCTCAAATATATGTCTACACCTACCTATTATTTAATTTAATATATGTATTAGAAGTTGCATGAAAAATTGAATAAAAATTTATATTACTATTAAGATTTAGTATAATATGATAGTAATTTTTTTCAGAATAAAGTGATCATGGCATTAGGACTTGTATCAATATCATTCACTTTTGGATATCTGGTATATATGAGACACCAATATGAAAAAATGGGATATTACCCAGCTGTTGCTGAAGATGGCCGTCATGAAGTATATAAACAAAGACAATCCAAATGGGATTGAAATTGTATTGTTTTAGTATTACAACCTTTTAGTGCTTTTTCATTCACCCGTTATCAATCTACTAAAAAATGGAATCTTGCCAAGCCGTTGAGGCTGATATTGACAAATTAATTGCTAAATATAATAAATATGGCCCAAAATGGCAATTCCAGTTACACAGATTTATTTCAACATTAGAACGGTACAAACGAGAAATTGAAAGTCAAAGTTCTGAAATAGATAAATGTGGACTTTCTTCAACAATTTTACAAATGAAGCTCGCCATTAAGGATATTTCAAATGAACATAGAAGATGGCATAGTGATGTCTCAAGAGTAGGCAAAACTATAGACAAAAATTTTATTTCCGACTATACAGAAGCCAGTAATAAAAAAGCGTTTAAAACCGATCACGAAAAAGAAATCCTAAACAAAATAATTTGTATGCATTTGTACAGGGATTCAAAATGGGAAGTTGCTGAAGAATTTTTAAAAGAAGCTGGTATCACAGTTGACGACAAACAAAAACAACGTTATTTAAATTTAAATCATATTGTTGATAGTTTGAGACAAAAAGATCCTATGCCGGCATTTGAATGGGTACATCAAAATAAAATTGAATTAGATTCCAAAAAATCAGATCTAGAATTTAAACTGCACCAAATTGTGTTTTTGGATATTCTTAATCGTGGTGATCAGTATGAAGCAGTAGTTTATGCTCGCACAAACTTTAGTCGTTTTATTGATAAACAAAAGGAAATCCAATCCACAATGGGTATGTTATTATATCCTCCTAATGTTGCACAAATGCGTACTGAAGTTATTGACTTGTTTATAAAAGATTCTTGTCTTAGTGATGACGATATGTTGAGTGTTTGTGTGAACGTGGGTTGCTCAGCTTTACCAGCTTTGTTGGATATTAAACAAGCAATTTGTCGAGATGTTGGAGGTGTTTGGAATGAAAATGACGAATTACCAATTAAAATTGACACTGGTTTTGCTTATCATTCAGTATTTGCTTGTCCAATATTAAGAACGAGAAGTGGAACATCTAATCCACCTATGATGTTAGTATGTGGTCATGTAATATCCAAAGATGCGCTTAATAAATTAGAACGTTCAGGTAGATTAAAGTGTCCATATTGTCCTAAAGAACAACTTCCATCAGAAGCTAGAACTATACATTTCTAAATGGTTTAGTAATGTTTTAAATTTTCTCATCATATACAATGTAAATAATTTGTGTTTAAAAATGTTTAATTAATTCATATACCTAAGTAATATGTACCTATACATTGGTTGTAATGTATGCACATTTTTAAATTCTAACAGTTACATCATGTATTGTATTGTATCAATTGAAGGTTAAATAATTGTATTGTAAGAAATCAATTTGGCAAATCTTCATGTTAACTATAAGTAATTTTGACGGTGACTATTCTGTTTATGTAACTAGATTTCTTATTTAAAATTAAAACTGGCAATTTTCCAAGTTTATATAAATCCATAATCTATTGCGACAAATTTTAATTCAAAAAGTTAAAATAACATACTTTTAATTTTGTTGTAAAAATAATTTGATTAAATTTTTTTTTGTAAATGGTGGTAATTTTTTAATTAAACATTATTTATGTTTAAATATGGTATGTTTATATTTTAGTCAAATTATTAGTTAAAATGTGAAAAAGAAATGTTAAATTATATACATTAAGTTATATAAATATATTTTAAATAATACTTATGTTTATGAATTTGTGTATATATTATGTGTTTAATTGATAGAAATGAGGTTTAAATTTCAAAACAGTAAGAAATGTATAAGTTTAATTTCAATGAGTAATTCTTATTCTTTTTTATGAATTTAAGTATGTTTTTATTTTATGAATCATGATTTAATTGCATCTAAATTAAAGAAATAAATTATATTATTGTTTTATTTCTCTTTGAGTTAAATATTATTAAAAAGGAAAATTGTATGTGGTTCATAGACTATAAGTATAGATACATTATACAATCCAGTGGCAGATTTAAGGGGTGGGTTCCGGGGGCTGGATACAAGGTATGTCTAAAGCATCTATGTAACATTTATCCATTAGAACTTCATAATATATAGATTCAAAAAATAAAAAAACAGAATACACATATAATGAGATTTCTGTATAATCCGAGTCATAAATATTCTACATGTATATTATATAAAATATTAAGATTTTATCAATCAAAAGAAGTTAAAAGACAGGTAGATTATAGTAGTAGCTTGTGAATTAGGTGAATGGCATACTACATAGTGGAAGATTATATGTTTTTCCTTAATGTATCATTAATTGCTTTAGCAACATAACTAATGTTTGTGAAATTCAGTCCAGTAACATTTATCCGCCCATAATCTATCAGATAAATGTGATGAAAATGTCTTAAATATTCCACTTGACTATCTGAAATTGAACACTTAAATTAGTATGCACTGTGAGATTGTTTATGATAAAAATTATCTTAGATTTCATTATTTAATTTATAAATTATATTCAAAATATATACTTGTCAAATGTAACATTATAAACATGCCCTTTTGATCTGTTACATGGTTCCATTTTCTAGGAGCGCATTCTTCCTCGAGAGCTTTTCGGAAAGCTTTTCTTATTTCTATACTTCGATTAACCATAGCTTTGAAACTGCTTGACCTTTTTAAACAATAGTATTTACATTTTTAATCAACTAATTTATATAGAATGATGTACAATAATTTACCATTCGTCGTATAGTTCAGGATCGGATAATATTTTTAAAACGGTCCTGGCACCATGGTTTGGAGGATTTGAATAGATACTTCTAACGATTTTTTCGAAGTGGACTTTAAGACTATCAATGTTATGACCAGATTTTAGTACAACCATCAAATTACCAACTCGTTCGTCTAATACAAAATTATTATTAATACTAGACAGATGCAGATAATATAATATATTATACACACATCTATGTTTAAAGTTGTAGTAATTTAATTAATAGTTTGTAACTTACTGTACATAGTAAACATCTTGGAAAATGATTGTGCGCAGAGAAATTCAAACCCTTCTTTATGGAAATGACGAATAGCCCAGGTGTCTTCTTCAATATCTCCAGACGCCATTCCTTGATACGCGATGTCAAAGAATGGTATCAATTGACGTTCCTGAAGAATTTTAATAATCATAATACAGTAATTATTTAAAAATACTAGAGAACCTAGATGATCAATATGTATAAAAAATTTCGCATTAATTACTTTCATTATTTCAGCAATAATTTTCCATTGTTCTTTAGTAAGGTCTAAACCAGTTGGATTATGACCACATGCATGCAATATTATGACCGAGTCGATCGGAGCATTAGAAATGTCCTCACAAAATCCTTCAAAATCAATTAATTTAGTTTCCCTATTCAGATAACGGTATTGGAGTATGTTTTGAAATCCACTAAACGAGAACACAGTTCCATGCATTTCTAAAAGAAATTATTAATATTTAATGTTTATAAAACTAAAAAGATGCAAGTAATTATCTAATACCTTGAAATCTGGTATTTTCCCCATAAGTTATTAATTATAATAATTAATATTACAATTATTACTAGCGAATTGTCATATGTAAATTAAAGTAGGAGAGGTATAATAATAATTACATCTGGGATCTACTTATATGCTAAGTATAAAGTAGGTAATCTATTATAGGTACCTAGATATGTAGGTAAATTACCTTTAATAAAAGGATTTAATATTCATAGGTTACCTGTTAAGTAAGTATGTGTGGGCGTAACGCGTTTCGCCCAGGCTAGTTAAGATAAATTTAAAAGTAAGTTGGTAAAGATTCAATCATATAATGTTCTCCAAAAAGTTATTTTCAATTCACAAAAATGGTACAATTATAACAAATTTAGTCCATAATAAATAAAAATGGTAGTACCTACACAAGTTAGGTATATGTTTATCTACTAATTTTAGAATTATATTTAGGTACACTTTAAATGTTCTATATCAAAAATGTACCTAATTTTTTATTTTTAAACAGTTTTATAATAAGCACCTATTTAATTGATAATTTTGACAAAATGTTATATTTTTATAATTATCGATGAAACCAGGGGAAGCTTTGCTTCTTAAAAGGTTTTTTTCGGTTTTTTTGTCTTTAATTCATCCAGCTCAAAATCCAATTTTTGCTTAGAAAAAAACTGATGGATATTAAGAATGTACCTACTTATATGTTAAATAATAAAATAACTAACCAATAATTTTATAGATACCTATTACTATTATATGTCATGTATTATAATATTATATGCTTATTAATATTGTGTACTATGCATACATGAGTTTATGTATGATAGTATTTATTATAAAGTACCTAATCAAGACATTCATACAGATACGAGTGATGTAAATATGAGTAATATGACTCAAAACAGATTCAGTGATTAATAATAAATATAGAAAGAGAATTATTGATAATAATATTTTATAAATATAGGCGTATGCACTATGCACTATATAGTATAGGTACTTACTTTATTTATAATGACAAGCTTCCGACCCCCGATTTTATTCTATTATTTATTTTCAACTTTGATTTTGAAAATGTTTACTTAATATGTACCTAGTTAACTTCGGTGACGGCGTGACGCTCATGAGGGAGGTTTTATTTTGATCTTTAGTTTCCAAAGATTAGCCTCTCTTGGCAAAGGAGACTATTTAATCAATGAACTACATATTTTGGGTAACTTTTCGGGAGGTATCCACACTCCACAATATAATTGAAAATATGTTATTGGATCTAATAAATTTAATTTAACTTTCACAGATTCGATAAAATTATTTTGGTAAGCACGAGGAAAATACCATAGGTAACGGGTTTAATAAATATTTTATACACTATTTAATAATATAATCTAAATTTTTTAACTTCGATCATTTTCTCCGACGACCATTTATCATTTATAAAATACCTAATGCAGTTAATATTTCCAATTTTTTAAATTACTTACCCCATGATGGATTAGGATAATAAAGAGTTGTGCAATTCATATGCCGCGATAAAAATTCAGCACCTATTTTTATAGCACCTGTTCCACCAACACATTGAACACCAAATATCTACATAAAATTAATATTCGAAATTATGCTTTGTAAATTTATGAATAAATATTGAAATTGTTCATAGTGTGGTTGTTTGGTTCATATAGATTTAAATAATATAGTTGTACAATAATAATACGGTAATGACGGTAATGTTACAATAACGTTTTAATATAATAATGAATAATAACAATTTACGTCTTTACCATTCCGTCTTTCCACTGTTTTTCAATATCTCCTAACAATAGCTTGCATGCTAATTTTGTAAAACCTTCAATTCCTGTAGGTGATAAGTAATTGTGACTCGAAGTATCATTTACAACCATGTTTTCTGCTTTCTTAACCACAGGTAACATATATAGACTACCATCTTCCGATCTGAAAGCTATATCAATAGGTAATAATATTATTACGAGAATATTACAATTATTAATTGGTTATTAAAAAAAAAAACACTTGATGGCCATCACTCCATCAGTGATCGGTCTACTATTTTCTTAAGTTTCTAAAATATATACAATTATTATGAATTATATTAATTATTAGAAAACTAAAACTAAAACAAAAATACAATAAAGTATTATTAATATAGATAGCTAATGTTATTTTTACAACATTAATGGAAGAATTAGATTTAAAATGATCGACTAAGTAATTTTACTATACTAGAAACTTAATTTAATTTATTTTAAATTTGAGTGTATAGTGCAGATGTACCTACTGGAATTACTTACTCTCTGCTGTTAAATGATTTTGATATAATAAGCAATAATTATACATAAGCACAGTTTTATTTAAACAATAATTGTCATTATGACATGATAAATATCATGAAACACCTGCGCACAAGAATAGTAACAATAAACTAATACAACTCAAAAATCTAATTTTTCAGGACATTATTTCAAAATTTAAAACTATATTATTTATTTATAAACTGTTTTATTCTGAACATAATATAATAGCTATATAGGTAGGTACACGAAAGCTTTGAATGTTATTTAAACATGGAACATATTATATTTTCTATAACAATTCATATGTAATATTAATGTAGGTATATAATACATTAACTATATATCATTTCTGAAATTAAATAAGATTTATTTTTTTTGAGAAATGTACATATTTTTGTGCATAAGCGAATAATGTGATTGGTTTATATTGTTAACTGTAGTAAAATTACTTACTTCCATAGATAAGATCTACTTTTAGAGGAGATATATCGTTTTGAAATGCAGTATTGACTTCTATATATCCAACCTGGTTCACTAATGGAACATTATTGAATTGAACCATAACTGTTGCAATAGAATACTAAAATTGACTACTTAAGTATTTACTGTGTACCTACTATAATAACTATATATCGTATATACTACCTATATGTATTGTGTAATTTCACTTAATAAATGCCGTTTAGACGTTTAGTTTAGTAGAAAATGTGTCACTAAGTTACTGACATACAGAAACGTTCAGAACAATTCGTGAATTCAGCTGCAGTATTATAAGAAATACTCGGATCTAATAATGACTATTGGAATTACTAGTAGGTACCTACCTATTAAAGAATATTTGTTTAACGACGACTAAGGTGGTTTATATAGGTGAACCACAATCGATGATCCTACGTGCACCAATATAGTGCTTATACCTACCCATAAGGCCATAAATGTTCTAACATGGATTTGACAATTAAATTATATTATTATATCACGTATACGTACTTAGCACTCATCGATTTCCACACCGGCTTACTCTTTTTGGTAAGCCATAAATACGAATGTGTCATGTGATCTGTGTAAAGTGTTATTAATGTTGAAGAGAGCATGATGATATATTATATCCTGGCCGGGCTTGAACTCGGGGTGCCGAGAATCTATTTTTTAATTATCCGTTTAAAATAATAGGTTAAGTAACTTTCAAGTACCTACTTATAATCGATACACATAGTATCGTGTTCATACAACTATCGGACTATAATTATTACATAATGTGTCTGTTCGATAAACACCATTAAACAATTACCTATGTATTTGATACTTTACCTTAAGACGAACTTGGCGAACTCTATTCTGGAATGGTATGCGAGTCTTGCCGTGAGCCCGCGGCAACCCCTGAACACTCATCAAATATTGTATTATTTTCAATTACTTATGAGTTAACTATTAGCTATTACAGTTACCTATTACTTATTAGGCATACAATACATACTAAACACTCGACATGGCAAACAATTGTCACACGGAATTGTACAAATATGATGCAATTATACGTAAGTGATAAATTAACAAGTACATACTTGTATAGAAATTAAGTGATTTTTTTTTCATGTTAAATAATTGTGTTTATTAAAAAAAAATATTATGTTTATCAAAAAAAAAAAAAAATGATAATCAAAATATCAGCGAATATCTGTTAAACAAAAATTATAGCTTTTATACAATGCCATGTATGTTCTACAGTCTTACAAATACAACCAATAGGTATAGTACATTGGTACCTATACAATAATTATAATATTCACAAAACGATTAACAAGTACATTAACTTTAGCCGGTTCTATTTAATGTTATGTATGGGCAGTGGCGTAGCCAGGATTTTATTTCGGGAAGGGCTGATCAATTTTTGTAAAGTACAATTTAAGATTTTTGTAGCGATTATTTTCATAGACCATTAAAAATTAAAATATATTTTTAATTTTCTTGATATTTCAGGGGGGGGCTACAGCCCCCTCAGCCCTCCCCCTGGCTACGCCACTGTGTATGGGCTATGTGCCTATATGTTAAAATTGCTTAAGTCGAAATCGAAATCATGAAATCAACAATTAGACTATATCATGGCACTGTAAGTCGGTAAAATTTGATTGATGATTTCATAAATTAGGCAGACATTTTTCGGCATCACGTTCGATGACGATTTGATACTATAAATATAGGTATACTGGTTACTAGTATAGACAGCTAGTACAGGCGAAAACCTAAAACTATGTATAAAAAAATAAGATCCGCAGCCAAGGTATGTTTTACATAAAATATAAATCAATAATTTTTTTCCTCTTTTTTCTCTTATTTTTTATAATGTTGCAATTCAACATTTTAATGTCTATACCTAATTTAAATATCAATTGTACTCATCCTTGTAAACAAGATTCAAAATGTGTAAATATATAAGAATAAAAAATAAATTAAAAAGATAATTTTTCCCTACGAGGTAAAAACTTATAACATTTGCATACTGCATAGGCACATTATTTTAGCTATGTTTAACTTGTTAAAGGCATATACCGATATGTTTATTTATTTATAGATATCTGTAATATTTTTAAATTAACAAATTGTATGATCTGAACTAAACAATTCTTTTTATATACTTTAAAGTTTAAATGCTAGAGGCAGAGTCAGCGTGAGCACGCGCGAGAGTGTATAGTTGGTTCATTCGTGTCGACTTGTGGATCTCGTCTCGCCTCGCCTCGTATTCGATCCACTCGAAGTTGATACTTTAATCACGAATCAAAGGACACGAAGCATGAGGTACCAACTAAACTCTCCCGAAACTCATTCAAATCACGACTCACGACAAGGTGACCACGCAAGAGTTTGGAAATAGCATAATAGATGATGCTACACAAATGTATTTATAAAACAATAAGCTGCAATAGCAATTATTGGGACGCTGTGCCGCGGTAATACGTGAAAACAACGATTTTTTAAAAATACTCAGATATCCATAGGTATCTAGTATCCACATAAGATAATGTTCGACTGTATTATTTAATATTTATAATCAGAATTATATGAAATAATATTATTACAAGAGCATTTCAAAATGTAAGCCGTTTATTTTATCACGATGGACAATATATACTATACCAAAGTAAAATACGATTAATTCAAATAGGTACAATATATTTTAATTTTCCGTTATTATTAACTAAAAATAAAAATATCATAATAATAATAATAATACATATCATGAGAAATTAATACTTCCTAAAAATTTTCGGTGAGGGTTGTCTTCAAAACCCCATCCAATAGTACGCTACTGCATAGTATAATTTTATATATTTTTCCTTAATGTATCATTAATTGCTTTAGCAACATAACTAATATTTTTCGTATTCAGTCCAGTAGCATTTATACGGCCACAATTAACCATATAAATGTGATGAAAATACCTCAAGTATTCCACTTGACTGTCTGCAATTAAATGCATAGATTAGTATTTATTATACACTATAGCTATAAGATTATTTCGATTATAATTATAATTTAAGCATTTTATACCGGTTAAGCTTAACAATATAAACATTCCCTTTTGATCTGTTACGTGGTTCCATTTTCCAGGGGCGCCTTCTTCCTCGAGTGCTTTTCGAAAAGTTTTTCTTATTTCAATAATTCGATTAACCATAGCTTTGAAACTGTTTGACCTTTTCAAACAATAATATTTACATTTTTAATCATATAATTTATATAGAACGATTTACAATAATTTACCATTCGTCGTATAGTTCGGGGTCGGATAATATTTTGGAAACGGTCCTGGCACCATGGTTTGGAGGATTTGAATAGATACTTCTAACGATTCTTTCGAAGTGGACTTTAAGACTCTCAATATTAAAACCAGATTTTAGTACAACCATCAAATTACCAACTCGTTCGTCTAATATACAAAATTATTATTAATATTAGACAGATGCAGATAATATAATATATTATACACACATATATGTTTAAAGTTGTAGTAATTTAATTAATAGTTTATAACTTACTGTACATAGTAAACATCTTGGAAAATGATTGTGCGCAGAGAAATTCAAACCCTTCTTTATGGAAATGACGAATAGCCCAGGTGTCTTCTTCAATATCTCCAGACGCCATTCCTTGATACGCGATGTCAAAGAATGGTATCAATTGACGTTCCTGAAGAATTTTAATAATCATAATACAGTAATTATTTAAAAATACTAGAGAACCTAGATGATCAATATGTATAAAAAATTTCGCATTAATTACTTTCATTATTTCAGCAATAATTTTCCATTGTTCTTTAGTAAGGTCTAAACCAGTTGGATTATGACCACATGCATGCAATATTATGACCGAGTCGATCGGAGCATTAGAAATGTCCTCACAAAATCCTTCAAAATCAATTAATTTAGTTTCCCTATTCAGATAACGGTATTGGAGTATGTTTTGAAATCCACTAAACGAGAATACGGTTCCATGTATTTCTGAAAATATAACAATGGCTATAACCACTAAAAATTTCTAATTATTACCTAACATCTTGATATCTGGCAATATCCGCATAAGTTAATAAATTATGTTTAATAAGTACCTATGTACTTATTGGATATATAAAGGTAAATTACCTTTAATAAAATGATTTAATATTTATACTTATTAAGTAAGTACACGTACCTCATATAAGTTATACGTATATCTAGAATAATAATTAGATACACTTCAAATGTTCAATATTAAAAATGTAGGAACCTACTTTTTTATATTTAAACAATTTTATAATAAACACCTATCTAATTGATACAAATATATTATTTATTTTTATGATGAATATACTTGGCCTGAGCCCTTTTGTACAATTAACGAGTAAAACACTTATGAAAATCATCTTGAAAATATGTTATAATTTTATAACCATTGGGTAAACTGGAGGGACTTTGCTCTTTAAAACGTTTTTACTCTTTAAATTATCCAGATTAAAATCCAAATAATTCAATTGTTTGCATAAAAAAGATTGTAATGGGTAGAATATGTAAAAGAATTAATAACTATGTAGATATACCTATGTAGGTATTATTATGTTATATGTCATGTATTAATATTATATTTGGTCCCTTGTAGGATTTTTGGATACTTTTATTTTAAAACAAGTTATGAGCGTTTTAAAATAATAAATATTCTCATATTCAGATTTTGTAATGGATCCTTTCACTATGATATTAAAAATAAAAAAAATATAATACATTTTTCTGAACATTAAATTTGCAAATTATATGCAAAATGTGTACATACATTTTAAATAAATTGTTTATTCGCGGTGGGGGGAGGCAATTTTACGTACTTTATTTAGATGGTTAATTAACAAATGGAACAATATCTATATGGATAGACAATTTAACCACATATTAAGACAACAAATAAATATAACAAAATCTATTAACAAATTATTAAAATGTAACCATTTAACTTATCGTTAGTTATTGTTATGTATCTATATGGGCTAAATGTATTAATCATTTATACACAGTTTTATTTATAACTTATAATGTAATCAGAAACAGTTCAGTTACAGAAAAATTAACTATAAAAAAATTAAGATTCTTTTTTAAAAGCTACAAGTAATTGGTAAGTAGAGGAAGGTGACTTTATAGCTCATATTTACGATGTTTTTAAATGTTAAAAAATACCAACCATATGATGGATCAGGATAATAAACAGTTGTGCAATTCATATGTCGCGATAGAAATTCTGCACCTATTTTTAGGGCTCCAGCTCCACCAACACACTGAACACCAAATATCTACATAAAATTAACATTCGAATTAAGTCTTGTAAATTTATGAATAATTATTGAAATTGTATATTGTCTGGTTAATAGTAGTTTAATACAGATTTAAATAATATAGTTGTACAAATGTACAATAATTACCTAGTAATGACTACAGTAACGTTACAATAACGTTTAAATATAATAATAAATAATAAAAATATACGTCTTTACCATTCCGTCTTTCCACTGTTTTTCAATATCATCTAACAATAACCTGCATGCTGATTTTGTAAAACCTTCAATTCCTGTAGGGGATAAGTAATCGTGACTTGAAGTATCATTTACAACCATGTTTTCTGCTTTCTTAACCACAGGTAACAAATATAGACTACCATCTTCCGATCTGAAAGCTATATAAATAGATAATAATATTATTACGAGAATCTTATAATTATTAATCGGTTATTAAAAAAAAACACATGGCCATTAGTGATCGTTCAACAATTTCCTTAGGTTTCTAAAATATATGCGATTATTATAAACATATTATAAATTATTATTTATAGGTTAGTAAAACAGTTTAGTCGGTTCAGTGTCACAGTCTTCTATTTTCTTCCAGCTAAGTTACTATTGTATGAATTATATATTAATATATATATATTAATAAAATATAATTTATGCAAATATAGTCAAAAACAATTTTTAAGCTCTGAAATAATAAATAAAGTTTAATTTATAATTAAATAATGAATTTCTGTTAAATACTCAGGTAGTTTAAATAAAAATTAAAGTTATATATACATTTAGGTATACATCACTTACTTATAGAATACCTAGTTTATACATTATTGTATAATATGAAACAATTATACGTAAGGATAGTAATAATCATCATAACATTATAAATATGACAAAACAGTAATTCATAAAAAGTACCTATAATTTTTCAGGAAAATGAATTAAACATTTTTATTTATAAATTGGTTTATTCTATATCTACATAAAATATACAATTTTAAACATTAAATTTAGCATTATAAAGACTTAGGTATCGATTATATATTATTCTTGTTATTATAAATGTACACATTTATACATTTAATATTATCATTTTTTAAATGAATTATAAATTACATTTTTTGAGTAGATTGAATATTAGTGTGATGCTCAGACAAATTAATATGTGGTTGCGGTTTATAAAGTTAAATATAATATGTTATACATTACTTACTTCCAAAGACAAGATCTACTTTTAGAGGAGAAGTGTCATTATGGAAAGCAGTATCAACTTCAATATATCCATTCTGACCCACTACCGGGACATCGTTGAATTGAACCATGATTTTTGTAGTATAATATTAATATTAATATAGACTGCTTATTTACTATTTACCAATATTATATGTGTATACACTATGTATTATTTAACGTATATAAATAAATGCAATATTATTGATTTGTTATTCAGTAGGAATAATAATATTTTATTATATATTAAATTACTTAAATCAAATAATAACTATATGTAACCTATATAGGTATCGAATCGATTAAAGAATGGTCGTTTGACGACAACTATTTGGGGTTTATATAGACGAATAATAATCATTGATCCTATACTATGTCACTATAAGCTTAGATAAAAAAATAAATATGTACCGATATAGTAGGCCAATATGTACCAATAAATATTATATCATACACCGGGCAATTAATTAATATTATATCACGTAGGTACCTATACGTAATTAGCGCATAATTATATGTAGGTAATTACTCTTTTTTTATACCTAAGCTATTATTATGAACGTGGCATGTGATCTTTGTGAAGTGTCATAGTTGAAGAGAGCGTGATGACTACCAATACGATATACATTCATATCGAGCTTGAACTCGGGGTGCCAAGATCATAATAATATTATTGTTATATTTACATATTTTATTAATATTTTAATTTTCAATTATTTATCACTCGTTACACATAATATCATACTCGTACGCCTATATGCTGTGGTAGTAAAAAAGGGTTCTAGGTTTGACACAGACTGCATTAAATATTAAGGGGTGGTGGGTAATTAATAATTAATAGTTTTATTAGTCATACGGCTAAAAATTAAAAAAATTACAAGTTGTGAATTTTAAGGTAGGTAATTGATCAAAAAGTCTAGACTCGTGCAAGCACAAGTTCAAAAATAAATTAATCAATTTATCTAACTAAAATTTTCTCGTACAATAATTTTATTTGAATTTTACTTTTTATGCTTAACATTAGTATATATTACCTATTATTCCATAGAAAAATATGTGGATTATGACAACATTATTATCACAACATTTTGAAAAAATTTTGACTCTTCTTAACTATTCATAGACATTGTAGTTTTATTTTATAAATACAATTAAAAATGTTGGAAATTTTAATAGGAGATTACTCGTAAATTATCAATTTATCAATCAAAAAATTTCGAAAATTTATGGTCACGAAATAAATTTTCAAATTATTTAGTAGTTAAAAATTCGTAAAAAATGTATATTTCTTTCTAATCTTTGAGAATTTAATACAAGATTTTTTGTTTGTTTTTTTACTTATAACTGGAAAGGAATTAATTTTTATGACCCTTCGAATTTCAAATTTTGATGAAATCGGATATTCACCTGTATATTAACTATTTTTCCTTCAACAATTTTTATTTTTGTTTTTATTCAAAAACAAACAACCTTAGATACTTGAAATATTCAACAAAATTTATGTTTGTATTTGCTATTTGTACTATATAGTATAAGTTTCTAAATATTTTGACTCTTATTAAGATATTTATAGATACTTGACATTTGAATTATTTTTTTTTAATGACAAAAAAAATTTATTACCTAGATTCAGTTTTTGAAAATATAATATAAGATCCCATTTAAGTTGTTTTCAAATTTGTATGTATATAAATATTAAAAATACGTAGTCACAACACACAAATTGTTTATTGTTTTTATTATTTTAATGTTTACAAAATTTGGTAAAATCACAAAAATGCGCAAACTACAATATTATTTGTATTAAAAAATTTATATAATCGTACATTTTTATATCTAAAGTTTAAAAATTGAATACAGTGTAGTATTGTACCTACAGATAATAAAATTTTATATCTTTGATAAATGGCACTATTGAATTATAAGGTCTTACTCAATAATCAACTGTTTTTATTTATTGTTTGCTCATGCAATTATTTTCATTTAAAGTTTACTTTGATACATACCCAGGTGATCCTATACACGAGGAATACACATCATTATTATTTAATATTTACTATAAGTTATTATAGGTAAAAGGTATGTATTTATTTCATATTTAAACATTGTGTTTCTTTTAGATTGTTTGTGTTTTATATTATGAATAATTATATTATACATCTTATTTGGTAAGACTCTGCAGGGAGTGTTTTAGATATTTTTTAGACATAATATTCTTAGTTATATAGTATGTGTAAAAGTGTAATGTATACAATTTCAAATTAAACAGGTAATAAACTTTTTTTTTTATTTATTAATAATATCTCTTTCAATCTTTGTATTATTTGTCTAACAACACTGTATAAAAAAAAAATTAAAAGTAAGAAATATACTTAAACTTCTTACTAGTAAATAGGTTAAGAGGTAGAATTTCAAATTAATTTATAATGTAGTTTAATTATTGTGTGCTTTTATTAAGTGGGTTTACGAAAATTTTTGTTAATTATGTAAAAATGTTAAAAACGTATTTTTTACACAAATCAAAGTTTACATTTATAATTTGTAAGTAGTTCTTTGTTTATTATAATTATTTACATTTTTTTTTTTAGTTATATGTAGGTACTCTTAAATAAACTTTGATCTATTTCATTAAATGAAAATAAAAGTGTTTCTTTTAATATAAATCCCCCGAGTCCTAAAAATTATGTTCTTAAAAATCAGATTGAATTCAAACAAATAATTTTAAAAGTCCCATTTCCGCCTATACTATAAATTCTCTCAAGAAACATAATGTTTAGTAAAGCACTATACATAGTTTCCAAAAGTCATAATATACCGTATACCAACTATACCACCAATTTATTTAGTTAGAGACGTTAGAGTATAGCCTGAAAGAAAATTTATTAGCGTTTTATTTCCTTTGTATAGAATGTTTAGCATATCCATAGGACTTAATGTTGACTAATCTGATTAGTGTCTATACTCAAAAGTTGGATATAAAAATTGGAAAGCCGCTACCTCCAAATTTCAGTTTACATCATGAAAAAACCGAAAATCATTTAAATAGTTTCACATATTTGATGCATTTTTTAAATTCCGAACATATTGGTCGTTGGTGTAATTTTACTATTTTAAAAGACAATAATAGTCACAGTCAGAAGAAATTAATACGATAAAAAAAAATAGAAAGATAATGAAACGATTGATTGATATAATTACTATATATTACTCTGGGGTAAATACATATTGTGCAAACGGTTCACCCCATGAAGTAATACCACAAGAAAAAAATATTACTCTATGTCTGGGTATTGGTGGTAAATCTATCCATGGACATACAGAATGTAAAGTAGTAAATAATTGTATGTCTCCTACAGTCCTACATAAACATAAGTATGATTAAATTTTCAATGAATATGTGAAGTGCTAATATTCATACTGGGGAGGGGATGTCCAAGCCCCCCACCTAAATACGCTAATGGTATTGACTATATTGGCTATGGTGAGAACTTATCCCTTGTATTAATTACTTCAACAAACATAAAAAAATGTTCAGTAGAACAATTTATTTGTATGAAATAAATAAAATCAGTAGATGCACAGATTATTTTCACTTTTTAGTTCATCGATGAGTAGGTTATATTATTCACGAATATAATATTAAATGGGAAAATATAATTTCTGTCTGTTTTGATGGGGCGGTAACTATAGGTGTACAATAGGAATTCAATTAAAATACAAAGAAAAAATAAAAATAAATTTTTCGCTCATTGCTATAGACATTGTTTGAATCTTGTTATTATTGATCCTGTTGGGAGATAAAATCTAATAACATTTGATTTTTTTGGAAAGGTTCAGCTAATTTATAATTTTACTGAAGGCAACTGCGTAAGACACGCAATCATAAAGAAAATTTCGAATACAATAAACTTAAAATTTAAAACATTGAAATCTGTTTCTATTATAGATGGTTTCGCCGCAACAAAGCTATTAGTGCAGAGAAATAAAATTACTCAACTCTATTTATGATAATATGTATAATTATAGTGCACTATGAAATTTGTATTGCTAGACACCATAAGCATTGTAGTCGCGCTACTGTGGAGTATGACATCCCCTGAACACACATTAAACATTTTATTGTTATACGAGCTATAATAAGTGGCCTATTATTAATAGTTATTAAAATCGCATAAACAGTACATACAAATAAACACTCGATACCAGGTAATGATTGCGTGGTAGGTATTACGTAATTGTACGAAAAAAGTGATAAATTAATACTTTTATTGTTATTACTGATTTTTATAATTGTTTTCATGTTAAATACAAATAAGTATTAAATAATGTTTATTTATAAAAAAAATATCTAAAAATATTAGCGAACACTTAACCAACTACTGGTTATGCGCCTGCTGCATATATGTATATACGACCGATTTGTTACCTAATAAAATAAACGAATCGTAACCATAGATACTTCAATTGATTTTTTTTTTAATATTCTATTCACAAATTTCTAACATTTAATATGTTCCTACATTGTTATATACTATTTGTGTTACCAAATTGTTGATTAATTCGTATACAATTTAAATCAATTATTACTGATGAAGCCGCAATTATAACAAAAATGTTACTAAGTATCCAAGAGTACCATTTACTATTTAGGGTCGGATGTCTGGGTGTACTGGGTGTACTTTGGCACCACTTTGTTTTTTTTGTATCTTATTGGCCATCAATTATCTACAAACGCTCCGACAACCGTTGCATACAATTTAAAATATATTATTATAAAAACCTTAATGCGTATAATTATATAATATATACCTATATAGATAATGTATATGACTGTAGGTATACCATATACATGACAAAAGCTGTTTCCAACTTCCAACTTTCAAATTTTTTTCATTTATTAAATATGTATAGCACTCTTAGCCCATACGTACGTACTAAATATACACAATAAACTACATATATTTACTAAAATAAATAAAAATTTATCTGCTTTAATTTTATTAACACAAAATTACAAAATAAAATGTGTATTTAACTCTAAATGTACCACTTGAATAACGCTGTAAGTCTCGCTTGAGAGAAAAAATAAGAATTAATAAATATTTCTCAAATAAGGCTAGTTTTAAATTTTCAATGATATAGGTAATAAATATAGTATAATAATACTAATATTATCACAATTGATATTTTATCATTGTACTAATATGATTTTATAGTTTTACCTGTTTGTTCACCTGTTTATAATACAATTATAAATTTTACGTTGAAGTTTCAATAAATTTTTCATAATATTAAACGCATTTATAGATTGTAAATCGCACAATCAAATTCCCCTTTTTTATCTTATTTGAACTAAATAGAAAAATACTATAAATTAAACAAATATATAAATATAACTATATCTAAAGAAGAAACTAGAAAGTAAAGAATTCGAATATACTTGTATTTTGTATTAGCATTATGTTTTCGAATTATTCAAATAATTTTTTATCTGCATAATTTAAAAAAAAATCATTCGAATAATTTTTTATTCTAATAGGTACAATGTACATACTTATTTGAATAATTATCTAGGTAATATTTTGCCCAGCTCTCGCAGGACATTCTGTATTGAATTTGTGTTGATATATTCACTATTATTCGTAATAATATATTTTATGATATCATTGTTTTCTATACATTCACATAACATATATATAAGAATAAAGGAGTTTTACTTTTCGGGCTACAATCCATGTATAATTTGATATAGAACGATTAGACCTCCCAGCATAATTAATAATTATTAATATTATTATTATTTATTGAATAATATATAAAATGTGTATATTCTACATGTTGTGAATTGCCTGTAGTAGTTAATAATCTATAAATCGGAACAATATGTGACTGTAATTTTGGTGTCGTTAGTTAACTTAGATGTATATATAATATGTTTGTGAAACACTGAGACATGTGTATTAAATTAATACTACTGATACGACTGTCGTTTTGAGAATTAAGTAGCTATTGTAATTTGTAGAGCCAGGCACGTACACAGGGGATGTTTTGAGTGTTCAAACATCCCCCGAAATACTTGGATTTTTGTATGGTTATTTACTTATTCAATTTTAATGTTAATTTTGTCATATCAATGTTTATATAAAAAAAAAAGTATTTTAAGTATACCTAATTTTCATAAAAAGATTTTGTACATTTATTAGAAAAATTCTATTTTTAAATAACTGATTTTCAAAACACCGCCCAAAACTTTATTTCTGTATACGTTCCTGCGTAGAGCCAAAAAACATCAATAAACTTTTTTTTATTTTCGTTTTTGAGTGATTTTACACATCAACATTTTTTTTTATATACAAGTACCCATAAAAATCGGTTTTGAATACTTTTTAAAATTATTTTTAAGCTAAAATTAGCTAGATTGAAGAAGATTTCGAATAACTGGTCCATAATCTAAAATAGAACAAATTAGACAAACATACCTACAAAAATTTTGAGCAATAGAAACCTAAAACTTTTCTTTATAAATCTGAAGCAAATATAGGTACTATTTTATGACGTGAACTAAAAAAAAGTTGTAAAGAATTCGATAATTTTACCTAGATAATTTTAGTATATAAATATAAGTTTCAATATATTTTTTAATACATTTATAGCATTCAATAAAAATATAATACAACTTGTACAGCTGTATATATAGTCTTATTAGTCTTATAGGTACCTATTTGGATTTTGGACAATTTTTTTAATGGCGTGAAGTAAAAAAAACAATAAGTATGTATACTTGTGTAAATAATTTTTCTTATTTATACAATAATATCTAGGTACCGGATTTACAGTAAGTATTATATAATTTGATGTATCCTAATCTATTTAAAGTCGAAAGATCAAATGTTCTGCTTGTCACGTGATCATGATTTGTAATTGTATACAATAACACTTGACAAAATTCACCCCACCAGGTGACGTCAAAGTATAGATAGGTATATAAATATGTTCGTTATTATGTAAAACGAATGTCACACATCTTAATACATCTATACAATTATTAGTAATTATTATTATTTTCATCGTTTATCTAACCTAAGTACCACATAACATTCGAACCCTCCAAGTAGATATCATAGAATATAAAAGATGTTAAAACATAAACTAAACATATGGAATAAAATTATATGTATAATCTTGCGGTTAGATTAACCTATTCTATACTAAGAAATTATGAGAATCGAATCCGGTCATTTTGTAGTGATTTGTAAAAAATATTATAAGAGACTTAAAACTTTAGAGGGACTTTTAATAACATATTATCACTACTAGACTCCATGTAGGTACGTTTAGACCCTGCTGCAGCCAGTTTTTTTCGGTGACGTTTAGTTCACATACATAGCTGTTTCCCTTAGTTAAGTAATCTAGTTAATCAACCACCAGTAATTAAAACAGAACGATATCACGCTCGTGTGGAAAATTCGGCCGCCTGTGTCGCTTCTGAACGTGAATGGAGTTTAGTATAGCTGCTATAGTAGTTATCTACCTCATGGGAAACATTTTGGTGACTTTGGAAAATCCAGATTCGTGTGTTTTTAATTTAAATATAAGATATTCAGATTAATCATATTATGAATTTATTTCAACTTACTTTAAAAGTTAACACTTATATACAACTTTACCTGTATCTATTTATAGTTACCTACCTAATATCATGTAAATAATAAATAAATTAAAAATAAATTATCATAATTTGAATGTGAACATGCATCACATCACTATGGTAAATAGTGTAAATACACATAACATTATTTTGACTTAATGGTTACTGTTTATAAATATTAATTCATTATATTATGAAGATATAATCAATACAACTAATACAAGATTAAACGATTAACCAAAAACTTAACTAACTCATGCATAATGAAACTGTATGTGTTACAGCCTCTAGGGAAATAATAAATGATTTTCTACGTAATAAAGCATATTATAAAATCTCGTTATAAGATTAAGTACATCCAAGAATTCGAAGATAATATTATGGGATCTATCATATTTAAAAAAAACTAAGAATTCCAATTAGTTAGAAATTGTTACTTTAAACTATTTCGTTGAGAAATCATAACATTCATAACTATCATCAATCTTGCATTTGTTTCATTTGTTTGGTAAACATAATATTAAATTAACTATTAATTATTATTATAATTTATGATAGTATAATGGTAATAATAAATATGGAATAATTATAAAGTTATATTTACTGTTGCTTCACAATTTTCACTGTATAGTTATAAAAAAATACAATATATCATATATTCATATCTAATACAAGCCTAGTTAGATAAGTATTATATCTTAATTAAAAAACTAAAATAATATTTTTGTAGTTACTAAACTGATCCATGAAAGGGCGAGGCTCCATTTAGTATATAATGTTGTTTATCTGTTAACTTGTATAATATAGGTACCTATAATAAAAAAAGAAAAATGATAATTTATTATTTAATAATCTAGGTATAATGAATGAATGTAGAAATAATTATTGAATAGGTATCTTATAAATTTTAAGTACCATCTGGCATCTTCACAATTGTTATTAATGTAATGAATCAAAAATTATCAGAAAATAGATAGGTACCTAGTTAAAATTTCTACGCTGCAGTTTAGAACTTTATTAGATTTTAGACAGTTCAAAGGTATACAAATGGTAACCTCAATTATCAAAGTATCTAACTGTATATTATTATGGTATATTTTACAAATTATTTCATCATATTGAATAATAAGGATTAATAAATTTGCTTGGTGAATAATATACCATAAATAATCATGGTTTGAAAGTTAATACATTGTCGTGTTTTTGTTGAATAATTAATTACCAATCAACAAAACTTTATTCATTATAGAGAACCTAACTCAGTAGCAATTAAATTTCAAACGCAATGATTCGCCAGAGACGCCACCAAACCTCAATATGATCCTGCTTATATTAATAGGTCGCAACACCCGCATGTGTCTTACGATAATTAAGTTTTTAAGTGAGTTATGAGCATTTTTGATTTACGCTATGTTATATACGCATAACTTGCTAAATTGAACTATCGTAAAAAACCAACATACAAACACAGATAATTTTCTTACCATCAAGTTTCATGATAGGTCGATTCACTCTAATTTTTAAACTGACGGAGCTAAACGTGATCTGCTTAACGTAAATTTGCTATGTTACGTACTTGTAAGACATAGACAACACATGCGGGTGTGACACCCTCTTAATAGATTTTATTGCCGATGATTTTGAATAGAAAATGATTTTAGAGGAATATTGTAGCCTATGTTTAATAAAATCCAAATGTGTACAAATGCACGCAAACATTTGTATTTTAATTTAGGTATAGAATATAGATGTTAAGGTGTATGACCGCATGGCAGTGAATGTTGATAGTCACCGGTATATGTTAACATTTACCGATAATTTTAGTGAATGTTATCAATTTTTACAAATATCTCAGAATGTAGACTTTTACCAGTGTTTGTTGTTAACGCAATAGTTATTTACTGAATGTTTACATGCCTGACAACATAATCAAATATATAGCCATATAGGTAATAAATTCATAAATAAATATACTCGTAGTTTAACAAATTAATTTTTTAACTTATAGATTAAGTAGTATTAATTTTTTAAGTTACATTTATTACAACACGGTTAACTATCGTGGCATTTACTGTTACAAAGTATTCCCCCATTCTTATACAGTTACATTTGTTCGTATTATATTTTTTTACAATATATTTTTGAATTGGTTCCGCAATTCGTTCATCATTCTGGTTCGCCCTCTATGACCAATTTTTATATGAGCTTCGAGTACTTCTTCGTTCTTTGCATGATGAATAGTTTTAGTTTCAACGGGACCATTAGTTTATCCATAATATCATTCGGATTATCTCATGCCAATCATGCCATAACATTACTAAAACGTCTCCAACGAGTCCAACGCATATTGTGACTGGACAATAACGTCTTAATTCTATAAAATAATAAGAAAATACGTTTTAGTATAGTGATTTACATCGTGCTTCATGTGTGGTCACTGGTTAACATTTGCCAACACTAATTGTAAATTTGAACAATCACCGGTGTAAGAACGCGTTAAGACCATTTGTCAACATTCACTACGATTTTTGGTAAATGTCGACATACACCAGTGATTGTCAACATTCGCCTACTGCGGTCATACTCCCTTAACATAGACATAACTTAACCAACGTAACCAATGATTCAGTAAATGAGTAAAATATGAACTATGAAGTTATAAATTTACATGGAATAAAAATAAAAGCATTAATACAATACATTAGTATTAGTATATCATAATTTATTAATAAATAATATATAATATATGTTATAAGCATTGAATTATAATTCAATGTTTTAATTACCATACAATATTTCTGGCTATATTAAATTTGACTCGGTTTCATTTGTCTTTGTTGGTAAAATAAGGACTACTCGGAGTCTTTTATAACAAGTTAAAGAATTTTTTTTTTTCAAAACTATTGTATTGTAATACTTTATAAAACTTCAATATTTCTCGTTTCTTCATATACATACTGTTTTAATTGGTAATTCACGCGTATAAACTTTATAAAACATACTATAAGATAATAATAACAGTGTTGTGCAATTTTCCTCACCACCTTTATTGTTAAACGACATACAATAATATCGTCCGTATATTGTTTAAGACTTTATGAGGTATTACACAAGGCGCGTTTTTTTTATTGTGGTGTCCCCAGTAGGCCTAATCCACATCGTAAGCGAGAACGCGCGAATACCGATAGACTATAATAATTGATAAATATATAGATAGGTAGCCAGATTAGTAACTGAAATTTCTCGCGTGTAAAAAGCGTCTTAAACACCAATATTAGTAATACGTAATATATAGATAATATAAACAAATAAATATCGAATTATACATTAAATAAGGTGTGATAATTGGTTTAAATTTATAATTTTAGTTTTGTCGTAGTACGGTATTCGCCCATTTCCAGATTACTAGTGTTGAGTTTAAATGCGTGTCTTAACTTCTAAAGAAATAAGTGAGGCTAAATGTGCTGAGGGATTATTAATCACATCGTATTCAGGGAGTGAAAAAGGGTTAAAAAATGTTGGGTACCTATTTATCGGATTTTATATTTAAATCCGGGTAAAATTGTTTATGATTTTCTCATCTGAAACCGGATAAGATTTAAGTGTAGCGTGATCGCTGTGTAAGTGGGTTTTTTTTACATAAAATATTATGATTCCCTTCCTCCGATTACTATTATTTAAATTCAACACTTTTCTAATTTTAGAACTTAACTTGATATATAAATATTATTATATAATAAAAGATATACCTTTATATAACGTTACCGAATCTCCAAGTTTTATTACATCAACAACTTATAACCGTGTACTATGGTCGGCGCAAGTCCAACATTTTTAGTCTCCATTTCTTCAACTTTTAACACTTAGGTAATATATTTTTGGTCAGCGGCTCCTCATCGTGACTTGAACGGCCCCAAATTATGAGCGGCCCATCGAGTTTACTCGATAACTAGTCCAACCAATCCGATCCTGCCAAGACTTATATAATAGTAAAATAAACTTTCTTACCTTCACATGGACTCGCAATAATTTTTCTACGGTGTACGTTTAACTGTTACGTAACATTGAGGTAGGTACATCAAACTATTCCAGTACTGTGTTTTGAAGAATAGAAACCGTTGTTAATTTAAAATTGCATTCATTGTTTATGTGTGCATCTATGAAACTAAAACGATTTAATAATTTATATTTAAAATAAAAAAAAATTAATTCTACTTCAACAAAAAGAATCAAGGAAAGTTAAAAAGAGTTGCAGAAACTTTTAGAAATTACAAATAAGAACAATAATCGAAGAGACATAAATATTCTTTATGAAAATAAAAATTTATGTATATTATTTAAATGTTTTTTTAACTAAATCAAAAAAATTAAAACAATACTAAGAAATAAACAGTTTAATAGGTTTATTAGTTTATATATTTATTAAAATAAAATTAATAACAAACATTATTTAGCCAGTGTATTATTTTATATTTCTATTAGCATTTATTATTATAAATTATAAAATAAAATTTGAATAAATATTTTATGTTTTATATTAAAATGTCTATAGCCAACATTATACTAACCACTAAAGTACTATTATATAAGTATTAAATAGGTATAGCCAGTAGCGTAGCAAGGGTTATGGCGAAGTATGCCTACGTAAGAAGTATTTATATTCTACCTTAAAAACGAAATTTTTTTCAGTATACATTTTGAAATGTGTGTATGCATTTGTTTAATTATATATACTAGGTGTGAATATTAGATATTATAAAAAGTATACCAGTACATTTTAGATTCTGAACGGAGTGATGAATATATTGATTTTATAATAATGTATGTTTTATTTTTGTGTCCGTTATCACATATTGGAGTAGTAATAGTGCGTTGTTTTTTTACTTCAGCCCATCTTTGAAAATGAAAATGAATCTATAGTAGGTACTTTAGGAGGTCAAAAGTAAAAAAATTCCAGTATTTTTCAAAAGCGTCAGGAAGAACTCTAGAAAAGTAACGGAAAACGGGAATTTTTACACATAACCACTTTTCAGCAAAATCGATTTTTTATTTATTATTATTATTTAGCTTATAATATTATTATATTATTTAGTTAATAATAATTAATAATGTTTATAGTATCTATGTATATTACATAAGCCATAAGGTAATAATACGAGACAGACAGTTAATACCTCTATTAAACGTGAAGGTGGCGTAGGTACTACTATACTAGCGTAACCCTCTATAAAATTAGTAGTGGATTCAAAATTTAACTTATAACCTCTACCTTTCAAATGCTATTGACAATAGCCTCGTCTCCAAAAAAATTCTAGGTAATCCACCCAGACGCCTAGAAAGAGATTGGTAACTGGTTTAATTATTATAATAAATAATACACACTATCAACAATGGCGTAGAAAGCTGAAAGGGTATAGCGGAGTGTACCTATGCCATGGTATAATCGGTAAAAAACGATAAGGTGAAAAACGTTAATTTTGGTTAAAAATCATTAAAATAATTGTCGTCATAAATAAAATTATTTTTAAATATAATATGTAGAAATTCGAAAGCAAGCTTGTTGAAATAAACTTTACGTTTATATTAATTTTTTCACTTTAGGTTTTGATTTAGTGATGTTAACACAATAATACCTATATTAAATAAGTAATAGATATATGTAAGTTATATTTGGTATATACAATGATACCTGTGGGTCGTAATAAACCACATTTTATCGTTTAAAATGCAATCGTATTTTATACCTATAGGTAGTTTTGATGATCGAAGTCGCAACGATAATAATAATAATAATAATAGAGAACAAAGATCTCTCCTTTTGTACCTACGTAAAAACCTATTACCTATTAAGTATAATAAAAGTTTGCCGTGTCATATACTATTCGATATTATGATGATATTTATGATTTATTATTATTATTAATTACTTATTTAATTTAACAATTGACTTATAATATATTTATATTTATACTAATATTTGGAATTTTAAAGTTAAATGGATTTGACGTTTTTTACTCTTGTCGTTTTTTCCCTAGATTCACTAGTCACAAATTGTAAAAGGGTGCTAATTTTGTTTTGAAAGTAGTATTAGTATTCTTCTTTCAAAACCACATTTTTTTCATTATACAATTTGAAATTTGTATGATTTTGTTTATTTATACACACTACATGTAAATTTAATTCTACAATTATGATAATAGCATAATGAAAATCCCAAATTATTCCATCAGTGTTTCATTAATTATTGTTATTAAGAGGACGTTATACCCGCATGTGCTGTCTCTGTCTAACTAATGTAGATCATAGCAAATTTTCGTTCAGCAGAACACATTTTGTGATGTTAGCTTTAATATTAGAGTAAATTTATCTATTATCAAATTTAAAGGTAAGAATATTATCTAGGGCATCTCATAGGATTTTATTGATATCTTAATTTTTAAGTGAATTGTGGTTATGTAAAATATTAAAACATTAAAATGCTCGTAACTCGCTTAAAAATTAAAATACCAATAAAAGCCTATGAGATGCCCTAGATAACATTATTACCTTTAAGTTTTATAATAGGTAAATTGACTCTAATATTAAAGCTAACATTACAAAATGTGTTCTGCTGAACGAAAATTTGGTATGATCTACATTAGTAAGACAGAGTCAACACATGCGGGTATAACGTCATCCTAACACGTACATTGCGTACATTTATAATTTTTTTTTAATTGATAAAAAGGCGCTTTTTTCTAATATTTCCAGGGGCGCTAACAAGGATTCCTATGCTACTGACTATCAATATACTTCTATACCGACTAAACCTCAATATTATTTTGTTTCAGAATACCGGTTTTAAACTTTTGTACCAACGATTATGTTACAGACACTAAACACATTTATATTTATTTATGTAGGTATTGGAAATTCAAACTAAATATGAACTTTGTACAGTAGGTATAATTATTAGGTACCTACAAGCCCATAATGCATTATTATATGTTCTGATAGTACTTTAAATAGATAAACCAATTTAGGATTACCTGCCTACATATTTTGTAATATATTATATAGGTAGGTACTTACTGTACCGTCTGTTGTCTGTACCTAATTTTTGTGTTCATGTAACTACATATTTAATGCATTTGTGTAACACCACGTATATTCCACAAACATATTTATTTATATAATGATAGCAATACTGCAACATAATTTGCATTAAACATTTTAATCGTTAAAAATTGAAATACATAGATAATATTATGGACATATTTTTACATAACATACTATACACATTGACACATGTCAGTCGATCGCAGAATATTATAAAATTAGATAAGAATATTATAAAGGGGCAAACTTTGCATATTGACATTGAATTCAAATTAAATAATTTAAATTCAAACACAATAAAAAAAAAGTATCCATTTCTTAATTAATAATTATTGCAATAAAGCTAATATATCCTATCCGTATTATTTAGGGTTGCCATCCGTGCCGATATATCGGAACTGTCACCGATATCGAGTTCTCTGTCCCGACAATAAATACCAAAAGGTCCCGATTGAAACTGTGCATTGAAATTTTCAGTTTAATGCATACAAATATGCATGACTATAGAGTATAGAATGACCATTCGTCTTGATTTTAACGGCATATCCCGGTGTCCCCCAGTCGATCATTAAGTTTGTCCCCGGTTAATGTAAGTGGAAGCTGAGAGAAAATAACTTTAATATTGTATTATTTAAAGGTTTATCTAAAAAAAAGGTTATTTAATATCATGATATTCTGGTTTGGTGATTTCAAAATCTGGCAACCCTAATCATATTAAAAAAAGTTAAATTGTATTGTTTAACATATTATTCTTAAAGACATAAAGTACATTAGAATATTAAGCTAGAAATTTAGAGAGAAAAAAGCAAGTAATACAGTTTAAATAATTTAAATCTAGTGGGTTAGAGACTTAAAGAACAGTATAGTCTCCAAATGTAATATGTATTGAGTCTCTCACTATACATATAGAGAGGTAATGGGCTTCATAATAAAATTATTTTGTCATTTTTTAACCTAAAAATGTTAAATTATCTAATTAATTACTTATTATACATAATTACATAAAATTGAATACACTGTTATTATTTTTAATGGGAAAAAAGTTATCTTATCGGTCACTAAATAATATGTTGTGTAGGTAATATAGGTAGGTAGGTATCTACTACAAATTTCCCTTACAAATTTATGAGGTATAGAAACCCACTTTGGTATTTCCTCTAGAATCTAAATCTTAATATAAAACATATCACATTATAGTCATTTAACTGATTTCACTTTGATAAATAATGTAGATATATTATTCAGATATTATAAAAAGACAAAATCATAATTGTGTTTTTGTTAAATGTGTCCGTTTATTACACATATTATTAAGTTATTTTAATAATACATTAATACGTTATTAGTGTATTACGGTTGTATACTATTATGAGTTATGTATTAAATAATTATCAACTCTAATAATCAAATACCTTTATAAGTGTACCTATACAATAATTTATAATACAAATTATAAGTTATAATTCGTTTAGTCGTGAACTATGAGAACAACTATTGTACAATAAAAAATCGTATAAGATCACATCGATAAGAGTGATATCAATTTGATTGGCAATTCCCATTAAATATAATATCGTTCTTACAAAACTATCATGACCTACCTCTTTATCAAGATTAGCATTACTTTAGTGTTACTTTATATTATATGCCTCCAATCAATTATATTTTATGTTTCAGGTTTAATCAATTAGGACTATTAGTATCTACTAATACGTTGTATGTAGTACTAAAAATTAGACTTAAAATTAATATTTTAGGTTTCCATACATTTCCGTTGGAAAATTTAAAACTAATACCTACATAGTAATTAACATTGATAAAATATACTGTAAATATTAAGTAAAATATATTTATCTAATGGTACTTCAATTTTAAGTTTTAACTATTTGCAAATTTAATAAGGGGCTGGATACACGTTTATAATAAAATATAGTAGTCTATGTGATTTTATTATTCTCTAGGTGGAAGTGTAGAACAGTACTGTATTAAGTTTTACTTGGGACAAATTAGATTATTTATTTTTAAATACAATTCAGCCTCCTAAGAATTTACCTCAAGTTAGTAGTTACGCTAATGCCTATCTATTGGTTATACTCAAAATTAAAATAAACACATAATTGAGAACTTAATAAGATAAAAACCAATAATTCATTCTTGTTTCATAATCATATTTAGCTACCACATCTTAATTTTAAACGATTACGAACAAAAATTATTAGATATAGGTACCTATTACCTATTAGATAATTAACGAAAATAATTGACAATAGTTTTACATTAATATTATTGATATATAATCTTTTTTATAAATTCTATAATAATAATCAAAACATTTTTATAAACAAAAGCAAAGTACTATTTTTACGTTTTACCTTCGTAAATACATCATGTATTTATGTAAGACGGAGACAACACGGATGTGGCGTCCTCATAAAGCACAAAAAATATAATGCTATATTGTACATGTCAACCAATACATTTGCTCAGCTTAGCATTTTAAAAGAGTGTTATTTAGCTTATTCGACGCAATATACTTTTTATATACCAAACTATTTATAAGAGTTTAAAATTTAAAATTATAAAATTATAATAATTGTAATCCAATATTAGATTTATATAATATACCTATTAACTTGTAGGTAAAATATTTTATCTACAAGTTGATATGGATGTTTGAATAATACTATAATGATTTTATTTTATCAATCGTAAAATTTTGCAGAAAATACTTTTTCTCTTTCGAGATTTCAAGAAGACCGGATTATTATTAATTAGGTATTATAAACAATTATAAAAAGTAATTACACGTATATGATAGTACAGTAAACGCTTATAAGACTCACGGATGTAAGGTTCAGTCACTTAAAAAATTCTCAAAATTGGACGTAATTAAATACATTAAAAGAATTCGATTACAAGACTTGGATTTCGTAAAACAAGGTAGAAAATATAGATGTGATAACATGAAAACTTTAGTAAGTTATAAGCCAATTTAAATTATATTTCACAATCATTATGAGATTTAAAATTATTGTCTCGATAATTTATTCGAAGAATAAACTTAATGTACCTATCTATAATCTATAACATTATAATACCTTAGTAGTAATTTTCTTGTTTATTTACAAAAGGTATCTGCTTTCATATTTTTATTTTTGTTTGTATACAAATTAAATAATTAACAAATTATATAACCAGTATATTATTATTATAATTTTTCATATCAGAATAACTAATTAGGTATTTTATAATTCTATATTAATTAATATAATTGAATTAGGTAGTACCATTGATTATAGTATACACGTATGTTTTAAAACCAATGGTAGTACTTACCATAATATTATTAATTATTTAATAATATAATGTATCGATAATTATTCTTAAACAGCAAAAATATTTTATATTTTATTTTTTTTTTGAATCAATGGGTAAAAAAATCTACAGAGATCAATTGAAATTAATAATATTTTAAAATAGAAATAATTTACGTATTCATGTGTAGTATAATAGCCTACAGTATAGGTAGGAATATTAAAGAAATAACAATCGTCAATCATGTAGACTATACATTGTAAAATCTAAAGAAAATTCTCAACATTTAAGCATAATGTTATCGCTGTGTATTAAATTAATATATATATTATATTATTTTTAAGCAAAGCTTTAATAAAATATATCTAGTTAAAACCATTAAAATATTTGATATAAATGTGAATAATAAATATAAACATTTATATTATAAACCAATGTTTAACGTAATCGAGAATGTAATTTTTATACTTCAACCGACCACCCTCAAGTACATTACTACATTAGATAGGTAATGCAAAATCTTACATAGTTCAATGATATATTTTACTAAAAATATTTATATTTTGTTAAAAATTAAATTATGAATGACAAATATTTTTATAAATAAATATTTGTCATAACTAAATTGTAATGCAATTTAATAATTATGAAGGTATAATTTTTAATTATTATATACATCTACGTGGTATAATAAATAAAACCCAATTCTCGACTGCCGACACTTTATATTATATTTATCTTTAATTAATTTCATAAAAAAAGGGGATAAGTGGATACTGTTCTGCTGTACGGTAGGTGAAAAGTGAGTCAATTAATGAATCATGGATGTGTAAAATTTGAATTCAATGATATGTTATGTCATGTATATTATCACTATTATTTACGAAAATGATTCTTAGCGGATACAGTATATCAGCTCATTGCCTATAAGTACTAAATATATTCTATATGTTTTTCGATATTGCTATGAAAGTAATTGTATTATTATAGTTATACAGTAGATAAAGTTATTTTTTTTCCGAGAACATTGTGTTAAAAAATATTATTAGGTATATGCGAATAATATAGAATAATATACATAGAAGTTTCATATCGCAACAAATGTTTCTAAACTATAAAATAATTAATATATTTCATAATTTAAATATGAAATTTTGTCCAAAATTGAACTTAAAAATATCTATAAAAAAATTTATTTACCTAATAAATAACCCCAGAAAAAATAACCCCATATGTGATTTAGTAATATTTTAAATGATAATAATTGTATAATATTCAAAACTATAATGTATATTCTAATAAATACGTGTAAGTGTAATATTTTAATTTTTAAGTGAATTATGAGCATTTTCAAATATTGATATTTTTCATACTCATAACTCATCTAAAAATTAAAATATCGTAAAAAACCAACAAGAAAACACAGATTGTGTTCTTACCTAAAAATTTTACAATAGGTCAATTCACTCTAATATCAAAACTAAAAGCAAACTAGGTATATTGTGGGTGCGACTTATATGGAACCTATATCTTAATATCTATAAGTCCTATATTTATACTTATATTGTTAAAATATAGACTTCCTAATCTTCCCATGTTACTTAGTAAATTAGTTTGAAATATCAATAATATATAAATAAATAAATAATATAATAATTTTAAACAAATAGTCAATTTTTTCATTTACGGTCAATAATATATAAATAAAAAACGTATATAATATTAATAATATTAAATGTAAATTATAATGCATAAAAAATATATATATATTAATACCTATATTGATATTAGAGTGAATTGACCTGTTATCAAACTTTTAGATAAGAATATAACCTGTGTTTTTTCGTTAGTTTTTTATGATATTTTAATTTTTAGGTGAGTTATGAGTATGAAAAATATTAAATATTTGAAAATGCTCATAATTCACTTAAAAATAAAAATATATTATAAAATATCCACAAATACGTATTTATTAGAATATACATTTTAGTTTTGAATATTATATAATTATCATTTAAAATTTTACAAAATCTCATATGGGGTTATTTTTTTATTTTCTGTGGCTATTTTTTCGGGGACTAAATTTCCGGGGTTATTTTTTTGCGGTACCAAAAACATTATATAGCATAATTTTTAGATTTTTTTGGTTATTCAGTAGGATTAAGACCTATAAGGCCTATACGATCCTATTGAACATTGAGACAACATAATATATTAATATGTTTCGTATATTATATATAAATGTGTGAAAGATACTACTTTGGAGCAAAAGCTGTTTTTGTAACTATATCAGTCTGGCCCTGGAACTACTCATGAAGAAATTTGTAATACATTTTCAAACTTTACCTATGAAAATTGCATATTTTATACATTTTGTAAACAAAAAAAAAATCCTCCGCTGACTAAAATTCTACATAAATGTATGCAGAGTTGAATTATAAATATGCCAAGTGTTGGTGAATTATAAGTTACAACCTTACAACTTACTATTATATTTCTGTAAAAAGTAAAAGTTTGAATGTTTGTCAATTTTACATTAAATTTATTCAATAATTTGAATATTTAAATTTTTGTATTATAATCTATATAATTAAAGTAGAAAATACTGATTTATAAAAGTTTAAATAATGATAAAATAGCGTTTCAAGATTACTATCAATAACCAATAGTGAATAAATGCCTAATGAATTCAGATTTCAGAGTACTATAACAAGTGGTATAAATAACAAAAATTAAATGGTAGGTACAATTTAAAATTGATAATATTTCTTAGTATTAAACATAAAATCTTACCTAATTCCAAGACTTGTCCATTTACAATACACACGAAGATTCGGTCTTATTTTCCTATTATATTAATTATTCTATTTTCAAGAGATTTATTTCTATCCATAAGTATAGACAGTATAGTATTGTTGTTTTAGGTATCGAGATACTTCATTCCTAGGAAAAAGGTTCATGTCCTGACACGGGGATGGGGATAACCAATATTAAATGAGTTAGATTTAACGAGTTGAAAAAATGTAAATTTTAAAACATGACAATTTTTAAATTATTTTACAGTCGTTATGTACGGCTATACGTATTTATCCTAAGTACCTAACTCATAATATTTTATGATCTTAAAAATTTGAACAAATTATATTACACATATTATGATGTTTAATGGTAAATTATTTTTCTCTTATAGAATATTCAGAAATTATTTTTGCAGCTACAATTACAAAGTTCATTAAGTTGGTTATCGATTTTTTTTCCACGATATTTTATCTAATCAATAGTTACTCGATATAATCACGAAAATATATACGACTGGAAGTTTCACGCAGGGAATACCACCTGTATAGATAAATTTAGGAATAATATTTGATATCATACTGTTACAACGATTAAATTCCAAATCACCCATCGGCCGTGTACTGTATCGTCTGTATCCACTCAACACTTCTCAGTTGTGTTTCTGCCTTCTGGCTCTTTCTTCTTCTTTGCTTTTCTCTTCAAATTTACCATTTGAACAAAACTAAAGAACATTGCTCAAGCACTTTTTTTCAATTTTTATTTTATTTAATAATAAAAAAAAATCTTTCTGCGATTTTACGCGTGTTAAGTCATAGGCTTTAGCCCTAAGGCTTTTTCTACCAGTAAAACACATTTTATTTTCCCGACTTTTATACAACATATCAACAGGTCAGTAAATTATTTTACATTATTAAAAAAAAAAATAATAATAATAATAGTAAAGAAAAAATAATACAGGGTATTAATAGTATTATATATATTATTGTTCATTTGATTTAAGAAAATTATTTTTTGTGTATTAATATTTTATGCAAGACATATAACATGTTTGCAATGTCATAAAAGTTGAATTTATAGTAGATCTAATTTTAATTCAGGACCTGTTTTGATTATAATTACTAAAATAATTAATTTTAATTTAATATATATTGGGTTTTTTTAAGCATAGTTTTTAGTCTAAATTGTTTATAATTTCATTAATAAAGAATTGCTGCCAATAGGTAAAAACGAAAAACAGATTATATATTTTGACTAAATTAAAAAAAAAACTTATATGGAATTTTGGTCTTAACTACCTATAACAATAATTAATAATTATAAACCATTTAAAGAAAGTATAAATAATTTATTAAAATCAATTACATTAATTAGTTAATCTTATAGATTGTTGTATTTACCTAGAAAAATAAAATTATGTTACATAATACTTTTAGGCTGTATATTTGTTTTATTTTTAGTTGATGTTAACAAAAAAATATAAATTAATTTTCATTTTAAGCAAGTTATGAGTGTTTTTAAATTGCTATATAAACCAACATATTATTAAAGACAGATAAGTGAAATACTCATTACTAGGACAATTTACTCTGATATTAAAGCTAAATACACAAAATTGGTTCTGCTAAAAACAAATTTTCTGGTATTTTTGAATTGTGTCTTTATAACTAAAAGTCATGTAAATGTAATACAGTAAAACTTGTCTATAATGGACTGTTACTAGACTTGTCCGTTATAGGCAAGTTTCACTATATTTAAACTCAGTATTTGGGACCTTATTATTTTGTCAAGCGAGGTATCTATTATAACATGTTCCACTGTATGTTTATACCTAAAATACCTATAAATTGTACAAATTGAAGAAAATATTAATTTTGAATAAATTAAAATTTTATTCTTATATCTATGTCCTAAAATACTAACTTATCCCAGTAATTAATTATTGATTATTAATTGACTATTTATACAAACATGTTTTTATTTATATTATTGAGATTAATTCTCATATAAAATACATTAATGACACTGTTGTGTAAAAAAATAAAAATGACAAATTTAGTATTTTTCAGTTATCGTTACTACCTACACAATTTCCTGGTAAACTAAATTCTTTTACTATTATAATCACTGTGTTATATTATTTTTAAACAATTTTGTAATCTAGATAAAATATAAACAGATTTGTTCATTACAACATTAGCGTAAAAAATTGAAGTGATGTATGACTACCAACAAACCATTTAAAATCTAGGGATTTTTCATGAAAAAATATAATTATTACTATTATTTATCATAAAGACAAGTATATCTATGAGTTATGAATTCAGATTATACTTAAGAAAATATTTTGGAAATTTAATATAAAATATAATATTAATAGATATATTATTTTTTGTAGATTGTAAAATAATGATACAATACAACAATTAACTGAAAGTAATTTTGACAGTCGTGATAACCATTAAGTAGTACCTACATAATTAAAAAAAATGAAACATTTTTTCTTAAATAATGTTCAAATCTTTAAATATGGACAATTTGCCTAACTTAACCTGTATACATGTCATGTATATACAAACTGATTCACAAAGTATGATCATCCTTATTATTTTTTTTTTTTATTAATGAATTTACTCATGTCTGATTTTTTAAATTCTTAATTAAATTTTGGTCCATATTTTTAAATAGGTACTTAGATTTTTTCATACCATTTAAGGAGTTGTTTGCAAAAAATCAAACTTTTATTTTCAAATAAGAATCACCCTTTTTATTGCAAATTACTTTTTTGAAAATGTTTAATGTTTATGTATCTATAGTTTTTTGATTGTATATCTCTGGGGTGGCCAACTTTATTAGACTTGCGATCGACCTTTAAGTTTTTCTATGTTGTTGCGATCGACCAAAAAAAAAAAAAGGTTGACAATAATCAAAAAATATATTATATTGTGTAATATTGTGTATATTGTATTGTTACACTTCTTTTATTCGGTATCAGTGTATAATCTCGTTTTTCATAGTTATTTATTGCCTTTTTCTAAATGTAATTTTTATATTCGTGGGGATATACAAAGATACACAAATTTACAAAAAAAAGTATATTTTATTTGTTTTCTGAAAAAAATGCGAAAGGGTGTCGCGATCGACTGGTTGGCCACCACTGGTATATTTCTTCTCTTTGTGTTCTAAAGATAATAGGATGTCATACCCCCGCATGCGTTGTCTTTGTCTTACAAACATGGCAAATTTTCGTTCAGTAGGATCAATTTTGTGTGATTAGCTTTAATATTAGAGTGAAATGACTTATTAACAAACTTAAAGGTGAGAACTTTACCTGTGTTCTCTTATTGGCTTTGTACGATATTTTAATTTTTAAGTTAATTATGAGTAATTTTTAAGTATAAATGTCTTACATACTCGCAGTTAATTTAAAAATCATGTTCTCAGTTTCACATCTTTAAGTTTAATAATAGGTCATTTCACTTTAATATTAAAGCTAATCACACAAAATTGATCCTATTGAACAAAAATTTGCCATGTTATACGTTTGTAAGACGAAGACAATGATCGTTAAGTTTGTGATGTTAGGTATGAAGTCTATAGTGAATTGAAATTTATAGTAATTAGGTACTAATTAATAATTTATAAAATATCCGTGTAAAAATAAGGATTAAATTAAATATTAAATATATTTAATATTTTTGCAAAACTTTAAGATCTATTATCTTTATTATAATATACATTTTAATTACTACTTGTTACAATTTTGATTAAGATACATAAATATTTTTATTAAAATCATCTGATTATTAAATTAAAATTAGAAAGGTTGGTTCCCATGTAACTTAGATACACTTGTAATTTTTTTAAATTATAAGATTAAAAACTAATTATAATAATAAAAAAAATAGAACAAATTTATTCCAACAATAAAAAAATTATTTTTTTATTTTATTTGTTTATATAAAAAAACAGTTGTAAATTTAAGTCTTAAAATTAAATGGTATAAATATTTTTTTCTCACAATTTACAAATAATACCATGATATGCTAAAGAAAGTAAATATTCCCTGGCCCTTAATATTACTATTATTAAGGGGCCGCTACACCAGCATTTGTTTTCTTTGTCTATCTCCCACATAATATAGGAAGAAAGATACTCCGTATTTTCACGATTATGACTCTTTTGTTCAGTTTAGGGCAAAAGCACTTATTATATATTTTATAAAAAAGAGTATTTCCTATGTATTGACCGGATAGATTTCTAATATTAACATTTTTTATAAATAAGTATGTTTTAATTTAAAATAATTTCGATTATTTTTAACCATTAATAATTTATTCAAAATTGTAAATATTAAAAATCTATCAGGTTAATGCACAGGAAATACTCTTTATAAAATATATTATAAGTGCTTTTGCCCTAAACTGAACAAAAGAATCATAATCATGAAAATACGGGGTATCTTTCTTCCTATGTTATGTGGGAGATAGACAAAGAAAACAAATGCTGGTGTAGCCCTTAAAAGGAAATTAAATGCTATTCACATTTTCATGCTTTTTTTCCTAATTAACCGACAGGCTCTATGAACAATATTACTTTCCTACCACTATTGATTATTAAATGATAGAATCGGGTTATAATATTGTTTACGCTTAAAACAACATATGTTCAGTACTGATGTGTAAAACTTTAAAAACTCAGACCTTATTAATCACTAATAAGGTTATCTAATATACCTACTATATTATACATAATGCAATGTGTTATTTTATTGTTATTAAGTAGGTACCTACTTCATTAGTATGTTTATGTTATATTTTACCTTTTTACTGTAAATGCTTATTACATTACCGAATCTCATAACTCAAAAGTTTAATAATATGTACATATAATTTAGCATTTAAAAAAAATAAGATGAGTTACTTTTATAAAAGATTTTAACTTGCATTGAAATTATTTTTAATTATTCAATAAAATTAAATTTAAATAATTTTTACAAAATATTTTTGTTACAGAACATCATGACATTCCCTACTGCTGTGAAAAAATCTGGACCTCTTACAATCTCCAAAACTGGATCAGGATCAAAAACTTTAGCACCAGGATCTCCTAAATCACCTGGTTCTCCTCAGATATTACCTGGATCTTCTAAAGCACCGTTGGCTAGTAAAGCTCCTGAAAAGATCAATGCTGGGTCTTCTGTGAAAAAACCATCTGTTCCTTTGAAAAGTTCAACTATTAAGAATGTTACTAAACCTGTTGTTAATGCTAAATTAGAAGCTGAAAAAACTTTACCTTCTGCTGCCAAAGGAGTGATAAAATCAGTGACTAAACCTCCTCCACTTAATATCAAAGTAACAGATGCTAAAGGATTGCCATCACCTAAAACTCCAACAAAATCATCAATAAAATCTCAAGTGTTGACTAAATCTCCTTTGACAACTAAGCCTGCATTAGTTTCTAAATCAACTTCAGTTTCAACTGGAATTGTTAGATCACCATCGATTACTAAATCATCTCAAGTATCTGTTACATCACCAATGACTAAATCTTCTCAAGTGACCACTGGAGTTAAGTCTTCAACTACATCTCCTCTCCCAGGTAAATCAACTTTAACACCAAAATCAGTTGCTGTGTCTTCTCCAGTAACAAAATCTCCTCCGGTAGTATCTAAAACTTCATTAACAAATTCTACAGTTCCAAAATCACCAACAGGGATCACTAATCCTTCAACGCTTACTCTTAAGTCTGTAGCATCTACAAAAAATAAAGAGAACTTAACATCATTAAAATCAAAAGATCAAGCTACTGTTGCAAAACCTACCACTCCAGTTAAAAAAGCAGCTATACTACCTGTGAAGGGTTCTGTAGGTGTTAAAAGTCCAACTATACCAACAAACAAACCACCAGTAATATCAAAAAGCTTATCTACAGCTTCTAGTCTAAAATCAAGTTCTTTGAAGACACCTACTTCTCCATTAAAATTATTAACCAAAGAACCACCTAGCACTGCGAAGATATCTGCTTTAAAGTCAACTAACAAATCCAGTGTGGTTTCTAAATCTAATCCAACATCTTCAAAAGCAATTGTTAATAAAGAATCTAGTTCTTTATCATTAATATCTGTAAAGTCCTCTTCGACAATTAAGTCAACTACTTCAGCAGTATCCAAAACTTCAACTTTGAAAGCTAATGTTACTCCATTGTCATCATCATCTGTTACTAAGAATTTGGTTCCTAAGTCACCAGTAGCAAAAACTAAGCCATTAACAGCTGTAAAAATTCCATCGTCACCTACAGTAAAAACTCCGGTATCATCAATTGTAAAAACTCCATCGTCGCCAATTGTTAAAACATCATTGTCGATAGCTGCAAAAATTAAAACTCCATCGCCATCAGTGAAAGCTAGAACTTCTTCCCTATCCTTGGTGAAACCACCTTTGTCTCCTGCAGTAAAAAAAATGGTACCAACCAAATTGATATTAAGCCCTGGACCATCTAAAAGCAAGTCTCTTTCATCTTCTAGACTCAATTCAGTTTCCACTGAAAGTTTGGCTTCAAGGACATCTTTGAAATCTCCCATGACTCCTAGATCCACCAAAGTGGTTACAAAAAGTCCTTCAAAAATAATTAAGAAAACTGAGGAACCAAAAGCCAAAGGTATTCGTGGTGGACAACCAATTAAGAAGACCATAGAAATTCCAGGAATAACTGAATTACCTTCTAATCTAGTTTCAAACCAACAAGAAACTCTTCAGTTTGATTTTGTATTAGAAAATGTTGAAAGTGTTTTGAAAGAAGAAAATGATTCTACAATCCCTCAAACACCAGATCAGGATACAACATTAGACCTTGAGAAATTAGAAACTGACAAAATTGTTGAAAATATTAATGATGACCAAGAAATACCTAACGATTTTGTCAATGAAGAAAGTGCACTTTCAAATATAACAAATGCTCAAAATGTTAGTTTATCACCAGAGATTAATGAACATAATTTAGAAACTATTGAAGAAGACTCAATAGAACCTTCAATACCATCGCTTAATGAACAGAAACAAGAAGACATTTGTATTTTATCAGACTTTGAAGTTGTGAAAAAGGATGAATGTGTACCGAGTTTAAATAGTATTTCTCAATCTGTTAATAATTGTAGTATTGCTTTTGATGATAATTATTTCAATACCAAAAATGAAAATGTTTTTATAAAACAGTTGGACGAAACACAATCGTGCATTATAGACATAGATGATCACTTTGAACCTATGAATGACAAATTAGTTTTAGGAGACGTGCCATTTGAAACCGATTCTAGTCAAGAAGATATTTCTGATAATGAACAAACTGTTCTAAAAGAAGTAGTCGAAATTGAAAACTGTGATGCAGAGCGAAATGACTGTGTTGATGATGTATTTATATTCACAGACGATTTATTAATTAATAATTATGATAGTGTTGATAGTACTGAAAGTTTCATTCATCAATTTATGCCAAAGTCAATCAAACGCTCTGAAGGTTCATCATCGATTAGTACAGATGATGGAAGTCTTCTAAGTCGTAAATCTTATTCAGAAGCTGTTTCAGGATCACCTAAAGATGGAGAATATTATTTTGATTATGATTTTGAAATTGTTGATGATTGTTTGGACTATGATGACGAGGGACGATCAGTATTTGTTGAAGTGACAGAAAAAGAATTTCCAGAACTAAAACCAAAAGATTTATCTGGTAAAAGAAGAAGAAACAAAAAACAAAAGAAAAGGAATTATAGTAACAGAACAGAATCTCAATCTGGTAAATATTAATTTTGTAATATAATTGTTTATTTATTTTATATTAATAATTCATGATTTTTAATTTTTGTTGCTTTATTATTTACTTTTTAGATTCAAACACTGAAATTAATTACAACCCAGAAGATTTTGATGGAAATGAATTTTGTCGTTATATCAAAATGATGAAAGATTGTTCGTTTTATCCAAACGGATTATTTTCATCAGATTCAGTCAAATTATCTACTTCATCATCCCTATCATGGTTAGATATATCTATCCGTACAACTGATGATGACTTAGCGCCTTCTACAGAAAACTTAAGTACCTATGAAGTTTTCCAAGCAAGTAATTTGAATAAAGAATTCTTAACGTCAATAATTGGTTCCAATGAATCAACTCCCACAAATGAAACTACCTGGTTTTGGAAATCTATTGAGGGTAAACATCAACCCCACAATAAAGCCAATATAACGCTTAGTCTTCAACCAAGACCTAAACATTTAACTACACCTCGTTTCATGATTCTTTTGGCACTCATCAGTGAGGCTAAAGGTTATGAAATTAAACCATCATTGTCTGAAAACTTTGTCACAAAAGATTGTATGTCCAGATTTGATGAAAAAATTGGACGGCTGATGGTTCAAGGATTTTGGCTTATAGGCCGTTTAATAAAAGAAAGTTTGTCCGAGGACGAAGAAGTGAATTGTGAAAATCCATTTGAGTTTGTAGATGGTGACATTGGTTTATGGTGGGCAGGAATTAATATGTTGGATTGGCAAGAACACTTAAAAGAATGCGGTACTCAAAATAAAGACTTGCCAAACTGCTACCAGTTTGTTGTTGAAAACATGGGTATGAGTGGTATGACTAGACGCAATACAGCTGAAGCCCAATTAGTCATGAATGCTATACCCGATGATTTTATGAGCGAACTTGACATGGAAAATTTCATTCACACTGTGCGTAATGTCAAGTATTATAGTGGCAATTGTTTTGTGGACAGTCAAGAGAATTTAGAAGTACAAAATGAAGTCTTTGAAGAGGATGATGAAGATCTTATAGAATGGGAAAAAAACTCTGTTGAAAAAATTTAAATAGGTACTTGGTATTTTTATCTATTGTTAAGATTTAAAATATTTATATAAATTCAGTATTAAATTTAAAATATTTAGCAAGATAAATAACAATATAAATATAATGACTAGAAATATTAAATTTTTATGTTTTAACATAAATTCAATAATTTAACATATATTATGTATTTTCTAAATTTAAGTTTCTAAAATGGAACTATAGACTAAGTTTAATTTAATAATTATTGTGTTATATTAATATAGATAATTAATAAGGATTAATAGTATAGTAATATTTGCATGTTAAACATTTACCTAACAGATAAAAAGTTGTAATATTTTGACTTCATATTGAAACACCAAAATATTAAATTGTAATAACTCAATCTGTGTATAAAATAAACTATTTATTATGTTTAAAATATTTTGTTGAAATTTGTTAATCAATCAAAAGCATAATAATATATTTATAAGAGAAAAAAACAACGAACAGTTAACAAACAATTGCATTACTATCAGAATAAAAAAAAAATATATATAATATTTAAATGCATTTAAAATATTTTATAAGTATTAAATAAAATAATACATAGGTAACAGTGTAATAAGTAATTAAATAACATTCTGTAGGATATAAAATATCTTCAGTGATTACAATGATAGTTTTCATGTAGTATTTTCTGTAAAAAAATAGGAAACATTGATTTTTGTATAACCTAATAACTTATAATTGGTATTATACTTAAGCACAAACAAAGATTTCAATATTAATTCATTATTGATTACAAAATTAAGTATCACAAAACAATTATTACAGTCTGATTTGTAGAAATAATATTAAACAACAATTTAACTTTGATATGATTACCTTTAACAAATGTTCTCCATTTGTTAATTTTTACTCTGCCACAACACTAGTTAGTAAATGGTAAAATAAAATAAAAATTTTAAATAAGATTAATGTTAACAATATGCATACTTGTATTATTTAAGTACCAATACAAATTAAGTACAAATTAATAAAAAAAAAAATAACCTATACAATTCAAATTTTGATAAAAACTAAAAATATGTACAAAAAGGAATATTTTTTCACTTATCTAAAGTATATTATTAACCTATTAAAAACCACCTTTGCTTATCCAACACCATGTTATTTGAATATTGCTTTACTTTAAGAAACAATACTATTATATTGCCAAAATTATTAGGTGAAACTACAATTTAAAAAATCTTGTATTGTGTGAACCGTTTGGTTCACATTTTAACATGATATAATTTAAAATAAATGCTTTAAAATTTTAGTTAGAAAAATATTGATCTAAAAATATAAATAAAATATTAGTATCATGTGTATAGCTATAAGACTATATTATTTTATAATGTAAAATGTGATGAATATTAAAAATATTTACTTTAATTTAAATAGTGGTATACAAATAGATAAAAATGTTTCACAACTAATTCCACTGTTATAAAATAAAAATATATATTTTTGTTAACTAAAATACAAATATGAAGCATGTCGAAGATTAAAATTAAAAATTAAAATACATTTCTTCTATTAAGCGAGTATAAGTACGAGTGGGTAGCTTTTTATCATTGTGATACATATTTGTTAATATTTACTAATTAATACTGAAGTTTTTAAGTTTAAGTAAAATAATATTAAACATTTACAATCTGGTTTTGTCTGAAGGTTAATTTTTAATGAATTATTTTTAAAAGCAAAATTTTAAAATCTAAAATTAAAAAAAAAATTCATATTATGTTTTTAAGAGATATTTTAATCAAATTTATTACTAATTATAGTTGTATCTTTTAAAATATTAATTTTGTTAAATACAATTATAAAACATATATATGTGATGTTTTAAAATAAATATTGTAAATAAATCACTAAAGTTAATAAGCTTTACATTAAACAAGTGGGGATATACAATTTACAAATATTTGAAATATATACAGCAAACATAACATTTGTATAACATACTATACTCAATTGAGTAATCATAAAATACTTTGACCCTCATTTTCAATTTAAAATTCTAAAAGGTTGAATATTAATCAAATTGTTTATTATTGATAATTATATAAAACTTAGAACCACATAGTATTACAGTATAAACGTGCAAAGTACAAAATTAAAATTTTTTAAATCAAATAATTTAGTTATTATTATAGTCGTCAATATATATTATATATTGAATAAAAGTTTATAATAAAATCTAATCAGTAAAAAAAAACTATGAATTATCAGCATCAATAACATTTTGAAGATCTTGAAATTGGTTTGTATCTTGTGTCTGGACATTTGTTGACATTTCAGCTTTGTATAAAATATCATGACATAATGGACATCGATCCTAAGCCACCAAATAATTTAAAATTACATAAAAACAAGATAAATGTATGTACAAATTGTTATTTATAAAACAATTGCTATATGAATTAAATTTGTAATTGATAGACTAGATCTTTGTATTAGGGAGTCTAGTAAGTTATGTGAGTCAAAAAATTCAAGTACTAGGCAAATAACTAGGCGATTCTTTTATGAAACAACTCATTATTAACATTATTTAATAATTGTTTTCACATAATTTCCAGTTGAAATAAAACAACATTTTTTATCATTATAATTTTTTACTTTTTTGAATGGCAATATACATTTTTAATTTTATACTCTATAGTAGAATATATATATATAAGTATATAAAGTTTAGATAAGTGTAGATCAACATTTTACAGGATATTCCCATACTACTCCACTCCGTTTAACTAGACTTTAAATACTTATAAGTAATAACACTAATAACTCATAAATTATTTGTCCAATTTTTGATTTTAATGTATTGGAATACTCAAAAAATTTCTATTTTATTTTGATTGGAAATTATGTAAAATAAATATTTTCAAAAACGTTCATACATTTTGAAATAATGAGTATTCTTTAATAAAATAATAGCCTTATGCCCTTATATATATATATTTAACTTTGCCATACAGTTTCTGTACTTAAAACTAAGTACTAATATTGTGTGGCATCATTTTATTTTTTAAACCACATAAGGTTTTTTTTTACAGTCAGCATTTGTCAAATTTAAGTAATAATCTAAGATCAATTTATTTTATAGAATTAGTTTCTATAAAAAAATTTTAATAATTTACCTGCACATAGAGCCATTTACGCAAACATACACCATGGAAATAATGATTGCATTTAGTAATTTTGGCTGATCCCATATTTTGATAACATATGGCACAAACATCATCTAATTCAGACAATTGAACACTAGTCGCTTCTGGTAATGATTCAATTTTTTTTACAGCTGTACGGCGTTTAATGAATACTCTCCATCCATCCCTAGCATCACACCATATGTTGAAATATGCATGTATACACATCATAGATGCACGTACTGCACCACCAGATACAAAAACCATAATATAAACACCATTTAGAAAAAGAAAGATGCCAAAACAGAATTCCACCTAAAATAAAAATATGACCATAATATTAAGAAATAAATGTAAAATAAAAGTATTTTTCAAATTACCGTATTGCCAAATGATTTGATATAATACACATAATCATCTAATTTCTCCCAAAATGTAGTACGATAAGCATCAATTAAAAATAATGAATAGACAGCTAATGATACCAATACTTTTATAATAATTTCAATATTGAAAGAAGAAACTGCTAGTAGCCAAGTGCTAACTGAATGGTGAGACCACAAGTATGTTAACATAGTGATTGGAAACACTATAAGAAATCCACAAACTAAAAGAGCTCTTAAATGTCTAAAAAATTAAAATAAATTAATTTTAAATCATTTATAAAAACAATTAATATAGTACCTATTAAGTGATGGATTATGAGAAGCACTCAAAGACATTAATAATGGATTAACAACATTATGGATATAATGCAGTAAGGCAGCGCAAAGTAAACAAACATTACGATAGAGTCTTATAAAGCGCTTTTCTGGATCTAAGCCAGTTAGTCCAGTTTGCAAAGCTAGTATATAAAATAATACTGCAGAAATTGTTCCAATGCTTTTATCATCTACGTCCTCAGTTAACAGCACCTAAAAAAAAAAAAAATTATTAAGAACATCTAAAAATATAAATCCATATCCAGTATCTTACCCATTGGAAAAATACTCCGATATAATGACAAAAGTATGATACAAAGCTTGTCATTCCTAAAACTGCTGTAAATGTGTCGCATCCTTTAATTAACAAATATTTCACGGCTCCAAATAAAGTTTCATTTTGTATTTCCATATCAGTTAATAGGTATAAAATTTGTTCCAGTACTCGTATGGCCCAAAATATTCGTAGAACACTAGGGATTTTGAGACGAAGCCATTCCACTTCAACCATGGCAGATATTCCATAATTACTAGAACATTATACTTAATGTCATAATATATTAAATAGTAGATATACATATTATATATCAAATATTAAAATAATACCTATTAGTTGATTATTGAAATAATAATAATCATAATACCAAAAATTAATAATACTAATAATAATGCACAAAATGGCTTTACTTGATGGTCTCTCTTGCATGACTATATCCATCACGAATTAAATTTGTTATTGTAAATATATTTAGCCATAATGTTTTCAGCATAATAAACAATGGCAACAATGTTGATAACACTGTTACTGTATTCAAAATTCCATGTGTACCAGGTATTAATGAGATAAAAGTAGGAATCACAAAGCTAAAGCTGAAAACCTGAAATATTAAATACATTATTATTAATTCAAGATAAAATGCAATTAAATTGTATTAGGTATTTACTTTGCTGATTGAATGATTTGTAGTAAAGACTTGTAAAAAGTCAAATACTAATGATAGACAACACTGTAGAATTATATTGCGGATTAACAGATACAAGAAATTTATGATTTGTAATTGTGTAAAAAGATGTAAAATTCCGTCTACATCCCATGTTATGACTTCATGTATTGTGTCAGTTTGAAAGTTTTCATATTTGCCTGATAGAACTTTAAGTGTTTGTATGTTTGACCAGTAAGAAAGAAGTACAATACAAACAGAAACTACATGAAAGTACACTAGATATAAGTATCTGGCAGGTAGAACAAATAAACATGACGAGGAACAAAATACTAGAAAAAAAAAAAGGAAAATTGAATTAACTGATATATTTTTATTTAATAATTTATTTAACTTACTTAAACAAGATACTATTATTTTGATGAAGGATAAAAATATGGCCTTGTAATATTGTGTGGACTCTCCGATCTCAGCTTGATTGAGAGTGCTATTTACAAAAGCATTATTTACTGGAAATATTATGTCAGCCAAATCTGGAAATCCAAAACTACTTTTGAAGAGTTCGTCCATAATGAATATGGGTGGAACCCTCAACAAATCACAGAGACTCATGTTAGCTATAGTTTTAAATGTTGAATGTGTAACTATAGGTAATACAACCTGAAAATAATTACAAGCATTATGTCCATAATATTGGTAAACAAAGTCATATAAAATGAGACATAATTATAAGTAAATACATACTTGGAGGACACCGAGGACAGATCAACAACCACAGGTATAGTCAACAACGAGACGAAATTATTTGACAAAAACATGTGAATAATTTATAATATCATGTTGATGATAAATTTTGATTTATCAAGATGACTTTTTTTCTTGTTGACAAATACATGTTATTTAATAAAAAAAACATACTATTAAGTAAAAAAAAAAAAGAAGAGAGGACAATCAGAACGTTAAGTATTATCGGTTGATGGGTATCGGTTTTAAAGTACGGAACGCGATTTTCTCGGTAATACACGCTGCGGAAGTCAAACGTATTCAAAGTAACACATCGATACGAAAGAGATTGTGTAACTTGTGATTACTGATTTGCGATGATATCTGGACATATTTGTTATCTAACGTTTTCACCACAGATCACACCAGCGACGGGATAGCGCGAGTAAGCAGCTGATTATAATGATAATAATAAATAATAATGCACCTTGTGAATATTAATGAGGACGGCGTATTATCACTAAACAAGAATGATAACATAAACGTATATTTATAACTCGGCTATATATAGATAGGTACTACGAACTATATAGTCTGTTCGCCGAGAGATCAAGACTGCGTCGCAGACGAAAAGTCGAAAACCCATCGTTCTCCCCCACTACACGTCTACAACAGTCCTACTTATCACCTGTTGCTCTATAGTGGGGCTGGCCGGCTGGGGCAAGTTATACAGTGTCATATTATTTTTATTGTGATTTGTAGTGATTTCGATTTGCGATCCATAATATAATGACTTTATGATGTATTCGATCACATTCGGCCAGAGGCGTATTCACAATTTTGGCGCCTTTTTTCCCTCTATAAAAAACTTAAACCCTAAAAGTAAAATTTAACTTTTAGCACGACGCCCTTTTAAGATACTTACAATTTGACGCCCTGGGACACTCCCCCCTCCCCAAATACGCCTTTGCATTCAGCGTTGCACAATGATTTTTTTATTCACTAATCAGTATTCACTATTCTTTACGTTCAAAGGTTCAAACGGAGGTCAAAAATATTTTGCTTTTTTTAAAAATTCTCTATAATAATAATGTTATCATGAGAAAAAATATTTTTGAATCTATTGACTTTGATGAGTATATCAAAAATTAGCTTAAAATTAAGGAAAAAAGTTTTTTAATACCTATATAACTTAATGTAATAATGTAATATAAGATAGATGAAAACTAATAAATTAAAGGAAATGTTGTTTTATTTTTATTTTGGTTGTAATAAAAAAAATATCGATTTTTATAATAAACAACTTTTTAGTTTGAATTCTTGAAAGGCTTAAAAATATGTGTACATAGTACATACTGTTATTTATTTCTACGGTTTATATTTTGTATTATTTTTTTAAATAAAATATAATAATTTGTTGTTTTTATGTTAAATTTTATTAATTTATCAAAATGCTTTAAACTTAATATTTATTTTAATATATTAGGCATTTTTCAAAATAATCAATTGTTTTTTACAGTCTACACATACAAGTCAATTTACACGTTATCTTAACAGCATTAGAGCCTTTAAAGTATATTTTTTGTAGCTTAAGTCGTTTTTATTAGATTCTATAACAAATAAACATAATATAAATTATATTTTATACGATTGATTTAATTATATTGTATGTAATCGATTATATAGGTATCTATACATAAATGCTAAATATAAGTACTAAATACCTGCATGTGCCCAACGCCATAATTTTGGCCAAAAAGTTATAATGTGACAAAGTATCTTTACTGTATTCATTTAATCAGTATATTATACCAGTTTTTTTAATAATTGGTTTTACGGGGTGAGGGGAGGAGTATGAGGCGGCAAAATATGTATGCCCCCGGTGGTATTAAACCTTAACACGGCACTGCCAGGGCCACAAACAAATATAATCCGTGCCTGCTTCCGGGTTATCGCGACTATTCAAATATTTCTAATACCTATAACACAATATTATAATTATCCGGGTTATCTGGAGTCTGGACGCTAGACTTAGCTTAGAAAACCTCCGTATACAGGGATCTATTTATTTAACAGCTCGCAATCATCTAGAATTCGGCCCGCCCTGCTATTGAATAGGATACACTTTAAATTTTAGAACGTCGACATCTTTTTTATACATTTTAATGTTTTAGATAGTTTTTTTGTCATAGTAAATAATTTGATAATATAACATTTTTATTTTTGTTCAGCCCGCGAACTCTTTTTGATTCGTGAATGTGACCCGAGAGTCCAAAAAGATTGCCGGCCACTGATCTAGTATCTAGATTACCTACTATTTCACTGAATTTGTTTGCAAGCGACAAAACTTGGCAAACGATCCATTTTCTAGAATTTTAATGGATTAAAACGTAGCCACGTAGGTACTTTCCTCTGCAAAAAAAATTATTAACTGAATTTTTTTTAAGTTTTAAAATGTTTTTTTTAAGTTTATATATAATACATAATATTTTTTGTATAATATTTTTACTACCTAATAAATGTAATAACTAAATGTAATTATATGTCAACAATATATACGTAATACGTTATACCAATTTACCTATACTTTTTTATATAATAAATTGCGGTAGTCGAGATAACCCGGATATGCACCTAAGGTAGTTGAGTTAACACGGAAGTATCAAAAACTGAATTTAAAATATATGTTAAGTTTAAGTTACTCGATCTAAGAATATTTCGAACATTCCTCTGCTATGGAATCGTAAATACAGAATATTTTGATTCATGCGTAATCTGGCCCTTTCCCTCAGCTTTGCAGAGTTGTAAAAATCAGGCGGACCCGATATTCATATACCTATCTATTTCCAGATATCATTGCATTGTTTCGTACTTTTAGCTTTCATACCTCACTAAAATATTTAATCTAACGAGTAACGACCCAAAAAGTGCTGATATAAAATGGATTGTTTTTTCTTGAACCGATGATTGAAATGTCTGAAATTATTACAGTAGGTAGGTACTACCTAGATATTTATTTTTTAAATTTATCAAATCTAGTTTTCACACTTTAAACAATTCCATTCTGATTTCTGATAACGAAAAAATACAATAATTTCACATAAAAAACACAATTATTTTAACAATCAAATGTTTAGAATTACAAAACAATTAGTTTTATTTTTCAATTTTCAAAATGTATATATAACAATTTTTTTTAATATACAAAATAAATAAGTATTGATTATTAATTATTTATATTAACATAAAATTAACTATTTAATTATACATTTCAGTAACAACAGTATATAATATTAACACCTAGTAAGTTATAAACTTATAAACAATAAAACTATCTGAATTACTAACAAAATACAAAATGATAAATGTTATAAAAAACATTAAATTAATTACATACTAATAACATTTAGTTTGCTACTACATATTTAATTATTTTAGTATATATTTATTGCATTTAATTTGTGCCCTGTATAACAATAAGCTCAAAGATTATTTTGATTTTATTTTAAAATCGATTAAATAGGAAATGTATCATTAACATTATCATCAAGTCTTATACAAAATAATATGATGTATATTTTCAAATTATGATATTAATAAAAATAGCTTAATAATTTCGGTTCATTATTTAGAAAGGTAAGTTAAATGTTAATAATACAATAAATTACAAATAAATTACTATAATAAATTCTGATTGATAGTATTTACTGAGTCATCAGGAAATGAAAAATAACTAAGAATATAAATCACATATAATTATGTTATAACTTAAAACTTATTATGTGGTGGTACATAAATGTGCGTAATGTAAGTTTATATTTTCTAATTATTTTATAAATAGCATCTTGGAATTTTATAATAATATTAGATATTTCAAAATAATACTAACTTAAATAATTCAATTCAGACTAAAAAATTATTACAATAGTAAAAGGATAAATGATATAGTAAATAAAAATAAATTTAAAAATAATTTTTTTATAGCAATATCATCAATGATAATATAATTAATTTGATGTAGTAAGCTAGTAGCCACTTGCAAGTCTTACCATAGATAAATTTTTATAATATCCACTAATTGTGTTAAAAATTAGTTAAAATTTAGCCATTAAATTCTTAAATAATATTTGATTTATTAAAACTAATGCTATAAATAGCACCACACAAAAATAATACACAAAGAAACATCTAAAATGTAATTACAAAATACTTATTATCTTTGGTTGAGAGGAGTATTGCTGATGGAACTAAGTAATATAAAATTGTATGTATTGTCTTTTTAATATAATTTTAATAATACACAAGAAATTGTTTCTTATCTATAAAGATGAAATTGAAGTTTTAAATTCAAATTGGAACTAAATAGATGTAAAAATAGTCTTATTGCTATATAGTAGGTATGAGTGACATTTCAATCAAATCAAATTATAGAAGTTCCTTTTGTTGAAACTCAAACAAAACATTAACCTTAAACTATGTTATATATAATGTTAAGTTGAGCAGTCTAAACAATAAACAGAAAAATTAAAGAATAATAAAAAAAGAATATTAGTTATAAATGACAAAATTTAAAGAAACATAATCAATGAATTTTACTGTGCTCATCTTACACACTGAACTTATTTAGAATATACAATTAGTTAGTAATACACCTACTTAATTTTATATAATTTAACCATTTATAAAATAAATTTTATTTATTATTATGGAAGGAATGTACATAAATAATCTTATTGTAATTAAAACGTAAAAGATAAATGGAATATATTTATGGAATATAGCACAATTCTTTATAAAAAAATTTGTGGTTAGTAGATAAATATTATTGAAAAGAATCTTTAAATATATTCTATTGGTAATATTTTAAATTCTATATATTAATAAACACAACCTCTTAAAAAATAATAAAAATAAAAATAAAATATACAAAATATATTATGCTACAAAATAGTCATCACTCTTTAATAATTTTTCATACAATATTAATTAATACATCATTCACAATATTTATAATTAAATATTTCTAATACAATATTGCTCATGACATTTTAATTAACATAATATTGAGTTAAATTATGTATGGCATTATTTGTTATTATGTTTGATTTTTAATTTGCATGTTTTTTTTTTACCTAATTCATAAAGCTGTTACAGCAGAGCTTTTTTTTGATGAGTTATTAATTTTAACTAATCTTTTATCTGAGTCCGATCTAAAATAAAAGAAAAAAGTACATTTTAAATAACATATTAAAAGTAGATTTTGCACAATATATCAATAAATTAGACCTATTAAAATATTGTTTAAATTAAAACTTTTTATTAAAAATGCATGATATATGATTAATTTGTAGCAATTACATTACTGACAGATAAATAATTTTTAAAGTATTAGAATTTGGAATGTTTTTGATATAAATAAGTATTTTTTTAAATTTATAAACACTAAATATTAAATTTCAACTTTTAAATTCATTAAAATGTATATAATAATTTAGAAGTCTATAATTTGTATATTATGACACTCACACTTATTCAATACAATTTCCTGCATGGTTACTTATAAGATTATAAAATAACTAATAGTATATAGTGATTATTGGTTTTATTATTTTACCTTTTTGATTTGTCACTCGATTTTTCTAATCTTTCTAGCCGCTCATTTATTAATGATAATTGAGAACTATCATTCTGTAAAAAGAATTGTAATTAGTTCAATTTGTTTATAGCAAAAAAAAATTTTGTAGAAATTTCTTACAGTAATTTCATTTTTATTAGCATTAAATGAATTTAATCTTGACTCTAATGTTTGTTCCATTAATTTATGTGCTGCTCTTATTTCTTGAACGATATCTAAAAAAAAAAAATCTATAATATTTATATATTATCCCACTGAAACTAAAATAAACCTGTGTTGTCTACATATGCCTACAAAATTGAATGAAGTAATAGAATTCAGTAAGGGGTGAAAAGTGTTTTTAGATGTCTAAAATGCATTATGAATTTATGATAGACATTTTAGAAGTGGGAAATATGGTATTAATGGTAGATCAGTAAATTTTAGGTACCAATAGTAGCTGTGATAAAGTAAAATATAACATAAACCTGCAATGAATCACTGTTGGGGTAAGAGAAAAATTGTGTGTATTAAAGTTTATAACTAATGTTCTTCACATCACAGATAAACTTAGAAACTCATTACAAACAAAGTCTAAATGGATAGAGTTGTATTCACAAGTATACATTATTTTCACAAACTTTAGTCAATAGTTTTGATTTATGTTTTTATCAAGGCATCAAGCAAGTGAAAACTGGGAAAATTAGCAATATTCAAAACTAAATTTAGAGCTGTTGCATATATACACATACTCAATATTTGAGAAAATTACTTGTAATAGATCCTGGGTCTGCACAACCACATCTGTCATTATTTTTACTTGATATATCCAATTTCAAATTTCTTAGTTCAATTTTCACTAATTCTAATTCATTAGCTAATCTCTGATTATCCTTTTTTAATTCAGCCACTTCATTAGCATAGTAGGTATCATAAGATCCTTGATCTGATTCACTACTAAGTAGTTCAAATTTATCATCTTGATTATTTAAACCGGGATCACTATGCGTACGTTTAATTTCAGATTCGTTGTCTGCAATATTAATAGGAGGTAAACTAGTAAATTGATCTCTGGATGACATATGTTGACTGGGTTCTAAATATTCTCTGCCAATACCAACTGACATGTATGGTTGATATATAGGATATAAGGTATGAAAGCGGGGGTCAACGGGTATATTAACTGGAACAGGATAACCACAAACAGCAGAATCAGACATGGTAGGATACAATCGTTGATTGGATTGATTCCACTGAAATGGAGAGAATTCAGATATTTGTTCATTACAACTTGGTGACCGATTATCAACCTTTGGATTTCTTGATTTTGATGGTTTAGGTTTTCTTGTAGTATTGTAATGGTTTCTATTATTAGCGGAAACTCTTTCAAGATTATGATCAGAAAAATTAGGTCTGAAATAAAAATAAAAACACAAAAATAATGTTATATAATATATACATTCATAAAATTAAATTTAAGTTAGTTTTATTGTAATATAATTATTACCTGTTAGAGTTGTACATTTTATAAAATATTAAAATCTAAGTTTGAAACAAATATCCAAAAATCTAAATAATAAATTCTAATTTATAATGAATCATTTTATTTTTATTATATATTTAATTAACTGATAGCACATGATAATAATAATTATGATAACACAGTTGATGGCCATGACGATTTACGAACAAAATATGTGGATAAATATATATATAAACATAAATATTAACTATGTAGCATTGTAACATAGTCCATAAGTCATTAGCCAATATTTATAAAGAACCTTCATAATATTAAACATAAAGTATAAGAATTATAAAGAACTTATAAAAATTGAGTATAAATAATTGGTGTATTATATATTATAATATATTAATATGCAATTATTTATGAACTAAAAAAATGCATTTATTTTTACTTTCTGGTGGATGAATAATTATTGGTGTAATAGGTCATTGAATTGATATTTTAATATTTAATAACATTTTAGTAAATTAAATAAATATTGATTTGATATGAGAAATAAAAGAATAATATATGATACTTGATAAATGATCACTATTTATAACACATTTAGAATTTATTAAATTCTCAATTTTTATTCAAACAAACAAGGTAGATACATATTTAGACATATTTCATAAGTTATAGACTATAGTTGATTATAAAGTGTACCTATTCTGTAAGAACCAGGGGGAAAACTTAAGGAATGATATACCTATATATTAAAAATATGTTTTTTTGTATCTATAGCAACATATCTTGCTCATGCCACAATCATTTTATATAAAACATTTTTTGTTTTTTTGTTTTAAAATATCTTCATTAACCTAATAACAAAAATCATAAGAATAGATTAATTAAGGATTTTTTGATAAATTGATTTATAAATGATAAAGCAAACAATATATTTCTAAGAAGTTGAATTAAGTATAAAAAAAAAACTTTGTAATCTTATTACATGTATAATAAATAATTTTATTATTTATTAAAGAATACATTAAATTAATATGTATTAAATATTTTTTTTTGAGCAACTATTATAATACTTAATACTGAATATAACTTTATATTGACTAAAAAAAAAAAAAACAATATTTCTGAAAAGTTTAAATAAACTTAAAATAAAGAAAAATATATTTATAATTTTTTTGGTAACAAAAACATTATGGCTAAACATGTTTGATGAGATCAAAAACCAATATAATTATAAAATTAAAAAACAATAATGACATTTTACAAATCTACAATTTCCTACAGTGTTTAAATTATTTTGATTTATAATATTACTATAGTATTATATATTATAATTATATTATTATAGTTCAGAAATTACCATAATTTAAACATCTTAGAATACACTGTATTGAAACATACAATACAATATACTGAATTATAACAAGCGAAAGTTAAGTCAACTTTTTAAGCTAATAACAGAATATTTATGTATTTTTTACAAATAATATAATAACAATTTTTAAAACAATAATAATAATAGTAAAGAGAATCAAATCAACAATGACATAATAAAATAATAATTAAAAAATTTATATTTTATAACTTATTACTAACTTATATGAACACAATTATAATAAGGCTTATTTTTATAGATGCTAAATTTTTACTAGATCAGGGACGGATTTATACCATTGCAGCCCCTAGTTAACTTTTTTTGTATTGTTTCAATTATATACCAACAAAAATAAACATGGTTTGACTTATAATTGTTTAGGTTTATACTTTTATATTTTATGAATCATCGTAATTTTGAAATGGGATATTATACAATAGGTATTTAGAGATTAATCAAGTTTTAGATAAACCTGCTATTAAACAAAATAATTGATATAAGAAATATATAAAATATAATTTTAATACAAATTTGCCGTCCCTCAAAAAAATTATATCCTAGGTTGATTATTTTGAGACATTAATCTGTAACCTTACTAGTTTTTTCTTAACAAATAATAATAATTAGTTATGTCAATTTTGTATTTATACATATTTATTTACTAATATTTAATTTGAACACAATTACTGTGTCACAATTTAATTGTTATGGGATATAGTAAATATATACAAGGGACCTTAATACACTCACTATTTTTTATTGAGATACTGAAGTATCTGTTTAGGTGTACTGTCTCATCACAAAATAGTAATGAAGTTCAGTGCATACTAAATGTGTTAAGTTAAAAGAAGCTAAATATATTTAACTTTGTCAAACAAATAATAAATATAGTAGGTAATTTCATTATGTGTTCCTTTATTTAAATTTGTCCTATATAATATGATAGATTTTATATTAAGCAAGTTTATACCTAACTCAGATTCAATTTTTTTTTTTTAAGGTTTTAGTGATAAATTTGTGATATTTGGTATTTAGTTATAAAATATAAATTTGTACTATCTGAGCAATATTAACATTATAATAAAATTCACAGCTATAAAATTTATTCTCACGAATAAACTCAACCTAAAAATCATTTTACTTTAAATATAATATTTACTTGCCTTTTTTAACATTTTTAGTATTTTTTATACCATACTCTGAACATAAGCACCAAGGAGTTAAAGTCTTATTACATTTTAATTCTATATCCAACACTAGTGTAGGTACACCATCTATGAGCAACTCATGTTTTTTTTTTACAAAATAATTAACATTATGTAATCCAGTGTGTCTGTCACGTTTTCTTGTTACTTCGCGTTGGTTATAGCATTTTGTCATATCACGTTTTCTAACAGTTCGATCATGATTGTGTCTGAAAAATAGGAATTAAACTTTAATTTTACGTTTTCTTGTTTAAAATATGTGTAATTATACAAATTTATTTTCTTACCTGAATGTATTTGATATGCCTGTTGTTAAATTTCCTGGTCTATGGATACCTATCTTGGCTTCTTTAAGACGTAAATAGAATTCATCATCTTCAAGACCCCAACCCCAATAATTATTGCTTAAGCCATCAATTTGTATAAAGTCTTCTCTAATAAAATAAAATAAATAGATAGAAATTAAAAAACAAATTTTTAAAAATAAAATATAAATTACATACTTGGTAATAAGTAGAATACCACCCACAAATGAAGCATAATGGTATCGTGGATGCAAATAAGGTGCAGCAATGTGGTTAACATGACCAGTTGGAGGATAATGATAATCAAGTGCGGGATTAAGAGGTAATAAATCAACATCATGCATAGCTATATAATCAATCATGCTATATGAGGACATTATTTCTTTAAACCCAGCATTAATCAATGAACCTCTGTTAAAACGATATTGATCAACCTGAATGTTGAATAAAAAAGAATATTTTTAAACTTATTACAATCATACTTAAATATGACAGTTTAATTACTTGGTTGATAACAAATATTTCATGGAGTACATCTTGTTTTTTTAGGAACGAATTAATATGTGGTACAAATTCTAAGAGCTCGTCAAACCTTTCTTTAAATGGTATTATAATGCCAAGTTTATTTCCCTTGAACACGGAAGAAGCCTGTTCTTTTGATCGTATATTACCGCCATTCTCAAGTTCTCCTAAAAAAAAAAAATAAATAAAAATTCAAGTATCTATAAAAACTAAAAATAAATGATAAATACTTAATATTTCATTCACATTTATCAGATAACAACAGAATAAGTAATACTGAATATAGGTACTTACGCACATACAACAGTGACAATAATAGAGTGATTACCAAAGTGAGTATGACTCCAATTAATAAAATTTTTGCTTTAAACATCATTTTCATCAAATTTGTGTTGATTTTCTAAAGATTATATTACAATGATCATAATTCAGTTAGAAGTAAGAACATTGCAATTGATGCACCACTAACAAGAAAATCTTTAAATGCTTGAAAAATATTTTACTTATTTAATTACAATTACTTTTATTTATATACCATTTATTTAAATTAGTCCAATTTCAATTCTGCTGAAAGTACATTTAATTCGATCGAAATGTTCGGAAATTAATCCTTCGATCATTGTAAATAATGTACATTAAAAATGTTTCCTATTTTTAACGTATTTAGGTAACCAATTTATTTATTTTATTTAGATCGAGTTAATCCAAGGCAAAAACCATTTAAACATCGGCACCAGTAAATTTTAATTATTATCAATGCAAAACATCTACCGAAATTCTGAAGTACCGACTATCGGACTATATTATATCAGAGAATTATTATCTTACGTTTCTATTGTGTTATCAAAAAAAATCTTTATTATCACTTCAAACCACGGTTGTAAATGACAAGATAAACAGGTATAGACTTGTTATGACTGAATAGTATGATTAATACGTAAATTCTAAATACTTAATAGTACGTGAGTACGTCCAGACGTCCTACCACCAAACTACCGCAGTACCGTCTCCAATACTACTAAACAAAAAAAATATTTAATATTTAATTAAGGTATCAGAAATTATTTAACTTTTAAAGTTTTTATTAATTAATGTGTGGTTAACAAGATTAGAAATTTAATTAATCATAATGTCGTCAATAATGGTAAGTGTTAAATTTTATATTTAATTCAAATTTCTATTGTCTATGACATTAATTCATATTTTTTAATTGTGGTTGTAACTGGGTACAAGTTTTTTATTATGAATGTGTGTATTAAAAGTAATCACGTATCCAGTTATTATAGCACTATTTTCAAATTTGTGTCAAACAGTAACACTATTTAGTGTTTTGTTTTCTGTACAAGTTATATTATAGTGAATTGTGTATTTTAGATGGACGATAGTGGAATAGACAGCGATACTACAAAACGTCATAAAACTACAACTGAAGAAAATGACAGAGTAACTATATATTCATGTTATATACTGATTTAATGTTATTGTGTATAAAATATTTATAACGCTAGAATAGTTTAAATTTAATCTTAAACTTTTAGATCATTCAGTTTAATTAACTGTTCTAGGTGTTGAATATTGTTTATTTTATAAATATTTAATTTTTTTAACACAATAATTATATTAAAATTATATAAATATATACAATGTGTAAAAAAACACAGTATACCATTAAATAAATGTTTTATTTTTATTATAGAACAGTGACGAAGACAGCAACACAAGTGATTGTTCTATGAGAGTTACAAAACCTTCATTTTTCCAGAAAAAATTGGGCAAGTCAATAAACCAGTTAACAATCAACATATTATTTTATTTATTATTGTATGGTTTTATTGTAGAAAAACATCCTATTTTATTTTTATTTTTGTATATTTTGTTTAGATTTAGCTTTATGTTTCTTTAACATTAACTGAATTTTCGAATTATTTTATCATGCACGAATGCACGATGAAAGAAAAACAGTGGTAAGATTTTTTTTTATCAATTTTAGTTTTCATTTCTTTATTGTTATTATTCCTGTAGAATTTGTTGTTTTACCATCTTATTTTTATTGGGTTATAATTAAATTATTTTTGTGATTTACAACAGAACAATATGCTAAACCAGGTTTGATGGAATATAACCAAATGGCTGTTCCGAACAGCAAATCATCCAAGATAGATAAATTACCAGTATTAGTAGATTGGGATTCATCTGACAGGTAATTTTTATTCATATATTCATCTAAAAGTTAAAAAATGTACATTTTAGTTTATTTTTATAGTGAAATGGAAATACGGTTTTTTCCTGGACCAAAGGCTAGGCAAACATTGAGTGATACTTTCAGTCTACAAGAATTTCACGGATCTATAGAATCTGAGGACTTAGACTTGATACCACCACAACATGCAACTAAAACTGATAATCAATGTTGCAGTTTGGTTTTGCAGAGGTGTACAATTCTTTGAGATCTTTTACTAATTTTAATTACTTAACATAACTTCCACAAAAATATATGACATACATTTTATATAAAATAAATCAAACATACCATAAATATTGTGTTGACCAGCTTTAGTAATATTGACTGATGTTAGAAGCTGAAATGATCAATGTTGGTATCTTTTATGAATGTTTAATTATTGTGTTTTTTTTTTGTTTTGTCAATAAATATTGTTATTAAATAAAATACTGTTGTTTATTTTATATTGTTTTAAAAATAAAAAATAAAAAGTTCAAACACATTTTTAGTTTAAAGATTTTCCATTAATTTGAAGTGTACATTCAATATCAATATTAAATGAATTAAACTCTAATTACATTATGACTACTAAACATTAATTTAAATAATTAGTTGATGCATTCAAAGTAAATAATAAATAAGTAACAACGTACAATTGAACATTAGTTGATAAATTAAGTGATTGGATATTTTAGTTGATTTAAATAATAATGTATAATACAAAAAAAATTTAGAGACTAAAAAACACATTTTTAAGTGTTTAAATTTTCAAATCAAAAACCTACTTTATTTTGAAAATTAGTATTTTCCAAAGTCAGTTAAATCAAACATATTTCTATCAATACATATTGTATAGAGCTACAAAGAAATATTATGTAGAAAGAAAATAATATTAAATAATATTATTAATCCATACGAATTGATTCTATAATTTTATTATTCTCCTGTAAGTACTTAAATTGCCTATTCAAAACGCCGCCTTAAAAACTAGCTATAATAATATCATGTCAATATCGTTTTTATAAATGATAAGTTAATTCATTATAAAATCGAAGTGGCATATAGAAAACCATAAATTATTCTCAGCGTAACACTTGAATTTTGGACAAAAATCAATATACATTTATAATACGTCATATAGTTTAAATCGTTAAAAAAAAGGTTATTATAATATTTTATTTGGAATAAATTTATCACGGAATAAAATATTTTATATTTGTTGTGTTTGAAGGTGGGTGGTTTGAAGTGCGGGGCTGCGTAATGCTTCATGTCTTTGTCAATTGCCAGTCATATAAAATTAATCCATTAATATTTCTTGACACAGCTTCATTGCATTTTTATCGAACGATATACAAATACACGTTTCCATCAATTATTGTTTATTTTATTATTAATTATTGTATATTAATCGATTCCCGTTTCACATAAATTCTAAGCCACACTACCACTAAATATATACGTGTACCATAACTTTTTTTAGTTTCAAATTATAAAGGATAGTTACTATTACAGTAGTGCATAAACAATTTTAAACTTTGTGTTTGTATTTACACAAAATAATTACACATCTATTCGAACTTAAAAATGTTAATCATATCATTTATATCATAATACATTTGAGTATTTGACTATTTGGTGCTTTTTTTTTTATAAAATATTTGGTTAAATATTGAACGAAACGATTTGCGTGCATTAGTCGTCTATTGACCTATTGTAATCCTTTTGTCATGGCTTCGCTGAACGCCGAAAGTTTAATTTTACAATCAATACCAGTTGAAGCGTTAAAAAATGATCCGTCCAGGAGACAGTAAAAGTATTTTTTTATTTTAAAGTTGTTGTTCAAATATCAGATTAATATACTTAAATATATCAATTAATTTCATCTAACATATTATAAGTTAAATATTAGGCGATATCTATAGATGTAGGATGATGCTACACATTGAGATGCGGGCTTATAGTGTTTATACTATATTTATATTATAATAAATGAAATTTAACGTGAACGTGTTCGGAAATTGATTATTGTTTAATATAATTCACAGTACTTACTTTTTTTAATTTAGTATATTTAATGTGTATTAAGTTAAAACTTATATTGAATAATTACTTACACAAGAAATTTTTAACTGATTATAAGACATTTTTGGCTGTTCTTCAAAAAGCTCCATACGTTCCTATGAGATAATCCGTTACCTACAACCTACATGAAATATGAAAATATACGCTGATTCATTAGGCTACATTATTATTATCTATCACTGTTTCGATATCTATTGGGAATATACTATAGTATAATATAGACCAGTGGTGCGCAACCTTTTTTGATCTAGGACCGACGATAATACGACCCCCCCCTTCCTACCAACACAATGTAAGTGTATAATATATATTTATTTAATAGTCATAGTATACATAGTATATAACTTTTTCATTTGGTGTAAAAATTATTGGCGACCCCCTAACAACATTTCGAGACCCCATCAGGGGTCGCGCGACTCCAGGTTGCGCACCACTGGTATAAACTGTATAGAGGGCAATTCACCATTATTGTCCACCCCTATTTTACCTTTAATAATTAATTTTTTCAATTTCTGATTTTTCGAAATTTTTAATAATAATAAAGATAAAATAAGGAAGACTCCTTATTCTTAGATAAATCGTCATGTGGCGATAGTTACTTATATTTTAAATTATTTTTCAAATATGAATCACCTTTTTTATTTGGTTAGACGACTAAATCGAGATTCAAACGATTTATTCAACTTCGTTCAACTTTTCGTTTGAAAGTTCCTTGAAACTAGTCAGGGATTTCGTCGCCGTTGTTACTGCCTGGGTGATTTCTTCATCTATTGTTTCTTCGCCCACGTCTCTGATCTCTAAGTTCTAACCAACAGTTGTCAAACAGTCTGGTGCAGTTAGTGCCACTTCCAACAGCATGGGTGATTGCTTTAGTCAAGACTCCTGCGTCAGTTGACTCCCGATCTAGTACTACACGCGGCACACGGAGATGGCCGCTTATGTTCTCATTTACTGCACTGATGAGATTGCCTAGTAATTGAACTTATTTATCAGCTTTAATCGTTTTAAGCATGTTTGAAGAAGTCAATAACTTAACGATGACACATTTGGTCTACGCATGGAGTTTTTTGCGTTCTTTCTTCGGTTGTTTCATCACTCTCTTCCATGGGACTTCTACGTTTTTTGGCTCTGGATCTGGGGGTCCCGCCCGGGGTAGCTTCCGGCGCTGCAGAAGACAAGGGCAGAGTGTCGCATTTGGCTACGGTATTATTTTTTGCTTCATGGTCCGGCTGTTGGTTTGTTAGATTAACCGTATTTGGCGTGCTTAAATACAAATATAATTTATTAAAAAATATGGCAATTAAATAAAAAATGATGGCAATCAACTAACACAATACTTTTTAATTTTTTTTTAAATTGAGTTTCGTAGTTAAACAATTTTATTCATTTAATACAATAAAGTAGGATTTAAAACCTAATAAGAAATGAATGATGATTAATGTTTATAGTGTGTGTGTGCAGTTATGCTATGCAGGTTATGTCGATAACGACGCGGCGTCGGCTGTCTGGCACCTGTAGTCTAAACCTCTTATTCTACACTTTTACAGTGCACAATATGTGCTATACAGCATGCCTGATGCAAGTTTGTCACTTAGAATATGAAGTCCAAAAACTGTTAATTATATTTGACGTATCACAGCTATCACGTAAGTAAGTAAGAAAAGTATGTTCTGTTTAAATGTTTAAAACCACCTATGTATGTAAGCAAGCCGTTGAAGCGGTTTCTAATCACCGCGGATCATAATCCAAAAACGCGCGTGGTCAAACCGTTCCGTGTGCAGCCAGCTTAATTTGGTTGATGAGTTGCATAGGTCTGGTGGAAACTTCGATTTGTGAATACGTATGAGAAACTAACTAATTTAAATTATAGTATAATAGTATGTAGTAATATAGTATATAAGAGTATAGGTCAAGTGGCCTGCGTTTGTCTGAATTGATACTCGGTACTTTACTTCAGATCTTATAAGAGCGTGTCATAACATTATTCATTAAATCGGATTATTGATTAATAACCATAACATAATATATAGTTGTATTAAATTGGAATGATAATGGATTAAGAAAGAAAACAGATGAATTAAAAGAAATTCTATAAGACAGCACAACATAGATGTTGCGTGCATAACTGAAACTCATTTAACAAATACCCACAATATTGATATATCCGATTACAAAATATATCGCGTAGATCGACTCGCAGAATTTTCCGTAAATGGAGTCAGTGGCGCACCCAAGGGGGGGGGGGATTGGGGCTTAAGCCCTCTCATCCTAAAAATTTTTTTTCATTACATTATACATTATTATAGCAAATATAGTATAACAATGATAAATGATAATGTTTTATTTTCAAATTGTATTATGTTAGATACACATTTATATACACAATAGTCCATTATTACGCAATAATGTATGTGACAATCGCCGATTTCTTATTTCGTTAAAAATTATTTTTAGATTTACAGATACTAGCGATTACGTAGGATCGACTTTGATTGGTAACTACGATAACAATGATAATTATGACTTTCGACTTTCTGTGGCAATTGAGGCATGAAAATCTCGTTTAGATAATTCAGTTTGTTCGATTTTTTTTTGTGATAGCTGTGTCGAATGTGCGTATGAGTAAAAAAAAGCCGAGTTAAAATGAGTCAAAAACGAAAAAAACCTGAAGTTGGTACAAGTAGTACTCTTCTTAAGTATATTAATATTAAACCAAAAATTTCATCAATCAATGAACCGCCCAGTTCTTAAAAACTTTTTGCTTTATCGTCGCCGTCAACATTTGATAAATTGGTAATTATGAAAAATGTTTTTCTTTCGATATATCATTATTTGTAACTAAAAAAACGACGACAAAAAAAAATTCAAGTTTTACAAAATGTGTGGGTCCCAGAAAATAATTATATTTTTCCTAATCAACAAATTGGCAATCAAAAAAGAAAATTTAATATACTATGGTTAACTAAATACAAATGGTTAACATATTAAAAAATTGAAGATAGTGCTTTTTGTAAAAAGTTTGCGTATTATTTTCACCTTCTGATAGGCTGGCTATAGTCCAACCAATCACTTCATACATTTCTTAAAAAGGGGTACAATAATTGGAAAAAAAGGCTTAGAAAAATTCGAAAAACACGGAAGTTTAAATTATTATAAAGAAGCTAATTTAAAAGCTGACCATTTTATGGATGTTATGTTAGGAAAAACATTATCGGTTGATAAACAAATTGACAAATTTCATCACCAACAGACTTTAGATAATCAAGAAAAACTTAAACCGATAATAAAAACAATTATTTTTTGAAGACGACAATATCTACCACTTAGAGCACATTGAGATTACGGAACGTTTAATATAGATCAAGAGCCCGAGTGCAACGAAAGTAATTTTCGAGCGTTGCTTAGGGCACGAATTGATTCAGGAGACACAGATTTAAAACAACATTTAATAACTTGCGGGAAAAATTCAACGTATATTAGTTTGGTTTTAGTTAAAACCAAATAATAAGTGCTTGCGAAATCTTCACATGTATCGAAAAATACAAATTAAAGAATCCGAAGTATTAACAGTTCTTTCTGAAAAGGGGCCCAGGAAACTTAAATTTTAAATTGATTTGTTATAGTATTTAATTATAAATATAATTATAAATATTAAATACATAATAATATAACATATTATATGGTAATAATAAATAAATGTGATTATTTAAAAATTAATTTTAATTGTTTATTTATATATGTAAGGAAAAATAAAAAAATATTAAGCCCCCTCCCAAATAAAAATTCTGGGTGCGCGCCTGAATGGAGTCACAAGACATCGTGGTGTGGGTGGCGTAGCCTTACTAGTTCGCGAGAATATTATTTCGCAGACACAAATACCTTTAGACGATCTTTCTTTAGAGTGTCTCGTATCTGGATGCCGTAGAAGTTTTGATAAACATTAATAATGAACCAATATATTGATGGTAAGTGCTTATCAACCACCTATAAAAATTAATATCGATGACTTCGTTAAATTAATGGGTCGAAATAAATCAGTTATCATTGTCGGAGACCTAAACTCTAAACACGGTAATTGGGGCTGTCGTGTCGACAACCAAAGTGGACGCAAACTTAATACTTGGATTGCCGAAAACCGTTACACAATACTTGTACCAAAAGATCCTACTCGTATTCCTACGGATAGTAATAAACGACCAGATATCTTAGACGCTGTAGTAACAAAAATCAATTCCGTTGAGATCTAAACAAGAAACACTTGCAGCACTCAGTTCTGACCACAAACCAGTAAAAATAACATTTTATTGGTAATTACTAATTACAATCACAGACATAACATCGGCATTTTACCTCAACATATGTTCCTTAATTCTAAGCAAACACAATGCTAGACGCATTTGACAAAACCAAAGAAAAACGGAAAAAAAAAAAAAAGTTAAATTCATTTAAGACGTAAAAACTTTTTCCAGAAGTTTTATCATGTCAGAGTCTCCATTAGACCTATGCAACTCATCAACCAATTTAAGCTGGCTGCACATGGAATGGTTTGACCACGCACGTTTTCGGATTATGATCCGCGGTGATTAGAAACCGTTTCCGAGACTTGCTTACATACATAGGTGGTTTTAAAATCGGTTTTTAAATATTTTTTACAAAACGGCCGCTAACAAACCTACGCAATCAAACCATTCCGTGCGTAGCCAGCTTTACACAAATCAGTTAGTGCTCTTATTCACAGAACAGATATGAAATAGAATCGACACTCGCCGTGTAAATATGTAAATATGTAATATAGAGTAAATATGAACAAAAGTAAAATAATTATATAAGTAAATGCATACAATATATTTTCACAATTTCACAAATACACAAAATATGAATGTGAATGCATCAAGATCAAGTTATATAATATGGTGCTTAGGAGGTGCTGTATACTGCGTGTTGCCTATACAAAAGTCGTATGAATTTACATGCAAATTTAAGGGGGAGGTGATCTAGATTCTAGAACATACTTTTCTTACTACTAACGTATATTGTATAAATGTTACGAAAAATCAGTGTATTATCGACAAACAAAATTGTACATTTCAGACTATATTTAATATTTATACAATCTAAAATATAACATGTTTTTCTATGTGTCTAGTAATAATCTAGGTAATAAAACAATTATATAAACTAATAAACTTGTTATTTTTATATAAAATATAATAATATGCGATGATTGTTATTTTATTAGATAGTCATTATCTACTTAATATATGCAGTACCGCTTGCTGTACATTTAATTTTAGTATCTACTGTCTAGTGAAAAGTGAGTTACTATAATGGATGTGTTAAATTTGAATTCAATAATATATCATTGTACACTAAAAACTATTTTGAGTGAAATGTTCTTTTACTTCGGCACTTTGCCACAAGATGCCATCATATTAGGTATTTATTTTTTGTTACCATAGTAAATTATTATTATTAGTTCAATAGTACTTAAAACTTTTAGAACTTCCCTCCGAAAGTCCGAAATAGAATTAATTAAGAAAATTGAATTTTTCAAACTTTTGCCTTTATTTACACAAATATGACCAATATATGTGCCAAATTTCGCATTTTAACTTTTACGGGAAGTGCTTATAATTGTGAAGTGACCTATAATTTTATCGATGATAAGTGAGTGATGAAATAAAAAAAATTTGAAAACCTCCCCCTTTGAAAAAGCTTAATATTATTTTAACTTTATGCTATAGGTTTAGGAAGCAGAGATATGCGGGTGAGAAAAACAGAGTGAATTAGCTCATGTAAAGGTACACAGCATGCAGCTTAAACCTGACACGGCACATTGTCGTGCGCTCAGATAAATAATAGTATATATTTTAAATTTGTGCAACAGCAATAATTTTTGGATTATTGCGGCCTAATAAATGTTCAGCCGAATACTCGATACTAATGTTAATAAAACATCCATGATAATATTCAATAATACGAATAATCATCATTTATCAAACAGGATTGCTATTGTACACTGGTTGTTATAATAACTGTAATTTATTTATTTATTTTAATAGCATTTTAGATGTGTTATTAAAACTTTGAAGTGAAACTATATAAATATTATTAATACCTCGTCGCTCGTCCCAAGCATGGCTTATTATTGTCAATTAACCTAAATGCAGTGCTGTAATTTTAATCTTTACACATGATTATAATCTATTTGGTTTAAGTAAATAAAAAAAATCGCGCAAAACTAATATTTTAACCATATAATGTCACACAGTCGCGTTATGTTATCATCATAACATTCATAACATTCATAACCTGCACCGGTCTGCACGCGCGACTAAAAACATAATAATTTATGCCACAGTTGCAAAACGTTTCGTTCATCACGAACACGGACTGAGATGGATCCATCAGACGGATTCGCGAGTACGGAGAATAATCTTATTTTATCGGAATGTTTTGCGGTGAGACACAACACGCCCACCACCCGCGCCACGTGCTCCACGCATCGTTGCGTGCACGCGCGTGCGAGTATTTTATAAAATTGAAAAATATTATATAGTCACAATAATAATAACTTTGGCGAAGTTCTCCGCGCGGGGCTTACGCATAAATACATTAGCGATAACAAAGATATAGTATTATGGATTCGGCCGATTCGGGCATTCTGCGGCGCTGCGCGTGTAATGATATTATCGCGCGCCGCTGCGAACGGGTCACGGGGTGTGCGCGGGCAAGTTAAAAACGCGATAATATTATATTAATATTGTTATAAAAACATACGGTGGATGGCGGGAGGAGGGGAGACGATCTCCGAAATCGGTAACGCGCGTGTACAGTTACATAATACTATAATAGTGTAACATCTAGTACGGTCGGACGACAATAATAATATATGTTCAATATATTATAATATTGGCATTATATTTTTGTAAATTTAAAAACAATCGCGATGGTGGGACGAGAAAATTACGTAGCTCAGGGGATGAAAAAATCACTTGGTTAAGACGGTAAAAAAAAAATCGAATTAGAACGGCCAAATAAATGGACGGATAAAAAGGAAATTTCAAATTTGGGACTTTGGCTTATTGACTGCGGCTCCTATAATGTAACTCTGTATATAACTATATAAAACTCCTATTCCTATATATAATAACGTAACTGTAAACTGTTGATCATAAGTTCCTTGAGAACCTAAAGGCCGATAAAAAAATATTAAAATGACTTGTGTGTGTTTTATGTTTGGAAAAATCGTTACAGGCGAGGTAAGTATTATTACAAGTCCGTATCACTCTCATCATCCCTCTCTCCTCGCTGTCACACTGCGTAAATTTCACCGCGAGTGAAACGTAACGAAAAATTACTACGGGCGCGCGCGCGCGTACATTATAAAATATAAATTATATTATTAAAGTCGAACACGCGCGCGTTCGAGAACGGAATGGGGTGGGGGTAGGGGGAGAAAGTTTTTCGGTTTTTTGTGTTGCCTACTCGAATATCGTTAAATTGTTGTATATAATATGCGACATGACGTTTTGCGCCGTACGATCACCCCCGTCGTCGCAGTGATGCTCTGTCGCGTCGCGTCATCCGGTCTACGCGCATAACATTATTACCTACACATCATATATATAATAACATGTCGGGCGCGCGCGTCCATCCACCGCAGTGTACGGCGTACACACTCCGTCGTCCGCCCGGGCCGCCGCCGGTCGCTATATATTAGCCCACCCACCGCCGGCTTCCGTGTTTCGCGTCCTGCACGCGCGGTGGCGTCGGTTTGTGTGTATAATAGCGACAACACACTACCGCCGCCGCCTCGGTCTGCACGCAATCGATTGCGCGTCGCGTTACGACGTCGCGCGCGCACACGCACACGCCGCGCGCGTATACACGATATACATGTATATACACGTACGTATATTATAACACGCCGATGGTATACTCTGCGTGGTGCACGTAATAACGCGAGCGCGCGCGCGCGCGCGGGTCCGCTCGACGGACGGGCGGGGATGTCGCCCGAGCCGCGTTCCGCGCGCGGCGCTTGTTTTATAACTCTGCCTCGCCGTGTGCGTGTGCGCGTGTGTATAATACGATATATATATATACAGTATACACGTATACACGCACATATATGATGCGTGCGTATACGTTTGCGCGTTATACGCGCGACGTCGACGCCTAGCAGCGATTCCCTCGGCCGCCGTCGCGCGTACCGCATTATAATATACCGCGCGCGCGGCGCATATAACGGCGGCGGCGACGGAAAATTTATTATTATTATCGTTGTATATTATTTTATAATCGCAGTCGCAGTCGCAGTCCGAGCGTCGCGTCAAAACCCGCGCACGTCGTCGCACAGTCGCGCATTCGCGTACGCGCGCATAATATATCATAATATAACGTCGCACAATAATAATCTTTGCATCGCCTACGACTGATGCCGCACGCGTTGTATGTACAGGCGTCGGTTTTAAGTATATTATTAATATTCTTATTACGTTTCCGCGACATCAAAAATAACGGCGCGCGCCCGAAGCGCATGTACTCACCCGCGTCATAATAATAACAATTATTATTATTATTATTTAGCACCTGTAAATATATTGTGATATATTATCATAAATCGCTTTGGCCGTGCGATGTACAATATTATATAAATATAATAATATTATGATATCGTTCTAATAACATATATATTATAATATTAATATTATACGCGCGCGGCCGTTGTGCGCGGTCAGAGTAGTCGCGCACCGTCCGATCTGCGGTTCCCGACATGAAAAAGGCGGCGAGCAAAGTGCGCGACGAAAAACTGTTGGCCGCGGTGCGCGATCGACCGGTGCTCTACGATCAGTCAATGCACGTGTTCAAGGACTACGGCGCCAAGAACGCCGCGTGGAAAGAAGTGGCCTCCGCCGTGGTCGGTTCTCAGGACAAACAGGCCGGTCAGTTATAATAGTTATATCTATCTTATATCTACATATATATATATATATATATATAAATTAATCTATTTTTAGGATTATAATTTATAATGTAATATATAATGTATTTATAATAATGTATTACGATAAACATACCTATTATAATAATTAATAACTATTAACTAGTAACGATTATACTTAACATGTATCATGGCTGTATATATAATGCAAATATTATATGAGTTTCAATGGCGTGTCATACTTGAATACTTCAAACTTCATTGGGTTAGTAGTAAATACTTTACAGTGGCTTATTGCTATGTCTGGGGGGAAGGTTGACTCCGGGATGAAGATTTAAATTTTAAACTAACGATTTCTTAGATCATAGTACTACGATGTATCCACGCGTATATATACAATATACTAAATGTAAAGTCTTTACCACGGTTTATGTTCGGATTTGTACAGCGGTTAAATTATAAGATGGGTAATTAAAGACTATCTCCGACTCGTCAGCCCTCTTAGCAACCTCTATATACCTACGACGTCCGATTATACCGCGGTTCGCGCGGACATGTTAGCGGCGACTGCCGTTGTTCGTATAAGTCGATCAACCGATGTTTTCCCGCCAAATTATTCATTAACCGCGTTTAGTGGTAAATAATAGGCAAACATTACAGTGAAACGACCCTTAACGAATATATACAAATAGTGCACACGTTATTTTGCAAACAAAATTTAAATTGCAGAACTGGCTTTTTCAATACCGGACACTCTCGGTCGCTGAACTTTTGTCCGTTATTTTGAGGTGTCCGTAAGGGAATGTCTAACTATATATATATATTATATACATACACATATTTTCGACGACGACTGGTGATGTATACAATATATTATATATAGATTAATTTATTATTCTATATAATAGGTGCAATACGCGGTCAAATACATATATACAGGGCGGGAAACGTCGTAATTATCGCGGATATGCTGCACAGAGTGGAAAAAAAAATAAAATATTATTATAATTTGCGCATGATAGGTAGGTACGTGCGTGCGATCACCTTGGATACGGCGTGTATACAGAGACCATCGTAATTGTTTCGATTTTTGCAGAAAAAACAAATCGCACAGTTGTTTTTTTTGTACGCGTTGGTTTTGCGATTCACGCCGTTATTCCTATTATTGCATCGCACTAAATTACATATACGTATACCCCACGAATTTTTACGGTATAATATGTTGTATTCAATTTATCGCGATTTGACGAAATATTACGTTTGAAATCAATGATATAGGTACAATGTATTTGAGGTCTAACCTAGCTACCATAACATTCAGTATATATATATATATATGTATGTTTACTCCTTATTTGTGGTTTATTGTTATATGTCATTATAATATATAGTGCTCAAAATAGGGGAGGTGTGCATGGGGCACGTAGCTTTTCAACTATACTATTTTTTTTTTTACTAGAACCCCCCATCTCCGGACGGGACAAGTTAAAACCTGAATTAATTTTCCATAAGTTAATACACTATAGATTTCAATTTTCGCTAATAATACTACATTGTTATTTTTGATAAATAAATTGAAAAATTATATCTTAATGAATTTTACAATGCTTAATATTTTTGATTTCAGTTTATAGTCTATAATATAAATATGTTTTTTTATTTGGTACGGCTTCTATATCGTTCTTATAGTGTCACGCCGGTTACGGCAGCCCAATTCATTCGTCCAACAATATATCTTTCCCTCACTTTACTACTAAATACAATAATGGTTCTATCATATTTATATTGCTTATGTAGTTATATTGTCAGATTTAGTTTTCACTGGTAGGTAGTTATTTTTGAATTTGCGTTTTTTCAAATGATAACTAAAAATTATGACGTAATTATAAAATTGTCTCATATTCATTTTCGCGTCATAGATAAACGATGAACCTATACTTATATAAAATAAACAACTTTATTGTAACGATTTATCGCCTTATCGGAAGGATAAATTATATATTAATACAATGATATTATCATAGCACCGTATAGTGTCCAATACCCATAGCGGTGTTTTAATGAAATGGGGCACACTTTTTTACGCTGGGATAATTCTCGTGCTCTTAAAATGAAACTACAGATTTAGGGATTTATTATAATATTCGAACGCTATACAGTACAAGTAAATTCGTTGCGGCCTAATAGTATAATTCTTATAGAAATTAAAAATAAAATAAAATAAATAAACATAAAAATATATTGTACTGAATATAATGTATATTATAACGGGAACTGTCTAGAATAATCCGCGATTATATCATCATACATAAATGAGTATATCCTCGTCCCACGAGCATTACAAACAATAATGTCGGGACGGAGTTTTAAAGTGCACTTACCGGACTATTTTCAATGATTCGAGCGCATCCTATTAATAATATATTCAAATCAGAACTCGACGGTCGACGGATAGACGTACGTCAGACATACGTCGCGTATTACTTTTTTTTGTTTTTTGTTAAGCGAATGGTTCATTTATGACTAATGAGTAATGGCTATAGGTACGTCAAAACTATGATGTTCGATTTCCTATTTCATTTTATTTGAAAGTCAAAATTACATTTTTCACAAACTCAGAATCTATCTATAAACAAATTTTAATAATTTTAGTTTTTATACTAAATATACAACTATATGGGTAAGACGGGTAGGTACACTAATTAATTAAAACTAATATAATAATAACTATTTTAATATTTTTTATACTTTTGTTTCTCCAAATTATTTAACCTGTACATTTTATTTTGTATGTTATTTAATACCTAGTTAAAAATAAAAACGATGTTTAGGTATATTATATGTATAATGTATTTACAGTTTACTTAATTACCTAATAGGATAGTTTATTTTTCGTTACCTTATAAATTAATATGGCAGCCTACGTGAACGTTTTGCGATGATTGAAGACATTAAAGTTAACGCAACAGCAAATCTCAGGGCCATTCCAATAGAGGGATACCAAAGATGTTTCCAGCAGTTACAAAGTCGTTGGAGTAAGTGTGTCTGTGCTGAAGGACGATACTTTGAAGGAGATTAAGTAGATTTATATTTAAATTGTATACATAAAAAAATAAAATGAAATTCCGGGAACTTTTTGATCCTACTACGTATATAGATTGATTTTAATAAAACTGAAATTTTTTCGAAAAGTTTTAACGGTTTTGGTATATTTTGTTTTAGATGATTATATTTTAGAAGTAATTTTTACAACTAAATATTTGAAAAGTTTCAAACGATTAGGTACAAATTGAGTACAAATTAAATTTACAAAATGATAAATATTTATACTATTTTGAGATGTACCGGTCTAAATCAAAATGTATGCAGTTTATAGTTGTATACATACATTATAACATTTGTGTAAAACTGTATAACGTTTGACACGTTTGTATTGAATTCGCATTAAATATTAGGATGTTAAATGTACTAGCTTACATTCCCAAACCTTATATCTAATTGACGCTTATAAAATGATGTTTGCACGGATTTTTACAATCAAAATGATACAATTAATAAATTTCTCAACTATTTCGAGGACGCATAGGTTGGTCATGATAGCCGATATAGAAAATGTAATCTAAAATGTCCTATAGGGTTAGGGTTATAGATTTAGCTAAAATACTATGTCCTGTGAGTGACATGAACTAACAACTTCATAGAAGGGTTTTACAATTTATGTATCTCAATATTAAATGCAATATATTCCTCTACATTGAATTTTATCGATGCTTTGAAAAATATACAAATTTGTGATGAGCAATGAAAAAATAAAATATTTATTCAGACTTCAATACTTATAGGTTAATAGAATCATATGTAAGACGCATCGTCCAAACTTTTTAACTTATCTATGTATTATATCAAATTATTTATGAACTTTTAAATGTATCTTAGACTATATAGTATATTAAATTGACATTTAAAAGGTTATCGCTCAAAATATGAGGATTATTTATGTATTATTTTTAATTATTTATGAACATTTAAATGTATTATAACTTATAACATATTATATTTACAGTAAAATATAAATTGCATTATTTTAAATTTAATTGTCTTAAAATCAACAACATTATAAAGAATAATTCCTCAACACGTATGAATTATTGTTTGCACGTTTACGCTTCCAATTTCTCGAGCCCAATTGATCGATGGTGAATTTTTCTGAGCCAATATCGTTTCTGGACCCATTACTAATAAAACTACCTATTCATTTGAAATTCGATTTTTAATATATGCAAATTCTCAAAAAAAAAATTTTTTTTTTCGAAGGGTGAAAAAATGTGTATTGTATTTTAAATATGTTGATTTTTAATTACTTTTATTTCAAATTAATTAAAAATTTAAAACCTTTAAAAGAATTTCCCGTTTATCAACATAATTTCATTGTCTAGGAAAAACTAAATTAAAATTAATAAATATTTTGTTAACAAAGATAATATTACTTATAACATTATAGTTTATATAATATAAACACCATAAAGTCAAGGGTGTAAACAAATTAGTATTATATGAAATATAAAATACACTATACAGTATACACACATACACATATATATACACAATAACTACCGTATAATATATCAATTAAAAAAAAACATTTTTACGACGAAAATTATAGTACTTTATATTATATTGTTATAATATTTTGTTGGAATAAGGATGGTTAAACGAGAATCTCTACTAGGCGGAATTATATATTCCTCTGAATTTGTATCAACTAGTTACGCCACGCTGGCTAGTATAATAGCAACTTTATTTGCTTATAATATTTGCTAAACTATATAAACTCCGTCGGATATTGATTTCGTCAGACACTGAAAATTATGGGTATATATGTATTATATACGATAATGTTTAATGTATAACTAATTTTTTTATATCTAAAATGATGAGAATATATTTTAGAAAATCAAAAAAAGAAATTACACGAGGAGTAATAATACACTTGATACGTTTATAAATATATAATTAAAATTTTGGTCATAAGATTTTTTGATTTATACATAGTTGTGAGTTTGTGACATACCAATATACCATGTTATACTGTATATAAAGTATAGAATAGCAGATTCAACGTATAGTATTATAATTGCACTGGCAACCGGGGAATAGTGTTCCCGTGCCAGGACAAAAAAATAAGCCATAGACTGTCGAAAAATTGTTCTTATTAGTTTTCAAGTTAACTGGTGATAACTTATTACAATGCATATTTTAAATCGAGCCTAAAGATTAAGGATGCATATACGTCTAAACCGTGCGGCACACGCACATCTACCCCCAAAATTGTGGTACCTACTCTAAATAATAAATATATAAATTTGGTTAACAAAATAGAAGATAAATATTTGAGTACTAGATATAAATCGTATTATACATTTACACAATCTATCGTTTTATTGTTGAGTTAAAAAATATTAGAATTGTCAAAATATTATAATTTTTATTGTTTAAATAAATTAAAATACCTTATTACGACTAGCATCACAAAAGTTATAACATATCTATTGTTCTTACGTGAATTGTTATAAATGTAATTTTAAATAATGAAATACCGAAATAGCCAAATAAGTTGTTAAATAGTATGACAAAAGAATGTAAAATGTTCTTCATTGACATGAAATAAAGTTTTTATTGGCTATACACTATTCAAAATGGATTTTATTTAATGATTCTATTCAAACGCCTCAATACATTTACCTTTTACCTTATAGTATAGTAAGATAAACTTAATGGCCCGTCATATCAGAAATACCATGTCGTAATATACAATAGATACCAACTGAAAAATTAATTTTATGATATAAATATAGGTACTGTGTGAAAACTGAAAACATTATCTATGAAACAACTGCGTTGAATTGTTGGTGCGGTAAAATATCCGGATACCGAATTATACACTTTTGCTTATAAATATGAATTTAACTCCGAACGGCATCACCCGTGTAATATTAAGACATCGAGAGAATGAATATGATACCAGTGATCACAAGTATTTTTCTACTACTTACTTGTTACTTATTTATAGGACTTATTTTTGAGTGTAAATTATATATTAAGATTTTCCGAAGAGGAAGCAAAACCAGATGTTTGGGATTATTTCGTCAGATTATTTATGTTAAATTGTAATTGAGTTTGGATTATTATTAAGCTTTTTTTACTACAATAAACAACATAGAAATTTTAATTAGGTAATATTCATTAAATTATAAATTCATATTATTTTTTCCAAAGAAGGGGGGAATGTTTTGTCTTGTTTCTCTCCCTCTGCTTATTTTATAAATCCAGTTTAAAATTAATGCAAAAGTTCATACCTTTATGGCTATACCCTATACCCTATACATTATATAATATATAAAATATTAATAATTTTTATAAATTAATAAACTATTGTAAATCAGTTATCACTCATCTGACAACGGTGTTGTAGCTTATCTACCTAAATAATTGTTCGACGACTGGTAAAATTAATTTCGTTAATATTTTTGTGATTTTAGTCGAACGGTTGAAAGTCCGTTGGAAAACGCTACGGGACGGTTTCGTCAGGCATTTGAAGAAGAAAAAGACGATGGAGATGTATACTGCGGCCGCAGCCATGCGCCCATACAAGCTAGAAAGACAAATTGCGTTCCTGTTGCCACACGTGTCCTTCCGTGACGAGGACGACAACGGCGGTAGCAACGACGACGAGGATACTTCTTCACTGCTGATGGCCACCGATATCAAGACCAACGAATGTGAATCATCGGCATACGATCAACAGTCAGCCGCCGAAATGCTTTACGAACAGTCCAACATGGACAAAACGTGCAGCGAACACGAAGCCTTGGACCGGTCCATACACTTCCTGTGCGACCAGCGGTACAAACAGGCGGCCGCCACAAATTACAAGTGAGTTACTCTGTGAGAGGGTAGTCGATGGTAAGGGCGGTACTCTTTTCGACCAAGTATGATAAAGTAGTTTTCTCCTTTCGTTTAAAAATAATTGTATTCTTTTCGCCTACGGTTTCACGTTCAACATTTTGGGAAGTTTGTCTCAAAATTAGTTTAATTAAGCTATTAAGCATAATTCAGAGAACTCCATGAGAAGCTTCAAGCTACTATTACTCTCCAAAAAATTATTGTTTATCTGTACATTCGAATAATTATTATATAGGTAATTTAAAAGTTGTGTTTTTGTAACCACTTGATTAATTACCAATTAATAATCACATAAAATACAAAACATAAATATTATTTTAATGACGTTTTAAGACAACTAATTATAAATACTTACCTACACTTTACAATAATTATTTTAATGTACCTACAAAAAAAAATATATTTTAGGAGAGTAGATAATAATAGAAGCTGCCTCCTCGTAGTGCACTCTGGGTTATGTTAAATGGCTTTATTAAAATAATTTTGAGACAGTGCTTCCCAAAATTATGAATGTGAAACCGTGGGCGTAAAGAATATAATTATTTTTAAGCGAAAGGAGTTGGCGCCTGATAATAACATTATTAGGTACTTACCTATTCTACAACATCACCTTTACGATTTACCTATTATATCATAGGTGACTTAACGGGTGCGAATTACGGGAAAGTTGCAGGGATCTATCAATTTTAAATTCTAATAGTAAATAGGGCTCCAGCTAATAAAACGTAGTGGGTGACTATGGTTTGCGATCGACATCCGTTTAATTAACTATTATGTTAAGAGAAATAAAACAATGATATACGTTTCAAACAATTTTATACTAATTTAGGATTCACAAAAAGCTTCTAAAATTTAGCTAGTGAAATAACGTTTGTCAAAAAAATAATATTTCAACTTTATCGTAATATTGTATCAGCCCGCCCAAAACTATGTACTTATTTATAAAATACAAGGAGGGATAAAATAATTGTTTGTTATGAGAGAAGAAGAGCATTGATAACTATGTCGTGAATCGGCTTAAGTTAATCGGCAATATCGAGCTATAAATTATAATAGCGGTCAATTAATTTTATTTTCATGGCTATGGAGAAGGGTGGTTAGTTTAGTATCAAAAAACTATAAAGTGATAGTCTTAACTAGGTTGATATGTACCTATATATTGTGGCGTTGTCCTAATGCTGATTGATACTATACAAATATAATATGACACTATTCTTGTATTCAGATTGGAAGATATGGACTCGGTGGACGCATTCTTCCATGCCATGGCACAAACAGTCAAACAGTTGAAACCTATCACTGTGGCAAAGATCAAAAGAGCAGTGTCAATCATTGTGTCAAATGCAGAAATCGAAGAGATGGAAACTGTCCCGTGCGGAAGGTTTCCTGTGACCGTTCCTATCACAAATGAATCTAAAAAATAAAATTTCAAGTGCTATGTTATGTTTGTATAAAAAATAAAATTATGTATTATACTATTATACACATTTATACTATAAGGATTAGATGTTAAATATAATATTTTAGTATATAATGTTCAACGTTAAACTTGATAAGAATAAAAACAATAAGAAGTACTACTTGTACTTGTGGAGAATACTGAAGATAATTTTGTTTTCAAAATAGAGAGAATAAGATGTAGGTACCTATTCTATGTTGCTAGAAATATGTGCATAAATTGTTACTTTATAACTACTGTTTTTATGCTAACGTTTAATCATGAACTCTTATAATATTAAAATCATATATTTTGTTTTTAGTTCGGACGACTAGTGACAGATTTAGAATTTTTTGAGAGGAGGGTGTATGACTAAAAGCTTTTTCTCCAAAAATAGTTTGTTTCCAATTTTCCATCCATATAGTGTGGTTTAATTTCAGTGTTATGTAGAAACAGAATCATAAAAAAAAGTAAATTATTATTTATACAATTTCGCACATTACAACAGTTTCGAGTTCTAAATTGCGTCTTAATATTAATATATTTTTAAAATTTCAAGTGTCCAAAATAATGTATAAATAGTCTTACATTAAATATTAATATATATATATATTCAAAATAGATTTCAATAATGCCAACTGAAAATTGCAATACTAAAACTATATTACCCATGTGGAATTCTTGAAAACAGTTCTACTACCTACGACATGACACATGTAAAATATTTTTAAGCAAAACAATTTTTTGGGTTAACGAAAATTGTATCTTTAAAGTCCTAGGATAGTTTGATGTGGTAATCAAAGTATATAATTATTATAATTATTATTTAATAATAAATAACTCCCTCTATAATAACTGCATATAAATCCGGAACAGATATTAGTGGGTCAAAGTTTTTGGCCCTATCATCACTGCCTTTTTTAGTGGTATTGTATGTTCCACAAGGTGTTCACTTGTCACCTATTTTTTCTCTCCATTTATTGGGGGTGCATACTGTATTCTCCAGCTATAGACAATATAGTTGTCTTCTCTGTTAGGATGACAATATGAAATTATTCATGAGTGTTGAGACTGATGGGGTTTGTATAATCTATACAGAATAATAAACTTAACTGCTTTTTTTGTTTGGTTTATAATAGATGTATATAGATATCTCTAAAATGTACATAAACTTTAAATTTTCATACAGCCCTAATAACAATTCTTTCTTCTTATACATGTTATATGCATAATATAATGAGTATAATGTATATAATATGTATACTAGATATTGTTTGCTAATAATAAAATTTAAAAATTACAAAAAAAATAAGACTTAAGGAGGAGATATATCAACTTAATTCTCCTTTCCCTGCGAATACGACATTGATCTGACAACCACTCATAGTGACATACAATGTATATAAACGACACAGATACAACTAGACATATTCATATAAAATGGTAATAATAGTATATTTAACAGTTAACACGTAAATAGAATAATTAGCAAGAAATACAAACATTGATTATGACTTATGAGTTAAAATTGTTTAAAATCTAACAATTATTTATAAATTGATAAAAAAATGATATTCACCAAAACAAATGTGTATATTTAATATTATTTCATTTTTGGAGTCTTGATCAATGATTCATGTTAGTAAAATATTCTTTTATTACAAATACTTAATCAGCAATTTTCTAAAATCAATTGTTGTTAACTAATAACTATGATTAAAGTTATACATGTAGATATACTATCTAATATTCATTATTTTATTTACTGTAAAATAAAAATACTTATTTTTTTTATTTATTTATTAAATGAGGTTGTTTATGGCAAATGAAAATAAAAATAGTTATTAAAATTTAATAGAAACATTAAATAAATAAATATTTTACTAGATTAACAATAATTGTAATTATTACCAAAACATTGGTTTTAAATATTTAAAACTTAAACATGACTTAAACATGTTTTCACAACCGATTACCTATTGAGATAAATTAATAATAAAATTGTAGATATAAATACTAATTAGTAATTATTATGGTATAAATGAGAGAATTCAATCTTAAGGAAGAAGTTGAACATAATTGGCTGGAAATAGACCAAATGTACCATCAGGGCTCAATCCCTGCCACCAACCTTGATCGATTTTATCAATATGACAAATTATATCACCAGGATCAAATGAAATTTCTGTATCATCAGCTAGACAATAACAAATTAAGTTAAATTTAATTTAAAAATAAAAATTTATTTTATGCTACCTGCTTGGTAATCATATAAGGCTTCAGCTTTAATTCCTAAATCATCTTCAACATTAATTAGTTCATTTTGATTTTCAATTTCTTCAGTGACTAATCCTGGTTTTGCTAATTCAATTTTAACATCTTTTGGTATTTCTGGTTCTGTTGTAGCAACAGAAGGTTTTGGTTCGGTTTTTTGAATTTCTTCAACTGTTATTGAATCTCTTCTTAGTCTATCAGCGTCCTATAAAAGTTTCAAATTTGGTTTTTATATGAATAATAAAATATTTATTGTATCTTACTTCTCGTAACAGCCTTTCATCCTCTATTTTTTTCTGCTCTTGTTCTTTTTTCTTTCGTTCTTCTTCTTGTCTTAATTTCTCTTTTTCTTCTTCAGCTGCCCAAAACTTATCCCTTTCTGTAGAATTTATCTCTAAATTAGGTTGAATTCTTTTATAAGTAGTACCCTGAAAAAATTATTCTATTATTAGATATTGCTATATAAATAAAAATAATTTGTATTGATGAATTTACAATTTTTTCTTGTGGCTGTGATTGATCAAGTCTTTCTTTAAATGAGTATACTGACCCTGATGACTTGGAAACTTTGGATAGTATTATATCTGTATCTACCTCATCATCATTACGTGCATTTATAGTTACATGAGCCCCTTTTAAAATGTTAGATACATCTCGAATGTGATTAGCACAAGTTCCCTTTCTAACGATAGGCGCTCCTTCTCCTTGCTGAAAATAACAAATATGGTTTTTTAAATTTAAGAAACATTTATTCATTGCAAATCTATTAACATTTACTAACCCAATTTATTAAAACACATTTATAAAGGCTAGTCTTTGGGTCTAAAACTCGACAGAAAGCATACATTATTTTAGAGCTATTTAAGTCTTCTTTCATTTCTTCGATTCCCCCTTCTGCAATGATAAGAAAAATATAATAGATTTTTAAATTTATGAATTTACAACCTATATTCTGTCTAGCGAGAGAATATGCCACAGTCCCTGAAAAATAGGTTCTTTCACGTATACCCATATCATACACTGTAATAGTGGAACCGGTCTCGATGACAGGGTTTTGTGAGGTTACACATAATTAATATATACTCTCGTTGGACAGATATATAACATAAATAATGCATAAAATAATATTTTAGTCATGACTTAAGCAACTACATATAAGGAAATACCTCCTTGACTGATAAACTTAAGTACGTTTGTTGGACCCTCATAGCCGTACAAGGCCCTGCAATAAAAAAAATTATTATTAATGTTGTATTGTCAGACATCCTTCATTGCTTACAACTGGTGTAATGTACTCACCAGTTAGTTGGTGTCTTGTCATCTACCACATCTTTCCATGTGTCCAATATTTTCTGTCTGTTTTTGTTCGCGTCCAGTTGGGACATGTTCGTGACAATCAAAGTATATATAAGTAGATATAAGCTTGTTTAATATAAAATAAATTTTTACTATACTTATATTCATGTAACTTTATACTACAATATCGTCGTTACTCGTTACTCATTCATTCACCAAGTATTCACTAATTCACTATTCAATTTACTTATCACTTTATCAGTGTTATCACTGCTTGTTGCTGTTGTCTGTCAAAAGCATGATTCAAGATGGAATAATATCTGTTGTTCCACAAAACATTTGTTCCAATGATTTTTTGTTCCATAATAATAATAATAATAATATAATAATTTGTAACGAATATGGCTATCGGAATAAATTCTTTGTGGATAAAATTATTACTGGAAAAAATACTTTTTGGAACAAATAATAATTGGAAGATGTTTTTTTATGGAAATAATAGTGTATTAGTGTTGGTATAAATATAATTATAATTATAAATATAATTTTAGAAGAACAATTATTTATGTACACTTAAGTGTGTTTTGTTTTAAAAAGTACCTAATGTTGACTATAATATAGTTATACAGTTATGGAACAAATTATAAACTTTTATATTTATTTTGATAAACTAAAACCCTCTATCTGATACCACAGAATAATACTGATACATAACAATATATCGCGCTGTATTTTATACTTAACATTTATTCATTTTTTTCCCGGGTAAAGTCAAGTTATACAGCTATAAATAGTACATGTACTATGTACATAATTTTAAAAATGTACTAATTAAAAATCATCAAAACTTTCAAACTGACATTTATATTAAAATGCGAAGTTCTAATTTAAGAAGCAAACGAAGAGAGGATGTGGAAAAAGAAAAATTTATTTAAAAAGACTATGACTGAGTTTGTAAACAAAAATATAACACGTCTTGATTTCGTACACAAATTGGTAAATAAAAATTTACCAATATTTAAATGATAAATATAATTACAATTTTTAACCACACCATTTATACAAATGAAAGTCCTCAGTCTGTAAAAGTGGGAAGAAAAATTTGTATATTATTAATCAATTATTAACCAGGACGCAACTCGTACATGTCCCGAGAAAATCGCGGACGCAACTCGGATATCGCAATGTATATTTTTGTATTTTTGGACGCAATTCGTATGCAACCATTTTAGTATATACTAATGACTAATGAGTCTGTATAGAATGCATTCTATAATTTTTTTAAATAATACATAATATATAGACGGCGATAATATTTCTTTTGTTAGAATTTCCCTAAGTATAACAGTTTTAGTTATAATTTTTAATGAGTTAGAGTTGAGATGGGAGTCTGTCAAACCCAATTTAATTCTAATGCAAAAAAATTATTTTTACAATATTTAAGCTATTAGATGCTGAGCAGAGTGATGAATGTACTGATTTTACAATTATGTGTGTTTGTTTTATTTTTTATGTACGTTAACACAACACAATAAGTAAAAGATATATTTTGATTTTTACTTTGAGTGTGGTTTTGAATAGAAAATTGGATCTAGTAAATATTTAAAAAAAATTAAAATTAAAAATTCTCAGTAGGTACATTTTAAAATAAATCTTTGGTCAACATTTCTACAGTTATTCATTTTTGAATTGGGAACAGCAAAAAACTAAACACATTTTTTTAAAATACGATTTTAAGTAAATATTTATATATTTTCTTCTTCGATTATTTTATTTTATTTTTTACTTTTTATTACTTATCCTAAAGCACAAATTAGCAACTAGATTCAGTTTTCTTCTAAAAACTACGACTAATAGTTTAAGGTTTCAGAATTAATAATATTTTTTGTGTAATAATAAAAAGTGATGACAAAAAGGACATCATTGTAAGACCAATATATTCATCAATTTGAAAATTTTTAATCTGGACCTAGTCCGAATTATAATAAACAAATATGTCTGTAGGCGACCGAGTTTAATTAACATTTTGTCAGTTTTCGTAATTAAAATATGTTTTCTGGAATAGGTATACATATACTTACACATATTGTGTTGTAGTTACAGTATACACGATTTCATGAAAGTTTTGATTTTAAACTTCCCATAAACATTATAATACATATTATATTGTTTAATAAGGAACCTTTGAAATGTTTATAGATATGACCAGAGGTGGAACTAGGATTTTTCATGCCAGGAGGAAATGTTAAAATTACACCTAATCATAGATCAAGACTTAAATACCCTTCCCTACAATTGTTTTCTAATAATAATTAGCATATTCAAACATACTTATTGACTTTTATTTTATTTTTATAAGTAACAAAGTTAAAGATAGAAATAGTTTGTCGTTTGTCCTTACTCATAGAATCTTGTTATTTATTTTACAATATAACACTTAATAAAATAAAATATAAGTTTTTCATAAATTAACCATTGATTAAATCTTCTTTAATTTTATATTCAATGTTTTTTATTAAATCATATTAATATTGATTATAAATCTAAATTATAAATTGGTAGGTATTTATTTATTTCTGCTTGCTACAAATTGGTATTTTTTACACGCAAGAAAAAAAAATAAGACACTTTGGTGTTCTTTGGTGAAAAGTAATAAGAGTATAGGACATACCATTATTACTTTCCATCGCAGGTGGATTACCCATCTTGGTTTCAATTATCTCTGAGCAAAAACGGGTAATACTGTAGCTATAGTATATAATAAAAATATGATTGCTATACACACTTCTATAATTTATAAATTATATTCATACTAGAAAATTCTAATATCAATATAAAATGTATGTATATAGGCTGAATGTCTATGAAATATAAATGTTTAAAAAGTTTAAGTATTTAAAAAACTTTTATCAATTAATAGTTAAAACGCAAATTAAATTAATGTTATCTTTAATTAAGGAATGCTGATTATAATTTATATAATAAACTTTAAACCAATATTAACTATAATTATTTTATTTAAATTTGAAATGATACCTAGTACTTATAGTGGATAAACCTAGTAGTTAAAAAAATGTATAATATTTCCAAACACGAAACTAATTTTTATTTTAAATATAGATTATATATACATTATACACATGTTTTTAATTTTAAAATAATTATAAACTACAGTATGTTTAAAAAATATTATAGTTTAGACTCCATTAAAATTTCTTATATTAATTGAAAATTAAATGTATTTTTTCATATATTATAAAGAAAATACTTATTGAAAAATTTTTTTGGTTACAACATAAAAAATAAATATATAATATTAATAAATAAATATATTCAATATTGTGTGGACTATAAATTTTAAATATTTAAATTCCAATTAAATTAAAATATGTATTTATTCAAATGCTGTGTGTGATATTATTTTAATGTAATTCTAAATCTTACGATTATAGGTAGTAAAAATAGAAAAAATAGTTTAATAATTATTTATGCATAAAATATATAATTTATACTATGTATAGACATATAGTTATATGTTGATTTCCAATTTTAATGAAAATACATCATCAATAATATATGCCTGGTTTCGCTCAGAATCTTAAAAATTATATAGTATCTAAGCTATACTAAGATACTAGGTATATATGCATAATCTAATTGTTTTTGAAATTTTGACTAATTAGATGACTAAATAACGAATCTGGAATTACGATCACACTTATCACAGGATACAATTGCACAAACAACGGTCCTATAAAGTAAACAATAAATGGCAAATAATGCAATTATTATTCATTTTGATAATTCGAACTATTTTATCCACATTGTCGATTGTTATATTTTATTTTTATTATTAGTCAGTAATTTTGTATAGTCTGTACAGACTACAGACAGATCTTTAAACTTATATAGTTCAGTATCAACATACACCGATCACGTATCTACGCGGTGTAGTATTTAAAAGATTGATAATTATTATTTTATTTTTTTGTTTTTAGTCCCTTCGAAAATCAACACAATGTCCTAAACAATTTACGTGAAATTAAAGAAGTGCTCTGACTTTTAAAATTTTAATACTAAATAATAGGCTCGTAAAAAATAATCCCCGTCCTCCCCCCCCATAGTTTCACCACTGATTATGGTCATCCTGAAAGTTTGTGGTACGAAAGTTCGAAAGTAATCATATGTATATCCATTATCCATGAACAGCGTTGTTGTTAATATGTAAGCGGAGTGGAGTGGTACGGGGTTACCCCGCAAAATGTTTAACTACTACTCCGCTTGTCTAAACTTTAAATACGTATAACTCATAAACTACTCGCCCTAAATTCGATTTTTATGTATCAAAATACTCAGAAAATTAATCTTCTATGGAATATGAAATTAAAATTCTATGCTGTCATTCAAAAAAGTAAAAAACTTAAAAAAAATATAAGGATAAAAAATATTTAAAAATATAATATTTTAATAAAAACGTTGTTTTTTTAACAACTTGAAACTATGTAAAAAAATGTTTTCAAAAACATGAATACTTTTTGAAATAATGTGTGTTTTATGATAAAAGAATCACCCCGTATACTGGTATACTACATAGTATTTTAACTTGTAAACATTATAATTACTTGTTGGCTGCTATTACTTATATATGTTACGATGAAAGACGAAAATTGGTAAATGTCGTCATTCCCCGGCCCATGACGTCATTAATCAAAATTATTCAATTATGTAGGTAAATGTTGTAAAAACACATATTTTAAATTAAAATGAACATCTTTCACCGGTCATTGACGTCATAATTTACCAAAACTTATGGTAAATGAAGATAAATCTTAAATAATACGCTGATTGTTTTAATATAGATACTATTAAATAATGATTTGGCGGTTGATTCATTTTTGATTTTAATGAAGTTAATGAAAGGTTAGGTTAATTGAAATGAATAAAATAGGTGCATATTATTACAAATTATTTATTTGTACCGTTTTGGTTACCATGACATTTTGAACTGCACAAAATTTCTGCTGCATTGTAAGCACATTTTTTAGTGACACAACCAGTTTTGCAATTGCCTCAATTGAAGCCTTTTGATGACCAGCTATTTATTTTCCAGCGGCTTCGCGTAATGTTATTTCTCTATCTTTAATTTTTTTCATAGCTTCATATAGTTCTAGAAATTTTTCTTTGCATGGGGAAATTTGAGCACTTGTATGTTTATGTTTCAACACACCATATTCTGTACCTGGTTCAAACATCCAGGTACTTATTTTATTTAAAATTAAATAAATATTATCAAATTAAAATTGGCTTACATAATTTATACATGTAATTTTCACACAAAATAATAACAGCAAGTAAATTACGCAGAGAACCTCGAGCCATATCAACATCTGGTATTGGGACACGAACAGTTGTACCGACTTTGAGTTTTGAAAATTTTTCGTTAGTCTATCTCAACATTTTTTAAGTCAAAACTATTTTTTTAAATTCGATACAATACTTTCCATAAATGTATTGAACATCATTCTCCAATTAAACTGGAGACTGACATCAATAACCGGGGAATGACGACATTTACCACGTTAACATCATTAACCGTAACATATACATCATACGCAACAACTATTTTTATGAATATAGCTAGGTTATTTCGATTCATATGACTTATACTAGAAAAATTTAATCTTCCTAATAATGAATTGTGGTAAGTAATAATTGTCATTATAATATTATTACTGTATACATTTTTAAAGTAAATAAACCAAATCAAAATAATATATTATGGTGTATGTTTTAGAAAATTAGATAAGAAAAAAGCATAAATTAGAAATTACAAATGTCTAAGTACTTCTAACAAAATATAAGAGCGGACGATAATTGGGCTACATTTTATCTATCGGTTTCGTATTTCATGTACAAAATGTGTTAAAAAATATATATGAATAAATAACATTTATTAATACAGAATAAAATTCTATATATTTTAATTTTACATTTTTTTTTTATACATCGCGAACGAATTTTATCTCATTAACTCTTGTAGTCTTGTGAATGAAAGAATATTTATAATTATTAAAAATTAATATTTTTTATCCTCTTTTTGGATATTTTAACTTTTATGGTACTTATTAAAACAATTTTTATTTTACTCGTATATTACCGTACTACCTATAATACTAAACGTGAATAATTATATAGTTTACAACCAACTAAATGAAAACGTTTTGCGATGTTTCATTATCGTTGTAAATTACACTTTTGGCTCTTTTTATCCAATTAATTTGATGACAACCGATAGCCATTGTCAAAACTGATAATTCTATATAATTTAATACTGGATAATTTATTACATTTTGATAAGGTACACCGTTGCTTTGAATAAACTTTCGTGTGCGCTTCAGTGGTAAAGTAAATTATATATTATATGCATATAGATATAGACATATAATATTATATATTATTTTAGTAAAATATTATGACCAGATTTATGGACTCATTAATAAAAAATCGTTTAAAATAATGTCTTGATTACCTGATCCACAATTCTAGTCTCTGTTTTAACTTATAAGTTAAAACTGAAAAATTTTAGTGAGCCAATTACTGTAATATACCTTTTTGAAAAATGGTTTATTGTAGCCAAATTCCCGGAATTGCATGGTGTTCAAGTATAAAAGTTTATCTAGTTTGTCGTAAAGTATAAATATAAGAAGAATTTAAAAAATAATAGATACGATTTAGTTTTCACGGTATAGTTTGATCTTGCATGATATATACAATATATCATAATCGTATTAAACTTTAATACGACCACGCATTATCGCAAATTATATCGTTATTGAATTATTTGAATTCTCATTGAAGTTTAAAATAATATTGTAATAACTTTATATATTATACGAGTTACGAGTTACGTATTATAACATTTATTAAACTTTAAATATTTATTTTAAAAACCTTGTAGAGAATGCCTTATTTATAAAAATATGTAACTAAATCTATAAATAAATTATAAATGCCCATAATACATATACTCTTTAAAGAAGACCGATTTTACTGGCTACCTATAGGTACCTAACCTAACCTAACTTGGTACTTAATTGTTAAAATAAAATAATAATAATAATAATAAGTATTATGAATTTGATTTTGTAACAGCTTTTGCTTTGAATGTTCTTATTATTTTTATTTTTTTGTAATATGTTGAACCTTACTTATATTTTTAATATCCTAATCATTTCAAGGAGCTTAAAAACCAAAATATTTACAATATTTTATTTTTTGAACCTGCATATTATTGTAGAAATTATAACTTTTTTACTCACATTATATGTTGAATGTTAAAATATAATTACTAAGTAGAAGGTGCTTACCTATATCATGATATATTATTGGAGTTTCTAAAACTACAGTTGTATGTGTACAAAATACAAATAATATTCTAATCATTATAATACATCTAATATTACATTGATTATTGATTGGTATTTAGATTTTAGACACTTAGTACCTATGCCTACAAAGATTTAAAACTTATCTAAAATTAATTATAAAAGTTTTTATGAATATTTTGAGTAGATACCTAAACCTAGTAAAAACTAAAAAGTATACTTCTAAAATTAAAAACCGGAAAAGTTAATTTGCTCCTCTGTTATATAGTAATCACTAATCAATAGCCACCAATTGGTGTAATGTAAAAACTATCCTCTAAATCTAAATTACATATTAAGCCATTATTTCTACTACGAAGTATATTCAGAAAAAAGGAAGAGGATACTGAGTAGGTATATAACCGCTCTAATGTACAGTAGGTGTTGACTGTACTCCAAAACTCGTCATTGAGTAGGTCACCAGCTGTAATGGACGAGTTAAATTTTAATTCAATGATTAATCATTGCATACGAAAAATAATATTGAGTGGAGATGATTTGTCAGCCTATAAATATGTTGCTACAATGTTATTAATTAATAATGTTTATGATTTATGGGAATACGGTATAAACTATAAAAAGGAAATTGAGTAAAATTAATCTAAATATTTTGAAAATATCATTGTGAATATAAAATAATATAATTTTAGTATACCTACATTAAAGTTCGAATCCCCGAGAAAAATATTTTTAAATTACACCAAAATAACTAGCATTGTTATTTTTTGTTCACCCAGGATTTAATCCTACCAAGTGTGTTAACCTATATCCTTTATAATATTATAATTTTTTAATTTTCAAAACCATCCGAGCATCAGTGTATTAAAAGTGCAAACAGTTACTACTGCGTATTTATATACATATTATAGACCATGGGTCACCAAATGGCGGCCCGTGGGTCGCACACGGCCCCCGAATACATTTTATCCGGCCCGCAGACAAATAATAAATAACACATTATTACGACAACATTATATGTGTTATATTGTAAATTATTATTTTTGTTAAATATTATTGGTTTTTAAATAATGTAAATATGTACTTAGAATTTTGATGGCCCGTGAAAAATTTTCATATCCCTAATGTGGCTCTTCAAAAATATTAATTGGGGACCCCTGTTATAGATTATAGTATGTATATATATATATTATATATAACCTATATAGTCTAAAACTGATGAGATTTAACGATTTAAATTGCACACACATGTAAAAATATAATAACTGTATGTTTATGTGTATATATAATTATGTCACTGGAGACCATAACATAATAAGGTAAACGCATCTTGTACAGTGGTAACTGACTCAAGGTCGACCGCATCACCTTTTAATATATTCGTAAATATAGCATGTTATGAATATAGTTTTGCAACAACATCAATGCGTATTAGTGATTAGTCTATTACTATATGTAGGTATACTATTGTCTATTATACATATATGTATACAAAATATGCAATAATAATAATAATAGTTAACTGTACAGCATTATAATCTATTTTTGACGATATTTGATTAACCACGAGTATGTGGTATAATACAGCTTGCTGACGTCTAGGTATTATATTAGAATATCTGTTTTTGTATACACACGCCGCACAGATTTGTCATACTTACCTTTTATTACTTGTATAATACTATAGTAGTACAATATGTGTATATGACGTATTAATGACGATGACGTTCTTTTCTCGAAAAGTCTGCAGACGTCTTCGCAACAAATCTTATCTATATAGTCGTTCATTTTTCGGACAACTGCCCCAGACCCGTCGTTTCGGTAACCCCGTGTTTAAGACTAGGTAATACAAGTTTAAATTAATATTATAATATTACTACGCAGAGGTAAACAACAAGACATAAAATAATAATATTATACTAGTGTGATTTGCTGACGATTTGGTGAAAATCGAAAGATTTGCTCACTCAAGAAATAAATCCCAAATAAAAACAATCGAAAAGATAAATAATATGATTTGTTTTCCAAGAATGCGCGGCGGCGTAGGTAATAATCATAATAGATATGGGTAATAGGTATATGACATAGCATCGGTATTCGGTATACCTAGTACCTGGTATATTATGATGACGATATAATAATAATAATATATAATATTCTATACGCGCGTAAACGAGTAGAAAAACGCGACGGGCGACTGTAAAGAAGAGGACGACGAAGGGGTAGAGGTACAACGGCGGCGGTGCATAGCTGCAGGGCGTGAGCCAGTTGTATGCGTATACATATATACGCGAGCACACGTACACGTATACGCACACGCACACCGACGACGATACCGCCCCGGGCTGTAACTATGGCAACTCCGATATATACATATATTATATATACACGTTCGAATCAATTGATGGCCCGGGGGGGCTCGCGCGGATGGTCTCCGCGTCTGGGCAGCGGGGCCGGGGCCGGGGCGGTTTTCGTGCCCGCCGGCCTTATATTGTCCTATGAATACTTTACGGGGCGAGGCGGTGGGCGACGCGACGCACTGGTGGAACGGGCGGGGGACGGCCTCCCCGGGGGGCGCGAGATCCGGCAGGTCGCCGTCGTCGTCGTCGGCGGCGTAGCGAGCGCGTCTACGCGGCCCCGGGCGTTCGACGCGGACTTACAAATTAACATCGCTCCGGGCACCGTCTCTCTCCGGATCTCCTCTCTCGGCGCGCGCGCTCGCGCTGGTGTGTGTGTGTGTGTGTGCGGGCGCTCGCGTACATGGCCGCCGTAGCCGCGCGCGACGCTCTTTGGACGGCGGAAATAGCCTCCGGGCCGCAAAGATATATATTACCACGACGACCTTTATATACATTCTATAATACATATTATTATATATATATTATATGTATATATGCATCATATTATATACCTTTATATATAATATATATATATATATTATACTGCAGTGTGTAGTATAATATATATATATATATTATACTGCAGTGTGTAGTACTTTTGTGAACGCCGCCGCCGTTCCCTCAACCATATATAATATTATATACATATATACATGAACGCCTCGCATATATATATATATTTATATTATTATTTTATATACCTAGATAATATTATATATCACCAGAGTTGTACGTTAAAAACACCTTCGAAACTTTTAACACTTTTCTCTCTCTCTCTCTCTCTCTCCGTATATATACATCACGTTTTAACTTTTCGATAATAGTAATATATAATGTGTATACAATATGTATACGATAAGAAAACGTTTTAAACATTAAAACATAATATTATATATATATATATAAATATGTTTGAGTAAACTTACATCATTGTAGCTGTATACGAACGACGAACGTGTAAGTATACAATTTGATAAATAAATAGGTAGTGGGTGAAATATATATAATAACATGTGTACGTATGGGATGATAATAATAAAGCGTTTGTGTGCAAACCCATCGTCCCAGAAACTGCGCGGAATATTATAATAATAAGTGTCGATAATGATATTTAAACGATCCGTGCACGATTATGTTATTATTATTAATATTATTGCTGTTGCTGCAATAACTCCGTTGTCGTAGAGTTGCGCGTGATTGTTTGCACAGTAAAGAATCGACGCAAACCGTCAATATTGTATCGATGCGTTCATTGCAGGATTTGAAAAGCGAAATTCAATTTTAGACGTCTTAACTAAATAATATTATGCGTATGTGCAGCTCGCGGATTTAATGGCCTATGTAAACGCGCACGTGGAACAAAACCGTTACTACACGAGCTACCTATAGAGTAAGTATATATTATATATATATATATAATAACATTATAAAATATATTATAAGTGAGTGTGATGTGTATGGGCGCACGTCACGTATTATACGATATACATATAATAATATGATGTTAAACGAGTAGCGTTTAAAATCAAAACATCATCACGGACGAGTACCAATTAAACCTTCAATAACACGCGGATACAAGCGTATATACCTACATAATAATATAATATAATCAGTACACATTATAATCGGCAAAAAATATATTATAATATATCTAATCGTGTGTGTGTATGTGTGTAGTTAATTTATAGTTCTTGTTGACAACATTGCATATAATATATTATATTACTCACCTAATATTACACTTAATAATAGCTAACTGTATATTATTATAGAGCTACACGGCTGTTGTAAAATACTGTTAATCGGTTGATACTGTATTTGTATTTCGATTGTGGGAACAGATATGACGGTTATGAATTTATGATTAATAATGATATTGTCGATAAGTCGTCGACGAAAAAATAAAATATATATCGCAATGGAAAATTAAAGAACAAATTATAACAAAGTGGGCGTCTAACAGCTGCACGTTGCGCCCAGAGGCGTTAAAATCTTCGCCACAACCCCGATTTTGTGAGAATTATAAACACGTCATTCAGTGATCGCACTAATGAAACTACGTATACGTATAGGTATTACTGTATTAGTGAAATACTATTTATTGGTACCTAAGTAAAATATTTATTATTAAAACAAAATAAACATATTGTTATTGTTAAAAGGTGTATCGTTTCTCGGTGATAAATAAATAAATATAGTTGATTACCCGTCATCAAATATGCTCAAATAATAGGCATAATATTATACCTAATGTCCATACTACAGGTACCATCATGTATCGTGCTGTATGACCGCTGCTGACCGCTAAACATATCATCATATTGTAACATAAAATTTGATATTTGTGAGTTTATGACCCTTCCAAACCACCTTTCTAAGTAATAATTAATAAGTAATAACATAGTAATTTTGTAATATTATACTTCACTATATTTTAATACTTATATATCATTTCGTATTCGTTTCAAAAGCAAATACAAATTACGCTATTTATATAGTTGTGTATTTGATACGATCGTTGTCGTGAGTCGTGACCACTGACCGTATTATATTTTATTATATGTAAGAATTTAAGATTATCGACCGATCAAGTTAAGTTAAGAATCAGTACGATACTATATACAATAATATATTATACATAAACAATATATAATAATGTCGTTGCGTGGTTATTAGTAACTAATAAAAAGTTTAGATACCGATGTGGAATTTGTCTACCGTGCTAATGTGATATACACATTACAAGAACAAAAAGTTTTCGTTGAAATATAAATGACGATTTGGAAAAATATTTTTCTAAGTTACTGTAACAGTATTTTAAGATAAAAGAGATTTAGTTAAAAGTCAAGAAAGTATAAGTTACAGTACAAATTAGTTAATTTAGTTCATCATAATAATATGAAAACTAAATTGATACAATAAAAAGTATCAAGTATGCTTAGAACGAGTATTAATATATAAGTTGGAACAAAATTCATTATTAAATCGTAGATATAATTATTAATTTTAAAGTTACACCTGTGTTAAACAACTCTCGTGTGTGTCTTTAATGCACAGGTATAATGCATAAAAATTCAGTGTACTTTTTTGATATTCATATACAGGTATAACGCTGCAAAAATATACAATACAATATGTCAATAGTCAATATACCTACTACGCGTGACAATGTGACAATAAATCGGTTACACGTATGTAAGCATAATAAACTATAATAAATATAACGATTTATAATTCTAGTTACGGCCATGTTACATTAATTTTATTGTAAATTATATCATTATATGATCCACCGCGTAGTGTATCAGTTGCTATTAAGAACGGGTTTGTTATATATTTTTAAAAGTCAATAAATGCAAAATATGTGTGCGTCTACGTGTAAACACGAGTATTTCGTCATTTATAATAATAATGTGCCCTTAATATGTTAACACGCAAAAAAAAAGAAGAAGAAAAACAGTGTTTCACTGAAAACCATTATAGACGTATTGACTATATACATTATATGGCCGTCGAGTGACCTCGCTGTGGCCCGGAGGGGTTTGTAAACTACTTCAGGCACTGCAGCTAGAGAATGAAATAAGAATCACACGGGAAAAATAGTTCAATCCTCGACGGCGGCGTATATGGATACATATTTAATCTCATATAGTCATATCCAATATGGGAAAGTACCTTTATACACCCTAAAAAACTAACTGTTAGACACTTAGACGACGTTTAAAATACATAAACAACATACGTACTATCATTACTTTTTATCTATATAGTGGAAATAAGATCGTTTACGCGATACATAAGCTGGGGTTTGAGAACATCTACAAAACTAACGACTTTTATTTTTATTAATTTTATTCTAGTTAATTCAATATTGCTTTGAAACACCGTTCAATAATTAGCGATACAGGTTAATGGTTATTTATTAATAATACACACGCATACAAACGTAAAATATCCATCAGTAGAAGATGTATATATTCTCATATTAAATGTGTATAATGTGATATTTATAATGTTCAAAAATAAAAAAATAAAGATGTTTTATCCTAGATTTTGAAATTTGATTATATAGAAACTATCAATGAATCATTTCCGAAAATACTAAATACTGAAAAAGTACTTCAATTTCAAACGTATCATATTTTCTGACGGTGCATTAGGAATTTAATTTTTATATTCTTTAAAAAATTGATATGATAACAATATTGTAATGTAATAAGTGAAATAAATTTAGATTTTTTTTGTATTTTTACTATTTGCAAAATAAATCAATACATTTAATAAATCATATGAAATTATAAATTTTAAAAACTCTAAAAATACACTAATATAAACTAGTTTTTCAATAGTTAATTGTTGACTTGTATTCAAAAATATATTTTTTTAATAGTATACGTATATTACCTAAATATTTTCACCTAGTAACCCTTTAAAAACAATTTTTTTTTTTACTATTGAGTTTTAGAATACAACTAATCACAAATTCTCATTCATGTTTAAGTGCAAATATAGACTTTAAACAAATATGTAATTACATATATTCATATATGTATACGTATATATATATAAATCGGGCTTACTCAGATTATAAACCAGCTACTATGAACGACGATACCCGACCAGCAAGGTAGTGACTTCGTGTTGTATTTTTTTCCTCCCTCACCATAAACTTTGCTTTATGAAAGGGGTAGTAAAAACCACACGAATAAAAAATGTATATAAAGTAAACGTGCTGTACGATAACGTTGGAGATGATGGCTATGCATGTTATCTTTTCGTTTGATAAGCCATCCTACAACACATCGGTAAACAAATCATTTTTTTTAGTATAGCCTGCGTGAAAATTAAAGAAAAAACTAGTAGGTAATATTACAATGTAGATTCATGAATAGCTTTTTGATATATATATATAAATAATAATAATAATAAATGATTTGCACAGTCGCGCAGACTTATATACTATCAAATTGATATATATATATGATCGTAATTCAATACGGTAATGTTTACAACATTACAAATTATGAAACTCAATTGTAATATAAGTATTTACCTGTGTTACACAAACGAAACAAATACCTATATTTACTGTACGGATATTATTACATACGTAGGTTTTGAAAAACTCTGCAGTATTATTCAATTCATGTTTTAGAAATTAGCTTGTTTTGAATTCATTCGTTTTTATTGTACATTTCAAAGTTGAAAACATTTTTGGATATAATATGTAGGAATACTAAGTAAAAGAGGAAAGAGTTGTAAATAGGATAATATGACACAGTGACCAAATTTTAATTCCTCGATTAATTTTCGTAGTAATTAACTTCTGATATTGTGTATATAATATGTGAAATTATTGTTTGTTTATTCCCAACAAAATATAATAAGTCGTTTATAATTTTATAAAAAACGCACATATATATTATTATAAAATAGCCAAAGTAAACTTATTTTCAACATGTAAACCAGCCTTAAAAAAAATTTAATATCATCTAAAATTACACAACTAATTTCGTCAATATATTATACATGTATTATCATATTACATAAACGTACACTTTTTGGGTAACGCGTGTAAATAATATAATAGTGTATATTGTAATATATATATATATATATCTATAAATTATGATCTGATGTTGTCATTTTACCCAACGTGGTCTATCCGACGAGTGTTATAGTCAATTGGACATTTTGCGGATGAACAGATACTCGGAAAACTGTTGGCCGTGTACGCCGCCGCCCGTGCTTGCAGCCACCGTGAAACCGGCGTTCAGCAATCGGGTGATGGCCTGCACGCTATTCAGCTTACAGTATCCATTTAACGGGAACCGGACCAGATGTCTGGAGTCTACGGGCGTCCAAGACACGGCCGGACGTCCGGCCGAGGGTTCCAGTGCCGAGTGGCCTGTTTCAGGAAACACCTCGTCCAGAACCGCGTGGTCGCCAGACAACATTACCCGCTCCCCGAGATCCGGGCTCACATGAACGGACACGCACTCATACTGGTCTTTCGTGCCTGAGAGGCTGCTGTTGGATCGGCTCGGACCGTTAGAGTCCCAACCGTTCGTTCGGTTGCATTTCATCCGATCTCGTTTCAAGTTTTCTAACTGTTTACACATGGCTGGAACAATAAACCAATTGCACTGACTAAATACATAGCAAATATACGATCGACATTATTTTTCACCCAATATGCATACAACATACATTTACATTAGTAGGTAGTATATAGGTAATATAATATTCTTAGGTTTAGATACTGTTATATACTGAAGGTTTGTATTTATTAACCTTATTTAACCATTAGGTAATATAAATAATATAGAGGTAGGTAGGTTATATCTCATAATCTCGTTATTTACTATTTACTATTTTACATAGGTATTTATTTATATCTATACATTGTCATTATTTATCATTGTTTATATGAAATTGCGTTGCGATATACGTGTATATGATTTTTCATAATATTTTTTAACCTTGATTCTATATTAATGATAAGTATCTGTAATCTATATAATTAATATATTAATTTATTTTTATTTTTCATATGGGTAAATAATAATGATTTAATATTGCTTCATTACTTAATCAAATTTTTGATCAATAAACAATGCTGCGTATGAGGGATCGTAATGCTAATATGATTCCCGCCTCATTTGGTGGTTCAAAAATGAAAACTTGAAAATAAAAACAATATAATGTTAAACTGTTGTCATGTAACATCATTTATCTGTTCAAATATGTTCAGTATCATTCAATCGCCTCCGGAAAAAGACCAAAATCGTGAATCATGATCGATTTTTATTACACAATATTTTAATTTGTCTAATGATTTCCATATTTCAAACCCATATTGCACGAATTACGAATGTTATGAGTATAATAATGATGATGGGACAAAAACGGATTTAAAAGATATAATTTGATAGCTCGACAGTGAGACAAGTATCACGCACCCGGGGCTATTTAAAAGACTGCGCTACACAATATCCTTCGACCAGACCAAAAATGTACGTTTTTAACCTTGTCCTCAGACAACAGCCAACAGCGCGTAGGTATTATCGGTATAATAATATCTTACTTAAATGCACAATGAACGGACTATTTATGTGCCCAATTATCTCATTAAACAAAAAAACAGTCTTTTATTAAGCATTCAAATAATATGTGACATACTTATTAAGGCTTTAATTAGTTTTATAATATAAACTATTAAATGGATTATTAGGCCGCGACAAAATAATGTATACTATACTCATTAGTCATTATAATAGTAGATATAGCTTTTGATAATTTACTTACGAGTAATTTCAAAGTACCTAGCTTCTTCTAGCAATAGGTCAATGTCAGTGAAATTATCAGGTAACGAAAGCTTCGAATTTCTCATAAAGTTGAGAATATGCCTGAACATCTTGCCATCCCTGTCGATGAAATAGTGTTGTTTTAGAGAATCTAACACTATAGGTATACTACCATTGAACAATTTCGCCAGTTTTGAATCAGGATTCCTGAAATTCAATTGAATTTAAGACTTTCCGTACAAAATAAATAAATTGTGTACGTTGTATTATTATAATATGCACGAACCAGTTACATAAAATGTATATTAAAATGTCTGTCATTATTAAATTGAAAAACGTGTAATTCGATAAAAAAAATAATGTAATCATTTCCATACTTTTTGAACATAATATAATAATGACATTATCGTGTGTAAAGTATTTATACACATAAAATATTATAATATATATAAATATAATATGTAACATAACAATACAATGCATTCATTTTTTTTTTTTAGTTTCTTTGAATGTTTGCAATGTGATTAAATTTCTGTATAGTCATATAATAATAACAAGGCAATAATATTTATAGAAAAATAGTAAAGCCCATATTATATACGTAGGTATATAATATATCGGAAACTCGTAATGCACGACTTTTATGCGAGAGTGACTAGTGAAGCGTAGCGCGTTCGTGTAACGCCAAAGGCGATGGACACGACGTGCAATGCTGAAAGGACCAATCGTTAGGTAAGCCAAAAAAATAAAAATAAAAGGAAACAGAAACCCACTCTTCGCATCATCGATTGGCGTTATTACTTATTTCCCATGTTTGCTCCGTGACCTTACGCAAATACGTATATTAAGAGAGGTTTCATTGGGTAATTAACCCAAATTTACTCGCATATATTACATGCAAAAATCTATGCATAAAATATCATACATATCACATTAAACTAACTTTGTTAGAGTATCCAGTGAAGACGTATATATGGTACCGCCGACATCTATATGGACGGGAGCTGTATATTTAGACGCAGCTGCTACACATGGTATGCCAGCAATGATTTTGTGGTTGTAACCGGTAGTCGGCACTACCGGTGTTGGTGATGGTGAATTGCTGTTGTGTGATACGGTAGGAGACGTAGCCGGAGAATTACTACGAGTAACACAAATAATAATCAAATATTATAATAATGGAAAAAGGAAAAACATAAATCTTTGTATAAGAAATAAGAAAGCAATCGGAATTTATATTTTCAAATAATCAGTAGATATACCTAACCAAAACCTAGATACGAATAAATTCAATTAGCCTGAAATGGTTTATTTTTGAATTTACAAGATTTACCTATCGTATGTTATATTTATAGTAAGTACGTCTAGGTTTTAATACAATTTTTAAATTGAATAGTTTTATGATATTATATATCAGATTTAAAATATAATCACATGCAGTTTTTTACTATAAATGTAAGTACTAGCTAGAGAAATATTATTTCTATAACTTGTAAGTTTATTGTTTTACAATTTTGTTAGCGATAAGTTTACTATATAAATGTAAAAAATATAGTCTATTTATATGAATATAAAAAACTATGAATGAATACATCTTCATTAGCAAATGGTCAGATTTATAGAAAACTTTATAATATAATTCTAAAAAATTACTTAAATACTTATTTAAAAATGATTGAATTAAATTTAGCAAAAAGCAAATACTCAAGACTGATAGATGCTTAAAATCAAAAACTCAAAATGACAAATTTATAAATTGTCTAGCAATTCAATATTTTAACACTTAAAAAAAATACTTTCATTAATAGAAAAATATATTTGTGTACAATTTTTACCAAATCTATATTATATTTATTATTTTATGCCTACTTTAGATTCGATATAAATACAAGACTTTAACTAAAATGATGAATGATGATTGTTTATTGAATAGTTTCTAATGTAATTGATATTAGTAGTTGAAATTAAGGGTTGAAACTTTACTATTGACATTGTTTTACTTGTTAATTTTTATGAATTAAAAACCAAATAAAATGTTTTATTAATGGCGTTGTATTTTAATATTTTAATGTTTAAGACTGACTATTGCAAAATGGTTTCATTATTGTAAACAGGATTTGAAAAATTAACATTATAGGTAGGTATCTACATAAAAATATTATACCCAGAATAAATTATAAAGGACATCCAAAACTTCTTATCATGCAGTATTTAAATTACATAGTCATCCGTGTGGTATTTTATTTTTAAGCTTATTCTAATGTTTATAGATGGTTTGTATTATTCTACATAAGTAGGTGGTCAATATATGTAAATGTGTATTGAGTATTGGCCGACAAGCAATAAGATATCACCATTAATACACAGCAAAAGTAAATTCAACAAGAAATCTCGTCATCGTGTTGGAATTAATTTTAAAAACTTGCGTAATTGTGCTGCTTCTATTTTCAAATACATATTTATTATGAAAATAATATTTTTTCTTAATAGGCGCATACCTGATTTTGATCTGTGTACTTGTGTATAAAGACCTGGATGAAGTGAGATCTTTAGGCTCCATTCCGTCCACATCTCGAACCACTTCACACTTTCGTCTAAAATAATAAAATAAAAATAATACCTCCATTACTGTCTTCGAGTATAATTAAAAAAATATATTTATCTTATAAAATACATAATATATTATTATTACTATAAGAATTATTTTTAGTTAATAAAATTAAAAACAGAAAATCAATACTCAAAAGTAATTCTGATCAGTACAAATTAACATTGTTTATATTATTTTGATTTGATTTTTGGATGTAATATTAAAATTACGTATTATACTAAACAATTTAATTTTAATCATGTAAAAAAAATCTTTATGTGGGGGCATTGCGGCCGGGTAAACTGATTACAATTTATTTCAAAATGACATTGAGTAAAAGTATTCACCCACTGATTTAAAGTCGGCTGGATCATTGTTGTTTATTATTGTATGGTTTTTAAATTTTCTATTCGGGTTGAGCCAACTGCTGCTTATCATATTATACAGCTTATGTATCTATAGTGGGTCGACAATTTCGTGGGCGTTATACACGATACTGAAGAGGATTCTGGTTTGATCACAAAAAAATCGTTCACAATACGGCGGAAAAGGGGAAAATTATAGAACAGTTATAAACTGTACTGTATACAAACACATAAAACATATTACACAAGGAACATGTATACATGCATTGACCACGCCTAAGGTGTAACTGAAAACGATAATCCAATTGTCCGCATGTTGTATGAAATAAATAATATAAAAATGTCATTTGGGCGAGAGAACGATATGCACATATTATGAGTACCTATATAGTTTATTATATATAGATTATTATCTCGCTCAGACATCGTAGATTAATTTGGCGGTAACACTGGTCTGTATAATTTTGTCAAACCATATTTGTATACGTATACTAGATATATGTAATGCGTGTAAACTGTAATTTATGATTTTATGTTGACATTGTCAAATAAACACCATAGGTGCATTTAACAATACACAATTTCCAGAGATCGAAGATAAAATATAAAGTGCGATGCTTTCTTATATGCCATATATCACTTTGTATTCAATTCACATACGTATATTACACGTAATATATGTGTCAACATGTGTATATGCACATATACTTTTAAAGAAAGTATACGAATACATAAAGCATATAATATGTTAATATGTTAATGATTTTTGTTTGTATTTTGTCATTGGTATTGGTCACCAATAATTTTGGTAAAGTATTCTAAATGTAGCCAAACCAGTATATTCATTACAAAAGAAATCGTTTTGTGAAAACATTGTGAGAGAAAATGCGACATCTTGATATTCCAGAACGAAGTAAAAATAAGGCACCTGTCTATGGTCTGTGAAAGCGTCATAATAAAGGTCAATGATATTTGTTTCGCTTCTTCATATTATCCGGACCTACCTGTTGATGATGATACCAGTTGTACCGGACGGAAGGCACGTGACATTAAACATAATAAAAAAATAAATAAAACGCGACCATGCCAAAACCTACTTTTTTCTCTCCATTTTTACACTGCATATAGACGGAGAGATTAATACATAAACTAGTGCCATTAGTAAAGTGGTTCCGTTTATATGTTATATAACTAAAATCCATAAGAAAATGTCATATATTATACACTCAAGTCTAAAGTCTCTAAAGGTTAAATTATCTTGTAAATCGAATAATAAATATTTAATTACTTCTAAAATTAAGTTTGTGTTCAATTAGCCCATAAAAATATAAACAATTTAAGTAATTTGGCTGAAAATAATATTTTAATATTTTATTTAGATCTAATAACTATAAAATACTATAGTTTACCTATATCAATATTTATTAATAATTGTGTATAATTGGTGAGTTTGTGTTCAAAAATATTTATAACTAAAAGTGTCACCACAACATAACATATTTTGAATTATAATTGTTGATACATTTAATAGTTTTACTTTTAACATATCTTATGTATGCTGACATAAAATCAAATTGTACCTACTACGCTGAATAATTGATATCATCCATTATCTATAATACCGTTATAATTGATTTAAAAAAATATTATATCACTTAATTTTCTTAAATTTTAAAACTAAATATTTTATCATTTTTGTCCTTATTTTAGTTTTGCCGAATATATCTAATATAACACAGCCAGAAATGGATACGTGCTCTTGCAAGCAGTTACACATATGAAATTGTTATTATAAAAAGTTTAATATAGTTTCGTTTCGTATTACACTATAGTAGTTACAGATGTGTAGTAGTAAATATAGTAAATTATTAGTTCATCAAGTTAATATATGACCTTATATTTCTATGGTTACGAAAACATAAGTTTTTGTTTGAATGCAAGGAATTCTAAGGATATTATACTGATAAGTTATCATACTTTTCGAATAAATAAATTGTGTTATGATATTATAGATATATCTGCATAATCATGATTTAACTATATATTTTTTCCATCTCTTTAAACATAATTATACTCAATGTGATATCTGTGGATCTCCAATGTATAATATTATTAATCTACGAGATTCTGAAATCAAAATGAAATTACAACTGCTACTTACTATACATCATACCTCGTATATGAGTGTAAAGATCTAAAATATAAAGTATATAATCGAACACAGTCAAGTTAAAACTCGTAAGTAGTTAGTTACCTATGCGATAAACTCTTCACTTGTTTGTATTAAAATGTCCATAAACCATATTTCACTTTGCATTTAGATAATATATCTGTGTGTATATACCAATATACCTAATTACATCATCTCGATCGTATAAAATAATAATAACCGCGAATTGACAACGACAATAATAGTATATTATATATATAACAGTGGCGTATTTAAGGGAAGAGATTAGGGAGATACACCTCCCTCATTGACCCACCTTTTTTTAGCTATTTTGATATGTTTATAGTTGTGTTTTTTTCTATTTATCACTCTATCAGTGGGTAATACAATTTTGAGCCATTTGGCATCGACAATTTTAATTATATCTCCTCCCTTAAAGAAATTCTAAATACGCCACTGATATATATAATAATAACAATATTGCATTGGTTAAACGCCTCAGTTCATCCTATAGTATCAGCTATGAACGTTGATGTGTATAAAATAATAATAATATATATATATTATACCTACGTATATCGTAAGTAGTGTGAACACGCGGCGGCGTGTGTGTGACTTATGTCGGACGATCTCGCGCGCTCGACGACGACGATGGCGACGGGGCTCGTGGGAACGATCCCGCCGGGGTGGTGTACCGTAGTACATAATATATATATTATAAACATATAATATTAATATAATGATAATAATAATAATATGAAAAACACGTGGGAAACGAATATACGCGGGCCGTGATCACTCCGGGCGTACGGCACGAGTACCCACCGCCGCACAATATTATGTAGGTATACGCGTAGAAGAGCACCGCGTGTACCTATACCCATATACAAGTATATTGTAGATATATACATATAAATATATTATTTAGTCGAGATAGATATTACACACACACACACACACACACACACACACACTTGCGCTCATATACCTATATGGCTGTATAAATATATGCATTTACGTATAGGTATACATATATAGAAATATGTACATAGAAACAGACGCAAACACTCACATATACACATAGGTCCGGTCATCCCTGCCCGGGGGGAAACGGCCGTACATCAGTGTGTATAGCAGCGAGTGGGGGTCGGGGGTCGGTTGTCGTTGGCGTGGTTGGTGGAAGGGGGTGGGGAGGGGGCACCGGAGCGCGCGGTCGGCCCCGGGCACCAGCACGATTGTCGCCCGGGGTCGCGTACGACCTCATGTCACGGCACATCAAACGCGCACAAAAACATAAAATAAAAACCGTACACCTCCGGGCGATATTCCGAGGGAAAAAATATAAAAATAATAAACATGTGCACGTAATGATTTTCGCCTCCAGTGTGTATATATACGACCGCGCGCGTACACACACACTCACTCACTCACGTTTATGAACGCATATTATTGATATGTATTTACTACTTATGATGATGATGATGCATATATATACACAAACTATCAGTACTTGGTACTCTAACACTCACACACGGGAAACGGGCGTAAGCCTGCGAGACCGTTCGATTGGTTTATTTTTTACGATTTTATTTGTGTTTTTACCTGGATAGGTATATTATACCTATAATACATAATACATATATATGTACATCATATTATATTTTTATTTCGCCGATGACCGAAATCTTTTCCACACGGTTGTTATATTTTATCTATACAACGGCACCATATAAACATTATATACAATATCTCTCTCGCTCATTAGATACCTAATTATATATATATATATATATATAATTATACCATATACTAATATACATGTAAATAGTATCTACTTTGATAATTCTACAATTTTTTCATAATACCCGCTAATGTATGACATTATATGATTATTAATATGTATAAATAAGCGCGCGCGCGCACATGCATTATATTATATATGCGTGGGTGGACTCACGGCGCCTTCGATGATTCATGTATTAATAATAAATGGGTAATACATCATATTATTATGCATGTAGGTTTACACACAGACAATTACGATGACGGACACATGCACGCAACACCGACTGATGGCAGTGTTCACTTGGTGTCCCATTTTTTAAAGTTTCTGTACAAAACGATATCACCAGCTAATAGCTATTACATATAGACATAATATTAAACTCACGAATGTATCAAAACACATAATTATTTTTTTAAAGAACGGTAATAACGATTTTACCTATACGTCGAGTCTCGCGGATACATATTAACTATTAAGAGATAAAATTAAAGAAATCTTCATTATTTTAATAACAGCTCAAGAACTTTTGTAAACAACTGAACGTTAATAAGAGTTTGAAATATAATTTATGAAAAATATTTGTTACAATAGATACGAGCAAAAAAAATTATTTTTCTATCTAATTTTTTAGAGTATTTTAATATATTAGGTAATAACTGTTACCGAGATCAAACAGTTTTACAATTTCCGAATTTCTTGTTAATTATTTTTTAATTAACGAGTAAGAAATAAAACATTTAAATAAAATTACTGTTAAAAAATAGGTATCCTGTAACAGTGTAACCACATAATTACAAGAATAACAATCAAATATTAAAATTAAATTATCAATTTTTGTAAAATTATTATTATTACATTAGTATATTTTGTAAAGTACCTACTGACTAATCATAATAATTAATCATATAATATGGACACCATAGGTATAGATTGCATTTATTTTCATGTTTTAACTATTTAATGTAAGTTATATTTAAGTAATAAATACATTTTGCAATCATTCTTGTTTGAATAATAACAGTCTTCAACAAAGCCTAGGGGCACAATTTCAATGAAAAAATGGGGGGCTTCGGTACCCCCAGTTTTTTCAGTTTAATGATCATGGATTACACAATTGAAAACTACCACGTATTTAATAATGACTTAATACTACCTATATATGTTAACAGTTAACCCCTCGAAAAAAATATGCTTATGAGCTATACCTAGCAAAGGATAAAATTTATTCTTGGTTAACAATTACAATTATAAAATATGTATAATTATATAATATGTGTAATTAAACTACATATCTTAATGTAGGTATTAAAAGTTATACTGTTGTTATTGCATATAATTTTAGATCTAGGCAGTTAAAATAATAGTTATAAGTCATAAAATGTATTATATTTAATTATATTAACTACCTATATTAATTAATATATTCTTTCTTCTTGTCGTTATACCTACATTATACAATAATTTAACATTTTTTTCTTTTGTTAATAAACAAGCATTTTTCTTAAAAATCAGATTTTTACACGAGAACTTGAATGCCTGTTATAATTATTGAAGTTGAAATAATAAATTAGACTGTTATCGTATAATTTTTAGTTACCTTTTAATAATCGGTCCGGACTCCAGGATGACTTCTTTTAGACACAAAAAAAAAATGTGAATTTTGAAAATTAAAAAAATGAATCGATTATGTATTTTTACAGAAACACATTTCCAAATAAAACTTTCGAACTGTTTAATCGGGAATAATATTGTTAGTGATTCGATCACACACAACACTCGTATTGTAGTTATCCCGAGTACTGAACCATTGAAGATTGAACAGCACGCTCAGATTACAGAAGACCGCCACGGCAATCAAGAACCGCGCCATCTGGTGTTCTTAATGTAACCACTGAACAAATTACAAAACATGTCATTTACGACATTATTGTACAATATTGTACCATAAAAAATATTTTGGAATTTTAAGGTTTTAAATTTCATAATTTATTTAATATATTTTACTTAATTCAATGCAAGATAAAATATTAAGATGTTTCAGTTCTAATTTCTGGGGTAGTGGGGTACGAGTTATGGAATAAAAATCCCTGACCCTAGAAAATTCCCTGAATAGGTGCAATATGTATTTATGTTATTCGAATAAAATTGTACTTAGATGATTATTTAGATAACATTTTATTTGAATACAAAATTATTTCAATTTTTTTATTTCACAATTTTTCGAATAAAAATTATTCAATTAATTTTTAATCATAATTATTCCAATACTTAACAGTTATTTTATTTGATTAAAAATAAAACATATTATGATTATTAACTTTAAACAAGCAATTATATGACTTATTACAATTATATAACATAGAAAACATACCTATTATAAATTATACTATTGTTATAATAATTTCCTAGTAGCTTATACAACTGAATATAATTATAATTTATTCTTCTTGTCCTTGTAAATCTCATTAAAAAGCCAGAATTATAATATCTTCATTATTTCAGGAGATATTGCAATGGGTAAATCCTCTAGGGACACCCTGACACTATAGTATAGTTTTGTCTATAACATCCATAGACATAAATGTATATAGTTAATAGCCACTAATATGTATCATCATTACAAATAATAAAATGGTTATATTATCTATACCATATAAACTATAAGTAATATGATCTTTACACTGTTTGATTCAGATTAATCTTCTCTAAATCTCAACAGTCAATTCCATTTCCTTTTTTGTAATCTTTAACACAGTAAAAGTTTATTTGATTTTCAAATCTAGTATTTTTTTTAACAAAATGTCAATTTAATAATTCTCAGTATTTATATCTTGTTTAATTTATTCAGTGTTAAGAATATTTATTATTGTCTTCATGGATATAATAACTATACTTTATGTAACTTAAAGGTAAGCCAATGTTTTTATAGTTAATAGAGCTAAGGAAATTCACTCAATGGGTAATAATTATGTTTTGAAATAATATTCAAAATATACATTTTAATTTAGTAAACATAATATCATAGTTTATATAATTGTCATATCCTTATCTTAATTTTAATCCTAATATATAATATATTAAACATCAACAGAATAATAATAAAATTAAATTCATAATGAAAAATATCACAGTAATTAACCCTTCTATAAATACATTTTAGTTATTAATATTATTTTTAAAGGCAGTTATTGCTATAAAACAATAATCAATTAATATTTTTACTTAAGATAGTACAAAATATTTTAAATTTAAATAAGTAAACAAAGAATATTATAATAGATTAAAATAAAATGTTTTCAATACTTTTGGAAATATTTAATTATAATTCTTGAAGTTTAGACCGTATTTTAATTCTTTTGCATTTAGGGCAGAAATCTCTATTTTTCCAACATTGGTAGTGATAAACATTATCACATTTATCACAGCAATGAGCATCTTCATCAAATGGAAATATTATTGTGTCCTTTTGACAAAGCTCACAAATATATCCTTGATTTTTACAAATCTAATAATAATAATACATATTTTAAACATTATTTATGGTGGTCGTATTATAAAAATTAACCAACTTCGCATTCATATCGAATATGTTTTTCACAGATGTCATTTACTCTCTGCAAATCTTCTAAAAAAAGTCCTGATTGTATTTCAACCATATCTTTCATGCTATACAAAATACTATCATATAGCAGTTCATGACATCTTGAGGATACATTTTTTAATTGTGCATTCCAAACTTTGCATAAAACCAAGTATTTTTTCATTTTTACTAAACTATTTTTTATATTCTGTAAAAATCCAAAATTAATAATTTGTTTGATGAAACCTATTTATGGAAAATTAAACTTAGTTTCTTACTTTGATTCGATTAAGCGACTCTAAATATGTAAAGAGTTTAGGGTTGTGTTTTTCCAAATCATACATTTTTGATTTATAATTATAATTAAGTAGTTGAAAAGATGCCTGGCTCACACATTTTTTCTCGAATTGCCAATTGCATAGAACACGTGCTGGTATTAAAGCAGTATTATTCCAATGATGTAAAGGGCAGTAAAATTTTCCATCATAATCACATAAGCGGGCCTCTAATGAAAGAGTATCTTCTAAAGAAAAAAATTGCGTGATTAACATATTAGGTTTTGTTATTATCTATATTGTTTAGTAAAAATCATGTTTTTTACTTTACCAGATGACATTTTGGTGTTACGAATACGGATATATGATTGGCATTCAGCACATTTATAATCTTGAGATAACAATCCATTGGATGGAGTGATATTTAAAATCATAGAATGTTCACTAGCAAGAACTGCAGTACAAACCCTTTTGATTTTATCCAAACAAAAAATATGACAGTAGTATCCACAGTCTACAATAATTAAATTTTTAGATATCTAGTTTTATGAATAAAAATATTTAATATTTTACCTGAACATTCATACAGCTGATGCATGTATTTCCAAATAGTTTTTGTACATACATCACACATTTTATTTTCTAACCAATTCGGTTTCCATACAAAAGATAAATGATGACCAAAAACTACTTTGGTTTCATTTAATTGATCTTTGTTTTCCAAAGCCTTTATTTCTGTTACCATTTCTAATTTGAACCTTAACTCCACTAGTCTTCTGACCAATCGCATGCGTTCTTGACTACACTCTTTAGTAATTCTTATCATTCGATTGCATTTTTCAATTTCTTTTCTCAATATATCTTCATTTAGATCATTCTAAAAAGTGATAGCAAATAAATATTAGAACTGTATTAGGATATTATGTACAATTTATCTACTTCATTTATTGTTAAAAAGTTGTCAGATATAGATGGTGAACTTTCAGATGACACTGAATCAGATGATACCGATGACAGTGAAATCACTGAATCATTCATTTCAGCATTAAAAAAAAAATCCTTGGGTAATGAACTCATAGAAAAGTTACTACCTGAAATTGTAATAATTGTAAGTATAAGTTCAGTATTTAATTAACTATAGACATTTGTTTAATTTTATTCTCATATTTCATAATTAAAAAATATTTATAATACATAATAATAAATTAATGCGATAAAATTCTACAAGATACATTATTAATTTTAAACTTATACAGTTACATTTTATTGTAACATATCCATTATTTATTAACATACCAGGTTTATTTAAAATGTCTAAAATACATTGAATTACTAAATAAAATATGTAAAACAATAATTTGTAATGAAAGAACTTAAAACGTAAAAATAAAAATTTCATTTAATGTTTACTGAAGGCTTACTCTATGAACTATGTCACTATTTCACTAATCACGAATTATTCACTGTGGTATTATCATTATAGTAGTCGTGTTATGATAACAGAAATACGTTTTATCATTGAATCACATTGAATCACATATTTCTGATAAGAAAAAATAATACATTATTTATTACTATGATTAAAGATACAACTAATATATATTGTATTTAGTATATTATCTTTTTATTAATCATGTATATTACATAAAATGTTTTTAAAAATTGTGATTTTGTGATCTCATCTATATTGTGGTCGAGGATAACTTAATGGTTGACCATATTGTATCATTATGATAACAATTAACAATACAATATAAGTAATAATAGCAGTATATCTATTATATTATACCTAGCCAGTAGCCTATAAATAAATTCATAACCTTTAGGCAAAAGGCTATTTCCATATTAAATAATTTAATAATAATTAATAACGTTTTTTTAACAAGAATATATCCAAATCGTTATTCGTGTAATGGTTTGAATCGTATTTTATTAATGTTATGAATTCACAATTAGTAAGTTGTAAATACTTTAAGTAACTAGTTTTAATAGTTCAGTGATTTATGGTTCGGCGTGCACACAACATCCATGATTTTGAATTCTTTAATCAAGAAACTATCATTATTTTTATATTTCTACAATTCTACTGATTAAATTGATAATTCGAAGGTAATAATCTTATTATATTTATTACATTTGGATAAAAGTTCAGTTCTTATTTCAATAATTAAAAAATATACATTTTTAATTTGTATAGTGGTTGTTTTGATAACATGTCTTCCGAAAACTGCAATAAATTTGAATGTGATGAGTGTATGAAAACATTCTCAAAAAAAAATAATTTGAACGATCATATTTTAGCAAAACACTCTAACTCAAAAAAATATGTTTGCTCAATTTGTAAGAAATCATTTGCTTACAAACAGTCATTCAACAGGCATATGAATGTTCATAAAGTAGCAACTTCTGTTTACTCGTGTTCGGAATGTGGCTATAGTTCTCAGTTAAAATTCATGCTAACACGGCACATTAAAAGTGTCCATCTGAATAAAAATGATAGTCTTTTTAAAATATCTTGTGTGTTTTGCAATCACCGTTGCTCCAAAAGTAATTTATCTGCACATTATGTACTCTGCCATCCAACAGAAATTGTTAGTGAACAATTAAAATTTGATAGTATAGATGAATTTTATGCATGGAAGTATGAAGTTGAAGAGCAAGATATTAGTAGGTAAATAAAAGTATTTTAATTTAAAGTTATATTGTGATTGGGTTTGATTGTAATAATTATATTATTATGTTTTAGGTTTGTAAAAGCTCGAACGACCTATGTTGGTATATCTGGTTCAAAACACTTATTTTTTAAATGCCATCGTGATGGAAAGTATAAGCCTAAAGGCAATAACATTAGAAAATTAAAGGCATTAGGTACCAATAAGATTGGTTCTTATTGTCCAGCTAGAATGGATGTAATGGTTGAAGGCAATGAAGTTAGTGTACTGTATATTAAAACACATATTGGCCATGATTTAGAACCAAAACGTTTGACTCTAGCCAAAAATGAAAAAGATTTCCTAGCTGAACAATTAACAATGCCTAATACAAATTACAATGATATTCTAAATGTCGTTAAAACCTTAAATTCAACAAGTCGTTTGCATCATTTAACTAGAAAAGATTTAGTTACAATTAATAGTTCTATAAAAGAAGCGGCAAAAAGAAATAATACCATGATTAAAAACAATGATAAACTAGTTGATACAGTAGAAATTAACGATGTTTTTGATGGTGATCTAGTAGAGTTATTTAATGATCAGAATAACAAAAAGTCACCACTGGTATTAAATTCAGAGAATGATTGTATGGGATCTGATAAACAAGATGTTGTTGATGTAAATAACACACTATTGACTTCAGATCATTTAGACTTAAAAAATAGTTATACAAATAAAATTCAACCTTTATACGAATTAAATGTTGAACAGCAAATAATTGAGTCGAATGAACAAATACCAATTTTAGAGTTTAATCATGAAGTAAGTACATTTTACACAAGTCTTATGTTAAAACACTTATATTAGTCTTTATAAATAACAATTAATTATAACATCCAATAATTCTAATAATTTTTCTAACATATTTAAATTTTAAAATAAAATATATTCTATTGGTTTTGTACTATTTTTGAATAACATCATAATATGGGGGATTTTTCAATTTTATTCTCATATATACACAAATTCACAATATATTTAATTTGTCTTTAATGAGATATTCGGTCTGTATAATTTTGTTATTATAAGCATATAAGCATATATGACAATGTAAAACAAAAAATAAGTAACCCAATGATATAAATGTATATCAATGATCTTGGTACTTGACTAAAACGAAAAGATATGTTTAAAGAAATAAATAACAACTGAAATTATTTTTAGATATTGGAAGATAATCAAGTTATAGATTACCAACAACAACTAACAAATATTGAAAATGAGAGAATTAGTATAATGGAAAAAATGAAGTTAATAGTCGATCAAATTACTTGTAATGATGAATTTGCCATAGTTCATCAAGGGTTAATGAATATAATGAGCACAATTGATGAACGTAGGAATGCAATTGATCAAGCTGTAGTCAACGGGGATTTAGACAATATAATGATATTTGATGAAAGTATTTTACAAAAACAATGCCAGTAGTATCAGGTAATGTAATTAAAATTAAAATCTCTAATACAAATTCCTTGTCCTTTGGTATAGAATCTAATTTTGAGTGATTTTGTTTTTTAATTATGATTCGTATAAACAAATACCCAATTAGTTGGTAGTACAAATATCTTATGACTAAAGAAAGGATTTTAATGTAAAAAAAAAATTAAAATAAATATATAAATATAGCTTAGCAAAATAGTATGTATTTATTGCATATCTAATTCTTGAAACAATGTGAAATTATATTTTCTCTAAGATTTAAAAATGTTAAATGGTGACAATTTGATCACAATATATTATACTGACTGAACAAATGTTGCACATTGACTGACATAATGAAGGCATACTTCATATTAGCTACATAATCCATGTTCTATTATTCTTTAAAATGCAGTTATTGAAGTATATATTTATTTTATATTTTTGGTCCATTTTTCTTTATCTAAATTTCCTATAGTAAATAATCTAACAAATATATATTATATGCTTTATTGTATGGATAAAAAAAATGCAACAATTTATGTAAAATTATTTTTCAAACATTTTTTTTACACATTTTTAATTAGATTAAAAATATCACATTCCAATAAGAATATATGTTTACAATAAAATCTGTTTTCTACTCATAAGCAATACTATTATGATTTGTAACTCCAGTCATTAACAACCAACACTATAATAGACCTTCTATAGCTTCTATAAATAGAATCTATATTATAGATGATACAAGAACAAGATGTGTAAATTTATTATTAAGGTTTATTATAAAAGATTACATTTTAATAAATTAAATCAAATAATTAATAAATGCTAAAAAGCTTGCATATATTTAAAAATTAAAAGTAACTATGTTTTTTGAAATAATTTGACTTATAACGGATGATGTACTTAACACAAGACATACTTAAGTTATTTCAAAGATTATAGTTCTGAATATATTTTTCTTACATAATTTTAAGTAGTAAAAAATTAATGTTTTTGGATGAGTAATTAATGAATTATAAGTATTCACAGTTATAGTTGAATGGAATAGAGTAGTAGAGAGGTACCCACAACAAATCTTGGTTACATACTTATAAGTTAAAAATTATAAGTAATAAACTACTTCTCCAAAATTTGATTTTAATAGATTGAAATACTCTGAAAAATATTCTGCTTCAAAATATAAATTAAAAAATATACTCTGTCATTCAAAAGAGTTAAAAACTAAAAAAATTATAATGATAATAAGATTAGGAAATACTAATTTTTTCTTCTAAAAATGTAGTTTTTAATGACTTCATATTTTTTTAAATATATATTTTCAAAAACATTAGTGTTCTCTGAAATAATGAGTGTTTTTTGTTCAATGAATTACTCTATATATTATCTATTAATTATTACATAGAATTTTGTTTTCTACTAATTTTAAGCAATTTGACTATATTTTAGATTTTGAGTTTTGGATGATTTTTATTTCTAAGAGAAACAAAAATGTTAAATAATGATTTTTATCTTTGTAATTTGTGTGTATATTTTATTGACAGAAAAATTATATTAGATAAATTATAAGCCTAAAATTTTAAATGTATTATCATAATTCAAATTTAATACTTTAGTGGTGCTTGGAACCATGGACTAAGATATTATATATATTTGGAAGTTGGAACCCAATCAATGTTTATCAGAACTTTTTTAAAAGATTATGAGGATAAGAAATTCTTAATTATTTATATTAAAAAGTTTGTGAGATATTTTGTATTTCATAGTTTACAACACTTTCCAATCTAATATCTCTTATCAGTTATCAGCATATTAATATTGATGTGTTGTTATTTGTGGTTTGTTGCCTTGTTTCAATTTGTTTATCTTTATCTGTATTATTTAACATTTTAAATTTAACAAATTTTGAATATAGCTTAACTAGATGTAATAGATGTTTTCTTATCGTGTTTTTTAGCACCTCTAAGATGCATTTAATTTATGATAATTCATCTATTAATTTCTTTTTATTATGTAAACAAGTTAAAACTCTTTTAAACATTTGTATTTGCCACACGTTACAATTATTAAATGAATAAATTCAAAATTTGTATTAAATTTAAACATTTTATGACCATGTCGTTTCGTTTTAAAACTATATTTAATTCTAGCCTTTTAATACTACCATATTTTATGTTCTCAATTGCAATTACATTTTACCAAAGATCGTTTTTACAAGTATGAACAGCTGTTACTTAAGTTTTTTTTTTATAAAAATTATAAAGTTCCATTTTTATTTTTATTTTAAATAAAATGTATACATTTTTTGTTTATAGATTTTCCATTTCCCCCTGCTTGTTGTTTCATGTCACTTGGTTTTAAAATTTCTTGCTTCAATAATTTTTCGGTACTTATATCATACAATTATGAGAATTCCTATTGTACAATTATCTTGGGACAGTAAAGTTTCAAAAATTGCACCAATTGGAATTTCAAGCGGTATAGATGTTGGATTTTCAAATTGGGGCCTAGAACTTGTTAATGTTTCATTGTATGTATTATTAATTTTAAATATTTTCTCATTTATTTATCAATATATTACAAATATTATATTACTGTTTTAGATACACTATGACAAAGTCAACAGCTATCATTTTTGTGTTAGTTAATGCTTTGATTTTACGTCTAGAGAAAGCAGTAAGTTCAAAAAATAATAATAATACTTCATGAGTATTTTTAAATATATTTTTTTTTTCATTTATAGTCAGTGGTACTTTTCATTATTGTATTTTCAATTTCTGGAGGATTATTTTTGTTCACATTCAAAACCACAGATTTTAGTACATTAGGATTTATTTTATTACTGACTGCATCATTTGCCAGGTAAATATGGTAATTGTTTATGTATTAGAAATGAGTATATCTGTTCTTATAATGTTTAATTTATTATACATATAAAATTCAGCTTAAATACATTGTGGTTTTAGTTAGTTAATAAATAATTATTTGACGCTATACTAGATATTACTATTATATGTGCTATTATAAACAATTAATTGATTGATATCTTAATTTGAATACATATGTTGTATTTATTACTTGTCTTATTAGTATGAAGTATGTGTATACTAAAATGTAAAAACATGAATTAAAAAAAATAAAATTTCAGTTTCTTTCTTAAATTCAACAGAACCAGATAATAAATAAGTACTTTTAATATAAATGGATTATATTAATAACTTTCAACAGATGTATTGAAAACATCTATATAATTGGGATTTAAATATTATCTATTTATTCAAATATTATATCTAAACAAATTTAATTTATTTTAAAAACATATGTTATGTATACACCATTAAGGTAGTAAATTAATAATGATATTCTATAATAATAAGTGTTTAATCAAAATGTGTTTTCTTTAGCTGTAAGAATATGTGTAATGCTTTTCATATGTCTAATATATTAAATATTGCAGTGGTTTTCGATGGACATTATCACAATTTGTTATGCAGAAAGCAGATATGGGTATGAAAAGTCCTGTTGATATGATGTATTTTAGTCAACCCTGGATGTTTATTACAATATTTCCAATTTCATTATTTTTAGAAGGTGAATATATTTATCACTTAAAATTATAAAAAGTTATATTTTAAAATTTTAACTTTTGGCATAGTTTAACATTGTAAAAACTTAAAAATAATGAACTTAATATATATTTATAGTTATATAATAGTTGTATAATTTCTAATTAATAATTGGAAATACCGTTAAGTGCTAGTTAATGATACTATATAATATAATTATATTATATTGGGTCTTTAATAATTGGGTTTTTTTTTTTTTTTTAATTTAAATATCTAGTATTACATAATTGTTTAATTGTGTACAATTTTCTTTTTGTTCTTTTAATACCATTAGTATAAAGATAAAAATATAGTTGATTTGAACCATAATGAAAGTTTTAATTGATTTTAAAAATGGTTGTTAATTTAAATGCAAATATAGTAGAATGTCTTATCCACAATAATTAGGATCGAGAAGGGTGCAGATAATCAAATAAGCATTAAAAATAAAGTTAAAAACTAATTTACTGTGTACGTACCTATAATTTGTTACATTAGAGCAGCGGTTCCCAAACTTATGACCATGGCACCCTTGAAAAATAATTTGTGTTTCGTGCAACCCCCTTTTTTTAAATAATTTAAAATAATAATTTTTAATAATATAAATAATCCAAATATATAAATATATATCTAATATTTTGTATAAATTAGTATTATTAATAAAAATTGTCTTTTCAATAGTAGTATTTCTTTATTTTTTTTAATTGTTTTCTTAATTGTTGTATTATGTTCCAGGGCATGATTTTTGGAATTGGTGGATTAATAATGAAAACATTGAATGTTATAAAATGATTATACGTATGTTAATTGGATCATGCCTTGCTTTTGGACTTGAAGTATCAGAATATTTTGCTGTGTATAAAACATCAAGCATTACATTAAGTGTAGTTGGTATTATCAAGGTTAGTATAACTTATTCTGTTTTCCCGGGTTTGCGTCAAATTTAATATATTTTTTTAATTGAATGTTTTATCATTAGGAAATTTGTATTTTGATATTGGCTGTGGAATGGAATGGTGACAAATTGACTACCATGAAGTACTTAGGTTTAGCAATGTGCATGATAGGTGTTATTGGACATGTATGGCAAAAGTTTTCCAGATCAATTGAAAATCGATATGGTATTATTGACAATGAAGATAATAAACATTTAACGTTACCAGATAGTGATTCTGATGATTCAGATGATTCCAATAGTTCGACTGAAGTGCTTTTTGATATATTAAACCGGAGACGTTCTTAAATAATGTTGATATGCTATATGTTTAAAAGGCTGTGAACTTTTTTTTTTAAACTGAATACATTTCCATTTTTAAAAATTCAACATTGTTTAATATCTACTAACTTAATTGTTTAAATAACTGTGATATATACCACAATTGTATTTATTATTTGTTTATTTAGTATTTAAAATCACACTCGCTTAAATTTTAATTTACTCGTTAATGCAAATTATTTTTGAAACCAAAAACTTTTTTAAGTTTATTTCATTCATTATTTATTAACATGAACTAAACAAAAAAAAATATATATGTACATATTGTGTACATGTATAAATTTATTGTTGTTTGAATTATCATTATTAACTTTATGAAAAGTTTAAGCGAAATATTGGTTGTGTTTATAGAATTGTACCATAAATTATTAAAATAGTATATAATCAAATATTATTTATAAATTTTATTATTGTTGGCATTACAAAAATAAACATATTATGTTGTTTTCAGTATTTTGTGAACACTATAAATTAAGATATTATTTATGAAACTATTTATGTATCGTTGTATTGAGCATAAATATGCATTATATTTTTGTACTTTTATTTGTATCAGTGCTTTTAAAATTAAAAAATGTGCTTTTTGTTTAATACATGATAATTATGTGCAGTGATTTAATACATGTATAATAATAAAAGAAAAACATAATTCAGTAATTATAAATAATATTTTCAAGTACTTAAATGATTATTGATCATGTTTCGAGATCAAAATTTAACAAAAAAGAGAAAATGTTTAAATTTAATTATACATATATGTACAATTTATATAAAAATTCACCTTAAATATAAAGATGTAATTATGATTCTTACAGACTATAGTGATAATTATTAACATTTAACATCAAAATGGATTGAAAAAAATATAAGTTGAATGATATGTCAAACAAATTATCAAAACTCTATTATACCTAATCAGTTCAAAATATAAATAGAAAAAATCAATAAAAAAAAATAAAATGAAAATGACAATATTATGCAGATATAAATAATATAAACTCAACATTGTCTTCACTTGACTAGCACATGTGTAGATTGAACGTCGTTTGGACGCGGGTATTATAATACATATTATCATATCATAGGTGATCTACGATAATATTATTAAACAGACACCGGACGTCCGACTCTCATTTCGCTCTCAGCGATCGCCATCCATTGATTGCGGCTCGTGTCGAACCACGTTAGCCCAAAGTTGTACTTGCCGTTGAGGTTGGCGTGCTGACACCGTGAATACCACCAGCCGCCCTCGTAGTTGGCCGCGCAGTTTGCAGTGCTGTCGTCTTGGTCACGGTCCGCCGTGCTGAACCGGTGGCCGTTTTGGAAGGACAGAGCGTCGGTGGCGTTGCCACGATAACCGGAAATGTCCAGCCGATAACCGTCGGTGGCGTTCGATATCGCAAAGTTCGAGTAATCCGCCCGCCAATTGTTGCCGTATATGTCAGTGATCTGAACGCGCAGTGAAGACGCGTTGTCCGCCGTCAGCCGATGGATGGCGTCGTTGCCCAGCCAAAAATCGCCTGTAAACCACAGTTTATATTATAGGACAATATAAGTGTATATAATAGCGATATAGAAATAATGTGTCTATGTTATTATTGAGTTCACGTCAAAATAGAAGAAATAATTATGTTATTGACTGAATGACACATAAGTACAATAGTTGGATGTAGAGAGTTTTCTCTTAAAAACCTTAGCTAGTAACCTTAGCTTTCCCTGAATAAAATGTATGATTAACATTTTTACATAAAATTTCATTAATTTCTATACTCTGTTTAAAAACGAATATTTTTATAAACTATCTACTCTGCTGTGTTATACTAAATAGGTAACCATACAGTGAAAAACGATTATGAGGGCTTATGACAACAAATTTTTTTTGTAAAGTAAAATAGATATAAACTATTTCTATTTACTATTGTAAATTAGATATACCTAAATAATTCAAATGTTAGAAATTAGAATAGATTATTTTTTTCGAATAAACAGTTATACATTTTAATTCTATATTATCATGTGAATTCATAGACTGTTGTTGAGTATGGTGCAATAAATGGATGAGGATAGTTTATTTTTTAGTACCGAATCGTTTATACCATTGACTGTGGGTCACGCCACTGAATTATAGGTAACGTTTAAAGAAAAGATCCATGTCGTGACTATTATAGGTACCTAACTATAATTTTAACTATTTTCTATTTAAACGCAGGATATAAGCATGAGTGATGTGCCACTAAAACAGTAAACACCCAATTACGTAAAAGGGATGAGTGAATACAAAATTATTTAAAATAAGATATGGTGCACTTTTAACATATTATTTTTGTTTGTATAAACCATTTAAACATTTGTGTATGATAAAAGTGAACTAATTTTATATTTTTAGTTTATAAAAAAAAAAACTAAGGTATAGGTACTGAAAATAATTGCTTATTTATTGTTTGTTTTTTTTAATTAAAAAGTTTGACATATAAACGTTAATTTTATTTTGACCTCACGATTTACTCTGTACTCATACATAATACCTAACCATAACCCACATAATACCCATATTTAATATATTAAAATATTGTAGGTAAGTTACTAAATTGTAATAATAGGTACCTATGTTAGGAATTTCTGTAACAATACATTTTAAACTGCGCATCAGTATACCTATTCAGTAAATCCTTGAAAAATACCGTTATCTGTAGGTATTCTTTATTATCTGGTTTTTGAAAGGGTATAGTAATGGTTTGGTTTTGTAGATCTGTGGGGTGTCAGCTATAAAAATTATTCACGAATAAATACATTTTGAACATTGTGCTCGACCTTGTAGAATCTAAGGGAGTTATGTTCCTACATGATGTATACATTTAAATGTTCTCAGTTATCCGAATATTATTTTCAAATCAGATGTATAGGTGATTTTAATATTATTTAACACCAATACGAAGTTATACGTATTAATTTTATTTAGAAATTAATTCAAATATTACTCAGTATAAATATTTTGATATATTTACTTACCATATAAGTTTCCAAATCCTTTGGCATACTCGTTCCAATTGTTATTGAATTTAAGATGATCATTGGTCCTTTTTTGAACCGTGATCCAGGACATACCATCTGATACATCGCATTGAACAAGCAAGGGGTTTTTTCCATCAGGTGCTATTACGTACGTTCCGGGTGATTTAATTTTAGAACAATCTATAACAAATTTAATTATATATTTCAATTTAATAACTACTGAGTAAACCTATAAGCTATATTTTTAAATTGGTAAATAGGTATTTTTTTTAAATGTATATGTTATGCATAAAATAAACTTTACTTTTTGTAAAATGTATATACATAGGTACTGTATTTTATTATATATATCTAAATTGGCTAAATTAATATATTAGGTAGGTGACTATATAAAACTTTTAATGATAAAAATTACATCCATATTTTATGTTCTTACTTCTTATAATATATCTATCTAAAAAATAATATTAATTTATGTAATGATGGATAAATAAAATAATGTATTATATTTTTACGATTTAAATATTTTTATAAAATCTCAAACGTTTACTAAAACAACTTATTTTGAATATAAAATATAGAAACCGTTATGAAACGTGGTATATCTATACATTATTTCTGCGTTTATTAAAAAATCATAATATTCATGTAAGAATATAAATCAGACATTTAGTGGAAGTGTACGAAAAACAAAAAATTATATAATACCTAAAATATAATATTATAATATAATACATAGCATGTACCTACTATGTAGGTATATATTTAGCTACAACACATAAATAATATTTTATGTATTATATTTGGATATTCCTTAAACGTGTAACTCAAGCTAATAGTTATACATTTATGGAAATACTGTCTAGATAATTAAGTAAATTTCATAATTTTTATTCAGATGAAGGTACACATGTAATGGAATAATGGATGTACTTTTAGTCATACCAGTAGCTATACCCAGTAATTAGTTAATAGTATTATACCTATGTGGCTACGTGTTCTTATTTTACTACACGACGCGCATATATAAACATGGAAAACGGAAACAATGCAATAGTAACCGGATGAATATGAATAAAAAAAAAAAACCACCTGCAGTCATATTCGATATGGTTAACCGATAAAAATAATTAACTAGTAAATACTTCTATATTGCTGCAGGGTAACACAAGCAACCCTATTTATAGTTTACGCTTCAAGAATTTTTCAACGGACTTTTTCGATTTCAACTCCAGTTAAAATAACTTTACACGTGTCTTCTATCATAACCCTTTTATAATATGTTATATATCAAATATAACATGTAAAACACTTAGACACAAGTGTATAGTATACATATAGCCATATTATAGGAACGTATTATTCTAACTTCTAGGTAAAAATATATCTACAGTCTAATTTAATTCGATGAGTGTATTTTGTTTTATGATTGTACTGCAGGTGGTGGACGTAATAATGTTAAGATGTAATAGACATATATACAACATAAACTATATTATACATACTACGCTCGCGTTTAACATTTTTACCATTTTATACCCTTGTGATATTTTATACAACTATTATTGTAGATGAATAAAACATTTTTTTTTTTTTTTTTAAATAAATTAAAGTGAAAATAATTGCACATATTTAAATGCTAATAATACGATATTTATAATTATACACGCACTGACAAATGTGGGATAGTTCTCACATACCTTTGGGAAGTCCGTCGACAATTCTTTCGAATGAATTTTGCAATGTGGCCAATTCGTCGATTACATATGTGCATTCCGTGCAATTTTCTTTCATTATCTAAAAATGAAAACAATTGTTCTATTAGATTGAAATCAATTTTATAAATATTTTCATACACAAGCAGTATAAAATATGCAAAAATATGTTAATTAGCTATTAGCGGTGGTTACGATGTGGTTAATCCTAAGCGACCTAAGCACATAAATAGTTTTAAACAAATTAATGGTTATTGATATTTTACGATCTAGAATAATATTAAATTAATAAATAATAACTGACAAACTATGTAACTGAGTAAATATTTAAAAAATACGTTTTTTATTAATCACTTTTTAACTAAAAAAGATTTTATTTTTCCGGATTTTAAAATACCTAATAAATAATAATAGGTACGATAGGTAGATTATAATTTATTTAGGTAACATCGTCAAATATTATTTTATATGAAAAAAATGTTTTATTTTCCCATGTATATATATATATATATATATATATAGCCTATGTCCTATATACTATTTAGCACCTAGGACATTTTTTAAGTATTACAATAAAATCCAAAAAACCAGATTTTGAATAATTGCATTATTGAATAAAAAATAGAGGCATGCCTGGTAAATCATGTTGCATAAATCTTTCTACGCAGCATGGGGGTAAGAAACTCTTTATACTCTTATTTGGCGGAAAAATGTATAACAAGGAATCATGATAATATCACAACGAGCGTACAACTATTTTACTTGTCTATCGTACACTCGATTTAGTCGTGTACAAATATTAAAAATGTATATTTTTTTTAACCTTTTGTTTTAACAGGTTTTTCCTAATAATATTCTCGAGATAATAATTTAAAAAAAAAACGAATTTTGGCGGAATGCGTATTATATATATGTCACTCGAGTGCTCGCAACTTCCGTTTTATTGAATTTTGCATATTGTACCAACATTTGTACGTATATTTCATTGTTTTAATTTTGTACGTTCCACAAATACGGCTGTACTAATGGTTGTCCTATTCGAATATTATTGTGCAACCTTATTTTTTTTTATCATTCAAGTACGTGCATATTATAATAACGTTCATAATTCACTATACATGTTATTTATTATAGGCGCACTATTTAATACGTGCGTGCGTACTTTACAATGAGTGTATTACAAGGAGCCGGTTCGTCCGACATATGGAATTGGGCAGGTGTGAGTAGCACCTGACCACCGCCGCGCCGCCGCCGACTGTGACCTCGTGCTCACGTTGGGACGAGACGAATATTATGGTAAAAACACTAACCACCTGCCGCCGCCGGGTAGCGTGTGCGTCGCTCCGGGGGCCCCTATACATTATTATCATCCGTGTTACAATAATACTATAGCGATCTATGAAACCACCGCAGATGACGATGGACCAGTTTTTTGTTGACCAGCATGAAAATTCAGCGAATTGCGTACGGGTGCAAACGTCGACATAATATTATAATTTATAAACATAATATATGGGCAAACAATGTCGCAACTTTTTAGAAATTGTTTTTTTTTTTTATATAAATAAAAACTGTAAGATATACTGAAAAATTAAAAAAATAACTGCTCAATACACTGCAGCGATTTTAGGGTATATAATATTATAGGTACATTTTTTCCTCAGTTTTTAATCGACGACGTCGCGGGAACAGCTTTCGCATTACCTACTATAGTCTACTACTATTATAGTATAAGAGTATACAATATACATCTACCATAACAATATAACATCTATTATTGCAAGGCCTGCTGTTTATTAATTGTAAGTGGGTATATACTGTATAGCCGTGGTAAAGCCGATAAAGGTATAAACGCCGATATATTATTCATAATAAGTAGTAATTATTGTCACATGCAGTATATAGGTACTTACATGATGGGCGGTGACCGTTTTCCCGGTTTGTTTTTCATTGTCATGCTTGGTCATTTTTCTTTGTATTGCCGACATCCCTTCACCCAGGGCCTTTGTGGTTAACATTTGGTTGTTCTGAAAACATAATCATTGCGAACTTACAATAAAATCGATGAAAGCAATCAGCATACATGTACAGTGTACATATAAAGCGCGTGATAAGGTTCAGGTGTTAATTCATTAGTATTATAAAAGTTTGAAATATTTTTTATTAGTTAGACTTTATTCTGAATCTTGAATAATTCTTATAAACATAATCAAAGCAATAATATATTAAATTTATTTCTATTGGTTTGTTTATATAAGCTTTATTTTTTAGTTAGTCATAAATTAATAAAATATGTGTGAACATAAAAATATGCTTTTGGGAATTTCGCGATATATTATAATAATACGATTTACATAACAAATAGTATTATACTATACTGCCAGACTCACCTGATCTTCCTTAATGATGGCCACTGACGCGTTTATCCGAGCCACGGTGAATTCGATTTTCGATATTTCCTTGCGGACTTCTGGTAGACACGAGTCCACCCGATCGTCGAGGTTTTCCACGCTCTCCAGCAGCTCCAGCAAAGATCCGTGAAGTCGGTCCTGCGTGGCTTCCTGGCGCGTGGCGTTAAATGCCAACGCTTCTTTGGTGGCGTTAAGATCGGCCTCCAGCCGGGACAGCCGATTTTCCCGTTCCACAGCAGTGCTCTCCCTGTACAGCACGCCTTTCATGCGTTTCTCTAGACGGGCCATCCGGTGAGCCAGGTACTTGCGCGACGACTCCAGTTGCTCCAGTTCCTGTGCTTCCCGATCCGTCACCACAGTGGTGATGACGTTCGACCTCAGACGCTCAACGTCATTGTTATTGTCGTTAGCGTCAAACGCCACTCGCTGCATTCGAAAAAATAACAAACACCGGTATTATATACGTGTATACACTTACTGCATAATACATGTAGTTAAAAATAGTAAGCTGCGGTGTTTGAGTGTCGAGTAAGTTGGGAAGAATTATTACTTAATAAAAAAAACACCCTGATCAGTTTTATATTAAAGGGATTTTTTGTACTTAATATACCTACTAAACATAGTTACTTTGTATAACTTTAAAAGAGTTAGAGAATATGAGAAGTATAATTATATATTGAAATACGTGTTATTTTTATTCAATCATGAATATTAATAATAATTCCTATAACATAAACATATCAGTATTTTGTGTGAACACTATGTACAAATATATACATTTTTAATTTTAATATAAGATTGGTAAACATTTAGTATTTTACTGAATAATATAATTTTATTGTATGTAAGTACTTTTAAAATTTGTTAACCAACGTTACACCTTATAAATAATAATTTATTATAGAATTATTTTAGTAAAAAATTGACCCAATCGCCAAAATGAGTAAATTACGTTACGTTATACCTACTACCCAAAATTACAGAAACAGGTGCACATGTATAATAAAAGAAACGAGAAATACATAGTTTTCATTTTAGGTTTATATATATATAAAAACTCTAATGTATAAATGCTATATGTAAGTAATAAGTATACAAACACTCACTTTATAGACATTGTTGTACGCTGTTTGTACGTCGTTTTCGTTGTTTTTCTGAAAAACGAATACAATAATAATTATAAACGTGACTCTATGTTTTTTCTTGTTGCCGCGGTCGCTTTTGATATATATATATATATATATATATATATATAGGTATATAAAATTATAATAGACAGGTACGCAGTTAGGCAGTATATGCGCTCGTTTTGATCCTTACCATTAAAAAATAAAAAAAATCACCGAAAACGCCATTTGGTCAATGCGGGAACAGATATACTCTGTCTGTGGCAGCAGACGTGCACCTACGTTAGCCATATGGTTTGATAGTAATTATTATTATCTCTAAGATACAATTGGTCCCTTTTTTGTTGTATTTGTTGTTGTTTATGTTGTTATATTTGTTGTTAAATATATTTCGATGTATTCTAACGTTTGAAATTGCAGTTGCTATATGCGTTGCGTATAAAGTGTAAATGTTTTATTTTTGTATTTGATTGCAAAGAGCATGAATACATTATATACTTATGTACTAGTGTACTACGTACATAGTTGACATAGCATAGTATAGGGATTTTAATAGGCATCGGTGTTATAAATGTATAATAATAATATTTACCAACTGCCTGCAGTTTTCTTTAATTATTTGTAAATAACAAAATGGTCTATCTTCCAATAATTTTACATTAGCGATTTGAATATATATATATTTTTTATTATTTATACCTAAGTGGCTACGTAAACGAAATTACGAAATGAACTCATTTCTACTCGATTGCTTCCTATAATATATATAAATATAAAAAATAATTACTAATTTTACTCACTTTATCGATTGTGTTTTTATGATTAGCCATGGTGTTAATCTTTTTCTCCAATTCGGAATGTTTAATCGATATTTCTTCGACATTCTTCTTAACTGACAGTAATTCTCCTTGCATTGTTTGCAAGTCTTTTCGGTCGGAATCCAAGTCATTTCTTAGTGCTTGAAGATCGTTTTGTATGGCTACAGTCTTGTGAATCTGTGCCGTTTCATTGATGGCTGACCACACCGCTTGCATTTCTGATCTCAAACCACCTATCACTTCCTTTAGCCAGCCTACGGCCACTTTATCGCGGATCCCGTCGTTGCCAGAATGAGCCATCCTCGAATGTTCATCCCTAATATAAAGACAATCACATTATGTATGATATACAATTTTAATTCATATAATTATATTAAGTTTTAACGGCCATACGATTATCAATTATCCGTATAGAAATGTATAATATTAAAATAAGAAGTTGTGTTACGGAATTGTTAAAATTGTTTTTTTTTTTTAACGTAATGGTCGTAATTATACTGCGAAAAGCCTATGAATATATTACATTAATTTTAATCATCGAGGATAATATTATTATGAATTTATGTATATTTATTTTAACTGAGTATAACCCCAAAACGAGTGTTATACTTTGTGTAACTAGTTTAACAATTAAAAATAAACACGCCAATGTGTGAACATCCGCATATACGATGTATAATTTTACTCCTTATTTCATTTTTCATTCTATGTAAATATCCAAAATGTTATGTTAAATATATACATAAAAAAACAATAGTCTAAATAAATAACTCTCATATTTAACAAGAAATGTTGTAACTTGTAAACAATACAGTAATTAATTTATTTGATTACATGACATCTAGTTGAAAAATGATATATTATTAACAATTACAACCTAAACTAAATATTTGTCAAGTAACTAATAAATACCTGCTTATTATTTTATCTTTTTGAATTACGATTCCTAGACCTATACCGACTGTACTTTAAGGTAATTCAGCAAGGATATTAATAAATAAGGGTACCTAGTAGGTATATTCGTTTAAATGCGTATTACTTTGTTTAAATTTGCTAAAATATGATGTGTATAAACACGTTCAATTACTAATTGTCATACTAGGTACTAAGTATCTATATTTATTATGCGTAATAATGTTGATAGTTATCACTGATCATTACGTATTCATACATATTATTCTCAATAAATGTTTATTTAGCCGTTCTGTAAATTATTGGTAAACAATTTAATAATATGATATAGTATAAAAAATGTAACTTGTAATTATTTCAAGACTATATATAAATTTGAATCTCGTAATAATCAGACGACATTCAAAAACAGATAAACAATATTGGGTAAATATTTAAAACCATTTGTATAACAGTAATGTGTACGTATTGGTGGATACATGATAATCAAATTTTATTTATTTAATAAATCATTATGATCAACTACTTCAATATGATTAGTACAGTTGGTTGATACTTGATAATAATATAAATAATATACAAAGTTATGTTTAAGAAATTATTATAATATATGTCATACAAATTTAGTTATAATACCTATATTTGTTATTCTAATTTCTAGTATATTAAATTGTATTTAAACCTCTTATATACTAAAAATTAGAAACTGATACTATATATGTAATAAATTATGGATGTTACATTATGTATCTAAAGTATTTGCGAACTTGCGATGTCTATAGCTGACAATACAAATTTAGACTTTATAAAATCGTTGAATAATTTAATTCAATTTTTGGTATCTAAACCTATTAGTAGGAATGTAGGATATCATTTAAAATAAATATATAACATTGTGCAATTTTATTTGCACGTGAAACTTATATCATTATATTTTTTCGATTTTTTAACTCTGATACATCCAAAACAGAGAGATTGCCATATGCGTAATATCTTAATTTTCAAAACCAACACTATTTGACACATTGTAAATAACTCGTTGCGTTTGCCAGTTAGTTATTTCTAAAAATACGATGACTCCAGGCACGTGGAATTGTGTAACGATTTTAACGTTTTAGTTTAACATTTAATCCACACTATTATTTGGTTCTATAAACTTGTATTTTACCGGGACTGTCTTCAAGATCACTGCAATTTGTGTTTTGAAATTAATAAAGGTAATTAGTATTTTTATTACTTTTTACGATGTTTTGAATTTATAATAACTGTTCAATATTAATTTTAAAATTAATTTTATATGATTATATTATGTTGTATGAAAGTTTTATCTTATTATTCTGCGTATAATACTACTGTTTAATAAAAAAAAAAAAAACAAAAATTTAATTTATTTTTATGAAATTGTCTATACCGATCAGTATCAAAACACTTAAGTTTTTTGTAATATATGGTAATTATTTTTTTTTTACGTAAATCTTTAGAGTAAAAATTTTAGTCAATATTTTGATGGAATTGATAAATATAGATTAAATTTATATTTATATGGCTATTAATAAAATACTTGTTACTTTACACAATTATAAACTATATACAAAAATAAAAATTGTACAAGATCTATATACGCTTATAATTTTCATGGAAGCATGTAATTAAGTACTAAATTAATTTAAAAAAAATGTAATAGGTAGGTAGGGTACCTGGTTGTATAAAAAATTATTATAAAAATTAAAAAATATTATAAAAAGCTAATAATGGTTCCTTAAACATGATATCTTAGAAGATCATGATTACTGATTAGACTATTACATTTTAGTGAACCGTTTAATTAATACATTTTTGATGTAATTTATCATGAGTGAATTAAAGTATTTTAATGCTTTTGCTATCTGCTTTCAATGGGGGTACTACATTAGTATATTAGTATATTACTATATATAATTATTAATTTTTTTTTTTTTTGTATAAATCATAATATTATTAAATTATTAAGTAAGTAGTATATAGTTTTAATAATCGTATTCTGTAATTACCTATTTAATATATATATATATATATTTAATAGTATTTAATTATGGGCAATGTTATCTATTCCATAGTTATGATTTACATTGATAAATTGTATTATGAACTCGGCTTATTGGTTACCTACTTTAATTTACGTTAAAATTTTTTTTGAAATTTAAAACTTGTTGTGGTCTTGTTTTACTTTGTAATTTATAATTGAATTGAAAAAGTAATTTTTAATAGGCAAAGACTAAATAATATTCATTAATATACCAGTGTATAATATATATTATTATACGTTGATAAATTTTAATATTAGGTATACCTTTCAAATAGATGGTTTATCACTAAAATAGTAGAATGTAGATGCATTACCTATATATTATATCGAATAATATTATAGATATTTGAGAATTATCTGGTAACGGTTTCAAAACATAATATTATATATTCACCTGATTAATTGAATTTCTTCTTTCAACGCATCGAGGTCTGTGCTTCCTTTCAGAGATTCGTAAAGTGATTTTTCTAACTGCTGGTAATCCTGTTGTCTTTTTTCCATCAGCAAGTTCAGTTGATTTTTTATCGTCCTCAAGTCGTCTGTATCGAGGTCCGCCTGAGCCTCGACGGGACCCGTAAACATACACATAGCAACAGTTATTATCAAGAACAGAAACATGATTGTAGTCTTGCTTGAACACTTCGTTTCAAACTGAACACGGTTAACTAGTCGGTTCAGGCATCAGGCCTGTCCCTGTACCCCGGCCAGGAGCAGATGGTGCATGGCTCGTGTTCAGTTTGCGCATGCGTACATCGAATCCGGTTTTTTCACTTTAACGTGTTCTTATACACTGTAATATAACATTGCAGAAACACGAGTGCGGTAAAAACGAAATTTATGCTTAGAAAAAAATTAAAAGGATTGTTATTAAAGTGGTTATTTATTCGGACACTCTATTATATCAACGTTTGATCGATAAAAAAATCCAGTTATGCAGGTGTTCAACGAGCTTAGGCACGTGGATCAGTTGATTCTCTGAATTAAATATGTACCGGAGTTGCTCGCTAATTATTTATCATCGGATACTGCAGGAGTTAAATGCACTCTTAAACGTATTGCTAATGCACGTCGTGTTTGAATTATTTAATTTTTATTGGCAGGTATACTTATTTTATAGTTCTATATAATAAAGTGAAACTATATAAGAATAATAAGATGCATTATGTATAGACTTCATTGATGAGTTCGGTACCTAGCTTATTACACATTTTACTTCCGTAGGTAGGTATAGTTCTTTGTTTTCCATTGAAATACAACTTTTTGAAGCGTATAGGTATTGTTTCATAAACTGTAACATATATACTGTCTTGAATAGTTATATACTGATCATTTAGTCGTTACAATTATTGATCTCTTGTCGATAGAGTATAAGCTGTTATAAGTAATGTATACACTATACACATCGTTATTCAATTCGATTTATTAGACACTAAGCTCAACGACCATTGCATTATTATATTATAAATGTCTCATCTATAAAAACTTAATATAGACATTATAGTATAATTAATAAGGTTCATATTCTTACATTCATCACTGTATAAAATAATAACATAATTCAATTCTAATTTATACTGACCAATCGGCAATCACTAATAATTAAATGGATTTTAAAACCGGCTTATGACTTTTTCTTTCTTAGTCATTATTTCACATATTTTGAGCGTAAAGTCTTAAAAAGTTTGAAATAAAATAAAATTATGTGTAATTTGATGCGTCGTTGATACCATTTGTAAGTAAAATAAGCATATTACACATATATTATACAATTTTTAAGTCGATATAGGTTTTGAAAAAAATTTTGTTATATATGATGTATCCATCATAAGAAATTTAAATTTAATTTCTGTATGGTCGGAAAGAAATAAAGTAAGACTATCTGCGAATATAATAGGTAATAATATATATAATATAATATGTGTTTGACTTCAGTACGATATTTTATTAATTTTTATTAAAGTAATACATGACCCGATCACAGTAGGTACATTAATTTATTTAAATTTGTGTTTTTTTCTGAAATGAAAAATCGATATGATTTTGCACGTCTTATTTAAAAATAACACTGCAGTTAAGCCTTATAATTATTATTTTATTATGAGTCACCATAAAATATGACTAAAAAAATACAGTTTTTTCATTGAACGTATACTGAACTACCGAAGTGTTTCAAGAGTTACTAATAATTGTTTATATTACGTTAACATTAATAATAATCGGTTGATAAAATTATTTCTGTAAAAAATATTTAGAAAATAAACATAAAGTAAGTAGGTAGTGTGACAGATGACGTTTACATATTATTTTGTTTTTACAAATATCCAAACTGCTATATACATACACTTTATAATATATTGTATGAATAATATATATAGGTACGTAGTGTTTAATACCCATATTATATGTGATTAATTATTTTCCGATATACATGTAGGGAGAAACCGTCCGTTATAAAGTTAGGTTACGTGATTATTATTAATTAAAAGTTACATTTTATGTGATGTTTGCACCAATTTATTCATTTCAGTCCTCGAGGTTCAAGGATTTTATCACGAAGGTTATTGGATGCGATAAATCCATATGATCAGTGGGTTCGCATGATTATTGGGAGATGTTTATATTGTGACTTAATTATTTCGTTTATAGTGAGTAAGGTCGTGAGGAGGAACTAATAAAGTATCTTTATGCGGAGTGTTTCCATAAACACCTCATCATCACGTATTGTAATAAGGCGCCCAATAATATAATATATATATTAAAATGTAGAATATTGTGTAGTATAGTATATACCTAGGCGTTTGATTTTTTTTTATAACGCGGAGCGCCTATATATATATAATTATTATTGTTAAATATATTATACCTATTTTTTTATTATAATTTACTGCATTAATTAGATGATAATTTATAATTATTATGGCTAAAATAGGCTTAAAAAAATTTAAATTATTCTAATTAATAAGTGAAATATAAGATTATCTATATAATTTAAATGTCTCATGCTAAAGTTTGAATGACGAACGTCGTTTCACGTTTTGTCTTGATGTTTGACAAGTCGAAAATTTTTTTGTTTATCATGATACATATTATAATATAGTTTATAATAATTAATTATATTTTACAAATGACTATAAATATATGCGCCTTGAATAATAATAAATAACTAAATAATAAACCCTAGCTATTAAATATAATTTTATAAATTTATTCAACGTATATTCGAATATTTTACATTGTTATGACATAAATTTTGTGGTATTGTGATGTACCTACCTACCGCTGTTATCTGCATTTACAAAATATTTGTTTAATTTTTTTAAAACCATGCATCACTTTGAATTATAGTTTTGCTATGTCCACGTTTAATTTAACATTATTTTATACTTTTGTTATTAAAACGTATAAAAATGTATGATGCATATTGTATATTATTTATAACCGACGATGCATGTAAAATGGCTATTCCAGGATGTACATACCATAACATTAATTGTCTCGTGACCTCACACAGTTAGATGTATTGATAGTTACGTAGATATTCAGGTATGAGGATGGACAGGCTCCATTGCTCCTATATATCCAGTTGATTTTTTTCAAATTTAAATTTCCCTGTGTGCATAAAGATGATTTTAACATTTCAGAGATTGTATTTTTAAGTCTCAAATGTGACATTACATAACTACTACTATGTGATTTCCAATAGATGTTATAAAAAAAGTAATATAAAAATTTGTAATAACAAATAGAAATTATTATTTGACTGCTATTAATTCTATGAAATGCGCATATCTATAATAATAATCGAACGAAACATAATATAAAGAAAACTCTTATTAATATTTATTTTAAAAATATTATCCGTATAAATATATTAAAATATTATTTTATATGATACTATAACAGATTGCTAATATATACGGCCATACGGGTAGGCACAATAAAAAAAAAATACATTATTATGTCAAATTGTGTCTAATATTTGATTAAAATGTATACTGTAAAATCGCATGAAGTCTTCTCAAATTTCAAAACAAGTCTTAAATTAACTATTATAAAGCGATCGCAAGCTGCTGATATTTTTAAAATTATAGGTAAACGCGATATGCAGCTGCTTGGCTCGTGCCAGATGCAACTCACAGCTGGGATATCCCGAAAACGAAAACAACTGTCTCTTGGCGCTTATGTAGATAAAACACACCTGCTTACAACTCGCAAGGGACTATATCATAAACTTCTATGTATCCAGGCGTTTGCCCTAAAACGCAAAGCTAACTATATTATTAATAAAAACTCGCTTCGTGTACATAAAAGAAAAAAATAACACTTCATTTATTTTGATCCAGACAAATTTTATAAATAGCTATTATATAATTATTTTAAAAACCAAAACAGGAACATTTTACACAACAATTAAATACAACGTATTATAAAAATTACAAATATTTAAAAAATAAATAAATAATTATTATACTATGAATAAATTATAACCTATTGAGCTAGATATTGACGTATTCTAAACAAAAAAAAACAACGACTTTATAAATATTAATATAAATAATATTTTGGTCTAAAAAGAAACGCAGGCACAATAAGACATACATTTTATCATTGGGTAAATAAGTATAAGTACTGAATATACTCAATGATAATATTTTGTTTTAAAAATTAATTGGAATTAACTCTCAGTGTGGTTTAATCGTTTTGAATACCGTATGCGTAAGTCTTCTATGAACTCGTTCTTAAGAATCTTCAAACATCTAAAGTGTAGGTAACAAATCAATAAAAAAATTTTCAATTTAGTTTTTACTGTGGTTTTAACAGAATTATGCATTTTGGTTGATGTCAAGGTTAAGGTTAAAAAGTGAATACGAACCTTCTATATTGAGAAGACCCTCGAAATTTGGCAATATCGAAACTTGGCGCATGAGGCATATGAATTATAAACGCATTTGGAAGTACAATAAAAGTGTATCCTCGAGCCTCGAGTTCCATGATATGTGACACTTTATTCCAACCGAAACCGACAAATCTGGTATCATATTTTGGAACATCACTGCGTACCACTACATATGGTTCATAATCTGGTTCCCATGATACCTATACAAATTATTAATTAAAGCTTACGTAGTATAAAAAATATAATACCGTAGTGTTTGAAACAAATAAAATGTAAAGATATACAAATATACAAATACGTATACATATTATATTTGTAAGATTTTTTTTTTTAATTTCAAAAATTTTTATTGCACAATTTATTCATAAACGTTGAATGATAAGAGAATGTAATATTTGGAAAAGAAAAAAATGTACAAAAACGTGATTCACAAAATAAATAAACCCTACCAGAGAATGGATTTTGAATATTTATAAGTACATTTTAATTTGGAAAAATAATTTCTAATGTTATTTAGACGTTATACAGTTATTGTTTACTTTATACGGAACAGTAGATCCTTTCCATTTGGCGTAATTTGTTGCCGCATGCCCTTTTGGCCAAACGTGATACCTAAATGAGAATAAAGCTCCGTCGTCTAACATTCTTAGTATATCTGCTTTAGTTTGTGGAAATGCAGTTCGATATCTTTGAGTTTCAAAAGCAGGTACGACTAATGCCTATAATAGTTAAAAATTATAATTATTTTAATCAATCGCTTATACACGAAAAATTAATTATTAGATAATTATATTGCATAATGAAATTACCTTATCGGAAGACTTAATGTTCATTATAAAAATGTACTTTTTTAAATACGAGTATAGGCCACTCATTGACAAGAAATCGATGTCAGATAAGAATACATACGGTGTTACAACATTTTCCAAAGCAACATTCCGCAATAAATTTATAGGATAAAAGTCCTATAAAAATGTACATAGATATATTTTGATTAGATATAAAGTACGAATTTAATATTATTTCAGGTAGAAATGTTACCCCTTCTTTATAAACTACGTGGTATCCAATATTTTTACGATTCCTTAACACTTCCGAATTTTGAGCATAGCTCAAAAACTGTTGAGCTTCGGCATCAGACATATAAAGACTTAAGCTTATTGGACCTGGAAAAAAATACAAAATTAACTTTTATATATTTATACATACATAGTAAAATCGTAACAAATATAATATTACCATCCCAATACTCGCATAACATTTCAACCATTTGAAGTCTATCCATTGATAGTTGAGCAACAAGTGTAATGTCGCATTCGTCTGGCGATGACTGGTAATCAAAATCCAAAAAATATAAGTGAGTCCTTAGACTAGCCATGCCTGCTCTTCTGAACTCGTAACACAGATCATCTTCACTGATCTAAATAAAAATGTAGTTAAAATTATCAATTTTAAAGATTTTTATGTAAAATGATATTAAATGAAAGTGATGCTCAAAATTCGGCTAAAAATTATTTATTTTAAATAATATTCCCATCAAATCAACTAATAATAATTGCTAATATTTTTATAATATTATATATAAAACGATAGACTTAAACTTCCAATAGGTGCATATGCAGTTTTATAACATATGACCTATTGTAGTAATCTACTCGTATATATATATTCATGAGTATTTTGTATTATTATTTATTATGATATAGCAAAATTAATAATATGTTATTTAAAGTTAATTAGTGCCGTTATTTGGACAGTTGAGTATGTAAACGTCAAATGTTGGATATTGAAATGTACGTAATATATCATATATATTCTTATAAAATTACATTTCAAGATTTAAATTAAATTGTTGCAGTGCGCAATAATGTTATCTCGAAAAATGTATGTATTTCTAAAATATATAAATACATAATATACACAGCTGTAGAGAGCGCGACCGTCGTCGTCGCTGACAGCAACAACACCAACAACCACTGTCGCCTGAGAGTAAAGTACTAAGTAATGTGCGTCCCGAACGTGTAAGTGACTGGCGCTGTTATATTACTAAATTCGGTATCACATTAATATTTTATTATTTGTCGATTATGAGACGTTGTTTTTATTTCAAATAAATATTTATTATAAAGAGAATCCAATTATTGACTTATTCCGCTCAATAAGTTAACAATAATAACTAATAAGGTTATTATTTTAAATAACTACCTATATTTAGATTATATAGTGGTCAGTGAATATATTTGCAATTAAAATGTACTCATAAGAGTTATGAATTTATGATAGTTATTATGATTTTCTTATTAGGAATGTGACTATGAAATAAGCTGAACAACGATCACCAATAAATTAATTAAATATATAATTATTAGTTTGTATCATAATAATTCATCATATTATATCATCGTCATTCGTCCTGTATTTTTATTATTTTTCTAATCAGTTTATTATCTTTATATTTTGCATATTCGTACAATTTTAATATTTCAAAAGAATCGACTTACTTCTGGTACATCTTGAGTACTGGATGAATAATTACAACCAAAAAGTTCCCTTTGTAGCAAATTTCCATCGTATTCCAAGAATGTAAGATATAAATTTCGAAAAAATTCAACATGTTTGTTTTTTACTTTAAGTTTCTTCGGCGAATTCCAATGAATTATCTGAAATGCAAAGATATTTATTTAAAAGTAATTACATAACATAATTACGCATTATACTATATTATGATAACCAACAGTTGTTTTTTTTTATTAGTTTTAGTACGACCAGGACTGCTTAGGGCCACAAATAGTATAATACAATTAAATAATATGGATCACGTAGATATACACTATATAAAAGTCATAAATTAAATTATTACATAGTTTCGTAGATATAGATATAAAATAAAATATCCACTGAAAGACTGACAGGCTTATAAAACTAGAGGCTGAGGTGCCAATGGTGCCATGATACCATGGCGCCATGCCGCCATGTGTCCTTTTTGTACCTATAATATTATGTTTTTATGAATATTATTATTTATTAATAAACAAACAGCCTGCAACTACCGAGGCGATTCGGATACCACGTCTAAAATCTTAAAATAAGTACTGGAAAATATTAAGAAGTAAATATATATAAGATTTATATAATGTATATTTAATTAAGAATAAATTTAAAAAATGTTTTAATTAAAAGGTATCATTGTTACTCTGACATTAGTTTGATTGGTGATTAGACGATAATAAATATTAGTTACATTTCATATGAATTAGCACAAGTTTATATTTAGAAAAAAAATTTGTTAATTTTGTTTTTGCTTACTCTGTATACATTGTACATTGATAAAATTAATCCTGCAATAAGATACGAACCTTTAACTCGATAACTTCGGCGTAACACAGTTCACTCCTAGTGTTGTCACTGAGTTGGACATTCCATTGGCATGGCATGGGGTAAAGGAGTTCCGGTCGTTCTTTAATAATCGTGTTAAAAATGTCTTGATCAGCTAGACTGGTCCAGTAATGTGTCACTAGAGTTTTTACTGCCACCGATCTCCATAATCCGTTCCAGCCAATTAAACGTAATTTCCGTAAGTCCATTAGTATCACACCCGTGTTGTAACTATAAACGAACAAATATACGTTATTTTATTACACATATAATATTATTTAGAATAATATGTTAAAGTATTATGGTTTTATTTTTCGTATTCAATAGCTTACCCTCGTCCGAGCGCAGGCCATGGCTTATGTTTTTTCCACAGTTTGCCAAGATACCAATCGCTTTGATTCTCGACCAATCCTAACGCCTATAATATTTATAATATATTTATAAGTATTTTATGCATGTATAATATATAATCATTATGAGCATTTAAACGTGAATTTTACAAACGATTTTATTTTCTAATATTTATCTTGTTATTATAGTTCATTAGTATTCTATACATATAATTAAATAATCGATTCGGTACTTACTTGTTCTTTTTTGAAGCGTTTTAACATTGACCACAACTGAGCTATATCTGTTGCGAAAGTAATATCTGTATCCAAAACTAGGACTTGTTTCAATGTATCTGGAAATACCTGAGTTAAACATAGTTTCATCAAACCATAAACCCCAGAATAATGTTTATTGTTTATCCAAGAGACATCGGCTATAATTTTTTCAGCTGGATAAAACTCTATTTCCACTAAAAAAGGTCATATTTTGTTGAAATTTAATAAACATTTAAGTAACATTTTTCGTAATATTCAATAGGTTGAACTATAGGACTTACATTGAGGTATTTTCCAAGTATCAAACAAAGTTTTTAAAATTTTTCTTGATATAATATCCACGACAAAATGAAATCTCAGTGGGTTTTTACGATAAAATAGTATTGATTTGATTAGTGTTACTACTGAACGAGTAGAATTATAACCAGCACACACGATTCCAACTTCAATTACTTCGCATTTATCTACCGTGTCTGTAATCTAAAAATACGTTTTAAAAATTACTATAAGTTACTCAACTATTAATTAACAATTAATTTTAATTAAATTAATATTATAACTTATAAGTTTATAGTTATTACTTATTACATAATGATAATACATACCTTTTGAGAGGAGCAAGGAGCAGGAGTTTCTGGTAATAGCTGTGGTGAATCAGTAGGCGAAACCGGAAACAGTGACGTCTTCATTGCAGCTAATAAATGATTTTGTGTCATACTAAGCTGCCTTCTTAATAATCTCAGCTCTTTTTCCATTGCTTCTGACGTTGATTCATGTTTTTGAACTTCATAACTACTACTTTCCGCGTATGTTAAGGCTGGAACTAAAAATATATTGTGGGTTTTAATAATGATAATAATTAAGTCTTCGATTCCGTTTTTATACCTCGTTGGTTTAAAACAGCGTAATAGATGATTAACGATGCGAATAACGATCCCAGCAAAAAACTAGTCAGCCAGTGTCTAACCAGGGTGGTACCAAGGGCACACAAACCATTGCGCCCCCTTCGTCGAGCTATGATAGCCACAATAGAAAATTATTCTAAATTTTCTTTTATATGTATATTTATGTTGCTGTTATATATCTGTAATATTTTTAAATTATCAATTATCAATTTATAAATAAATTTTATTATTGGTAAATCATAAACATATACCTATATTATATAAATTATAAAGTGATTTAATTGTAATCTGTATAATAAAACAATCGTTATCTTAAAAAGTAAAAGAAAACTTTTTAAACTTATTTTAAATTATTATAAAACTATTTACATCTTAAAAAATATACAATCTGTAAGCTAATTTTACAATAAGAATAATATGTGCTGTAAAAGAATATAAGTACTTGGCATGAATGACTTAAGAAAAGGAGTAGTCCAGCGGTTACAGTTTATATCTGACTTAATTTGTTATATAATATATTATATATGTTGCATCCACTTGATGAAATTGTCCATTTCATGAAATGGATACTAAAATTTCATATCATGTAATTTTTTTCATCTCATGACCACCGACTTGGTGAATCAAAATATAACATTATAATTATATAATTATACCGCTTTGGTGAATAAATATGTTATTCCTAGACCTGCAGCTGTGATATTTACATAACAATATTGGATAATTGTAACTTTAAAATAGGTGCTAATTTATTGTAAGTTGGTGGTTCAAAATCAACTCATTGTAAAAAAAGATTTTAATGAGAGAAGTTTGCAAATTGACTTTATTGATTTTCAATCAGTTCCTGATGAAAAATTTAAATTAATATTAAATGTTCAGGACCTCAATACTAAATTTGTTTGTTTACGTCAATATATACCCGCTACTTCAGTAGCGTATCAATTACTCTTAATTTTTCATTTTGAACCCCTCAATTTTAACTACAGAAATATAATTATAAATTCCTGGTCGTAAAGATGTTTAGACATATTAGATTAAATAAGATAACGATTGTCATAAAATAGTAAATAAGTATAAAATGACAATGAATATATAATAATTGTAAATTATATTTTGTTTTACTAAATCTTACACATTTTAAAACAATTTATATATTTAATATAATATTGATAATAAATAATAATAATATAATATAATATAAACAATGTGATATATAGGATATGTATCATTATAACCAATGGCAGTATAAAGTTATATTTTGTTTCACCAAGTGAGTGGAAATTCTATTAAATATATATATAATATTTTACTTTTATCATTTTTAAAAATGTTTAAGACAACATATTTTTAATTTTATATTTCAAAGTAAAATATTTATTGAAAATTTTTATGAATAAGGATCAAATTTTAAATAAGTTAATCAGTTATTTTAAGTACCTAGGTATATTTAAAATTTTAATAGGCATATAAAGTCTTGTAATTCGGAGGCAGGGCTAAATGTTAATCTTCTAATTTAATATTCTAAATTTTAACTATTTATAACTTGTAACTTATAAACAATAAATTATGATTTTTTCCCGTATAAGGATTAACCCATTGCGATATCTTCTAGCTGAAGTAATAGAAGTATCATAATTTTGTTTTTTTATGAGACTCACAGAAACAATGACTTATATTTAGTTATTACTTAAATTAATTTAGTGTTTTAGTAAAAAATTTAAAAAAAATTATTTTTAATTTAATTATTTGAAAAAAAAATTGAAGATTGTCGTTTTGTAGAGTTTATTTTTATGAAAATTTTGACGTTTCAACATTTTATTTTCATTTATCTCACGATTTCTAATGTTTTATCTAGTTTCGAGAAAAATTGTGAATTATTTAATACCATTTAAGTGTTATCAAACATGTGCCCTCAGCATCGTGCCATTACAAGAACATTCTCAAAATTAAAAAAATATTAAAAATCACAATGCTAATGTTGAAACGTCAACATTTTTAGAAAAATAAACTACAAAATGGTTATTTTCGAGTTTTTTTGAATAAAAAATTATTTTTATAACTTTTTTACCAAAACATTCAATTAAATTAAAATATGAAATACTTGTAGTCCTTGTGCCTGTGAGTTTAAAAAAACAAACATAATTATGATATCTCCATTATTTCAAGAGATATTACAATGGGTAAATTCTTGTCGGACACTGTGTAGTGTATAATATCGTATATTTGCATTAGATTTAAGGAATACAAATTATAAATTTAAATATTTCATTTTATAAGAGTAGTTAAGAAAACATGCTATTACAAGGAATACATGAAATGTGAGAACTTAAATGAATATCATACGTTACAGTGGCGTAGCCAGGATTTTAAAATGGGGTGGGGGGGTAAACCCAAAATACTAAAAAAACATAGTCAACAATTAACAATAACTGCAGTTCATTTTTATATTAAGTTGATACAGCCGATGGGAGGGGGCATGTCCACTGCCCATTCACCCCATGGCTATACGCCACTGATACGTTTATATAATATTATTTACCTACATATTTATAGGTAATATTGGTTTTGAATGTTTTGATACCTATATATAAATTATATCTATATTTTATATTATTCACAAACTTGGTAATATACGTATGAATTTTTTATAACATTTTTATTTAAAAGTATATACAAAGCACATTTGCACATTTTAGTCGGTCTATTTTTATTATACTATAACATGTAGTCCTGTATAATAAAAATATTTAAAAATCAATGCAAATTGTTACTTATTTAGTTCCAACATAAATTATGATATGATGACTAAGTAAAAGTTTAAAATAACACGCAACGAATGAATCATAATATAAATACAATTTCTTCTCTATTATGGTTTACTCATTATTAAAGTAATTTAAAAAAAAAGTTGACTAGGTATATATATTATATATTATATAATCTTATAGTTCATAAACAATGCATATTCACTAATGATTTACCCAATAAAAAATATTTAGATAATAAAAAGCTAATGAAAACATTGTTTTTTTCTCTTTATAAAATACATTTTTGCTGCTTATTATTATAATTTACAATACAGCTCGTACAGCCCTTAAAACCGTATTATAGTTAGTAATACAGTTTTTCAGTACTAATAATAGCCACTAATAAAATGGGTATCTACTATTTTGACAATATAACTAAAAATAGTGATACATTTAATCATTTAAATAATACTTATTATTATATTATTTTAATATTTTGGAATTAACTACAAGACAGTTAGGGTAGTATAAACTAAACGAATGTGTGCCATGACTGCCATGGCACCCCACTCCAAGCACTCTTAGTTGCTAAAAGTGCTGTATATATTGTATATTATACAAAATTACTACACAGGCCATTACAGCTAAGATGAATCATGTGAGATGATGTGAGATGTGAGTTGAACACTCGAGTGTTCACTGTTCAAGCACTACTCGAAAAGCAGTACGAATATTTGTATCCTATCCCGCTATACTTTTTTTTTTTACTATAAGATGGTTTAAATCATCAAATAACAAGAAAATTCAATATTTTGTAACATTTAGTTACCTATAAATAATAATTATTTTGGGTTTCGCAATTAATTATAGTTTATCTAAATTCTAAATAATAATGAGTTGGTACCTACTACCTACTTATACATTTTATATTTTTAAACACAATATATATATTTTAATATATTTATTATAATATATATTGGTACCTATAATACCTAGTTTCTTAATATAACTATGGCAACACTGGCGTATTAAAAAAGCCGCCAAACTATATAGGTATAGTAGGTACTGTGGGATGTATACCAGGAGTTAGACACCTAAATTTATGTTGATATCTTTAAAAAAGCATAATTAAATAAATAAATAAATAGTTTAAACTTTAAGTACGATGGGTTAAAAGAAAAAATTTAATTTTCTATTTAAAAATCTATGTATATTGCGTAATTCACATTAATTATTATGATTCATCGGCTCTAGATATGACGTATGTGAATTTATTATTTAAAAACTAAATGACATAATATTTATACTGATTATTAAATAGTCTGCATGCAAATGACGAATAGTTACGAAACGCGTGCAAATAATATTTATAATTCCCTCAAACATGAAATTTAAAAAATAATTGGTATTTATTTATGAATTTGTCTTTATATAATATACATATTACTCACCGCTCATACGCAGTTTGTTGATCGCGAATAATGTTATCACGCACTTGAAACATTTACGGACAGAGCTTTATCCTGCAGAGCTTTTACGCGCAACTACACTGCTTGTAATCGATATCGTGACGTAAAATACTATAATTAATATCGAAAACCTTCCTATTCTTATATAATATATATATTATATATATATAGATATTTTGTTATTGAACAGTTTCCGATGGTACACGCGTTATTATTATTACTATAATTTATAATACAATTAATGTACGATGATGTTGACGATCGTGCACAACACAATGTGATACATCATGGATGTGATATATTATGTAGGTTCCTATGGACATGAGTTGGATTCGGATCGGAATGAAAATATTCGATAAGTCACGCGTTTGTTCAAATCGAGACCTCGGTCGGACAAAACTGAACGGGTAGTGCAGGAAATACTAGGGAATATCGTACACCGCGGCGGTTGACAGTCATGCCCACTGCGGCGGAGCGTGCCCATTAGCCGCGCGGGCAACACACCTGTTCGTAAAATCGATAATAACCGACAGACGAGACGGATGTTTAGGAGTTTTTTCGCAAAAGCTCACGGTTTCCGCCGTGACACGGCCGTCGGCCCAAAAACGGTGACGAATGCACCGGGTTAGATGCGATTTTTTTGACGAAAATCGCACAGCATTGGACGCGCCGCCCACGATTTCTGGTCGAAGGGGACGGACGCCGAGTGACGACGAGGTTTGTCGGTCGACCGGTCGATACAACATATATACATACATATTTATGTACGCTGCATGTATATTGTGTATAATAATATTATGTTATTTGTTCGTCGCGTGCTGCCATCTAGTGCGCGACTGTGACAAAATCAAATTTAGGTGCTTTACATGCCGTGAATGAGCGAACGACATTAACGATATTTACGGCTGTATAATTATATATTATTGCGAATATACTTCAATTTTATTGTTGCCGACAGTGCGGCACCGTAATAATATTGTTCTGAAGCGTTAACTTATGTGTACCTATGGCGTGCCTATATACAGTAATATATATAATGTATTATAATATATTATTCTGTAGGTTCAAACGTGCAGTGTTTTTATGTGTACCGCCTACATACAATACGAAATACGACTTATTATTACCATATACCCGATACCGATTTAAATTCTGTACTTGACGTTTTATTTTTCACATAATATTCATTTAAAGAACAATGTAGGTATATACGATCAAGGCCGTAACTGAAAAAACATTTTTTTTTAAATATAAATGCTGATAATGTTTAGTCAATAAACTATATTCACCACTAAAATATTTCTACTTTTAAAAATTTCGTGGACGGGGGGGGGGAGTCTGGACCCCTTGGATCCCCCCTCAGATACGGCCTTGTATACGATTTATATAGAGATACTGGACGTATATCGATATACGTTCAGTAAACACCAATACCATACTTCTAAAATATAAACACATTACACATTCAATACATTATGTTATTGAATTAACATAAACTTGATAAACTTAGTCATAAAATATGATTAGATAAACGTGTATAATATAATGGTCTATCACTATAAGCCCGGATTAAGATAATGTTGGGCCCAGGGCCAAACAATTTTAGGGGCCATAACCATAATCAAAATATTGATGACCAAAAAATAAAAATATTTCAGACAAAAAAATATATTTATAAATTTATTTTTTACTTTTTTAAATGCAAAAATAAAAATGTACATGTTTTTTTTTAATATATAAAATATACTATTATTACTATGTCCAAATATTTCTGATTTAATAAAAAAAAAAAAACGTACTATTCACTAGGGGGCCACTATTGTTTGATATCCGTTGTGGGCCCGAGGCCACGGCCCCCCTGACCCTAGCTTAATCAGGAATGGCAAATAATATGTTACAAACGTACAAACATTTTTTCGTAAATTCAACTATTATGTCTTAATAGTAATTTTATTAATATAGTATAAATATTAAAAAGTTATTACATATTTACATTATTACAATATTACCTATTTATGGTTCTATAAATACTAGTAGCTATAATACCTAGGTATTTAGGTATATTATACCGGTTTAGGTACAAAATAACTTGAATAAATTTCTAACTTGGAGTCGTCAAAATAGCTTATCAATAAATATCAATAAATGTAATGTTATCACTTTTTCACGCGCAGATAATCCCATTAGTTTTGAATACAAAATTGACAATTGTTCCGTCATAAGAGTAACCTCAATAAGAGACCTAGGGATTATTTTTGATTGCAATTTCTCTTTCACTTCTCATATAAATACTATTACTAAAAAAGCCTTTAAAATGCTTGGTTTTATCAACCGAAATACAGTCAACTTTAAAAATATTAAGGCATTGAAAACTTTATTTTTTGCGCTTGTTAGATCACACCTTGAATTTGGTTCGACAGCCTGGTCACCTAATTACATCACTTTTATTGGTCTTATTGAAAATGTTCAACATAAATTTTAAAATTATTGAGTTATAAAATAAAGGTTCCATTTATTTCAAATAATTCGCGTAATATACGAATAACTGAATTAGGCTTTATATCTTTAGAGGTAAGAAGAAAAGTTGCAGATATTATGTTTGTTTATGATTTGTTAAATGGTCATATTTTTTCCCCAGAATTGCTCTCTATGATAGAGTTTAATATAACAAACCATCGTTTAAGAAATTCAAACCTATTTCATGTACCATTTTATAAAAATAATTATAGCTCCATTTCTTTCTTCCCTAGAGCATTAAAACTAGCAAATCTTATTACTGAACATGTAGATTTTTTCTTTATGTCACGTACTGTTTTTAATAGAAATGTATATTTAGCTTTAAATTTAATTGTAAATTAATTATTGTTATTATGTTATTATTAATGTATTGCTGTTTTGCATTATCATTATCCATTACCACTGTCTAATTATTATTATTTTGAAACAGTATTTTCATCATTTTTTGTCTTACTTTTATTTTTGTTCTTACTGTTAATACTTAAAAATGTAAACCTGATACTGTTCACACAAAAGGGTTATTACCCGTTTATCATACATAAATAAAATAATAAATATTAATAAAACTACAATATTTTAAAGATAAAGGTAATTATTTGTATTTCAAGAATATATTATTTTATCACTGAAAGGAATGAATCAAGCCGGCTCCCGACTGTTCATTCTAGAAAATTTAAGAAATTAAATAGGTATATAATAGGCTATTTAATATATTGTAACATGATGCATAGATTATATGTTTACAAGTCCATAAATAATAAAATAAAAGCACTGTATCATCAACCCCCGATAATCAGGTCCCAATCATTAAAGAAAATACTTTTGAACATGCCACTAATGTAACATAATTTAATATTTTTATACAGCTATTTTTAGTTTTATCTACTTACAGTTTATATATAAATATATTATATACTTATACTATTATGTACATTAGTCATTACGTATTTACGTTCATAATAATATGATGTATCGGTTAACCATAATGGTGTGACAGAATGGCAGTAAAATATGTCTTGTAAAATATTCGTATACAAGTAATTTTATGGTATTCTAAAAATAATTTTTTAAAGTATTGAATACTTTTTAAAAGTTTTTTAACAAAATTTAAATACCATAAAGTCCGTTTTATTAATCATTTTTCACAAAAATTTGACATTTTTTAAAATAAAAAAATGCCACTTCCTATATTTTATAATTTTATCAATTTTAGTTCTAATATATATGAAATTGTTATTATGTAGGTATATGTATTTACCTCTAAATAGTCAGACATGTTATTTGTGAAATTGTTAACAATTTAACATCTATACTTGCATATTTGTATATTGTATTCAAATACTTTGTAATTGTAAATATTCGTAAAATACATTTTTATAAAATTGACAATGTGTAAGATCTATAATACAATTTGTTGGTAGCCAGTATGTTTAGGAATCTGCAGCAGCTTAATTCGATTCTAATAGTTTTAAATTATTATGAATTTGTGGAAAGATACTCTGCGGTACGTGAAACGTGTTTAGTATAGGTAGTATAGCAATTAATTTGTATCGTAGTAAACGAAGATATCTGATGAAATTACTATTAAAGAAAGAAAAAATAGAAGCAAAATATGATACATGAGTACATGACATGTCAAGCCGGTGGCCGATGATTGCAAGGTTTTGAAGGTTTTATCTTTAATTTATATTCTTAAATTAAAAAGCTATTAATCTAGGTATGATCATTCTCATTCGTAACATTCTTATAACGCTCCTATTTTTAGGTTGGTCTCAACTCCTGATTGAACTTCAATTATTATGTTCTTTGTTATTTATTATTACGAAATTATTTATTTTTGTCGCATATATACCTACTATTTTGTTGACTCAAGAACTATACAACGCTGTTAAAACAGTACCTATATAGTTTATAAACATTTTATACACCTACATGTGTCATGATCATGAATATACCAATTCTATGTATGTATAAAAAATACTAGTATAGTAGTATTTAGAATAATATAATAGACTTCTTAAAATAATATACAATATACCTAATACCAACTGCAGTGTACACTGCATTTAGAGTTTGGGTTTAGACATTATATAAATTATAATTAGATATTTAGGTAATATTTATGGGGGTTTTATGTTTTATTACGTTTTGAAAATCAACTGATGACAATTATTACAACTACATTTACTTAAATAAACATAATATGTATATCGCATGCAGTGTCGCAACTTAATAATAAGGAGCCTATGTGAAAATTTCCAGACCGGGGCCCTTACCGAATAATAAAAATGAAAAACAGTCATACCTTTTAAAAATATTGTTTTCTCATGTCATAGTATTAATTAATTAATATAATTATAATTTTTATTTGTTAAATTTTTTTTTTTTATTTAAAATTAAACATAAAAATTAACTCTTGTATTTACGGCAGCAAAATCATTAATGATTTTGTTTATATCCAATTCATTATTATTATATACCTAGTAATAAAAAAATTCTATAGATAGATAGTTTTTTTGTCTTATTATCGTCAGACACACAGGTAATATTGTCACAAGTCATAACTTACACACTACCTACACAGTACACACACCAACATAATTATGTATAATAATAAAAGAAGTTTCAAATTTTTTATTATAGTGTATACTCTAACTCTTTATCTGCATTTCGGACCTATACTGTATTACGATACACTTACCTAACTGTTTTCTCACATAGGTACTCGTAATTTGAATTATTCTCTAATTCAAAAGAGTAAACACATCATTATTTATTATATTAAAACAAATATTATAATATGTGTATATTACAGTTTATAGTAAAGGAATATCGTACATGAGTTTTTTAATCTAGAGGCCCCTCAAGACCGGGGGCCCATGTGAATTTGACACCAAACACTCCCGATAATTGCGCAACTGATCGCATGTTCTTTTAAAAAAATTAACAATCCTTACAATACTTTTTTAATTTTTTCTTTCTTATAATATAATTATTGATACCTATAATAAATAATTAAACATCATAGATTCACAAAGATAAATCTATACTTATATAACCATTATTTTTTATAAACTGCGACAATAAAAATACCCAAAACATATTCATGGATACCTATTCAATAAAATCAAAAATTTATCAATTTTCCATTTTGCATACTTCCATGTATATGATAATATAAAATTTTATAATAATTATTTAAACGGACGCCACACCCTTATGTTTTGTCTCCATCTCCGTTTTATAAACTTATATTACCAAGGTTTGAATGTGTTTTATATTTATATAAATTGTTTTAGACATGTGTTTAAAATGTTTTAAACAAGTGGTTTTATTTAAAACATTTTATTTACCTATAAACGTTTCAAAAAAAACATAAAATTGTATTGTAATTTTTTCTATAAAATATAATAAATATAATTTGTCTGTAGATTATGGCATGTATAACAATGGTATAGATAATATAAGAATAATGTTACTTTATAATATACCAATATATCACACTTGAACAGAGCAGTGTCATAAATTAAAAATAATATTATTATAAATTGTTCATCACATAAAAAAAAACTTTTAAAATAATAAACAACGTTTTAAACAAATGAAACGTCTGTTTTGTATTATTAAAAAAAACTGTCTTTAACTTAACCTTAACATAAGCACCAAATGATCGTGCAGAAGAATCAATTATGAATTACCTATACCCTATACAGTAGCTTTAATCTTTACCACAATTAAAGATATACTATTAGGAGGTATCTTTAATTGTGGTTCTTTACTATTTGAGTAAATTGACCTATTATCAAATTTAAAGATAGGAACATTGCTCACTTGTTTAGGTCTTTCAATAGGATTTTATTGATATTTAAATCTTAAAGCTAGTTGCAACTTTGCAAGGTTTATAGATCTATATTCTATATTTCTATGTATAAACCTTTGTGACTTTAATAGCATTTTAAAATTATCTTTTTAAAATAATCGTTATCTAAAATGTTATCATTGTTGATAGCAGTATATTCTCAAATTTTCCAAAGACACTATTATTTATTATTTATATATTCCAATCTCCCTGTGATAAAACATGTGTTATTCCTTTTTGTTTTCATTTTTTTATTTTATTGCGTCAAGTAAAGAAAATCGTTAATATCCCTCCGTTCACTTGTCACAACTGATAAAACACATTAAGTTGATACAAGTATAATGTATATCCTCGTAATTCGTACCGAAATCGTTTAACGTTAAATATCTATAATCTTACTGAACAGGACGTAGGAGGTACCTACTATTTGTAACTGAATTGATTGACAATTTGGAGAAAACCATTGAATACTGTACAATTGACGCTAAGATATAAGTTAAGGTACGTTTTATAATTCTGTGTAATGTATTATGTACAATAACGTTACACTTTTAGTGTTCCTAGTCACTTTAATCTCTAAAGATACTCTAGAGTCTGTACGAGTTACCTGCTTAGTTTATTATTTTCTATAGGTATACAAATACATTGTGCCTAATATTAATATTTAAATACATTTAATCTACATAATGTACCTAGTTCTATTTATACAAAATTACCAATTTTAATTTAATTATACCTTTTGTTTTTTTAGTAAACCAATAGATTATTGTATTGACATAGTTATATATTTGTTAATATTGTTTACATTTGTCAATAATTTGTTGATTTATTTCTCGTATGAAATATATCTATTTAATATTTTCTTTTTAAGATTTCTAATGTGAAGTCAACTAATGGGTTATTTATACAATTAACAAATTCTATACTTCATTAATAAGTTATTGAATAAAACTATAGATAATTATATTATTTGTAAATTAAAAACAATATTATAATATTTTATTATATAATAGTTTAATTAAACATATTCTTAGATATTTACAATTTTACTATACATCAACCACATATACATATTTCATTTAAATTTAGTTAATGTAAGTGTGTTTCATTTACTGTTTTGGGGGTATAAACTTAAACAAATTTATAAATCTATTTATGTTGAGAAAATTGTAATTAACCATCAACCTACATAAAAAGAAATTTATCATACAAGACAGTTTATGTAGGTTGGTCATATCCAAATAAGCAAACCTGTTTAGAACCTCTCACTCTATCTACTGAATCTTTACATTGTACATTTCAAAGAATACTTAAGTTTTTATCAATCTACTTATATTAATTTTGTTAAAAGTTTTTGCAGTGTCTTAACTTCTAAAATAATTACATAGATAATCACAGTTAGTGCTTATATTTTACTAAATATAATTTGAGACTATAATAATTTTTGTGTATTAAATACTTATATGAGTTAGAGATTTTTATTCATGTTTGTAATTATCTTTATCATTCATTTTTATTATTTTGTACTTAAATAAATAATAAAATTAATATAATTTTGTGTAAAACAAGATTTATTAGTCAATAAGACTTTTTTAATAAAAAATTTAAATATGATTATATTTAAATACAATGCATCTATAGGTATTGTGTTTAAATATAAATTACATAATTTAAATTTATTTTTATTTTTAGCGCATTAATGAATCAAAAAATAAACTATTGACTTTAAATTTCATATTGTTCTGAAAAACTTTATGGAAAAATGACTACCGAGGAAGATACATCATATACAAAGTTACCCATTGAGGAAAGATGTGTACACAAAGTAACTATTTATATTAATTTATATAATATTTTATGTAACTAATTTTTTTACTGTTTGAATATTATTAATTATTAAGTCAAAATCACATACATTTATAGCTGCCCATAACATTATACAAGATGTTTTTAATTCATTTTATATATTACCTAATTACAATTATCTTAAAACATACTAAATGTAAATTATTTTATTTAGTTATGGAAAGCCAGAATAAGTGGTTATGAAGAAGCTATTAAATTATTCGGACAATTAGATGAAAAAGCTCCTGAATGGAACAAATTTACAGGAATAGTAAAGAAATTTGTTATTGATAGCAATGCAGTTGCACAGGAAAAAGGTCTTGAAGCCACATTAGTTTTTGTGGAAAATTCTGCTACTGCTGGACGGTTAGTTAGCTTAAAATTGTATTTTAAATTTCATTGTGTTTCTCATTAGTTTTTTTATAGTACGGTGGGTGATGTCATGACTGGTTTAATAACAAAATGTTATGGTGCACCAAAAGCAAAAACTAAGGATATTGCTATACAAATAACATTAATGTTTATTGAAATTGAAAAGCAAGATATTGTAATAGAAGAATTGGTTAAAGGAATGGATCATAAATTTCCTAAAATTGTTTCAACTTGCATTAAAGCTGCAACCCAGGCAATAAAGTAAGTATATACTAATAAAAAAAACATTGAACCATAAAACTTTTAAATTACAAACCTATGTTAATTCTTATTAATAAAAACAATGAATAAAATAATTAGTGATTATAAATATTATAGTTTTTTTAAATGTGTCATATTTTATAAATCATAGAGAATACGGATCAAAAGTTTTAAATATTAAGCCTCTACTGAAAAAATTACAATCAATTCTTGAAGATAGAGATAAAAGTGTTAGAGATGAAGCAAAATTGTTGGCTATAGAAATCTATTCTTGGATTGGTCCTACACCTGTTAAAGCTAATTTGGCTAATCTAAAACCTCTACAAGTAAAAATACCTAGGTTGCATGTTGTACAATTTTATTAAAATAAATATTTAAATTAGATTCAAGAGTTAGAAGCAGAATTTGAAAAAATAAATGGTGATAAACCACGACCCACCCGATTCTTACGTTCTCAACAAGAACAAGCTGCTAAAATGGAAGAAGTAGCTGCTGCTAATGGAGGTAAGCAAAAAAAAATAATTACAAGTGAATTAATAAAATTAATAAAAAAATTAAACAACAGATATAATATTGGAAGAAGGCACTGATGTAGTTGATGATCCAGAAGAACATATTGATCCAGTTAACATACTTAGTCAACTCAGTAAAGATTTCTATGAAAAGATTGAAGCAAAAAAATGGCAAGAACGTAAAGAAGCCATAGATACGCTAGAAGGAATATTGTCTAAAGCTCCTAAATTAGAAAGTGGAGAATATGGAGATTTGGTCAGAGCCTTAAAGAAAGTAAGAAACCAAAATATTATAAAGAAATTGGATTTAAATTTTCTAAAAACTATCAAAAATTGAAAAAAAAAATTTGACTGAAATTAATAATAATAATATTTTTATTTATTTGAAACTTTTTTTTTATAAGAAATCTATTGAAAAAAAAGGGATGATTTTTATCAGTGAACTACATTGTATGACAATATAGCACTATACTATTAATTATACGGTGTAAAATAAAGATTATGTTAAATTTTATATTAAGCTATTTAATTTTATACCTGTTAAATTGTGAGCATAACATTAGATCTAATACAGTTACCTTAGATAATATTTTGACCTAAAAACTGTAAAATTTCATTTTTAAAGTATCTGTTATCTGAATCAAATTATATATACTCAGTCCAGCGAGAGAATGCGCCAACCAAAATCAGTTTTTCTGCACATTCCCCAAAAATACGCAGCCATGAGCGAATCAGTTTTGGTAGCATGGTGACATGGGGGGTTGCGTAGAATCGGCACATTCTCTTGCTGAACAGACTATAAATAATCTATAATATAAAAAAAAAATGCATTCAATTGAAATCTTGGCTCTCATTATTTATCTGTATTAATACTCTGTACGCCGAAAGACCAGATAACTTAGCGTATCTGACTGATGGAAATACGGATGGGTCTTAACCCTCAAGTGTTGTAGTAGAGAAAAACGACAAATTTTCATCCATCATGCAAACTTATCTTATCATGAATACTAATTGTCCTATGCAATTAAAACAATAAATATTAAATTAGTATAATATTATAATTAATATATGTTTATATATTTTTATGTATACTAATTTTGATTTTTCTATAGATTATTACAAAAGATTCTAATGTAATAATAGTTGGTATTGCTGCAAAGTGTATGGCAATGTTAGCTAATGGATTAAAAAAACGATTTGAAACTTATGCTTCTGCTTGTATACCAGCATTGTTGGAAAAATTTAAAGAAAAAAAACAAAATGTTGTATTGCCACTTCGAGATGCTGTTGATGCCATATATTTAAGTGTAAATTAAATTTGATAACAGTTATAATTTGATATAAGTAATAATTTTTAATTATTTTAGATGACACTTGAATCTATTCATGAAGATATTTTGACTGCAATAGACAATAAAAATCCATCAGTAAAAGCTGAATCAGTTTCATTTTTAACTCGCTGCTTTTCAAAATGTACACCAACAATTTTAAACAAAAAATATTTAAAAATTTTCACCACAGCATTAATAAAAACATTAAATGAATCAGGTAATTTTTTTTTATCATAAGTGTTATTTTTAATTAATCATATTTTAAGTCAAGCCTTAAAAAACTAATTATTTTATGTATTTAATATAATATTTTTTAAACAACTAAATTAATCATACATAACATAATCTTATTTTTAAGCGTATTACAAATTAAAAATTATGATGGGTTTACTTGTTAGTTGTTTTAATGTGAGTTGTAGTACTTATTTTTACACAATTGCTAAATTTATTTTGATAAATTACCATATATTTATTTTATTTAGATAAATTACAAAATTTGTATCTTAATACCATCATAAAAAATTATTTATCTGAGCACAGTACTGATTTAGTACACTTACTACATAATTCATTTACACTTAATTATTAAAGTACGTTTTTAATAATTTTTCAAATTTCTAACCACTGATAAAAGAAAAAATATTGTACTGCATTATTTGTTATAGCACTGGTATAATGAAAGGAGCTACTTTTTGGAAGTAACCCCCTCCCTTACCACTGTAGAAAATTAAAATTAGCTGCCAACCTGTAAAAATACAAATAAATCTAAGGGCTTCATAACAATTAGGATTCTTTTACTAGATCAATTAAAAAAATTGTAAATTATTTGATACTTGTTAACAAGTTTACTTTAGTATTTTTTTTTTTTAAAAGATAAAAACAAAGCACAAAATGAAAAATAGATATAGATAAATTTTATTGCCCTGTAGTGGTAAAGGAAACTTCTAAATCGTGGACTGCTTTTAGTATTAGTGTGCTCAATCTAGTGTTTATCCATCTTGATGTTTCTGATAGATCAAGCTAACTTTATTAATTATTTGTATTATTATTATTTTTTCTCTTTGGTAGATCAAAAATTCATTATTTAATTGAAATAATATATTGTTAACATTATACTAAACAAAAAATGTTTAGATCTACAAAATGTACTTTTTGATTGGTAATCAGTTTCAACAACTTGAGCTAGCACAGAAACAGCACAAAATGCTTCTTGACCAGATGGTATTATTTCACTAGTAGGCAAATTAAAACCATTGATACCAGTATCTCTTAATTCTAATGCAAATACATATCTTATATTTGCTATACCTTTCATCCAATCCATTGATGTTCCTATAAAATTATTTTTTGCATTAATTATTAAGTTTAAAATTAATTGAATTTAAACCTGATGCTTTATATAACACTGTACTTGCTGGACCAACGGTATAAGTGTTTGAAGTTTTTTCAAATATTTTTAATGACATGGATGTAGCTATGTTTTGATGTTTATCATAGTCTTTTTTTAAATGATCTTTAGTGTATGCCCAAGGAAATACAATAGCTTGTCCGTATGAATGTAATGTTATAAATCCCTGTTCAACAAGGGGTTTTTATAAGTATTTACTTTACTTAATATATATTTTTATAGTATTTTATTGTGTGATGCTATAATGTACACAGTTTTATAATTTTTTTTTTAACTTTATTTTAAACCTACTGACTGATTGATATTACTCAGATTGGTTGTTTTTATATTGATTTACGTTTAATTATATAATGTTTAAAGTACCAATTATTTTTGATTTGATATGTTATTATTTTTTCATTTTTTCATAATATGTTATTTATACTATTTATACTACATTTAACGAATATTGTATCAACAATTACACTATTTAAAATACTATAACCTAGTATATATTAAATAAAGAAAAGGCGATGTATATTATACAAAATATTTATATAAAATTAATATAGTATAAAATATTATTATCATAGATAATATAATAAATCATTAAGTACAAATACTGAAAAATTAAATTAAATTAAAATAGTTTAATATTATTATTGTTTCAACATATATTAAATAAAACATTGAATTTGAGTTAAAAATCATGATTTCTAAAGTTCTTCAATTATCGTGTAAACTGACCTTTATTTTAGCTAAATTTTTATTAATAAACTGAATGATTGCTTTTATTTCTAATTCTGAATTCGGAGTTGTTCCTTGGTAATTTTCTGAGCAATAGTTTTCATCTGAGTTTATACTGTACCAATCATAATTCCAATTACGGTTCAAATCTATTCCTATACAATTTTTGTTAGATGTTTCAACACGATTTTTCCTCCATAGCCTATCATTTTCATATGAATATGTGTACCTAAGTATTAAATTTTAAATAATTTATGGTAAAATGACTAAATGCTTTTATTTGATTTTTTTTTAAATTCCTTAATATCCTACCCATCAGGATTTACAATTGGCATTAAGACAAAATGTATATTTTTCATATATATTGGTAAAGACTTTCTATTATGTATCAATTCATTTATTATGTATACTATTGATGAAATAGTTATCCATTCACGTGCATGAGTACCTATTAAAATATTTGAACATTTTGTAAAGAGCTAAAAATGGTTAGACAAATATACCTCCATCAATCCAAATAATATCACTGTTTGTTCGATTATTATCCGGTTTTATGTGTATTACCTTTAAAGGAGTTCCTTGTTTAGTGTATCCAATAGTTGAGACTTTGACAAATTTTTTTGTATTACAATTATCAATAAATTTATAAATATCATTTGTATGATAAAATTTATCAAATTTATTTGGTATGCACTGAAATATAAAATACTCAACACTGTATTTGATGATCGTAGTTAAAGACAGTTTATTATTTTTATCAATTAGCAGAAGGAGATAAACATATTCCTTGTAATTCAATTTTCATTTTGTAAAATAATTTGTATTTTTATGTATCTTTTGTAGGTTTTGTATAAAATTATTTATAATTTTTTGTCTTCCAATTTAAGGTACAATGATTATCAGGTACAAGTTAGTTAAAAAAAAAAAATTATATTGCGATACTAACTACATTTTTTTTCTACTTTTGTTATTTTAATAAAGACTGTGTTAAAAACATGTCGAAATGTGTAAAAGAAGTGTTTGGATATATGGTAGAATGTTTCTAAAAATCTTAGCTGCAATGTATCAACAGTCCTATCACTTTTTCAATGTTGGTTTTCCACATATTATAGATATTTAATTTATTTTTATTATGTATATGGAGATTATGATAGCATTTATTTTTTTATCGCTGTTAACAATAATAATCATGATCAAATAACAATTATTAACTAATGTTAAAGTTTTTTCTGGCTCTTGAAAATTATTTTCCAAATTATCTGGACCGCCATACAATTTAATTGCCACCCCCTGTCCTATATCATTATATTATGCACACATAGGGATGCATAAATACATAATATTGCCCATATTAAACATCATTATTTTATTAATTACTTTATCGATGTCTTTTATTGAGTCATATTTCATATTTTTATTTGTTGTGCTCGATAATAAATTATTATGATTAATATAATTTTTTTTTTTGTCTTGGCCAATGTTTTGTTCGTTTTCAATATGCTTCATATGAGTTAAACTGATTATATTCACTCCTACTGAATTCATAAGTATTTAAAATATAATATATTTTTTCTCTATTTTTAAGTTCCATAACTTACAGTCTTTTCTAATCATATTTTTGTGATTTTTTAAAACAAATTGATTTTTAGCTTTTTGATGATTTGTTAAGTTAATGTTTTGTGCTAAACAATATATATTAATTAAATACAGTATAACATTTAATAAAAATAAGTAATTCTTCATACTCGTTAGATTTTAACATTATACTTTATTATATCTGTTGATATATTCCCATAACAACATAATGTATAAAATAATTTTAATCTGTAATAATTAATTTAAATAAGTTATATCAGGTGATTAATCATTAATGCCTTAGCCATGTATTATATTGCTACCTCAGTATGTAGAAGCCTACCATTAAAGGTTATTCTTACATGAGATAGAGCTTATAAATTTTTATATTAATTGTGAGCATAAATAAAATTGTTTTTATTTATTCATTTACTAATTATTTTTATTTTACAGATCCAACTGTACGAGATAATTCTGCTGAAGCTCTTGGTACTGCATGGAAGGTTGTATCAGAAAAAAATATTCTTCCATTTTTGACTACTGTTGATGCAATAAAACTTGCTAAAGTAAGTAGAAATATCATAATATATATATTATAATTATTAATGGCTATTTTTTTTTTTTTAGATAAAAGAAGCATCAGAAAAAGCTGTAATAACTGCAAAACCAACTAATATTGTTAGAGAATCAAAACCTGCTGTTGTCTCATCTAATTTTGCAGAGAAAAAAGCAACAGCTACAATTAACAAAAACACTGTTATTAGAAGAACTCGCACAGCTGTTAATATTCCTAGTAAAACTGTTGCCAACAATAAGGTTAAAAAACCTATGAGTGCTCCTGGTATATATTTATTGAATTTAAAATTCAAAATATTGTAATATGCTTAATATTTTTTTATATTATCAGGAGGACGTAAACCTGTACAATCAAAATCTCTTCCTCCGATTGAAACTGAAAATGAAATTGGAGATGATGAATTAGAAGAACTGGCTTTAACATTTTGTTCTCCTGAAATTTTAAATGGTATGGTTGATGCCAATTGGAAAACTCGTTTGTCTAATGTTCAAGAATTTTCTCAAGTTTGTGATAATTATTTAAAAAAATATTTTTGTTTACTTTATAATTTCTTTTATTTCAGATAATTGATCAAATGGAATCATTGACAGTTAGTAGCCAAGTGTTAATAAAACTACTGAATAAGAAACCCGGTATTAAAGATAATAATGTACAAATACAAAAATTGAGACTTGAGTGTTTGAAAAAAGTCATTGAAAAGTTTCCTATAACTAGGTATTTATATCACTTATTTGTTTTATATTTTACTCTCGTTTCTAATTTATCTTTTCATTATTATTAAATTTATAGTACTGGTATGAATTGCTGTATTCAAGATGTTTCTTCCTTATTGGGTGATAATAAAAATGGTAATTTAGCTAGTCAAGTATTGACTACTCTTGCAGAATCAACTAGACTAGATTTGGTCTGTAATGCAGTGTTAGAATATGCATTTACTGTACAGAAAAATCCAAAAGTTCAGATTGATGCCCTGAATTGGCTTTCGGGTGCAATCTTAGAGTTTGGATTTATGTAAGTTTATTTTTATTTTTATTAATATTTAAAATATAAAATACATTTTAATTCATAAAATATATTACCATTGTAAATTAAAAAAAAATTTTTTTATCAAGATAATCATGTCTTACCTTGATAAAATAAATTATAGTAGTTATATTCAATTTTATACTACAGTTATTTATTTATTAAAAATATTATTTTAAATTTCATGCTATCAGGTCTGAATTGGAGTAAGTTATCATATTTATTTATTTATTTTAATCCTTACTCAACGTATATTTTACTATTAATTGTATTAGTTTGTATTTTTTTTTATGTTATTTGTTACTTTAATATATATGTTGTGATATCTACCATCATTTTGTAGAATAATTTTATGGTAATAGATAATTTATGTTGACAATGATGTGTTAAAATCAACAGAATCTTACACTATTTTTTTACTTTTGTATTTAATAGTTTGTTGGTAATATTTTAGAGAAACTTAGTTACAATTGGGAGTGAAATAAGACCATTTAAATATATATTCATGATAATATTATCATTATGTTTCATGTTCAATGTCTAATTTTGTTAAATGATATAATTTATAATACTAAAAACTTTATATATGTATTTATTTTGTTTATATTTTAGCATTGAACCTAAATCTGTGATGCAAAATGTCAAAAAAGCTGTGAGTGCTTCTAACCCCCAAGTTCGTTTGGCTGTTATCTCTCTTCTGGGTGTTATGTATCTTTATATGGGACCTCAATTAAGTTTATTTTTTGAAAATGAAAAACCAACATTAGTACAACAAATAAATGCGGAATTTGAAAAGGTAAATTTGGTTTTTATTTATTATATATTCTGTAAGAAATAATAATACATATAGTTTTTTTTTGTCTGTTAGCACCAAGGTGAAGCTCCGCCAAAGCCAACTCGTGGGAAAAAAATGGATGGATCTACTGAATCCATAGAAACCGCGAGTGATGAAGAAAAACCAGCTTATGAAGTTAACATACGAGACATTGTTCCAAGAGTTGATATATCTCCTCAAATAACTGATTCTTTGATTAATGAACTTTCAGATAAAGATTGGAAAGTAAGTAGTGTAAATATTATAATAAAATAAAATAAATTGTTTTAATTATATACATATATTTAGGTTCGTTCTGATGCTTTAACCAAACTGCAAAATATTGTTAATGAAGCCAAATTTATAACAAGCGAATTAGGTGAAGCTAGAAAAGCTTTACAAGACAGGTATAAACTACTATTTTATAAGTATTTAAAAATAATTATGATTCATATTAATTTATTTGACAATTATCTTTTAGAATAAGTGATTCAAATGCTCGTCTTGGTTCCAATGCAATTAACTTGGTAGAATTAATTTCAAAAGCTATGGGATCTTCTTTTAAAAACTATATAAAAGGTTATTTACCTGGTGTTTTAAATGCATTGGGTGACCCGAAGGTACTTTTTATTAACTTTTTACATATTCAAACACTTTTTAGAATAAATATTAAATAAAAATGATTGTATACATTATTTTAGACTTTTAAATGTCAAAGTGCTCGTCAATGTATGAATACATGGGCTGATGTATGCGGTTATCGTGAATTTTTCGGCGGTGATATACTCTTAGACGCGTTAAAAAATAATTCAGTAACGTTGCGTTCAGAGTTATGGACTTGGCTTGCAGAAAAGTTACCACTCAGTATGATTTTAATTATCAATATAGTTGAGCAAGTCTTAATTTAATTTTTAACTTTTATAGTCCCTTCTAAGTCAATTCCAGCTGACGAGTTGAAATGTTTGCTTTTGGTTCTTTACACAAGTCTTGAAGATAGAAATGCGAGTGTTCGTAGTGCTTCTGAAAAGGCTGTACTTGGTTTTATGATGCACTTAGGTTATGCTTCTATGTATGGAGCATGTGAAAAATTAAAGGTATAATTTTATTGTTTAAAAATATTAAAATATATCTAAATATTTTAATAAATTATTTGTTTTGTAGCCCATGTCTGTAAAGTTTTGTAGAGAAAAATTGGACAAAGAAAGACCAAATTTACCTGTTGTACCAATTGAAAAACCTAAAGTTGTAAAATCTGGTATTCCTGCTGGCTCTTCAGTTAAATCGGGAGGATCAAAGATACCTCCTCCTAAAGCTGCTCCTAAAGCTAACAAAGTTGGTTTAAACTTATAAAAATATTAGTTAACTTGTTATTCATGAATTTTTTTTATTAAGGAAAATGTGATTCCACGAGTAAGCACAGCTACTGGAAAAAAGAAAGAAGAAGTAGATAATGGCCCATTGTTCCAACGAAATAACTTAAAGCATCAGCGTGATATTGATGAACATAAATTAAAAGTAAATTTTTTTATATTATTATATATTTATAACAATTTATATTAAATGTATTTATCAGGATTAAATTTATAAATATATTTATATTCTTATTATCTAAATCATTAAACTTCAATAAAAATTAATGTTTTCAAAATATTGAAGTTTGATTCTAATATTTATTTTTGATTGAAGTTCTAAAATTAATATTATTCTTATTGGGTTTTGGACAGTGCTTAACTTAGTATAATACTTTTGTTTTAAGACCCTGTATGTCAAAATAATAAAAGTTTAAAAATAAAATAAAAACATTTATTATAGTTATATATCTAATAGTTTAGGTATCTGAATTATTAATTATTAGTGAATTATAATAATGTCAAAATATTGGTATGTTTAGTCATTGAAATGGAATTTTACTACTCCTCGAGAAGAATTTGTCGAACAACTTCGAGAACAAATGTTAACTGCTGGCATTAACAAAGTGTTGATTACAAACATGTTTCATTCAGATTTCAGATATCATCTTAAAGCAATTGAAACTCTTTCAGAGGTATTATGAAAATATCTATCCAATATATTCATGAATATACTAATTTTTTCCTAATTTTAAATTAGGATTTGAATACAGCAGATGACAACAATGGAGCATTAATTAGTAATCTTGATCTAATATTGAAATGGATGACCTTAAGATTTTTTGATACCAATCCATCAGTACTTTTAAAAGGTCTTGACTATTTACAACACATATTTGACATCTTAATGGCCCAAAAATACACTCTCCATGACACCGAAGCATCAAGTTTTGTGCCATATTTAGTAACAAAAGTGAGTAAAAGTTAAATTAAATATTAATTATAGGTAAATAAAAATTATAATTTTTTTTTATTTTCACACTTTTAGTTGGGTGACCCAAAAGATACAGTGAGAAGCAATGTTCGCGCCATATTAAAACAAATTGCATTCATATTCCCAAATACAAAAATGTTTCAATATATTATGGATGGTGTTAAATCAAAAAACTCAAGACAGCGTTCAGGTAATGTTTTTTAATCAACATCATGATGTGAATTTATACATTTAAAAAAAAAAGTATTTATATATTTTATATATCATAATATTCTTTGTACTTATAGAGTGTTTAGAACATTTGGCAACTATGATAGAAGATTATGGTACTTCAATTTGCCAACCTAGTGTTGCAGCTGCTTGCAAAGAAATTGCAAAAAGTATTGGAGATAGAGATAATTCTGTCCGAACAGCTGCACTAAATTGTTTTGTTGCTGCATTCTTTTTGCACGGAGAAGCACTGTTTAAATTTGTTGGCAATGTAAGAATACACTTATTGTGTTAAATATTATAATAACTAATAACTAATAAGTATTAAATGTGTATATAACAATTTGTCAATCTTATAAATTGTCAATAATCATTCAAAAAGAACTGTATTTATGTGATGCCAATTCAATAGTTTATTGATTATAACCAATTAAATTTTAAGATTGGATAGTAACAACAAAAATATATTTTTAATTTTTAATTTTTTGACTGTTATTCTCCTCATGGACTAAAATTTGAGGATTTTTTAGTTATTGTAATTACAAAATAATCTTAATACATTTTTACTATTTGTATAGATATCTGAAAAAGATATGGGCCTTCTGAGAGAACGATTAAAAAGAGCATCAAAGAATCGTGCTGTGCCAGTTGCTACAGTTCAGCCAACTATCAAAATGGTTGTACCTCCTGTTCAACAAGTTCCTGACACTGAGGATATTGTTGACGATGAATATAATTCTGACGAAGAAGAACACAATACTACATTTAATGTTTCACAAGAATCTAACCATACATCTAGTCCTCAAAGATATTCAAATGATTCACCTTCTAGATCTGCAAGTACTTTATCATATAGAATGGGAAACATACCTACTACCATAGAGCATTCGTCTGCATTACGGATGGGAATTAGGTAATTAAACTTTTTTAATTACGAATTGTTGATGCACTATCTCAATATCTCATGATTAGGTACATTAGTTAGCACTTATAAATAGTAAATATGTTCATACTAGAGTTGGAGAGATATAGTAACTAAAACTTCTTGATAGAAATACTCATATAAAATATTTTGTATTATTATTTGTATTTCTATTAGACGACCTGTTAGTGAAGTTTATGATGAACCTCAAGTAACACGTTATGGTCTCGATGAAAAGTTTATTAAAGAACTAGAGGCAGAAGAAATTTCAAAACCACAGTTAAAATTAAAATCATATAACTGGGATACAGATCAAGATGAAGTGAAATTCAGAAAAATGATTAAAGATCATACTCAGTATGTAACTATTTGTATATTAATATGTATAATAACATAAACTTAAATATTTTCTCGTTTTTAGATCTTTACCTGATAATATATCATCATCTAAACCATGTGTAAATGTGAGTCCATACAGTACTGCAACTATTACTAAAAGTCCTAAAACACCACCAGCGCCTACACCTGATCCTATTCAGCAGTTAATAAATCAAGTTACATCACAAAATATAGAGATTTCAAAAACTGCTCTAACAAGTCTCGATAAAATGCTTATGAGATCTGATGTAAGTCTATTTTAATTATTATATATTTAACATTTTTTAATTTTATTTATTAGTAGGGCTAGGAAAATGATGTACTAAAAACCTACAATAAAGGCATTAAAAAATTGCCAATGCTACAAAATATGTATTTTAACCAGCAAAATGCAACCAAAAAAGACTTGACAATGTAAAAGTTTAGCTGAAAAACATTTATAATATAAAAAAATAATTTATTAAACACATTTTTATATGTTTAAACAAATTAATTCTTAGAAAAACTAAATACAATTTAATAAATAATGAAAAAAGTAAATTAAAAACTGTTTTATTAATTTATAATTAATATGTACGTAAATGTTCTAAAGATGTCGAATATGCGTATAATTAACAAATACTAAAGAAAAAGCTAATAAACTGACACAAAAGTACCAAAAAGCATTTATATACAAATATCATAAGTAAGAAAAAGCAAAAACAAAATTGTATATTTGAACTCTGTGATCTATGAATCAAATTTTGATTTTTATTAGCTATGTACCTGGAGTACTGTGAAAGAAAATGCAAATGCTACAAAATCCTAGCTCTATTTATTAGTGTGGAATTAACTCTACAATTATAATATTTATATAAATTATAAATAATAACAAGAAATATAAAATATAAATAATAACAAGAAATATAAAATATAATATAATAACAATAGTCCATAATATATTTTTATTTTATTTTAGGACTAAGGTTGTGATTTTTGATGTGTTAGTCCAGCACTGTTTGGACACTGAATTGAGTAATTCTTCTTAGTTGTCTGTATGATAGTTGGCCACAGAACTTACATTTTGTAAAGCTGTTGCAATATTTTATATAGTCCTTTCTCTAAATGGTGGTTTTTGCTACATTTCATGGATCTGGATTAGTGTTTGCAATAATTTTGTATGTGATTGTATGATTGACTTGTTGTTGCATTGTGGGGACTAAGACAGTTTTTATGCAATGTTTTTAACATTAAATCACAGTATTTCCTTTGACCAAGACAACAGATATTTTTATACTCGCCATTCGAGGTGGAATAATGAAAGCTTTTATTTACAAATCTGTATAGACATTGATGGTACTGTAGGAATGTTTAGAAACTAGCGTTGGTTTCAATTATATGACCAATGATTACAGTAGCTTATAGTATGAGAAGTAGTGGACTTACAAGTAAACCCATTTATAGCTGGAATCTCAATGTTGTGTTTGATATAAGTGTATTTCATAAAAAGCTTTTGAGCTCAAACTCATTTAGTAAAAAAAAATATTTTAAATTTTTTTAAATGTAATTTGATGAATTTGATGCATTAGATAAAATACATTTATAGGGCTGAGGTATATGTGGTAAAACGCGCCCAGATTCCTCCCACATTAATGTATTAACTGGATAAATTGATAATTATAACCATAATAGTTACACCAAAATGATAAAGAAGCAAAAGCAAATGATGCTCGTTCATGTTGAACTTAATGTTTGAAAATTGAAATGATATACTTCAAATATTTAATTGAAACATACGTGTTAAGACGTATTATTTACCTCTTCTCTTTTGTTTGATACAGATGAGATCAAAGTTTTTAGAAGGAGGAAAAGTATTATCACTATTTTGTGCAATCATTAAACAATTTGATGTCTTATCTGAATCTCATGACATTGATGTCACCGTTGGGTATAAGAATATATTTAATATGTGTCTAAATGTAAGTATTATTTATTTTAATTTTTAAGTTATTATTAGACTCTAAAATAGTGAAATGGTAATCAATAAGCTCCAAGTTATTTAATTACTTAAATGCTTAAATGTGAGAATACTTGCTAGGTATTCAATTTTCATTTTCATTCCATCAATTCTTAGTTCATTTTTACTTGAATTATGTATCCACTAGTTATATTGAATTCATTGATATATATATAAAAAATTTTAGTTGTACAAATATCAAGAATTTACCTTAATACTGAATGAACAAATTGTGCGTGATTTACTTTCAAAACTATTGTATCTACTAAGTATGAAGGGTCCAGAGAACAGTACAGATACTCAACTTTTTGGACGATGTGTGAACAGTCTTATTATGAATGTTTTGGAACGATCTGCTCATACACCAGTCACATGGTAAGCATTTTTTCTAAACTAATGTAGATATTATACTAAATCAAACTTATAATTTCACAGCGCTTTGTTGGCAATGCTTTATGACACCGTTAAATGTCCTCAAAACTCATCCAATCATTATAAAGAATTGGTAATGAAATGTATATGGAAAATTGTTAAAGATTTTCAAGAGTGGGGTGATGAACTATGCTACGAGCGGGTGCTTGCACACATACACAGATTCTTAAAGGTAATTCAACTATATACATTTTTTTTTTCATTTTCTAATAAGTTGTCATTTGAATGTATTAATTAGGAGTTTGATTCAAAACACTGGAAAAAACAACCATCTGACACCCCACTAAGAACATGTAAAACTGTTCTTCACACTATGGTAAAAATACGCAGTGATAAAGTATTAGAAAGTTTAGCTAGTCCAGAATTCCCAAAAGATTCAGAAATGGTTGTTTACATACATAAGCTTTTAAGGGTAATTATGATAATTATTAGTTATAAATATTTACTTTGGTCATCATTCATCACATAATTTATTACATTTATTTAATCTAAATTTAATATATGTGTAGCATTTGAACAGTGAACCTAGACCTGAAAGTAGTAAACGAAAACATCGAACACCATACGACGAACTATCTGATATATTCCAACTAATAGGTCAACATGAAAACACCGACGAAGTGAGTTAATGAAACAATTATAATATAGTATGTTAGAAATGAACGATTTATAAGTAGTATACGCTGTGTGACAGAATAATATTTGTATACAAGTCCTAAAACTCTTTATTTTGAGTATAGTATGTGAATTTTTTTATTAGGGCATACAGCAGTTGCATAGATTCAAAATAAAGCATCCAAATATAGACATAGAACCACATATTTCTAAGACTACAAAATATTTTCAAGATTATATTCATCGTAAACTGTCAGCAATTGAAGACAATTTAAAAAGCTGTTTAGTCGAACCCAATGGTAATATTATTGAATTTTTTCTTTCTAGCTTAATTAACATTTTGTTTACACTTATGTATCCGTCTATGCTTATTTTGTAGGAAATAGTGACAGCCTAAAGCCAATCACATCTATGCCCATACGTAAACCTGAATCTGCAACTGCAAGTGAAGCTGATGGTTTCATGAAACGGTTGCAAATATTGAAAATGAAAGCATCCAGAGAAGAAACATACAGTGCATCAAACGGAGAATGTAACGGAAACAATCGACTAGAAGAGGACTCACAAGACGAAGATCTACCAATGCTCAACACAAGTCGTTCTCCACGCAAATAAAATTTTATTCCATTTATATAGTATTATTTTCTAACAAGTGCTCTGATATAGGTCAAATCGGTATGCCCAAATCCTTTCACTACTCCTACCAAGACTGAAAACCCAAAATGTGTAATGTAATTTGTTTCTTTGATTTTTTTTTTTATATTTGCTTTAATATTATAATAGAAAACATCAAAATTTGTGTACGAGCCTTTTTTTTTGTGAACGAAGAAGCTAATTGTGTTGCAAACAAATTAATAAAAAAAATAATGTGTAATTTATTATAATTTTTAATATTATATTTTACTATTTTAGTGGATTTTAACAGATTTTATTTTTTATTAATATATAGGTACTTAACACATGAAATAATATTTACATTTTAGTATTTTAGACTTGTCAAATATTAATTTTAATATTATAATCATAATTATTACTCTTATTTTTGATTAAAATTAATTTTAATGATCAAACATTTTTGTTTTTATGGCATTTTCCACTTCAGCTACAAAATGTGGAAAACCTACATCAGTAACAGTTTTGATTATAGCATCTTCAAAGTGAGCTCTTTCTGATATTAATTTCTGGATGTCCGTCACTTTGATATCATTTTTCCTCAATGTTTCGATGCAATCCATTGCTGATGGTTCATCGCTAAAGCTCAGAACCCATTTACCGTGGTGACATGAATCAAATGATAAAATTCCCAAATGAAGTGTCGAGTGCATGACGTATGTTTCAGGCGTGAGGTATATGAATTCATTTACTTTGTCTGCAAAGATGTTCAGTGAGTGGTTAAGAAAACCTACTCTCATTGGTGTAGAGGTAGTGTGCTTGCTGTTTGAAAAACAATTGATAATCCAAGTTTTATCGTATTTCACTTGTTCAGACTTCAAAAAAATAAAAAAAACAGTAAACAGTCTTCTGATATAAAAATACAAAATTACCATAAAATTTCTTACCATTCTTTACTATCTATTAGTGAATCTTCTTCTGTGACAAAAGTATTGATGGAAATTGTGTAAGCTTAAATAGTTGTAACTTTTTCACTATTTACTGACAGCCGACAGGTAACAAATGATGAACAAACTAAGTACTTACTATTTAGTAATGCTATAAATCACGGTCTTATATACGTATATAAGACCGTGCTATAAATATAAAATTGTTTTGTATGAAGAAAATATATTAAGTTTTTTTTTTCATGGAATAAAATATGAAATAAATATTTTTATGTTATTTTCTTAATTATTTAATATAATTTTATTATAGTTTATTCTATAATCAATGCTTATATAGTTTATATTGTGTACAGCAATTTACTATTTTCATCATAACATAATTTACATTAGTCTTAGTTGTATTATAAAATTAAGTAACAATTAATAATTTGTAGTAACATATTATGAAATGAAAAAATATGTTATGTTTACAATTGATGCATCAGTCTTCATCAACAATCGGTGTACACTGAAACAACATTTTGTAATAATTAATATTAAATATCTAAAGTTGATTGACCATTAAGGCATTAACTATTTCAAAATTGTATTCAATTTTAAAATTAGTAACTCGTGGGATATTTTTAATTTGGACGTATTATTTAGTAATGAAAATACAATAAATGTTAAATGTGAGACGATTTATTACATACAGTACTCACAAAATATTCTAAATAACAAGTGTGGCTGTCTACTTGCACCATGAATTGACAGCACAACAGTCCTTCCTCATTTGTACGTATCAATGTTTTCTGTGATATGTTCATACATTTTAAAAAAGGTTTAATTTGTTTATATTTATATTTAACAGTAATCGTTGAACTGCAAACAAACTGTTCCATTATTTCACTTTTGGACGGAATCTCAACCTTAAAAAAGAAAATCAAAAATAATCGAGCGCTTAAAATAATTAATATTATTCTATATTTTGGTCCATTAGACTAACACTACATTTTCCTGCAATTCCAGAAGTTAAAATTTTAAAATACTGTGGCTCTTCAGAAAATGTAAACTCTACATAATCAGAAGTGCCATCAATGTCACTGAGAATATCTTTAAAATCAGAGGATCTTAATATAATTTTACTGGTAGTCGATTCTGCTGGTATACTGAAGTCAAGGATATCGAACACTTCCATTGTTCTTAACGAGCAGTCGGTAATGATACCTCCTTCTTCTAACCTAAGGTTAAAATACAAACTTAAAATGACTAATTTATTTTATTTTATTTGCAATTACAATAATTTCACCGGAGAACCATATTCTTTGTATGTCAACTTTAAAGCAGTTGTGGAACTAGGATTAGTTGAACACCCATCGAAGATTGTCAGACACTCAATCAATGTATTGAGGTCAACACGAAAAGCAACCGTATCATCATTAAGGTGATACTCCTATAAAAGAAATTAAATTTAAAATTATATGCTTTATACCATTAGGAAAAATCAACAACATACTACAGCATACTTGAAATATTTCACTGCCTATAAAAGTGTTTGCTTGTACACATTTTGAATCTTCTACCACAATTTTTAAACCATGTTCAGTTGCAAAACATACACCGACCTACAAATATAGCATATTTATATAGGTAGTCTTTATAGTTTTATTTAGGTAATGTACAGTATAGTTTTTAATATACAATATATTTTCACTCCATCCTCTCGTGATTACTCTACTAATACTTTTTTTTTAGGCTTTCTTTGCTCTAAGGTTGTGTTGATGCCAATATTCCTTGTATAACTTTTCTCGTTAGGGATCAATTGACATACTTGACCTCTAATCAATATTATTCTGGGTCCCAGAATATCACATATGAAACTCACATTTTGGTATTTTCCACCCTTTCCATCATTCTTTCTATAGTTGAAAGTTTACAACCCATCTACACTTAAAATAATCAGCCAACTCAAGACAATATAAAATATTGTAGTTTTCTGACTATCAAATAATCAATTATACAAGCATTCAACATTAATTCAATATATTCTGCTCTTTGTATTAGTTAAATAAATAAATAAGTTCAAAAGGAGTAATAGTTATTGATAATAGAAGTAAACAATTTAAGTCATAAATTAGATAAAAGGTATAGTTTAAGCCGTTTAAGGTTCATATAAAGAACAACTTACGTCTTTAAAATTAACTGCCTTCAACAAAGACGAAATGTGTTTAACATTGTCAGCTTTAGCGACCAAAAGATATTTCTCTTCAAATGAACCATTACCATCAATCTCCATAATTTATAATGATGACACTATATTAAATTGAAATAATCACATTTATGTAAGAATAAAACTACATAACATTTCAATATTTTAACTAACAAAAACCAATTATAATTTATAACTTTATAAGTTATAAAACCAGTGTCAAACTGTCAAAATCAAATTCGAAGTTAGACGACGGAATTTTTGATATGTTATCATTTTATGTTCTTATCTCAAGTTAAACCACCGGCATGGTTATAGTCATAGACATTAATATTATATGTCTATGGTTATAGTGTTATAACTCAAGGAATCACGGCACAAGCCGCATTTAACTTGGGTGACCAATCAAAGTAAAATAATCCGAAACTACACGGATTTTACTAATTTTTTAGTTAATATATTTTGAAGTAAGTCTAAAAAAGAATTGTTTAATATTAAATTCGTAAATCAGAAATTTAGATATAACTTATAATTATAACAAGAGATTATATTATATATAATATATAATATTTGGAATCTGGAATAACACGAGATCTAAAGTGGCTTACTCAAAAGGAAATTCTTCGCCAAATTTAAACGTATTTTATTTGCACGATTAATCCATGTTTCTGAAGATAGCGAGGCTCCCAATTAGTATGTAAGCCAGTTTAGATTTCGGTTATTTTAATACGATGTAATTTTAAAGTAGTTTTGTCAATTAGCAATAATAACATCCCGGACAAATTTCATTGGTCACGATATCAGTATATCACCACTGCGCAAAGCTAATGTAGTTCATACTGTGCATATTTTGAAAGATTTAACTTTGAATGCAATTTTTACTGTTTTATGGACATTTTTCAAGTTTTTAGACAATTTTTCAAAATTTATCCATAAACTGTTATCTTAAATATTAGGTCATTTGATCACGCGTTTCGGTAAATCCACTACATTTTTTAAATATCGACCCATTTCATAATTAAACATTATTATTTATTAGAATTATTGATGGATATGCCTTAAACATAAGTCGATAACGTTTACGATAGTAGGTAATGAACTCGATGATGATTATTTAGACAACTCATGAGCTATTCATACCTATGAAGTCAAGCCTCACGAGTTGAATAGAATTATCAAATCGGGAGTTGGTGAGTTGAGAGTCGACTTGACTCATTATACTGAGGCATTGAACAGAGTTGAATGATTCGGTTCACCAGAATGGGTGAAATTTCCATCCCTAAATCGGCTAAATCCTATATTTTTAAATTTTTATGAGAATGGTTATTCAGGTTATTGAACGTAAATTGTGATAAACTGATAATGTTTTAATCCGTGTGTTTTTTTATCATGATTTTATCATTTTAATTAATGTTATCAGTGATTTCAGTGTGACCAAATTTATTTTCGTACCGCCGACGTGCGTGTAAAATGTGGTAATAAATATTATAGGTTAATGTACAAAGATTTTTGTAAACAATTCGTCTCTTTAGCAAATAATTCTTCGTTCTTTCTCGTCTGACTCGGGTAAGTTAAATTTTTTATCCAATTCAATCCTTCTATTCTAACATCAATATAATTTATTTGTTGCTGAGAAGTATTTAGGGTAATATAATAATTAAACCTATATACTTTTGAACTTATTTTATTTATTGCTAATAAAATTTTTTCATTTGATGTTAAATTAGTACTCGCGGACTTCTGTTCGTTTGTGTACATATGTATTAGTTTATATATTAAAGATTAAATACCGATTCTTGTCGAAACACCGTTTAAACAGATTGAGTTAATCGATGATCGATGGGAAAGGTACCAAATTTGTGTTAGTGTTTCTAATTCGTTGTTCTGTTGCAGTCTTGCAGACGAATTCATAAGATGGCCAAGTTAACTAGGGAAAGGAAACGTAAATCTGCGATCAATGAGGTGGTTACCCGTGTGTATACCATTAACATGCACAAGAGGCTCTTGAACATTGGTTTCAAGAAGCGAGCCCCTCGCGCAATCAAAGAAATCCGCAAGTTTGCCACCCAACAAATGGGCACACAAGATGTGCGCATTGACACTAGGTTGAACAAGTTTGTCTGGTCCAAAGGAATTAGGTATGTAAAATATTTTTATCTCTATTGTGGATTTTTATTATATTATTAATGGTCTTGTCTAATTTAAATATCTGATCAATTATTACTTGAGGTCTTGTCTGGTATGAAAGTTAGTGTTTGATATCATGTCATTGGGTCAATAAGTTACTTACTTCAAATTCAATTTTTTGGTATAAATCGGAACAAATAAAAGTTAGTGGTATTATATGGATATTATACTATTTAAAATTTTCGTGTTAACCTTACTATCTGATAAATTAAAAAAAAAATCAATGTTGGATTAAAATATACAGTGGTTAGTTAATATTTGCTAGTAATAAAAATAACATTTTGCGGGATAAATTCACTTTAGTGTCTTGAGAGATATTTTATTTGATTAATTTTTTGCAGTTAGTTACCATTTAATATAATATTAGCGGGTTAAAAAAAATAAATTTTCATTTATATTTTAACAATTAATGATTTATTAAGTACAATATTGAAAATATAAGATTACTATAATTTGATATTCACATCAATTACTAGCTACATTGATTAATTCATTATATTTTATTGAAATTCAAGTTTTGATGTACAGTGAAACTTTTTAATACCGAACACCTGGTCCCATTATTTTATAGTTAAAATTGTTAAAATTCTTTAGTTTCTTATTTGGCGGTTCCTTGTAGTTATTGATAAGAAATTTATAGAGAAAAACTAAAATGATCAAACTATACTCATGTCTACAAAATTATTATTCTAGTTTTTTATTTCAATGAATTCAAAATAATTTCTATAAAATGTATTAAAAATATATAGAAATATAAAAACCAAGGTGTAGTATATAAGTAAAATTTGTTAATAAATTATTAGTTTTTTTGATATTATCTTTAAACATTTTAAATATAGTAGAGCTTCGATAGACCAAATGTTATCCGAGTTACTGGAAATTTTTTAAGATTACCTACTCAAATAATAATAATTAAAAAATAATAATTATGGCATTTTATTACACACTACTTATCTACTACATTTAACAAATATCAAAAAAGAAATTTTTAAGAATAGAATTTAATGTAGATACATATATATTTGTGTTAGTGAAGTAATCAAATAGATGAGCAATTTATTGTTATTGTTATAATAATGAAATAGATATGGGAATTAAGAATAAATCACTTATATATGCAATCATGATAACTTTGATCACAGGACAATTTTATGGGCATCTAGATGAAACACCACCATAACCTTATAAGATAATTATTTAACAAACTTATACTGTTATAGTTCATACTTAAAAATGTTAATTATAACCTACATTTTTTCAATTTCAAAATCACATTTATTACTTCATATTTATTATGTTTATATTAATTTAAAATAATTATTGAAAAGTATATTTATTTCTATTTCTATTTAAATAAATTACTTAAATTATTAATACTATTACCTAGGTCCTAGTTGATAATTTGTTTACTATAATGTTAATATATTTTAATTTTAGGAGTGTACCATTCCGTATTCGTGTACAATTAGCAAGGAGACGAAATGATGATGAAGATTCACCACACAAGTTATACACTTTGGTCACCTGGGTGAATGTACCTACATTCAAAAAATTGGGTACGGAAAATGTTGATGGAACCGAAGAATAAACTTGTAAACACTTTGTCTTTGATAATAAATAAGTATAAAATGATAAATTGTTAATATTTTACTGTGTTTTTTTATTATTTTTTCAATAATTTGAATTTCTTCAAGTGTTAATATAAACCTAAAAATCTAATAATACCTAAAAAAAGTTCATCAGTGTTCTAGTAAGATGAAGTGTACATATTATGTAAATATTGGATTCAAAAAAATGTGTTGAAAACATATTAATTAAAGCAGAAATCATATTAGGTATGTTTAATAAGGTAAAACACTGCAGTATAAAGTATTATAAAAAAAGAAAGGGATTTATTTTTTTTTATCATTCATTAAGAACTAAATTAAAGAAAAGTTTTAATTTTAAATATATTATTCACTTATAAAATATTTTATTGAACAATTAATAAGTCTTACAAAAATAAATAATTTATCTATTGTAATATTGTATACATTGTCTATCAATGTTTAATTGTCTTGTCTTAATTATTTTTAAATAATAAATAACTTTCATTACTTGTTAGTAAAATGTCTAAATTTAACTCAACAACATTGCTCCCTGTAAATGATATCAAGATAGTTTGGTTGTCACCTGTTGGAAATTGAAAACAAATATTGTATTTAAATGTTACGGGCAATAAACTTGAGTGATACTGATTGTCAAGGATGGTTATTTCTGCAAGCATTTAAAATAACGATTAAAACTAGCACTGCTGTTACTGTTAAGTAGTATCCGAATAATTTTTAAAATTTAAAATCTCACATTAGGACTAGAGTTTTATAAACTATTAATAATTTAGTAGTAATCAGTATTTTAATTTTACTATTTTAGTATCCTTAATTTAAGATTCAATTTTAAAATTATTACTAGTATAATATAATTTGTTCTTTCTATCCCTAAACAAAAGTACTGAAATAGTTTTTAGAGTTTTAATAGAATATAATGAAAATATATATGAAATAATATTTTTAAATTTGTCCTTTGACTTCCTACAATAATTAGATGTTTTCACTTATAAAAAAATTCTAATATAGGTTCTTAGTTAATAATTAAGCTATGAGGACATAGGGTGTGTAATTTTTCTGTATTTCTGTTTGAGCAAAATATAATTTTTAATGTATAATAATGTTTTAGTCTTTAGTTGGCCATGTTACGTATAGTGCTTATCAACTATTTTTCTGTGTTAAAATGTGTTTATAAACTCAAGGGCAAAATTGAAGAGATTTATTATTTCGTTTTAATGTTTAATAATTGAATTGTCTAATCTAAAATTACAACTTTTATTTATTAATGTTAAAAACATTCAAATGTAACCATTGGTTGTAAAACCATTATAAAAACTTTTGTACTGAAATACTGAGTAGTGAGTACTATTGAAAATCAATAATAACATAGGTTCGACATATTAAATTTAAAATAAATCACTTATGTTATCTAACACAAGGTTAGGGAAGCAAAACAAATTAGGCAATGCAGTCATCAATTAAAGAATTATAATTCAATTTAAAACTTTTAAAATTTTAAATTTTTAGTAATGAATCTCAAACCATATCACTCGGCCTCAAATCTTCTTCCCAACGACTCATCCATTATATAGGAGTAAATTCTGTACATGTGCCCCTCATAATGTGAGGCCATAGGTAAAAAAAGCAAGATTTTGTCCCATCATAAGCATTCAAAAGGAACTTATGATTAAAACTCGTCCAATGAAAAAATAAATAATAATCATTTTTTTCAACAAGTAACATTGTTATTCAGGAATTCTATAAACACGTTAATAATATTTGATTGGCTATTTGTAACTGAAACATGGCTTTTGGCATAAGATAGAAACTGTTCCCTAGACTTAGCAAGCTGCACCAATGAGATGCTTTTGTCCAATTTGTTCAGATATTTTCCTCCGTAATCTACTAATTCAATATTTTCTCCTTCCACACCTTGTTTCTTCAACTGTATAATTGACTATAAAATACAACCAGAAACAATAAAAAACTATTATTAATTATTATACAATAATAATATTCTTAACACGACTAAAAGTTTATTTAAGACAAAATCTATAAAAAAAATCCTTTTATACTCACATTAATTACTTCTTGTGTTTTTTGATCTAAATCATACAAATATGAACTAGAATTTAATGGAGCCTATTGTAAACAAAAATACAAGCATTAGGTTAAAGACAAGGTTCAATTTCTTCAAATTTTTTTGCAAGAAAAACAAAATTTTCATAATTAAATAATATACAAGTATAAAAAAGTAATTAGGTGATGTTTTTATAGTTCAAAAATAATTCAAAGTACTTCAAGCGACATTTCTCATTATTAAGATATTACTTGATTTAAAAGTTAATAAATAATGTTTAAACCTTAATTTTTCAACTTTTAAAAACTGGTTAATTTAATTTTTTTTAATAAAAAAAAAAGTAAAAATATTAAAAATTTTTATTTATGTTAAGATTTTGTAATTAGTAATAAGTATAATTAAAAACTAAAAGTAAAAAAATAAACAAAATATTTAATATTTGATTGAATGATAAAACTAAATGAAAACATTATTAAAAATTAAGTTTGAAATATGCTTCAAATTTTAATTCATCTTAAAAAATTAATGATTAATTAACTTATTAATATTATAGATTAGTTTCTACATTAGTATATTCTTACATTTATTGTCGATTGATTTGGTACAGGAGCAGCAACTTCAAAAATTGCTTTTCGAATGTCTTCAGCGGGCAAAGTGTCATCCAATTGTAAATTTATCAATGGTGAATCCCATCTAAGTAAACATTCATCTTATTTAATATATAATTAAATATATTTCACTAAACTAACCTATTTGAATGATTTGATTCTTCATATCTCATAACAAGATCATTAAATGTTTTCCTAATATATTTTTCTTGTTCAGGTCTGCGTTCATTTAGCTCCCAAGCTTTTTCAGTTGAAATATCACACACAACTAAACACTTTGGTGTACTCAAACTTTTAGAAGAACAATACAATTCATATCTAAATCCTAATAAATGAAAAGTTTTAAAATATTATTATTAAAAAGTACTATACATGCCTTTAATAAAATTTCCAGAATCTAATATTACAACATTTTCCTTGGTTAAACAACTATAAACAGTTAAAATTATTACATAATTAGTTTAACATTATGGAGCTGAGGATGGTGGAACAATGAATAAATGAAAAATAGAATTGAATTTTATTGTAAAATGTAGTATTTCTATAGTTGATTATTATTAAATGAATAACTACAGGTTTATAGAACAATTCTTTTTATTATTATTAGAAATCAAAAGAAATGGTTACAAATTAACAAGTTCAACAAATACAGTTTAGATTATCTACCTCCTGTAAGCTAAAAGCTTGTGTTTGAGGTAGGGTTACAATGATATTATAACCAACTAATTTGGAATTAATATGAAATCTATAGACCAAATTCTTTGAATTAATTGTTTATATCTACAAAATACAAAATAATATTATAATACTAACTTCAAGGCATCATAATGCAATTTTGATCAGAGATCTTCTTCTTTCTTCATTTCTATAAATATTGCAAGTTAACAAAATATATATTATTTATAATTTAAAACTAATAAAATATTTTATTGTTAAAATTACTATACAAATGTTCTAAGTTGACTCATATCTTAGAAGATTTTATTTTGTCACAGATTCTACAAATCTAATGAAAAAAACAAATCTTAAAATTAAAATAAGATGCAAAAATGTTAGTAAATATTGGTCAACTTATAACTATAATTTACCTAAATTACCATACTTGATAAACTTACAATTAATAGAATAAAAATTTAAAAATTCAAATAGTTTATCATTAATAAATTAATTTATAACTACCTAAATACAAAACATTCTTGTCCAAATTCATTTTTGAAATTATTTCATTATCAGATATTAAAATAACTTCTCTGTTCTGTTGTTCAGTGAAGTATTTTTGAATTTCATGTTCGCCTCATATATTTCGTATCATTCCTGGTCTATTCTATTATGTGTCTATGGTCTGGACGCAAATTTGCTATGTTGCACGCTTATAAAAACGGGTCTACACAAGCGTGAAGCGGGTCTTTGATTTTACTTTTAAGTCAATACTAGTAAACTACTACTACAGTTTTCAATAGTCAATAGTCAAAGTTTAATTGATAAGAGATAAAACAACTTGTTAAATGTTTATTTAAATTCTTCTTCTTAATATATATCACAGAATAAATAAATACTAAATAGTACCTACCTAATACCTATTTATCTCATTAATAGTATTTACTATTTAGTTAACACTAAACAGATTACTGTCGTACAGCATAATAGTAAATAATAATAAATTACGATGATTATAGTACTACAATAATTGAATGCCTACTGTGTTGACGTATATAGTACCTAGTTTAATATTATGATTTATATTTGATTACTTTTACAAAAACATCTTTACAGTTTTACACCTATATTGCATTTATATGTAGGTACTGAATTTAGCGTTTAACATTTAGTGTTGATGCTGTTGATATTAAATCATAGTATTTAAGATTGTTTCTGGCGTTTAAATATAATGTCTGAACCAGTGATTGTTGTGCACGGTGGAGCTGGAAATATACCAGACAATCGTGATCAACCAAAGTTTGATGGAATTTTAACTGCTATCAGAAAGGCTCATGAAACCTATAAAAAAACATCATGTATTACGGATGCATGTCAAGCCGCTGTTGAGTACATGGAAGATGAACCGGCATTTAATGCAGGCCGTGGATCGGTGTTAAATCTAAAGGGAGAAATTGAAATGGAAGCCCTTATTATGGAAGGAAAAGACATGAAGGCTGGTAAGAAATATTTAATGTCAAATATAAATTATGATGAATTTTAAATTTATTTTTATTTGATTTTAGGAAGCGTTACTGGTGTAAAAAACATTGCACATCCAATAGCACTAGCCAGAAAAGTGATGGAAAACACTCCTCATGTATTTTTGATGGGTACAAGTGCTAATGAGTTTGCTCAAAAAATGGGATTTGAGACTGTCAGTGATGATTATTTGATGACAAGTGATGCAAGAACAGGCTTAGACAATTTTTTGAAGTCGGGCAGCCAACCCATTTTAACTGAAATCGGACAGTAATAACATATTATGTCTATATACATCAATTATCCGTATAAAAAATATAATAAATTTTGATTTTTTAGTGGAGGTGTTGGCACTGTTGGTGCAATTGGTATGGATGGAAACAGCGGGCATATGGTGTCGTGTACTTCGACAGGAGGAATTACCGGCAAAATGGCAGGCAGGGTTGGTGATACACCTGTTCCTGGTGCTGGTGGTTACTGTGACAATAACGTGGGCACTATTTCAACCACTGGCCATGGTGATAGCATAATGCGCTATTGTTTGGCTCAAAGAATAATGCAAAATTTGGAAAACGGTATAAATTATAACCATCTTTAATTAGTTAAAAACTATGATGTTTATTACTAATATTTATATTATTATTATTTAGGTGAAACTCCAAATACTGCAGCTCAGAAAGCATGTGATGGTATGTCTGCCCGTGTGGGTGGCAGTGCTGGAGCTATTGTTATTTCCAAGAGTGGGGAAGTCGGTATTGGTTTTTCTTCTCCTAAAATGGCATGGGCCTACTTAAAAAACGGAATCATTTATTATGGAATTAAAAAGGGTGAACAGTTTACAGTTGAGTTGTAAAACAATCTAATGTGATTGCTGAATCAAAATTTACTTATTACATTTTATTTGAATAAAATAGATTTTTTTAAATACTGTTAAATATATACTAAAAATTATAAATGCTGATTAATATTAATTTATTAAATAATTTTGAAAGTTGAAAAAAATATTCATTATTTATTTTGAAATTTTAAATGTTTATAAATTATAAGCATAAATAATATTAAACCAAATATTGCTTTTATTGTCCTATTAAGTAAATATTACAACAACTATAATATTTTTAATATTTCCAACCATAATCTAATCATTTACAAAATTGGTGAGTAACTACTTTCCTTTCCGCATTTAATTTGTATACATATATTAAATGTAGTTAGATTCAATTAGACAATTAGATAATAGTCATTAAGTATCAAAAACAGAGAATTAATTTTAGAATGGTAACATACAGTTTTGCAGTAATATTCATATGTCTATTGTGGTCTGTGTTGAAGAATAAAAAAAAATCAGTAGGCCTTTAATTTATAGACCCTATTTACAGAAGTTTTGGAAGTATTTTGTTTAATGTCTGGTAAGTTAAGTTTTTGATATACCATGGTACAAACGTCTTTTAATGATGAATTGAGTTTGTGGTACTCTATAGTTAGTTTGCCATGTACCTCAGAGAAGTAGTGTAATTGTAGAGATAATTGAATTATTTGAAATTAATGTCTTTTCAATTAGATTGTTATTTTTTATGGAAATTTACATAAAGTTGTATTTATATAAGTTATTTTATGCTTATATTGAAATCCAAAAATAGTTATTATAAAAATAGAATTATACACTAATGAATTTAATTGATCCAATACATATATTTATTAATTCAATACTATTAATAGTAGTATGTATTTATTTTGCAACAAAATAAACAAAAATTATTCAGTTAATAAGTACATTTTTAACTTACATTAAAAAAAGATATATCTAGTATATTGTAACATCACAAAAAAGCTAAGCTTGTGTTATAAGATGATGACTTTTAATTTCAACATTTAAAATTTACAAAAGTTTAATATAACAATATTAGACAAAGTGGTTAATTAACAAATAATTAATAAAAAAGCATTAATTTATCTACACATGTACTAAAAATATGAAAAATGTATTATATTAATATTTATATTATTATAATATAAATATAATATATATTATTAATATATTTTTTTAGGATACTATTTTATAACAAATACTAAATAGAACTATAAGTACTAAAAGTTGTAAAACAAATTAGTTTGTTTACATTTTCATGATCTTCAGTCTAGTAGACTAATTGTGAGAAAGTTTAAATTTATTAAGATTTAATGAATTCATATTATATAATAAAATATCTTTTCATTTACATTTTGTTCAACAGTCGAACAAAAAATTGTCTATGAAGTAGGTACCTACCTAATTATTATCTACTGCAACGTAGGTGCATAGACGTACCTACTTATGTATGGAACTATAATCGCGATGAGGTGTGAGTTATTGAATTTTTTTATTATATATGTTTTATTATTGCTGTGTTTTAGGAGCAGTGATATCATATTATTATGACACAATAAATATCAGTTGTCGGACGAAAAAAAAAAAATACCTACGTTAATCTTATCTATATCCTAAACGCGTGTAATAAGGGGTTTTCAATCGGTTGGTAATCGAATGTCGCCGTGCATAACGAGTGACATAGAAAAAAAAAAATAACTACAGAAATATCGCTCTAGGTAAATATTGTGTACATAAATCATATTATATTATGTGTGTGGGTAAACGACGATGCGGCGTTGGTACAAATATGGATTTGTGCAAATAACTTTTCGCCATGGTTACGGGCGCGGCGGCGGAGGCGACGACGACTTATTCGACTGTACGTTTTGTATATATTTATGACGTGTTTCTGCGCGTTCGTGTCGGTTTGTTTGATTCGGATAGCTTTTAGTCGTAGGGGCGGGGCGTGCGGTGGTGGTTCCCTATATATACCTGTGTATGTGCACATACACACACGCGGCGCTCGCGCACACCGTCACAAGATTCGGTTCCCGACGCCGTCGGAATAATATTATAATAATATTATGTATCCGTCCTTGCCGTCAACGCCACGACAAGTATAACAGCACGGGTTGCCGGAGGTGTTTTCGAGGCAATTTTCTGGCATCTGAAATGGGCGGGTGTTTGATGAATGTTAAAAACACAAAACTATAAAATATAACAGTACCTATATACCGTATTTTTTCTGTAAAAAAAAAAAAAATCATATGCTGAACTGTAAGGAGTAGATTTCTAAATGTTTGTCTTGCTCCAAGCTCAAAAATATTGTTCACTATTGTTGCATGATATATTGTATTCGTATTTTACGGTTTGTGCTGTGGCGATGTTTCAGCAAAATTTGTCTGTAAGCACTCATCCTATACCGGCTATACCTCAAGAGTCAAGACTCAAGCTTGTGTTTAGGTTAAGCGGTGGCTCTGCAGGTAAATTATTGATATTACCACCCCCCCCCCTCCCCAACAGGATATTATACAGTCATTACGCCATTCAAGAGTTTTTGTGAGACGGCCAATATTATTGGTGGCGTATTGAACACACTTTGAATGGATTAATATATTTAAATAAACGTTCAATACAAATATAGCTTCAGTGTATTTCAGTTTGGTGGCGTAGAGTATACTTCAAATTATGGAGCAAGGCGATGAAAGTATTGATTTTATAACGATGTGTGGTTTGTTTTTAATTTTTGTGAATATATACAAGATTTATACCGAGAAAAATGCTTCGTATTTTAACACTAATATCATCTTTTATAGTTATAAATTCTCAGTACTTATTTGCTCAATAATATTGGGAAAAAAAATCGGTTTTGTTATAATTCGTGATAACTTGACACTTACTGTATAGATATTATTATATTTTATACACAATGATATTTTTAAATGCAATATTTTCGGTAAACATTAATTCAACTTACTGTATTATTATCAATAGTTTAATGAATAACTGTAGTATAAATATAAATATATATTATTATAAAATATACTTATACTATATTTTATAGTTATATACACGTTTACTGGCCGTTTTCGCTAAGAATCGTTTTTCGTGTTTAATGATTTATCATTGAATTTTAATTTAACGCGCCATATATTACTGTGATCTACTCTCCAGTGACGAAGTTCACTTGACACTTACTGTAAACAGTAGAGTGGTTATCTATTTTACTCCTTTTTTTTTATTTTCATCCTATACAACACACAGACATGTCGAGTAACGTGCAAGATGTGCAGTGAGTGCCGATACAGTCGCTTGAATCCAATCGTTTCACAGTTGAATTACTTGCAAACACTAAATTGGGCCATTGTGCCATGTCCTGTGTACTATATCTGATGTTCATAATAATATGTTATTCATATTGTATATAAATAATTGATAATGATTTATAAGCTTCTGAAAATAAAATATAGAACCAACTAACCAAGACAGTACACGTGCAGCAAAATAGCCTACCCAAAACGCCGTGTCATCACATAACAATATTGTAATAAATAATAATATTTAAAATGCATTAAACATAACTTATCTTAGTTTATTTATTAGAATAGAAACACCAAACAGCAGTTACGGCGTGGTAAAGACTAAAGATATAGAATATACAATTCAAAACTTAAGATAACACCTGTAAAAGAATATTTTTGATAGATACACTTATTAAAGGTGTCTCTAAAAATATAAAAATGAGTAGGCAATTTGGGTAGCTTTGAAGATTGAGCATTATGGATATTTCTTTTTATTAATAAAACATATCTAAAAGTTATATTTTCAATATTATAATTTTCCGTTCAGAATGAAACATATTGTCAACTTATTTTTGTTTTAAATTATTACTAAGTTTTTGTCTACTAAAAATATTTTTTAATAATAGTTTATGATAATGTTGGTTAAAACTTTTCATTACAAAATTAAAACTATTCAATTTTGCAAAGCACTTACGATACCAAAGTTCAATATAATTTGTAAAACTTTACGAAAAAAACATTTATGACCGCCAATCAATTTTAATATTTTATTTTTTTCGCTTTTCATTGTATTGTATAATTCACTTCTCATTATGTTAATTTTAGATGAAATAAAAATAACCAACTTAATCGTATAGAATGGTTATCGGTGAACTAATACGTGTTCGTTGTAAATCTCTACAGTTTTCGACAGTGTATTTTAATTTTTAATTAAAAATAATAATGATAATATGTATCGGTTATTCTATTTTAAAGCGAAAGTACGTTTTGCTTTATATACAAAAACATTTTCTACTAGAGACAATTAAATGTCAATAAAACGGGCCACAACTTACATTTACTGACCGATAAAAATACTGCAGGTTTTTCGAGGAGTATATATAGGTTCTAAGAATGTGTTAAAGGAGGTGATTATGGGCTTATTTTTTATGGCTTGGAAATTAGAATAGACAAAAGAACCTGCAGGTTTCAGATATACTAGTAGAGTGATAGGAAGCTATAAAGGAGACTCTTTTAAGAAGATTGGAAACATCCAGTTACCAAAATGGAGAGATATACTGAAATAATTTACTAGCAATATGATGGAACTAAAAAAGGGAAAAATATAAAATAATTAATCAAACATGTAAGATAATTTTTTTTACTTACCTATAATTTACCTACCGTATATAACTTATAGGTACTTATAGTATTAACATTTAATATAATAAAGTAAATTAAAAAATTATAATATTGCCATCTGTTTAATAATTAAATATATTATTGATAATACATATACTGTACTGATAATTATGTATAGTGTATTACTGTATTAGTGTATAATATATAATTTATAGTACTTACTGTCTTAATACCTATTCCCTATTTTTAAGTAATTATATGGCTTATTTAATACTTTAATCAATTAATTTCTCTTACGTATCATAATTTAGGTATTATGTATACATTGTATTTTTTTAACTGAACTATTCGGATATTATATTTTGTTCTGATCAATGGGCAATGATAGTGCAGACCAGTGGCCACATGGTATTTGTGGGCCTCGTTAATACTTGTTTGGCGGGTTTGTAAGTAAAATAAAAACAGGTTGCTATTTTGAACTACAAGTATTTGTTTTTTTCTAAGCCTAAGGTTGGCCTAAAAAAATACAAATGATAGACTAAAAAAAATTTAATTGATATTGCATGTTTTTGAAATATTTAGAAGAGATATAAGAGAAAATAAACAACAAAAAACACCGGTAGCGATGGTGTGATTTTCTTTATAGCATCATAACAGCGCGTATCTGTGTAGCCAATCTGAACGCATTTTTCTCTTTCAAATGTTCAATCTATTGGTTAGTAATAAGAAATGGCCCCATCTCTACTCACTTATTTGCTTGCATATCCATTAAATATCTTTTTTAAGACAATTTAACTGTTAAATTATAGTTGTTTTTGCTGTTAAAATTAATAGTTAACAACAAAGCAACAATATAAACTAATATTTAAGTTTTTTTCTGGCCCTCGAAATTTTTTCTAAATTACCTAGACCGTTAAAGAATTTAATTTATGACCATTGAATTAAAACATTTAGTTTTATAATTTATTTTAGAGAGACTTTTAAACCAATAACTGTCCGTCGTCTGATAATGTCCAGTCAATGTATGCCATATTGCTGCTTCTTCACGTGCTTATAATATGTAAGTATACTTTATTATTTATATAGGTATATATGTTATATAAATAGCTGTTATATTATACCTATTAATTTGGTTTCCAAGAAAACATACGAGACGTTCGAATCGTTCAATATATTTCGATAAATATTAAACAATATTTCTCAAACGTCTGTCAGTTTTCACCTTATGTGCGTATCTCGTTTTCTCTGTCTGTGTAGTAGATATACATTATATTTATATATATTATCGTTTTTGTTTATACATTTATTATCTGTAGGTATACGGATATTATTATAAGCATAAATATCAAACGATCGGGTGAGCTGTTTTATGGTTTACATTGCACAATATATTCCGAGTTCCGACAGTACCAATATAAATAAGACGAATGTTTTTATGCAGACGCGTATACTACAGAAATATTATACATAGAATAGTAAATAAAAAATAAAACAAAACGTACAAAAGAAATGATAAACATATAAAGGAGTGCTGTTATATATAATATACATATTATATTGTACACGCGTCGTTATTTCTATATTTTCGTCGGTTTTCGCAGTGGTACAGAGTAACGCAATAGAAATGCATAATATATTTTTATTATACACTACCATATTGTATGTAAATACATCATAAAAATCTAAAAGAATAGTGAATTCTGTGTATATGGTTAATATATTTATATGCATGTACAGTGTGGTTAAATTATCAGGTTTCATTGATTTTCTTAGTGGATAATTATGATAAAAAAAAAGATTAATTCTATATTTCTGCAAAAAAAACTAATTATCGCATAATATTCAAACGTGTATCAATCATTTTAATTTCGATTTAATATTTTCAAGTACAACATAATTATTATGTATGATCATTTCTAGTTGGTTGCAGATTGTGCAGTTGAATCAAATTAAGCTGGGTAGATCCTCGCAAGTCCGTGGCGTACTATAACTATATTTACTAGACATTATAAATGCTCTGGTAGTGTAGGTAATTCTCAAGATGGGTAAGCTAATACGAAAATTCGTGATTCAATAGCCGACTAGATGAATACATTGTCTGATTAAAACGATCGATTGTTTGTAGAAATTGGTTTTCATTGTCCAGTCGTTATTATAATAGTACCTATATACGTATTCTATATACAATATAGGTCTAAATTTCGTCTTATTAGAGAACTGTAGGTACATTATTAATAACGACGACATTGACGTTATATTCGTTGTAATTAATTTCAATTATTTGTTTATGTGTTTGTGATATAAAATATAATCGCACTTAGCAATACGACGAATACTATTTGGAATACCTAATTATTGTATGTGTCATGTACTCATGTGATGTATGTTTTCCAGTATAGATTTTTGTTTTAGTTGTTTATATATTACTATATTTCTGTTCACACGAGTAGCCGTTGTTCCATGATAATAATACAAATTTATTTAAATGCTTAGTTCATAATCAGGAAAAAACCAAAAGTTTATTTTATATTTAGTAAACATTTATATGAACCTCGTTAAGACACATTGCCACTATGTGACTTTGTATTGTTGTTATTTACGATGTACCTATGTATTATTTTATGCTATACGAGTGCAGTCGACCAGTCGAATAAATTATCATCCGGAAATTTTTCGCGTTTGTAAACGGATTGAAACAAATCTATCAATTTATCGTAGTCGGGAGTTTCGATGAATTCCAACTTTTTTACGTAGTCAAAATATTTAGCAAACTCTTCTATAGATAAAAGAAAAAAATTGATCAGTCATCACATTGTTCTAAAATATTCATATGAGATTAGTTTTTATGTTTACCTGGTAAATCAGCGCAAAGAGTTTTCGTTTTAATTTTTTTTTTCATTTCTCCGCAGCTAAAGACATTGATATTGTCTTCTTCAAAGTATTTCATCCAAGGTAACGTGCCGTTGATCAAGTACAGTAGAACGTATCCGAGAGATTCTAAGTCGTCTCTACGACTTTGTTCTATAGACGGTATATAATAAACATAAACATATCGTTATAATATATAGCCCTATATATAAGCATAGACAGAGCCGTACTGTGGGGGGGGAGTAGGGGGAATGCGCCCCTAGCGCCTGGTTTAAAGGGGTGCCAAAAAGATTGAAATGCATAATGATAAATAAAATAGGGGATGAATATTTTTAAATTTGCCCTGGGCGCCAAATCTTAACGGCACGGCTCTGGGCATAGGTACACAATGTTGAAAGATATTGGAAAGTTAGTAGTACTAATATAAAATATAACCATGTATGACTCAATTGCCTCCTTTTTACCATGATTTACAAAAAAGTATTTACAAAAATATTAAATTGTATTGCAGACTAAATTAAACGATATCTTATTCTCGTATAAAGAAACGTTAAATATGTCATGTTTAAACTATAATGATATTAAAGTTTTAAGATATCTAAAAATTAAAATTACTTAATTAAAAAAAATATATTAATGCATTTTATAATAAGAATCAACGATTATATTCTGGAAGGTTATTGATAAGTGTTAATACTGTTTACCAAGGTATTATAATTATTTTTAATATTCTATTGGCTAATAATACAGGTGTGAAAATATGTTTAAATAAATTTCCTTTTTTATTAGTTTTAATTTTAATTTTATTGCCCTTAATTTATTAATTAATTAAATAAAATTAAGTTTTTCTCAGTACGTAGAAATGGTATTAAAAATGTAAAATATTACAAAAATTATCAAGGAGTTTGTTTTAAAAACTTGTTGATATCTACTAAAAACTGTAAAATTTTACAATTTGTTGTATTTTTGAAACTGAATATTATTTCATTCATTCAAAATTCAATCGATTTAAAAATTGTTTTTCAATGTTTTTAATTAATTAATTGTTAATGAAAAATACGATCCGGTTTTGGGCAAAGTTTTATTATTTCTAAATAAATCATTAAATTAAGCTATTTATTAATTATTTAATTTGTTTATTGGTTAATAATGCCCATTTATAAAAATTACAGACACTTAATAAAAAAATGTTTGAATTGTAAGGTAAAAGTTTATTTTGAAATGTATTATGGTATGGAAATGATTGGTTTTGCTATACATTTATTTTTATTAATTTATTTAAGAAGACCCACGAATTAAAAATGTACAATAAAATATTGAATTGTATGTAATGTTTTGAAATTATAAGGAAAGAATAAATCGTATTAGTAACTAAATAATGTAAATTTTAATAATTATACTAAACTGATATGAGTGAAATTATAATTATTATGAGTCGTTACATTATGTTATAGATATATATCTACCTACGCGTACACTTCTTACCTATACCCAAATGACCGTTAGCGCTCATGAACTGGTATGTTCCAAAAACGCCAACTTCCGTGTTATACTGTATGTGATGTTTAGTGGTTTTGTCAATGTACGTTTTGGCATTTCCAAAGTCGATTAAGTATATCGTATCTTCTGTCGACTCCTTGAACGGCAACGTCTGTCTCGGCCGTCCTATTAATATGTTTTCAGGTTTAAGGTCTCTGTGAATTAGCTTGCAGTGGTGAACGTATTCGATTCTTGTTAGCTGTAAAACAATTGCAAATGTTTGTAAATTATATAATGAATATGTATGGAATAAATAGATTATACGGTGAAACGTTTCATCAAATTCGCGGGTAATGTCAGTGGTCGAAATACTGTCACCGCCGGTGCACATCAATAAATATACAATAAATACCATTTGTATAGATATCTAAAATCCACAGTAAAAAAACAATTTGGCAACTATCGAAAAAATAGACAATTTTGTACGCGGAATTCAATTGATTCGAATGCGTATTTGCATAGGTGTCAACGTTGGCGTATAATGAATATATAGCTGCAGATGCATTATAATTAGAAGCCTTCATTCTAGCCAGCTCTGTTACACATTCAATGGAAATTATTAGTCAGTCTAATCAGTCTATATGCGCAGCAATTATATATACGGGCACCAAATTATACGGTAAAATTTATTTTGAATACACATATATGCGTATCGAAAAATTTGTCGATTTATATTATATTTTATTTCGTTCGACCCTAAATATAATTAATTGCACAGCGTAGTAATGATAATCGTCAATCGGTATAATATTATAATAATTTATATTGGGCAATAGAAGACGACGACGACGACGACGGCATAATATGTTTTTGAAGATAATTATATAACCGATCAAAATTCCGAATTTATGTGTTTAATTATAATATTGTAATATAATATTTAGATGGCGTTTGTAAATGCCATCGTCCGTTAGTGTATAATACGTATATATCCACCATTTGATTAGCGATCATCAGGACGGTCTTTAGTGACATTTTGTTTCCGCCAATCGTAAAAAGCTCTTTCAACGACGGACCCAACAACTCCATAGCCATGGCCGAGTATTTCACTCCGATATTTCCAAAATAGTAGATGTCGGGTAACCCTTCAATTGCGTGATCGTTCACTGAAACCGTGCAATAATAATATTATACACACAAATTAAAAGTCGTATATACCTATTCATATTAATCGAATAAAAAACAATACAATCGTTACAATTATTATAATGTAAAAAATTATTGAGATTATGTCGATAGATGTAAAAATTAAAACACGTACCTACAAGAACTCAAATAATATTCAAATTTGATTTTTTCACGAGAGTATATATACAATCCAAGATAACCGTAAGTTTGTACACTATAAATAGTTTTAATTATTATACAACTCCTATCGTTTTACTTGCAACTTTGTGCTTGTACACTTACCTACCTATACGTAATAGTAATAGATACGCCTGTGATACTCGATTTCAAGTTTGGAACTTAAAAATTATTAAACTTGGTAAAAATCTATTAGTTTTATACAATTGAAAGTTTCAATTCGTTTATTTAACTTGTTAAAATATAATAGTTATACTACATACTATAAATAGTATAAATAGGTTAGGTATATATCGTATAAACGTTATATTACTTTCGTCTCTCAACTTTTGATAACTTAAAGTTTTATAAATTATTATTCTTGTTATCGATAATTAGAACTATTGTTTTCGCTCACACGATAATGCGATAATTATTAAATGCCATATAAATAAGGAAGACACCATCAATACATCACGTTCTTGAAAATAATTAAACAAACTATTTTAAAATTATTTGCTTTTGATTTTTAAAAATATTTTGTATAAATTACCAATTTATATCAGACCATTTAAATTTGTTACAATTTAAGCCTACACTTAATGTACACTTTATTATTATTATAAAATGTTATACATAATAAAACGATATGGAATAAAATATAAATTTACTATTACCTTTGAGCATCTCATAGAAATGTATTTCTTTAGTTATATGCACAGAGGTAATGGGTTCAATTTTGACGGCGATTTCTTCGAACGTGTACAAATTCCTTCCTGTTGTAGAATACAGTTATATATTTTTACTAAACGTAGTTTTGAGTTATAACGCATGTTATGTCAACCAATAATACCCGTCTACCCCTACCCAGGGTCGTGGTAGGGATTTATGTTTATTGACCTCTTAGGACGGTCCCAAATTTACCACTTCCGATTACATTCTTAATGCTGGACACGAATTTACCATCTAAACCTCCGTCGAGTACTAAAAAATTATCATCAGTGTTCATTGTTTATTTTTTTGCCGTCTTAGGATAATAATGAACTAGTTTTCATTAATTTGATGTTCGTACGAGTATATTTTTCATCGTAAAATTATTATAATCACATTGCATACTATGACAACGGTATTTATTAGTGTTGGCCAACGATATAATTTTCAATATCGAAGCATATTAAAAATTTAAAACATTAAAAGTGTAGAATGCATATTATATTACGAGTGTATTGAAAGTATATAAAAAGTATAGAATACATATTGCTTTAATATTATATTATGAGTGTAAATTAATTATTAATTAGCAATTATATATTATTTTTTAAATTTCTTCTTCGAGCAGTTTTTCCATCAATGTTTCAGAACTTGGGTTCGATTTGAAATATAAATTCAAAAATCTGTTCAGGAGATAATCTATTTCTTTTCTTGGAAATGATTGTTCCAGCTTCGCTAAATAACCGTTCACAGGGAACACTAGTGGCCACTATACTTAAGTACTTTTTGGCTAGTAATGATACAGCTGAGTATTTAGATTCGTTTTCTTTCCACCAATTTAAAGGATCTTGATCGTAGGGAACTTTGATTTTCAAATTTTTATACTCTTCAAGTTGTTTCATCGTAGGACTTTGAGTTACCGAATAGTCGTCTTCGTCATCATCATCGCTATCTATCATTAATGATCGTAATTTCTTACGAGGAGGAGAGTGTGTTTCAAAATGTTCTTCATTTTCTAATATTGATTCAGAGATTAATTCTTCTTCATTTTCTATTTCTGGATCAGTAATTAATTCTTTCAGCTCATTTTCAAGTTGTTTCCAAACAGTTTCTTTTTCTTCTTCAGATAGAAATTTTAACTCACGAAATCTAGGGTCTAATGCTGATGATTTTGCTAATATTAAACCCATCATTTCTCTTCGATATTTTAAGTCATCTAAAATTAGTTTTTTTACCGTAGTTAAAAAATTAGTGTCTATTTCACTAACTTTTAAGATCTGTCCAATCCGTAAAACCGCAAAATTCCGAGCCCCGATTAATCACACCGATATTGTGATATTTTCGATAATTATTATTAGATATCGATATCGAAATTATTGAAAAAATACCCACGATATCGATATTGTATCGAATTATCGATATCGTTGGCCAACACTAGAAGTTATACTCATTACTCATCGAGGTAAGAAATAAGTAAAAAAAAATAATATTTAATTAAATTTCGATACCTGTGCTGTATAACGGTTATTTTATAATCGTTAACACTATCATTAAAAATGATAAACAAAAATTGTGAATGATAAAAAAATATTGTAAGTGCTAATGTACTGTAATTTTAATACTTATTCATATGTAGTTAAATTAAATATGAGACAGCAACATCAATCATTAAAAATTAAATGATAGGTAACTCTTATGTATTTAATAATAATAATTAAGATAAAATAATTATAATACATATAAATAGAGTACTTAAATTAAATTAATATTTAAAATTAAAAAAATGAACTTATCACATGTATATAATGATTATCACTAAGTACTTGTTTATATATACGTGTACCCAATTTTAATATTAAATATTAAAATAAATATATTTTTAAAATTATATTTCTTACTTAATAATATGCAAAATATTGACATTTTTTTTTGTAAATGGTTGATGTTGTTTCCTATTTATTGGTAATTATTAATAAGTTATTAATTATTATTATTAAATTTATATACCCAAGTTAATATATTATTAGTGCCACTTTTAATTGTTACTATTGTTCTAAGTCTGAGGTTAATGGAGAATTTGTTCTGAATTTCTTGAACACATGTTTATCATTACTCATATTTTGCATAAAAGCTTAATGAAAATTTTGATTAAGCTGTGTCATCAAATTTGGAATAGATTTTTCATAATCCTGGACTTATAAATGATATTAGCATTTTAAAGTGGTCACTAATAATATAAATAAAATTAATTAGGGATTCATTTGTGTCTAGGGCCCGGTTTTAAATGCAAACAATTAATTGTATAAATAATATTTATGCATTAAAAATGTATATATTGTTTGTGAATATTATATTCATGCGTATAAATATTTTAAAAAATATGTTAAGTATTTAAAGATGTATTTACAATGAAAAATTGAAATGTTATTAATAAAGGGAATTATAAATGTATAACTAAGCTAAGTTAAAATTATTTTATTTAATGTTTATAAAATATTAAACATATCCAATAGGTATTGTAACTATCAATAAGATTATATTAGCTATATAAATAGAATCTATGTATTAGAAAATTTTAATCATATTATATTTTATCAGAATTATTTAAGTGAACAAAATATACATTAAATCGGGCCCTTATGATTTAAAATAAGGTGTTATAGCATAAATGTGTTTAACAAATATTAATATTATATGTATACTTAACTAATCATATGTTGCCCAATCATTGAATTTATAAATATATCTTATTCCAAAATTAATTGAAATCTACCTACACGAGTCACGAATCCCATTAAATCCCACATTAATTCCAAAAAACTCAGTAAAAAAAGCATATTTCGGTCATGAGTACAAAAAAATTGTAGAGCAGCATCAAGGTTTATATAAATTATTATTCTTATTCTTTACATAATATGTGTATAAAACATAAATAAATTATGTAGAACAATATCTCAACATATATCTTTGAAAAAATTGTCTTATTCATAAAATGTTAAATTGTATAGGTTATATAAAAATCGGTATCCCGATCACTCTTGTCCAGCATTTTCTTTTTTCCATATTTATATAAAAAATCTACGTGATTTTGGAAAATTCACGCAAATTAAACGTAGAACGAGCATAGTAAACAATACAAAAAAATATCAATTTTAGTAAAATATCATATTATGATTCACTAGGAAAAATGTACCTACCTATATGAATATATAATAAACTGTGTGTAAGTACATTTATAATTTATATGTTATATTTTTACATAGAGCCAAAAATATTATTTATTACATCGTTATGCTCTTCAATTAATTTCAAATATGACTAATTATGTAATAATTTTTAATAAAAATAAATTAGTAATAATATATATAAAATAGTAATTCGATAACTCTCTATACTAATTACTAATATATTTGACGATCAACTAATTTAGATCAATTGTTGATCTTTCCAAGTTAAGAAATCCTGAACACAAAATCTGATTAATTTCGTTTATTTTGTGTTTTTTATTGCAGTGCCATAACTATAGGCACTAGACCATCATGGCCAACATAGTACTGGAAACACAATAATATTAAATATAGAGTTATAAAAATGAATTCAAACATTTTATTTAAAATTTTTTATTTTATTAATTGTATTTTAAAAATATTTATTTAGATAGTAAAACAATAATTTTACTCAAAACATATTAAATGCATATAAATTATATTAAAATGTCTGTAACTTTTTTATTAAACATTTGTAAAAAATATGATGACATGCACAATCACAAGGGTACACACATCTAGTGGACCAGTTAAATATTTTATGAGGGTGCATAATGCATTATTCAATTAAAATACATCGATAATAGTACACATCGATAAATCATTTTAACCACTAATGATAGGTTAGGACTTTGAGTAACACTTATTATATACCATAAATTCTCAAGAATGGTTAAAATAATATCTCGAGAATTTATCGTATAATAATTTGAAAAACATTCATAAGTTTTTATTAATAATAAAAATAATAAAAATAATAATATTATACTATTATTATTATTATAATAAAAATTATTGTTATTAGTGCATATGTGCCATATGTTAATATTTAATTTTAACTATACTGGCCAATATAAACTAGAAAATAAAATCAATAGTTTTAGAATTTATTTATCGTCTCAAATCATTAACAGTTTATTAATGTCCTGCTACACGAGCAGTTCCTATTACGTATAGTGTCTTTATAGCTTGTGTCCTAATGTCTAGTGCAGCAATGGATGCTCACGAGAAATGGTGTCGATCAGTTATCGACAGCCTCGATTTGGAAGTCAACCACATCATAATTGCGTTCGGGCTACCGTCACCGATCATCGTTTCGTGGGCGCATCGCTCTTTGTGGAAACCACTCCCATCCTCAAAGACGCCGATGGCCCCGCAAGGATGTCGGGAAGAGCGCGAGATGTGTGGCGACGATTTGGAAAAACCACCCGAAACGTGTGGCGACGATTTGGTAAAACCACCCGAGATGTGTGGCGACGGTTTGGAAAATCCACGCGAGACGTGTGGCGACGGTTTGGAAAATCCACGCGAGACGTGTGGCGACGGTTTGGAAAAACCACGCGGGTTCTGGAGAAGAACCAAAAAACGCTTGTCAGATATTTTACGAGCGGTTTGTACTTGCGGCTGCGCCACGCGCCATACACAATAAGGAGTTTCTTATGCGGCGCACAATGGTCCAAAATGAAAGTGCGTCGCCGTTATTGAGTCCAGTGTAACCTAACCCAAATTCATTGAATTTATTTTTAGTATTTACGAAAGATGAGGTTAAGTTGAGTACGTTACACGGGATTTCAATATGAATTATAGAACAAAATTCATTGCATCATTCGATGGTTATAATTTTATTATGTTTTGTTATAATATTCTTATTTATTTGTCATAGAAATATTTATTTTCATGCATTTGTCAATTTATGAATGTGAAAAAATTATGACCATTTTCTTTTTGTATAAAATATCGATATATTGATACATAATTATTAATTAATTTTTATTATTTACGAGAGATGAGGTTAGGTTGATTTATGTTACTCTGGATTTCAATGTGAATTATAGACAAAAATTCATTGCATCATTCGATGGATATAATTGTATTATTTGTTATAATATTAAAATTTTTTTTGGTCGTAAAAATATTTACTTTTATGAATTTATGAATTTATGATTGTTAAAAAAACGATGACAATTTTTTTTCTGTATAAAATATTGATATATTGATACATCGCTACTAACTACTTATTAGATGCATTTAATAAATAATTAAAAGTATCGTGTATTATTATAAATTATTGTTGTTTTGTAAATTAAAATATTATACATATTATTATATATGACAAACTGATGTTTTTTTTTTACATATATTAAACAAATAATTAGATACATACCTAATTATGATTTAAAATAAGGTGTTATAGCATAAATGTGTTTAACAAATATTAATATTATATGTATACTTAACTAATCATATGTTGCCCAATCATTGAATTTATAAATATATCTTATTCCAAAATTAACTGAAATCTACCTACACGAGTCACGAATCCCATTAAATCCCACATTAATTCCAAAAAACTCAGTAAAAGAAGCATATTTCGGTCATGAGTACAAAAAAATTGTAGAGCAGCATCAAGGTTTATATAAATTATTATTCTTATTCTTTACATAATATGTGTATAAAACATAAATAAATTATGTAGAACAATATCTCAACATATATCTTTGAAAAAATTGTCCTATTCATAAAATGTTAAATTGTATAGGTTATATAAAAATCGGTATCCCGATCACTCTTGTCCGGCATTTTCTTTTTTCCATATTTATATAAAAAATCTGCGTGATTTTGGAAAATTCACGCAAACTAAACGTAGAACGAGCATAGTAAACAATACAAAAAAATATCAATTTTAGTAAAATATCTCGAATAATACATACCTCAAAACGAATTTTTATTACTCTAAAACTTCGAGTTATCGCGATTCGACTGTATTTATATAATATACCTATAGCAACAATAGTTTATATTCAAAATACGTTTGGTGTTATCGATGTTGATCGAAATAAATTACGAAAGTTTTTATACTAAACTTGTTATACAAAAACAAAATATGATTCTTTTTTTTTCTTAACATAAAAAAGCTATACTGACCTGACATAAATATTCTATTGCAGTTAATCGAAAATAATTCAAGCAATGAAAATATGATACAGTTATATAATCGCTTATAATTAAGTATTTGTTTGGTCTTGCACGTTACTGCGTTAATTACGCATTGATCATGATTATATAGATCTGATTTTACTATATTTTCAAGAGAGTGTATTGCTAAGAATGTTTTGGGTATAATATGTTATATTTCTAAATAAATAATCAAAATAAATTTATACCTACCATATTATTATCATCACAAATGTACTACACTTAAACTTCAAATTTCTTCCGTTTTCTTTTATTTGTATGTAACAACTAACAATACATAACTTTTTATATTTTAAATGTATGACATTTTTATAAGTAAACAGTTCGTATTAACTTTATTGAGTATTTTTATTTCTAAATGTGAAAAAAAGCATATTGAATTTGATTATAAAAGTCAAACTTAAAATAATATAACTTAAGTCTAAAAACTCTTTAAAGTAAGTAATTAATACTATTTTATATATTAATAATGATTTACAATTTCTTTATTTACTTACATATTCTAAACATTAAATTATAGGGAGAGGGGCAATGGACGGGAAAAATCAAATGTTGGGGCGCACTTGCCCATCTTTGCCTCCGTGTAGCGCCACTCTCGGATAATTGGTCCACGACAATAGGTTTGGAAGATTTAGTGACTATAATATTATTTGGATATTTTAATAATTAATACTAATCTATCAACGTTTTATAATTTGTATAAATTGAATGTAAATAATATAATAGATTACATATTATATTTTTTTTAAACCATGTTTAAGGACTATTATTTTAGAATAAAAACAGATTGATTTTCATTTGGAAAATAAAAAATATCGTACAGGGTATAAATGAAGTAAAAAAAAAAAAAATCTAAATATTTTAAAACGTAGTCCTTATTATTTATTATTTATCCATATTCAAAAATTTCAAAAATCAAAATTTTAATGAATGCGTCATTTAAAGAAAATGTGGAGATGAACGTGGCTGCACTTGGTGAATCATTCTGTATATTATGTAGGTAATTATTACGACACAGTATACACAGGAATACAGCCCTCACTTGCACGCGCACATATATCTGTATAATAGGAACGTATAGTTCAATATATGTACATGCGTATATAGTTAGGTCGACACGCATTTACTTTGTGTTCGACAAGCAATTGATCGAAAATGAAATGTAAAACGCGAACATAAGCATTTGAAAAGGCGAATCTCCGTCGTACACACACGCATCCACACGAGTCCACCGTGTTTGATTTCCACGACGACGACGTGTGTGTGCGTGCGTGCGTTCTGGTGGGAGACGTTATGGTTCCCCTTTTCTGGGCGGCCGCGTCCGTATGTTTCCTCGCTAAACATCGTTATATACGCGGCGCGCGTGAGTGTTCCAAATGCCGGAAACAATTATCGCGACCGTTGTGTCTACGCGCGGCGTGGCCTTTAAAGCGACTTCGCCGACCGTAATCGGCGTGTGTAAGGCTTTTGTTCGACGCCGGGGTGGTGTGTACACAGTGTTGGTAAGAAGGACCGGAGAGAGAGAGAGAGTGAGAGGGTGATGCATACACAGAGAAAGAAAGATAAACGCGCGGAGAAATAGCGAAATACATCAATGGAAACGACCTTCCGGCACGCCAAGTGCACAACGCATAAGATGACGACGCGCGCGCGCGCACACACACATATATACACATATTCATATATAATATTATATAGTATATACGCATATAATAATAATAATATTAGATGTTTCAATCATTGTAGAGGTCTTTGATTTCTTAATCGCAAAAAGATGATTATTCTTTGGGACCCGATTCCATCCTTCCAATTGATTTAAATAAATGCCGATGGGCATTAATAACTATAGTATATTAGACCAATCTGTCATTTATATAGTCACTTTTTTTATAATCCAGAATTTTCCCAGCTATATGGAAGGTTAGTTTTGTCACAACAACTCGGAAGTCATAAGATGGATCTCTCGCTCTCTAGCCAATAACTATAGATCATAGACCTATATATGTCTACATCTTAAAAGTTATCGCATAGCTTTTTGAAAAAATTCTCCAACCTGAATTATTTAGGGCAGTCAATATAACGATTTAGTAAATAAACAACACGGATTTGAACGAGCAAAATCTATAATGATTTAAATGAATTATACTTTTACTATTATCTAGTAGATATTGTAATCGCTTCAGGTGTACAAGTAGAATAAGACAAGTAGATGCTGTTTACACCACCGCCTTATAACAAGGTCGACCGTTATTTTCTTCCACAAGTCAAATTACCCAAGTTAGGTAATAAGGGATCCATTACTATTATTATTTTATTTATGTGATCGTTCATAATTAGTAAATATCAACAAATTCAATTATGTACAGTTACCCTGTTACTCTATAATGTCAGGTGTTTCGCGCGGTGCGAGATGCATTTATATTTATAATAACTATTACTTTTCCTTGTATGTATAGATGACCTAAAAAAATGCTTTCTGTAAGTTCTTATTATTTACAGATGATTTAAAATTGTTCATATTGGTTCACTCTATTGTTGATATTATTTCCTTATATCACCACTTAAAATAATAGGTTTACTGAGTGGTATACGTATATAAAATATTAAAATGGTGTGTATTTGAATACCTTTAGGTTCTATAATTGTGTTCATATAATATCGTTTATCGCTCTCAAAGCCGTATCAATTTAGTATACAACACAAACGAAATTCTTCTCATTGCGCTGTTATATTAATATAGTATACCCGTCTTAGCTGCAGCAGCATCTATATATTATGCCCAGTGTAATGTTTATAGATACGATCAGCATTTCGTGTTACAGCGATTTTATCATATTATGTATATAAAAGTACAAAATAGAGAATAATTTATTTATATAATCAAAATGTGACAAAACACAATAATCACAATAATATAAATTGGATGTGTGTTATAGGTATCTACACATATCCAATTTATTGTAGTTATTTACTGTTTGTTTAGTTATTTTTTTTTTTTTACTTTTGAAATTCAAATTGGTATGCTTCATTTTAAGTTTTAATGCAGTATTCACGTTTAAAGATCGGACATTTAATAAATTTTGATAATTATAAAAAAAATATATTTTAATGTCATACTCTTTGCTTGGTAATGATTTTAAGTTTTTAAAAATTGTATTGCATTTGATCTGTGAAAGTATATGCACGAATCCTGATGGAGGAAGTATAATTAAACTCTATAGACTATAATGAATAATGTTTCTTAATCGCCATATGTCATAATAATTGGATAAGGTAAACTCGAAATAATTGTTTCATCTGTGTAACTTGATAACTTTATACAAAAACTTTTTTTTCAAGATTTTATAAAATTGATTTATTTTTTTTTTCAATCAAAATGTTTGAAATCAGTTTTTAATAGCTATAACTATATACGCTAGACCACTTATTTTTTATATCGTAAATTTATCGGATGGTTCGTAGTGTTCGGACGATGCAATTTTTTAATACGCCTCGTCGGCGAGGGGGTTGTAGGTGCCACATATGCAAAATATTGAAATATAAATTGATAAGGAATAATAATGACAATGATTTCGGTAATAATAATAAAAATAATTGATCAAAATACGAAAGAATGAAATCCCGAACACGAACACCATGTCCTTGTGTATATATCACTATGGTATGTATCGCTGTTTTCGTATGGTTTTTTTCACGTAGTTCATCAATAACTAATAAGTAATATAAACTGTGATCGGTTTTTTATATTGAAATTGAAAACACTTTGTCATTGTTTTTGATCTTATATATTACAATTTATGAATATATATTAAACTGCATGTTATATATAGTGTTAAAAATATTGTCAAGTTAAAAATATATGAAGGTCCATTACAATGACAAAATTGATGATAATAATATGTATGAGAAAATTGTATGAAACTGTCGTTTCTAAAATGCAGATCATTATCAATGTGCAACATCAGCCATGACGTCAGTGTTTTTCTGTACTTTTACGTTCAGTCAGTAAAAACAAATTCTCAAGTAATTGTGATTATTGTGTTATTACGTTTTGATTCTATGGTACGTTTTTCTTTATTTTACATGTTTATACGAGAAAACTGCTGTAACATTAAATTCGATTCTGATCACTCTGTATTGTATATAGGTAGGTTAGTATATAAGAGAGCAGCCGGTTGCCGGCCAGACAAAAGACGGTCTTTACTCTTTACAATATGTATTCATTATCCACATTTCGCGGGGAGAACAACGTCGTCGTATTGGACTTTTAATCATTCCTATGTACAGGCGTTTACGAAAACAAAGCGAATTCTAGCAACTTTTTCCCGAGCAATTATTTATATCGTCGCGTTTTTATCCTTTGGCATTGTCTAGTGGTTTCCAACTTATCGTAATAACGAAACGTTTCATTAAATGCAGGTGGCCAATTCGAGTGGTGATCATCATTCGTAGTAAAACAACATAATATAATATTATACTACTATAGTACTATGGAGTTATCGCCACTGTCGTTATGTTATGTAGCCAAATCTGTCTTATAGCAACAGCATTCAGCAAGGGATTTTTGAATCTTCGTCATAATTATAATACGACATAGACGCAATAAGGGGAGCTATATTAACCTTTAGTTTTTTAACGTATTTTCAGGAAATTTAAAGTTTTAATTATAAATACCAGGTGATAGGTATTTATAATTTAATAGGTACATTGATTATAAATACTTTATATACCTATATTATTTTAACAACGTGGATTTTTTTTAGATTCAAGCTCCTATAATATGACAATGTCATGCATAATATAATCTATATTATGGCTATAAACTATAAAATCTAAAATTGACTAATGTAGTAATGTACCTAACATTAACGAACAATAATTATACATTTTGTGGATAATGTACACATTAACTGCAGCTTAGGTAACATTAGAAAAGTTACTATATTATGACTATTGACTAATGTAAGGTTTACATAGTTATTAATTATTAAAAATATTATAGTTTATTTTACAAAAACATCATTTTATACTTTATACAATTATAAATTTAATCTTACGTGTCGATATAAAGTATATATACGTTTGATTTCTTGTTCAATTTACACTTTTAAGTTCTATTTTAATGTCTATAAACTTTTCACAAAACAAATAAACCGAATTGTCTTTCTATTAAAAATGAATTTGTCAAAATACTCATGAAATTTAAATTTATATATATTATTATTATATATCTATTAAGATGGTGAGGGTGCGAAGGTATTGTCTCAAAGGTACGAATCTGTACAACTTATATCTGTCTTCTCTGTTTATATTTAGCCTGGTCGTGTCTATGAGTCGTATAACGCAAAAAGTACACTAAATGTCGACTGTCATACTATGTCGAACAGTCGAGTTGCAATTATCGAACAAACTATAGTGGTTGTTACACGATGTTCTTAACGAACGACAAAAAAAAAAAACAAAATTGAAAATAACGACGACAAACGCATATAATATTACATTGTACCTACCAATGTACCAATTGTGTGTCCGGCGGCGATGTGTGTCTCGTGTCGGATTTCGGTCGTCGCGGGAAAACAAAGTACCCGCAGCTACAACGCGCGGCGGCAAAGCACGTCATCACACGAGACATTTGGAGCGCCGCCGCCGCTGTTGTCTGCAGCGGACGCCGCGCATTAAAACACTAAAAAACGATGACTTATGAATATAAATAGATTATTATTATTGAAATGACGAGACGTTTATTGTAACGCCATCGTGTTGTACACGCATATACATACATATGTATATATATGTAAGGTACGTAATAAAAAAAAATATAATAATATACGACCGCGAGTGCTTATATCCATATATATATATGTACATATATTATATATGTGTATAAAAAGCGGTGTGCTGCTGCTGCAGTCATATGTCTGTGTGTATATTGTGTATATACCGAATTAGTATATATACATATTAAAATATAATGATGATAATATTATATAGATGTGATGTGACTACACACACATATATATATATATATATACAGTACGCGTGTGTGTAGTGTTTCGACGACTGCGGCGGCGGCGGCTTGGTATAACGAAAGAGTCGTCGTCGTTTGTGATGTGTCGGACGATTTCGTGTGTTTGATTGAAAGGCAAACAAGGTGTAGCTATGCGTGTAAGGCAGATGAAATAATAATAATAATAATAATAATAGAAAAAAATGTATATCAAATAATAATAATAAAATAAAAGCGTCGGTACACAACTACATACAGAGCCGAGGAGAACGTAATATATATAATAGTATATAATGATCGAGGTGCGGGCGAGGGGAGGTGTGCATATACACAGAGTATTATAATACGCGCGTAAAAAAAAAAAAAAAGTATCCGAAATAGAGTGTCGGACCAGGACCGTCGAGGCGGCGGCGGCGGTGGCCTGTAATTATATTGTAAAGTGCCAAGAGCCGGCGTTTCCCTTTGTAACCAGAATACCAAAGCACAAGCAATAACACGATGATAGTGCACAAATTCGCCGACACAAAATGGACGGAAACTCGCGCGCGCCCATAAATATATACATGTACGGTGGTGTATATATATATATATATATATGTATATGTATATAATATTATGCGTATACTTACGCGCGTATATACATATACTGTATACAGTCTTACTCCGTTGCCGCCGCCGACACCTCAGATCTCTTTGGCCGCATCGAGTCCCCGCGGGGCGGTAGAGTGGCGGCGGCAACGTCGGCGGTGTATATACGCGTTTAATTTGACAACACGTTCATTGTTTTTTTTTCTTTCATTCTTTCCATTTATATTTCACCCCGTTTTTCCGGCCGGCGTACTACTTTGCGTCTACCTTTAACTCGATTTATATACACGCGCACACACATACGGAAATACGCGTTATTACTGACACACACTTTATGACGTGCTTATATATATATATAGATAGACGCTGCGTTATTGCACATACACAGCTGCAAATTACATCTAAATATTACGTTGCAGCGAAGACAGGGGACTTTCGGCATATTTCTTATAGTGCGCGAGACTACGGTAAAGTATATTTTTTCATCGAGCCGAACTGCGAACCCCCCAGACGGCCTGACCATAAATATTATGATCAGAATAAACCTTTTGTATTTTATTTTGTATAATATGTATTTCTGTACGTATATATCACTGTGTAGATATTATATACATACCCCCTTTACACAGGAGAAACCTCGACAAGTCCCAAATGGCGGGGAGGGGGGTTCATACATACGTACATATATATCTCATTTTTTTCTTGTACACGAGATGTTTTATCTGCTATACACTATTAATTCTTCTTTTTATGAAATATGTTTATATAAAACAAATATTTTATGTTTTTATGATAATGATAATGACATTTAGAGTCACCATGCATACGTTAATAAATACCGAATTGGTGGGGGGAGGATAGTTAGCGAGAGTTCCCCTTCATCATCCATCACTCTAAAATCACCACAGACAGTTAAAATTATTATATCCAAATTCAATATCCCAAAATTTCAAAATTCATTTTTGGTACCAAAGTGTATTTATAAATATCAATACGTCTTAATTGGTACTTAGTCGCCAGTCGGTAGGTATTATGTACTTCGTGATGATAAAATTCCGCTAATTTATTATCATAATATACAATGATATACAATGTCATACGACTTGAAGTTATGGTACCAACCGGCAACCACTACAGCCGATCATTTGTGGATATTTTTGTGGACAGCTGACTTTCAAAAATATAATATACTTTGCTTTGCTTAAAATATTATGAAGTTACTCATAAAAGCTGAAATCTGTTTAAAGTGTTTGGTATTGGTAAATCTTTCATTTTCCCATATATTTTATTTTTTTCTCATTATTATTTTGTATTTGTGTATTATTTTGTATATGAACCATTAATAAGAATATAAGTTTAATAGTAAAATAATTGTTAAGAACTTCAATATTTCATTAAGTGTTTTTCAATATATACTTATATTTTGCTTGGAATAGATGATGTTGGTATAACAAACAGTTTATTAATTGAAGAAGTTAATGCTTGTGTTGTTAATACTACTGCTAAAACTGATACTATATTTTAATATTTATGATAATAGTAATTAGTAGTAGGTAGGTATTATATTTATGTTTGTAAGAATTAAAAATAAATCATTTTAAATATATGTTGTACCTTGTAATCTTGTATGTATATTTTTTTAGTGAGCACGTCTAATCTTGATATTGGTTGTTTTAAACAAGTTAATTCAGATTCTCTCTCATCTTTTTATCGAATTTTGAAATGTCATCGTTCAGTTTTAACATCAACATAACTTATGCCAACTAGACCAGCCGCGGGGTTTCCTTCTAGTATTTTGGGATGGTGGGCTTATATGCATATACCTATATATACGAGTACAGAGACGAGTGTTAGTCGACGTGTCTTTGTCATAATGTTCTGGTAAGCGTACACGAATATTTTCTATAGTGAAGTAGAGCGAGATTATCGTCTGAACGGTTAGGCATATTATTTTTTGGACAACCGATTCAAAATATTGTTATACAAATTATTACTGTATATTCAGTTTATTCGTCGATGGCCCCGAATTTTCGGACAACTGTATTTTTAGTTCCTAAACAAAAACGTATGCTATGTGTGCATACTATACGCGTAGATACGCACATATAATATTATTATTGTTCGCACGTGTTGCCGCGATTGTACTGCATCGGTATATTATTTGAATCGACGGAAAATCGCGAGTCCGTTATGCGATTCAACAACACTCGATTGTATCGGTTTATCATCACGTTTCAGCTGTATAAGCTTTTTACGGTACATTATTATTCGAGTAAATATTATATTAATCCATTCAGTCCAGACTGTCGCGCTGCAGCAGCAGTGCCGTGTGCGCTGGCCGCGGAGTGATTGATTTAGTGGAACCCTTTTCTATACACGCGACGACGTGTACACTATAATATGTTTTCGGTATATATTATACATACACATAATAATATAATATTATGTCGGAAAACGATGTTTTCACTACGTATATGACCAAACACATGGACGATAGTAATCTCGGGGTGCAGAGTATATACTGTGTTATACGTGTATATAGACGCAGCAGTGTATTATAGTGCGCGGGCGTGTACGCCCCGTGTCGTACTTGAAAAAGGCACCTTTTATCCTAACCCTTTAATCCGGCGTTTTATGGACGTTTATATAAACTGATGTATTCAGACATTAATTTGACCGATGCCCCGAGGCGCGTCCCCGAGGGTTGGACGCAAATCAAATGCAAATTGAATGTTAAACAGCAGCATTTCAGAATTATCAAACCGTCTGCGCTCGTTTCGACAATGCGCCGTATATATATAAACAGTTTAAAATCTCTCGGAAAAATAACATTTTACTTTTTTTCGTTTTTACAACGAAGAGAATGTTATTATCATATAGTTGTATTATACATACATATATATACTTAATATATTCCCGTGTGTCTATATTTGAAGACCGCTAAGGGAAGACATTTATTATTTAATTTCTTCTTTTTTTATGTTTGCACAATAATAAATTACATCAATTTTCTTTAACCGTACACAACGTTGATGTACTGACGTTTTATCAGAATGATTTTAATTTTTGTTTATTAAAATATTGTATCACAACATTCACAACTGTATTTAACAAAACATGTTATATGTAATATATAGATTTATTTTTATACATTATATTATTGGTATGTAATTTAATTTAAAAAAACCGGTCAATAATCAATATATATAAAGTATTGTACAAACCGGTAAAAATGTAATAAATATAAAAGCTAAGATCAAAATCTGCATAGTTATTAATGTCGTCTATACGTATAATATTATATACCTAATGTCATTCTATATTTAATAAATGCTAATACTTATGTTCAAGTTAAATATTTTTTCATTATAATCCGAGAATAATATTAAAAATAAGTATTTATCTAAATTTCCGAAACCTATGATAATTTAATAGTTAAATCTATTTCTTGATAGGTATTATATGTAATTTCTTTATTATAATTTCATCTCTAAAGAAATATCATGTAGATGTTATTTTAGTCGGATGATAAGTATAATTTTTATTTCTATTACTATATAAACTACAAGCTATGAGATGATAAGAATACTGAAGGTAATGTACTTACTAGAGATTATTTATTAATTTTGCGGATCTCTCCCTTTCTCTCTCCCTAAAAAAAAAAAACAATGAAAGAACTGTCAAGTGATTCACTCTAGTTGAAAAATAGTATTATAATAAATACTAATATATATATATACGACGATAAAGCTGCAGCCGGTGGTGTTTTGGTTGTGGGTGGTTAGGGGAGGGTGAATCTGTTTGAAACTCGAGATGATGTGCTCGTATGTTCACGCGGCTTGTTAAATACTATACACAGATGAATTATATATTTATATATATACACATTGATGTATAGACTTGCTTGACGTAGTTGTCGCCGAGTTGAACGGCTTGTTAAATATTATTTTACACAGTTAGCGCGGCAGTTTAGTCGGACAACTCGGCGGTTTTTTTCGTTTGATTTCAATCGAATTCGGCGAATATAATACGCCTAATGCGCGCGGGGGACGACCGCGTCACGTCACACACATTCGTTTTATATAATATTATTATTTTATTCTGTATACATAATACACTGCAGAGATCCGTCAATCGGACGATTGGCTTCGCGCCCCGCCGACGAGAGGACGTTGCGCACGTCGACGATTTTATTGCATTAAACACACGCCCCAGTATATTATATTATTATACACAATGTCCGTTTATACGCGGACCTCGGCGTCGTCGAAACGTTATAGCCGCACGCATTACCGCCGTATATCGTATATATAATGTTATATACGGCGGCGAGTCGACGGGGTCGGGTTTCCGCGATGATGCGAGTCCGCAGCGAATTCGCACTACACCCGAACGATCGATCCCGGAGGGGCGAAACCCGCGCGCACAAATGATATATAAGCGAGTTCGTCGCAAGCCCGCGAATACGTGTAATTAGCCTTGTACTTGCGGGATTCGCAATAGTATATAGTCTTCGCCGACGGCCTCCTCGCGTCCTCATGGGAAAACCTCCGAATTCTGCACCGGTCGTTATAAATACATTTATAATATATATATATATATGTATATCGCGATCGAGTGTGCGCGTGTATGTGTGCAGTGTATTATTATAATATATAACGCTATTCGGTGGGCGCGGACGTGACGCTAATCGTTTTAGAACTACCCCGACGCGTCGTTAATATTATATATACCTATATATGTATAGACATGTATATAACCGTTCGTTAATACGATGACGTGTGGCTGAATTGCGGGGGAGTGTGCGATAATGCGCGACGCAGCGAAAGGACAGAATAAATAGAACGGTTATTGCATAACAATCATCATCACTATCATCATTAATCATTATATTAATATTATTACAGGTTTAGTTATGGCGTCCGGACGAGGCATTATTATATTATGTCATATACGCATATATATCGTGTATCTGGTCAAATTCATTATTGTTGTGTGTGTTATATGAGTATATATATAAGTATACAGTTTCCTAGAGGTAAAAAACACTGATTTGCGCGATTGTCGATTACTATATATGTATAAATACACAATGCCTATAAGGTATATAAATCTATAGGTAATGATAATTAATAATAATGTACAGAATATACATTTAATTATACGCATGAAAAACATGGCGGTATTATTAAATTATTTGAAGTAATAAAAAATAACTAACCGCGTTTGTAGAGAATTATGCCGCATTTTTACCAAATATATTAAGTCAATAACAGACAGAACGAGTATCAAATTGTATATTTTTTTAGTTGTGGAAAAAACGTTTAGCGTTTATATTATATCAACAAAATGTTCACCAGGAAAATTGTTCTATTTTACGACATACCTATAGGTCACAGTCGAATAAAATATCAAAGTAGTGGTTTTATTGCTTAAAAAAAATGGAGCTTGATGGGGATATAAGTTGATAATCGACGAAGCATAAAAAAAAAATATTGGCCTTGTAGTGAGATATCGTAAAAAAGTTGCTTTTTTATTTTAAAATTAAGGTTATAACAGTAAAGGTTAGGTTTCAGGTTTACAATTACTTAATTGGCTTTCATCTAGTACATCTAAAGTTGGATGGCATGTTCAGGCCGGTTCATATAGGAATATATTGTGTACACTCCTCCATCAAGTTACTTTTCTTTAATATATTTTGTTACCGATATATATTTGAGTTTTCAGTTTTCACCATTTTTTAGAGAGCTATTTACAAAAATTTTAAAATATAAGAATTTAATATAGAATTTGTGTTTATTTCCATGATCTAAATAATGTCGTTAAAGGATATACAACATACATCTTTTTGAGCATTCATTTTAATTATATAATAGTATGTTATATTTATAATATAAATTAATTCCCCAAAATAATAAAAATAAAACATATATAATTTTACTCTACTTGAAGTATATATAATATATAAGCTTAACAAACATTAAAATAATATGTGTACCTATAAATAAGTTTTTTATTTAAGGATATAACCTACTCAAAATCGTTTTATAGTTGTGACATTATAAATTATAAATGTATACATCTATACCAAGCACATGCATATATTCAGTTATGCTTTATAAATATTTATTATATATTTCTATAAACATAACGATTTGCATCTTGTTTCATCATAGACAATAAGTGGCATATAGGTAGTATATAATATACGCGTACCTATTTGTAATATTTTTAATTAATCATTAAATATCATGATTAGAAAATAAATAACAATATATTTTTTTAACTTATTAACCATTATTATGAATGACAAAACAAGTTGTATACAGTTTTTCTTATTAAAGCAATTGAATAACAACTGTAAAAATATATACATTCAAACATGTTTTTTTAGGTCATAGCTGGTATTTAAGTTAAAGTGACTATATAATAAAAAATATATAGGTTCTTACACTGTATATGACGAAATGTTGGATATTACTATAAGTATAAGTACCGTAATGCAATTGGCGATTTTGATAATTTTTTTTTTGCACCTGTCAAATAAACATTAAAATATTAAACGTTGAATTTTACCAGAAAGGCTTATGTCAATAATATTATTAATTTGTAACTTAATTTTGCATTGCGTTGCATTGACTTAATCTGTTAAGAATAATGCAATTATCCGTTATTATTAGTTTACTTTTGATTAATTATGAATATAATTATGAATTAAGAGGAAGTGATTTAGTTTTAAAAATATCTAGAATAGGACTAAAGATTGGTTTAATATTTGGGTGAATTGGGAGGGAGGGGGCTAGTTTTTCAAAATTATTTCAGTTTATAATCGCTTTTCGATTGTCCAAATTTTCTAAGCGATGTAGGATCTTTAGTTCCCTCTTTTGTTGGTACTACTTATATATATGTATTTGTTCTTTCTTTTTCTAACTTGAGCACTTAATGTATAGTTTTTGAATTTTTCTATTCCAAAGTATAGCCCAAATACAGCGTATTATAGTGCCATGTATATTTATATATATATACGTGTCTGTATTCAATTTAAACGATATTTGTTTATGTTTCTATTGTATAATAATAGATGTGCATAAATTTAATAAGTTTAAAGTTTTTAATGATTCATTCTATTATGGAAACCTAATATTAGTTGCCATTACATTATCTATGTATTTAATAAAGCCTATATTATATAGGTAATAGTAGGAAATACTTCATAATTTATAAACTAAGAAAAAATATCTTACCTACACGGCTATACCTGTTCTTAATAACGAATAATAATTAATTAATTTACCTATACTTATTCGACAACAAAAACAAAATTAAAAATTAAACTCGGAATTAAAATTAGCAATTGAAAATATATAATTAGAACAAAAATTATGTTATTAAGGATTAAAATGTAATAAATTATCTCATTGATTTTACTTGGATTGATCCAAAATAATTTCCATTATATATTATACACACATATAGTATACGTTACCGCTGTCGTATCAGCAGCTATTTATACACAAAAGTACGATATAATATATACATACGAGTATGAATACTGTGCTCATAATATGTATACATGATAATAATAATAATAATAATAATATATAATAAAGTCGGCCATTTTAGGTTTACGGGCGCGCGCGCATTTTGATGTTGGTCGGTTGTTTTGGAGACGACGCTCCGGGGCATATAATAGTATACGTATATATTATATTGTAATATGCATTTGTCTGTGTACTCTGTGCGTGTCTGTGCGGCGTTGTGTAATGACTGTTGAAAGCTGCTAATTTGCGAGGGCGGCGACGCGACGAGCCGGTGGCCCGTGTAAATGGGCCGAAGGGATAGCTTAATCACCGCGTATAAGTGTGTGTGTGTGTGTGTGTGTTAGTGTGCGTGCGCCAGCGACCCTCCGAATTACGGCCAATTTAATGATCGGTTAGGCTTGCGAGCCGCGCGCCGTGTTAGCGCAACGGCAACGGGTTTTGTGTGTATATAATATTATTATGTATGACATTATAACATATACACGCGCATCTATTTATACACACACACACGCGCACACGCACGCACACACACACACACGCATATATATATATATATATATGCATAGAAACATATTATGGGTACCGCAAATATTGTGGTGTTGAACGCATGTACAGCGGCTATTTTACATTGTGATGCCGTGTACACATTTTGTACATTTACAATTACGGTATGCGCGATACCGATACGGGGCGATTGTTTTATATATATAGAGAATATAAGAATACTAAAATACGTTTGGATAATTGCATCGTCAATGTTAAAAAAAAAAAAAAATAATCAATTGAAATATCCCGCGAAATTCATAAAAAATAAATCAATTACAATATTACTATGTACCTATAATGTAATGTTGTGTTAGGAATCGCATTAAAAAAAAAATACTTAAAAATAATAACCGAAAAAATACTATATAAGTACTTATGCGTATACTGTATAGTTTATAGACTATAATAAGATTCAGTCATGTATTATTTTGGTATATAGCTTATTATTTCATTGATTGAAAGTCTTGTGTTTGCTTTCGTCTTTAAAACATTTAACGTAAGTACCAAAAGCGGCTTCAGCAGAACTAATTTTGTGTTGTTAAATTTAAAATTAGAGTTTATTTTAGTTAATTTTAAGTCTTATTTTTAATTTAAAAGATAATACGAGTATAAGATTATTATTTGTATTTTCGGTTTTTATAATATTTAAATTTTTAAACTAAAAATGAATTTTGATTTATTAATTATTACACTTAAAAAATGTTTATTTCTTGCTTCAGAGTAATTTCACTTTAAAATAGTTAATAATTAATTAAAGTATCATAAAAACTGATGTACGAGTACAAACACAGCTAATAATATTTAATTTTGATAATAGGCTACAATTCACTCTAATTTTAAAGCTAACAAGTAACAACGCAAAATTGGTTCTGCAAACGCAGATTTGTTATTTAATACTTATACTTTTGTAAGACAAAACATGTAAGTATAAGAAAATATTGTGAAAAAAATAAATTGATAATTTTAAGTACAATGTTATTTCCCATTTGCAGACTTAGGAAGTTAATTTTTATATTTCTATTTAATATTATTGAACTACAGTATTACACAGATTAATTCTAAAAACATTATCGATTATATAGTAATGGAATGGGTTAAATGTAAAAATAAATAATTCATTAAAAAATTTAAATATATATTTGTATATTAAATAAAGTCGATCTTCTAGATTGTGCACAATAATCACGAATATTTCATAACAAATTAAATATTAAAAATAGTTTTTTGCGATAGTTATTCGTTTGTTTTTCTTGTAAGGAATAATTGTTTTTCTATTTATTTTTCTAGAATCAGTATTTCTCATTTAAAAACATTCCGATATACCTATTCCCTACGAATATTTTACCAATCATATTGTTATTTTTATTTTATATAATTCGGTAATGTCTTATCATAATATAAACATACAAAAGTATATTCCGTTCGCTGCAGTTCTATTTTTAAGAAATTCTATGTAAAAACATCATAACAGTTGTCAGTTTTGTAAAAGCATTGACTATCACTATAGAATATATCAGCAGTTCCCAACCTTTTTATTTATGCGGACCACCAATTTTGTAAAACAATCTTTGATGCTACGTAATACGTAAAGCACATATATATTATACATAAATATTATTAGGTATATAATAAAAATATGTAATACTATTATTTTAAATATACATAATATTTAATATTATATGGTTTACGGTCCAGTACGCTGCTCGCTGCCCACAAGAAAGCCACGGCACACGGTTTGAGAACCGCTGAAATAGATTATTCTATAATCAACGGTAAAACGATTGAATAAACTGACCGAAACACTGTAGCAGACTCACTTGCGTGCACGTCGAATGTATAACCGACCGACATGAAACGTTTGATTCGGAACAAAATTCCCGAGTATAATAACATGTGCAATTGAGGCCTTTGCAGACTACCTACCCGATGATTCAAGCTGCATTATAATGTCGGAAGCGTGCCCCCCTCGTTGCATCCAATCGAGTCTGTCTTCAAAGCCTAATACGTAAATATATGTTGACGGATTCCATATTATACTGTAACACAGCAGCATATTATGATAAATATATATCATGTACGTGGAAATACTATACGATTCGTATAATCGTATCTATAATTTATACTAAGTGATTCACCGAACATGCTCACGGCTCACCCCAATTTTTTTTTATTAATCGATTTATTTAAAATTCTAATTATTATTTCCCAATATCTACTAAGATATTTTTAACCATTTAAGGAATGTAAAGTTAGATGTCTACTTATATTTTTAAACAAAAAAATCAAATTTTTAAAAATTGTTAATCATATGACATGACTTTTTTGAAAATTCTGATATACCTGATGTATCTAAATCGAAATTCGAACAATTAGTTTTTGAGTTATTCAGTTTTGTATACTAAGGATAATCTAAATATCCATGATAAGGGCTTTATAATATAATATGAGGTTATATTATATGGGGACTATGATTATTCGTTAACTTAAATAGTTTATTAATATTAATCTATCAGCAATTTAAAGTTTCTAAAAATTGTTGGAGTATAATAATTAAAGACACAAACTTTAATATATTACATTTACATCTATTAAATATTTTTGTGAAACTATTTTTGAGGGCTGATATTTTTAGTACCAATATAGTTTTAATAACTCTCATTAAAAACTATTCGTTTACATTTTGATTTAGATACATCTAAATCTTCAAAAAAATTATCTGCTTAACAATATACAGTAAACTGTTGGTTATCATCTAAAAAATAAGTTTTTTTCGGGACATGAGATCCAGAAAATGGAATAGAAAATCTAGATAATTGAAAAAATAGTTAGAAATATAGGTACTTAACATTTCCAAAAATCAGAATTTGAAAAAAATTATCCTTTTAATAATAAATAGGGGGTGACTAGGTGGGCATACTTGTTGATCATTAGCTCCGTATTTTACTTATATAATATTATTATATATATACACGAGCGTGAAGTGTATATTTAAACATAGAAAAGGGAAATTAAACACAAAGCGAACCTACCTAATATTATGTATGATATCGGAAAATCAAAAATTTGTTAATTTTCCATTTTTATCAATTTCGTCAAGTTACGGTGATTTTTTCGTTTTGCATACCTATAGTGATTATGTTGGTCTTGAATCGATTGGCGTTCAGTCGACGTTTTGCTGTGTTCGTATACACATTAGGATGAATACTATAAAAATACTGATGTTGAGGGGGAAGGTAGCCCGCATTCCCACACCACCATACCTAAGTATTACACTTATTTACCAAATTCAATTCTGTTGTATTTAAATCATTGTTTAGAATCGAGTGAATATAATTTTTCATCCTTATAAGTTATATTGTATTGTATATTATATTATATCGAGTATTTTTTATTTTTATTCAACTAAACTTTTGTTGAATAAAAATAAAGAATAGTTTAATTACTAAACTATACAACCACGTCATGATAAATTGTGTTCAAAATAACTATATATACTATATACACATTAATGTAGTACCTATCTGTATATAATGTTATATGATACGAAGTATAATATGTAATTAGTTATTACCAATGTATATGGGATTTTGTGTAATATTTTTTAAAATTAAATATATTCACATTATATTTATTTATTCGGTTTGTAAAAAAATATGATATGAAATAAAATATTTATGAAATCCTCACGCGTCATCATATTTTATCATAACTACGGGTAAGCGAATGTACGTATTTATAATAAAAATGCGTCCGATTCCGATACATACTAAAAAAAAAATCAAATGCACAATAGCTGGGATATATAATAATACAACTGGAATATATTTACTATGGCTTTGATGCGTATGCTGAAAATTATATTATTCCTATATAAATAATCAAAGGGCTTTCAACTCTTAACATTTTTTTTTTTATTTATACTTTATTGGAGATTTTTAACAATACTGAAGGATTAGTCTTTGGCACCGTGGTATCTGATGTCTGTAAGGATTGGATTGATTCATATATTTGAACCGGAAACCCTTAATGTCAATTGTTCCCTGTAAGCGTTCGACAAACGAGTAACGACAGACGCTATTTTTCCGAGTATTTTATAATTTCCGGATTTATATTTTATATTATCAATGTATATTAACTACGTTTTGTGTATTCGTGGTGAATCCGATTCATAAGTAAATCGTAAATGGCACTTTTTATATTCTGTAATTTAACATATAACTATTATAATTTAATCATAATATTTTTTGCACATGAAATCGAAAAATACGTTTTTACGATAATTTTTAGAGTCACCAACTTAAACTATTTAGTTCTTTAGGATGTTTAATATTGTATTTATCAGGTTAGATTTTATAGAATATACACATAAATATTGAAATATTAAATTATTAAGTCGGGGAAAGCTCACTTTAAACATTATGTAGTAAGGTATATAATATAATATACTGCAGTCAAATTGTTTTATGTAAAATTAATATTATTTGATAATCAATAATCATGCTTTAGTATATTAAGTTTTATTTTGAATAATTAAGTTTTTATTATCGATAATTTAAAATAATGATCATGAATATCAATTACGTTGAACTACTACAAAAATGTATGCTTATCATATTTTTTTTTATAGATGCCAAATTATTCATAAAAACGCATAAATATAGGTATTTAAAAAATGCATTTAGTTTTATGTTGTGTATGTGCAATTTTATTGTTATAAAAACGAATACATTTTTTTTCGAAAGATAAAATATGATAAAATATGAAAACGAATAAAACAAAATAAATACTAAATACGAGAAATATGAAATGAATAAATATTCATAATTTATTCATTTCATATTTCTCGTATTTTAAAATTCCACAATTATTTTGAGGCATTATGTCACATATACTTTCATATAATAACATAAAGCCATAAAGGTGTATTATTTTGCAACAATTTACGTACCATAAAATGTCATGCACCATAATAATTTGCGTATACCTATAATAATTGCCATTATCCTAAGCGGTATTATATTTCTTTTTTTTCTTTTATGTTCATACAAAACCGACGGGTTCGTGATTTCGATCTTCTGGTAGACGACTCGTGACCAATTATATACAACAATCCCGTGGGCAGGATGACACATATTGAAATCGAGACACGTTTCCCACGTAAATAAAAAAAAAAAATGTTTCTAAATTGGGGCATTTGTACACATAATAGACAATGACCACGGGGAAAAAAAAATCTCGCACATCGTTGAAAAAGATATAGGAGCGGGAAAAAAACTCGACCGAAATTAAAGAGGGTCGTTCGAGGGAGGAAACGATATATTGTCGCGATGACAATCGATTGTATAATTGAGTGGGCTCGTACATACGCACGCTCACTCGTCGGATCCCATTTCCGTAACGGGTTGTGCTAAATAGACGGATCCGGAACTGTGTTGACATACGTCGGTGGCGGCCCATACACGCGCGACTGGATAATAAAATAATACATATAAAGCTGCGTGCGCGTGTGCTTTTCGCGATCACACAATGGGCTTGTAATTTACTGTTTCGTGCGTGAAGAAATAAAGCGTATACCTACCTATATATGTATAACTATAGCTACCTATAATAATAACACATTAAAACCGTGTCTCGTATAGGCCCCGTCACCGAAAATACGTGAAAAAAAAATACTATTGTTATATAATATTATTTTTGTGTTAAAAATATTATTTCGGGCATTATATTTTATGTGATCATGAGAAATGAAAAATCGCTGCAAAAATGTATCGTCATCATGTTTTGATGTAGTCATATAGGCAAGCCAGCCATACACGGTATATTTACTAAATAATTGTTCACAATATACGTAGCTATACATTCGACGTCTTCAGAAAATATATATATAGACACTGCAGCACGACGAGACAAAATTTGTTCGATAAAAAACGTCGTTTATATATATAATATAATATATAAATATGTGTGTGTGTGTGTGTGTGTGTGTGTGTGTGTGTATGTGATGGGCGGAAATGGCGGTGCAAGAAGCTTGGGGTTGTGGCTACATATAGACACCCCCGAATAGCCCCCTCCCTTCGAGAAAAAAAATTCCGTCAGCGTTTCGACGAGATAATTTATTCTCTTGGATTTTTTTTGATTTTTAAAAAAAAATATCAGCTCCCCACCACACCAATGAAATTTTAATGGATTACACACCTATATTTCTTTATATAAATTATATATATACATATTATTTTATACATAAAATGTACCTCGATCGCGATTTAAGTGTTTTCGTTTGCTGCGGCTTTACATAGGTAAGCATATTATATTGTATATTATATATATATATATATATTGTGATTTTATGTACCACTGCAGCGACAGGAAATTCATGTATACGAATCCAAATCGGTCGCATTTAAAACGCATTCCGTACTTGTGCACATTTACCCGCCCACACGCAAACGCGTAAACGGCCTTTTGTATGCAACACCATCAGGTATTGTATATATATATGTGCCAAAATGTATTGTGTGCATATTATATATGTATAGAAAGAGATTAATTGGTGTCGATATAGAGGAATAGCTACTTGACACTCAGCCATGCGGTGCCGACGAATATAAGTGTCCCGACGGGACAGGCTCCTGCAGGCTACTGGTATATAGCGTATTTATCGTAAAACTCGCTCGCAAACAACAATAATAATAATAATAATAATAATATAATACAAGATTTGTCCTTACCGGACCGCGACCGCTGTCACCTGTACGCGTGAATATGTGTGTGTGTGTGTGTGTGTGCGCGCGTGTGTGTAACGTTATATAAAAGAGTCACTGACGGACTCAAGAGGCCAAACAGTAGTCCTTCTTAATCCTCATCGTTTCGCTACGACGACGCGATGGCACAGAAACCGCAGCGCCAATGTTGTTGTTATAAATGGTTTTTAGACGACTATGTCTGAAAATAAAGAACGCTATACACATTTCTGAGTGCTGTTTGATTTCCCATTGAATAAAAGAGAGAAAAATAAATCGTTTATCAAAACTCGTACCTACCCTATTTTGTACACGTATACGCGTTCATTCATCATCTTGCACTAATGTCCGATGTAATCCTCTCGTTGAGTGTATTTGTGTGTACCTACGCATACTGCAACATGCTGTGAGGTTTATCAAAACGCTGTAAATCGCGGGACGGACTCGCTGTAAGGTTTTGTCCGTATTATTATAATATCATCCTTTTCCTTTGTGCGCGTATTACACACCGTGTATTTTATTATACTAGGAAACGTTTGTATATATGGTATACATTCGTACGTCGACCGTTTATTGAACGCTGCATACGATTTGTCTTCAATAAAAATAGTAAATACTATAAAACATTCATAATATTATCTTTATTCATTCAAATAAACCACCCGCAGTGGGTCACTGGGCCATCGTGTTCGATGCTCATACAATATTATACATACTATTATTATATTTTGAACTCGTTCGGTTTTATAATACTTTGTTCAATTTATTTTTATTTTCCGCGTAAGGTACAATTCCTCTTCTAAATTATTGTAATGACGCGTATGGTACATTATACATGTATACTACTTGTATTACCTAACTTTGCTCGGATTAAAATTAACCTATCCTTCTATCGTTTTCCATTTCGCTTCTGTTGAAATATATACAGCATGATTCTTTTATCAAACAACACTCATCATTATTTCAAAAAGTATTAACTTTTTCAATTTTTTTTTTCAAAATTTTTAATTTTATGCTTTTCTAAAACTATGTAATTTTTTTTTCACTCTTATATATTTAATAGTGAAAACACTATCGACTTTTGATTTTCAAATGGCAACCTATGTTTAAAATAACATAAAATAGTAGGGGTTTTTTTTTATGAATTCTAACGTTCAAATTATTATTTTTCGTTAGTTCGTTAACGAGATATAGCTTTTCAAAGTTGGGCGGTTATTTTCGGTTTTTATAATACTTCTTATTTTTATTTTTATTTTTTTTTAATGGATGTATTAGTAGCATATGCGTATAAGATACTCGTATTTGTACTTGAAAAGTATATTTTAGTGATTTTTTCATGATTTAATACCACTTTTTTTCATTATTATTAAACTTGATTTTCTAAATAATTACAATCAGGATAATACTAAGTTCAATACAATATTGTAATATCATATCAATACTAAATTATTATTTTTATTTTCGTATAGTAATAATTATATCCTTTTTAAAATTGTTTATTTTGTGGTAAACTTAAGTGTCAAACTATTTCGCTTTAGTTAGTTAACTAAGTCAAATAATATTATTTAATTAATAATTAGGTATGTATCTAATTATTTATTTAATATATGTAAAAAAAAAACATCAGTTTGTCATATATAATGATATGTATAATATTTTAATTTACAAAACAACAATAATTTATAATAATACACGATACTTTTAATTATTTATTAAATGCATCTAATAAGTAGTTAGTAGCGATGTATCAATATATCAATATTTTATACAGAAAAAAAATTGTCATCGTTTTTTTAACAATCATAAATTCATAAATTCATAAAAGTAAATATTTTTACGACCAAAAAAAATTTTAATATTATAACAAATAATACAATTATATCCATCGAATGATGCAATGAATTTTTGTCTATAATTCACATTGAAATCCAGAGTAACATAAATCAACCTAACCTCATCCTCGTAAATAATAAAAATTAATTAATAATTATGTATCAATATATCGATATTTTATACAAAAAGAAAATGGTCATAATTTTTTCACATTCATAAATAATTGACAAATGCATGAAAATAAATATTTCTATGACAAATAAATAAGAATTTTATAACAAAACATAATAAAATTATAACCATCGAATGATGCAATGAATTTTGTTCTATAATTCATATTGAAATCCCGTGTAACGTACTCAACTTAACCTCATCTTTCGTAAATACTAAAAATAAATTCAATGAATTTGGGTAAGGTTACACTGGACTCAATAACGGCGACGCACTTTCATTTTGGACCACTGTGCGCCGCATAAGAAACTCCTTATTGTGTATGGCGCGTGGCGCAACCGCAAGTACAAACCGCTCGGAAAATATCTGACAAGCGTTTTTTGGTTCTTCTCCAGAACCCGCGTGGTTTTTTCAAACCGTCGCCACACGTCTCGGGTGGTTTTACCAAATCGTCGCCACACGTCTCGGGTGGTTTTTCCAAATCGTCGCCACACGTCTCGGGTGGTTTTTCCAAATCATCGCCACACATCTTGCGCTCTTCCCGACATCCTTGCGGGGCCATCGGCGTCTTTGAGGATGGGAGTGGTTTCCACAAAGAGCGATGCGCCCACGAAACGATGATCGGTGACGGTAGCCCGAACGCAATTATGATGTGGTTGACTTCCAAATCGAGGCTGTCGATAACTGATCGACACCATTTCTCGTGAGCATCCATTGCTGCACTAGACATTAGGACACAAGCTATAAAGACACTATACGTAATAGGAACTGCTCGTGTAGCAGGACATTAATAAACTGTTAATGATTTGAGACGATAAATAAATTCTAAAACTATTGATTTTATTTTCTAGTTTATATTGGCCAGTATAGTTAAAATTAAATATTAACATATGGCACATATGCACTAATAACAATAATTTTTATTATAATAATAATAATAGTATAATATTATTATTTTTATTATTTTTATTATTAATAAAAACTTATGAATGTTTTTCAAATTATTATACGATAAATTCTCGAGATATTATTTTAACCATTCTTGAGAATTTATGGTATATAATAAGTGTTACTCAAAGTCCTAACCTATCATTAGTGGTTAAAATGATTTATCGATGTGTACTATTATCGATGTATTTTAATTGAATAATGCATTATGCACCCTCATAAAATATTTAACTGGTCCACTAGATGTGTGTACCCTTGTGATTGTGCATGTCATCATATTTTTTACAAATGTTTAATAAAAAAGTTACAGACATTTTAATATAATTTATATGCATTTAATATGTTTTGAGTAAAATTATTGTTTTACTATCTAAATAAATATTTTTAAAATACAATTAATAAAATAAAAATTTTTAAATAAAATGTTTGAATTCATTTTTATAACTCTATATTTAATATTATTGTGTTTCCAGTACTATGTTGGCCATGATGGTCTAGTGCCTATAGTTATGGTACTGCAATAAAAAACACAAAATAAACGAAATTAATCAGATTTTGTGTTCAGGATTTCTTAACTTGGAAAGATCAACAATTGATCTAAATTAGTTGATCGTCAAATATATTAGTAATTAGTATAGAGAGTTATCGAATTACTATTTTATATATATTATTACTAATTTATTTTTATTAAAAATTATTACATAATTAGTCATATTTGAAATAAATTGAAGAGCATAACGATGTAATAAATAATATTTTTGGCTCTATGTAAAAATATAACATATAAATTATAAATGTACTTACACACAGTTTATTATATATTCATATAGGTAGGTACATTTTTCCTAGTGAATCATAATATGATATTTTACTAAAATTGATATTTTTTTGTATTGTTTACTATGCTCGTTCTACGTTTAATATTCTGTGAATTTTCCAAAATCACGTAGATTTTTTATATAAATATGGAAAAAAGAAAATGCCGGACAAGAGTGATCGGGATACCGATTTTTATATAACCTATACAATTTAACATTTTATGAATAAGACAATTTTTTCAAAGATATATGTTGAGATATTGTTCTACATAATTTATTTATGTTTTATACACATATTATGTAAAGAATAAGAATAATAATTTATATAAACCTTGATGCTGCTCTACAATTTTTTTGTACTCATGACCGAAATATGCTTCTTTTACTGAGTTTTTTGGAATTAATGTGGGATTTAATGGGATTCGTGACTCGTGTAGGTAGATTTCAGTTAATTTTGGAATAAGATATATTTATAAATTCAATGATTGGGCAACACATGATTAGTTAAGTATACATATAATATTAATATTTGTTAAACACATTTATGCTATAACACCTTATTTTAAATCATAAGGGCCCGATTTAATGTATATTTTGTTCACTTAAATAATTCTGATAAAATATAATATGATTAAAATTTTCTAATACATAGATTCTATTTATATAGCTAATATAATCTTATTGATAGTTACAATACCTATTGGATATGTTTAATATTTTATAAACATTAAATAAAATAATTTTAATTTAGCTTAGTTATACATTTATAATTCCCTTTATTAATAACATTTCAATTTTTCATTGTAAATACATCTTTAAATACTTAACATATTTTTTAAAATATTTATACGCATTAATATAATATTCACAAACAATATATACATTTTTAATGCATAAATATTATTTATACAATTAATTGTTTGCATTTAAAACCGGGCCCTAGACACAAATGAATCCCTAATTAATTTTATTTATATTATTAGTAATCACTTTAAAATGCTAATATCATTTATAAGTCCAGGATTATGAAAAATCTATTCCAAATTTGATGACACAGCATAATCAAAATTTTCATTAAGCTTTTATGCAAAATATGAGTAATGATAAACATGTGTTCAAGAAATTCAGAACAAATTCTCCATTAACCTCAGACTTAGAACAATAGTAACAATTAAAAGTGGCACTAATAATATATTATCTTGGGTATATAAATTTAATAATAATAATTAATAACTTATTAATAATTACCAATAAATAGGAAACAACATCAACCATTTACAAAAAAAAATGTCAATATTTTGCATATTACTAAGTAAGAAATATAATTTTAAAAATATATTTATTTTAATATTTAATATTAAAATTGGATACACGTATATATAAACAAGTACTTAGTGATAATCATTATATACATGTGATAAGTTCATTTTTTTAATTTTAAATATTAATTTAATTTAAGTACTCTATTTATATGTATTATAATTATTTTATCTTAATTATTATTATTAAATACATAAGAGTTACCTATCATTTAATTTTTAATGATTAATGTTGCTGTCTCATATTTAATTTAACTACATATGAATAAGTATTAAAATTACAGTACATTAGCACTTACAATATTTTTTTATCATTCACAATTTTTGTTTATCATTTTTAATGATAGTGTTAACGATTATAAAATAATCGTTATACAGCACAGGTATCGAAATTTAATTAAATATTATTTTTTTTACTTATTTTTCACCTCGATGAGTAATGAGTATAACTTTACATAACTTGACTTCTCTAAGATATAGCGAAAAAATTGTCTCAAAATCATCAATCACATAATTATACTGTACAGTTTTACTGCAGTTAATCATTAGTGTTGTTATTAAAAACATTTAATTTTAACCTTGTTTATTTTAACTTTACTTTGAAACACCACCTTTTCTCAAAATATATAATTATAAAATAAATACACTATTAATAAACATATTTTGGTAAAAATTAAAAAGTTACCTATATTTTTTTTAAATATTACGAACAACGCGAACAATTACACTACTTACAATAAATATTTTTTATTTAGTTGCAAGTGTAAATCATTGCACCCATATATCAAACACCTTAAAGTTAAATATAATTTACTAATTTCACTATTTACCTATGGTATTACAGATCAAATGCGGTATACTATCATAATGTGTCTTATAGCTAATGGTTACACACGTGCGTATTTATACGTAATATGGTGCATGTTTTATCAATAAAAAATGTAAAAATATATATACATATATTATCATATTATGTATGCCAGTCGAAAAACTACACGATACGAAATCATATTTCATACACTATATATAATCGTATTACTCGTATAAGTATATAGAATAAAATAAATTATACGGTAAGTTCTAAACGAAAATCCGTAAGCGCACATGTTGTTAAACTTAAAAATATTATGTCAAAATATGTATGGATATTATACCACGAACTTAAATGTATATTATAATATTATCATATACACTGCACCGAGTATGTGTATTATTATTATTATTATCATAATATAGCATGTAGTGAATTATGATGTGATATAGGTAGAATTTCTATAGATAGAAATCGAAAAATATCCTCCCGGTTTTACAAATCTAATAACTTTGGAAAATCATCACGGGCTGCTGCTTCGTCGGTGTAATATCATATCCCCCGGAGACCGGATGAACGCAAAACTTTCGACGGACTTGATTGCATTCGGCGAAAACTTCTCCAAAACCATAATATACTTTACCCTAACGTTAAACCGCGTATAACTGGCATAATAGCGCGTATACACCTGGGGATTTATTTATATAATATGATGTGTGTGCATACATATATATTATATATATATATATCAAGTCACACATGTCATAATATATAACACAAGAACACGAGACTGTATAAAGTCGATCATTGTCGGTAAGTATAAGTTTAAACACGCAATAGTACAAAGAACTTGTATATTATATTATTTATATATTGTATTACTATAAAATGTTATTAATTTATTATTTTCCGTTCTTATATATATATATATATAATATATAATATTTCAAATTGTTTTCATTTCTCGAAGCAATACTTTATTACAGATGAATAGTAATTTTATAGTATATAATACAAAGGTACGATACTATTATGACATAAAACATTGAATGATTTGAATGATAGTTTTTAAGACGAAATTTTCCAAAAATATAACTATTTTGATTTCGTATAAAATAGGCACGCCTATCTTGCAAGTGTATAATAGTCACTTTACTATTACAACCGTTTAATAAAATAAATATCGGAAATATTAAAGGGATGATCCAGCTTCAACCGCTTGCATTCGTCGCCTCCGGATCTTACAATAAGTGCGTAACATGGAAATTCACATTCAGCATTGTTTTTTTAGTTGTAGTTTTTTAATATTATATTTAAAATCAAGAATTAATCCAAAAGGCTACATTGTTCATATCTTGTTAGAAGCGTTTTTTCGATAATTTAGTTTTTAAGTGTTATTACTTATTATATATTATAATCGTTTTTAAACCGTAATATTTTATATACCTATAATAAGTCGTTCAATGTTAATAAATACCGAAAAATATCACACCCTTGACCAAACACATAATACCACTCGAATTAATGTAACTATGAGGGTGAAAATAATGCCGAACGTATAAATTGGCCGTGTTACGCATTTTAAGACGAAAACAACCGTTGCACCGGGTGTGCCGTCCTCGCTTTTAAATTAAAGCAGCTGTGATGTCTGTTACACGGGATGTTGTTGAGAATTTTCGACAAAAAGTACGGAAATCGAAAGGAACGCAATGGTAATTTTCAGGTCTTTTCACCCGTCCGTCCGTTATGTACGATGGTAGGTAGGTATATTATAATAATATTTGTCGTGTATAAAAATATTCCAGTTTAGTTGATATGCCGTACTCACGCGCCGTAGGTTTATACCATATATAATATGATAATATTTCATACCTATAGGTATATTTTATGTGAATAGAAAATTGTGAAAAAGGGGTTATGATATGTGCTTATATAATCATAATACGAAGAGGTCAAATATATATATATACACGATGAGTATATACGTATATTTATAAAGAACATCAGACACGGCGTGTTTGTGTAGACTCGGCACAGGGTAATAATAATAATAATAATAATAATAATAATGCGATGATATTATGATGACGATGTTACACTGCGGTGGCGAAGGGTTTTTTTTTTCGGTTGGCAAATCGGCTTAGCCCCTCTCGTGTGTGCGTGTGCCGCGAAAAATTAATCATCGACATCGTCGTTTCTGCCGCCACAGCGGCGTCCCGCGTTCACCGCGCGGATGACGGCGCCCCGCGTCTATATATGTATGTAAAAGGCTTTACTTTTACAAAAGCTTCTTTTTGTGGGAAACCTTTCGTGGTATTTCATATAGGATTTTGGCTTTTGCTGTTGCTACACGCCGCCTACGCGACGAGGGGCGGTGAGTGCGTTAAGCTCCAGGTTTATCCTTGTGTGGTTTAATTAATTAAAAAAAAGAGAATAATAATAATACACATATTATGTATTATATATATATACACATATACAAACGCACACAAACACAATATACGCACATCATCGTATTATTATTATTATATATGATACGCGTATACGTTTACTGCGCATGCACACAAAATATAAACTCATGACATACGGAGGAATAGGGTAAAAATATATTGTATACCGCTACGGTAATTATATTCATCGAAGCCCTATGTATAATGTCTATAGCTGTGTGTATAGTGTGTAAAATAATGTTATACGTACGTGGTTTGCTGTAGTTACGACGGTTATATCATGTACCCAGGTACATCCATATGGTATATCCAGATAATAATATTATTATCATATAATCGCTCACCGCGGACAAAATCTGTGAAAATATTAATTATTGGCAAGCAATTTTTTATTTTTATCTATTGTAGGATAATTGTATTGGAGCGATTCGTTACCACGGAAAATGTGAACCGAATTTATCAACTGTTATATTAAAGTCACATTTAGTTTTAAATTCAATCAAAATAATATTTAATATTAATATCTAATAAGAATTAGATGGCATTTACCTAAATGTATCATATTTGTTTCTAATTGAACTACTGCCGTCTACTAGCACTGTTAACTGTCGTTCTTAAAATACACTTATAAATCATAATTTATTTTATAGCTATATAACTGTAATAACCATTACAATTTTTAATACATATTTTCATATTTTTGTCATCATTTTGTATATTTCGAATTGCAAAACTATTGGATACCAGAATACGTCAATGGTTTTTTTTACATTTTTATTGTTAATTAAATAGTCTTATATTTTTACCAGATAACATATTTTGCTAAAGTTTGAAAAAAAAAATCATCTTTAAAACACATTTATTATACCGGTAGAATAAAGACGGTAAACTTTTTGCATATAAATGCTGTGTGCTAATACTATAGATTTTAGCATTTAAAATGTACGGTGGTATACTATATATTATCTAATTACCAGAATTTTAACTATATTTAAGGGCTTTTTAGTTTTGAAACAGTAGCATACTTACAATTATGTGGTTGATTTCGAAAATTAAGTAACTAAAAAGTAATTGACTGTCGGACGGTCGGTTGCAGGCGTTCTATTAAAAAATAAAATAGCTTCTTAAATCCTAAGAACGTATAAAATGTATGTTGTAATTTTGTAATAAGATAAAATTATATTCCTTGTTTAGCCGATTCATGTTGTCGATCAATATAAGTATACGCATAAGTATTACTATGAAGTTGAAATTTTTTAATTCGATCAGTAGTAAATATTTGTATGTTCATAACGCCTTTTTTTCGGAGAGATTTTTTAAGTTAAAACATGTATGATCCGCTTAAATCGATTTATTTTCCGTATAACACAAAATCACAATATTTTTCAAAAATTGTAATGTTTATTTAAAGTAACTTTTTACAAAGAGATTAAAAAGTCTTTGACCGTCAATTTCTCGCTCGCGCAAAAACGGTATTTACATTATCACATGTCTACACAAAAATATTTATCTTGTATACACTTCTGATTTTTTTAAAACTTTTTTTTATAATACTTAAATAAATAATCATTTCAAGTCAGATAACTTACGTAGATAAATTTAGAATTAATTTATAATGTTCAATGTGAAAAATAGATTAATAAGTTTAAAAAATAATTTAAATATAATAAAAATAGATATTAAAACGATTTATGTTCGTTTATTACATGAAATAATTATTTAATACTTAAAAAAATCATATTATTTTTACATAAAATAAATGTTTTTGTGTAGAAATCGTTGATAACGTGCTTATGGTAAATGTTTTTACATGAGCCAGAAATTGACGGTCTAAGACTGTGTAATTTCGTTGTAAAAAGGTGCTGTAAACCAACTCGTATAAATAAAATATAAATTATACATACATATATAATATTATTATATAAATGCGAAATTAACTATGTCTGTCTGTTATGACGTGCTGAATAGATTTTGATTAAATTTGCTAAGGAGATAATATGCTAAATCTCAAGAAGTGACGTAGGCATATTAAAAAAAACAACCCATAAGGGAGCGATATTAATATTAACCGCTTAGCTGATTGAAAGTTAACTACGTGCCGAATGGATATAATAATTATATAACCAATGATAGTAATTTGTTAAAAAGAAACAAAATAGAATCGAGATTTTCTATAGTGAGTATATATACCTATATAAAAGATTATATTTGTATATATTGTGTACTTCATAGCCATAAATTATAATAAACTTAAAAACTATCTGACCAATTTTGGCAAAATGTCTGAGATTTATATTTAAAAATATACTTTATGAAAAGATTCCTAGGCGGATACACCGATGCCGAATACACTAAAGCCGAGATACATAACCGGTGAGGCACAATGTTTTATTTTTGTTAACTTTTACCGGTCGGGTTGTACTGCAGTTAGTATATTATATATATATATTGTATAGATTATAGTTATTTTGCATTTTCGCTTTTCATCTATACAGAAGATTCTCAAAAGTCGTTGCATTACATTGATTACCTTTGTGTTAAAACACTACGGTACAACGTATGCATCGTATACAACGTACCTTGTATTCATAGTATTTTTTAAAAAATATAATATAATAATATGGAGGATATTATGGATCATAGTTTGAACAATTATTTTTATCGTGCGGGTGCTGTCGAGTCGTCCGTCAAAACATTCTTCTTGCGCATGTTTTTCTGTTTAACCGCGGCGGCGGTACAGATATAATATAATTGTGTGCGAGTTTTCAACAATGTATATAATAGACCGCATGTGCACGTACATATAATACAATATGATATACAGTGGCAATGTGTGTACAGTGTAAAATAACGAGGGGGATAATCGTATTATTATTATCGTTATTATTGTTGTATTATATTATATATTATTATTATTATATTGTATTATCGCGTAAAAATAACTGAATGACGGAAAAAAAAATAATAATAATAATAAAAATGGTTCGTCACAAAGACGTAACCAGAGACCCACTTATATACGTAGGTAGAGGTATAATACGTGTTGGGAACCGTTTGAAAAATCAGTATTTTTTTTCTCTTCGGTCGTCGGCTCTTATTCTCAACGCGAATCGATCGACTACGCCGATTGTGCAGCGCTCGTCGACGGAATAAATAAGCCTCCCCAAATTGCCCGGGCGCGCGTATAACACATATTATGTGTGTGTGTGTAATTCATCACAATGTATAACGTCGCAGATTCTCCGCTTTTAAGAAGTTATTATGTTATAATATCGACGAGAAGGTGCGAACACTGCGAACCACCGGGGTTATAATAAATATCGTGTTACGCCGAATATTCACGCAATTCCGATGATGATGTGCCGACACGATTAAATATATTATATTATTATTATCGGCGCACACCCCGAACATACAATATAATACGTTCGTGTGACGAGATAAGTGTCGGCTATCTTCTGCTGCTGCTGTATGTGGCGTGGTATTGGGTTGAGTACCTGTATTGCTTTATTATACAGGGTGATTCACCATTCGTTTTGCCTTTAATAACGAAATTATTTAAATTTCGATTGTTGGAACTTTTAAATATATATTTAAAGGCCATATTTTCAATAACTTAGATTTTTATATCTAAATTTGTAAAAAGTGTCCCTGCAGTGGCGATATACCGTGCTTTTTTTTAAACAAGAATAATCTTTTTTTCTTGTTAATAGTTTATCAAATCACTTATTTTAAATGTGGATATTATATTATTATCTAAATCGAAATTCGGACGAATATAGTTTTCAAGTTATTTAAATATTTGTTGGTATAATAAGTTTAATTGATCGACCATGTCCATGATAAATGGGTTAGAAAGATGTGAGAGCCATAAGCATTTTAAAACATTAGTAATTAATATTAATCTAAAAATATTCAAGCTTATTAAATATCAAAATCGTTTATCTGTTTTTTATTTTTGCCCAATTTGAACCATTTTTAGGGCTATTTTATACATATAATTGATTCAGGAATCAGTTTCAGGAACTGCTCGTTTAAATATTTTTACTTGGATATTGGATATATCAACATTTTCAAAATAATTATCTGCTTAATTATTTGTAGTATACTTATACAAGTTAGGTTCTTTATATGAAATAAAGAAATGTCTATATCACCAGAGGATATTCCTTGGATATAATTAAAAATTTACATATAATTTGTGTGGTCTTTTACCTAAAAGATCAGAATTTAAACAAACTAATCATTGAATTGAAAATGTTAGAGTGATTATTGGTGAATAACGAATCACCCTGTATAAGGGCGGCAGTGGCCAGTGGCGTCGGAGTCGCACGCCTGCAGTATTGTGTAAAGACATGAGGTTTTGACGATTGTAATCATAAACTTCATTTTTAAAATTGTATTTTATGATCGCGGTCATATGTCAATGAATTATAATATATAGCATATTATCACTGAGGCGCAGATTTTAAAGTAGATATGTGTACTAAATTGCATCGAATGGAGAATTCTTAATTCCGATTAGAAATGAACATGTATTTGACAAATCACCCCTGAATAGCATAAGACGTTATCCGAAGTAAATGCATAGGTTTTTTAAAATATATTTTATCAATAATTGTACATAAACATTTTGTTAAATATTTGATACTTTTATATTGACTACTCGTAGACTTAATAGTATATTGACTATAATCGCATTATTTCGTGGAAAATATGTTCAATGTGTATCGCATAAATCGTATAGTGATTTAATATAGAGAACGTCGTTATAAACAATATAAGTAACGATTTTTGATATCGCCATATCGATTATAAAATCTAGACATTTGCTAATTCTCTATTGACTATATTATGTTATACCTATAGTTGCGTTGTCGTTTATTCTAATGTTTTTCTCTTACCGATAATTTAATTATTTAAGATTAATATTAATTAATAATACACTTTTTTTTATTAATATCTCAAAGTTGTTAATACATGTTTTTTAAAACATAATGCCAAAAATATTTACACATTTTAGCTTTTTTATAGGGCACATAATATATCCACCCCCTAGTCTGGCGATAGACGTCTTTAGGTAAGTAATAAATAATATGTACGTCGTCTTATTGTCGACGTTATAAATATTTCGAACCGCTAAATCCCCCAAACACGTACTTATATTATTATTATTATTATTGTTATAAACAGCGTCCGGTCTACGCATAATATAATATATTATATACAATACAAAATATAATATAACATTGAATTATCTCGGGTTTATCGGGTTTGACAATCGACGTCCTCGTCCGGTCGCGCTTGGTCTACCGCCACTCGACGACGCCGAAAAACATGAGCTATAAAATCGATTATGATTGATAACATATATAATGGGTACACACTACAGGCTCGTCACACTTACAGAAGGACCAGCAGGTACGAGCGTTTAATCCGTTATTACCACACCTATTAGCATCTGTAGATTGCAGTGTTATATCTGTACCATATGATTAAGAAGCAGACATCCAATTGATATTGGATAATCACTGTCCACTATTTGTTTTCTGTTTTCTCTATCTTGCCCACGAGCAACAGTAGACAAAACGTATTCACGCAAAATAATTTTTTTGTTGTGTTTTCGAAGAAACTCAAAGTAAAATCATAATGTAGAGAAAATTATTTTTGACCGTTTGACACATTGATTTATCTAAACAATGTCTTAAAACATTATTGTCTATAATTTTTGTAATAGAAAATTTTAATTTAAAACTATCTACTCAAGAATCATAAAATAACAATTTTACGTGAACTATTCGTTTTATTTTCTTGTGCATGGGTCTTAAAGAGAAAACAAATCTAGCAATGAACTCCTATTAATATACGTATTTGATAGTTCAGGACTTACGAGTACAAAAATAAAATGTGTGCATTTTCGCTGTCCACAAATATATATAAATATAATATATTATATGTGACACGTGTAACTGTGTGAGACGGACCGTGTAATACTATGTATACATAAGTTTTCATTAATTTACGCAATGTTCATAACTAATAAGTTCTGATGTAGGTATAACGTTGCACAAAAAATAGGGTTATCGTCAATCAAAAGGAAATCGTTTTAAAAAAAAATTCTTTTACCGCTCCCGAGTAAAACGAATTAATTTTTTTTTTTAGAAAACTGTTAATTCGATTTTCTTACCCTCCAGAACACTCAAAAAGCGTAATATTATTATTTAGTCTTATAGTGTTTCCGGAGTTTCGATCGAGTTATTACTTATTACTTATTTCGTATTATATTACTATACTTACCGGCAGTGTCGCCTATCGCTATAATATATACAATAACACATTCAAAATTCGGGTATTGCATTTTGAGTATCGAGATTCGGGGTACTTATTTAGTTCTGAATGTTTTTAAATAATTAATTTTTAGTGAATATTAATATATATATTATTTAGTATCCAATAAGATTTTGTTAACGTCTAAAATTTAAATATCCAGAGAAGTCATTGTGATTGATGTTGCCGGTCTTCTATAGTAATATATCTTCAGCAAGGTATACATATTTTAGCACAATCACCCCTACTATTAATCATTAACGAGAATCTATAACTATACATGACGTATTGTGTTTAATACTTTAATTGTCAGCGATTATATTTAAAGTAATAAAAATATTCGTATGCGTTTTACGTAGTTGGGATTCTAAAAAATGAGTACAACGATTCTTTTATAAATATTCTTGTAAACATAAACACTGAAACATATTATATATTGTGCATAAAAGTAAAAACGCATACATAAATATATATATATATATATATTACGGATAACTGCAGGTATATAACACCCATGTTAATTGTAGGGATAATTAAAATTACGGTTATGGCGTTATGCATGATTTGTATTCTATCTATCTATATAGCAGCTATATTTAGCTGATTACGCGATGTGCGCTTTGATATATTCGTATCATTATATGTATATGCAGCAGTAGTATACAGTATATACATTACATAGATCATAAATTCATAACTATATAGGAATTTTACAAGACTCGAAAAAAAAAACATATGATACAATTATCAATCAAATATTTAAAATAGCATTATATTGTAGGTACAAATATATAAAAATATTATAAGAAAATGCATTGTTATTTAGGTGGTTAATTTATGTTTTTAAAGAAATATTATTAATATTCACGAATATGTCATATAACTATTTTATAAAATAATTTATCAACATTTTTGTGAATGTAAATATATGATATAGATATAAAACGACATGCATCATAATACATACTTACTTATTAATAATAGATTAGTCTGAAACAAAAATAACTAAAAAAGGCTACAAAATGGATTCTTAGATATTTGATTTAACCGCAAATACTTCTACGCCCAATTTCCACCAAAGAATTTAATTACAAAGCGTCGACGGATGAGTTGTTGTAACGAAACCGTATAATACTGTAGTATTTTATTTTTATTTTTTTTTTCAGAAAGGTTGTTTAATGAAAATAACGAGCACACTCTAATAAATTATCCGGCGAAAACGGTGAAATTTCCTCGGGATCTGTTCCCATAGTTTTTGTGCGAGATTTCTATCCGGTTCCGTAAACTCGATGAATATTCATGAGAATTCCTTTGCGGCCCGAGAGGCCCGGAGTATAGTTATTATTATTCCAACCATGAAGCCGCCATTGCTGTTTAGCTGTTTTTTTTATTTTATTTAAATACGATACACAATTTTTCGCTACTCTTGCTTACAAAGTTTTCTTGTGTTTTTCACCAAAACTGTCTAAAGCTGATAATAATGAAAACGTTTGAAGAACCACACTTTTTTATAATGGCGCATTTCAAATGCAGTTTACGTGCAATGAATTCGTTTTATAAATAATAATAATATAATTATTTATGTTCTGCAGCAAATATTAAAATGTTGATGATTTTTTTTCGTGTATTTCACACTGCAATATTTATGCTATGTTAATTATAATACTTTAAATTCTATTGTACGAATACAGTTTTAAATTTTTAATATTAATTTAAAAAATTTATTAGACAGTGCGGTCTACAAAGTTAATGGACTGGCAACCCATTATTTAGGTTTCTAAAAAAGTGGCTTATTATTGCGGTAATAATTGCAGTTGCTGCGAAAATACCACGGTGCATCTATTAAGGTTACTGGACACTGGTAATCGCGGTATCAAGATTTCAAATACTGGAGCCAGTAATATTTTAATCTGTATATTTTTAAAATATTGTTTTGGTGCGAACAATAATAATAATAATAATAATAATAATTATTATTATTATTATTATGTATCGTGTTAATATTTCAAAGTTTTAGTGCGGGACGCTGGATTATATATCTACCTATATACAATTTCTTTTATACATATTATGATATATATATATATATGTATATAGTAAGTTATATGGTCTCCTAAACAAAACATATACCTATATTATTTTATATGATATGTAGGTATATCACATTATATACATAATTCATGTATAATAATAGACATCATCGCTGCTTATAATCGGATTAGAATATACTTGCTTTGTGATGTTTGTATATTGTATTCGTGGTTGGTCCGTATACAAAACGTTACTTATTAAACAATATAATATTATAATATCACGAGTGCCAATAATAATAATAATAAGCTCAGCTATATATATACATATATGCATGTATATTACATATTGTATATAGTCGATCGCTCGGCGGTAAACGATTTTTCCCTAATTCGATATTATTATATATATAATATGTATAAATTATGTATAGCTGGTCGTGGTCGTGTTCGCGGTCTTCGTCGTCGTATTTAAGTATATAATAAGCCCACGGGGTTATACGCGCCGTTATTGTAAGCGCGCTTTTGCTGCGGCTGCACGATTATGACATTGACGCGCTCACCGCGGGACAAAAAGGGGTTTATAAGTACGCCGCTCGATAGTCGGGTGCGCTAATATGCAGTACGACGTATACCTATATATATATTATATTCTATATACGTCATAATAAATATATAAAAAGCAAAACTGGCGTAACCAAATTATTGCTTGGGCTTGCTGCAGTCTCCCCCGGACCGGCGTAATAAAAAAAGAGAGAAAAAAGTGACCTTATATACATGTTTTCCGTCACATATGGCCCGGTTCAAAGGCGCGGTCTCTCCTTTCAAATTCAATATTGCCACAATGGATGGACAAGGTTACACATATATTATTGTTGTCAGCCTGTCATTATGCCACGTACATGTTATTATTATTATTATTTCGCGTTTGTATTTATTCATAGATATATATATAAACACACGGGTAAGTATGCATATACACGTATATATATATAATATTATATATACAACATACATATGTGCGATTTTTGTTGTGCATTTAAATGGGTGTGGTTTGTGTACACATACGGTATTAGTGTATATGGTGTATATAAATATATAATAATAAGTATACAGTATACACAGACATATATATTTATTACCTATACGCTTGACAACCTTTTAAATGCTCAGAAATATTATATAAAACAAAAACCACGTATTTGGAGTATAATTTTTTATACACGCATACTTATATAGGTATACTTATTATCCCTTCAGACCGAGACGACGAAATAAGTCCACTGTATATAACGTATGATATATCTAATTACAGTTCATAGGTAGGCATAGTCACGTAATAATATATAGTTACTATAGTCTATAACAAACTATAACCCTTTGATTATATCTGCTTGTACCCATTCGATGTTCCGAACATAATCTGTTAGCGGTAAGTTGGTTTTAATTTTTTATACTTATAATGAACTGCATTTATCTTAGACTTTAACGGTTTGTTGAGTGTGTATGTATATATCCGAGTAGATATAAATAGTAAATTGTGAAATATTGTAAATAAAGATATATTTTAATATATTTTTTATATTTATTAACTTATATATACTTTAGTATTTATAACTATAATTATTATATTTCAAACAATATTTAATACAATAATAATTGTTAGGTACTATATAATATTATAGGTATATTAGATAATAATATTATGTACCTAAGCGGCTAAGTCTTAAGGTATATTAATTATTAATATATCGTCAATATCGATACCAATATCATAATATATTCAATATATTTATCATGTTTAATATAAATAAGAAGGTCGATTTCAAAAATGTAGTATTAAACATTATTATAAAGTTAATAAATAAATAGTAATATAATAAATTATTTAAGATTGGGGTATAATTTAAATTAAAAAACGAATGCTTAAGCCCTCTAACTTTTAGTTAGTCTTATAAATATTATGATCATTGATTACACAATAAGCAATCCCCCCCTAAAAACATAAAAAAATAAAATTCAATAATCGAATATATAAATATTAAATATATAATAATGGCTTTGTAGGTATAATAAGTAATGCCGCGTAAATATTAATTTACTAATTTAAAATAAGTAATACTACATCTACAGATAATCATTAATCTAAGCCATCCTTAAATTGAAAATATGATCTAATATTATAATAATATATAAAAACAATTATTTTTCAATAAAAATAATACATCATATTTTAATTTAAAAAAAATTGAATAATAAAATGAAACGTATCTTAAGCTTATTGTGATAGAGGCTGATGGTGCCATAAGTTTAAATCTGCAACATTAATAATACACATTATAAGTTAATTTTATGCACTAGTCATTTTATATTAACAGAAAAAAAAATGAAGTATGAATTATATTAACAATAATTATTTTTTTCATAATTTTCAGGGCATTTCAGTAACAAAAGAATACTTGTTTAAAGAAAAGATATATATTAGACAGATGAATAATTATTTTACCTTTTATAATTTCCTATAGAAATTTATTCTTTAATCACGGATCTGCGACCACAATGAAACCGGCCATTAATATACAACGCATGCGGAAAAAAATATTGGCCAAATAAATTTAGGTGAAGAAAATATAGTTGGTCTAATTATATTTTAATAGAGTTAGATACAACTAAATACTGAAATTTATTATAACATTATGGTTAGCAATTTAATAGTTGTACCAATATACCATTAAGTCGACATGATTTTATTTTATTATTGGGTACAACAAAATTAATTGGTTTAAATAAGCTAAAGCTTATAGTTGATTAGTTTTTATTATCTAGTACTATATTTAGTGAGTATTTACTAATAATACTAGTGAAGTAACTAAAGCTGGTGTCCGCATATAATATGTCGGCAGCTAAACGATATACCTAGTTATAGTTATTTTTATTCAGCTTAAATAATTATAAAATTAAGTTGATAATATATTATTATTACTGTGCATAATAGTGTGATCATAGCCTGCTTATACTCTCCCTTATTTAAAATATACGATTCACAACATTATATATACAACATGTCAACATTGGTATCGGTTAAAATATTTTAATACTTAGAAGAAAAAGGACATAATATATTTTTAGTTTAAAACAATGTTTGGAGGAAAATACCCTACTAATGAACCTAAAATTATAAATAGGTACGCTATGCAGGTCGGTACTTTTACTTATACAGTTATATTTTTCTGTGTTAAGATTAGGAAGAATATAGTATCTACCTTTACTTATGTGACTGCACCAAAAATACTCCGTGTACCTATATAAATTTGAGTGATAGGTAATAATATAATATAATTATATATACAGAAAAAATTATTTTGATTTATTTTAGCACTTATAAGTATTTAAATATATAAAAGAGTTATAATAATATACTTGAAATTTCAAAACCTATTATATTTTATATCATAACCTTGCTTATTGTTTTGTTAATTTTGTCAATTAAAGAGCATATATATTAATATATAATATATGGTTCTATAATGGTCGTATTGTTATTGATGAAGTATATTAAATATTTTATGTTGTAAAATAAATGTATAATTTACTCATGCGTGGTATAATAATATGATATAATATATAAGTAGTATTGATATAAATTAATTTATATAACGTACGTATAATACTTGTATATAATTTTTCTAATATTGCTTATATAGGTATATTATATATTTATATATAGACTTGCCTACCACCAAGTTCCAATGCATTAATTATTTTGTTACAATATAATATACGAAATAGGTGTAGGTACTAGGCGGTATATATAATATTATAAATTGCGGGCAGAGCGTTGAAAAAGCGACGGTTTCCGAAACGATGACCGACATAATAATTATCGTATTCCTATATAATATGAGCGATATCCACCGCACATAATAAATAATAAAATTCGTAAATCCTAAGTATATGCTTATCTAATTTATAAGCCTACACGAAGGTTTATCTCGTTATAATATAATATAAATATATATATATATAATGTACCTAACTTTATTCGAATAATAAATTCGTACATCACACACTCGCGTATATTGCAATTTAGTGGAGATTTTCGTTCACGATATATATCGAACAATCTCAAAGAGAAACTACATAAACGAGAATTTGTTTTTTTTACCATACAAGTAGGTACACAGACACACACACTGCCGATATATATATATATAACTGTTATATTATATACATTCTAAATCTGTCTCCCTCACGATCGTTCGCGCGCGCCCCTTTCTATGTGTATATAAATAATAATATATCGCCGTCGCATCCCTCTCCGCCGGTCTCTTTCTCTCTCTCTCTCTATTCGCGCGTATACCTCTGCCGTTCGGCCGAAACGCGTAGGTATATAATATAATAATATACATATATATGCAAGTATATAGGTACATATAATATAATACGCGACCGGCGGGACCGAAGAGCAGAGACCGCCGTGGCAACCGTAACTCGCTGCGGCGGCGGCGGCGGCGGAGTGCACGCAACGGGGCGGCGCCCGGACCGACCAATCGGAACGCTGACCGGCCGTCACGCCCAGAAACTATCGGTCGCGTCGCTGAATGTTTTACCCGTGTTTTCACCCCTCGACACGCACGGCCACGGTAACGGAGAATTGTGTGTGCGTGCGAGGGGCGCGGTGGGGGAGAGAGAAATACGGAGAAACTACGCGGAGAGAATAAACCGCGCGCACGAAACACACCGCTGCGGAGAGACAGACAGAGAGAGAGAGAGAGTTTGAGAGAGTGACGGTGACGGTGACGGTAACGGATTGGTGACGAAAAGGAGCGCAGAAATCGAAACACAGAAAACGTACATCACACACACACACACACACACACACACATATACGTGCGCGGGAGAATGAAAATAAAACAAATTTGTATATATTTACGCACGTACGCTCGGCGGCGGCCGCTTCGATGTTTGTGTATTTGTTGTTGTACCGCGGCACGACCGGCCGGCGGTGGGGAGAGCGGCGGCGGCGCGTCGTAGGCGTACACCAATAATAATCGCGCGCGTATAGAGAGATATACGTGTACCGGCCGCGGACAACGCGTGTGCAGCGCTGTCGTTTTGTATTCATTCGCGACCGTACCGCCGTCATGTGCAGCAGGGCCGCCATGATCACCGCCGCGGACGATCAGCTGCAGCAGGGCTCGGAATCCGGCGTCGCCGCCGCCGCTGCCGCTGCCGCAGCCGCCGACTCGTCGCAGCAGGCCAACCTCAACCGGTACCGGTTACATCTGTACAATTACGCGCTGCAGGCCGAACGGTTGCGGTTGTCCGGTGGATGGGGCGCCGTGTGCCCGGTCTATCCGGCAGCGGCCGCGGCCATCTACCAGCCGCGGTTTTCCGGTCGCGCTGTTCCATCCCAACAGCGGCAGCGTGGGCGGCGGACTGCAGGCGGCCGACGAGCCGAAGCCGCAGCACAGCTACATCGGACTGATCGCCATGGCCATACTCGGATCGACCGACGGCAAGCTCGTGCTGTCCGACATCTACCAGTACAATATTGGACAACTACCCCGTACTTCCGGACCCGGGGCCCGGGATGGCGCAACTCGATCCGGCACAACCTGTCGCTCAACGACTGTTTCGTCAAGGCCGGCCGGTCGGCCAACGGCAAGGGCCACTATTGGGCCATACACCCGGCCAACGTGGACGACTTCAAGAAGGGCGACTTCAGGCGCCGGAAGGCGCAGCGCAAGGTCCGCCGGCACATGGGCCTGGCCGTGGACGACGACGGCAACGATTCGCCCAGTCCGCCTCCACCCGCCGCCGCCACCGCCGCCGTCGATGCAGCAGCAGCACCACCACATGCACCATCACGTGCAACACCACCACCAGCAGTCGCAACATTTGCACCACCAGCACCAGCAGCAGAGGTCACCGCCGGCGTTGTGGCAGTCCGCGGCCGGTCACCCGCATCACCCGTTCTACTTCCAACCCGTCGTCCCGCAACCGGCCCACGACCGTCTTGCAGCAACAACAGCAACAGTTGCAGCAACAGTCCGCGGCAGCTCTTGGTGCCGGCCAGGGCGCAGAAACGGCAGTTCGACGTCGCGTCCCTGCTGGCGCCGGATCCGCCGAAACGCATGTTGCAAACAGTTGCACCGGGACGATCCGATGGCCGCGTTGACCGCTACCGCGGGTAACAACAATGCGGCCACCGCGAGTAGCGACGACGACGACGAGACGATGACATGCGGCGGCCGGAACGGCGGTGGCGGCGGCGGTAGTGGCGTCTGGGAACCGGCGGGCTTGTTGCAGCGGTACTACGAGCAGCAGCTGCAGGCCGCGCACCGGTTGCACGCGTTCGCCAGTCGTTGGGCCTGCAGAGGATGATCGGAGGCGGCCCGTGGCCCGCCGTCATCGTGCAAGACCGCAACCAGACGCCCACGCCGCCCTCGCTGCAGCCGTACACCGAGGCCACTACCCCGACGCCCGACGACACCGTCTGCAAAACCGAACTAGTCGACTGAGGTAAACGCGACCGTTTTCCGTTTTTTTATTATATAACATAAATGATATCGTATTTTAATGTATACAACTACCTTCGTTTCGTTGTGGACTCACCCGCGTCAACGTTGTCGAGTGCGATACGACGATATATCAACAAAAAAAAAGAAAATCATATTACAGACTTATAGTGTATACCTGTATCCGGCTATATATATATATATATACCTTATATAATATATATATAGTCGTGAGCAACAGTATTTTTTTGTTTAGGTCCTCGCGAAATCTCGTTTTTGGTTAGTCGTCTTTGAAAATGTATAATATATATAATATAAAAGATTACCGTAATCATTTCCTATTTCCCGTCAAATGTAGATGATTCGAAATTTCTTTCGATGTTTGACTGCCGTGCACGACAATTTATACATATATAGTATAAGTACCTACTTATGTATATGAAAAGTATAGGCCCGTTACGCTTAACATTTTTCCCATGAGTCATTATCGTTCACCCCGTAAAATGTTTACTAAATTATATAATTTGTTCACAGTGTTCGTTCTACTCGATCGTTTTTCTCCCAGTTTAATATATAATAAGTATATTATGTATATTTATATAGATAGCGTATATATAGATACGACAAAATATAATTTAATATTGTTATTTTTCGCCGAGGTTTATTGTATGTATAGTAGTCCGTTTGGGTAAGTAAGATCATTATTACCTGCAATACATGTGATTTAATTTTATTATTTTTTGACATTACTAAATTACAATATTACTATAGGAACATATATATTTTAAAGTTATGGAGTCTTTTATTATAATTATGCACATTGTACTTGTGTGATTTTATTTTATTATTCAATTGAAACCGTAGATTACTCTTTACAGAATAATACATTTATTTACTTATTCATACTTATTTGCTTAATTAGTATTTTTTTTTTTAATGGAACAAGCACTCACCCAAACGGTCTACACAAATAATCTCGGTGTGCAAAACTATAAAATTGCCCGACATTATTATATGACTATTAATATGTTTAACCCTTTTGGGAAAAGTTATTATTTATATTGTGTTAAACGATTTTTAGATTATCGATAATATAGAGAAATGTTTTTGAATTGCAATTATGTTACACATATAGTACTCGTATAAATGTTTTTTCTCGTTCTTGTAAATCATGTATAAAGTTATAATATAATATATTGTGAAAAAACGAATAAATCATCGACTTTAAAATTGATCGATGTATACGTATATATATTATTGTGTACCAATATTTCTAACGTTTAAACTTGATTATTATTAATAAAATTATTATTATTATTTTTAATAAAACAACATGAAATAAATTACTGTTAACGTTAATAAAATATATAATGTGTTTTGTATATCTATTCATTCAATATGATAAAAAAGTTCAAACATGCTAACCCACTGTATATATTAGTATTATATTAATTTTCAGTAGGTAGTCATCATTCTGTACCTACAAATATATGTGTGTGAAAGTGTGTGAAAATTCTCATGTCGCGTCATTCGTGGCGCCCGCGAGCCGTTTTAAAACTGCTATAAGTGCGATCAAAATCATATATTGTGTGTATGTGTGGATTATATTTTTACTTGGTCCGTGTAAGAAGGTGGAACGCGGTCGACAACGGTCATGAATTACATTTCCAAGTACCGACACGAAATAATAATAATGTATAATATTATTATAGAGGTACCTATCTTGCCTATACAGTAAGTATATATATATATATATATATAGAGAGAGATGTATATAATATTTTGCGCGCTGCGTAGTATATACGTTTTCACGGTTTTTGGTAACGGTCAAAAATCATTATATTATGTATATTATTGTTACATCAAGTGGATTTGCTCGACGGCTGCGCAGCGGACAATGTACTTAAATATTGTAACATTATAATATATAAACAATGATTGCCTACAATACAATTATAGGTATACAAACGATCGTGGATCTCATCTATCTATACGAGTGGTGTGTATAATTATTATAGATATTTATATCGGAATAATAATAATTACTGTTAGACACTTGTTTGATTCGAAAAATTTGCATACTTAATACATGTATAGTAAACATAGATGTAGTGCTGCAAGTCATTATATTATAGGTGCATGTACCTATATTATAGGTATAACTGTATAAGGTGTAATGCATGTATGACTTAGAAATTATTTCGGGTTTTTTTTTTTTTTACTTTGATGCAATGCACAAAATATAAATTAATTATTTATTAATTTAAATGAGTAATCATTTATCTGCTGCTAACATAGTAAGTATTAGGTATAATCAGTATAGCTATAGGTTATACCAGTTGTTGTCTTATATGCACGTGTGCTTTAACAAAATGTTATTCGCCAAAGTATATATTATATGTATAAATTATTTGTATTATAATAAGTATATGTGTTTAATATTATTGTGTATTTGTGTACGAGTCGGAAACAGCGTAGTTATATACGCAATTACTCAGGCGCGAACGCAGTGATTTTTTTTTAGTTTGAGCTCGACAAATATCGATTTTGCAATAATTAATTAATAACTAACGTACAGATATTATAGATCCAGTAAATTTTAACAGGGGGTGCTCAAAAAAAAATAATGTTACACCTTTCTAATTTTTATCTCATTTATGAGACCAAACTTTTTTTTCAAACATTAGTATTAAATATTAACTTAAAATTACATTAATTTTTTACATTTATTGTAACACATATATAATTCTTCAATAACTTCTTCTGGAGTAATTTTAATATCCCTGTTGGTGGCTTAGATGACAGGGGGTGCCCGAGCACCCATAGCCTCTCTCTGAATCTGCGCTTGTGTATAATATCTCAAGACAATCGTTAAAAATACAATTCTCGTACAATATTGTGCATATTACATAAACAATAAATATGAATATATTTGTATAAATAAATGTATAATCATTGCAAAAATCAAAATAATATGAATGTATCATATTAAGAAAAAAAAATTGAAAATTAAGAACATCCATCACATCACACAGCATTATAAAGCATGTATGACGAGAATAGACGTGGCGTGTGGCAAGTAATGTTATACATTGCGATGTGAAAGCGAAATATCATGTACATTATACCGGTACTGTATAAATGTTTCTCATTGCATATATGTTCAAGATAAATAAAAAAATGTCTTTCTCGAAATGTATAGATAATATTTATATTTGGATGGCGCGTACATAATGTGTGTTGCGCAACTTGAGTGCTATAATAAATACAGAATGCAAAATATCCTTTACACAATATTATATATTCATACATAATAGGTGATATGTACATATTTATTTATTATATACTATCTAGAGTATTTGTAGTGTTAGGTTTTGAACATATATAGCTATTAGATGGATAACATCTAATACCGACACAATATACTATTATTATTTAATATGAAATGCATGCATGGGTATAACATCCGCGTAACACCCGCTCTATACATAATAATACTGTTACATACCCGGGGCCGTCTTATTATAACCATAATGATTTAATTAATCTTAACAACGAATTGATCGGGTCGAAAACATTTGATCTCGCGGAGTATAATCCATAGATGGATATGCCTTACATCATTACAATAGTATAATATATTATAATAATACAAAATGAAAAATAATTCAATATGTTTTTTTAAATCGCATTCGGGTAAAAACAAACTTACCGTATCCCACCGTTTATATAAATTTAATAATAACAAACAACCGTCAAGACCACTGTATAGTACACATGTGTGTACATTTTCCTTTGTCCGGTATGTTTTTTTTAAAATCACTTTATTTATTTAACCGAATACCTTGCAAGAAAACCAGCCAGTACATAAATATATACCTACTCTTAACGTATATACCTATATTATAACAACTGCAGTTGCCGGTCATGAATCATTACAATAACATTATAATCGCCACGGTAGTACAAAGAGAAAATTATGATAAAATATAACAAAAAATATAAACCGTAAATATTAAAACCTTTACCTGCCTATATTATATTCACGGCACTATGACATTATATATTTCAATGGACAAGAACCCAAGTTGTTGTTTTCTTTGAGGTTTCTATAGCTTTTTATTTTATTCATTTATAAGACGTATACATACTTATACAATAACAATACAATACCTATAGATGATATTAAGCTCTTGATTTTTAATGTTAACAAACTTATGGTCGGGCTATGGACATAATATCAACTTACATTTCAAAAACTAAGAGAAAAAAAACGTATTTTTTGTTATTTAGATTTAATTATTATAATATGGTTTGAATTGTTTAATTAGTTTTGACGTGTTGTTAATTGGTAGGTACTTAAATATCATCATGCACTGGGTACGTTGATCTGAAAATGTTTTTTAGAGGAACCATAATAATTTTATTTATTTCATAATAACATATTAAAATAACGGTTCAGTGGTATCATCCTTTAATATAAGCTGTTTATAGATTACGTAGATCATAATTTATTCATTTTCAGCGGAAGTGATGTAATAGGTACATAATATTTTCGCAGAAACAAGCAAAAAAAAAAATCGATTTAATTTATTAAAAATTGTATAAAAAATAAAGTTTCTTTTGAAATTATTTCAAACTTTTCCCATCATGTACATTATTTTGTTAAAAACGTAATTTTAAAACGCTATAAACAGTGCGTGCTCTATCGTTAGTTTTAACTCTCAAACACGCTACTGCCACTGCTACTATACCATACTGATATATGTATATATATGTATAGGTACCCATTAGATTTATTCGTTATAATATACTCACGTCGAAATTGCTCTGCACCCGTTGCCGTATTATTGTTGTTTATGTTGTGTACGGACGCGTAAACGCCAACAAAAAAACAACAATATAATCATAACGGAATCATATTTTTTTATTATTATTATTTCGTTATTAGTGGCTACAGTTTGTATACACAGGTATGTAACACCTCAAGCCCTCGACGTCGCATAATAATGGTGCGACTTAATACAATATACCTATAGATAAATATATATATATATATATGGTAGAGAGCGCGTTGTACGTGTAATTGAAATGTGCCTATTATGAACAGTCGGTCGCGCGGACATAACGATTTCGCGGGGATCAAACAGCGTCATCGTTGAGTTTAAATAATGATGAGGACCAATTTGGGGTGACTATATTATACATATATTATATCATTCTGGTTGTATACCTATATAGTATAGAGGTACATCTATATACATTATACACACGTCGAAACGTCACAATAAATTTTGTAATGCGATTTACAAAGTATATAACACAAAATACTAACAAATAATAATATACATAATGATAATTTTATACGATACAATATAACTGTGCGTGTGAAAAAGACTTGTATAATATAAATATAATCAATTACCTGTAAAATAAATAAAGGTACATACATTGAAAACATTTTTCTTTATTATTTTGATTTTTTAGGCAATTCTAAAATACTTATTTTACTTTAAAAAATATCGATAATAGAATAAGCAAAGTTAGTCATCATTTATTATTACTCTGTATAAATCAATAAATATATATATATATATTTATATATGAGAACGGAAGCATATAATATACATCCGGATGAACGCGCCGGGACAATCGACGCGATTAATAAAATTATAAATCGCAAAATAATTACAATAACAATAAGATATAATATAATCACGATAACGACGCCTTGACACATGCACACACTGCACACTCTTGAGTATATACTATATTATATACGTTTAACCGCGGTAATAAAAGAGGGGTGACAAAAATTATATAGGTACACTCGATGAGTGGTACCATATATATTATTCATTATAAAAATATATAATTTATACACTATGGGCACTGGGCAGTACATAAAAACTCTCAACAACTTTAAAATATGGTCTTTAAGTTGATTTGAAAATTCCAAACACACGAGGGTGACAATGCTCGGCGAATCACTTTGTATATTACAATGTAAAATTTCGTATACACGTGTAGTAAACCGACGCAGCCACTACACTACTTATTATTATATTTTTCTATGATTTAGCATTAACGCGCTGTTGCCAATCCTAGATTATATCATATTGTTTTTATATAAATACAGTATTTTATTATTTATTATCCAAACAAGAATTGATAGCATAGGATGCTGCCGTAATCACCAGCGATCCCGAGAAACCATCTGAAGCGGGTGAATATAAAATATCACAACATTTTAATAGTTGCGCCATTAATAATGTGGGAACTGTAGGATTTCCTACAACGACACATTTTCGGCTTCTTTTGATGATCCATCGCCTAAAATCACTACCGCCCAGCCGAGATTCAGTACAATATAATATGCATTATATATATTATGATATAAAATATACGCTGTAAGGGCAGAATTATTAGTCTATATCAGAGGTCCTAATTTTCAAAAATTACATTTGGCCCTTTCTAAAATCCCATCATTGAGTACCGCTGGTCTATATAATCTCTCAAATTCTTGACTTAGTCGTTGGGCCGAACCCTATAATATATCGTTGATTTTTTTTTTTTCCATTCCCAGTATTAACTTTAGGGCTTAGCTACAGGTTATTGGGCCGTGCTCTGACAACGCCGCTTGTAAGTCCAGATCCCGAGGAGTCCCAGGCAGAGTTATTTCGCTCTGTCCACAAATCGTATATTTAACATCACAATACGATATATTATATTATACAATAAACAATTACATATTATGCTCTACAACAATAACCGCCGTCCATTTGCTGCATGTTCGCTTCCAAATCAAACTCCTCCGGACCACCGTGAGACCGATGACGAACGTTCTCGGAGGGTTTTTTTTTTTTTTATCAAACACTACACGCGGTGTGCCACAAGTACGTATATACATTAATACGTATTTATTTGTATATTTTATATACTACGGGACTCGAATAAGTCGATGCGTGCGATTCGGCGCAGTGCGCACATAATACATAATATTTATTGCGCGTCGTATTTATATATTATAATATACTGCAGTGTGGCAATAACACTATATATAATATTGTGTTAAATGTAATGTATTAGAATACGTGGACGTTGATTTGCAGCGGGCCGCGAGTTAAAAGTCCCGCGGAGAACGGCGCTCGCGGCACGCCCATCGCCCGAATTAACAATAATAATATAATAAATATAAAATAATACGCGCGTTCTCGCGCCGCGACCACTGGCGCAGAAATATAAAAAAATAATCGCACACGCCGCCGCCGTAACGGTGGTTTCCGCGGCGGTCCCGCAGCGCCCGCGCTCCATCGTATATTGTACATACTTATTCGCGTATATTACTTCACACAATCGTAATATGTGCGTAGTATATACAACATATATATATTGTGTATACCATCAAACATTAAAATAATATATTATGCGCACCGCGTGTGTGTTATTAGTGATGTGTAATTGTTAATATTTTATAATAAATTACGAGTACATTATCGTTGTAATATATTATTGTGCTCGTCGACCGGATCTAATACGCTCTAATAATGTACATCACATATACGATGCGTATATTATAATACGGTGCTGCCGTGGCCGACGGACTTTGGCGACCGATTCGCACGCGATCGCCGTCGTACTTGCGATTTTTCGATTTCTATTATTTATTTATTTTTATTGATATCACCTTACAATTTCGGCAGCAAGGGCTATTATAGTTGTATTTTGTTTTAACATTTAGTTTTTTTTACATACTATTTATGTTAATACATTATGTTTTTATATTTCGTTATTTGTTAATATATACATTATACATGATTTGGTTATATACAATGGTTTGCTTAAGGAAATTAATCAAATCTGTATTTTGCTGATGATTAGACTCAAGAGTTGCGTCGAGGTCGTGTGATATCCCGTGTTTGATCCTTTCTGGATTATATTTTAGGCAGTCAGAAATGATGTGGTTGACCGTGAGATTGGTTTCACATGTTGGGAAGATTGGGGAATTCTCTTTAGCCATAGAAAAACCGTGAGTGAGTCTAGTGTGTCCAGTTCTATTTATATTATTATTTGTTTCTTCCGTTTCTCGATCTCGTTTGTCTGACTTGAGAGGCTTTAACGTTCGACGCCGTCCACGTACAAACTACGACAATATTATATAATACATATAGGGCGTGATTCATCGACTATGTCCCCCCCCTTGTAAAAAAGCTACATTTTTAAATTCTAAATTTTTTGATGTATCTATTCGTCATTATAGTTATTACTTAAAACTTATAGAGTATATCATATGTGGCGATCAAACTTCCATTTTTCGGTGTAAATAATTATCTGACGAATACGTTTGTTGACAATTTTTATTTGCCTAGGTAGGTATAATATATTTATTTAATATTTTTAAATTGCTATAATAACAACTTGTGCATAATTTTGTATTACATTTTCAAGCTTTTTGACCACGATTAATCATTTTTCTCAAACCTTTCTAATAAGAAGGTATTTATAAAAATAAAAATTATTTTATTTTTTTAATTACAATTGTATTTTATTGGTCTTACATGTACACTAACCGTTTTATTTTAACGGTTAATTGCGTACAGGCGTACCTGTTAAAATTTTTTTTTAAAACAGATAGACAGCGTCTAACTATTGTTATCAATTTATAATTTAAGATCAATATAATTATAAAATACAACAGTGTGCGATTGGTCATATAAAATAAGAATGTAAGATATCTTCTTTGGATAAATACGTTATTTGTAATATTTAATTTTTAATTAATTTTTCATCACTCAGAATTTGAAATCGCTACATATAATGTAGAAAAGATCATTTTCACTTATGGGGAATTAAAATAGATACGGACAAACCAAGCCATATGAAAGAATCAATTAAATTTCGTAGAACCGGTAGGATTCTATAAATATATTTGTTATAAAAGTTATAATATGAACACTATTAAGAACTGGTTAAGTTAGATATTATACCTTATACCTAGGTGAGATACGTCAAATAGTATTACTTATTACTTTTTATATATTATTAAATATACTAAAAGCTTAATTTAAAAAAATCAAATGTTTAAAAAAAAAAGATTACGTTTTGTATGTAGCTTAAATGAATACAAATTATTATTTAAAATTCATGTAATGACTAACAATATCATTTTTCAATAAGCTAAATAAAAAAAAAAAAACGATATGTTGACTTTAAAATAGTTTAAATAGCTATAAACAGTATAAACTATATTGATACTTTAAAACCACTGTTTAATAATATTAATCCTCTTAAATTTTTAATTAAAATAAATTATATTTTAACATGCAAGTTATGAATAAAATACAATTATTTTTAATAAACTAAATAAATGGTTGGTATGTAGAAAATAACTATTTACCTATTCATGTCTATATAATATTATAATATATACACGGTATTTTAATAACATAGCTTTTTTAATTGGTTTCCTTAAAATTTTAAATTAAAGCAAATTATTTAATGGATAATTATAGTGAGATTATTTAATGCAAATGTTTGGAATAAAAAAAAGGAATTTATATAGGTTGGACTAAATTACCCGCTTTATAATAATTTTTAATATTGGGAAAAACAAATTAAATTATTAATTTAATTTTTGTGAATTTTGCAGTCAATACTTATAATTATTACAATGCACAATTAATAACAATAAAATTTTAAAATACTTTTTGTTCTCACGTAAACTAAATAATTATATATATATATATATATAGGTACACATTTTTTAAACTTATTTAAATATAATTATTAATTCAATTGTTATTGATGAACTGCAAACAACAATCATTAATAACATTATATTATTTTATAAAGTCAATCTTTGTATACTGTGTATTTTATTTTAAAAAATACAATAGTAATTTAATTATTTAATATTTTTATTCACGTTAAGATAATTAAGTAATTCAATAAATTAAAACAGTATAATAATATAATTATTAATGTATACAAAAAAGCGAACAAAGGTAAAAAGAAAATAAGTTTGAACGTAATTTTGAAACAATGGTTCGTGATGATGACTAATGCAAATTATGTACTTTCGTCTTTCAATATATTCTATTCTATATCTAGATTATGTAACTGTTCGATTGAACTGTATACATTTTGATTTATTCAATCACTATATTGATCGTCGTGGTCTACATAGTTATGTTTGCAATAATGTGAATAGTTTATTTCAGTTTAGGTAGATCAGTTCTTAATCATATATATACGCGATGAATAGGACGAGAACAGTAAATATTATTTTTGTTTTTTACATTAATAAATATTTTACGGTGCTCTAATAGTCTAATGCATCGGTTATTGATAGATATTTTTTTAATTTTTCATCAAAACCATTATTACAGCAGAGAGTACAGTGTCGGAATAAGGTTTGTCTGCTCTAACAACCCACGTCCAACACGCACATGAATTACCCTTATATTATACAGTTAACATGCATTATTATTATCATTATATCATAGGCACTATATTATTATTATATTAGTCCACTACACTAAATCGTAGGCCCTCGAGTTTATGTACCCTTTAATGCAGTCGACGGCTGCGAGGCTCGCCCTTTTTATTTGTACTTCACACTCTCTTGACAAATAAATACACTCACGCACACATAATAGTATGATATTATACTATGATACTGTATACGCGCGCGCCGAGTAGGATTTAAAAAAGAAATTCGGATAACGTCGTGAGTCGTGACCGCGTTTGTAGATATTTTATTATTTACTTGTATATCGTTTAAAAATAAATTAAACACTCTGAAAATTCAAAATACGCTCGTCATCATTCAAATGTCGAGATAACGCTACCTGCACAGTACACATGTACTATACACGACCTGTAGTGTATCTATGTACATATTATTATAATATTATAATATACTTTATACTACGCGTAATAGCACGCACTGTTCTCCGTTTTAAAAATACGGTGGTTGGGTTTTCGAGCGTTTATATTTTCGGTTTAATGTACAAACATGGCACGCAACATCCGAACCGCATCAATCATAATATCGTTCATGAATATATATAGGCAGTATGGGCTTCTGCAGGTGATACAATAATATTATTTTACACATTTTTGTCTCGGACATAAATGGGCATAAATGGGCAAAATACTTAAAAAATCAATATTGCGATACTAGATAGTTGACAAGATAGTCTATAAATGTAAATAATATTAATTTTAATAGTTAAAATATGTTTAATATAATATTGTATTAACGAAAAACGCTGTTTTAATAATTTAAATAGCCAAATAGTGAAAGCAACTACAAATCATCATAATAATTACTAATTAATAATCAAAAATAAAAATAACTTATTTTATTATTTCAAAAAATATAATTTAATAATTGCACTGTGCTATTATGCTCAGTAATATTTAAATATTATAATAATGGTCTGTGGTTCTAGCTGCGGTGAGGATTACTGTGACTTCCAATACTTCCATAATATCTGCTTCTAAATTTCCAACTCTCTTTCCTCAAAGAATTCAGTTAAAATCTGTTTTTACCACTCTTGATATCCACTTCCCCCTCATCAACGCTCTTTCAGCTAATAATATAAATTTTATTTAATTAATTATATACACGTGATTAATAGTATACTTCAATGTGGCTTCCAAATTGAGTAGCTTAAGCTTTACCATATACATGTTTGAGTATAAATAATTATAATTATAATTTATAATCATTATTAATTGTAATTTTCGAGATATTAAAATATATTTGTTGAAATCTCAAGAAAAAAAAATTGTTTATGGTATTTTAAATTTTGAAATACGAGTATATGTTCCAACCAATATTATTAGGATAAATAAGTAATTTTGTATTTCAGTCATATTATATTATACAGATCCTGTAAAATATGTTCTTCATATACTTGTCGTAAACGTCATGCAAAGGCACGACATATATAATTCGATATCTCGGTGCCCGAAACTCCGATTCCCAAACTATCAAACAAGCAGATATTGATACCAGCGGACAGCGGTAAGCGATTACTCAATAATCTTTTGGTGACCACAATAACGAGTACTGCACAAAAAATAATTTAATAAGATTCCGCAGAGTTTATACTTTATAACTCTAAGATTGCTTTACTTTCAAACAATTGCTCATGATAAAAAGTACTTGATGTTTGAGAGTGAAACCTCTACCTTGACAAAATCGTACTATTCCTCAACTAACCACGATAACGAGTACTAGAAAATAAATTAAGTATTATATTGTCTCGCTATTTTTACTTGAGTGTTTTCTCGCCACAAACGCTTTAGTGCGTACTTCGATATGAAAGAAAAACAAATAGTTATTAATTGAAACAAATAAAAAATATTATATTATAATAACATAAAAAAAAAAACAATAATGAAAAGATATTAAAATAACCAGTTGTTAGTCGAAACACATCACGACTGCTCGATCGCTCAGCCGTTCTTGTCGTCGCCATCGCTAATTTCATTATTAAATTATAGTTGACTCAGCATTTGTTGATCCCCGCTCCGTATAAAATTATATTTCGTTTTTTAATCATTCATACATATTACATTACAACACACTAATAGTTGAGGTAGGGCTAACGGTATTTTAAATTTTGATACCGGTATCCGGTATTTGAATACTACCGGTATCAACGATATTACCGTACCTAGATAATTACTGGATCTCGGTGAATTTATAAGTGTTTCTAAGTTTCCAGTCTAAAAAAAATTTAATTTTAACATCTATTTTAAAAATCATGTTTGTAATTTAATTTGTTTACATTATTGTTTTAAATAAATTTAGGTAATCATACGGTATTAAGTTGAGGTATTATAAGTGCCGATTTGCATAGTGTGTGCTGTGTGAGTGTGTATATGTCTACAAAATACGGATAAGGTAATAAAATACTATAAAAGATGTGGAATCATATGAGTGAGTGCAGACTGAAAATTATCATTTACTTTACCTTTTTATTTACTATATCAGGGGTGGCCAAACCACGGACCACGAGCCGCATGCAAGTTATTGACTTTTGCGGCTCGCATTTCATCGTAACATTTTTACAAAAAAAAATTTCATATGCATTTTGTATGACCTTTTTTTTGTTTTTTACATTTTGGCTCTTCCATATTTATTAATATATTGGTGGTTCGCGAGTATCTTCTTGCTGGCCACCCTTGTACTATTATCTACTAGCAATACGACTATACGAGATATAGGTGATATTTAATCCTAAAATATATCGATTGACAAATTTACATAGAGTAGGTATATACATTATACGAGTCATGTGAGACCGACTTAAAATATCTATACTGCAATATTTATAAAAATAATTAAGATACAAATATATAATGTATCTATACTAAATGTAATTATTTTCCTATTGATAAAAATGTTTAATCTCTATAAAAAAAATATAACGTCTCAGTCTATCTCTTTATTGCATTGAATATCTTTTGAGTTTTTTTTTTTTTATGACATTTTTATACTGAAAATATATCACTATATAAAATTATCGATACTATACAATATACACTATAATATTGATAGAACTTAAACAAAAAAATAGTAAGTTATAATCTAAATACGTATAGCTTGTATTGAAATTCACCACAAATAATATTAATATTAAAAGTAATTTTTTTAATCCTCGAAAGAGCTTATTATATATGTAAGTCTCACGGTGAACCTGCTCACAATTCGTACTAAGACAAAATAAATTGCGCACGACTTATTATTGTTTGTAAAATATTATAAATTGTAATATTTACTCGGCTTTGACATATACTTGACTGCAATATATTGTCTAATATAATATAATATTTATTCATTTGAGAGCATTGGACACGTTTATATGACATAATAATAATAATAACTATAATAAAATCATATAACTAGGGCTTGGAAGTTAGTTATTTGAGATAAATAAGCAAAATATGCACGAAAAAATTGTAAAATATGAATAAAAAAAATGATAAATAATATGCAAAAAAATATTCAAAACTCTAAAAAAAATCAAATATTGTGCATATACAGAGTGTTTCAAAAGTCTTCATCCGATTACAAATTGATATAGTTCGGAAACCGTTAGCCGCAGGTAAATTACCTATATACTAATCGAAAGATAACTTAAAATAAACTTGGTTATCTATATTTTCATTAGTATACGGGTCGTTTACTAGTGGCTAACGTTTGCCGAGCTATATACATTTGTAATCGGATGAAGACTTTTGATACACTCTGTATAATAATATGCACAAAAGTAAATTAAAAAATATCGAAAAATAAATTCATAGATAACATTTAATAAATATGATGGAAAGTTGGTTGGCATTTCAGCATATTTTTAAATTGAAAAGATATTTTTAAAAAATACTGTAAAATATCAATTGTGTGTAACAGATTTACTAACGAATTAACAATAAAAAGATTTACAGTAAGTTAAGTCGATAACTTATCAAGGGTATAAGATAATATTTCGATATATCAACGCGATATAGATTAAATTTACACCGCACTTTTATCATAAAATTAACGACAATGACTATAAATATAACTACGTAAAATAATATTGACTATTGAGTTTTATATTCAACATTCTTTAAAATACATAGATGATTAGAAAAAACAAAATACATTTTTATAGAAAATATTGAATATTCGCAATATGCATATAAAAATCAATGAAAAATGTATATTATATTTTCGATTTTTTAAGCTTACCAATGTATAGTTCGGATTTATCGCTTGGTTTGCTATAAATTGAAAGCATCATGTAGAACAATAAGATGCAACCCCTACAACTTCCGAGCCCTAAATATAACAATATAACGAAACATTATCCTAAGAAAAATGTGTTGTAAACGGTATTCAAATCGGCTTATAGAATATTATATTGTTATAATGACAGATATTCGAATCAAATTACTAGACGTATAATTGAAATGTACAGAATACTCAGAAAACTCATCGCTTTGCAGACAACGATGGATGTTACCTATTATTAATAATAATCTTTTTATTACATATTATTCGTAATAATTCGTTCTCTGTATAATATATTAGTCCTTAATGACTTAATATTGGTATAAATGGTATAATATTAATTATCAATTGGGCTGTGACGTCATATTTAGTCATAAACAATATACTCATGATACAATATATCGTTTTAGTAATGCTTAATTAAATGCACGTAAGTTGTGAACAGGATAGTTAGTAATTACATTGTATACAATACACATATACTATATATTATATAGTGTAATAAACGGTAGTATTATTAATTAACTATTATTGATATAGACCCATATATAATAATATTACGTGTAACAATCGTAGGTACTTGTCGAAATCGAAGATAAAGCCGGTGATACAAGTACAAAGTTTATTACATAATATGATATATTATATTTACTATTTTATGTACAATTATATACAATATGTTACGTATAGTTGTTTTTTATTTTTTTAATATTAGTTTGAAATTATATTACTACAAATATATAGTAATAATTACTTAAATTAAAACTATACCGTTTAATATGAAAATATCGATGACATTGAATATATTTTCTTAATCTCAATATTATCATTATATAGACTCACTAACGATACACGGTAGTACATTTTTTAAACTTTTAAATCTTTACTTTAGAGAAATAATAAAATAAATTATTTTATTTTATTCATGTTCTTGTATTTAACGTTGTACTTATCATTTATCACATTTATGCATTTCAACAACACGAATGACGTTGATTATATGGCCAATTTTGAATTATCAGTTATTACTAAATACTTGAATGTGAACAACTTTTATAATTGTTTATAAGTATGATTATTATAATAATAATATGTTATCAAAGTTATCTAGCTATATTATAAATTACAATTAACCTTTTTAAATAATAATATAAAACATGACCATACGGCGTTCTGAATAGGCTATTTAGGTACACCACCATCATCAATGCATATTATAATTTTACGCTTTCTGTGTACCTTCTGTATAGTCTGACGTACGGTTACGATAATATAACTTTCTAAAACTTTAACTAAGATAAAATTACAATAAGTTAAATATTTAAAAATATTAATTGATGTATATTGCACAAATTACTATGTATGAATAATATATATTGTGTGCATGTGAAGATTTTTTTGTTGTTCAATTATTTTTTGTATAAGTACTATAAGTATAGGTATGAAAATATGAAATAAAATTGTGAGCAAAATAATCTATTTTTTTAGATTAAAATTCTGTGACTAAAATTCTGATGAATTATGTAAGTTATGTTTCACTGATTCAATAAAAATGCGAGTATCTCTGGGTGTTAACATTTTTAGATCCGACACATTGAACAATCGTGTTTTGGAATACTTGCTATAAAACCTATATTTTACTAAAATACATAGTAAAATCAAGTAATTTCAAGTGGAAAGTCTGTTAATTCGTACAAGTATTAAATAAAATTATTTCCATCCACAACATTTGTATTTATTTATTAATCCATTGTATTATGTTTTTAATGATTTATATAACTGTAATATGTATACGTACCTTGTTTATTATAATAGCGTAAAAACGCGTCGAATTTTGAAATTTTTTACTAAATTAAAATACATTTATTTTTGTGGGATGAGCTGGTGACCTAGGAGTAGAATAAGATTGATAATAGCGAATCTGGTCCGTCAATTGAGCTGCTAAGAGGAGAGAAACTAAAGGAAATGTCAGAATAAACACGACGAGAAGTCGAGAAGCAAAAATAGGAATATACAGAGGAATGAATTAATAGTTAAATAATTATGAAGATGTAATATATTTTTTTTAAAGAAAATTAATTTTTGTGTTTTAAAATACATTTATTTTCAGTTGATAAATAATATTTTATAATCAACGCGCACATACGTATACTATATAAATTACGTATTTTAGTATTCGGATATCATAATATCGTACAATGCAGTTTGACGAGAAATATTTTAATAACAATTAAAATATGTCCCATTGCGAGGGGCTGTGCAGCTTTATTGTGTATAATGGACGGAACATAATGCGACGGAGTGAAAAATGTCCCCCAAAATAATATCTTCGTATCGACTGCTGCAACGGTTGTTTCAAAGAGTATCATATAAATATATATAATATAATATAATATAACCTATTTGTAATATACTATGAACGGTCCACTCGAAAATTATATAAAAAAAAAAAAAAAACGCAGCTCGTCCCGTTCGGGAATAAAACGATGATGATAAAAATAATAGTGGTAATAATAATAATCATAACAATATGATATCGGTTGACGGTCGTATTGTTATACTGTATAATATAAACTTATATATGATAATATTAAATTATTATATACGGAGCACGTTCCTCGGCGGGGTTAAGAAAACACGAAAATATCGCGTGTTAGAATATACACAGAAACAGACATACACACACACATATATATATATATATATATATATTTATATATAGAGAATAACACTCGATGCGCGTACACACAATGGTATATTATATGAATATTATTATTATGATATAATATACTTACCTACCGTACGCATAATATTTTATTATACTATTACGGGCCTTTTATTTTTTTTTCGCCTCAAGTGGACCGTTCCGACCGCGTTTATTGTATTATGATATAACACCGCGCGCACATTATTCGCCATTCGTCTATATCATATAAACATTATAATAAGCGATGATTATAATAATAATAATAATAATATAATATCGTCGCACTTTTTTGTTGTCGTTTCGGACGTCGTCGCGTCCCGTACGGGATTGCTGCTAAACTATGGGGTGAAATGTTGTACGATTTCTCTTTTATCTGCTTGTATATTATGTGCATACACCGACACACACACACACACGCTACTTATATAATATAATATAATATATATTGTTATAATATTAACGTCGTCGGTCTGCCGACAATAGGTACGCAGAAAATCAAATAATATAATATAATAATCTTTATGCAGTTAGCCTCTCCGAATTATATACTATATAATATAATAGATACTATATACTTACTATATTATTATTACTGAAAATAAAGCAACATAACGATCCGCATATTACACCAAAGTGTCAGTAGTGTATAAAATATTATTATATTTATTACGATAGAATTGAACAATTGTTATTTTACTGTTTGAAAGTGACGAGTTTTTGATTACGATTGAAAATAAATATTATTCCATTATACAGCTATATTTACGTCGTGAATTGTCCGAGAAAAAAAATGTATAGATATATCCATTGAAAACCGTATTTTCTAACCGTCCGATTCCAGAATATGTGTAGGTACGCAGGGGTGGAATGAAAGGATGGTCTCCCTGTATTATAATTCATAATATTTCTGCATTTTTTGATTATCACTGAACATGTATTGATCACGAGTAAAAATTATCACCACCGCAAAGTATAACGCAAAATTATAATATGAATTCGATATGCAAATATTCAATACCATTTTAATTTAACCTGCATTATGTTGTTCGGTAATGATAATTTTGTTATGCATCATTTCAGTGTATAAAACTTTAATACCAATCTTTACGGTTATGTTTGTATATTATATTATAATAATAAGTTAGGAAAACTGACTCTGTTATGAATCTATAATACTCATATTTTGATATTTTTGAATATTGGTCATAATGGGACTTTGAATAGAAGCGTTATACAATTATTTATTTATTCATTTGTAGTATTAAAATATTTATATTAATAAGATTATAGATAAATGTACATCTATATTTTGGTTTTAAATTATGAATATACTAATATTAAAATGGAAAAATTAATATTAATAATAATCATGACTGAAATATTTACAAGTAGCAACTGAGATATTGCAATGTGTTCTAAGCTTTTGTTTAGAAACGTAATATTTTAAATAAGGCGGATTGAACAATTTACTTTAATCATTATTTTTAACTTTTAAAAATAGGTTTGAATTGCATGATTTTATTTAAATCTTTGATATCCATGGATATTAGACGTTGTAACGAGGTAGGTACTTATACGCAAAAATCATATGATAATAATTTGTATTTAATTTGATTGAATTGAAACTTTTAAATGATTGCTAATAACTAATTTACCTACATATAATATGCACAATATCATATAACGTTTATATATTGGGATGCTGAAATAGTTGCCTTTGTAATTTGTACATCAATATTCTTAAATGTGGTATTTAATATTTACTATCGAGCAAAAAAATTGATAATATTAGATAATATTTGATTCTGAGTTTATCGATGAACGTATTGATTTTACAATGATAAGTTTGTGTGTGTGTGTGTGTGTCTATTTACATAATTACATTATAAAGACAAATAATAAAAAAAAAATGGTTCAATTTTCAACTTTTCAAAGTGAAGGTTTCGAATCTAGTTTGCACCGTAAATATGTCAAAATTAAAAGTTTCTAGTATTTTTCAAAATAACTGGGAAAAACGGACAAACAATTAAGAAAAACGGAAAATTTTAAGCAAATCCTGCAGTTTTCGAAAAAATTGATTTTGTTTGCATATGTGTGTGTGTGTGTAATTCGAAAACGAATATCATCCGTAGATATTTGAAATTTTCACTTTATTGTTATACAATCAAATTCTATACATAATATAATTTTAAAAATATTATTTGAAGTATAGATCTCTCCCATGACTTTAAAAAAACAATATTTATATCAATTTATTATATTTATAAACATATATATTTTATAATGTATTATATTTTGCTCTATTTTTTTTTCTAAAAATATATATTATAACACATTATGGTAAATTTTCACACAACATGTCTATCTATGAGTATATGAATATATTCGTATATACTTTGTATCTCTGTATATAGTATATTATCTAGACTTACATCAAGGAATTAGTCTATTATTATTATTAGTATAGTATTTAGTTTTCCATAGAAAATATATTGGAATTACTCCGCTCGATAATCGAGAATGTCCAATAACAACAGCCTTTTTACCCGTCTTAATGAAGGTAAATATATATATATATAAAAAAAAAGGTATTATCTACTTATATATTATTTTAGAGTCGTCTCAATAATGGCTTGGCTATTATGGCCATCACGGGGTTATACGTATAAGTTATAACTAGAAACGAGGACTACTGGATAAATTAGCAAAAAAATAATACGAAAATAGATTTAATAATTTTATAAAGATTTATTGTTAGTAATACGTTAACAAATACAATTTGTATTTGTCATAATCTAAAAAATTGATATTAGGCATAAGTGCACAATCATAAATTATATTTATAACGATCAAATTATAAATGTTGAAAATCAGTCATATCTAGCCCCCGCCCTTCGCCACAACGGACAGCGAAATAATCTGAACGGCACTGGGCCAGTGGCACTGGCATTTAACTACAGAAATAATTAACTGTACCGTATCGTTTATTAAGTATATACTTAATCAATGACCGTGTCTACCCTATACCTACCTATATAGGTATAGTATACTTTTTTTTAACGCGTTGGACATCAAAAAGGTGGTCGACTTAAGTGTATGAAAGACGTCTAATATTTATTTGCTATATATTATATATAAGTACAGTATACTATATAGTGTACACATATTTATGGCAACGGAGGTAAAAAAGAAAGCGGTGCACGACTATATAGGCGTACTCATAATATATGCGATATACGAAACACGCATACACTCTCAAGCTCATATATATGTATTTTAGGTATCTGGAATATAGTATAATGCGCCGCGACCGAAACGAAAAATCCAATACACTCACTCCTCTCGAGAGATTGTCTCGTCACAAAGTCAAAAAGCCCCGGCGGCGGTGGTTCGAAGTACATAATATATATATATATAGGTACACAGTACACACGTACGTATACGTAATATAATAATACTATATATACATATATATGTATAACTGTGTTTGAGCTCAAGGAGGTATATAATATACCTTTATACAATACATATATGCTGTATACTCGTCGCGTACACCGGAGCGCGTTGATTACATTATAATATATATGTATGTACACATGTGTGTGCGTGGGCGGGGGTAAATATATATATATATATATATATATATTATATGAGCGTGTGTTAGCGCGAGAGGGCTGAAAGGTGGTGCAGCAGACGGGGGGGAGGGTGTTGATGCGACGACGAAGCAGTCTCTCGCTGTCGCGCGGGGGTAGGTATACCGTACGCACGCACACACATACACACATATATATGTATACCGACGGCGTGTTTAATATTTGTTTAAAAGCCGTACGCGAGCGGTAATTGGACCGTTTGAACGGGCAAATGGAACGTGCGTAAGCCAATTATGTTATCGTTTCGCTTTGCGCTCCCCCGACGACGGTGGCGGTGGTTTATGGCGGTGTCGGCGCGGAGGAGCTGTGAACGCCGAGCGGTGGCGGCGGCGGCGGCGGCGCTACTGGAGGAGGTGCGCAAATTCGATTTGGCCGGCGCGCAAAGTCGATCGTCCAAAGTGCGAAAACAATAATCGTATTTGGCGTTCGCGCACGCCTTCGCTATACACCGTATACGTTATAATTAATTAAAGTAAAACTCATGTATATATATATGTATATATATATATTGTATATTATATAACACGTCAAGTAACAACAATAAATGTATATCGGCGTGAGTGAAGCGCGCGAACAATACAAAAGGCGTATGGTAATATTTAATACGGCAGGAAAATTTAGCATTGCTATCTGCTGAGCTAAAACCTCTCAGAGAGCATAAAAATATACTTATCTAAAATTCGCGATTAAGGCTTAGAAGTTGTAGCAGTAACATAATAACGTCCTATGTGCTTTCATTTTTACGATTTTTTTTATTTTCGAAAATACGAATAATTTTCATTTTGTGTAGCATTAGTTTTTCTTTTCGATTGGATCTAGTTGTTTTAAACACATAAAATATAGTTTGTTTCTTGTAAAATGTATTAACATTAAGACATTAAGTATACTCTTAGCAGTTTGGATAATTAAATTGAAGAAAAAGTTAGTTATACCCATATAATATGGGTATATAATGTTTATATTTTATTTTATGATGTTTATACTTACACCACAAAATGACTAGTGTTTTCCTAATCATAAAGATATCTGAAAATATTTAAACATCGAACTTTTATTTGGTAGACATTTTAAATCGTTCTCTATCACTGATGCGGCGTATCATTGCCAGATTGACGGATTAATAACAAAACAAGGGGGGATTTTGATGTCAACACTAAATTATAGACAAACACTTAATTATGCCGAGTAAATCTTTTATTTAGAGTACTACTGAATATTTTTTTGTACCGAAGTATCAAAGTTCAAAACCCGGAATTGAATATTTATTATACTATCTTAGAATAAATATTTATTTAGTGTAAAGTCTTAGTTCAAGGTAAATTAAATTTATCAAGGTTTTGACTTTTATTAATAATGTTTTCGACTTAAAGAAGTTATTGTCGGTTTTTGTTATTAGGATTTTAAATAATTATTATTACTAATATTTTCTATCAGATATTTATAAATGCATGCATCAAAATTATAGCGAGCAACGTGTAACAATAAAGCATTTTTAGCGTTTATCATTCATTAACTACTCATCAACGCCTTTATTATCAATTCAACAAATTATTGTAATACATACGAAATACACAAATCGCGCTCTTCATAATTCATTAAATATTCAACGTGTTGTATATATGCAATATTTAATATTATAGATACGACCACACACACATGTATAATATATCTTATACCTCATATACACTTGTATTTATTTTACTACTTCTACTACTTACAATAATAATAATAATAATAATAATATAGGTATGTTTAACAAATATACAAAACGAGATGTTTGGTTTTCCGCGTGTATGTGTGTTTGAAGTGTTTGCTGATACGTGGGCAGCCGAGTCGAATGCGTGCAGCGTACTATATATATATATATAGATATGGAAGAGACGTGTTATAATATTATTATACAAGTGATTGCCGAGGCGGGCGTGGCAGTCCGACTTGGACACGCGGACCGTGTACACAGAGCTCGGTGAACAGCTGAACATGTATTGGATTTCAATCGTCTCGCTATATGATGTCTGAGGTTTTTGTTATAAACGTATAAGCGTACATTGTTTTCTTCACAACAATAATAACATACATGTATAATATGAAGCCCGTGCACGTGCGTTCCCGATACCTATTATACAGGTATTATATTGTAACCGACAGTAAATTTTATTTTAGAAATTATTGTATTGTAATAGGTATCAATAATGTCTATAAAGTTTTTCAAATCTGTTCAGAGGACCCTAAATACATCGCACGTCGATTTTAGTATAATATATATTATACTACTTGATGTATGATTGAAAAAACACTTGACACATAATCCATGTACGTATACAATAATATAGGTACTCTATCGCCCGTGGAAAACATCATTTCACGTGTTAATGCAAATCTAATTTCGAGTCAATGGTTTTTTTTCGTAGGTTTCCGAGCACCAGCATTGTACCTATTCCTAGGTATGTTATCGGTTGCGGTACGATCGTTATAGATGACGAACTATTTAAATCATATTCTGAATAAGTCATTATAAATGTTTTAAAAAAATATTATTATTATTATTATTATCATTGATATTATAACTTATCAGTTATCTGTGTTACTTTCTGTAACACTTTGTACGTATATGTGTCATATACTAATATATTATAATTTATAATATTATGTATGTATTGTGATGTACATGATAAACGAGAGAAAAATTATTATAATGTGTAACTTTATATAACATTATTCATATTATTATATATTTATAAAATATTAATATATATGGTGTTTCCGACAAGTTTATATAATATGTACATAATTCGAGAGCCCCGTGCCCACGATGTGACCACCTACCGTTTTGCCACGAACCCAAACTGTAATAATAATTATAATAATTTTCCATAAAGTCATTCATTAGCGGTCCGACACAAAAGAGTGCTTGTTAGACGGGAACAAAAATTATTATTGTGTTTCGCTTTATTTGAATACAAAATTGTGCGATTGTATATACACGTTTATGGCATTTTTTTTTTTTGTCTTTCTAGAACATTGCGACCAGCAAAGCGTCAATAATCGATTATTTTTGTCTAAACGCCAAAAAAGAAGAAAGCAGGGGGGTTAGTGAAAATAAAATAATAATAATAAAAGAGAAACTTTTTGGTTCGTTGATCCGCAAAACATTAGTCGCGTTACATTTTTTTGAATCCACTTCGTTAGTATAAAACGCGAGTGTGTCAAAAATGTATACACACTCCAGCGAACACTCGAACGAACTATTCACTCAACGACCTTTGCATTTTCACATCCTGTGCGGTAAGTCCGATTAAGTGTGCATAAATGATACAAAATAATACGCAGCTATTACTCGTTTATATATATATATATATAAAGGTATATATAATACGACACACACGCCGCAAAAAGACGACATCCAAAACACTTACATTAAAATGTATGAGTGCAGGTACAAAGCATTATTATTATTGTACATTAAACCATGTATACCGAAACCGACTGCCGAGTATAATATGACTATGGGAAAAGGATGAATTTTTCATCTTTGAAAATATTCTTTATAGTTGCATTAAAATTAACAACCAATACATTTTTTTTAAATTTTTTTTTTGTTTTTAAGTTAAATTAAAACCTATTTACTATATTGTTTAACAATTGGTAAATTCGATAAATTATTTAAATTTTTTATATGAAGTTTAAAAATTTCATATTTATAAGCCTATTATTGTTAAATATTTAAATTAAGTACTCCAATTTATCTATAAACAAAATTTATTGTGTACGACAAAATATGAACATACAATTTTAATGCTTTTTTTGACATGCTGCAATAGCAAATATTTCAATGATAGGTAAATACTAAATAACGTTTATTATAAAATGCAAAATTCCCTCTCTTCTTTCATGTTTTTAGTTGTCTGCGTGAATTTAAATTCGTTCTATACTTAACATAAATAAATAATTATTCACGAATTACATAAATAATAAATATTACATAGTGAAATAACAAACGAGTCAATTTATTATAACACAACTAAAACCGTAGCTATAAAACAACTCATTAAATAATATATACACGTTGGTTTGTTTAAAGTAAGACACTTGTCATTTAAGAAAACAATTTATTTTACCTTGTTTTAAGTCGTAACAAAAAATATTTTTATTATTTCTTAAAGTTTTTTACTCTTTTATGTGATAACTACCATTTTAATTTTATATTCGATACAGAATATTATTTAAAACATTTAAATCTATAAAAAACTAATTTTGGATAATTAATTTATACTAATCATAACTAATACTTAAGTATTTAACATTTTTATGAGCGAATCAGCGAAGTAATGGACTAATATTTTGCGGAGTACCTACTCCAGTACCATTCCATTCCATTCGTCAATATTTTAAATACTTATAAAGTTATAACTCATGAATAATAACTACCTAGTCCCAAATTCGATTTTTTTTTAACCAAAGTACTTTGGAAAATATTAAAAAATGATATCCATAAAAAATTAGTAAAATATAAAGATAGTATATACTATGATTTATTTAGAAAAATTTTGTTTTTAGTAACCTAAAATTATACAATATTATTATTTTCAAACACATTGTTAGTTTTTGAATAATGAGTGTCTGATGTTAAATAAATTATCCAGTAACTATGGGTAGAATACTATATAGGTAATATATTATAATATAATATTTTTATTTCTGTAGTAGTCGCAAAGATAAGTTTGCTGTAAAAATGGCAATATTATTTTAGGAAGTGTTATGTTTAAACGAATTTGTATTTTTATGTTTTTTTGTTTTCACTATAATATTATATTACATTTAATACATTATTATCGTTTTACTTTGGTTGCCGCCTCGTCGTTTCAATATTATACCGTCAAGTCACGGCCGTATCGATGGCAATCGTTGTGCGTCTCGGAAATCATAATAAAATAATATATAATATTAATAAATTGTATTTACGTTATTCTCGTCGACTCCGTAACAATGTTTGTTCACCACTCTTCGGCGCGAGACGACGAGATTGACGTAGTGTACGTATAATAATATATATATATATCGACATATCGGTTTTATTATTATTGTATGTATAATATGTATATAATATATACATATAGGTACTACGTATATAGGTGTTATATACATTTTGTGTATTTTATTATACATAATATTATATTATATACAAGACGAGTCGGCGGGAATGGCGGGAGACGGGTGGGAGCTGGTTTGTGTTTTTTTATTCTTATTTTTCGCCTTCGTGAAGACAGTCATCGCGACGATTGCCGCCGTGACTTGGTGGATTGGAATCATAACAATATAATACAAATAGAGATACACTCGCGCAGCCGTAGATATAATATTATATGATATATTGGAATGCAGCGCCTATATATATATATATATATATGTATATAACCAAATTCGGTCCACACACATAAACTGACATATGAAAATCATCGTCCGCGTCATCATCATCATTATATATATATATATATATATAGGTAAGTGGGATAGGTATTATGTGTGTGTTTGTGTTTGTATGTATGTGTGTGTGTGTGTGGTGTATTATATATTCTACGGGTTTTACAAACAAATAGTAATACACGTCGTGAAAACGTTCGGTTTTCTATCGCTCTTTCGTTTCGATAATATTTACAATGAAAACATCGATTATTTTTTTAACCACTTGTTCATATAATAATATATAGGTAGGTACCTACGCATAATAATAACGTGTACACCCATATTTCAGCGGTAAGTACATGCGCGACTTTTGTATACACATTTGTAAGAGGTGATTTATTTTTGTATTTCGATGCGTTTCACTCCATCGGTTAAATAACGAAATAATATGATGACTGTAAACCAACTAAATTAATAGACATCGGATACGTTTGTAATCGCGTGATAATAAATTAAAATAATTTATTACAGAATGATTTATCACCATATTTTTTCATCTTAATCAAAATTTTTTTTTTATGCTAATTTTTGGAATATTTTAGATTAATAAGTACTACAGGTATTTAAGAATTTTTTTCAAAAAATATAGGTTTTTTGCAATTAATAACTATCGTATAACGGTTTAAGCTTCTTTAATTCAAAAGAAACAGTTATTGTCCTTTTTATGGTAAATTAATTAATATATATATGTTTAATATTTATTATTGAAACTTTAAAAATTATTATTAGTTATAATTTTTTTTTTATGTCGATGTACATAAATCGATATTTAAAAAAGAAGTAACTGAATTATTATTAAATTTTATAATGATTATGATATTATAATAAAGGTTTTAACACATTATTGTTGAACTGTGATTTGTGAATAATACAATTGTAATTAATATTAATATATAAGTACTTAATGTAGGTATTTAAAAATTGTTAGGGTACTATAAATATTTATTATAGTTCTTTAAGTATATCTAGTATATATACTAGAATAAATATTATACGCGATTAACAATTTACAGTAAACAGAACTGTTTTCATTTGTAAAAACGGGAAACTGGCTCTGCTCTGTTTTATATGTGTCGAATGTCGAGTATACAGTGTACTTCTTCAATGATGAGTGGGTCACTCTTAAAGATGTGTTAAATATAAAACATCAATACAATGAGAAATCATTGTGTACGAAAAACGAGTCAGCCAATATTTCTGAGGATATTTTGTTTACATATTTATATTGCTATAGGTTATTTTTGTATTACTATAATACAGAAAGTTGAAATAATTTTAGCAAACAACAAATTCCATATATTATATTATAATAAAAATAATTATTATATACTGCTTGGATTAAAAGTTAAAATTATGTTCTAACATTTTGCATTTAAGTCCAAAATATAACCGAATGACATAGATATCTGTTTCACTTCTTGAAAATAAAAAATATGCCATTTTTATTTTATATTATGTATTTTGAAGATATTAATGCATATCTTTTTATTTTGAATTTGTATAGCCCATTATTTATTATTAAGTTTATTTGTAAAATTAAGACTAAAAGTATTAGTATTACCTAGTAAAAGTAAATAAAGAGGACGCGAGATTCAGTTATAAGTTTTAACATTTGTCATTATTTATTCACTATTGGGCCTTTCTCACATTAGTCATTTTATGTGTAAATATTATGATACTCATAAAATAATTATTCGTTCCAAGTTTTATTTTTTTTCAATGAGAATTTTTAATTTTATATTATTTTTATCAGAAATTAATCAAAAAGTTGAATATCAAAGTATTTTTACTGTCCCAATAAAGTTGATTATAGACAAAAAAAAGCACACATTGTAAAAATTATATTCATTGCTCAGGTCAGAATTTAAAATGAGTTAGAAAACTTAAATTTAATTCAATTTTCAAAAATCTTATACATTTTTAACTACAGAACTATTTATTTATGTCTAATTTAAAGTAATAAATGTGTTTAGTTTTGATGTAAACATATCCTTCCAAATGTAGTGTGAAAAAATTGTGGGGATTAAATTGATCCTTACTTGATCTTCATCTTTTTGGCAAATCTTTAGAGTATGTATTTTGTATAGAAAAAAACCACGAATTAGTTCATAAATCAAACATGATGGGTATAAACCAACTTTCTATAAAATGTCTTACAGAGCTTTGTAAGTTTCATAAATTTATTTTTATAAAAAATAAATTCAAACTACGAATCTGAACAGAGTTTTCTTACGACATGTATAGTACCCAATTATTATTATTATTTTTATTTATACAATTATTTAAATTTTTTCGATGTTTTTATTGTTATATACGTATATATAATGAATATGTTGATGGAAACGAGAAACTGCTTTTATAATGTTAATATATAGTACAAATAAATCTATAGCACGAAAAAGCAGATGGATGACTTAAATTTCGCTTTTGTGTCTCGTAAAAAGTTTTGGGAAAAAAATAAAATGAGACAAAATAAAGAAAATCGTTTGTGCACTTTCATCACGTACCGTGTTTACAAATACACGTGGAACGTGTACCATACTATATATATATATGTATACAGTCCGGTGGACTTTTGGTCATTATATATCTGCGAACAAACGCCGTGTAACGACGACGGAATGGTTGTGTGCGGGACGGGTTATCGGGTGGGCGGAGGGGAAAGGAGTCGATCGGATAATGGCGAAGGAAAGTTCTATACATCGGATATAAATGCGGCGGAAAAAATCGCCGGTGTCTTTTCTAATCCGATCGCACGTGACTTGTTTTACGGGCAATTTCGTTGATGTCGTATCGCGTTTCATAATATATATATATATATATATTCGGTAGGTATATGCTCTTCTAAATCACATACCTACCTACCTACTAGTTACAAACACTCACACACACACACACATACACGTGAATCATAATCCACCCTACTGCATCATATCAGTTGATATTTGAAGACTTAACTCGATATAAAATTCGGAACATTTTAAATTATGTATCATACATATTCCTAGTTAATAAATTTAATTATTAAGACTCCTCGTCCAAACACCAATACGCAATAGAGCTGCAGAGATGATCGTGCTGTTGCAACATATTTTATGTTAAAATTAATTTTTGACGAAATTTAAACCTTTTACATTCAAATTATACTTTTAAGTTCCAGTCAATATAGAAAAATAATAATATAATAGTATTACCTTTATGTATCTATATTATATACATATAAATATATAATATCTCTATGTATAAAGGAAAGTGTACTTTATAATGATCAACGCAGAGCTGAACCTATTTAAGTTATCGAATTGAAATTTTGAGGATAGATTAATATTATAATTTCACAGTGCACCAAGAAAGGATTTTTCAAAATTTTGATTTTAAAGGGTTGAAATCGGAAAAAATAAATTTTACGTGTATTTGTATATTCATTTAATAATAACAATAGCAGTCGGCCGATAACGGGACATACGGTACTGCACGGCGGCTTGAGGTTTCCAGCTAAGTGCAACCTGACCTTTTTTGTGTGTGTATTTTATAGTGGCTGTGTACGAATTGATTCCCGGGTACTTATTTACCTACACCGATACCGTTGAGTTGATTCCCCCCCGGGTCATTATATATTTTTTCAATATTTAGTCAAATATTCAGCATTTCAGTCTATTAGCATAATTCAAGAGACACCACATGGAAGATGGCTGACAAGTTTTTCAAAAATGTTGTTCTTTTTAGTTTTTTCATATTTTGAAAATCATTCAATTTTTGTTTATCAATTATTTATTGTATTACATAATAATTTATTGTTTATTAAGAAAATTATTAATAAAAAAAAATAGTAGATAGGTAAAAATGTAAAACACATTGTTTTTAAAAACTGGTATTTAGTAATGAGATGTCCAGTATACCGTAACATCACTTCACTCAAAAAACTTTGTTTTTCTCGGTTTTTCATCGGTTTTCTAGTCGCATTGCTTTTGTATTTAATATATGTGACTGCACTTCTAACAGCTCAATCTATTGATATACAACAATAGAGAATCAACTCGCAAATACCTCTTAAGACCCGGGAATCAACTAATATACATAAAGTAGGTGTTGGGAATCCACTCACTTACTATTATTCTTATTTTGTTATTGTAAGTACTAAGTGGCAAAGTATGAAATATTTTAATAGCGTGTCACCGTAGACGAATTTTATTCACTATTTTGTTGATTCCACTGTTACATATAATATAATAAATTAAAGTTGATATTTTGAAGAAATTATTTTTGCCGTATTAGCTATACTAATTAAAATTCTTGTTAAATGGTTTACGTAAAAAACAGTCTACTTCTGAAATAGATAATAAGCTTACTTTAAAGGTAAAAATACTTAAATGTAGTCAAATTAAATTAATGAAGAAATTATTTTGTTAAATTAAATTATGTCTTGTTTTATGAGTGTAGCAATTCGTTATTATTATTTATTTCAGTTTTATAAATACAATAATATTTAATATTAACATTTTGAAGATTAAGCAATGTGATATTTTAATTGAGTTTATGTATACATTTTCAAATTGAATAATTATTATAACTGGTTAAAATACGGGCTCATCTTATTTTTTATAGTGGAATACAATTTATTACGGAATAAACTATAAACTAACGATCAATTTAAGGGAATAATTGTGTTTAACATTATATATTTTAACGCAAATAATTTTATTTTATAAAAAAAAAATTCTTTGCTTCTAGTATAATATATATAAGTTGTTGTTTCTATTGATTCTTAACTATTACAAGTAGTTAATTAAAAGTTGATGAAAAAATATAAAATTATAGCAGTGCTTTGCTAAAAATAAATAACACGACGTAACGAATATCCATGTTTTAAGTGTTGAAAATATCAAACTTCAATTATTATTGTTTCAATCTACTTGACTGTTTTTTAATTAAAATAAAAACACGTATGGGAATATCGGGAATACAAAGTAAATGAAATATTACCGGTAGAAAAATACTACATTTATTACATTTTGTATTTAAATTTATAAACTACCTACTTAAAATAACGTATTACTGCAAGTCCGCAACTATAGATATATTACTGTTATCTTTTAAAATTTTTTTTTATAACGACTGTAGGTATATTATGAAAATCTTGTGTTAGTGAAGTATTACGAATGTACTCAATATGTTACTAGTACAATTTGAACTGTACAACAATGATTGAGGAATATGATACAAGTGATCAGCATATATATAGGTAGACAATTTTGAAGTTTTTATATTGTAAACAGTGTCGACATAAATTTTTCTTTTATTTATATGCATTATTTATACATACCACAAACCCTGTTTGGAATATATCCATTTTCTGGGCAACCAATTTAACAAGTGGGACAATACTCAATAATTAGTAATTACCTTTATAATGGATTTTAAATACACACTTAGCGAGTTCCAAATGACGCCACTGATTTAATTTCTAGATAAATAATTAATCTAATTAAACGTTATAATAAGCTACAAAATCAATTAGAAGACATCTCTAAAAATGTAATCATAATCATATACAACTATTATTCGCTGTTCTTTGTGACTTTGTGCCTTTTTTGGATAGTACAAATTATACGAGTATACAGCACATTTTCGCACAATGATGCAACTCTGCAGTGCAGACAAGTTAGTAATAAAGTACCTAACAATATTATTATACTACATTATGTGATATTTTTTTTTCTCAAAACTATGTACAGTTACAATTGAATGATTGAATTCAAACCCTTGTTGCATTTTCCTTAACTCGTCAAATTAGTACATCGTTTTTATTCGCAGTAGATACTAGCAGCCCGTACTTTACTGCTGTGGACCTATGGTTATGTCGACGATTTGCACAAGACAAGTACTAATCTATATAAAAATAATATAAAATAAAAATGTGAAAATGGAAATCTTTGTCACACATGTTTTTTTTTTTAATAAAGAGAGTCCGTCACGATCAAGTTCTAAGCATATTTCTGTTTTTATAAGTTTCTAAAAATCGAGTTATTTATTTTTTAAATAATCGGCAATCACGCACATACATTTTATTTTATCCGCGCGTGTTATCAATTATTAGTTATTATTAGACATTCGATTTTAATGAATAGTAGATATAGTACAACAGTACACAATTTTTCGTTGTTTTTTGTTCACACTAATAAAACTTTAAGAGTCGTTGGTCTTTGGTCCAAAATGAAAGGAAATCAATTATGGGTCGTCCAAAAAAAAAAAAGAACATAATTTTTAAAAACAGCAACTTTAGGTGAGACAACTGTGCAAAGTTGGTGTGATAGAAATATCATCTATATACCAAAACAGAAAACCAAAAACATTATTTATTGATATACGTTACGCTAAATGTTAGCATTAGGCAACCAAATTTAAGACCTATGCAATTTGTACGGTTATCGAAATTCACATTTCCGTGGGGATATATCTAGTTAATATATATATATATATAATACATTGGTAAAAGTTACTGAAAACGATTACCTATACAAGATTTTTTCATTGACCAAATAAAAGAAGTGTAGTGATAAAGTGACTACGTATTATTACATGAATCCACGGTTATAAAAAAAAAAAAATGTATAAAATACTAAAATAAGTATCGTGTTATCGTGTATAAGTATAAGTTATCGTGTCCGATATTGGTCGGACACGTCTACTAGTGTTATCTAGGCGATTGTTCAAATGCGATTGATGCGATCATATTCAAATAGATGGCGCAAATAGTAGGTAAATGGGGATCCATTGATTATAAAATATTTGTAACAAATCGTATTATTTTTTTAAATACGTGATACACTTGATTTTGTTTGGCTGACAATATTCTCATTGCCTCGTCGACTCGCCTGGAGATTAAAATGCCACGTCCTTTAAAATGCTCAATCCCGTTGGTATCCTGTTTTATGTTTTGATATAAGAACACAAGTAGCTAGTAGTTTGAATTAATTAAGAGATCGAGCGAAATGTACAATGAAAATATTTAATATTTTAACTATCGTAACACTTTTTTGATACGATGTGTTTAAAATAAAAATATAAAAAAATGGTCAAATTCTACTTTAAGCAAACTTAATGACACATAGTGGACTTTACAAGTACAGATAATTATTTTAATAATTGACGGGCACAGAGCTATATCAATAATATGTATATATACTATTAAATTTATTAAAACAATTATTTATTATTTTTAATATTATATGTACCTAATTTAATAGGATTATCGCGATCGACTTATTACTATATTTTAGTTTATTTCCGCAACAACGCACTATATTTTATTTTTTTACTATAAATGTATACAAATTAATAATATTATATAATATTTATATTGATTTATTTAATTAAACTGCCACAGTGCCACTGTCTGTCACTAATAATATTTCTTATATTTTGTTATTCACAGCTATATTTTGTTTTGGTAAATTAATACTTAATTTACATAATATATTAATATGTATAAGTGTACAGCTGATAATTATTTTGATTAATATCTAATATTGAACAACTATAGTGGCTTGGAGGTGACCAACTTCTAACAGTTACTTATTATTATTAATTATTATATACACCATATAGGCAAAGATAAAATAAAAATATTTAATATCCGTGAGCTAAAACTAAATTCATGTGTGAGCTACCTTATAGGAAGTAACCTATACATTTTTATGACCGATTGAAGAAATAATTATTTTGACGAATTTCTCAAAAATTGTTAAAATTTGCAAATTAATCTATAATACAAATTCAACAAAAACATTAAAAATCATTTCTATACGTTTTAAAAATCGAATGTGCAATTTACATTAGTATTTAATTGTAATTCAAAAATATTATTCGTGGCTCCGTGGGAACTTAAAAATTGTATGTATATTCAATATTGGTAAATACAAATTCACAAGTATTTTTATTAATTTCATGATATTGTTTATTTATGCTACAAACTTATTTTTACACTGTTTTACTCGGTAAGTCAGTAGTATTGTTTCAAAATTTAAAAACTACAATAATATTAAGTATCATATTTTATGTCGCCGAGGAAACTATTATTATTTGTTGTTATAATTGTTACAACGCTCGTTTATATAATTATTTTGAATCATCGAATGTCAGTCAAACTATTCAGCGCTCAAGAGTCTATAAAAATGTTTAAGTTACATACATTTATTCTTATTTGTGGTTTTTCGTGTGCACTACACGAGAGAATGTACTGTTTTCCCATATCAAGACGTATGTACAAACCTAGTTGTTACATATAATACATAATATATACATTTTCCGTGTTCTTAAAATAAAATGGCACTGATCACTATTTTCAGTGTCGCCCAACCCGGATAACGTGCGCTCCGCGGCGGAACCATCGGTTTCGTCGAACAGCAATAATCATATTTCGTCGTCGGATAACAAAGATTTGATTCCGGCGATTCCACAGTACGAAGAGCGACCGAGGCCGCCGTTTTCCGCAGATGACAACGGTAGAAACGGAATTTCATCTTCCGACCTATTATCGTCACCACCATCCGAATATCGACAGAATCCGTCGTTTGATAGCAAGTATGAAGTCTTGCATTCGTGTCAGCCGTCTCTGACAGATAACGACGTGGTCACTTCGTCGCCATCGTTCGACAACGAATTAGGAATTTCGACGACGTCGTCGAATGAAATGCAATCGTCAAACTATCGTCACTTAAAAAACCAAGAATTTTCGATATTGTTCGACGATAAAGGCGAGATGCACAAAAACATCCCACTCGAGAACTCCAATAATAAAAACAGACAAATAATTGATGAAAAATTAGCCCGTTTAAATGCTTGCCGTTTGAATCCAAATTGCAATTATTATTTGAAGTTATATACCTAGTATGTAATTGAGTTTAGCCTTTTTACGGCACGTTTCCATCTATTCGTATAGAAAATGGTCAAAAAACGATTGCAGTTTTCATAGATATAGCAAAAGCCTTTGATACCATTCAACATGATATTCTATTTCGTATTCTACCAAATTTTGGCATAAATAATAAAAGTCTACTCTGGTTTAAAAGCTACCTCTCAAATAGACAACAAATGGTGAAATTGAACGACACTAAAAGTAAAGCAAATTTTATAAAATTTGGTGTCCCGCAAGGCAGTGTTTTAGGTCCAATTTTGTTCATACTTTATATTAATGCAGTTTGTGAATTAGATATCGATGGCAAAATTGTGACCTACGCTGATGACACTTGTTTGTTATTCTCGGGTAAATCTTGGGAAGAGGTTTACCTTAAAGCCACTAAAGGTCTAAACTTATCACATAAATGCATATGTGAACTAGGTTTAAAAATTAATTCGGATAAAACAACGTATATGAAGCTATCAATAAATAAGACTAGTAGTGAAGACTCTCCTTTAATAATTCATAATTGCGAAAATCAATTGATTTGCAATATGCAAGTCTGCAAACCAATTACACTAATAACAAAAATTCGTTATTTAGGTATTATTTTTGATAGTAATTTGAGGTGGAACTACCATATTAACAACTTATTGGGAAAACTACGTTATACCTTACACAAATTTGTTAAACTTAAAGACATATTACCTTTACAAACTCTACGAAATGTCTATTTTGCACTCTATCAATCCATATGCCAGTATGGCATTCTAGTTTGGGGAGGTGTCAAAGAAAGTTTTTTAAAACCTCTTCAATCAAATCAAAATAATGTACTAAGAATAATATTACATAAAAAGTCATTAGTTGGCTCAACAAAAATGAATTACATACATTTAGGATTTCTTCCTATAAGATACCTATATAAAAAATTTGCAATTTTATTCATAATAAAAAAAAGTATGAACCCCATAGACAACACAAATTTTTCATATATTAGAGAGCATAGAGCCTACAATCTACCTGTAAAATACTCTAAAAAATCCTTTGGACAATCTTTTATTGATTATTTAGGTGCAACGTATTTCAATCAAATGCAATTACTATACAAAAAAAATATTCATGAGGGAGTAATGAATAGAAAAAAATTAGTCTATAACTGGTTATTTTATGAATTAATGACTCCCTAAACAAATAAAATTCATATTTTTTGAATTGAAATGAGGCAAAAGAATTTTAAATTTTAAATTTTTTATGTTTCTCTTTTATTTTATTTTAGTAATTTATAAAAATTATATTAGTATACTTCATTATATTAAATTTTGTTAACAATCTGATTTTGCTGTTTCAAAATATAATCTTAATTTATATTTATATTATTTCAATTTTATTTAATCTTAAATAATTATGATTTGTATGCTAATTTTGTACCATTTATTTTATCTACTATTGTGTATTCTATAAAATGTAATCATATTATCTTATTTTCCATATTATGATGTTACAGTTGTAGTATTTTTATTTCTTATTTTCATTATAATAGGTGCTTTTATTTTATTTATTTTATGTTATGTTAACTCTCTACTCCGCCACAAGCTTAGGCTTAAAGGAGTAGATATATTTTCTTTATTGTTATTTATATGAATGTATATGTAATAATAAAGGAAAATAATTGAAAAAAAAAAAAAAAAAAAAATTATAATGCACAGCATATATTTATTATGTATACAAAGTTATTTATTATGCATGATTACCCTCGATTTTATACTTAGATAATTTATTATTCAAATTATGATTTTTGAAATTTTGAATTTTGAAAAAGGTATACTAAAATACCGTATTTTCAATTACTTTCAGTATTTATATTATTTAAAAAGTAGGTATGGTCATACAAACATTTCGTATTCAAACAAAACTATTTTTTTTTTTTTTTATTATTTATTAGGCATTTATTCTTTTTGTTGAAATTTTGATGTAAAAATTTAAACGAGTAATTTCTAAATTATAACTCATTATTTATTAAATATAATACACTACAAATATAATATAGTCCATGATTAGCAATGACTATGAAAATAAGTTTAATGATATAAGGGTTTAATATATATTATACATATAATTTCATGATATTGTTTATTTATGCTACAAACTTATTTTTACACTGTTTTACTCGGTAAGTCAGTAGTATTGTTTCAAAATTTAAAAACTACAATAATATTAAGTATCATATTTTATGTCGCCGAGGAAACTATTATTATTTGTTGTTATAATTGTTACAACGCTCGTTTATATAATTATTTTGAATCATCGAATGTCAGTCAAACTATTCAGCGCTCAAGAGTCTATAAAAATGTTTAAGTTACATACATTTATTCTTATTTGTGGTTTTTCGTGTGCACTACACGAGAGAATGTACTGTTTTCCCATATCAAGACGTATGTACAAACCTAGTTGTTACATATAATACATAATATATACATTTTCCGTGTTCTTAAAATAAAATGGCACTGATCACTATTTTCAGTGTCGCCCAACCCGGATAACGTGCGCTCCGCGGCGGAACCATCGGTTTCGTCGAACAGCAATAATCATATTTCGTCGTCGGATAACAAAGATTTGATTCCGGCGATTCCACAGTACGGAGAGCCGTTTTCCGCAGATGACAACGGTAGAAACGGAATTTCATCTTCCGACCTATTATCGTCACCACCATCCGAATATCGACAGAATCCGTCGTTTGACAGCAAGTGTGAAGTCTTGCATTCGTGTCAGCCGTCTCTGACAGATAACGACGTGGTCACTTCGTCGCCATCGTTCGACAACGAATTAGGAATTTCGACGACGTCGTCGAATGAAATGCAATCGTCAAACTATCGTCACTTGAAAAACCAAGAATTTTCGATATTGTTCGACGATAAAGGCGAGATGCACAAAAACATCCCACTCGAGAACTCCAATAATAAAAACAGACAAATAATTGATGAAAAATTAGCCCGTTTAAATGCTTGCCGTTTGAATCCAAATTGCAATTATTATTTGAAGTTATATACCTAGTATGTAATTGAGTTTAGCCTTTTTACGGCACGTTTCCATCTATTCGTATAGAAAATGTTCTCTAAAAATACAAATAAATAAAAAGTATGTAGTGTTGTGTTTTAGTGCGCGAAATTCGATTGACTCATTCGTAGAAATGGTTTGAAATACGGTCACTGATTAACCGTCTGCAGTTTTTCGCCTCAACAAATTTCTATACTGATTTCAGTATAAAAATAATAAATATATTTAAAATGGTCTAATATTGTTATTGTTTGTATTTTCAGAAATATAAATAAAATTATATAAAATAAATAAATGTTGTTATTTTTTAATTATCTCAAACACAGTGAAACCATAGCGAATTAACGCAATATCATAGAAGATAGAACATTAAATTCTGTAATAAAATCCATTTAATTGCCACAAGTTGTCACATTCAACGAACGATGGTACATCAAACAGTGCAAGTACAGCCAAAATATACACAAATCATTCGTCGACGACATTAAAAACATCTTCAATTTAGTTCCACTCTATCAAAACAGTATTAGCGATTTGACATCATATGGAATCCGCTGATCAGCACCATATACGAAATTTAAGCTTTCCTAAATGAATTGATGAACCAATCGCTGAACCGCGTACCTAAATAGTACGATTAAAACAAAAAGTTACAAATATCATAAGAGTATTGTTGTACCTATTATAATATTAAGTGCATACACCAAATTACAGTATAAGTAGTATAACGAGTAAATAAAATAAAATAAATGTTTTATCAAGAGTATATAAAATATTATACCATTCTTTTTACTGGGATCGTCCAATTTGTTTCAGCTGTGTCGACCGTCTCTATCGATTTATTTATGGTCACCTCTTAAAAGTGATCACACTGAACACTTTTTAGTCTTTGTTTCAACCTATGTATCTCCTCCACATAATGATGATATCATATTTCAGTACTATTATATAAGTATAAATTACTGGCGTGATCACTATAAAATTATTAAATTGAATATAATATTTTTGTGGAATACTACTCGGCCGTTCTTCTATAGATTATGATAAAATACATTAATACATTGAACGTACAAAATCTCGTTTTAAAAATTTCACTATTTTATCTACATGATATTAATTGGTTTACATAAATAATTATAAACCTCATGGCTTAAAAAAACGTACTAGCTAACACTACAACGAAGAAAAAATTGCCGAAAAGAAACGATTTCTTGTAAATCGCAAAACGCGTTTTAACCGTTTTGTCGAACCGATTGCTCGACGGAAATCTTCTCATACAATAATAATTATAATAATATGATATATTATAGGTACTATGTATATATTATTAATATGTTCACGCGGTCTTAACACACACACACACATCTATATCCATCTACTCATTTCATTCACAAGCATTTAAAGGTGCGCTTGATATATAAGTACAATGTATATTATATATAGCTATAAACACTATAATGTGTTTCAGCACGAGCTTAAAGAAATTCCAATACATTATAATGCACAGAATATATTTATTATGTATACAAAGTTATTTATTATGCATGATTACCCTTGATTTTATACTTAGATAATTTATTATTCAAATTATGATTTTTGAAATTTTGAATTTTGAAGTAGGTATACTAAAATACCGTATTTTCAATTACTTTCAGTATTTATATTATTTAAAAAGTAGGTATGGTCATACAAACATTTCGTATTCAAACAAAACCATTTTTTTTTATTTTTTATTATTTATTATGCATTTTTTTTTTTTTTGAAATTTTGATGTAAAAATTTAAACGAGTAATTTCTAAATTATAACTCATTATTTATTAAATATTATACACTACAAATATAATATAGTCCATGATTAGCAATGACTATGAAAATAAGTTTAATGATATAAGGGTTTAATATATATTATACATATACACAACAATTTTAGTTATTACTTGAAACTTATATATTATAACACGTTATAATTTATAAAAATTGTTTAAATATATAGTAGCTACTGAAAAATATAATATAACATATTATGTTTAATTTTTTTGTTAACGATTTTTAAGGTTTATTATCATTAGTATCCTAACTAATATTTTAATAATTCATAAACTGCTCGTTCAAATTCAAAAAAAAAAAAATATACTTAACAATGTACAGTACAAAACGCAAGTTCTAATTTGAAAAAAAACAGAATTTTTATTGCCACAGGACACTCTTGATATATATTATAATATACAAAAAATCTAAGTTTTTAAATATATGATGTTTTAGTAAAATATGTAAATATTCTAAAAATCAGATTTTGAATACATTTATTATTAATGGAAAAAGAGAGGTGAGCATAATATTGGTGAATCACATAGTATAAATTTGGCACATACTACATAATATTGTCTGAAACTTGAATATCATGCTGTATTATAGGTACGTTATTAGGTATATATTATATTATTATTTTTCGATTATTTTTACTGTCGGCGACGACATGTCCAAAATATGCAAATGACGTTCATGTACCTACTATAATAATAATGATTATTATTTATATTTTATAGGAAGTATACACTACACACGTAGTATGTGTTTACTATACAAAGTGTATGTAATTTGAAGAAGAACAAAGATCTATCACCCGGACGGCGGATGTATACGCGCGGCGGAGAAAAAAAATTAAACGACGAACGTAGTCACAGTGCCGCCGCAAGGTGATTAATTTTAACACACGCGTAATAGGTTCCCGAGTAAAATTAAAGTGCATATGTATTGGTTCCCGATAAAAATAATTTATCGTCATACAACTGTTCAAATTGATTCTCATAAATCTCATAGGTAATATTATTAAAATATGACGACTGGAGTGTCTATCCACCAAGATAGCAGAAAGAATTTGCATACATTTCAGAACGAATTACACGCGTTGTTACGATCCGTTTGACGGAAAACATAATAATTATGATCTGAATACATACGTCCGCCCAAATAAAAACAAGACTTCTGTTTTTCTCAAATAAAAACATTTCTGTTTTATTGTAAATTATTTAGAGGATACATTTTTGGAAAATTTGAATGTGCCTACCTAACTCAAAATTTGAACAAGTATAGTTATAAAATTAGTTATACCAGTCATTAAAATGCTTATACTAAGGATATAATAATAGTCTTTAAAAATTAAATTTAACGATTCAAACGTATACCAACTTTATACACATAATACATAGGTATGCGTAATACACTTTACGAATTACGATATATTATTTCAGTATCTTTATACATTAAAATTGTACATAATAAACCATTTTATGTTATAATATTGCAAAAGATATCGTATTAAAAATTGTTTATGTAGACTATAAATGTTATAGATTGTGAAATGCGTATACACCACTGTTGACATGTATAATATATGTTATCATTCTATCGTACATTTATAAATATGTGATAAAAAATAGCATGAATTATCAAGGTCATCACAATGTGATTAAACACACTTGTCACGCACTTTTAATGGATGGACGGGAGAGAAGTAAACTACAATCACAAATAATCGTAAATAAGCAATAATATCTTATAAATACCTATAAATAATATTAATTATTACGCAATATGTATTGTACCAATATATTTATATAATATCGATTATAAATTAAAGTATTATATAATACAAACATCTAACTAATAATATCATAATATTGGTGAATATTTTGCGTTCTTTAGAGTAGACTGAGTAGAGTTGTATTATATAACTTTGAGTACTACATAGTACATGACCTATAAGTTATAAACAGGGCTCGGGACTTATAGCACTTAAAATCATTAAAACATTATTATAAGCACTCAAATAAGCATTTAAAAAACTTAGACACTAGAAATAATTTGTAACTGTGCTAAAAATAATATAATTAAAGATTACAAATAAAATTGAAACAAAATGATTAGGAAAAGTTTCTAACTAAAATATAAAAAAAAAAAAAATAAAAAAATCTTTATATTATAAAAAAATCAAACTTCACTTTTGAGTCATTTTGCCTTAATAGGCATAGATTTTCCTAGGGATTTTCTGAAAAAAACTATAAAAACTGGTCAAAAAAGCAAAAATAACCATCTTTTTAAAAAATCGTTGAAAAAAGCACTTTAAAATTTCATTATTGAACGTCTTGTAACATGATATAAACTTTCATAGCACTCTGATACATTTTAAGTCAATCCGTAAAAATAAGCAAATGCTTTAAGTTCCGAGCCCCGGTTATAAGAATATAATTTTTTGTGTATAGTGTTTTTATTTTCATAGGCTTCATTAAACGACAAATTGGTATTCGTACGTTATTTTATAGTATACCTAGATATCAAAAAATTGTTGCATTAACTACGTTGATTTATCTTATTAATCTATTAATTATTTATATTAGTTTATTAGTATTATATATTGTTAATCTTAGGTATATGGATTAATTATAGTTAATATTGGACGTGTTAAAACAAATAAATATGTAAAAATACTTTTATAGGAACTGTTATCTCCGCCATCAGATTGTACTTTCATAGGCAATTATTAATATTGTATTTTTAGCATCTAACTAAATGAATTATTATTTATTCATTATTTATTTTACTGATATCATGTAGAAATAGTAGAATTCCCGTGAACTAAGAAGTTTCAGCTTTTAGGTTATTTTTTTATTATTTGGATATTAGACTTGCTGTATGTATTAGATAACTGTATGGTACAGTAAAAAAAAGAAATAAAAAGACTTCGTCTTATTGTATTAAGTACAATAATTATCTTATACAAAATGTATATTTTATATTTTAAATATTGTGTATTATAATATAAATATATGTATTTAACACATTTTTAATCATTTGATATCAATTTCAGGAGTAAAGGAGTTGAAATTTGTTTCGGCTCCCCACTGCGTGTTTTGACCTTAACGCGCGCCAATGCATTTTGGCAATAAAGCGATATGTAATCATTTTTAAATTGTTACCAAGTTTGTGACAATTTTTTAAAAGGTCATAACAATAATTATAATTGATGTATGGAAGTGCCAAAAAATAGTACAAGTAATCAGATAAAATTTCTAAGCACACTAAAAATAAATAATATTTAACCACAAAAAATTGAAATAATTAATATTTGTTATGCGTTTAAAATCAATTAATTATTGTTATTACTTTAAAAATGAATAAAATAATAAAATGTTACATGAAAAATTATTTATAGTTATATTGAAAGAATATAAGTGTATAACTAGAAAAAAAAAAAAAAAATGTAGTATTATGCATGTTACCGCTCCAGTAACAATATTTGTTTACAATATCTGATAATTTTTTTCTCGACGCGGCTGACATTAAAATGCAGCTTTTACCTCAAATTCACAATATTTTGTACGTGTTAATTATTTTAAATATTGTATAGGTACACTTTTTTTCTCTAAGTATTAATGTTTTTTTGTTACATTTTTATAAAAAACTTTTTACATGATTTAAAGGTAATCAAAAACAATATTTTTGTACTTATTGTTTTTTTTTTTTTTTTTAATGACACCATTTAATTTCATTATCTGAAACAAAACACGTATCTGAGTATCTCAACTTATAAAAAATGGATTTTTAATGATTAGCTAATTAATAAGTATTTAAAATTTGAGTGGATTATAATAGAATTTTCGTAATCAACACTTCAAATACTATTACTTATAAATATAATAAACTAATCGTTAAAAATACTATTTTTATGTATTCAAAATCTGAGAAAAATATTCTGCTTAGGAATATTAAATGGAAAAATGTATAATGATGTTCATAAAAGAAAATTTATTGGTATGACTTTAATCTGAAATTATCTAAAAAGAATATAGGTATTTTCAAAATTGTTAATACTTTTCAATAATATGTGTGTTGCCTTATTTCAATAATCACCTTGTAGCTTGTAGTACCTATAATAAACTATTTGAGTTATCATCGTATTATAGAATTCGAAAGCGCTTCATCAGTCTATGTATATAGATGTGAACTTAATAATCTTGTTCGCGGTAGTATCGTAACCGTTCAAAAAAGCGAAAGTAATCGCATAATCTGGAGCATTTATCATTTACAGCAAATAAATGCAAATTACGAAATGTATCAGTGATAATATGCGTACTTGATTTTACGATCATGAAATAGTTCATTTGAATATTTAGTATAGACAATAATAATAATGATAATAAAATAAATGTGTAATAAATTCTCATCATACTGTACGATAGCTGTATAGTTGGAGGAAACAAAACGATAGAAATATTTTGTTGGTGAGCATCTATAAAAAAAAATAAAGTATACAAAGATAATAATATGCTTAAAGAAATTTTTAAATGTTGTTTTATTTCAAATAGAAATTATGTAAAAAAAATATTTTCAAAAACGATATGTTTTGAAAGAATAAGTGTTGTTCGAAAAAAGAATCACCTGTATTACTTAATAATTATTAATAGCTATCAAATGTTTGGTATTTAATATTTATAAAAGATAATAAAAATATTAAAAATATTAAAATGTTATTCATAATGCATTATTATCTCTTTTGCTATTATATGTAAATAATTATTTATTTATTTACTTATACGAAAAAACTCTATTTATAATTAAGATAATAATTTTAAAGGTAGTTGTCAATGTAACATAAAACAAAAGATAATATAAATAAAAAGGTAGGTACTTAAAAATGTGTGTATTTTAAATGTTTATATTAAAATTAGACTTATTGTTGTTTTTTGTTTTTACTTAAATGCGATTATTACTTTCATTATTTTAGTTTTCTTTCTTATTATTTCGTGAATATTACTTCGTAGCTATCATTACTTTCGCTATTTTGGTCTTTTTCCACATTATGCTGCAGATGCTGCGTTATTAAAATATGCATGGTATACTGGCGGTATACATATTATATTATAATTAATAAAATATAATATATTATACATATTTTATAATAAAATTGCACATTATTTTATCGGCTGTCGCGACTGTTTCTGAACTTCCGGTTCAACTTCCGTATCCACGACAATTGCCTTTTGGACGTCCGACGGCAGTGTGCCTCGTCCGCATTCGCGTTGTTTTTATTGTCATCATCGTTGTCGTCGTCGTCTTCGTCTGTTTCGCGGTCGGTGGCCGTACAAGACCAGCAACGCGACGCACCCCCGAGATATGAGGACGACCAAGAACGTCGGTTCGACGTTGCCCCACCGATTGAATTGGTCGACGTCATGGTATCCGTTTCGGCGGCGTCCTGCTCGTTACCGCTGTTACTGTGGTCGTGGTGATGGTGATGGTATTCGTCCGCTGAAAAATCGCCCCTGCGGTCTGCGCACATGGACATGATTTCCTTCATTCTGTGTGATCTATTGAAGCCGTTGCACGTCATAAGCCCGCGACACAACTCCGATGTCGACTTTACCGAATGCAGTGCTGATACGATTTGTGCCCTCTCCCTGCAATATAATAATAAATTATTATTAAAATATCACACACAACCAATGTCAAGGGCTATATTTTAGTCCCGGTTATGAGGCCAATTTGTTATTTGCACTATATAAAAATAAGAAAACTTCAACTGCTCTTTTTTTTTTTTTGTAAAATGACTTTATAAAATTATTATACTATTCGAAGAAATTTATTTTCGTTTTAAAATCCTTTACATCATGTTTTTCGAAATCAAGTAAATTTTTACTTATATTATAATATAAGTAATATTGAAAAAATAAAAACGATATTGCACGATCCAAGACCCCCTCTTTTATGGTGTGTACTGTGTGTATGATTTTTATATTAAAATAGTTAGCTTCCGTGGTTTTTTCCACGCGAAAATATATGCAAGAGCCAAAAGGATATATATTACTATAAAATAGTTGTTATTCTATTTATCGTATAATATATGTTTTTCCTATCTTATCCTATATTATCTTATCTCATTTTATATTTCTCAACCGCGGCTAAGTACTGCTGTCTACGTACTTGAAAGCCATCAGGCTAATAACCTTCAACAATTGGTGTTGTAAGAAGGGCATATTTGAAGGATATTCAAACTAATTTGACATAATAGAAGTGTAATATATGCTTATATTGTACACATAAAAATAAACTAATAGGGGATGATTCACGCGTCTGTAGTCTGTAAAAAACGCGTTGAGAGAACGTTTTACTATTATTATGAACTGGGAATGGCCTTGTGTTAGTTTTAATTTAAATGATCAGAAGGATTAGGCGTGTTAAGGAATATAATATCTTTAATCTTTTGTTGTATTAAAATAACAAATGACGAAACATGATATTTTGTACGATGTGACGGTTGACGAATGAATTAAAACATGTTGAGGATTCATTAACGATGTAATAAGAGAAGTCATATATTATTAAAATAATATTAATGCATTATTTAGAGAATACATAATATGATTTCAATAAAAGGGGCGAGAACTTATTCGAATTTTATTCCAATTTCGATTAACAATGTGGTCAGAGCAAGTTTTCAGCACCACAGGAATTTAATAAAATATTGTTTTTATTCTCATCAACATTTCTATAACTATAATTACATAATATCCCTTATAAATCTCACATATACAACCCTAAATATCAAATGCATATTGTCTCACGGCAATAATTTACCTATGATAAAATATTATTTTTACATGTTTAAAAAAAAAAAAAAAGTATTACCATTTTGGTAATAATTCAAAGTCACCTACAAACGAGCCTTCCTTTCTCAAAACTGTAGTTTGAAAAATGTCTATCTTTACCTAATTATTATATGGTAACATGACATTAAATTATTATATTACTCTAATATAATATTATATACTATGTATATAATATATATATGTAATATGTATGTTATCAGCTCTCATACGCGCACGCCATGCGTACTTGTGTATGGGAGAGTTCGTTCTGGACGAGTTCCACGTGTAATAATTGTTTATGGCAACGGCGCCGTCAGAGTTTGAAGATTGCGGACTGTTATCATTGTCGTCGTCGTTACCTGCAGGGTAGTCCGTGATCAGGTCTCGTCTAGTGACCACACGATGATCGGGACGCCCGTCGTTGAATAACCTAAGTAAGTTCGACGTCGAGTCTTTGCAGTGAGCCGTGTCCTTTGACGATGACATGTAGAGCGAGTATAATATTATAATATATAGTTACGCGAGTTATATACCTGTTAGTGTATATAAATTTTTTTGTCATTAATATATTTCAATGCATTAAAACCAGTAGCATAAGATACTTATAGTGGAAAGGGGGAGGATATAGGATTGATCATCCTTTTTAATTTTTAACATTTCAAAAAATATTTTTCTCATTTTTATAAAGCAGTAAAATTACGAGTCTGCATAAGTAGTTGGTGATATTTTATTGTCTAATATTAAATGGCAATAGTAAAAGGTCCAAATGGTTAAGTCTGAGAATACCCTAAATACGTAAATGATTACTTACAACAACAGCTGCAGCAGCAGTGGAATATATTTTAAGGATTAACGACTTCAATTCGTGAACCCACTTTCAAATACGCCACTGCTACTGCGGGACACAGTATATTATGATATTAAGTAACGAACATTAGATACTATTATTAACTCACTGCGATTTACTTGGCCCGTTCAGAATGTTATTATAATAATTTATTGTTGATTCGTATAGAACTCGAAAATTTATAGATTTTAAAGTGTGCCGTCGTGTAAATTGTCATTTGATTAGATTTTTTTCCATTCCGTTTCGTCATTATGGTAACGCGCAACTATACAATTTATTATAATCAGATCGCGCTGAAACCATATGTTATATAATATGTTTCACGGTCTTTGTTACCAAATATAATACATGGATATAAAATAGATGTAATGATATCCCGCCATTGTAATAAGCCAACTTAAATGTTAAATATAATAATGGATAAATAATTAATAATGACCAGATTGTCAAATGCAGAAAACTGGGATCCCTGATATGAATGTTCATCTGCACTGGTAAAAGGGATGAGCCGTATCGTACAATCACGTATTAAGAAATCGACGGGTATTCGTAACGGTAAAGCGTAAAATGTGTGACTATTTCTTATACAATAACAGCAAAGAGAAGGCCGAAGGGATAGCAAAGAAGGGTTTCGTCGCTAAAGAGAAAGTTCTTAGAAATGCAAAAACCTTTGACATAGCCGCTGCCGCTCTCTGGTCGGAATGTCGTTCTTTTCGACAGTAAATGCGCACCAGCCACCTCAACAACAACAATCAATCTCGAATACCGAGCACAATGCACAACGTCAGGTTTCGGGCCTTTGTTCAAGCCATTATGAGAAATTTTTTTATTTGCCTTGTGTACATTGAATGCATATTTGATGCCACCTATAGGTTGAATCATAGTACACCATTGTCAACACATAGTTACGAATTTACGATCAACGTAACATTTTACATATATATATATATATATATATTACATACAATTTATTGTGCTGTGTATTTGATCAATTCTCGAATACATAACTTCGAGAGCCTTCTGAACAACTGGAGGAAGGCAATAGCGTGATTTTAATATGTATACTTGATATCAACGCTAACATTCTCCATCATTATTCACTAGTGATGAGTGTAGGGATTCATCAGGATTTAAAGAAATTATTTGTATAAACTTTAAACATTTCATTTTTATGTCATATTGAAAAGAGCCCTTCAATAAAAGTTGAATTATTGAAAACTGATCAAGTGCTTTATATAAAAAAATTGTATTATCTAAATATATTTTATTATACCGTCCGTAATTTTATAAAAATGCACATTACGATTTCCTAGTTTGTAGTTGTATAATACTAATTCGAACGGCACATAAATAGATTAGATTTCTCCATATCTGCCACAGTGTGCAGTTAACATATTTTACGGCAAAATATAAGACAACGACGATAATAAAACATGTACTATAATAATAATAATACGCGTTTTCGGTATGAATTCAATTAATATAGTACGCTATAATAGTATACGGTATATAAAATTCGCTTTGTTATAAAATGAGTTTCGGTTCCACTCTTCCCTCTGTTACCATCGATCACCATCCCCATTTTATCATAAAATATATTTTTCTACGGATTCCGCAGCAGCCGTGGTATAATAATGTCGTGTATTCGAGTAAAACCATTGGGGGCCGTCTATCGTTCGAGACTTCGGTCATTCATGATCTCCGATTAACGCGATAAATATCAAATTGTGGAGTTTACGACACACAAAAGTCGTGTACAATTATTTCGGATTTTTTATTATTATTCTTCTTATTATTATTATACTCGTTTCATACAGTTTTTACATGAAAAAAAAAGAAAATCGATAATGTATAAGTCATAAACTCATAACGTCATTATCTTGTTCTCCACTGATTGAACTTATTTCTGTCTACATATCCCAATATACTACCGAATAAATTAGCGTAATTCTTCAACGTAAAACACTCATTAATTAAAAAACAATTAATGTTTTTCAAAATTTTTTTTTATATGATTTTAAGTTATTCAAAAACAATCAAATAGCTAACTTAATACTTATACTATGAATGTATTTAATGGAATTGTGTAAAATATAATTATGTTACCGTGCCACATTTTGTTCCACTTCTTCATTCGTCCAGACTAAATACGTTTTATAACAAAAAAATGTAGCATTTGTTCAAAATTTGATTTTTATAAATCGAATACTCCGAATAATATGTACTTAAAAATATGAAATAAAAAAATAAAAATGTGTATTATCATTCATAAGAGTAAAAAACGTAAAAAAAAATAATTTTTGTCGACTTAAGTAAACCTTTCTAAAAATGTTTGTGTAACGATTTAAAGTTATAATAAGTTATAGGTATATGGTATAAAATAAATAAACGATTTTTCCAATTTTTTGAAACCATTTGAATAAATGGTATTATCGATGAATTTCGATCATTCGGATCGATAGTAAGTCATCCCTTGGGCGATATAAATAATTTTCAGATAGGTAGTCAGACGAACTGCTAGCTTCGAAAAACTCGTCATCGTGTACGACGTGTTGTGGGAAAAAACGTCGTGCATTCGATGGGGAAATCATCTGTGGTTTACGTTTACAGTATTATAATATTATATTGGTCAACCAGCACGCCATAAATTTTTGAACGAAAAAAAAAACGGTTATCTTTATTACATTTATTGCGACCAAACGAATAACTCGAAATTTTGATGGTGTCTATATGTATTATCTATATAATATGTATAAAATACGAATTAAACCTACTAGTATATTATTTTATTTCCATTCCGACCCAACCGGACCATTTCGTTGCGCCAAATACGTGGTTTCACACTTGGACATTTGTTTTTAATCCATATTTATATTTATATAAACGTGTCGTATTTTTATACGACACGCGTTTTAAAATAAAATAAAACGTTTAAACGTCACGTGCGGCAATAATATTATATATAATAATTATGTCGTAAAATTTTTTTTAAAAAACACCGTCGCGCGTCATAAGTATGCAATCGCCGTTTATATTATTTATAATAATATTAAATATATATTAAAATATAACCAGTATTAAGTACATGTTGTACACTAGGTAATAAAAATAAAATAGTCGAGGTTAATATCACGTTATATTACTGTTTTGAAGAAGACCAGAAGAAGTACTCGTGTAAATATACCTTCAGGTGATACTTTTACATGATATAATAAATATATTATAAATAATAATTACCTTTTTATTACTATACACGCGTGTCTCGCGACAATTTGATTTGCCAAATTTTTTTCATATCTGATCGCCAATAAATACGATCGCTAAACATTATAATCTTCAATTTATTCATGGCCATGCATACCATAATATATTTTCAGACATACGATTAAGACATAATATATCGTCATGATAATATTCCCAAACGTTCGTATATGTCATATGATGTCAATTTTTTGGTGTGACGGCGTTAAACAATTTCTATAGAAATGGTCCTCGAAAATGAGAGGATTGCGAACTTTTCAGTCAACTATATCAGTTCTAACTGTTCTAAACCAAAATAGCCCTCTTATTTAAAAAAGATAAACATAGTGATGATGAGCGATATTTTTGATACATCATTACGTTTTGTATATTTTGAAATTTCTTAATTGTATCTAGATAGTTAATACATAGACATATTATATTGTAATATACGAATTAAAACGTGGTTTGATTACACAATAAAGTCCATGAAATACGATTTCATTTTCGTTTCTCTTTCGCTCGATATTATTTTGTCGTAAAATCGCCGCCCAATTAATATTTTTTAATTTTACACTACATGCACATTGATTATATAATATATAATATTATAGGGCTTATAAAAGGTTTTCAAATATATATTGAGTTGTTAGGATCATGCATTCGAATAGGAACTTATAGATTGTTATGCAATTTTGAAGTGTCTTGCAGTGTTAGTATCGATAAACTTCTTTTTTTGAATGAGAATCTCTCTTTTTATCATTAACTGTTCAACAACTAATTAAGGACTAATAATATAAGGATATAATAATAGTCGATTATGATGATATTATAAGGCTTAAATATATGGGGATATGATGACTTGACGGTTATGGTAATAAATTAAGTAGTTAGTACAATTTGTAAAAACTGTCAATAATAAATAGTACACTTACTATAATTTTCATATAAATATTTTATTATTTTTATTATCCTTTGTACAATGTACTTAGAAACTATTCATTTAAATTTCGATTAAAATGCAATAACATCAGGCGCGAACGCAGGAACACATTTTGGTGTGTGTGTGTGTGGGGGGGGGGGGGTTAAAAATGTTCATATATATCATACTAATTAGTAATTACTATTCTACTATTCATACTGTATTTATTTTAGGTACTTATTATTTACTTGTTACGAATTTCCCGTATCAGTGGCGTATATAGAAATTAATTTCAGGAGGTGGTTCAGAAAAAATTTCCATTCTTAAATTCCAATTAATTATACAATCAAAATCAATACCGTACCAACCATACATTTCAGGGGGGTTTGAACATTTGAACCCTATTCCCCTCACCTCACCATAAATACGTCACTGCCCGTAATATGTCGGTAGCGATAGTAATTATACTTGTCGTCTACATTACCTACCTAAGTACATCATCAAATTGACGGTTACCGGTGTCTAATAGTTATTTATTTTTATGCTAGATTATTTATTTTTGTTCTTGATATTTCGAGCTGTGGGAGGAGGGGGTTAAACACCCAAAACTCCCATGCGCTCACACCTGAATAACATTATCAAAAAATGCACAAAGAAAAGGGATGATTCTCATTCGAAAATAAAAACTCAGCATTACCAATACAAAACAATCTATAAATGCTATAAAAATATAAATCATCAAAAATATTACCTTTAATATTCTCAAAAACGTCAAAAAACAGAATTTGTATAAACACATAGTCAGTGTTAAAAATAGGGTCAACCTTTTTACCTTTAGGGTATACCTAAAGCGAATTAAGCTGTATTACTCAAAGACGAAAATATACATTTACAGAAGAACGATTAATATTTATCGCGTTTATATATTTTGTATATGCGTATGTGGGGAATATGATAATAATTTATAATACTATTATAATATTACATTTTTAATAAAGCTGCTGGACTACGGTTTTCTGCAGTGTTACGATTTTGGCTATAGTAATACCGAATTTTACGAGTATATAATAAACTGTTAATGCTGGTATTATTTTAATTTAATCCCGTCGATACTTAGATACGAAAAGTTTCTTCTTCGCATACATACTTATAAATATATATTATTAATTCGGTGGCGGATTATATGTCACTTTATATTCTTCCGGGACGAGTAAAAACCCAATGAGATTGTTTATAAAATATTGGTAAAGGTAATAAGAATAACTAGTACCATTTTTTCCATGCGTGCTAAACGATTTACTCATATTTCCGTGATCGTACTACGATAATATTATATTAATACTATCATAATCCGTACTATAAATAATATTTTGATGTTTATCACAAAAACACGATATTATTTTAAAATAAAATACATTACCGTCACTTCCCAAATGATTAAAATAAATATCGTCTTCTCGGCAATACACAAACACTCGTCTGCGGCTATATAATATATTAGGTATTATTATAATGCAGCAATAATATAAATTGGCATGTAACCGTGGTTTTTTATGCATAGAAATGATAATATACGAGTATTATATAACATTGTAAAATTTGAAATCGATTTCGTTCCCGATCACATTGTATATGATTGTCATTATTTACTATTTATAATAAGGATAGAATATAGAATCATAATTAGTAAAATTTCTTTATAAATAGCCTTGGAGTAACGTACTCGAATTTTCACAAATACTCGATATCACTGTTGTCAGTATAGTAACAGTATGATAAAAACTGCATGGATTAAAGCCGGGCTTCACGTCGTCTGTCGAAGGTCTTTTATCGTACTCTGAAAATTAACTGTTATGTATACACAAGAATTTAATCATGGTATCATTATCACTAACCTTAATCTACCGAAAAATTTCCATCGCTAAGCTGAACACAACTTTTGGTCGCGAAACGGCAGACGAAAACGCAGCTTTATAGCTAGTTTATACTCGCCTTTATCGCTTATAAAACAGTGACTTTTTTTGATAGAATAAAAAATATATAACCCCGTGGCTTAAAATTTGTTATTGATAAAATTATCAGCAAGAGCGTACCTACATGGATCCCGTGGCAATTTTCCTACTATTATTATTTATAATATCTATGCATCGATTCCGCTGGTTATATTGATTCTGCTGGATGCTGTTCAATGTTCATATTGACTACCTATTTATTCCACTGTCTTAATTTTATTTAAATACACAAAAACATAATAACATAACAATTTATAACAATATAAGAAATATCAAAATTTTTTTTTGAAAATTTGTTATTTTAGTGTTATACCTATATTTTTAAATACGTTAATAGTTTTAGATATAAATAATATAATGAATAATTAATCATTAATAAAAAAAATTCACTTGTCTGCCATGTTGTTAAAATTTAAACATTCTTAATATTACTTTTTACCTAGTTTCTAATCAATATCGTTCTAATTCACGAAATTGCTCTAAATTTCGCATGTTCAATAATTTTTTTATTTTAATTATTATACTACATTTTTGTATTATTTTAACTTAACCTCATTTTTTTTCTTTATTTATTTAAACATGAGCAGAATTGATAAATAAATATTATAAATAATATAACCAGTATTAATTTTTTTAATTAAAAACAAAATGTCCTTTAATTTATTTATTGTTTCATTTAAAAAATAATTAGGATTGCAGAATCAATAGGTAATAACATTAACAGTAGTCTGTAGAATCAATAAATTCTTGTCAGGAAGGCCGATGGCCTAGCCGCATAGGTACCCATTTTATATTATTTATATCAGTGGTAGATCATGTCACAGTCATGATTTGTGCTGGGCAAGGAGGAGGAGATGTAAAAAAATCTTGTATTAAACTTTATTACAATAGGTAACTGAAAGACTATTATCCTCCTCGATGATAAAAAAAAATATATATAATAATATGTTATCATACATTTCATCATTATAAACCTTATAAAATGACGTCAAAAAAGTACTTAACTGTCTTAACATGATTAATTTATCACCAAAATGAGATAAAATTTGATGTGTACTGTAGCAATGATATTGTGTAACTGAATAGTGAATATTGAAATAACCATGAATTCCACTAAACTGCGTCTTAATTGTATCGTTTTATAGCTGGATGATATCTGTAGCATGATTATCTGTAGTAAAATGGTATGCAATAGTCAATAGTTAATTAGATATAGTACAAAATCAATTGTTCCATCGACTATTAATGGTTTATAAGTAACGATACATTAAAAATAAAACTCAAACAATTAATTATATATTCTTTATTAATTTATTAAAAAAGTGCATTAAATGTTTCGATTATCAAACAATAATCTAAATTGTGCGAAGTTATATATATACATATACATATTATATGTATATATAAATCGGATTCAGTTTAAAAAATTTACAATATTTCTGCGATATAGCGACCGCAAAGGCGTACATATTTTATCGCATTTTGACAAAATATCGTGTTTTGCTCCTAACCATCTGAACTCTATGGACAACACATAAATGTCGGTATAAATGCATACATAAAACGCCGTCTAACAATATAATGTCGATAATCGTAACAATTTGAATTAATTTTTTTTCTTGTCGTTTCTATACGACGCGTGAATTTATACATCAGAAAAAAAATCAGACAGTGATAATAATTTATTTTATAAGATAAAATAATAACCACTAATGCTGAATACGATTTGTTTTGGTGAATTTTACCAGAAATGTATAATAGTAGGTAATTAGTTAAAATACATCTTATTGAATTCAAACCGTTTTTGCAACAAATTGTGTACGATATTTGGAATATATTAATTATACAACAATCTAATCATACAAACGAATATTGACGTTAAATAAACTGTCGTGAAACCAACGTATAAATACAATAAAAGTAATATGGTCAAATTTCCAACGCTCGTAATCCCGACAAATCAATAACTTGTTTAGTTAAGTTATATAGATCACTTATAGTTATAAACTTTTATCGTGGATATATAAACATCAATAATATATGTATTATTTTTGTATATAAATAGGGTGATCTTTCCAGCTCATTATTTCAGAAATCACTAACTTTTTTGAAAATATTTTTTTTTAATTATTTTAAGTCGTTATAAAACAATATACTCATTTTAATCGTTTTATTTTTTTCTTCTAGTTGATCCTAATGAAAACATACATTTTTTATTTTTTATTCGAAATCAGAATATTATTTTAAGCATTTATAGTTTAAAATTTTCGAGAATCATTTCACTCCGCTCATCTAAAATTTAAATACTTATACCGTCGATGTTAATTTAAAATAGGAACGATAAAAATGGTAAAAATATAATTTATTTGGAAAAATGTTCTAGCAACTCAAAACTAAAAAAAAAAAATATTTTCAAAAATATTAATAGTTTTTGAAATAATAAGTAGTGTTCTAAGTTTAATGGACCATCCGATTTATACTTATATTTGTTTAAAATAATAATAATTTTTCACGTATTATTTTATTTAAAATTAAAATTTGAAGGGATTTTGAGCGTATTTCTAATAATATGACATCGCGGTAATAGAAGCGTACGTGATATTGTTATAATTATAAAATGGTTGTAATGTAATTTTATGCATTAACTATTTCACTACGTAGTAAAATATAATATTTTATTATTTTGTGCTATTATATTATAGGTACACAGTCGTTGTCTGGATACAAACTCGAATATAAAAATATTTGTATAAAGATATTATACATTATTAAGTACGCGCGCGCTCAACGCAGACACTTGTATGTGTGCGTTTGACATCGGTTATGTAACTATTGGCTATGTTATGTAACATTTAATATGATGCAATTATGTGTGGCAAAAACAGCTTAATGAGTCGTTAATATATAATATATAAGAAACGAACCAAAATTTAAATTGACAAAAAACAAAAGAATACAAAAAAAAAAATATTCGATAATTAAATTATTATAATAGTTATACATAATAATAATATGTATGTGTATATATATATTAAAAGTATAGTAAATAAATAAACAACATAAAATGTACAATAATATTTTAGTCAATAAATACGTATGTGTATGTACTGTGTACACAGTGTACAATGTACATACCTACTATATCAACACGGTAATAGTATTAACAAAAAATAAATAAATATACACATACAATATGTCAATACATATCCATACCATGTATTTTAATGTATACATAAAATGTACACTTATAAAGATTTGAGAAAACATATATTATAATATTTGTTATGATGTACAACAGAATGATGAAGGAAAAAAATTATGATGAAAAAAATAAAAAAAATAATAAGTTAATAATGCGGGTGCTGAAGAAAAGGATATTATGTAATATAATATTAATTTAGAAGAATATTAAGTTATAAGGAGATATTACGTATATATATATATATTTAAGAGTAGTAAGACGTAGCGCTTTTGTTTGATAAAAAAAAATTAACATGTTGTAATTCATCCCGAAGATGATAATTATAGATCGAGGTAACGAGTATATGTATATAATATAAAACAAAAAACATTTATTATTTTTTTTTTCTTTTATCATTATAATATGCACTTATTATATGTATAGTATGTATATATACCTATCTACCTACCTATCGTTGCGAAGCAGTCGTAATTACTTAACAATATTACCTATTCATAAGCCTAAGGTAACATTCGAATGACTATAAACAGTATAATATTATTATTATTATATATTACTATTATTATAACCGCTCGCTACATTATAATATTTATATTATATATGAATATAGTTGTGTATTATATATATTATTTTATATTATATTGAATTAAAAATCGTTATTAAAAATATAATATATATATGTATAGATAACATATTTAAAAAAAAAAACGGTTTGTAGCGATGTATAAATTAATGCTATTTTTTTTTTTTCTAACGTCTTTATAAATTGCGAGTGCGCGGTGTGTTTATACGTGAAAGCGCTAATGCAGCGGTGAGCGTTTATTATATTTAGGGCAAGAGTGAATGAAAATACAAAAAACGGAGGAGGATGATGAGGTGGGTGGGGAAGGAGAAGAAGTATAGAAGACTCGCGCGGCATGACGTGCGCAACGTGTGTTAACGTTTGGATTAAAAAACAAACTAAAAGCGATAAAAAAAAACAAAAATCTAGTTGAAAAATATCGCCGGTGGTTTTTTGTTTTTTGGCATAATATCATAAAAATATATAATATACAGTAGAAAAAAAAATATATATCTAAAAATTTATGAGTGAAAAAAAAAAACAATCGGCGTCGAGTCGAGAACGGATGAGAGGCGTGTCGGCGTGTACACGATAATATTAATAATATTAGGTAAAATATATTTAATACATTTAATAATATTAATAACGTAGTGCGTATACACGAACACTATATAATAATATTATTATAATAATAAATTGTGTGCGTAGGCGCGCGACGAGCGAACACACGACGACGACGACACGAAAAAAAGGGTCGTCGTCGTCGTCGTAGTCGTCGTCTATTGAATAGGACTCGCGGAACACACCGTGCTCGGCGGCAGTGGCGTCATCACCGCCGCCGCCGCCGCTGTAATGTCGTCGTCGGCGTCGTCTTGGTCATCGCTCACTGTTGCGACCTGCTCTTGCCGCCGCCACCGCCGCCGCCGCCGCCGCTGCTCCCCCCCGCCACGCCGCCGCCGTTCTTCCGCCTCTGCTTTTGTTGCTTTTTCTTGGGCGACTGCACCATGCACGCGCACCCGCTGCGCACCTTTATGTAATCCAATTTCCAAACGTTGTTGTCCGTTCGGGAACAGCGACTGGAACGTCTGCTTGCCACCGTTGCTGTTGTACTGTCCGCCCGCGCCGACGCCGCCGTGGTGGTGCCTGGCGTTCTCCTCGCGCACGATCGCGTACGAGTACGAGTACCGTTGCACGCACGTCGAGTGGCCGTGCAGCTTGCGCTCCATGAACAGGCACGGCTTGCCCTCGACGCCCGGCTTGCACGACACCTCGTAGAACCGCTGCTTGTCGGCCCCGTCGCTGAAAACAATCCGTCAATACGCCGATTAATATTATATTACTGTGATATTATTATAACGAGACGGGTCGCGACCACAAACGGTGCGCGTTCGAGATTAGGCGGAGTTCGAGCTGCTCTGCAGGTCCCGTGCCGGACTCTTATGAGGCTTTTCCGGCTACTATATGTATACAAGATTCCCTCCCCCTCGAATACGCTCTAAAGAGGGTCTTATAAACTAATAGATCTTACCCCTCAAAACGATACTATAATATAAAAAAACACCTGAGGTAGGTAGTAGTAGAAGATTGCAGGAATAAACGATTCGGTCAATCGGAGGGTATAATAAAATAATATTATGCAATAATTAAAAACAATCAAAATCTTGTATTTTTATAAAAATATATTTGTTAGTAAATTTCTATTTAAAAGGATTTCGGCGTACTGCCCGTTTTGTCTTTCTGACCTACACGTATATGACAACATTGACAGCTGTATTTGATTTCAGCAAAGCGGCCACTGTTATATTTTAGTTTTCAACTTATCTATACTACTATAAAGTCTAAAGTTAAGAATATTACCCGTTTTCGTTTGTTAACTTTTTTAATATTTATAGATTTCTAATTAAGTTATAGTACTTGTTTAAAATATAAATGTGTTAATAATTGCATGTACATATTGCAAAATAAATCGACAGAGTGAGATACCAAAATATAGTGCATCGACGTCTTCTAAGCACCGCAATCATAAAAATAAAGAACCGGAAGGAAGACGTTCTTTCCCGAACGCCTTATATTATCAGGATAAATATATTATTATTATTTTTAACGTTTCGTCGTCGGTATGTAGCATAAAAAAGATTTTTTAGTTTTTTGTTTGTCCGCTCGCAATGGCGCACCCGTATATATTACTATTATATAGAAAGCCCGCGCAACGGTTTGAAAACGTTTTCGGAAATGCAACGCAATAAAAGAATTGGAAACGAGATATCGTCGTCGTCTCCTCGTTCGTCGTTTGTTTTAATGTCAGAATATAAAATATTATATTATATTATATAGGCCGCATGGTAGGTAAGCATATGCGTGTGTAATATAATATTGTATCTATAAGCTCGCGTGGAAGATAACGAATATTGATAAAATTATATTAAATTATGCCGCCACGCCACGCCGCGTCGTATGCGTTTAATCAAAAAACCGTAAAAAATGAAATCAAATAAAAATGATATACATACATATTAATCGTTTGCATTTGTTTACGCCGTTGAGTGTATAATACCTATGTCATGTACGCAATATTATGATTATATTATTTATTTAGACAATTATATATATAGCCCCTCTTGCTATAGTGTAATACTACATTCTGAAACCTAGTGAGTATTATATCCATAGCGACCATAGCACGATATTATGTAATAAACATGATGATCTAACCTTCCATCAACAATAAATTTACTAAAATTCTGATTTTTAGAATCTTTAAGTATATTTTAAATTATTTGGAATTTTTATGTTATTAACCTAATCATTATTGTAGAGTGGCTTGTAGCGATACAAATTTTTTATGTTCAAACGAAAATCACACTTTCTCTCTGTGAATCTCCGATAACTTTATTGAAAATTTGTATTTATCTAAATTGAAATTTAAACGAGTAATTTTAACTTAGTGTACTACTAAAGATAATTAGTTTGAACGATACAGGGACTATGGTAATTTAATAACTTGAGTATAATTAATACAAATGTATGTAATGTATTAACATTTTATAATTTTTGAAAATTATACTTAGTAATAGGTATAATAAATATTATATAGAATATAGATGTAATAGTAAACCCATTTTATATTTTTATAAAACAATTTTTAAGGACAATATTATCTTTCTAGTATAATATTGACATTGATAACATAGAAATTAGTCGTTCAAATTATTATTTATGTACATCGAAATTTTCAAAAAGGTCATCTGATTAATAATTTACAGTAAAAAAGTTTATTTGGCTATATAACAGGGGTGGTCAACATGAATTTATTTTGAGCCACATGAATAAATACATTTTATATAATTTTCAGAAATTTTGATTTTATAAACAATACACAATCCGCATCTAACTATGACAAGAGCCGCAAGTTGACTACCCTTGTAATATAATAAAGATAGTATAGAATATACTAAATACATTGCTGTAGACCTCGTGTGTGTATGATCCAACAACGAATGAAATGGAAACAACTATTGATAGACTTGTGTAGGTAGAATACAATATATAGTATAATATTATATATGTTTACGGATAACGATGAGTGGACTATAATACTATTGCGTTGTTAGTCCAACTCGGAGTAAATTTAATTTTGTATGTATATATTATTATATTATATGTGTCCTTCGCGTCAATTTATTTCATTAATTTCATTAATTCGTGAATACTGTGGAGTTTTGCAAAAACAAATCACTGATGTCTGACGTTCAAGTGTTTGTGCGTATATTATTGGATAAAATCGTGATTTGTCAAACAACACTTAATAATTCAAATACGTTGATCAAAAAATAAGTCATTTGCAGATGATTCGATGTTTATTATGTAGTAATTGGTCGGATTTTAAAGCTGAGCATCTCCAACACACACACACAAATAGCATTATTAATAATATTATAATGCAGTGGTTACAAAAAAAACCACTTCGATCATCATGATTATTATCTCAAAAATGACCATGTTTTTCCCACGCTAAAATCATTTTCTTACGTTCCACCAAGTCTGATTTATTAGTTGTACGGTTGATTCGTTTTGAATACAAACAAGTTTTATTAGATTGTTATGGTATAAATGAAAAACAGAAACAAAAATCATAACAAAAAGATTATTGTGAACATTTAGTGTGATAATTTACGAGTTGTGTTTGTTTTAGACGTAGGTATTATGTACCTACGTATAAAAGAGCTACTATAAACACGTGTATATCACAATTCATTATCATAAATTTGAGTTAGATTTTCAGCGTAAAAAATCCAATATATATCGCGTGATAGTGAGAGCCGGTTGAGTATAGGTAACCATGTAACGAACGATATTACCTAATCACAAGTGGTCATAATATTATAAATATATAAAATAATCTGAAGGTATATTATAATATTCTCGTTATATCCTGATCTGCAGCGCATATGATTCGTGGTTGTCTAATGCATTTTTTCTTACGACTAATATAGGCAATTCTGAATTGTGATTATATCATCACATACATGTGTATAATATGTTGACTACAAGGACGCAATACATTCCTACCACCCCCGACGACGAATAATACCTATTTTATTAATGAAACAATTTAAATTAAATTTTTTTTATATTTTACCAAACTATCTAATAAATGATAATTAATATGCAGTTGGTATCACAGTTTAAATTTCCTATGATGTTAAAATGCGTTTTAATAAAAATAAATAAATAAAAACTATTGTACATTTCTAACTTTGACACCTTTTTTAACATAAAAAAAATAATCCTGTTTGCGTACGAAACTTTTGAAACGCTTATCAAAACAGCAGTTCCAGGACAACAAAAAAATGACCAGTCATTGTAAGACCTACAGCTGCATAGTATATAATATTATATTCCAATTCGAAATGAATTGCAAATTAAAAATTAAAATATATTATTTTATACTTTTATTGATTGATCATAAAAATGAACCGAATTTCGTTTATAGTCGGAGTTTACCTTCCATCTATACATATTATGTATAATATATTAATATGTGTGTATGTATACGATCATATAGTGGCTGCGATCGGAGTAATAATAAAGATAAACTAAAATAAAACATTCGTATATATTCCGAAACCGGTTAAAGCATAACCGGAAACTGTAAAAGCGCCGAATGGTGTCAACGACTGATAGCAATAAAATACATTTGACTTTCGATAACTATAATATCATTGAATAACTTAATGGTCAGCGCGACTTCAACTGCGTGGATGGGACTTTCAGAAATCCCGTATACCTACAACGATCGGACATCACATACGCACTGGTGTACACATTTGTACACGTCACTCGACCGTTATACAAGTCGGCTACGGTGTATCGGTAAGTAGTGTTATTAAAAATAATACACCAATGCTGTCGTTAACAAGGTAAAGCGCTTAATCGTGAATAATTGTGACAAATGAAAATCGAATTGGACATGGGCACGGGCGTCCTCGTGGATTTAGATAAATCGTGTTCGTCGTCGTGTGCGCGTTGGCCGCGATGATCAACGAAATCCGTCGACTTCGATCGCGCAATATATATATATATATATATATATATACACACACATATATACAATGTCAGTATAATCAACATATTATACAGAGTGATTCATCGAACATGCTCTTTAGCCTCCATTTTTCCTTTAATTTATTAACATTTTGATTTATTTTACTATTTTTTAAGGTTATATATTCAATTATTTAGACATTTTATATACAATTTAAGGACTATGAAATATGATGTGGCGAAAAAAGCCATTTTTTCCAAATAAAAACTAATATTTTTTAAAACAGATAATTTTTTTTAATATTTCGATGTATATCAATCAAAATTCGGTCCCCGAGTTAAAATAATCTGTAACCGTAGAATTTTTACAAATTATAATTAGTTACTAGTTAGTAATTACTATAAATTTAAATTCATCATAGCCAAACTTATTTTTATCCTTTGTATGCAAATTTAAATACTTCTACGAATTTAGATTAAGGAAAAAAAAGAAGTAAGTCTCTTGACATAAATACAAGATTTGTTCAAGTGCATTCTTAAATGAAATAAAAAAAACCTAAGTATTTTAATATATGGTCTAGCTGTAAATATACTTAAAATTCCAAAAATTAAAATTTGAATAATTCATTAAAAGAAGAAATCGGGTGAACACAGAACATTATTGGTAAATCACACCTTGTATATTACATATGGAGATGACGTGATAGAAAAATGAAATTATTATTATTAACATTACGCATTAATTTGTACCATGAAGTCAGAATAACATATACGATACTCAAGTGATTTTTTTTTTTATAATATTATTCAATTCAAAAACATAAATACATAACCCACCGTTACTGTGTTGCGGGTAACAATAAAAAATAATGACAAAATAGTTTCGAGCCATTATGATGCAGAAAAACCAACCCAGTTAAGATAAGTATCAAAACTTTGACGTTTTACCGAAAAATAGCATTGATGGAAACATCTCGATACTGGTTTCTGATCCGGTTTAATAACCATTTATATGGAATGATTAACGTTGTGAAACAGTGTAATAAATAAGACTGGTGTTTTAATTGCATTTTATTTAAATTGATGTATCATTCGAGTACTAATTTAATTTCATATCCAACTGTAATTTCAAAAATAAATAAGTAAACAGTTAAAGTCTCACTTTTCCGTTTCAACAACGAACGAGCGTATAATATATGTACAATAAATTATATCAATATTATTTATACACAAAAGGAAAAACGCATGTACGCGATACACCATAAATTCATACATTATTATACGAGACGAGAAAATATGCGTTCAGCGTGAGCTATATGGTCATAAATTACTAATAATAATGTTCTATTTGTTTATAAATGTAATACCATTGGACGTTGAGTAAGATGTACGACCTGGCTGGAAATCACTTTCATAAGCGTTCCCTGATGAAATCAGTTGTAGAAAATTCAATCGCCCAAAGTCCACAATTTGTGCATACTTTTCAATCGCGTAATTTTTATATCAATACGTTGTTATGCGCCTACCTACGTCCTACTTATTAAAATGAAAACAAAAATATTTCAAAATACTAAGGAAATATTATTAACGATACAACATATTATGAGATAGGTAGGTGCATAAATATTAAATACGCATATACATATGTTTCGATTATAAATAAATTATAATAACGCATATTGATTTAATTCCTCCTCCCCTCTTCATGGCCATTTTAAGAAAGAATCAATACAGAGTTATTATAATATATTATATAATTCGAATATAGAAATAATATTTTATTATTTATTGTTTTTATTTACGTACGCATTTGCAGTGTATTGTGTAATCTAAATGAAAAATTATTATTTAGTATTTTAAACATTTGACATTGTACCTACTGTGATGTATATACATTTATACCTATATGGATATAGCTGCTAAGACGGAAAAATAAAATAATATATTATAATATGAGAAATAATGCTTATGTGTAAATATTAACAAATATGCGCTGAAAACATTATTATTTTTTTTTTAAATAAAATAAAAATGATAGACACTTTTATAATAATATCATGTATTCGTGTTTTAACTCCAAGAATAACTAAGAATATATTATTAATACGTTACGTGCTAATAACTGGTTGAGAATTTGTTTTGTAACTTTCAAATTCGTAACACATTATTATATACCTATATAATGATCCACGCCGTTTAGAATAAGATAATATACTATAATATTTATATTCGATTGTCGCTACGACCCTAAAGTGAAAACACGCGAGACCGCAATGTTCATCATCATACATCGTTCGAGTGTCACTGCAGACGCCGTGTTATTAAAGTTAATTAGTAATGGTCTTGAGGCGATTACACACTCCACTATCCAGATAAAGTGAAACATAATTTTAAAATGTATAGTTATTTTAATGCGGTGTAGTAATTCAACTGATTTTATTGATTATGAACTTAATAATGGTTAGTGGTAACTGGTTTAAGATATAATAGGATTCGAACAGGACTGCAAGATTCTACTTTCTGGTACGTGCATCATATTATGGTATTTGCTTATCAACGCTGTGGTATACCGCTATTACTAACCACAAAATTGAGTGAATGACAGCGCAAATTTTTTTTTTGAAAATCAAAGGTTACAACCGAGTTATGACCTTTATAGGGAAGATTTGTTGAAAATAAAAGTTAAACAAAAAATAAAATTCCAATTATTGCTGAAGATTTTCTTTATATGTTGCAAAGAAAATCAAAAAACTTTGGTTTCTCTCATCTCAATGAGTTATAAAACGGCACGCTCGGTGAAACGTCGTCGTTCATACATCAACAATTTAAATAAATAGATTTAAAAAAAAAATTAATGTTATAGGTGCAAACAAGTATGGTAGAATACTATCTATATGAATTAAAAATGTTAAAATATTAGCATATTATACAAATCAAGTAATTTATACGTATCGCGTTGAACAACTGTATAAAATATATAATAATGAAAAACGAATAGATCTGATAATAAAATGCGATATCTCCTACATGATGAACTTTCACGTACGCTGCAGGATAATATAATTTCATCCGCGGTAGCAGTATGTTGATTAATAATAATTAATATATTTTCTGCATAATATTCCTATTTTGCAATCAATTAAAACTGTACCGGCGGCCTATGAGCTTAAACGGTTTTATTTATATTTGCATGTACACTCCACAGTTCAGAGTTGTGCGATTAGTATGGTGATTTTATTTCCAATAGAAATACCTCTGTACGGGAAACGTAGGTATATAGTAATAAATTATTGATAAGATTATAGGTTATTTTATTAGTGTTTTAATTGTGGTAGCTTTATAGCATATCGATACGTTGTAAAATGAAACATATTTTATACTACGTGAAATTTCGGTCATGTCCCACTGCCCGATCGGTTAAAATTTCAATAATTTGTTTTCGTTTTTTAGAGATTTACGGTCGGTTCCGAAAAAACCACAATTTTATTACAACGTTAATTTAACTTTATTTTGTTTATGAACGATAAAAATGTTTAATATTTGCTTATTAAAAACTTATGAAATCTACTCTCATCGATTTTATTTTTATTAGGAGTCTGGACATTACAACATATTAAAATATAACTTTTATAAAATATCTACTAACTCAATAGAGAAATACATGAGGTACAGAGGTATATTATTTGATCCGATTATCTTTCTAGTTTCACAGCAACTTGCAATGAAAACTATGTGAAACAAGCTAATAACTTTTATGTACTGCTGTAATAGGTATTATTTATTATTTTTACAATGTAAAACTGAAGTTTTCGGTCTCAATGATACATCATATAATTAATGATACTATATTTTATTGGATAGATTTCTGACCCATTAAACTTGCCCACTGAATTTTCAACCTCTCTCAAATAAACACTTATTTAGTATTTACATTATACGATTTGGTAGGTGTAGTGTGGAAGTTTTGATTTTTATTTTAGGTCAAAGTTAATTTTTATTATCTTATAATCAAGACGTGGTTTTAATCTCCTAAGACACACGAAAAATACCTTTCAAATGTACAATTTAATGCACCAAGCCACCAAAAATACTACAACACATAAGAGTGCTCTTAAAAATCGTGTTTGATATAATGATAAAAAGTAACGACTACCTGTACAAAAATTGGTTCATATTATTTAAATGTATGTTTAATTTCGCGTTATCGCGATCGGTGTAAGTCGTATAAAACAGTATATCAGCTATGTATATATGTTTACTAAATCTGCCAGCACACGATGAAAACTTAGTCAAACCGTTGTGCAACCCACATCCGATTTTGTCAAGATGTTTTTAACATTTTACAAAATAAAAATAATACCTATGAAAATAAATGAATAATTTAAAAATACCTATTTTCTTATTTTTCTTTTTAACGAATCATTATATCGAACTATTACCACTGTTATAACATTTAAATAGGCACGAAAAATGTACTTAAAATAAAAAAAAATTTTAATGTTAAAGTTCTCTATTGCACGAAACAAATTTTGTGCTTGGAAGGCAATTTTTCTGTGATAAATTCGGAAATAATCGCATGCATATTTTAAACCCACACTTAATAACACCTTATAATAATAATATCAACAACTGTGACGTCTCTGTAGCCCAAAAAGCGATTATATATTATAGATACGCGCAGCTTCGTGAAACGGTTGGCGATTTAAGAGCGTTGGCAAAAACTCGTCGAGACGAAAAACTGACCATACATATATAATAATAATAATAATAATAATATAGGTGCCTACACGTAAAATAATAACACGACGATACGACGATGACAATATAATATGATATAATAATAATATAATGTAATATATTATGCGTTTGCGTACACGTTTTCTCGCACAGCGTGGCGGCGGCGACGGCGAATAATAGTATTATATTATATTGTATTCGATCCGCGAACACGACAGACGGCCGCACGCGGATTATAATACGTTATGATATTTGCATACGGTTGTGTACGGTATTATAATATGCACGCGGATAGCCGTGTTTTAAACAGCGTCCGCAGCGCGACACGTCTGCCGGCGAGGTGGGTCGACATGGGTACGTACGACGACGAAACGCGCGTGTCGTCGTACAAATCTTTCGACATCATGTACACCCGACCTAAACCATCTACCCCGTTTCGAGCGCAATGTATATATAGCGACTATGTGCCGTATAGTGTTACTATATTATAAAAACACGGTAGGTACACGCCTCGTCGGTGTGTATACCGGTGGTATACGCCACACGCGAGGCGAACATACGTTTCTGTAGATTTTTGTAATTTTTAATGTCCGGTTCAACGTTTGTCATATAAGTACTGATTTGTTTGAAATAAGTCATCTGTACAGAGACAATGCGATTATGTTAAAGGTAACACTTATTTCATGTAAAAAAAAAAAACCGTAAATATATAATTAAAGTTTTTAGAGATATTTTTTTAACATAATTTAAAGCCATATACAGGTACTGTATAATAAGAACAATGTACATTTTTCTTGTTATTGTTTTAAATTTTTAAACGACAGTGTTCATTTAGCTATTTCAAAATAAGATTTATGAGTTACCCACGCTCCGTTTCATTTATCAACTTACTTATTAAATACGTTCCTTTATAGTTTATACTTATAAGAAGTTTTAACTAATTAATTTCTCGTTCAAAAAAGTACAAAACTCAAAATTTAATGACGATAAAAAGTAAATACATAATTTGTTTTTAAAAATTGTGTTTTATAATGAATTCAAATTATATAAGAAAAAAATAATATGTATATCATATCATGAATATTATAATATATACAATATACAACTGATATTTATATTTTAATTAATTGTTTTTTATTTTTGTATTTTTAGTTCTTCTCAATGGCAAAATTATAGACACTTGTTTTTGTGTAGATACATATCAGTAATTCCAGAAGAACATCATGGAAAACATTAATGTTCTCAATATTTTTTTCAAAATTTCAAAAATATAATAAGATAACCTTCCTGATTGCAGTTAACCTATTAGGTAACAATTATATTATATAGGTTATTATGGTAACGGGCATATTTTATACGAAGTAGAACAGGTATATAACATTATTATATAAACTAAAAATTTGTTTAAGATATTTTTTGATTATTATGATGTGTGAAAAAGATATACTAACTAGCTGAACTTAATAATTATGAAATTATTAACAATTTCGCTTAATAACAAGTGAACATAAAAAAAACAACTTGTTTTAGTTTAAAAATAGGTACTTTATTTAGTACTTATAATATATTAGTAATTAAAATACCACAGTTTATCACATAAGTTATATGTTTAATGTTATGATTTTTCGTCTTTAACCAATGTACAGATGCAACTATACTGTAGATCTAACTCCCAGTGACATTTTTAATCACAGTCCGCCCCTAATAAAAGTTCAAAAATCCATATCGCTGCCACTGTAGAGCGAATAATAAGTACCTATAATACGATATTATTTTAGGCAATTATTTTATTAAATATATAATCATATATACTTATTATAAGTATAATACTAGTATATGTATAGTACCTGTATAATAATAACTATTACCGCGATACGTATCCAATATTTACCAATATACCTACAATAATAATAATAATAATAATACTATAATATTATCTGGCAGCACTTTACACGGCACGCGTATTAAAATTATTATTAAACACGCCGTCCGTGCATGTCGTTTATGTATATTTTACTAGCGCATAATAATATAATGTATGTGTTCGTGTATGTACGTGTGTTTGTGTGTACACTGCGAAACACTATCGATATTCAAACCCGTCCCCGAGTGGATACCTACCTATAATATTACGTGTGTGCGCGTGCATTTAACGTGTTTTCCGGTCGGACATTGTTGAATGGCCAGACGACTCGCGTATATCGTCGTGATCAGAGGAAAAAAAAATAAAACGATAATGAGCAAGGCAGCTGATGACTACGGCTTACGCGCGCGTTATGCTGTAGACCGTGCAGAGGACGTACCTATATCGCGGAGAACCGGAACGGTTCGACGGACGTAACTAAATATATACGCGCACGCGCCGCCACTGGGGTCGCCGAGACGATATTCATAATATTGTTATCTCGGATATAAGACCAAAGGTTGGCTAAAGTGTTCAAATACTAGTTAAAAACTTTAAGTTGCATTAGAGTTGTTTTTTTTTTAAACTATTATATTATTACCTAGTTTGATAATAATTTCCAAATAGCCGCATTATAATACGTACCTACGTTGTAAATATGTTGTTTCCGCCATACTAACACATAACATACCGATATTTATATTAACCTAACTGCATAAAACTGGAACTGCTAAATCTAAATATTGGTATATTATGCGTTAATATGACGGAGACAACATATTCACATATGTGCATATGACGTCCTCTTAAGAACTTATATAACAATTTTAATTATTGACAGTGCTCGACTTGGCAAAATTAAAGTAAGAGAACTCTGTTTACTTACTTACTAACTTACTAAAGCGTCTCTATTACTTATTTAACGTTATTGAGCCATGCCTCAATAGCCCAAGAGGGCTATGCCCCTCTTTAAATCATGAGAAATATTTGTAAGAAGGTAATCAATTAGAAAAAAAAATAAGTTAATATAAAACATAGGTAATTAATAATTATTGTACCTGTTATATATATATTATATTAAGAAATAATAACCAACTCAAAAGGATAATAAAAGTAAATAAATAAAAAATCATCGATTTTTAACTATTTATTTTTTTAGATGCACGAATTTAGAATTTATTTTATTTTAAATACGTTAATAAATTAAAATCGTAGTCTAGCTGATATAAACAATTTAAGTCAACAGTACGAGGAACTACTTAGTTTTATGTGTGGATAGATAACTAATCTATTAGTACCTACCATAAACTATCATATACCAATTAAAATAAAATTTGTATTTTGTATCAGAAAAAAGAATATTTCAACTTAATATTTTGTTAAAAAAAAAAAACATTAAAATCTATGTTCAATCAAGGTTCTATAGGCTTAGCTAACAATGTTTATACCATAAACCGGGCCTGCTTATATAATACATTAAAAAATAAAAATGTAAATGAGACGTTTGCGGTTTTTGGTTTTTTAAATATTTCGATTTTTTCCATGTTTTTAATTTTGTTCTTCTTGGCGTATAATATATTGTATTACATTAGCTAAATTATATACTTTTATGGCTGGCATATAATATAGTTTTAAACGCATTCATTGCGTCAAAAATCAATTTGTAGATAACTAATTACGCGCGTGGTATTAGCCACTCGTATAGGTACTTAAGAGACCACGTTCCAGCAGTTGAAACTATATAATAATAATGTGAAATAGGAATATTATTTTATACCTACCTATACATTATGTTCGATTTTTTAACAAGTAATGACTGTTAATCAGTTCGGAGAATATCGCAATGACTGAGAAATTCAATAAATGTGAAAAAAATATAATATCCACAATTTATTCATTCTACACATGTATCTTTGTAATACTTTTTACTATATGACGTATGCGATGAAAAAATTTGTTTTTTACTTTTAAGTTGTTAAACAACTGCGATATACAAATAAATACATCAAGTATATATATGAAAATCAATTTTAAGCGTTTTTTAAATGCATCTATAAAAATATTAACGTACCTTATAACTACTATAAGGCAGTAGCTACAGTACTATTAATTTTCGAAAATATATTATAATCGTAGCTACATGGCTACACCTATTAGAAAAATACTAATAGATAATAATTCTTTATTTTAATTTAGTAATATTATGATTTAATAAAAAATACCATGCAATATATTATAAATATAGTTTTATTTCATAACATACAGTATAAATGTTTTATAATATAATTTTAAAACAGTAAGTTTCTTAATCAGCCCTTAAACTGTACCATATTATATAATACCATATATGGAAGTATAAACTATATAAGAGCATTTTCATTGAAAAATATTAAAAGCACTACACAGATAATCAGTCAACGATCGTGTTAAGTATTTACGAATACTCGCATGTTTAAATACTTTTTCTACGTATGTTTTTATTTTAAGATACTGAATAATTTTTTTCGTTTTACTGTTGCGTTTTAGCTATCAATAAGTTCGTATTTAACTATTAAATTTTGTTTTAAAATAAATTGTATAATGGCTCTAAAAGTCTTTACTAATTTCATTAAATAAGCTGCAGATAATAGAAAAGTTAACTGTATAGGTTAACCCGAATCAAATATTCTTGTACATATTAAAGTTTGTATTGATTAAATAGATATTAACTATTTAATTTAAATATTTTTGAACAAGGTTAAGTATCTATTTATTATTCTGGTACAAATAATTCATTATCAAACTTATTATTTTGAAATATAAAAAAGGATTTACAGATTATATTTAAAAGTATTTAACATTTTATTTAATAGGCTGAATACACTTGAAAAGTATTTATAAGACTATTTATCGAAAGGAATTATAGATTTAAATTATATCAAATATCGGTAAAAGAATTTAAAAAATGAATATTTGTTTTAATTTAAAAGATAATAAATAAAATAATTATAAGAATGACTGAATTAAACTGAATGTAAGAAGTAGGAATTTAATAAAAACAATAAGAATAAAAATGTACTTAAAGTTTACCTAATTATTAACTTTTATTTATTAGAATTTGAAACAGTTTTTAAATTTTAAATTTGATGAATACCTTTAAAACTAAATACTTAGTTACTGCATTGTTATTATTTTAAATTGGCTTCAATATAGTAATAAAAAATATACGATTTATTCATAATATAAATATATCACAATTACGTGAAATAAATGAATTTTATTGTTTACAAAATGAAAATGAATACATTTAAACTTAGGTGCTGATTAAGGACTGAACACTAGTCAAAGTAAAAACTGCAATAGATGAACTTTTTTGTTGTCGTTGTAAATAACCTAATTATTGAAATAATATTTAATTATATGTAAATAAAATGAAACTAATTTTAGATTTTAGATTATCTATAACAAAAATAAATTACTTGACTACATTTTCAAAAATTATCTACAATTAAAAATCATGCGAAATTGAAAAAAATCTAAAAAAATGCTTGGGTACTTTATTTTATGATATAAAATATGTTTGTAAGTTGAACTCACATAAAAGAACAAAGATAAAATAATACATGATAATCATTTGAAATATACATTTTATAAATAGTATAAATTAGAAAAAAATTAAAGCATTTTTTATATATATATGTGCATATATAAATATCGGTAATTACCGATCGTATGAAATTTCTGAAATCGATATAGTCTTAGGTAGTTCGTCTGGATGCTGTCCCCTGAAAACAAATTAAGAGTTTTTCTACTAACAGCGCAATCATATTGTATAATTCCAATTTGCGTGTGACTTTCTCGAAACATATCGGTATATCACCATTGGTAAAATATTAATTTTGGTCCATTCGCTCTATGTAAATGAAGATCTAAATATTATATATTATACATTATTCTTATTGTAGGTAGTTACTTGTGAGCACGTGTAAGTAATACCAGCCCTTATTTTATTTATATTTTTAAGTAATACAATAGTTTTGAAACGAGTAAACTGTACACATATAAAGCAAATAACGTACTTTTGCGACTGACATATTGTGCAGTGCTGTATATAAGGGCTGTATCGCAGTAGTTCTGTACTCTGTGTAGTCAAGAATCTAAACGAAATATTTCATCATTCTGATTTATAGGTGGTTTTATATATATATATATAACTCGACTTATTATGTTATGTGTGTTTAATATTATAGTGACAAGACCAGTGATCAAGTTTCGAGTTTCTCTTATCTTTACTTTATAACCGCACTTATAATTTAATGAAAGCTTAATACATTAATTCTCGTATCAACATACGTAATATAATATTGTACGAGTCTGCAGGCTGTAGTCGGTATGTATCATAATATAATTACCTGAAAAGCTCAACGTACAGCCCGTCTGGGTTGCTTCCGCCGTTCGGTTCGATCATTTCCATCTGTGACGGACAACAGTCTTCCTGACCACCGACAGAGACTAGATATTCTTGACTCTTACGACTAGACAGCCAATGATGATCGGCTACCTCTTCTTCTATCGATGTTTCTTCTCCGCCTAACCTGAAAACCATCGGTTACAACATTTAAAATAACGAGCTGGCCAGATAAAACGACGTATAAACATATATACAGTCCGTGTGACAATATTGTGTACAACACAGCATTATAAGTGTATTATTTATTAATGAAACAGCCGGTTCTCGCTTATAGGACGAATAGTGGTTGTCCTCGGGCGCGGATTATACGTCGAAGGGGTTACAAAAGTATAAACACGTCGGAGAGAGAAAACATAACAGAAAAATTATAACGCAGACAGTTTTTTGAATGACTTTATGCAAATGCTTAACGAGCGCGATCACAATTTAAAAACGCTTTACTGTCTCGTAAAAATCTCAAGATCCACCCGACGTCACTAAATTATATTGTATATTATTTGCGTCTCGCTATAACTATAGGAATAATATTAATAAGTGGAGTGACCGAGTGAGTATAGGCCAATTTCAACCGCCTGAGATGATCGTTTCACGTGGATTACACATACTCGCATTAACATTTTATTTTTGAAGGAAAAGAAAATACTCACGGACCGAAACTAGTCTACCGGTAATAATATAGTGTATACAAGCAGAGTACCTATATATGACGTCCCATACGGGTTATGCAAAGCAGCTTCGTTAAAAGAGGATAAATATAAAACGGTAATAATATAATATTAACCGGTGATTTACGCGACATCGTTTTTCGGTCTACCGTCTACCAGCCTGATTGCTGCGGCCGTAGCGGCAGTATAATACTTATCAAGCATAATATATAATCAATAAAAAGACTAGCCAAAATAAACGATAATATTTAAATAAATATAAGTAGGTACACATTATGTAGTATTAGAATGATAGTAATGTGCAAATACTTAACGACGACTGCTATTTTATTTATGCAAATTAAAAGCTGTTTACCAGTCTTGAGAGTTTTTGTTCAGACTTTTGTTGTTGCTCTGACGATGCGTTTCGTTCGACCAATCCGTGGGTAATAAAGGTTCTGAAGCCGAATTTGCAAGCAAAACGCCAATTAATGTGATAAGCACCTGAAATAATATAAAAAAATTAATAAAAACAGAATAATTAATATTGGCCTACGTATACTCCAACGTTAATTCGTGGTATAAACTCTGCGGCTAAGGTGTATTGCACGTTTCAACATTTATAGAGGTTTAGAATTTATAAAGTATTATAAATATGTTTTTCTTTACAGATTATTTATATTTTATATTTTATGAATAGTCATTAACATTATTGTGTTTGTTCAGCTTAGTTGTTTTCTAACATTTTTCATTAGAAAAATATAAATGTATAAATACTAATAATACACAAGTACCTATATGGTAAAACAAGTTTAAAAAAATAATATTTTATATGGATATAGCTTCTATAAACTTGTATAACGAATGGGTTTATATTTTAAGCAATTTTCACATAGGTATATTACTGTATAAATGTAAAACTAATATTGTATATAAATAAATAACGTTGCATCATTTAGAAAAGTTATTTTTCCTAACCTCTATCAACACAGCTTATCGCGTGTATTTTTAGATTCTTTTTTACCATAGATATACTATGCTGATGTAATCCAGAAAAATAATTCATTATAATAATATATAGAATCTTGTAAATTATTATTAACCACATACCACGAGGCTTAAAAAGAATAAACATATAAAAAAAAATAGAGTTATTATCTGCCGGTATCGAAGTACCTGCAGTGTTAACTTAAATACTATCGGAGTAATGAAGTTGTATAGGATTATAATACATATTTTATGACCTTAGCTAATAAAATTCTATATTTATGATTTTTTAACTATATCCTTAATTTCCTATAACACCTTTATTTTACAAAAGACTATTTAGAATTTTTTTTAAATATTCGATGAATTAATACGAGTTCTGATTTTATATACTTTTATAAGACACAGGGTAGAGGTAAGTATACCTACACTAAAAGAAAGATTTCAATTGTTAAAAAGGACCACAAACCAACCGTGTATAAGAATGGTCACCTATATAGGTAATTTACTATATTATAGTGTCTATGATTTTACAAACTATATCTTTATAAAATAATCATTATTTTATCGACATATGCATTTTTCCAATAATAAATATTGGAGTTTTTCCAATATAGACACTATACTGATGATAAACAGCTGACGACTTAACATATATTTTTTTAAATGTGCAATAAATAATGAATGGTTATAATATTTCAAGACCGATTACCCACGCTGTTAGTTAAAAATAGTTGGGTACCGCGATCTTTAAAAACTAAGCTAAAAAATACAAATATTATAAATAAAATGCCGCTAATTAGTAATCAATGACTTGATTCTCTTAAAACAAGCACATTTAATATCATATGAAGTCGTTGCACAGATGGGTCAAGGTGGGAAATTGCTTCTCTTGCGGGGGCTAAATTTTTTTTCTCCAGATATAATACGTTATTATTTGCAAATATTGAAATATTAGACAATCCTAAATTTTGAATCGTGACTGATGATTTTTCGTTTTTAAACATAAAAATTTAAAATGTATACAAAATATACATTGCGTACAATAAGTAAATTTGAGGGAAAGAATTAGTAGGCGTAAGTGGGGAAGTCACCCAGTGGCGGCACCCCATTGTGACTAATGTTAATAAATTATATTTAAAAATACAATAACTATTGACTACGGATTGTGTTACCAATAATTTTGCCCCTCCCTGAAATATTTGCTCACGCCTGTGATCTATTATATTATATACCCATTGTATACGCCTATTGTACGTTTTTAGTCATATGTATCGTAACTAATGATGAATAATAATAATAATAATAATAACAACAATAAAAATATCGGTTACGTTATTATTTTAAGAAAATCAATGTATGACATATTATTGTATACTATATAGAAACGCGTCGTTTTGAACGACAGGGCCGCCGAATACTGCTTATTATTATATTATATTCAACTGCAGTTGCAGTAAAGGTAAGCAAGTATAGGTACGTATTGTATAGCTAAATCTGCACGATTTTTGTCAAAAAAACTACCTACTCGCCTCGTTGTTTTTCCAACGACTGTTCGTATTTTACCAATGCGCATAATATTATATATATTTTGTACCTACAACAACGATATTGACACAGCACGATTTCAGAAAAAAAAAACATCAAAATATATTAAGTTACTATGTATACAACTGTCGACGTGGTACGCGTTGTTTGTGTATCCCGGTAGTCGTTTTGTAGAAAAAAATCATCACAATCCATCGCGAAGCACACGCCAGCAATACGCGTCGGTAGGCATATTATGTATTAAAACGCCTAATCTTTTATAATCCCTATTTCACAATAACACCCTTCCAGTGAGTTGTCATCGCTGTCGCGTAATACCTTAAGTCTTATATATAACGTCATTAACATCGGTAATACGCGGACGCGTCAATGTGCCATTTTTCGTTTCACACACCATTATGTATATTGTCAGCAATTATTAAACGAAGTTGTTGCACGAATGATAAATTATCTAGGCATATATGATATTTAAATTTACCTAATATATATATAATAAATTTGATTACGAAAACTGAAAATGAAATAAAGAAAAAAAATCCAGCGAAAAGACGAATTAAAGGGCATTGGAAATTTCGAAAGAAGAAGAAAATTTTGCGTTTATTCTGATTTACGAGTGAATTTAAAATTATAATCTCTTGCGTATTACCTACCGCATATACCAGATACCTATAACATAACTGTTATAATCTCTCGTCGCGTGAATATTCGAGAGTGCGTGTGGCAGCTCGGCGCGAACATAATATATAATATTAATATCTCTTCCAAGTTTCAAACAGGCCAACCAAGGTTTTCTTACGCACTTACAAATTATATATATATAAATAATAAATATATTATGATATGTGTATTTATATTCGAAGGTATACGACTTGTACTTTGTAAACGTTCGGTTCGTAATAAACCTGGATTTAAAACTCACGAGTAAAGATAGACGCGATTGTATAATATACAGAGTGATCCATCAACCATGGTAACCCCCTTTTTCTTTAATAATGTAGACAATGTAGTTATTTAAAATTTACTTTGGAATTTTCAAATATATTTACTCAATAAAGATCTTATTTTCAAATTCTTGAGATTTTTTTGCTATTTGAGTATCATTTTTTCATTAGGTCGTATATCAATAAAAAAATAGGTTTTATCAAGAACATAACGACTTAAAAGGACTCTCATTTTGAAAGAGAAGTTAGCATTTTCAAGACATATTTTAGGAAAGCATAGTACAACAAATTTTAAGAATTTTAAAAAACGTTCTTTAAGTAGGTTTATTCAAAAATTGGAAAAATCAGGCTTTGAATAAATGTATTATTAAAGGAAAAATAGGAATATGAGCATCTTTGGTGAATCACTCTGTATACTTAGTAAAAGAATATCTGAAGTAGGTACCTATATAATATGTATATTGTATATAATATATTGTATTTATACCTAATACACTTTGAACGACTGAATTATATGCGTTGTTATAATATATATATTATATTATATTGGTCTGTGTAATGTAATATATTCGATACTTTCGATAATTTTATTATTATAATACTTTATTTTTTTTTTTTAAAACACATTATTATGATTATAATAATAATTGAGTGAGGTTGTATATTTTTTTTCGAATTTTGAAACCTGTTACATGCGTATACTTACCACCATTTTATAATATTATATTCAAATAAATTTTGTACTTATAAAAGTAAAAATTCAATATAATATTTATATCTTGTACGAGTAGTTATAAAATATTATGTTTTACATATTATTATTCTAAAGGTATACCGTTATAAGACTTATACGCCACACGCATTGATTATATTCTTATGTATAATAGTCAAAATAATAAATTACTCCATCTTCACTTTAAAATATATACCAATCTGATATAGGATCTTTGAAATGTATCTCATGTTTCAAACGTTTTCTACCAGTATATAACGTTTCACTACACATTAAAAATAAAGACACATCGCGTGTGTAATAATACCTAGTCAATTTTCTTTTTCCCTTAGACTAATTTGGAATTTTATAGAACCGGGTAAACCGAACATTGACATCACGTGTAACGATTAAGTCATAGATTATTACGAAAGGAATATACACATAGATTTCAACTCATAACTTGTTTAATAATTTATCGGCTGGATAAAACGACAAACTATACTTATAAGCTAAGATATTTATGTACTTATGTCTCATATTATTTTTAAGGTCTTACATAGATAAAATTGTATTTTTATATAAATCACCATAATGATGTAAAGTTTGTAATAATAATTATCCACCACTTTTTGAGTCAAGAAATTTAAATACAAAATTTGTATAATATTAAAAATGACAAATTAACTGTGTCAATAATGATACAAAGAGTTATATCAACACTCGTGTTATATTCTATATGTGTGAACAATCGTACATAATATATTTATCGAAATTAAAATATAAACACACAGCGGCATTACTGTATGTTTATGATTGTATTTGTTCGTTAATAGAACTTTATAAGAAAAAATGTATAAGTGCGTATATCATATATTAATCATTTGATGCAATCACGAAATCCTGTTGAAATGACATCGATCCATAATAACCATATATTTATAGAATAGCTGACTCATTCTAGACACTTGCTAAATAAATATGTAAAACAAAAATTATTTTAAAATGCAAAACTGGTGATTCAACATGTGGTAGAAAAATATTATAACAGTCGTAAATTCGTAATTACAAAATAATGATTGATTGTTTAAATTTATTTATTGATTGAAACATTATTTCATTGCATTGAAAAGTATATATTTTTGGTTTTATATAAGTGAAAAATTTAAATAAATATACCATTAATTGAAAACAGAAGTACCATTTTGTACACATCAATAAAAGATAATATATATATATATATATTGTCAAAATTGAATAGTTTAAGTTTTTCGATAGTCCTGTGACGAAAATGATTTATGACGTACACTTGAATAAGCGGTATTATATTTATATATATATATAATAATAAAAAAGTTTATCAAAAAACTTTTTACTTTGAATTGTTCAATCTCGATAGACTTTTCTATTGTCTGGTGTGTGTGTGTATATCCTAGACTGCAACTACTAGATTGGACTCGACGCGATTGTTTGAATAATATATACAGAAGAATGAAATACGAATTATTGAACAATAAAAGTTGTACCGCCTTCGAAATTTATATCGTTTGAAAGTAAAAATAACGTTTGAAATGTATAATATTATATGTATGATATTTGTAGGTTTTTTACATTGTCCCGAACTCATCGAGCTGACAATAACTGCGTGTGATAGTGATACGCTCGAAAGAATACCAGCTAAGACCAAATGATGAAATAAATAAATCGTTTAAGTATACCGATACACATTTTACGCATGCGCTCGCCGTATCTATATGGCATAACCATACAAAATTACGGATTATTGTAATACTCTGTATTATTAAAATAATTCGTACGACACAATAATTTAAGTACTATATCTACATGCATATGGTGTATATGAGTTAGATTAGTTGTGTTGTGCCTATGTTATCCTAAAACGCTATCATATTAATAGCACAACAATAAATCATAAAAAAAATAAACGAATATCAACATAATAATATTATGATATTACTTTTTGTTCTGATTTATACATCAAGCCTGAATGTTTCATTTATAAACAATAATTTAGATTTTTATTACCTTTATACCCGCAAAAAACTACTCGTTTTCTTCTACTTAACGGTCAAGAATAGGTGAAATTCCATTGTACTTATACGTCTTATATATTTAAATAATAATAAATCATCCAAATATAAAAATAAACATAATATGAGCATCAACTTTTTTTTTTTGTACCTACGTGCATTGTAGAACCTATGTTTTCAGGTTAATAGGCCTATTAGTATTACTAATGAAGCACAAATGCGTATTTTATTTAAATTTAGATAAACATGTTGATAAACTAAAATAGTATTATTTATGGTATTAAAAATGTATTAATCATTGATACGTTCATTAATTTTTATATTTTTTTCGGTGGCAAACATAATAATATTACAACTGTTTAAGGTCTTATACATTAAATATTGAAAAAAAAATTATGAATAATACGCGTGTCCTATATAATATTTTAAATAAATAGTTGACGATGTGTTTATTTTTAGAACTTATAATTAGTATTATTTATTCAGTTTAATATAATCAACTATATATATACAATATCAATTCATAAATTATGCGATTTACTCGGAATTGGCTTATTGAACACAATTTTTAAATTATTCACTTGTTTTTTTGTATAATATATAACATACTTATTATAAATGAGAAAAAAATAAGCATTATCGATTGAGTTGTATCCAAAACGATCAGCAAACGTGTTTATACACCTCTAAATAATATAAATACGATGTGCGAATTGCGAATTGTGATTCGTCACTCATGTTTTGCACCACTTATATTTTCTTTAAAATTCTAATTTTTGGAATTTTTAAGTAGGTATAAATACCTACTCAGGTTAATATTGAAAATACTTATAATTTTATGAGATTTAAAGTGTCTAGTACTGACACAAATCTTTTGTTCCAAATGAAAATCACATTATTTTAATTCTCAATCATCGTTTATAAATTATAATTTTAAATTTCGAACAATTAGTCGTATACAATCATGTTATTAAAATTTAAGTATTAAAGATGAAATTATTGTTCACTTTGTGTACATGATAATATGTTTAGAAAAAATGAGACTCTTTGGACATTTTAAAATTATAATTATTAATTCATTGAAAATTTATAATTGGTAAAAATCATCCGAATATAATAATATAAACAGTATTGGCGTACATAGAAATGGGGTCTGTTATAGAGGTTATGGTTAGAAATAATGTAATATATAAATTATAAATACATATAACATTTGTATGTACTGGGAAAAGTCAAGGAAGTAGAACATCCCCTGCATGTGCATGCTACTGAGACTATAATTATTACATCTAATTTATATTTTATGTATAAAACCATTAATTAAGGATTAATTACTGTATTTATATATAATGTTTAATACCATAACAACTACTGGTATGTTTTTAGATTAAACATTTTAAAAAAAAGTCATCTTTTTAACGAAGTTGCAGTAACAAAACATAGTTCTTCTTCAATAAATAAACATTTAAATCACAATCATTTCAAATAATTAGCATGTTCTATGAACTACCATGTGCCTGCACTCTGTTCATAATATATAGTACCTTTAATATTCGGTATACTTGATATAATCACTAGATACATCATATATATATATAGGTATATTTACTGACCGTACATATTACATAGAGGTACAACAACAATAATTTTTTATATAACTACCTATTCACGCGCAACAGAATTATTCGTACGAGAAGTCGGTTAGGATTTTGGGTGGGGGGGAGTAGGCCCGCTGCAGCTGATATAGATCTATTCTTTGTGCAACATAAAATATACGCGTGTTTTGCGGGGGACGCGAAGCGTATCTTACAATCGGGCAAATTAATGGGCGCGACAAACTCGTAATATTATTAATATCAATACGAAAATACTGACAAGCCCTCGGCAAATTCACGTGTCTTGGACGCGCGTGCACATATTATATTATATCCCCCAACAGCTAGACCTCGTGCGCGCAAGTGTCGATACTCCGATAGTAGTTTCGTCGTACAAACCACATTATAACGACGACAACGGCGGCAGTGAGGAGGAGCATAAATTGTCGTACCGCGGTTAGGTCACTGCTGTTTATACTGAAAAAACCTATATTATGATATGATGTGTCACGGATGGGCACGATTCACGAATGTCGTTTTCCCGATTAGTCGGAAACGTGTTCTCGGTGTGCCACAGGCCCGAGCGAGAGTTCGTCGATGCGGCGGTCGATATTCTATTGTCGTATATGTTAATATAATACGTATAGCCAGGTAGTGGCGAAAAGCAAATGTGACAGAAACGAAAATAATAGTAATAATAATAAAAAAAAAAAATTATACGGATTCTTTTTTGTAGTTTTTTTAGCCACCTGTTTATAGAAGAATCCGTGCGGCTCTTGGATGTAGTCCAACAACCACAGCCGAACATTTACAACACGTGACTGTCTATCTCTCTCTCTCTCTCTCTCTCTTTCTCTCTATCTCAGTCCCCATATTATCTTTATATATATATATATATATATGATATAAAACGTAGGTACACGACATATTATTTTTATTGTGCGCATACTTGCATATTATAATATACGCGTTATATAGTAAATATTCCGTGTATACCCGACAGCAGCTTCTGACCCGCGCGGTGGAAAAATCGTATAATTTATTAAAACGCTGAGTCACACGCGTGCCACTATTTAATAAAATATTATACAGGGTGATTCCTATATTACAATATTATAGGAACCTCTCTTTTTTATTTCTTAATTGTTAAGACGATGTCTTATTTGGAAAATTGTAGTAAAGTTGTATACTAATTGAAAAATTAAAACAAATCAAGTTCCTTATTATAGCCTATAGGTAATTAGGATAAAAGTTCGTGATAATTGTTTTAAAAGCTATGAAGAATAATTAATTAATTTAAATTGAATAACTAGTATATATTTTCAAAGTATAATAAGTGCTAGACTAATAATATAATAATATTATAAATGTATGATGTACAACTATATTATTATTATTATATAGAATGGATATAGACTATTTTACTTACGTACGTACAATTTTATAACCCAGAAACTACTCGTTTAAATTTCAATTTAGATTAGCGTCGACATTTTTGAAAAAAATTATCTGATTTACGATTTAAATCAAAAAGGAATGATTCTCATTCGAAAAAAATAAGTTTTTATTGTTATAGAATACTCATTAAATGACAAAAAAATCTGAGTTTTGAAGAATATTGTCATGAAATGTACCAAAAACACAAAATTTTCATTATAATAAGAGTTTGAATAAATTAATTAAAAATAATAAGAGGAGTGAGCATAATCGGTGAGTAATTTCTGATTAAAAAAAATGTATATACTATACATATAGGTAGGAAGGATAAAATTCCTTTAAAAATGGATTTACAAAAATATAAAATAGATGTAATATTATTATATTTATAGTAATTTTTAATCAGAAAACTTTTACAAATTTTAAAGTGTTAATAGATGAGTATTAATTATTAAAATTTTCAAATCATTATAACCCCTTTTCCTGGATATATTTTATTTAATACATAACGTTAAATAACTCAAAAACTACTCGTTCAAATTTTGATTTAGATACGAGGATATCAACACATTTTCAAAAACTTGATGATTGATTGAATCTACAGGAAAACAGGGGTCATTTGAAACAAATTTGAAAAAAAAGTCTGTAACCTAACAGAACTCTCCTCATATGACGTAAAAAAAATTTGTTCGGAATTTGAATAAATCGAACATTAAAGGAAAAAATGGGGTCTACTATTGTCGTGAATAACCCTGTATTATATCACTACCGCACGTGCATTCAATACACCATTCGAATTCGCAAGCCTGTTACCGCCAAAGTGCGAATAAATAATGAGCCACGCGAATTATACATGATATTATAGTAGATAGGTTTATACAACAGGTGGGTATGGTCAATGATAGTTACCTACGTCTAATTTGTGTCTGTAAAAAGTGACTGAACCTCGACCGGCAGGCATAATATAACGCGTGTGATACAATATTGCGTGCGTACCGATAGATAGGCGTATATTATTTTATTAATATGGTACGTATATGGCCGCGTATAAATTTGGCAATATTCCACAAACGACAGTATGTTCATTTATAAAACATAGTTTAGTAGATGTCGAATAATTTGCGGACGTATATAATATAATATATTTGGAGGCACCTCAGTGGGGTGTTTCCCGAACATCACACATTGCGCCACTCCTATATAGAGTTCTTTATAATATGTATGTAAGTAGATAATATATATTATATACCTTCCTATATATAGTCCATACCCACCGAACGGGTTTCGTCCTGCATAGCGCATAGAGAACGATAATATATGGTCATCATTGTTTATAATATAAAATTAACGTTTAAAATATTAAAACACAAAAATATACTAATGCCCAAAATGCCCAAATACGAAATAGTATGACTGTATAATTTATAGTCAATATAAAACACTGAAAAATTATTACCGATCCGATCGTCACATTTAATGTTAGTCTAAGCACTATATATATTTTAACTATTATTTTTTTCAAACTTAAATTTTGTATATTATGTAAGCACTTATATTCAAACCCATAAGCTATAAGTACAAGGTGATTCTATTAGACGTAAACGCTATTTTTTTCGAAAAATATTACTGTTTATAGAAAACTTTTTTTTTTTTTTTGATAATATTGTATATAAAATCTTCTGTTTTTATATTGTATTTACTGTATATGATAAATGAATAACCATCATAATATGTTATCTTTGATCTGTAATCGTGTGAATATATTATAATTATGTCTTCTAGATGAATTAATTTAGAACATTTTTTTAAAAAATAATTAATTATAGATTCAATATTTATTATTATTAAGTAGTGACAACTTAATTTTAATAAAGTGAATGGCATAAATCAGATTCATTGAAAGCCGATAAACATTGACATTTAAAAAGGCACGCACTGTGTCTGCACTGAAACCCTATATGTATATAATACATAGAATGGCAACTTTCAAATCATTTGCACTCGATTTATGCACAGTTATTAAATTAATTATTTTTGTAATATATTGTCACAATAACAGTGTATAAGACAAGTTTTTATTGTTTTGAATTAAAAAAAAAACAATTATTTATTATCTTTCTAGGCACGATTTTAGACATAACCTGCAGTTAATATACATAAGGTTAAATATTTGATCTGGAAAAAAACTGTTGCTACAGTTTATTAAGAATATAATTATAAAACATATCGTTTTTTTATCGTGTAAATAAATAAACAAGGAATTTTTAACCGTTTTAACCAATCCAATGATGACCATGAAAGGCGAGCTCTTGAGGAAAATAACACTAACCAGACCACACTAACTTTTTCAAGAACACTAACATTCACTCCAGATTACAACCACTAATATCAATACACCTATATTTAATATTCGATCGATTACAAATAATAATCACTTTGATCAACATATTAATTGATACTGCTTTTGGTCGTAACTTTTGGAGAGTGAAAAAATTAATTGCCGCGTAATATCAGAGCTCCTAAATCAATTAGTTAGGTACTATAAATATTATCTGGACGTCAAAGCATTTTCTTTACGCATTATTGCTACAAGAATATTATCGTATTAAAAAAAAAATGTTTGGACTAGGTATACCTGTATTTTAAATTTATCGTGCTTGACACGAGAAAATGCATTCGAAATCACTGCTAAAAATACATCCAATTGATTTAATGAACGAAAAACTTACCGCAATTAAGCTTTGTAACCGGTCAATTAGCATAGTCTTCGCGATGCCTTTGGCTGAATCGACGGTGTCCTTCGCAGCGTTAAATCTACGAAGGCCCGTCTCCCGCCACTGACAGTCCCATGGCGGCACCTGGAACAGTTTTATTTTTCAATTAAGTACGAAACAATTATTATTTATCACGAGTTGATATCGACAGGTTTTTTTTTTACAATCTATTAACACTCGTATATACTATGATAACGAAGTGGGGATGGGGTAAAAAGAAACTAAATCGAACGTGTCATTTGCATTTTAACTATAAATAGGTATATATGCATACGAATCGTTTATAGTGAAAGGTTAAGGCGGTGGTAGACACCGTTTTATAATACATTTTTTAATAACAACAATTAAAAACGAAAAACAAAACAAACAAACACTATTGTTCGTTATCGAAAGTATCGAATGAGTCTTACAAACAAGCTATATAGTTTTCGTCCCTAATTACAATTGCAGGAATTCCGAATGAGCAATTAAAATGTGTTTTCAAAACGTAGCTCGGTGCATACGGGATTAGCTTTAATAATATGCATTCAAACCTAAATCAATCCACATATAGTCACTATAATAAATTTGAATATTTGAATAATACTGCCTACGATACCCACGTCCTTTAATTTATTATAACCCACTGGTGTAGGTAATTTAAACTATATTATAATAATATACATATTGTTAATGAAGAACATTACTGACTGCAACGAATATAATATATATATATTATACATGTATATCTAAATTTTAGAAAAGAATTATTAACCATGCCTAAATAACTAATGAAATACATTTTTTGAACCATAGTTAGATTTCTTTTTATGTACCGTTTCATTGATATTATAATAATGTGTCTAATTAATCAAGTCCTACATACGGGAATGTGGTGAAATACAGTTATGTAAATATTGCCATTCATTTTATGTAAAATAGTTAACAAAATTTGAAAAAAAAAAGATATAAGAAGGTTATAATTTGTATGTGTAGTAACATATTTTATTATTAGTCAACAACATATATATATATATACAGAGAGAGACAGAGAGTTATCGGTTTGATTTGCATTTATTTTTTCACTATGTTGAATATAAGGTATTAGTTCAAGGTGTAAAACTACCAAAAATCATATTTTTTTTTTTTAAATTAAAAATCGTTTATTAAACATAATTTAAAATATATAGTATAGTCAATTAGTGTATATACAATAAGACTCGTTGTAAAAGTACCGTATTTAAAATATGATATGATTTTAACATAAAATAAATAATATAATAAATATACATTTAAGTCTCACCAATATAAATTTTAAATATAACACATAAAACTATAAATAAAAATCGTGCAACTTCAAATAAACTGAACTTTTATAACGAAGTCATGTTTCATTTTAATCTGAAATACTCATTGTATTATTTGAGAAATAACAATAAAATTACTAAACTGCAAGTCGCAGTCGTTAAATTTGTTTTAAAAAAATTACTAAAACCACTAAAAATATGAGAAAACAAAATGATAAATATAATATTTTATCTCGTCTAGCCAATATACTCGTATATTGTATAATATAATATTATTATTAGTATTTTATTCTATAATATATTGTGTATTATAATAAATATTAGAAACACGATTACTCTTAAAATCGATTTACTTGGTCCCATACAAGAGACATAAAATACTTTCATGATGACCAAATTATAAATCCACGAGAAATTTTCTAACATATATCATAGATAAATATAATATTTCATGTTATACACGCGATACACCTAAAAGTACGTTATTACTTATTGCTGCAATATACACGAGGATGAATAATACATTTCCTATTAAGAATTTATATATCAAGTTGATTCATTGGACGGTTGGTTATAAACCTATTTATATTTAATGCATACATAATAATATATAATAATCGTACACGAATCGAACATGCGCGTACGAATAGGTCACCTGCATAGCAGCTACCTATAACTAATGGCTATACAAATGATGTGTTCGAACGCTCATAGCACACGATGATATAATATATGTAAAGCGACGTAACGTTATTTATATTAAATTTTCAAATATATATCTTTTTTTTAATATTTTATTGTCGAAATAACGTTCCCGTAATAATAATATGTCATGCTTATTTTACCACGAGAAAAAAATAAAACCACATCCGTTTTTAATTATTGTCTTGGGCGAACGAGCACAGAACATCGATGTATATAATAGTTTATAATATTAAACCCACACCACGCAGCATCCCCGTTATCAAACGACCCGTATAAATCGACCGAACACGAAGAATGCCACACACAATGCGATGCCGTTTGCCGTATTCTTTTTTTCGATTTTATCATGTTTTTCGTAGCCAAAAACACGTATTCCACCATAATGATATAATACACAAGAAGAAATTTAATTAAATCAGCACCGTGGACTTAAATAATAATGTTGCGGTCTTGATATATAATGTCCACTAATATAATATACCCACTGCTGTAGTGGTAGCAATAGTGGTAGTAGTAGTATAGTAGTAGTAGTAGTAATAATAAAAAAAAATATATTAGTTAATACAATAATATTATGTTGCTTTTTTTTTTCTTTTACACGAAAAATACGAGTCAATTATTGCATTTATATAAGAAATTTACATTTTTAAAAAGTGGTTATGTGGAAAATATGATTGTAATATAAGTGAAGGAAAAACAAAATATAAAATAAGGCTACCACATATTTGATGAGTGTTATCTCTGATCAATTGTAATGCAAACCAGTTTTTTTTTTATACACACTTACGCATCCATAAATTATATGTATATAAACTTATAGCATAATAATTTGTAATGTTATAATAACGCCATAACGGAGTTAAAAATAAATAAAACAGTATATAGATATACCATATACCTACCTATACTTTAAAAAATTTGTTAATATTATATGTACGAATATGTAATGCAGAAATGTACGAGTATACAAGATATTTTGAAAATTCATTACGAGTACCAATTATTCTCATGAGATGGGTACAGTTCATCTTCATCGTATAATATTCGTACACCAATATATTGTATGATACTATTAGACCAATTCTTTCACGTATGATGGCAAGATTTGGAAGATGGCCAAACAGATAGAGAGAAGCTTAAGAACGTTTGAGAATAAAATTCGGAGAAAAATATGATACGGACTCACCATCGATGAATCAACAAATCAATGAGGAACTGTTGAAGGAAATACCACACGAGGAATATAGTGCGATATGACGGAATTAGCTCCAAAGTATTTGATGGTTATTTAGCTACATAATAAGTAGAGATGAAACGAGGAAAGAAGGAATTAAGAAATGGATTGGAAATATCAAAAAATAAGACTTAGAAGAAAATCAAATAAAAGACAGATTAACATAGGAGAAGAAAATATTTTTAAAAAGTCTTAAATTTGAAAACTGGAGAGCAGCAGTTCAAAAGAGAGATAAGTGAAGAATGATAAAAAAAAACTCTTTGAGAGTAGTCAATAGTCATGCCAGTAGAGAAAGAAGAAGATATTTTATGAACGTACAATATGCACCAACGTATATATCAGTGGTTCTTAACTGAGACACTCATTAATTGCTGGGGTTAAAACTGTGGTATTTGTTATTTATAGTAAAATATATAAGAAAAAAAATAGTTACTCGAAAGAAAATTTGTACCTGAGAGAGTCCGCTGTTTGAATAAGTCTTTCGCCGAGATAAAGATCCACGTACTTCAAAAGTTTAAGAACCACTGGTAAAAATGATCACATTATATATTATAAGTGTATCAAGTACTACACTGGCCGCACTTACTGGTAGTATTTTGAACGGAGAAACGTTTTATTTGAGTATTTATTTGGGTTTTCGCGATTATTCTTACAGTTGAAAAGCGATTATGACTATAAACGTATATTATGTTTTAAGACACTGTAATTTTTGGTCCGTATGTATCGACAAACACTTATTAACACGGTACCTATATACTATATCCGAGTCGGCTTCATTATCGAGTGTTGCGGCGTCGTGCTGAAATTGAGAATATTATTCGTTGGCTGCCAATAGATACCTACCTGCAAAGTAAGGATTACGCGTATCGTATTATTATAGGTGTGGTTGTCAAATTGAATATATAAATATCGATGAACAAATATTGAAACTAAAAAAAGGTAAAAATAGAACTTATAGTCAGTAATCACAAAACTTAATCAGATCAAATCGATACATAAAAATTGTATGGGTAGGGCAAGGATAGAAAAAACATTCGAAACCGATCACAAATCTAATGTTTTATCATTAACGTGTATACTGTATATTCTATTGCGGCAGCAGTACCTATATACTATAACAGTAATAAAATGGTATGCAAATATTTCAAACACATAATAAATTTTCATACATATTTTTTATCGATTTATTTTGGCACCGACGTCAGTACAAGTTATATATATATATTACTAATAAATATAAGAATGAGTTTTATATTCAAGCTTTACACGCTATTTTTTAAATACACGAAATCATATTAAAAACTCATTACGGGCACCTAAGTCGACTACTGATAAATAAATAATGTTTAATATCATAGGAACATCATAGGTATACTCTTTGATATTTCATATTGTATTCGATCATTTTTCAAACACGATTCGAAGAAATAAACAGCTAATATTTTTATCATAATAAGTTTTGATATTTTTAGTAAAAAGTTTATAAGTACAAGAGATTAACTAAATGTGTAATATGTCATATTATATTATAATATATAGGTAATAATAAAGTACACACTACACAGGTTGATTTACTAAGCATTTCGCCACCACTTTTTTCTTTAATAATAATAAATTTATAAAAATTCTGATTTTTGGAATTTTTAAATACACTTAAAATCCATATTTAAAAATACTTGATATTTTTTTATGCTACTTTAAAAATGTCTAGTATGAAACAACCTTTTTCTTTTTAACGAAGGACCCTTTTTTATTTTAAATCGCTGAATGGATATTTTTTTCAAAAATGTTGTACCCATTTCAAAATTCGAACAAGTATTATCTGAAATTATTAAAACGTATTATTTATACTAAAAGTAATACTCCTTAAAAATGATTATTCAGAAATAAAAATGGATGTAATATTTAATATAAGTAAATTATATTTACAAATTATAAATTTTGATATGGATAAACATTAATTGTTAAAATGTTAAAATTGCCATAGCTCTCGGATCTTCTGAATTCATTATTGTGGACCTACTATAAATCTGGATGTTGATACGTACAATTTTTCAGAAAAATTATCCGGAAAAAATGTACAGTAGAATATTCTTTAAACATTAATAAAAGGGGTGAACATGTTTGGTGATCAGTGGCATAGTGGTGTATAGTGTAATATTTTTTGTGAACTCTTCCATACGTATAGTTCGGCGGTGATGAATAAAAGTATATGAAATAATTCGACTTAAATACATATAGATATATACGGTTAGAAAGTGCTGCAGTGTCATTTCACTGCGGCCTAACACTGTGCCTACTGCCTATGTAATATTGGTAGTGTACACAATTTTTTTTTTTCTAATCCCTAAACGAGTATTTTATGACACACGAGCGAGTCTTCGTAAAAGCGTGTGCAATGCTCGTACAATCGTTATGAGCTGCGGCATGACGGTATTATACGGTTTTATTTAATTTTTATCGGGACGATTATATTGCATTGCACCTCCCGCCCGCGCATATTTTATTATATTATACCAAATACCTACCGAATAGTATAACCGATCGAAATCCGATTTTGTAATACCCGAACTCGCGACGCGACGAGAACGAGTTTGTCGGTCAGACGAAACGAACGCATTTAATAATATTATAATGTACAACGACTTACTCCGCACAATCGCGTATAGGTATTATTATAGATATCTGTGTTATATATAGGTAGGTACGTACATTACATTAAATATTATACCTCCGATATGTTTTACGCGTATTCTGTTGCCGAGACTATTCATAAATTATATTATTGTACGCAATATTATCGTCCGAAGTATCTCTCGGGCACCACATGCATATATATATATATATTATTGTAATATGTTAAATAATAACATTATATACTTATTAATATTATGCGCCGGGTAATACGTAGGTACATGTATATTATTATAACGAGTGCACGTGTCCGCCGTCATCCTTCGCCGACCATTAGCTCGAATTACGCTTATATCAATATTATAACAGTGCGATTCGTTCACAATATGTTCATGTATATAAATCGCATATAATGTTATATACATCGCACACACCCGCGCACACATATAAGTATATAAATATTCGTTATGAGGCACATGCGGCGGCGTCCATATAGCTCGTTCGGAATATACGTGACATATTATTATAAACTGCGTTGACATTAAAATATATATGCCAAAATTCGTCTGTGTTTATAGTGGTTTAAGATCAGATCTCTCCGGCAGCATATTATCGTCGTCGAAAAGAGGAAATCCCATTGAATTCGAGCAAAGTCAGCTTGAAACTCAACCTCCATATCTCTCGTGGCAGACTTATTATACCTATACATGAACAAGATCATTTACCTGATTAAAATCGGATGATTACACGAAAAATTAAATTCGAATAGGTGCGATATTATAACTGTAACCGAACAATGCAGAAAACTACATCATTTTTTAGTTCTTATTTTTACAGCATACCTATTTTGGGAGTTTTAAATGCATAAACGCTTGTATATTTTATGCTTTTTAGTGGTTTTTTTCATTTTCTCTAGTTATATTAGTTGTTACTCAATAAGTTAAAATTTTAAAGATTTTTATTTTCTGAGATTTCGTTAAATTATTTATATTAGCTATATTTGTACACAAATCCTACTACTACGGCGGTGTAAACTATATGACGAATTTTGATCGCTTATTGTGTCCGACTATATTATATTTTATTTCCCACGTGTAGTGTTACACGTATAATGACGAATATATACGTTTTAATTTTCTACATATTTTTTGCAAGAATTCGTAATACAAAAAACGTAGATATCTATGTTTATTGTACGAGTGATCGTTTTTAGCGTTTTTAGAGACAATATACATAATTTTATCGGTCGTATTTGCATATAATCGAGGGTTTTAATGACAACTAGCTCGCGCTATAATATTATGCATAATTTAAATATAAATAATAACGAGTCGCACATCCACTATATGTTGTATATTATTTTAGTTAATTCGAAATTTTCATTACGTGGCCGTTTTTTTGTTCCACACCAAAAGTGTTCATGTCATGAAATTGTCATCGTCGTCCACTTAACGAAATACTTAAAAAAAAAAAAATAAAAAAATACATTAATTGATAGGTTTTTTATGACTGTATAGTGTTATTGATTCTACCTATTTTGATATATATATACATATATACATATAATATATGGTCATGATGTTACAATATCCACCACGCAATTGTAAATATGAATAATAGCAATAATAAATAATATTATACAATAATATTTATTGTTACTCATTCACATAAATAAAATTTATATATTATCCAAAGTATAATAGAGACAACAGTATTCATGTAATATGACTGTATAAAATTATTATTAAACTGAATTTAATTTCGTTAAAATATTCCCGTTCACTTCACGAAAAGTCGATAACATAATTTATCCATTTAATGTATTTTACTGTTTTTTATTAAATAGTCCCATTAAATACTGGACGTTTAATTTTATCATAGATGATTTCTACGAATACATCGAATACCTACACACCAAATCGAAGGGGTATTATGATTAAAATAAACAAAATATTTAATAATGCGTAGGTATACTACTAAATACTTGCAGTGCAATTTTAATCTCAAAAACAATAGCTAAGCTCTTTCACGGAAAAATCATTATACCTACTACAAGTTTAACATTGGAATTCAGCTAGATTATTTGATAGATGCATTATAGTCAGATATAATATAGCAAAAAAAAATCTTAAACGATTTCATTGTTTTATATGACAGCTAGATAAAATGCTATAATATGATTATGTCACTTATTTATTCTTACTATACACGAAATGACAATTGACAAGCAAAATAATATCCATTTAATCAGATTGAGAATATCCATTGGCTGTCGATACGATACATTCAGTATAGACATATTATCATTTTCGTATATTACGCTTTCTATATGCGTACACATTATAATAACGCAATTTGAAAGTTTTATTAAAAACGACGGAAGTTAAATTGACCGAGTCCATAACCCACATGATGAATACATTGATTGACGTTTTTGATTCGCAATTATCATAAGTATTCAACTAAATTTTAGCATTCCGTTCTACTCAAGTGGTAATATATAAATATCTCTCGGTAAGACAAGATGTTACAACTGATTGCACCATCGTGTCCGTCGTGTCCGGCAACCCTAAGACTATCTTACTTGACTTCCCAGTAACGTTATCTAATGCAATACATCACGGCGTATCGGATATAATAAACTTTTGATCTCGAAACAAAATTAAAACGGAAACTTTTGTTTTATTTTAATACAAATAAGCTGGCACGCTGTAGCTATAGTACATAGTAATATAGCATGTCTGTACGTACGCAATTTAATACATTAATACAATATATCGGCTGTAATACAGTAAACAAAGTATATATATAGTAGTAGTAATCTATGTCAGTATTTAATAGTAACGATTATCCAATTTGTTAGATTAAATTAGACTTTCGCTAGAACTCTGTCGTATGATTATAATATTAAGCAATTAAGCTCTATAAAAACGCTTAAGATTGTTTATTTGTAATCGTGTAAACATACACAACGCAAATCTAATTTTGACATTTTATACTTATTACATTTATTAAATTATTTATTATTCATATATCTATACAACAAATATTACTTAATGAGATATAAATTGTATATATCTGTGTGCAATTTCATATCCATTCAATTGATTTACATAATATGTTATAGATAATAGTGTAGTTAATTACGAGTGTGTAAAACAATATTTGAAAATGTATTTGCGTACGCACTTAAAATGTTCATAATACTCTGCACACTCCCTCGTATATATGTTTATGATATATTATCGGCGACCTATCTAAAGCCATTAAAGTATAATGTAATGTTAATATATCAAACACATACATCTTTAGTGGAGAAAAACTAATAATAAATTACGTGTATTATACATAACCCATCAATAATATTACTATCAATCAGAATAATATGGTATCCGACGTTTTTTGTAGTATATTTTGTTTAGGTATTGATAATTTTTATTAGAAATCAAAAAACAGATCGATGTGTGCCGAAATGCAATTTACAAATAAAGTATAATATACACATAGCTGTGTATAAACAAACTTCTTAGGAAATCCATCCTACCGATTTTTATCACTATCCGTTGCTACTAAATTCAAATTCATTTACAGAAACTTATTGAATTGAATTTATATTCACTTATAAATTATAGCAATAAAAATACATCGAATTTATTATATATAGCTTAATTATAATAATTAAATTTAAAAAATACTAATCATTAAAACGTGTTTTTCTTCGTAAGCCATTGCTGTATACTCTATAGCCATAAACTATATGTTACGATTAAATTACGAGTATTCTTAAACATTTAATTTATTGACATTTTTTTCGTATTTTGTAATGGGCTAATAATTATAAATACATAGTATAACTCACAGAATTACCACATAATAACTGTATATATTATACTATATATATATATATATATATGTGTGTGTGTGTGTGTGTGTGTGTGTGTGTGTGTGTGTGTGTGTGTGTGTGTGTGTGTGTGTGTGTGTATTAATAATACATTAATTTATTCTATAGATATTTAAATTATAAAGTTTGATTCGATGACATTATAAAATGCGCCGAATGTGTTCCTAGTAAACGCTGATACAAAGTGCGAAAATATATATTATAATACCTAATATGTTGTTTTAATATAATATAAAGAACAAACGTCATGTCTCATGTAATATTTAAAGTAAAATATTATGTTTCTGTACAAAAGCAAATATTGTGATATAATCATATATTATTCACACGAACGCAAAACGGCCGACTCGACAATACACGTATAAATACTTGGCTGGAATTCGTTCTATAAAAACTGCCCTACCCGAATATCATTTAAATTGACCCGAACCGGCACACATGGTGGTTACACGCGCATGCAATAGTTAAATACTTACTTGCAACCTTATAATATATATTATGTATGATAACAATTGTTTTACATTTCAACGAATTATGCATTTATATAGGAATATATTTTGAAGTATAGTATTTTCAATACGAGTTTATAATATACACTACGTGTTTATATAAATAGTAATAGTCAAATGCGAAATGAACAAAAACGTAGGCGTTCATCGACGTAATAATAGTACTTTGGTTCAAAATCTTAGTGCCGTTCTTAGCTACGCACCTATTAACAATATAATAATATTACGTCTAATTAAAATTTAAAAAAAAAACCAACGAATAGGTATACATTTTTTTAATAATTGAATTAGATACAAGTATAATAACGGTACAATACGGAGCCTATTCATGATTAGGCGATTTTGATGCATCATAATTATAGGGTAAAAAATATGTTAATTTTTGGTCTTAGGCCTGAAACAATAACAACTCCGAGGCATAAATCATAATTTATAATAAAATATACAGAACTACCTACCTACTTACTATATTATATTCTTGTTTATTTTATATCGTTATACTTAAAGACCACGACGCGTAAATAAAAATAAATTGTTTGAAGCGTACCAACTTACATCAGCTTAGAAATGTTGAGTTTTTTTTTATGGAAAAAAGTAAAATAAAAGTTAAATGTTTTCGAATCGATTGATGTATGTGCGTTTAAAAAAAAATAAATGTACTTAATTTATTCAGAACCGAAAGAATTTCACGTTCCGGATTTCGCTGAATGGGTTATTATTTAGTATAAAGACGTGTCCATAATCCGTATGAATTAAGAGCTTACTTCACATTAGCGCACTATTGATATAGACACAACAACTGTTCACATAAAATAATCGTACAGATTCAATATATATATATATATATATACATATTCACACGGCGCCCACGCGCAAACAATAGACTAATGATACACACTAGTATTTTTTCTCGGATAAACATATTTTAATACGTCAATTTATTCATATTATTACTCTTACTAACGCAATTAATTATATTTTTTAAAACAGTTATGACTAATAACTTAGCTTAATGTCTTCGGTTATGATAATTTGGTGAATAAAAATCTAAAAAATAAAATAAAAAACGGAACAACGAATAGTATAAATTCACCATATATGAATATAAAATAAATACTTGTATATTTTTCACTGCACGATACTGAAATATAAAATATAAGAAATCTCGGAAACTCGGTATGCTGTGTCTAGACATTTGTAGATGTCATATATACAGAGGTATATACCTCTTGTATTTAATATAATACGATAGGTATGTTGCGCTAATGCATTAACATGTTAAATGTTTAAAATATCATTGTGTTATGGTTAATAATTGTACACACAAACACAATAGTTCAAAGTTAAACATAAATGCATAATATTACTGCAACACAGTAACTAAAATCTCTATTTTTCGTTTATATATCTATATGAAATATTGAAATTTACTAAAAAATTTAACTTGTCTATATGAAAAAAAATTACAAATGTATTTTGAGATTTGTAGATATCTGTAGGAACAACTAAGGAAGGAACTTGTATTACATTTTAAAACTTTTTGATAGATCAAAAATATTAGTAAGGCTTAAAAAAATAAAAAATTTAAATTTAGAAATATCTATAGGTAAATATTTAAAAAAGAGCCAAAATATTTTGAAAATTGTATTTTACCTAGAAAATTATCATTTAAATATTTGATTAATATTTCAAGTTTCTGCAGTTATTTGTTTTTGAATTATAATAATGATATGAAAAAATTGACGAAAATTGGTGTTGCTAAATTTTATCAGTTTTGCGTGATTTATTTTTATTTTTACCTGATTATTATGAAATTATACTTACTAGAAATCAAAAGTTGTAAATAGACACAAAAATAAAAATAATAACTATATATAAGTAACTTCGTAATAAAATACTTCATACTGCATTATTATTTTTGTAACGACGCGGTAAATGTTGCCCGTATAGTACTATATTATAATATGTACTGCAAGATGACGTCGCAGTTATAATATTTTACTTTTGGTCAAAATATTATTATTTTTTTTTTTTTTTGCGGTTTAATCATATACTTATTTATTGCTGAATCAACATACAATATATCGAGTAATATTTTTTTTTCTAACTACCTAAAGAAAACTATAAAATATAGTATTACGAATACTATAAACCGCTGTCTGCTTTATATTATATAAATAAAATAATATAATTTTATTAATATATATATATTATATAACGCATGCTTGGGCTACTACTTATTTATCGTATATACATTATTATATATTACGTATACGTCTTAACAGTCTTAAATTTAGTGACAGAATAAGTATCAGCATTTAATGTAATCTCTGGACGAAATTAATTCTATTTCAAGAACTGGATAAGTTCATAATGTGTGTATACGTACATAGTATATATATTATATGCGTATGTGTGTGTGTGTGACTACTTACAATTGCATTTACATTAAGTAGGTACTTATGAAAAACGAGTTTACAGTAATTTATACTCCATATTATAAAATAAGTTCGATTAGATTGTACCCGTACAGGATGCACCACGGACCATTTTACTTTGAACCACATTTGAATATGTCAAATCTTTATTTATATTATGCACAACATATTATATTATTAAATTTTCTTCTTGACTAATTTAGATTTTATGAAAAAATAAAAAATAAAACGGTACCTAAGCGTTTAAATCGTTTGAACTCTGTGTAATACTATAAATCATTTTAGATTTCGAACTGAGCTATTTATAATGATAATGCTACTCGTGAAATAACTCGGAATAAAAATAGTGCCGCAATGCAGAACCCAAATCTAGATTAAAAACTGAACATAAACTATAAACTTAAGACCACACATAATTTATCGAGAACTTCACAAAAAACGAATAGTGAAGAAACTGAACAAATTATCTTGATAGTTAGTTTGTATGAACTAAATTTCGATAAAAATAGTATTGTTTTACGAAAACAATAAAATTTCGAGTCAAAATAAATGTAGAAGAATAAAATTACACTATTTTAGCGCCCATCAGGTTTTTTTCTATGATCACACTTCCTTTAGTTTTTCTAAAATTAAATATATACTACAGTTTGTGATTTGCATACGAAGGAGAGGTGTGGGTTATTTCGAATATTCAAACTCTAAACTATATTATATCGTTGCTGCCTTATTAATGCGCTCTACGCCGTCATAATAATAAATTAGATATCACGCGGTCATTATATCGAAACGTTTCTGGAGTCGTTAAGTGCTTCGGTTCCGCAATCTAATGCAACATGTTTTGTTTTCGACAATCATGACGTCGTTGACTGATGCAACTGCAGAAAACTGCAGCAACATCTCCTATATGCAAATAATGCACGCGATATTAATTCACATGTCTCGATATATATATAAATAGATACACATACGATTCGTCTGTAATGCTTTAGCAATGTATACTTTCATGTGCGCGTAATATTATTGATTATTAATTATTATACATACTATATAATAGACCGTCGGCGACTGTATAATCAGCTGTTATAAATATGTTATTCATCTCACCAAAGTGGTAACATAAGGAGTTCAAATACAATATCGGTGCCGAACAACACAGTAGGTACCTGATACGCCTAGCGGCTAATAAGTAATAAGTATAATATTATCACTTCCCGATGTATATCTCCTGCTACTTGATGACGTATTTCTGGATCACTTAAGACTAAAAGACGTTGATAGTAATTTTAATTTAAAAAATACTATTTATTAATAATATTTGACATGATGTTTAAAAATAATATTAATTTTTTATTTTTATCCACCTATGCCTTTTAGATAAATGATGCTTGCTGTATTGAACTCGTAGCGAATGGCAATAATGCACATATTACATTATCACTTTTTTAATTATTTACCTACCATAATCATGTTTTGTATCACCACATCAAAACACAATAAATATGTAATACACCGCTTTTGATGTTGTATCAATGTATATCATAGGCATTAATATATGTATATTGTATTATCACCGATTAGCAATAATATTAAACATATCATATCGTTGGTCGATGGAAGTCAAAAAATAATTATGTGGTGCTCCGATTCACCACTCCCAATATATTTTATCACCCTACGCCTACAAGACAAGTACGTCACGACCAAGTCCACGTCTCTGTATAATGTAACATATATATATATATATATGTATAATATGCATGCATATCATTACATATTATATTATGTTGTTGTATAATATACGTCTCTTGCCGCAAGTAAGACATAACAATAATGTTATCCTTATCAAACTGTACACATCGTCGGCCGCCGTAACGATAGCGCAGACACGTGTTCTCGGCGATCGTTCCCAAATCAAGGACGAGCCGCTCTTAGGCCCGGTCAAAGGAAACCTCCGTCGTCTTCAGAGTCTCTGACCTCATACATAAATATATTATATGAATATGTGTGTGTGTGTGTGTGTGTGTGTGTGATGCGTAAACGATATATTATATTATTATACAGGTGGTATATTACGTGTGTAAGCTATAACCGCGTGTATATTATATCATTATATATTGTTTGGATAATACGTTTTGCCGTTAAACCGCGTGCGCCACGATATATCGATGCACGGTTTTAATTTAAATACCTACTCGTGTCGATTATGTAAATCGCCTGGAACAATTGATCGTGTTAATATGTATATTTATTTTTATTGCGATCGTGTGCGTATGATAAATAATACGTTTTTGAATTTTGGTAACCCGAACGCTTTCTATGAGTAGGCATATTATAATATGCCTATACCCGGTACGTCTACGTATTATATAGTTGAACCAACCCGACAAACAAATGATAAAAAAGAAAAAAAAAAGAAAGTTTTTATTATAATAAACATCTGTGTCGAACCACGCGCTATAATTAACTGAACAGTTAGTGTCAATTATTAAATTTTTTTTTTTCGATTATTCGTGTATTATGGTAAACACGAGTTCTCGATAAATATAGCCGCCATACTATTATACTATACCTATATTAATTATCGAGATGATAGTTTTTAACACTTACAAAATAATATTTTATTCTTCTTAAATAGCGTATTGAAGAAAATATCAACACTAAAACTATATATAATAGTCATTTAATATTATCGTTGTACGCCATACAAATTAAGCATGATTTACTTTGAAAAAAATCTCTTAAATACTTCAAATTAATTATTTATTTAACACCGTTGACATAAAAGATATTTCACAATGAGCTAAATCAAATATTATACTAACATATAATATTATTATCAAATATTAAAATGTACGAAAAAATAATAAAGCATAGCGAAATAGGAAAACAAAATTACTGCGCATTTTAATTATTTCAATAATTTTTCGTAACGGCATATAATAATTACATGGTGAGTTTCAAACTCAGTATAATATGATGTGATCCAAAAATATATTATTCCGTATAAAATTAACTTTACTTACGTTTATAGCAATATATATGCAGTTTATATGTTATAAATTTATAATATTATCATGTTCATATTTTTTAAATTTATTATACAGTTGCAGACTTTCGCTGCAGTAGGTATACATTATAATAATATGTGTGTTATTTCCAAAACATTATATGCATATCTAAAAATGGCATCGTAAATTTAAAATTATTACGCGAACGTTGCGATTAAAATTGATGTTAATTATTTGCAGACGATTAATAAATCACAAGTGTACCGTCTCAAAACCTCGATTTTCCCCTATCGACATCGCGTAAGACCCGCAAATTGTGTAAATTAAAACCGTCTGACCGCCGGCCAGCGGTGAAGAGAGAGATTCCCTAATGCTATATATTATATATTAAATTTTATTGATTCGCGAAATAATATACAATATTGTAACAGGTATATATAACAGGGTTCGGCGCAATAATATAATTACAGTCGCATAAATCGTTCACCACCACGTCGATCTAACCTTGTCAGTTAAACACGATCTACTGAACGTCAATATGCGTATATTATAATAATAATGCTGTAACAACCTTGCCGCCGCCAACCACCCGGCGACCACGGATACCATTAAAACCACACGTCTCATTATTGTTACCTTTATTACTTATTACCCGTTGTCTTGTATTGGTTCTTTACGAGCGTAACATTCATCCAATCGTCGGCCGGAAAACGGATAACTACACTAATAAAATAATAATATATACGGCGACGACTGTTCTACATAAAATATACCAAAGACAAAAGCCTCAACGCTACGATTATAATATTTACAAAACACGACACCCGGCTGTAAATCACCGTCACAGCTGAATATAGGTAAAGCTGCACGATGAAAAATTTCATGTTTACACCGATAAATAAAGTGTACCTACTTATCGGTGCCGTGTAGTATAAATTGTTCCGCCATGCAGTGCGTAAAGCATTGCCTTTATTATTATATTGTAGTACATAATATATTAATATTATTATACCTACGATGTACCCGTGTATTGTATATGTACCTACAAGAGAAAACAATCTATAAACCGTATAAACGCACGGGTTTGTTATATTATTGTTATTTATATATTATGCGCTCTAACTAGGTATATTATAAGTATATACGTGGGAAATTGCATTAAGTAAAATAAATTGGTATATGCAAAAATTTTCCGGCGTGGCATTAAATCAATATGAAATATTACGTTCGTTCCGTTACGTGTATGTATATACGCGCGCGCAGATATATACACACGTATATATATGTATATATTGTATAGAGAAACCTATAGGCACCTATAATAACTATATGCACTGCAGCCATAGTGCGGTGTTTGAATTTTGAAATCGATTGCTATACACGACATTTTCCCCGAAGGCGTGGGTATCGTGGCGTCGGGTATAGATTGATTTATCCGACAACAATAAATTTGTTAAACATCGCGGACCTGTTTGTTAGCCGGAGTCGAAAATTAAAATTAAAGGTGCCAAATAATCGTCCGGAATCGATTATTATTATTATTATTACTATTCTTTGGATATTAACATATTATTATACCAAGTTATTTATATATATATACTAGTATACATAACTGTAATAAATTACTATTTTATTTTCGTCTCTAATATTAAAACATATATAGATATATATTTTTTTTTTCTAAAAAGAAACACCGTCCGTTTCACTCCTTGACAGAGTGTGTACAATAATAATTATTAACACGCAATAATTCAATTAATTTATCTAAAATTTGATTTAATATAACAGCTTCTTGTTTACCTTCCATAAATACAATTAATATAATATAGAATGCTACTGTTACACATAAAATAATCATTATCCTAAACGATTTTTTTTTTCATTTCTCATTCGAATATGCAATTAACCACGCGATAGTGCACTATAAACTTCTATCGTCTCTATTAAAATGGTCATATAAATTATAATTCCGCGATTCTTAAGTACCTATACGGCTATACCTACACCGTTTTAATGCAAATAGTTCATTTTCTGCAAATGCATTTTATATGTTTTCTTCTATATTTTATGTACGATGTTATTCAAATTAAAAACCTTGATTTAATGAATAAAAACATATAACATACAAGTATACAACAGATAATATAACTATTAACTATGTCAATTTGTTTTCATGTTATATACTGTACAAATATGATACATAATACGTATTTATGATGATTATCATGAAACGTTTGCTTTTCCGTATTTAATTTATTTCCACTAACAAGACGTTGAATAATAATATTAATAATAAAAACTATTAATATATCGTAAGACATTTTCAAATGATATTTCTGAAACATATTTACATTATTTATATTTCTGAAGTTTTTCTCATGTTAACATTCTAACGAGATTCAATAGTATATTAATATGGGTACCTAACTGTGATTAATGTAATACACGTTGTTATTATTATTATTATTAAATTTAACTTTTTCATATCTATAATATATACACGTATATTTCACTCATATTATAAGCAAATAAGAAATAACTAAAAACAACTTAAGTGAAATGCCTTTACAATAAATAATTATTATTTTACATTATCAATTAAACTATAATCTATATTTATTGAGAAAAACGATGCCAAACTAGCAAGGACATTCAAAGAAAACATGTCGATTTAAATCATATATAGCTATTTCATAAAAATGTACCTATATGATCGATCAGAAGGACAGTGTGTGGGTATTTCAAGTACTGTATAAATAAAATAAATATTGAATGATTTTCAAAACTATTAATTTAAGTTAGAATTTGAAAGTTATTTATAATAAAATGTCAATATTAAAACGTAGTAACTAAATACTTAAAATGTACATTTAATATTTTATTCGAACATTAATTTTCGTGTTAAATAAATTGGGTGATTTTAAAAATAGTCGAAACATTTTAAAAACACCCGAGGACTGAAACAGAATATTAAAACGGTACAAGAACATAAAAATAGTTAATATAATAAAATTTAAATCAGTGTGTTTGGCTCAAATATGCACTTTAAACTGCAGCATTGCTCTATATTTATTCACATTGTTCATTTATATAGCTCAGTAAAAAATATTTCAGAACGTATTATAGTGAAATCGTTAAAGGTATCTATAGCCTTTTACTGAGCATTTATAGTTGACAAAACAATAGTATTAAATAATCGTAAAAAAAGTATAATATGGACATTTGTCGTACAAAACCGCATATAACGTCTTATCATATCCAGATAATACGTTGAAGTAAGATCGTTAAAGTCCCGTCACCTTATTAGCATATACCGATAAGTCTACATGGCATAAGTAATTGAGTTGTTAAAGAATAGTCGATAATATACCGTACAATATATTTGCAGCCGAGTTTAATTGTTAGGTATAGTAATAATTACTATAATATACCTATACCTAGTTAATATGGCTACTCGTGTTGTATACTACTAAATATATATATATAAAAGGGAGTCATGATGACTCATGAACATGCATTTAAATGTATTGTTAGACAGATTTGTGGAGCAGATTTCATAATATACAACCATTACAATACAATATTATATTATATTATTATATTATATAGCCGTGTAACGCGCGTATAAATGATGAGTTCGAAATATAATACCTAATACTCGTATTATATATTATGGAAACACCCAATCTCCAAAATCTGAAAACAACTCCCTGCATTACTTTTTAATCCAAATCTAACCGTTATATATATAATATATACTATAGGTTTTAAATTTTTCCAAACCAAATTATACACGTGTCACATATATATTGTACTGTATTATAATGATGTAGGTACTCGCGTAAAGCTGAGGATTGATATCGTTACGATTTTCACTAAACTATACAGTTGACATTATAATATTGTGCTCAACCGTTTACACTCGAAATCCTGCGATGTTACCGCTTAATTTTACTATGTACACGTGCTCGTTCCGGTTGGAGACTTCAATGCCCTATAAATTATTGTACAAATTACTCCTCGGGGAAAAACAAAAAAAAAAAAAAAAACAAAACGTGAATTCTTTGGATATAAATTACCTTAACGCCCAAGAACAATGCTGAATAAATAATATGAAAAAACGACCGACTAGTATTTTTTTTATCGTAAATGGTGTTATTATCATGTTAATTCGTCGCTCTATAACGTGTGTGGTCCTACCTATCTTGAATTAAATATCTTAGCTAAAAAAGATTAAGGTTGTGTTCGACACAATTTTTATTGAACACACACGCTGTTTTCGACCGGTTTTTTCATCCCCCAGACTAGGCGTTTTCTCACATTTTCACCTGCAGGGGTCTCATTGAGGAAGTCCTAATCTGATCGTGCATTGACATACTACTATATATACACAGTAATTTAGGCCCAATTTACGAGTATTTAAGTATCCTTTGAGATACCTGCATAAAGAAAAAAACTACATAAAACCAAAAATATCACCTTTCCAGGTTCTGAACGGTTTCTTCAGACATTTTAAATTAAACATATAAACACAATAATTTTCTTTTTTTATCATTAAAACTGTCACATTAAAAACATTTAACCAAATACGAGTACTATATTTATTATGGTTTTGACATATTTTATAGATTTTAAGTTTAAATAATAAGGTGCTGTTTATTTCATTAAAAATCTAATGTTTTTCTAAATTGTTTTTTTATAGTGTCTATACGACTGTATACAATATTCTATAAATGTAAAATAAGCTAATTAAACTCGTTATGATTATCAAATCATATTACAATTTTATTCACATTAATCATCCTTAAACAGCCCTATACAACCTGTAAGACATCAACATTATACATTTATAATTAATTACGTAACATACATAACTCATAAAAGCTCGTTTAAGTAGTAAATAATCTCCTAATAAATATTAGAAATTGTTAACATATATGTCTGTATATAGTTTATTGAAGTATCATATAAATGTTTTTTAATTTAAATAGATACTATGAAATCAGCGATCATGGTCAAGAATAATAATATTATCGTGGCAACAAAAACAATGGATTTTGTTTTATTATTATTCATAAAAGTTGTTTAATAAAAAGTTTATTACAGACGTAGTAATATCCATTTGCATCAATATACTTTTACATAAATAAAGACCAATAAAATAAATAAGCCAAGCTGTCCGTTTAACGGTTACCCCATACCATTTCAAACATAACATATATGACACAAAACACTCCTAAGTTATTATGTGAAAATAATAAAACGCATTCCTATATCATATATACTTGTATATATCCATGTAAGTAGGTAATACTTACCAAAAACTGTATAATTCCTATTTAATATATTTTTAAATGCTTGTATAGGAAAAATGTTGTTTTAAATTTATTTTCCAAAAGTTTATAGTACATTTTTTACCGTAAACGATCCACTATAATATAGGTGTGTTTTCACGTTTTATACATCGTTCGAATAATTTAATATTAACGTCCCATTATGTTTCTACTAAAAAGGATTCCTCTCCGAAATATGTCATTTTTCTCAGACACCGCACATTTTTGACAGTTCAAGTATAAGCGACGCATAACTCCATGTCAAATGATTATATACACATTTAAACGAGACAAGCGGAATATCAATCAAACAATCTCACGCGCGTGACAGCGGTTATTGTGACTACTCGTCATAAACAATTATGTAGGTACCTACGTACGAAAACAAGAGTTGAAAATCAACCCGCGTGACCGCGTCTCTGATATTTTTCCAAGTACGTGGGTATAGGTATATACAAAAATATCGATAACCGACCACCGGTACATTTTGATCAAGATTGCTCGGCGAACAGGAGGACCCGAGGGTCCATATTATAATGATATGTTTAGGTACACTATTATATACCCTCTTGTCACATGCGCACGTTTGAGAATTGAGGTATATCCTAATAAACTAAAATTTGTACAAAATATTAACAATATTTCATTTCTTCGTCCTGCTATATAATGTTATAGAATCGCATATCAATAATATCTGTGATATTATATTTCTGTCGCGCATTTTATATTATTTTTAAAAAATAATCTTAAATTAGTTTTAACACGGAATTTGGAAATAGTTGGAGTTGGAATGCGTTTCGGACTATACATATATGATAGCTTTGATATATTGTCTCTGGATCTAAATCTCCGCCCTAATCTATAGATCGTTTTGAGTGTTTTGACTGTCATAGACCAATTCCAAGACTGATCTAATGATGTTTCGGAACAACCGTCTGATAATTTGAGTTTGCGTTTCTGGTGTATTAGAATAGCAGAACTCTACTACACATAGGTACTTCTACTAGTTCTGCGAAACACCAACCTGTGTGATAAAAATTTGATAGAGATTGTGCTCACCATCGATGCCTATTTGTATTTATGTTTTGTTTTCACTCGTGTGTTATACATATACCAGAAGCATCAACCTACACTATATGTTTGGCTCGTACACAATCGTCGAAAGACTTAAGTCATAAACAGAAAACAGATACTGCTCGTCATCGAATTGGAAAAAAAAATGCAATTTTATAATAACACAAACAGATAAAAAAAAATGTAAATACATATATCTATTATAAAATTATGTTCTAATAATGCGTCACCAGCAATCGCGTATAACCACTACGCGTTTCGCGAAACAGCAAACGTGTTCGTCGATCATGATATATACCTAACTAACTAAAAATATATGCCCGCGTGCAAAAACACGGATCGCAATTCACGCTTCTGACTACATCGATGACGATGAGTACCAATATCTCGGGGCGGTTGGCATGTACCTATATAATATAATACACCTTAGTATATAATAATATTAATTTGCTATTAGGTATTATGTATAGTGAATAGTGATACGACTGCGATCCAAAACAGCGAAACGCACACACCCACCCACACACCTATATATATTTATATATAACCGATATTATATTATATTATTATGTATATTGTAGGTATATAGTGTATACTCACGCGGTGTCGTCGCGTAATTTAATAACATTATTAATTTACATATATACTATCCCAACGACGCTGCCGTATAGTAATAATAATAATAGTGTAATAACACGAAATATATATAGTAGGTATTCCGAATTACCATGGGTCGTGCGATCAAAACAAGGGCGTGTGTGTGAGAGAGAAAGAGAGAACAACAAGCTACTTATGAATATAAACGATTGATGGCGCCAAACGATTGATGCAGTTGTACCGTGAGAGTATTTATTATATTATGTATATTATATTTATTATACCTATCTAATACCTATGCGGATGCAATCTGCATCTTTATAATATTATAGCATATTAATATATTATTATCATTGAAATTTCGCCGCATATAATAATAATAACACGTGCTTAATTTTACGTCACAACACGTTGCGAAACCGATCTAAGATCATTGATCATCGATCATAGTCATCGATCGCGAGCGCCGAGGTGCAGTGCCGCAGCTGGTCTGCAGATGACTGACGGTTAGAGTAGGGTAAATACATAATAATATTATTATTATTATGCAGCCGGTAAGTAGGTTTATCGAACGATATAGTATAGTAATACCGTTAATGCCCACCCGGCGCCGCGGTTCGTTTGAAGTGTGTGGCGCACCGGCGGGAGTATAATACATGATTTTCTATACATTATAAATGCGTAAACGATGACGATCGTAGTCCGTCCTCGACAGTAAGTCATATACGAATTACGTATGATAATAATATTATACGTTATCGTTATAGTATTATACTAATGTCTAATACTATATTTTATAAGTCATAAGACGGTTCACCGGGTGTACGCTCACGCCATTTATTTTCGATAATAAGTTTATTCAAATTCTGATTTTTGGAATTTGTATGTATACTTAAAGATTATATATTCAAATACTTATAGGTACACATCTTATACTATTCGAGAAGTGTCCTCTGGCGATATAAACTCATATATTTTTTTTTTAATCGTAAACCACATTTTTTAGTTGTAAAATGTTTCACATATGATTTTTTTTTTAACATTTTGATGTACTCATATAAATCGAAATATAAACAAATAATTTTTAAATTATTAAATTTTTAAAATATAGGTTTGAAGATGTATGATAGCTATGATGATATTTTGAAAATAATAATAATCGTTATGTTAATATATTGTATTAGCATTTATAACTCGTGAAAATTGTCTGAGTACCCATAATATGTACTTCACTAAATTTATCATATATATTTTATATTTGATGTAAGTCTAATATTAAGAATTATTATTCTAACTAGGTACTTATTTTACTCAATATTTATTAACATCTTTCGGTAAATAACATAAACAGTAAAAATAGATTCATCGCATAAATAGATAATAACATCTTAAAAAAAAATCAAAAATATCATTGCAAATAGTAAAATACATAGCAATATTATAATATACATAAAAGTTTAAGATACAACAAAAAATATTTTTAAATTATAACAAAATAACTAATATTATTCCTTATCTAAAATAAGAATTTTGTCCAAATTTGAACTTAGAATGTCTATAAAAAGTATAATTGCCTCTATATATTTATTAGATTTTATAGTTTAAATATGAACTACTCATAAGGAATCTTGTATTAAATTTTCAAAACTTAAATATAAAAGAAAAGTTTTTATGAAATTACAAAATAGTTATAGTCATTTTTTACAATTTTGATGAATATCGTCAAAATTCTAACTTCAATTGCATGTAAAACAATTGTACCTATGTACTTATAATATTTTATACAGATATAAGAACAGCTTATGTGGGATCTTGTATTAAACTTTCAAGAATTTTTACCCACAAACAATTTGTTATCAAGAATTATATAATAAAAAAGTTTGTTGTCTCTATAAATAGCTCAAAAAGAGTTAAATAATTTTGAAAATTTTATAATATAATAAAAATTATAATATAAACGTTTAATGAACATTTGAAATATTTACTGTTATTTTTATTTTGAAATAATAAGTATAAGAAAATATCGAAAATTGTTTGAGGAAAAATATAATTATTTTATGAGTCAATAAATCCCCATCCCCGCTGTTGTAAGAATTTGAAGTTCATATGTTAATAAAAAATTAATTTTGCTTTCTGGTAGAATTATTTATGTATATAAAGGTTGAAAAATGTATTAACAAAACATTGTATTACATTTTCAATTCTTATATTTTTTTTTATGAATTTCTAACTACAAAATAATATACCTACTAATATTTGTGATTTTTATAAATATTGTAAAAATTCTAACTTTAAATGCTCATAAAAAAATATTGTGGCTATATTTTCGATATTTTTCAATTGAGATATTAACAACTTATGATGAGGAGCTTAATATAAATGTTCAAATATTTATTTTTTATCCAGTGAATTTTTATCGATATTTATAAAAAAAAAATCTAAAATTTCTTATATCTATAAAGTATAAATAACTCATATACAGATGAAATATATGGAAAATTTAATCATAAATAAATAATTTTTTTATTAACATTTGATAAAAATTTCAAATATTTATAGATATTCGTTCTCGATTTACATGAAAAAAAAAATCGAGGTAAAAATGCATGTTTCTTTAATATTTTATTTTGACTTTTAAAGTATAAAGTAGATCCAATTTTCTACAAAAAACTACCCCTATCCTATAAACGAACATAAAAAAAAACATATATCATTGTAAAAGCAATACATTCATCCGGTCAGAATCTAAAAAAAAAATCTAAATTCGAATAAATTCAAAGGGGAGAGGGCGTGCTTAGTAAATTTACTCTGTTTATGCTATACACCATTGTTGATTCGTGGTACCATAATCCGGAAACGTCTAGAAAAACGGTCGTATATAATAGCAGATTTTCAAAAGTGGTTCGAGGACGAACAAAACCGTTCCCTAAAAAAACACAACATTACATTGTAACATTAGGTATTGTATTCCTTTCGGTTGCAACGCGGCATTATAAACAAAAATAAAAGTAACGATTAATATCTATACACAGTAATAGTAGTTATTAAAATAATAATCACGTATACACGCATTCTTTGTCGGTTGGCACATACACGATTATTATTAAGTAGGTGTTAATATCACGCGTGCAGCTTGACATCTCAACTTTTATACATATTATGCATCGTATACACACACACACACACACACACACATATGTATATATACATTTATAAAATGCAATTCATACGGGACCACACAGACAATTTTATATATTATAATAATAATATATAAACGTAATGATACGTATATATATATATATATTATATACACATTTATAATACGTATACACAAATTAAATGCGTAGATAAAACATTCACTGTATAATATTATGTTATTATTGAACTTGAAACATATAATATTAAATCTAATTTATTCATTCCGCGAGTTTTGTTATTGTTGTTTATTATTATTACGAATATGTATTTACTAAATGTCTTATATTATATTTTCCTATCTTAATTTATCCTTTAAATTAAAATCTTAAATATATTTTACTAAAAATTAACCACATATATTTGCGTGTTTAATAAGAATATTTTAATAACTTATAATTAAACTTATGTTTTATTTTTATAATTATTTTTTTACATGATTTACAATAATATACAATATTATAATTTAAATTATATATGGATATTATTGAATTTTAGGTACTGCTGTAAGTAGTGATGGCTAAATAAAATGACTGGTTAAAGTATTTAAAAAACGCATATTGCATTTTGCATATATATTATTATACAAACATCGAACGTAGAATATTCGAACATAATATATTATAAGTCATTAATAATAATTGCACCAAAGAGTAAATTAAATGTGGGATTGTACAATTGTAGCATCTGTTGTTATATATTATCGTTTCGGGTAATTTAAATAATATATGATGTAAGTATATGAGAAAAAAATTTTCATAGCGACCAAAATATAAACACTGCAGTCTAATACATTACGATTCCGATAATATCTGATATAATTTAATTTCATAATATTTGTTTGATTTATCTTTCAAGAATAACAACATAATATAGTACCTCCTATATGTAATAATCGTGTATGCAATTAGTTCTAATATTATTATCACAGTATAATTTAAACGACATAGCTCACTCCGCAATATAGTTGTCTTTATCGTCCAAATAATTATCGCGAGCCGACGTATAATGCGCTACTATTAGTACATCGTACATGTATAATACTAGGAACCATATAGTAATACTAATATTTTACTACACAGTGCTTCTGCATTCTGTTTTTCATCTTATCCGGTTTCGATGCAGCGCAGTCCCGACTCGTTATAAATCACCGAGATTGGACGATTAATAACGTCGCGAGCAGTGCGTGTGCCCGATGATGCAGTAAGTGCTGCAGTTACTCGCGTGTCACTCGATATAACGCGCGCAGAGCCAGAAGATTTCAAGTCCGTGAACAAAATATATCAAATTTGAGATATAATACACACACAATAGCTTAAAAGAATCTCTAATAATACTTGGCTATTGCGGCACTTCAAATCGACCGTCCCCGACCGCTCTCGCGCAATTAAACGTCGTACGCGCGTCTTATTTGTTTATTTAAACTGGCAGTGCCCGCAAAAAAAAAAACGTCGTCTGAACGCCGAAACATATTTGCGTATACAAATATTTATCATAATAATAATGTATTGTGCAAGTCCTCGCGACTATATAAATTGTGGTTAACGCAGCCAACGCGGACGACGCTGCAAATAGAACCCGCGAGGGGGTCGGCGTTACTCTGACATTGTTTTGTATTATGTACGTACATTATTCATATATTAGAATATCCGTTCAAGATCGTTTTTGGTGTTTTGTTTCATTTAAATGAAATATCCATAAGCCTTCCCATGGTTCTCGAGAAACGTAATTATTTTAAAATAATGCTTTATATTTCCTCAATCGTTCACTACTACGCGAGGGTCGTATGCTTTTGCTCTCGACATTTTTTCGTAAACTGACATTATAGGTTCCATAGATTTTCTCAGAATATTGTATTTATAATACATATTATAATAATAATTCATTTTAAAATATATTGCCTTAAAACTAGAGATTCCAGACTAATTTATTCAATGAATTCAATTTAATATTGTATAAGTAACATTGGATGTTTAAAAAAAAAAAAAAATAAAAAATAATGTATAAGTTATATCCTGCTCCACAATATGTATAATTATGTTAAAGAATTTCCGTGTGATACGTTGACGATTAAAAATACTCCGCATTATATTTTATTAATTGATACAGTTTTAGAGAAGCGTTTCAAGTACCTATACAAAATAAGTGTTATAATAATTATTTGTAGGTGCCGCAATCAATAAGGTGTTAACTGAAACTAAACATTAAACAATATACATAATATACGTATATATTATATTATATTTAATGTGCCGACTATCGGAGATGGTTTAATCGATACCAGACTTGGTCTTGCAAAGCCGATAGATTATTGTTTGAGATAATATTATTCTTTACTATATTTACTATAAATTAGTGACGTTGTATTTTTTTGACATCGTTAAGGTGTCAACATAGCTGCAGTTGCTTAATAGTTATGCATTAAAAATAAATATTTATAAAACTGACTATGTTTCATAATGAAGTTAATAAAAATCACTATATAATATTGTAATAGTGCAGATATATTATGTATGATTTAATTTTAATTTTATTGAAGTTAAAAATAGTGCGCGTTTATAATTGTAATATACCTATACTAAAAAAGTTTATATTAAAAAAAAAAAACTTTTAATTATAATGAATTGTAACTTTTTTTTATTATTATTATAATATATGCGGTTTTTGAGAACAAAAGTATATTAGCAATACAAAATTAACAGTTTTTACTTGTACCTATTAAATAGTAAACTATAATTAATAATTATACTCATTTAAGGGTTGTTTTTTTTTTGTTTTTAGAAAAGACATTTAACATTTTAAATTTAAACTATTCTATTTTTCAGAATAATGAATAATGATATATACTTATTAGTTATTAGTTACCTATCAAAAACATATTTTTAAATACATAACATAATATTCTACAATTACAAACACTATTATTGAAATTCAAATTACAAAACTAATAAATTAAATATAAAAATGTATTATTAGCATAGTTGATATTGTATTATGTTTTATGTTATTGTATATTGATATAAAATCATAGACATATTTTGTATATACCTAGTACCTACCATAATATTAGTAACTATCTATGTATAGCCCATACTATGTTTTATTTTTATTCAGTCGGTATAAGTTTTATAAGTTTTATTACAAAGTTATCAAAACGTTTGATAATAAAATAAACGCACAACTTAATCGAAGAAATAGTCATATTTAAATTGTATACTCATACAGATATAAAAATAAACAATAATGAAAATAACGGGAACTTAATATAGTCTATTTTCACATAATTAATTCACTTACAATAAACTCGTAGGTATACCTGTTAGCACATTATAACTATAAAACATACCTAATCATACGCGGACTGAATAAAATAAAATTTATAAATATTAAAATGTACCACTTTCTTTATGGTATTTTATAATTTGACTCATTTATCACATTTAAATATTAGAAAATAATATTTTTGAATACATTTTTTAGCCAAAACTGTATATATAAGTGTAGTATATAAAACGAATGCTATTAGAAATTTTCGTTACAGTTAATTTTATTGAAATTAAATACAATGATGTTATAAGATAGAATGTATTGAATAACTTCAGTTAGCCATTAAAAATGATTGAATGGAGTTAAGATAAATTAAGTAAAAATTATTTTTATATTATTTGATGTACCTACCTGAAATATCTCTGTATATTTATACATTCTACGGAACAATGGAAATAAATATAACTAGGTATACGCCTAAGCACATAATATTATATTGTATATATTTCTAGTTACCTATACTATGTATAAGAACATTATTTTTTATGATTGTTCATACTATTTTCTTTCAAAATTAACATTTTGCTAATACTTTCTAAGAAAGCATTAAACATGTGAACATTAAGATTGTCATCTAAAATCTATTTAATACTATTTTTTGGCACTTAACCCGTTTAGTATCCATGTGCATATATAAGAATACTCCACGTTAATGTACAGGCTGACCAACTGAACACCTATATACTATATTATATAGATATATTTATATGTTTATCGTGATGCTCGTAATAATAATATATATGTAATAAATCCAAATTGGCCGTTTTCTTGTCGTTAAAAAATGAAAAAAAGAATGATGCACTATGTGTCTTGTTTTATTGCCGACATAATACGTAATAATAAAACCCATCGAGTTTGATTTACAAAGTGTTTTAACATCTTTATATTTTTACCTATACAATTTTATGACTTCCAGTTCAAAAACCGTATTGTTTTGTCGATTGTACTTTTTTTAAAACTCATAAATTATATTCTGACCTCGGTACCGCGTAGAGCAACAGTTATTTACCTTTATGTTCAACATACCAGAAAATGATTTTGATACGAGTTGGCATCACATGGCGATGTCCTAAGACAAATGGTTCAGTTATAAACATTTCAAAATATTTTAAATTACACGTACAGAATTAGTGATGAGAAAAATGATACGATAGTGTTCAAAATATTATTTACTTGTAAGTTGTATGTAGACTAAACATGACTCTTATAATAATATGTCTTCGATGATATCTTGTTATGTAAAAAATATTACAAGGTTTTATAAAAAAAAAAAAAAAAAAAAACATTTCAAATAAATTGAACAAATTTAATACCAATTACATTTTATCATTTGATTATAATCGCATTTGCATACCTATAGGTATACATTAATAAACTTGATATTTTGTCATTTTTCATTCATTTTTTCGTCACAAATACACAGTTAATACATTTAAGTAATAAAAATGCTTGAGTTATAAAATATTTATTTATATTTTTTATTCATATATTTAAAAGTTAATGTTCAAAAACATAAATAAATAATACATTCCAGACATTTAATCTTTCATTTATCTATTAACATACAGCATTTTTATAGCATAACAAGATACTTAAAAGATTTATTAAACACATTTGCACTTTATTATAATGCATTTATTTTAAAAATTTGATTTACTACTGTAATGAATCATGATAATTTTTATTTTTTCATATATATTTTCTTTTTATCATCAAATGTCAATTGTTAAAAAACACGATTATAATTATTAGGTACATAATTTTAAATTAAAATATGTTTTACAAACGTGTGACAAAAACTAGTGTCATACTGGTACCTAACTGTTTATGATTGTACGATTATAACTAGTACCAGGTATACGAGTAAAAAGTTTATAGCTCCGAACTTTAAAGTACATAGTACTGCTATATGCTATAAATATTACATTACTGCAGTGTTACAGTTTATCACTATATAAATAATCAATGGCTTCGGTAAGTCGAAATAAGCAACCGCAAACTAATGAGAACTGCCGAATAGGTTAGGATAACCCCGCAATCGAGGATAACACATTAGATTTAGGTATGTTATCATAATAATATATATATAGGTGTAATAATATGAGACACGATATAAAAAAAGGAACGATCTTATTCGATTTCATTAATTATATCAACGAGTCACAAAACACACATAAAAATTATATTTCTTCGATTCGGTCACGGTTTTATTATAATGTTTTGCATCAGTACACGAGATCTCCACGATCGATCATACAAAGTCGGCGTTGTTTACTGACAGGACCCGGTTTTGTTATTTTTTGTTTTTTTTTTTTTTTTGTTTCAACTTTTCAAGTGTATTGAGATACAACCTGCATTTCCTATTCCCCTCGCATTAGCCTACCTATTAATAACATACACACGCGCTGTTGTTTTCGAATCCGATCTCGTTTTATGGTATTCGTCCTACATAGTTATAATAACTGGGCCGACGTTATCCGACTGTCCATCGCTGCAGCGCTCGAAGGGTCACTTTTTTTTCTTTTTCTTTTCTTTTTTTTTGTAACCCTATACGTATCTTATATGTGTGTGTAATTTCTTTCTTCGTTTTATTAGATAATATAATTAAGGAAGACTAGTTCGAGGTGTGAAATGTTTTCACCACATTCCACGAGGACATAACATTTTATACATTATTTATACTATATACCTGCAACAGCCGCCTTGGACGCGCGGAGAAAGATAATCTCCCGAGGGTCACACAATATTATAAGGGGTAACTTCGATCGCCCGTAACCTGCAGCGTGCTGTGTGTGACCTTTCCACGGCAGCTATGCATATCTATATATTTACAAAATGCAGGCCATTCCGTTTAACAGTTATTATTTATTAATATTTAATAGTGGTCTTATAATTTATATCACGAGTATAGGTATATACATAATACGTACGTATACTTAATATGGCGCCAGTGTATATAGCTGGTTGTCCACATCACACAAAATCGAGTTAAATGTCAGATTAATAAGAAGTTTACCCACATATACTCGTAATTACTGTCGAATTTTTAATTCGACTAGAAAACCTTCCGAGTCATCTGAAATCTGAATTCAATTATTTAAATACCTACATAATTTTATGCATAGAAAGTACTGAAAAAGAACCAGATACTATAGTTCGGCAACCGCCTAGGGATGTTCACTTATTTTTATCGGGGTTTGTAGACAATTTAATAATTTGTATCAACATAAAAATAAACTTAATAAACGTCAATAGAAGAGTCTTTAAAATTACACCGCGTCGATGTTTTAGTGCGCTAAAATTTAATAATCAAATACATGGTACTACGATGATATTATAATTTATTTTAATTTTATAATTTATTATATTCGTATAGTATTAAAAAATAATAAAATGCCTGGATTATTATAATATATATATTTAAGTTAATAGATACATACCGATAAATAGTATTCGAGAGTAAAACGGTTTGGCTTGATAAATTTGAAATTTGATACAGGTTGGTCGACTAACAATGCAAGACTTAGTCACAACACTCACAACCCTAATAACTCCAAGAGCGGACACAGAAAGTAGATAAACCAATACGTATACCACACACTCATACATATTCAAAATACATAAATTACTTGTTGTCTTAGTATAATATATGCTTACTCTCTATATTATAGCGTGTAAATCTATACAGTCTAAAATTATCGCGGTAATATTTCGCTACTGAAACCGGTACTGATATAACCTGCAATTATCTTTAAAATGGTCGACAATTTATATATAATTGAAATAAATTAGTGTTTACGTACCTAATATAATGCAATACCAGTCACTTGTATAAGTACGCTTGATATAAAGTCAATTAGGTAAATCTGTGGATAATAATACAATGTGGATAAAATATTCTCTTATCCGCCTACATTTCACTCGCATCTCCAAGTATTACCTTGTCAATTTATTTATAATACCTATTAACTGATATTATAACATTTTATTGAACATTATTAAATAATAAATTGCATCGCAGCCATTCACCCGTGTCAATTAATAATAATTGCAGCCGAGAATTATTATTATTATTATTATGAGAAATCGTATTACCGATTGCGAGGAGGTTAGACTTCCAAACTCAAGTAAGTACCTACACTACCTACCTATAAGAAATCGCCTAATATAAACTCAGACGATACTTTGTATATATTATTATTATATTAATAGGATACGTGTAATTTACGCGTTATTTTCCTTTGGGCCGATTTTTAATGTTATCTGATCGAAATACGATTAAAACTTGTGTATGGGTATTAATGGTATTATACAGCGTTAGCTGCAACAGTTGAGTGTTCCGTGCCAGTTTTTACATTTTGTTCGATATAGTTTATGATCGAAATACCGTTGAGGATAATATAATGATATTAAAATATAGGAGACTGATTATTGCAAACGAATCTTTGATTAGTGTTTTTCTTCTAGTGGGTGTATAATATATATATTTATACTACCAAGGTAGATGCAATTGAGTAACTCCATCGACGATAATAATATTAAAATATACCAACAACATTGCAATGGCAATGCGACTACGCGTATCTATACAAACAACCTATTACTAAAAAAAAACAAAATGCAATTTCAAACAACGGAAAAAATACGTTTTTTTCCAAGCTTATTATAGTCAACATGTTTTTTCGAGTAGTTATTAAATGGACAGCGTCATTGTTAATAAAGTGTGTTGTACGCAATCGAAGACACATGTGTTATGACGAACGTGATACGTATTCATAATGCTAATATTGACCAGGTACAACATACCTATATGTACATAATTTGTGAACAAATATGTGTATAAAAAACATAATAATAATGATTATACCGTCAATAAAAAAATGATTGAGGCGCCATGTGTGTAGTATTAATGCGCCCGGGGGTAATTTACATTCTATGTACGCATACGACGTTGGATTATATTACACGTGAACCCACTACTGTGACGTGAAGTTCACAGTTAACTCCGTTTCCGTCCAATTACATGATTTGTTAACCGACCGTTTTAACCTTCGATTAGTTTAAAATTGGTTATAACCGCACAACATATATTAGACATTATTATTGTGTGTTTCTACGATATCATATTTATACTTTATTATAATATATATGAAAAATAATTATCGACTATATCATCGACTAAATTATAATATGCAACATGTGTGTACCGGAGCCCGTGCCCCATATATACCAATACCTATAGACGTCCCGGACGTTCTCGACAACCTTTATTATAATATAATATTATATAATGCAATCGCATAAGGAGGAACACCTTTCGACGAGACGTGTACCATAATATTATATTATATTCGACTGCTGCAGAGTGCATGTGCAGGTTCCAAGAAAAGAAAATACCTAACACATAATTTTGACAATAGGCTTAAGAGAAATGGTAAATGGTCGAAAATAAATTCTCATACCGGCGCTAATGGAACGCGCTAAGTAAACACCAATAACTATACAAACCAGAGATACATTGTTGTTGTTAGATCACAAAAAAAGGTAAATAAAACCGGGTTAAACTGTGATTTCAATTATGTAACGCTCATCACTGCAGCATCTTAGCTGAGATTAACGTTCGAGAATATAACGAACGCCAAATACATATAAACGTAATTTGTTTTTTTTAAAGTGTATAATATACTAAAGAATTCGGAAATTGTAATAATATAATTAATGTAACTCCGTTTATTTTTTTTTTTTTTTTGTATAATAACGCACATGTTTCGCAACAGGGGTGTGTTCGGTTATTTATTTATTTATTTTTTGAAGGGGAGGGAAAATAAATTGTTGAATGTTCTCAGAGTACGATCATAACAACAACAAAAAGTATATATTCTTGCATTTACCTGTTGGTGCTTTATTGAATTAAAATACTAAATCATTAGTCGTGTACAAGGAGAATTTGTTTATTATATGTATGTTATTAGTAATAAGTTATTTTCTAATAACCAATAAGTTAATTACTTATTAGTAGCATCGTGGTGTACATCGCAGAGGATGATATGATATTAGTAAAAATATTTTCATTGATTTAATATATATTGTAATCAACTACTTATTATATTATGAAAAACTAAAAATAAAACAGAAAAATGTAATAAAATATGAATTTTTATTGGAACAAAAACCATATAAGCACGCCACTGTTTGTGATAATCGAATGTGATGGCACGTAATGTATACGTATTCTAACTTGAATAATATTATATCGGTGAAATAATCGTGATTTATCTTTTTTTTTTTAAATAATTCAAGTATATGTGTTTGCATTTATCAAAATGTTTGGAACATTTGTAAGTCTATTCGTAACACTGTAGTGTTATACATTATAGCCATTATACTATACACCACAACAAAACCGACAATATATTTAAATTGAAAATAATAACGGTATATACCCATAACACGTCGCCGAAAAATTGTAGACAACATGTCGTAAAATATTTTTAACATGATATGTTTATATACATTATTACTACGAATTCCGTTTGAGAATAAAATAATAAAAAACTCATTCGCATAATCATATTTTAAGGATGTATTTTCCAGAATTTAGAATAAGATACATTTGTCTATATTACACGCACAACGACAATGTTGTAACTTGTTATATAACATGTAAAAGTATATTTTGAGTAAATATTAAGAATTTAAAAAAATATACGAGTATATGTGAAATACTATAAACAATTTTTTTTAAAAAGCTTTTCGAATACTTAAAAAAATAAGCGTTAACGGTACAATAATATTGGCATATACGCGGTGCAATTATTATTATATACTCCGAGCTGCGTGGCTGACTATAATGCGTATTATATAATTATATATACGCCCACGCAAAGTTTACGACGTGTGTACAGATGAGGTCTATAATTGATGGGGTTGAGCCTATAAATGGGACGCGTGCCAACAAAATTTGTCTTCGTGTAACGAAACGAATGGTATCCGCACAAACCACCACCATCAGATTTATGTCTTTCGTACTCCGAAAATGGATCGTTTCGAATACGTCCCGTCAAAACATTTTTTATAAACATTTCATACAATGTCACACGACATATTACTTATAGAGTAGATATAGACCTACGTGTCGCCACATTACTGATGTTCACAATTCAATATTCATGTATGTCATATATACACGTTTATAGATAGTGATTAACCAAACATGCTCACCCCTCTTTCTTCTTCAATAATACAGTTGTTCAAAATCTAATTTTTAACTTTTTTAAATATACTTAAAAACAGAATTATTAAATTATTAATATGTTTTCATATTCTTTAGGGAGTATCATGTAGATTGTAGAGGTATAAACTTCTGTTTTTCAAACGACAACTTCCCTTTTTTTCTATACCTAAATTATTTAGCTAATGACTTTTCTGAAAATGTTGACGTATAAAATTCGAATGATTAGATGTTGAGTTATACGACATTGTGTACTAATGTTGATGGGTCTATATAATATAGAGGATTTGAAACATAAGTTAATTTGAAAATTTTAGTAGTTCAATCAATATTTATAATTTATAAACATAGTCCAAGTATATTAAATACTAGATTCGATATTACATGTATTTTATATTTTTGTAAAACCATTTTAAATGAAATATCATCCTTAGTATAACCAGTTTAATAACTAAAAAAAACTACTCGTTCGAATTCTATAATATTATTAGGTGCTTCAAAATTGTCAAAACAATATCCACTAAATAATTTATAGTAAAAAAGGGTGGGTTTTTATTTGAAAAACAGAAATGTACATCGCCCACTCCTTAAATATAACATTTCAAAAATTTGAAAATATACTCTTTAATTCTTGAAGTATAATTGAAAATTAAAAAATTAGAATTTAACTACGTTTATTATCAAATGAATAAATGATAGAGTGAGCGTGCTTGGTGAATCACGCAGTATGTATATACGAGTACAATGAGGTAATAATATATTACGCATTATAATGCTTTGACTCTGTGAAGTGTTGTATTCCTTGTATTATCCAACTATTCTGCATACGCCGCGAGATAACGAAATAAATTAATTAACCGAGTTCTTGGGAGTTGTGCGCATACAGATCTATCATAAAAAACAATAATAAAATAACACCATTCACCCGACATATAAACGCAGACACGCTGTCGCGACTCGTCTAAAATATACTCCAACCTATCAAACTGAGTAATTACACTTCTGGCAAGACTAGCCGACCGCGTTTATAGTGTGCGCAACTTTCCGAGTATACAAAATTAATCTCGCCGTATATTATAAGCTTTTCCGCGTTATAGTTTTTCCGTCGTGTTTGACATAAGAAAAAACGATTTGTTTGAAAATAAATAATTACTGTTGAATAATAATAATAATAATATTATACTAATAGCGGTTTGCCGGTTTGTGTACAGGATGCGTTTACTTTGTCCTATATTGTACGTAATATGAAACTCTTCGTTAATATACGTACGCACTCACCTGTGCCTCTCGCGGACGTTTCAACTTATAGTCTAACAGCTAACCCGCAACTAATTTTTAAATGAATGATTCTCGAAGTAAACAAGATATTGCAATATGAAATACCTCATTTAAAAACACATACGTCTAAACTTATACTCTTTGGTCTTCATACAGACCGCGGCTGAAGGATTTTTTTTCTCAAACGTTTTATAAACAAAATTACATGCATATATTAAAATATGTACACGCTGCTCTATGGGGCACACGCTATATACAATATTATATTTTAATCAAATGTTTGCATTGTTGCCTCTCGCTTGATAAATTACATCATTCACACTTGGAACAAACATTAACACCTGAGAATATTAATAATATACAATGTGACAATAATTTTATACATATGCACCTGAATATTGATTATATCCGACATCATTAAAGTTAATTAATTATCACACTCTATCAAGATATATTATACATTGATGTTGGCCATTTAAAATTCTAATTTTTCTTAATAACCTTGTGTTATAAAATAATTAATTAGCATAAAAAAAACTTACGAAATAATTTCATGTATAAATAAATTAATAATGATATTATTTGTTTTTGAAAAAAAATTTCGTTATTTATTATTTTATTTTGATTTAAACTTATAACCACTATCTTAATTATGTAAAAATTGCTATTAATGCTTCTTAAATCTCATATTTTATTTTATTTATACTTTTTTAATCAGTTAGCTATAACTAAGTATAATAATAAAATTAAGTGCCATCACACCCTTCATTAGTATACAGATAGTACATTTGCACTGTCACTAATAACGGTAATAATATACAACAATAAATTAATATCAATCGTGGTAACATAAACTTTCTCTCAAAAGCCATTATTTTAATGTTGTTAACATTTCCACATCAGCCAAGTCAAACATATGTAACAATCATTAAAAATACTTCACACCCATAAAAAATTCAAAAAGGGATCTGCTATACTTCTATAACTTCTTATTAAGCAACATCATTTAAAACCAAGATTTATTCTAAAAGATCTGCTCTATTGGCTAGGAACCAACAGTTAACGCAAATAAAAATACACACTATTTTTACTTAATGTCTTAAAAGGATTTACGAGAAATCTTACCTGATTATATATGTTCGTAATTTGTCTTGTTGAAAAAATACCGGTCCATCTTAAAAAAAAATAAAATATTTGATACTTAAATAGGTAATTGATTATGTGTTATATTCTTAATTCTATAATTAACTATAATTTATAATTATTTTACCATATATATATAATATATTATATAGTATATACAATTTATATCGTACATTTAACAAATAAATAAGAATCCATAAATTTAAAAATTATATATCTCTACGGTAAATTGTAAAGTAAATAAAAATTGTTAATTGAAAATTAATTTTTCAAACTTGAAGAGTTACAGTTTTTTAATATGAAAAGACATAGTTATATGTATCTATTCATCAAACGGTATAAATATTAATTAAAAATTAGGTTAAATTAAATAAACTAATAAATTAAAAACATTTTATTTTTCAGACTTTTGCAACTTAACAATAATAGATAATGATAGACCATTAGAAAATACCAAAATTCAATAATAAAAGTAATATAAAAATTTATATTCAAAAATCGTTGATAAAATATGAGTATATTATAAAAAAAAAATTACCAATCAAATACGCCAATACATCATAGAAATATAGTTTTTATAAATTTTGATAAACGTTTTCGTGTATTTATTATATTATTATATTTGTCTTATTTGCTTGTATATTAATTTTCTTGACGATATGTTTAAATAATGACTACATCAGTGTGGAACATTCCCATGTCTTAATAATATACCTATATACTACGTAAATATTAAGACCCTCTGTAACCACTAATGCAAGTATCATGTAAATTATGTTGCGCGTACACGTGTGTATCAAAATGATTCCAGATCGACAGCAGCCAGCTAGAAGAAAATATTCGTTATAAAAAAAAGCAATAATAATAAAAATTGGCCGATAATAATACACCTTTGGTTATACGTGTATGATATATGAATTATAAAACAATTAGCCTCGGGACATTCCCCAAATGAGTACCTACTTATATTTCTCTATATCCTTATGACTGTCTTAAATAATGTATAAGTACTGAGGCAATGAAGTTGTTATCGGGTCAAACAAAGGCAATAAAATATGCGTTTCCGCCGACGATTTATTTATATTATGTTCCCATGTAATGTGTAATGTGTAATGTGAAGGTACAGTTATTGTAAAAGAAAAGAAACTTATACTGAGATACCTAACAAGGGGTCGGTAAAAGAATTATTATCCGTTTATGTCGTTTAAAAATAAAAATACTAAAAGTATTCACAAATAAGTGTCCAAACTGTATTCCCATAGATTACCTACAAGGCTACAAAGCATAGTGTCGCCTGGCTATATAGAGTCCTACTCTAATAACGCGCGTTAATCAACATTTTTATGTTATACAATTAGTTGACTTTCAAAACTAAATTACGAGGGTCAGACCGGCACTACATATAACCTCACTTATCCTGACTGACTGGAAATATTTAACTGTTATAAGAGAAAAAAAACAATATTTGACATAATTATACTACCTAATTTGCAACATTTAAAATTAATTCGAATATTAATACAACATTTATTATTATTTTAAAAAATTTCTACAAAATTGTAAAAGCAATGAACATAAAAATTACGGTATTATACATTTTAATAGATGCAATAATAATATAAAATCATAAACATTTAATTTAATGTAGGTAACCAAATAGTTATTATTTTTTATAGTCTTAGAATATAATTGTATTTTTATTTATTCATATTTATTAAAAATGTATATTTACAATGAGCAAAATAATTATTGATATTTATCGATGCGACATACACGTGAGGAAATTACCCATTGGTGTAACGCAAATTCATATTATAAAAATATAAAAATATGTTTTTTAACATTATAATAATCCATTCTTCAATAATTATTATAATTTATTCAAAATTAATTAATATATAATATTTACATAAGCAAATATATTATCAATACAATTTTTAATAAAATATATAAATTTATTATTTTGATTTTGAATAATCAAAACCATCAAAATATTTAATGTCCTAAATATGAATTAGTTTAGCACAGAAATATACTTTATATCTAATAGCCGTTGTGAAAATATATAGATAAATGAATAGATAGTCATAAAAAGTCGTATTATTCAAGGTGAAAACTTTCAAACGACTTGCATTTTTTCTGATTTAAAATTAATGATTATTCAAGGTAATAATAACATGCACTGCATATTGTATTACTCTATTTAAGGCATTTACTATTTTATTTTTAAAAATAGAAATTGACACTGTAAAAAAGAAAATTTCATTTTAAAATATAGTTACTCCCATCAACTTTTTCCGAAAATTTATTTTTTTATTTTTTTATTTACCACATTTCACACGTTTTATTTCTATCTAATTAAATTTGATCTGCATGGCTTATAAAAAAAATTAAAAATTAAAATAAAAAACATTAAAATATTTTATAACTTGTATCAAACTATTCCTATGATACAAGTAAGTACACAGGTTTAACAGATTTAATAATTTTTATATGTTTATATATTGACCATTTACACAAGACGATCATCTGTCGGTAAAATTATAGCCGGTATATAAGTCGTCTGTATTAGTGGGTGGGCCGCAGCAGGTAAACTGCACAACACGATATACATCATACAACTATATATAGGTACTGCCGCTCCCGTGTTAACTAAAAGAAGATTTTTACCAATATTTTAATCACTTAACACAACGTGCCATCAAAACGCGCATACGTTTTGAATGTTTTATAGGTTGTGTGTATAATAATATAAATATATAATAGTATATTTAACATATATAAGTAACGCGACAACATTAGTTTATTTCGATGGTATATACGCTATATTTTATCATCAGACTAACCACATGTGATAATAAAACTAATGTGGACGATATGTCTCCATAAATAGTAGAACTTTTGTATCAAGAACACCATAATATATATATATATATATATTGAAGTGGTGTAACAATAGAGTGGGGCGGATCTTAGATGGCATAAATTTTAGTCGAAAACTTCCAAAATGATTTATTTTGTATTATATAGTTTGTATACAGTTTGTACATTATAAAATAAAAATAAAAAAACATGTGCATGTACACTACCTAAATATATACATATACGAAACTAATGCGAAAATATTGATATATAGCTATTCGATATAAAGTATATTATCCTGTATATATACTTCAACTGTTAAATTTAAATTGTTTCACCACACCCAAATGTGTACATAATTCATGTAATTTAATATTGTAAAAGTCATATTATGGGCTGAATAAATAATTTATTAAATTTGCTACCATTTTTGTGTATGACACTATAATATAACATCTATAATATTATATAACATTCAATATTCTATATTTTATATTATTTATTATAATTAAATTATACCGACTTCGCCCGGCTTAAAATTATCGTAATACCTTTCTATCATTTTTCGTTTTTCATTATTTAAAATATATAATACAAACACAATTATTACAATGTTAAGTTTTATGGTTTTTCACTTAACATATTTTTAATGTATAAACACTGTAAAAAAAGGAAATACTCAACGAATGTTTAAAACTTGACGTAAAGATTCCACCGTTAAGAATTTATATATTTCATATTTTGCTCGTATACTAATTATAATAGTAATATAGTCTGTAAACAATGGTAAGCATTTAAATTAACAAAAAAAACATTTGTTTCTTGTTGACCAAAACTAAATTCATTTGCGATTTGCCCTATACTATAGGGCCTATAAAACCCTACAAGAGTCAACAATATAAGCTTTAAATACCTTCCATGGCTCAAGAAATTGATTGATATAACTTTTATTGTTAACGGCCCAATAGTTTTTGAATCTTCAGAAGACAAAGAATCATATGCATTTATATATAGGCAGATATTATGTATTATAAAAGGTATATAATTTTACGTAGATAAATCATACCTAAAGGTATCTCTGCAAAGGGATATAGTTAATACAAATTATTCTTACTTAAAATTTATTCCATAATATGTATATGTGTTTTAGTTGCAACTATCTTTTATTATAATATGGCATTTTAAAAAATAACGATAAACAGTTTATATATAATTACTCACTAATAATATTTCTTATATTTTGTTATTCACAGCTATATTTTGTTTTGGTAAATTAATACTTAATTTACAAAATATATTAATATGTATAAGTGTACAACTGATAATTATTTTGATTAATATCTAATATTGAACAACTATAGTGGCTTGGAGGTGACCAACTTCTAGCAGTTACTTATTATTATTAATTATTATATATACCATATAGGCAAAGATCAAATAAAAATATTTAATATCCGTGAGCTAAAACTAAATTCATGTGTGAGCTACCTTATAGGAAGTAACCTATACATTTTTATGACCGATTGAAGAAATAATTATTTTGACGAATTTCTCAAAAATTGTTAAAATTTGCAAATTAATCTATAATACAAATTCAACAAAAACATTAAAAATCATTACTATACGTTTTAAAAATCGAATGTGCAATTTATATTAGTATTTAATTGTAATTCAAAAATATTATTCGTAGCCCCGTGGGAACTTAAAAATTGTATGTATATTATGGTATATTCAATATTGGTATATACAAATTCACAAGTATTTTTATTAATTTCATGATATTGTTTATTTATGCTACAAACTTATTTTTACACTGTTTTACTCGGTAAGTCAGTAGTATTGGTTCAAAATTTAAAAACTACAATACTATTAAGTATCATATTTTATGTCGCCGAGGAAACTATTATTATTTGTTGTTATAATTGTTACAACGCTCGTTTTTATAATTATTTTGAATCATCGAATGTCAGTCAAACTATTCAGCGCTCAAGAATCTATAAAAATGTTTAAGTTACATACATTTATTCTTATTTGTGGTTTTTCGTGTGCGCTACACGAGAGATTGTACTGTTTTCCCATATCAAGACGTATGTACAAACCTAGTTATTACATATAATACATAATACATACATTTTCCGTGTTCTTACGTTGGAATTTTAATTTTAAAGCAAAATATGACCATTTTTAAATAATTAATAACACACTCATAAAGTCATAACTTATATTTACATTGATATATCGTTAAAAATCCAACGTTACATTTATAAATTTATAATGTTCTTAACTTTGATAATAGTTGAGTTGATTTTAAAACCATCAATACTAGTTTTGTTTTGCAGAACGAATATGTGTCATGTTGGCATGTGGTTCAGTGAGATAAAACAATTAATAGTGCGCTGACATATCTTTAAATTCTTTTTAAACTTAAAAGTTAAAATATCAATGATGTAACCATTACTATTGTTACATAATAAAAATTATGATTTAAAATAAAATGGCACTGATCACTATTTTCAGTGTCGCCCAACCCGGATAACGTGCGCTCCGCGGCGGAACCATCGGTTTCGTCGAACAGCAATAATCATATTTCGTCGTCGGATAACAAAGATTTGATTCCGGCGATTCCACAGTACGGAGAGCCGTTTTCCGCAGATGACAACGGTAGAAACGGAATTTCATCTTCCGACCTATTATCGTCACCACCATCCGAATATCGACAGAATCCGTCGTTTGACAGCAAGTGTGAAGTCTTGCATTCGTGTCAGCCGTCTCTGACAGATAACGACGTGGTCACTTCGTCGCCATCGTTCGACAACGAATTAGGAATTTCGACGACGTCGTCGAATGAAATGCAATCGTCAAACTATCGTCACTTAAAAAACCAAGAATTTTCGATAATGTTCGACAATAAAGGCGAGATGCACAAAAACCTCCCACTCGAGCACTCCGATAATAAAAACAGACAAATAATCGATGAAAAATTAGCCCGTTTAAATGCTTGCCGTTTGAATCCAAATTGCAATTATTATTTGAAGTTATATACCTAGTATGTAATTGAGTTTAGCCTTTTTACGGCACGTTTCCATCTATTCGTATAGAAAATGTTCTCTAAAAATACAAATAAATAAAAAGTATGTAGTGTTGTGTTTTAGTGCGCGAAATTCGATGGACTCATTCGTAGAAATGGTTTGAAATACGGTCACTGATTAACCGTCTGCAGTTTTTCGCCTCAACAAATTTCTATACTGATTTCAGTATAAAAATAATAAATATATTTAAAATGGTCTAATATTGTTATTGTTTGTATTTTCAGAAATATAAATAAAATTATATAAAATAAATAAATGTTGTTATTTTTTAATTATCTCAAATACAGTGAAACCATAGCGAATTAACGCAATATCATAGAAGATAGAACATTAAATTCTGTAATAAAATCCATTTAATTGCCACTAGTTGTCACATTCAACGGACGATGGTACATCAAACAGTGCAAGTACAGCCAAAATATACACAAATCATTCGTCGACGACATTAAAAACATCTTCAATTTAGTTCCACTCTATCAAAACAGTATTAGCGATTTGACATCATATGGAATCCGCTGATCAGCACCATATACGAAATTTAAGCTTTCCTAAATGAATTGATGAACCAATCGCTGAACCGCGTACCTAAATAGTACGATTAAAACAAAAAGTTACAAATATCATAAGAGTATTGTTGTACCTATTATAATATTAAGTGCATACACCAAACTACAGTATAAGTAGTATAACGAGTAAATAAAATAAAATAAATGTTTTATCAAGAGTATATAAAATATTATACCATTCTTTTTACTGGGATCGTCCAATTTGTTTCAGCTCTGTCGACCGTCTCTATCGATTTATTTATGGTCACCTCTTAAAAGTGATCACACTGAACACTTTTTAGTCTTTGTTTCAACCTATGTATCTCCTCCACATAATGATGATATCATATTTCAGTACTATTATATAAGTATAAATTACTGGCGTGATCACTATAAAATTATTAAATTGAATATAATATTTTTGTGGAATACTACTCGGCCGTTCTTCTATAGATTATGATAAAATACATTAATACATTGAACGTACAAAATCTCGTTTTAAAAATTTCACTATTTTATCTACATGATATTAGTTGGTTTACATAAATAATTATAAACCTCATGGCTTAAAAAAACGTACTAGCTAACACTACAGCGAAGAAAAAATTGCTGAAAAGAAACGATTTCTCGGAAATCGCAAAACGCGTTTTAACCGTTTTGTCGAACCAATTGCTCAACGGAAATCTTCTCATACAATAATAATTATAATAATATGATATATTATAGGTACTATGTATATATTATTAATATGTTCACGCGGTCTTAACACACACACACACATCTATATCCATCTACTCATTTCATTCACAAGCATTTAAAGGTGCGCTTGATATATAAGTACAATGTATATTATATATAGCTATAAACACTATAATGTGTTTCAGCACGAGCTTAAAGAAATTCCAATACATTATAATGCACAGCATATATTTATTATGTATACAAAGTTATTTATTATGCATGATTACCCTCGATTTTATACTTAGATAATTTATTATTCAAATTATGATTTTTGAAATTTTGAATTTTGAAGTAGGTATACTAAAATACCGTATTTTTAATTACTTTCAGTATTTATATTATTTAAAAAGTAGGTATGGTCATACAAACATTTCGTATTCAAACAAAACCATTTTTTTTATTTTTTATTATTTATTAGGCATTTTTTTTTTTTTGAAATTTTGATGTAAAAATTTAAACGAGTAATTTCTAAATTATAACTCATTATTTATTAAATATTATACACTACAAATATAATATAGTCCATGATTAGCAATGACTATGAAAATAAGTTTAATGATATAAGGGTTTAATATATATTATACATATACACAACAATTTTAGTTATTACTTGAAACTTATATATTATAACACGTTATAATTTATAAAAATTGTTTAAATATATAGTAGCTACTGAAAAATATAATATAACATATTATGTTTAATTTTTTTGTTAACGATTTTTAAGGTTTATTATCATTAGTATCCTAACTAATATTTTAATAATTCATAAACTGCTCGTTCAAATTCAAAAAAAAAAAATATATACTTAACAATGTACAGTACAAAACGCAAGTTCTAATTTGAAAAAAAACAGAATTTTTATTGCCACAGGACACTCTTGATATATATTATAATATACAAAAAATCTAAGTTTTTAAATATATGATGTTTTAGTAAAATATGTAAATATTCTAAAAATCAGAATTTGAATACATTTATTATTAATGGAAAAAGAGAGGTGAGCATAATATTGGTGAATCACATAGTATAAATTTGGCACATACTACATAATATTGTCTGAAACTTGAATATCATGCTGTATTATAGGTACGTTATTAGGTATATATTATATTATTATTTTTCGATTATTTTTACTGTCGGCGACGACATGTCCAAAATACGCAAATGACGTTCATGTACCTACTATAATAATAATGATTATTATTTATATTTTATAGGAAGTAATAATTTAGCCACTAGGTATTATTCTTTCTCTTGACGTTAGATTTATCGAACTGCAATTTTTTAAGTGCATTTATACGAGATCCGATGTATGGTATGTGTTTAGAGAATATTATTAATTATTGTTTTAAAAACGGATACGCATTGTAATATATAATATATGATGATGCGAACGTGGGCCTATCTACCAATACACATTAAATGACGAGAAAATTAATAATCTATTATCAGGCATGAAACTTTGTATAAAAGCCGCTCTAACGTTGCATATATAATAACAAATATAACAAATAATATTTTATTCTTTAAATATAATCCATCACGGGTGTATAACAAGGTGCTAAAATCAATTAAATTATCATTTATGAAAAATATACACAACTTCTGCGTCCAATATATAGGTACGTACAAAATAACAATAATAATAATGATACAAAATGTATATATATATATGTGCATATATATGAATTACTTCACTAATTACAACGAATATTATCGCCACTTAAGGTCGATGTAAATTGTATTTACAATAAATATTTCAAACACTTTTTAATTAGTCAGCTATATGTAAAACACATAACCGGTTTCAACGAATTATGTTGTGTATATATATATGGGCAACTTATTGTGTATTTATGATTTTGGTAAATATATACATTTATATAATATATATATTGTATTTTGTTATATATTAGAGCAAGGATATAAATGTTTAAAAAACATTAAACATATTAAGCAACTTCAATAAAACTTCAATGCCTTCTCAATAGATTATTAAATCAAAATATATTATATTATTCCTAAAAAAAAAAACCTATTCGGATTCTACCCTTGGGACATTTTAAGATTGTAAAACGAAAAAGTATGGGTATAGTGCAATTTCCGACGCAGACAGAACGACTTGTGCTATAAGTGTTTACACTAAATTATTATAGCCAGCGGTTTAAGTCTATACTGTTTGTAATATGCGTATATAATATATATATAAACGAATATATGATTATTGTTTTTCGGTTCGATTAACTAAAGATTTCTTTCTTTCCTCGCACGGATGAAATTTAATGTTAACGGAAACGCTTTTAGAAAAAGTCCCGGAAGGCGACGCCGATACGTTACCAAACCGTCGCGAAAAAAATTCTCCCTCCGGTTTTATGCTTCTACGTATAATATACATATACTGCTTATACTTATATGTATATACCGGTACGTGCTGCGACATGAAACTGGCCAACTGCAGTATAGTATACATTTATATATATATCACCCAGTATAATATATAATATATATATTTTACTGGGTGATTCATTTAACGTAAGGCACTTATTATTTTAAATTTACTATTGACGTTTTTGAAAATATTTTTTTTACATAATTTTAAGTTGTTTTTCAAAAAAAATATTTATTTTATCGTTAACATTTCTGAAATTGAATATTTTTTTAATGAAAACATACGTTTTTAACTATTTATTCTAAAGTAAAATAACTTTTAGAATACTTTGATATTTAAAAATCGAATTTTAGATTCTAGGCAAAACGATGAATGTATTTAATAACTATATGTGTTATAACTTAATAACTTATAAGTATTTAACTCTTTCACACTACCAGTATAACATAGGCAGTAGGCACAGTATTAGGCCTCAGTGAAATGACACTGCAGCACTTTCTAACCGTATATATCTATAATCCATATGTATTTAAGTCGAATTATTTAATATACTTTTATTCATCACCGAACTACGCATGGAAGAGTTCACATAAAAAAATCACACTATATACACCACTATGCCACTGATCACCAAACATGCTCATCCCTTTTATTAATGTTTAAAGAATATTCTACTGTAAATTTTTTGCTGGATAATTCTTCTGAAAAATTGTACGTATCAACATAGAGATTTATAGTAGGTCCATAATAATGAATTCGGAAGATCCGGGAGCTATGGCAATTTTAACATTTTAAGAATTAGTGTTTATCCATATCAAAATTTATAATTTGTAAATATGATTTACTTATAATAAATATTAAATCAAATATTACTTCCAAATTTATTTCTGAATAATCATTTTTAAGAAGTATCATTTTTAGTATAAATACTACGTTTTAATAACTTAAGATAATACTTATTCGAATTTTACTCGTGTTACTCGTGAAAATCCCCGTTCTTCTCTTATTTTTTGTTTGGTTTTCCCAACGATTTTTAAAAGTACTGGGATTTTTTATTTTTAATCTCCTCAAAATATAAATTATATCGTACCGGAACTACCCTTAAAATTGAGAATCAAAACATTTTTACTGTTTTTTTACTGCTGTAAAAAGTGATAAGAAACACACAAAAAAACATACAATATCAATAATATCATTGTAAAATATATAAATATATTATGTATTATATATTTAATATATTTATCGCTCCTGCTCACAATCTAAAATTATGTAAAAGAAATATATTCAAAAACGTTATAGGTTCTGAATGAATGATTGTAACAATGTCACATCATCTCTACCGCATGCATTGTGTCCGCGCCTTTTACAAACGCATATACCAAATACCAAATTGTACGTTCTAAATAATGCATTTAACTCTATTATATTTAATATTAGAATGAATTTATCAATTATTAAATTTAGAAGTAAATATATTATCTAGTAAATCGCATAAGTTTTTTGTCGTGTTTTTGTTTTTAAACGAGTTATGATCGTTTTAAAATACTTATAACTGGCTTTAAATTTAAAATACGAAAAAAACCTAAATTACAGAGATAATGTATGCAATTGTATAGTGTCCTTTTAAGTATCGATCATCTCATAGGTATTATGCAAACACGATGTTTAAAAGAGTATCCCGAACGTATATTACCATAAAAGTGCAGAATTTTCACACTCTATATACAGATACAGAGGTTATTTTGGAATATATTTATTTATTTTATATAAACGGTTTTCGAGCACAATTGCAAGCTGCAGCGACGCCGCAACTGCAGCAATATCACGCAGTCCCGGAAGAACCGGAGTCCGAAATGTATGGTGCTAATGGACCACGTGGACCGGCTGCGGCGCAATGTCTCGCGTCGTATATTGTAATAATAATAATATATTATAATGTCGTCGAGTGCGCCGCGGAAAAACGAAACTGCACATAACATATATACAATATGTTTAGTAAGCAGGAAGTCGGTAGGTTTTATTTTATACGCGGGTATTATTATTATCGCGTGCATTGTGTTTCGCCTATTGTGCAGCTCGACAGTTGGTGCCATAGCTTGCCGCAGTTGTATAATGTCGTCGTTGACTCGAAAAACCCTCCTATATGTGCCAAATTTATGATTTTAAGGTTTTGGTGTCCCTGGATTCAGAAAAAAATAACCATAATAATATGATAATATCTCCTATTATGTGTTAATACATCTCTTATTCTCGTCGTATAAAATTAGGTAATGAAAAATAATAAATAAAACGTCATAATATGTGTTACCTACTAAAATCGTCTACGAGATAATCTTCTATGTGATTAAAAATGTGCAACACAAATTATCATTCTAAAAACCTCCCATGTAAGCATAATTGACAAAAAAATATAAACTATAATAAAATCTCAAACGCGACAAAAAATTGACAGTTAAACAAAATGTACCTACTGCAGAAAATATTGAATTTTTTCAATCGTATACAAGATTTTAAAATGTATAGCATTAAAATTTGTATCTGTAGATCATTGAGAATTATTTTTTAAAACGTTTTTTGTGTCTCCTAAAAAATCGAGTTTAAACATGTATTTTCGTGTCAACAGCGACGTCGCATGTGATATAATAATGTATAAACACGCGTATATTGTTGTCCAGCGTGATAACAATCGTCTCGGGCGACCGGCCAAAAATCGCGAGCAAAATCTCTCTTATGATCGGATGGTTTTAAATTTGACCGGCGCTATATTATGTATAATAATATATACGACAACAAAAGTATATAAAAATAATTTTATTATTATCGTCGCGCGTGTGCGGGAATTACGGTTTTCGTTTTCGTTTTTCTTCCCCGACGATTTGATATATTGACGTTCCGCGCGGATGGCGTATACTGCAACGGTATAATATAATATTATATTATTGTGATGGTGTCGTCTCTCGTTTTGGCAACGAGTCAACCCGCGTGGTTCGTCCGTCGTCGTCTCGAAAATCGCGTTTCGCGGCGCCCCGAGGTCCCGCGCGTCTCCGAAAGTAAAAGTCCATGCTAATAATAATAAATAATAATAATAATAATAATATTATAACACATCATATTATTATATTATTAATATTATTATAAACGCGCACTAGGTATGTGCCCCCCTCCCTACTTTTTGCCACCACCACCACTGCCGGAGGAGAAGGATTGGTCGCGAATACCCACCGGGCCCGGGTGGGGTACCAATGAACGGTGGCGGCTGTCCGTCCGTTATTGCGGCCGGTTTGCCGATTGCCATTATACGCGGTCGTCGCGTGTGTGGCGGCTCTCCGTCGTCGTTGTCGTTCAGTCGACTTCGCCGCGTTCGCCGCGAAAAAATCGTTGACATATCAAGCCAGACGCGATGACAATAATACATATATTATCTGTATACCTAAATGAATGGCAAAGTGTAAGCGAACGATAGCCAAGTCTATCGCACTCGTGGTTCTGAAAATGGTACCAATGCACCTATTTGTTTGTGTAACTTTGCCATTGGACAGAATGTAAAATAACTATTATAATAAATTTGATATCATTTATTTATATTTTATCAAAATCAACCAAATCAATATGTTAAGAACTTATGAAATTTAAATTTAATGGAGTTTAAGAAAGGGTAAGTAAGCCCAGAGGCATTTAATTTTGTCACGAACAAAATTCCGTACAAGATAGCTTTATTTAATAATAATGAGAAAATATCACCAACTCGTGGCTCAAATTTTTATAATCTTGTAACAAAAAACAGCAGTTAAAAATATATTAATAAATCGGATACCTGCTTCATAGAAAAAATATTATGTGTTATACATTTAGTTTATAGGGTTATTCGCCAAACTTCTTCACCGCCGTCCAACACCACCACAATTTTATCCTTTAATAAATTCTTTTTTTCAAATTCTTAATTTTAGCATTTCTAAAGTATACCCATTATATTATATTGTATAGGTATAATACCTATAATCTATATATTTAAAGAGGCTACGCTTAGATTTTTTTTATACCATTTAAAGAATGTCCTGTGCTACAATTTAAATTTTTTTTCAAACGAGAAACCCCTTTATACTGTAAATTCAGAACTGTTAAGCAAATATTTCTTTTAAAAATATTGATACATATTATACGCAGCTAATAAATCAAAATTCAAATGATTAGTTTTTGATTTATTATACTTTATTCTTATATGTACCTACTAAAGATAATAATCGTTATAATAGGTACCTAATAGTTTTATACTAAATATAAAATGGATATAATATGATGTAAAGGTAATTCTTATACAAATATAAAATTCTAATACCTACGAGTACATACCTACTTAATTATTATAATTTTAAAATCAATATAGCCCCCATATTGTAAACATATTAACATATACTTAAGGTGCACAATACATATATTATCGTTATTATAGTATATTATATACATATAGTTTAATATAGTTCAGAAATTAAACTCGTTTAAATTTCAAAGTACCTACGTTATACTTTGACAAATTTTATAAAAATTAATCTGCTTTACAATTTATAGGAAAAGGGTGGTTCTCAATTGAAAAAAAATATTTTTGCTTATATAAACACGGAACACTCATTGAAATTTAATTGAATAAAAAAATCTAAGTAGGTAGGTACACTATATAGTAAAGAATTTTAAATTTCAAAATTTGAATAAATTACTTATTAAAGTAAAAAAATGGGAGTAAGCATATGATTGGTAAATTTTCATAAAAGAAATTTCTGATAAATGTACCTACCTAATTGTCTTTCACAATCCAAATCCATGTTTAAAAAAAATATAAGAAAAAAGTTATAGCTGCCTAAACGTTTTCCAATTTTTTCTGTTACACTCTGTATAAATAGAACCAAATCGTTACTCCGCAGTCGCTGCAGTGTGTATACCTATGGTTTACTTTTTGTAATTCAAGTATATGCTTGCCGCTAAGTATATATTAAGTATACTTATGTATATAGATGAACGTTAAAAAATAAGAAATGAAATGCGACGAAAATTGATAGTACAGCGAGTAGTGAGTGTCTCAGTATTTTCATAAGTATACGTATAGTTGAGCAAAAAGTAACAAGTTTATTGAGAATTTACATATTATACTGATATATTTATATTTAATAGTCAATAGATATAGTCTAAATAAAACCCCGTACGATAAACTTGGATACCACTGCGGCAATCGTTTGTTCTGTATACCAGAGGTTTAAAGCTGAAATAAGTTTATATATATAACACCTAATTTTAATAATTTTATATTTTAATCTATTTTACTTTTTAACACTTCAACAGTGAATTTAAAAATGAAACAATTTTGGTTCTTTATTAATTATTTTATTATATAATAAACGTCAATTCAATTTTTTTTTAATGAGATTCTAGCTATTTAAATTATTATGCCTCGAAAATTACAATAAAAATAAAATTATAGTATTGATAGAAATCAAATAAAAAATTAATTAATTAATAATAAACGGTGAAGTACATACTAATTAATTTTTAGGAATACAATATATGCAGTGTGAAATTAAAGAAATGTTTTATTATAATTACATCATTGGATAATCATCAACTCGATTATAATTATATGTATAGTTTAATATATACTACATATAGGTACATTGGTAAAACTCACGTCCAACTGGAGTTGTCAAAATATATTAGGTTAACTCTACGTCGTTTATCTTTATTTGATGGATACGCCTATTCTCCGGTCATCACGAAATAAGCATGATACCCATTGCGTGTGCCATGTACCCATCATATTATATTATTATAAACACCATCAAAGATTTCGGTGCATGTGCATCCGATGTATATTTACTTGCGTTATCGCAGTGTGTTTGTTAGTTTGTACACTATATATATATAATATAATAAATAGATAATAAATCATGTTTTACCTCATTTAAAAAGAAACGGGAAAATATATAGATTATAATATTATATGTAATAGGTACACAATATTTTACAAACATACAAGTCTAACGCTGAAATTATCATTCTGTATAATAATATATAATATCCCGTTTTGTATATTCCTTATATTACGAGTACCTATATCAGTAGGTATACAACCTAGGTACATAATATTATAATATTTTATCATTTTTGGACACCGGGCCTGAGTGTCGAAAATGATAAGTATAGGTACCTATAGATATATATTAGGTATATACAGTTATTATATAATAATTGTTCTTACACATTTACAGAATTCGAGTCACGTATACAATAATAATAATAGTGCAACATCGGTCAAAAAAAAAAAAAAAAGGAAAATGAGGAAAAAATTAGTAGGTTTTTATTATAATTTTCGAATAGATCCACGGCTGATAGCAGCATGCGGTCCAACTCGATGGCAAACACGACATATTCAAAGGCAGCCGCACGTTTACCGAATGAGCTGGTTATTGTAGGTATATAAGTGCCTATACTTATGAAATGAGGTTATTAAACTTAACACATGCGAAAATAACAGAAAACCAGTTTCAAGTCGTCTGGGAAATGATTTTTATTTCGCTTTAATGTGTGTATATCATTTATATTATGACTCTTTGGATTTATGACGTCGACGTTATGTTTTTGTCGATCATTATTATAAACAAACGTATTTTATATTGTACCTAATATAATGATCAAAACAGATTCAAACATTCACTACATATTTTATTATATCTATTGCTACATGCAAAAATAGTAATTTTTTTCTTAAATATTGTTTATAGCATATAATATTACCTATAGGTACTATTTAAACATTTTAATTATGAACTGCATAAACATAATTTTCACTATACAGTATACACCTAGGTATATACATCATATAGATAAAACGAACGTTGAATAAAATAATATTTTGACTATATTTCAATATAGCGGATTGGAATAATTGTGAATAACGGTGGATCTTTTGATATTGACCACGAATACTAGGTATACATAAAAAGTTAAATACGTTTATTTTTATTATTATTATTGTTGAACAATAAAATTTATCCATCAGATTTCGAGAAAATAAAATTACAAATAAATAATAAGATTTAAGAGGGAAATTTAACTGAAAGATGAGATTAATTTTTAATCTTGCATATATAAGTACATAGAATTTTATTACTTGTTATAAATACCATATCGAATATTTTATTCGTTTTGATTAATAATTTGATAAGTATTATATTATTATTGTCAACATTCAGGCCAAGAATTTCGTTAAAGATATTGGATACATTCAAGGTTCGTTAGTCCTCTATATGAAGTAAAGAATTATTTTATGGCGGTTTGAGTACTGCTCGTTAATACGTTTATACATTTAGAACACTTCCTTGTTTAATTAATTTTTTTTTCATTACGAATATATGCGGAACACCATAACGTAACTTTCAATTTTATTTAACTAGCGAACTAGCCTGTATACTAATAAATTATTACTACTGGTTTATTATTGTTCTATCAATTATTTTATTTATTATTGTTATCTGTGTATTTTTTTCTTTATTATTTAAAAATGATGAGATACCAAACAAACGTGAAATATACATTTTTTATTTTAATATAAGCTCCTTATATTGGACTTTAAAAATTTAAATAGCAATTAAAATTATACTTACATGATATCAAAACTAAGTTATTAATTTTTTAATTGCAATTTAAGTTATAGACATTTATAATGGGTATACAAAAAAATTATTTGCACATATTTGTTTGTATATTTTAAATGATTTCTAAAAGTGCTAAATGTATAATTTTTTTTACAAATTTTAAATTTTTAACTTAAATCATTATATAACTGATGTTTAAAATGTATTCAATAACAGATTTACTCGACAATACCTAGTTATGTATCGTATAAAATATATTCACTTTAAACTAGTTTTATAATTGGTATTAATTATTCTATTTTATATAATATGTTTTAAAATAAGCAACAGTTTTTTTAACTAATGTATTTTAATGATTCTAAAAAATTCATAAACACCATGTCGAATTGTCTATCTATCCATAAAATAACTAACTTATTACTTTTATTCTTAAAAATATCGTCAATAATAAATTAATATACATAGTTTATAACTTAATCTTTTCCTTTTATCTTAATTATTTTGAAACGTTTTTTAATATGAAAGTTAAAACATTAAACATTTGTATAAATAATAATTTATTAACGTATTTGGTTGTTAAAAAGGTAATTTGTTTGCGCTTTTAAATTGCGTTTGGATCATATTTTGCATTTATACTTTGAAATTAGCCGTATTATTTTGTATTCAAATAATATCAGTAAAATCTTAAATTCAATTATTTTTTTACATCGCCGAAAAACTTATTTACTGTCACATAATACCAAATATTCTTTAAATAAAAATATATACTCATGTAGTAGAATTTTCTGAAAAAAAAAACTGTTCTAATATTATTGCCCTGTATTGAAATCGTATGACTTAAAACAATTACTGAATTCTGATTTATTCTAACTTTTTTTTTATTAAATTAATTAATGAATAAGCATCTTTTTTTTTAATAAATACAAGTGCAATATTATACTAAGAAAATATTTTTTAATAAAACACGTTAGCATTTTTCAGTTGTTTGTGTTTTTTTGATCTAATGGTGATTGATGTATATGCTATATTGAACGAAAGCAAGTATAATAGAGAGCGATTGTGGATAAATACTGGTGTAGTCCATACGTGATGCGTATCCAGTAAAGAATTTTGCCATATTTTACCGAGCCCCATTTCGTTTCCGACATAACAATAATTGATCCTCTCAGTATACTTCGTTTTTTCTGAGAAGAGACCTTTTATACAAACGTATACCTGCCGATTTCACTACGTAAACACGTACACAGGCGTCCTTTTATTAAAATACAATGTATACCTAATGGTTAAATGGAGAACACGATCTTACACGACTATGTACACCCTAGCCATTTAAATTTTAACCATTAATTTATTTCAAAAACAAAATATAAAAATAATAAATATTATAAAAATGTACTCCTTATTTTCTTTATTATTTCGTAACTATCGCATAATATTTAAAATATAATATAGCAATCGCACGTGTAATTTTTCTGAATAAAAATTATCCACCTAATAAATTAAAAATGATTTCAATATTTACCGAGTAAGTTATTTTATATACATACATGTATTTTTAATAATATTAATCTGTCATCATAAATAATAATTGTTTGAGTTTAAATATACTTTTGGTAAAAATAACTTACGTTTAAATGTTCGTCATCGTCCAAGAAAAACTGCAATCACACTGTTTTAAAACAAATAATTAACATTAACACATATAATATTATATTATATTACTAAAAAATATATATAAAAAAAAAAAATTATAAAAACATATTATGATATATTATAATAAAACGTAAACCAATGAAAAATTAAAATCAAAAAAATAACACTTGAAAAACACTATTAGTCCTATTTAATGGATGTGCACGGGAAAACGTCGAAAAAAAAATTTATCGAATTATCCGAGACGCGAGCGAGGTACGGAGATAATATACGGATTCGCACTGGATTTTTGAACTGCGGCGCATGAAGCCAGAATGAGCGGCAGGATCCTGGCGCCGAGTGCCGGCTACCCGGTCGACACCCCACCAACACCCGATGCACACGTGACGATTTCTAATAAAAATTCGTTTTTTTTTTTTATGTATATATTTTACATTTTCAGGTGCGCTTTATGCACACACACATACACATACAGCTATCGGCACTCGGTCGTCGGATCTACTATCGACGCGATCGTATTCGATTCACGAAAACGAAAAACTGTACGTTATTATAATATTCCCAGGTCGACTGATTAATTTTTCACGACAATCATTATTCTAACATAGGTATGTAAATAAAAATATCATTATATAATATTATATCATCGTGTCCGTACTTAACACAATATTAATAATACTACGTTTTACGTGCGTGAGTGGCCGATACGTTTAACGTAAATTTACTTACATTTATTCTTAGATTTAACGATTCAATTATTTTTAAATGTTCTTTACTGCAGCAATGTGTTTACCTACAATTTAATTTTTGTAAACGACATATTATTACACCGATGTGTAAGGTCTTCGAAATAAAAACAACAAAATTACATTCGATTCTACAATGTTTTATAGCTTTATTATATTACATACAAAACATAAATCGAAGTGCTTTTAAATCGATTTTTATAAATTATATAAGTACGTAATAAGTTGTGATGAACGTGGTTTTCAAGTAAAAACGTATTGTTCACCGAGACGAGTATAATTATTTGGTAGGTGAGTATTATTGTTATTATACGTCTGTATTGCAATATTGTGTATTATTGTTTTGTATTGGAGTTTGACAATTAGATGAAGTTACATAGTCATTACACGAAATATTGTTATGCAATAAAACAGTATAACATTATACTGAAATTGGAAATTAAATATCAAATAGGTAAATAAGGAATACAACTGTGCCTATACTTTTGAAAAACGTTTGTGTTCCTGAAAAATAATATAATATATTGTATATCTGTAATAGTCTGTAGGTACGTCAAGGATATTAAGTACTAAAATAATTTTACAAAATTAATGATTATATAATATAATCATAGTATACTGTATAATTCCAATATTACCGGGTCAACGATGGCTGGTGAATAGTGCAGCCACGTGTTATAATATTATAATGTTTATATATATAAATTATATGTACAACAAACCTTTGTAACGAATTACTGAATTTGTTCAGAATTATATTGTATTATAATATACATGGGACATGATGGAAAACGCCACTACAAATTATGTAGGTATTATAATTGAAATATAGATAATTACAATTACAAAAAAATCGTTGGATTTGATCATCGTAATTATAAATATATTTATTGTTACATAAAATTGAAATAATTATTATATTATAGCAACACCGTTTTTTTATGGCCGTCTCGGTACAATATTATACCTGTTGGATAAATCAACACATAAAGGTATACATTAAATTGCCACCAATATATTAAATTTAATGATATATAATATATAAATTGATATAAAATACTTTTATAAATAACACATACGCCCACGTTTCCATTCATGTAGGCGTTGTAGGTATAAGTTACATTTCAATTCACAGACACCAAAATATATAACTTTTTTTTTTTTTAATTAGAAAAAACATTTTAGCGAATACATTCCTACAAATTGTTTTTACTTATTTGAATATCAACCAGTTCGTAAGTCTTCTTTAAACCAGTTTGTGTTACCCCACTATAGAATATTTACATTTTTTGCGTTATTTAATAATTATTGCCATTTTGACCTTCCGATATAGTGATGCGATTCTACCGGAGCCACTTGTCACAGGCAATGTTGTTCGTTAATGACAAGCTATAGCTAAATCATGTGATTTAATAATAATTTTAAAACACGTGTAACAGTGATTGGAAAAATTTATGAATACCTACCTAACTACAATAAATTCATTTCAAAATTATTAATTATGTTCCTAAAAACGATCGAACAAAAATAAAGAAACAATTATACTACAATAATAATAAAAAAAATAGCAAAGAATAATGAGGTAGGAACAAAAATTTTAAATTTGACCGGAATTACTAAAACAATTTATAACGGTAAATGGTAATAATTTCTCAAACAAGAAACTATAATATCTACCTATTTCAAAACTACATCGTATTTATAAATAATCACAAATATAAGTATGCTTGAAAACTGAAAACTAAATAAAAAATATACTACCTAATACCGATATATTATATGTATCAAAAAGTCACTAGTGAGAAAATAAAATAAAATAATTTCAAAAAAATTCAATACGGAAATAATTATTATTAATCATCAACTCATAAAATAAATATGAATATAGGTATATGTATTATATATAATATATTCAACATGATTATATTATGAATAACATCATTTTTTAATATAAACACAACATTTCGTATAAATGAATCTTCAATTCCGCAATATTCTAAAATTGCTATGCTATCATTTTGTAGTTAATACTTAATCATAATTTCAAATTTATGTTTTGGTTTCAAGCATCTAGTATAATTAATTTTAATTTACAAATATTAATATAGCTAGTAACCATATTTTTTCCACTATTATAATAACATATACTTAATAAATAGAATACAATATATAATTAATAATAATAATAGATATTTTATCATAATAAATATCTTAATAAATTAATTTCAAAAACTATTACGGTTAATATTACGGTATAGTATAATATTATACATTTTATTCATATTAAGTTATATAAGATGACTAGTGCATCGAATAAAATAAGTTATATACTATATAAGATCTCACAATATGTATACATTATATGAGTACTAAAAAAGATCTGTTGAATGTATATTTACCTTATAAATAAATAATATAATATTCATAAGCAGGAAGCTGAATTTATTTATAGTTCAAGTTTAAGTATTGGAATTTAAAATCATTATTAAAAAATTGTTAATTTAATGATTAAATATGATTCGATTATGATTAAATGTACATAATACGTAGATACACCGTTTACTGAAATTTGAATAATACTGAAGGTACTTAAATAATTTTAACTATACTCATTAACCACAACAAAATAATATCATTTCTATCTAGGTATATGTATAATTATAACTATATCTATACATCTATCTATTTATTAATACTAAATAGGGATAGTAAATATGTATATATAGAGTTAGCAAATTATTGATTTAAGGGTTTCGGTTTTGTAAACAACATTCGTTATTTTGAATAAAATAATAATATATTATAGAAATACAACTTATTATTTTATAATGAACTGCTATTTTATTAAATGATTTTACTTTTACTACCTTTACACACTTGACAAGAATCACTCGTGCAGGTACCTGCGTGTACGTATAAATTATTATACTATCGCATGATAACATCACTAATCGTTTGTGATTTATATTACTTATGTCACTTCCCCAACATAATATTATATTATACTGCATTTAGGTTGGTACGCGCTTTAGAGTTATTGTCAAGAATCTCGTAAAAACATAAAAATGAAAAAATTCCTGATGATTTAAAAAAAAAAAATATTGTTTAGCAATTTTAGTTTCCATTTTTTCTTTTATCAATTAGGATTCAGAACCTTTTTAATGACACGACAATAATACATTGAACACTCCGAACACTTAAATGGATAATAATATGTTCATAATTTTTACACAGATATTGAAAAAATAATAACGTCATCAAGTTTATTGTTATCTACTAAACCTCATTAGATTGTAGGCATTTAAACGCTAAAAGTACATTAAACTGACATTTAATCACACTGTATATGCAATATGTAAACGTTAGAAATGACATTCAGGATAAGTTATATGAGCTCGCAGGAAACAATAAAAATATTACACTTGGCGTCGTTTACTCTATGTGCATTATTTGATCATGTACAGCAAAACATATTATAATAAAGAGTCTAAATCATTTTTGCGTTATTTTTTAATCTCGTATTATTCTTATTATAGTAATACTATACTAATACTATATTAATATGATTGATATATATACAACATTTTGTATATAAAATCTTTGTCCAGACCAAAGAATGAGATGTCGGCGACAAAACGTTTCCGGCACAGTCGCCAACTGAATTTAATAACAGACAAGTCCGTCCAGTCCAAGCAACATTTTATATTAGACGAAAATATGTGTTATAATAAGCATGACGTTGAAATCTCCACTGCAGCTGCTATGATATTATAGTAATAATATACATGAAATAGGCACTGCACTACTACAATAACATAGATACTGCAGCAGTGCAATAATGAAAACTATACAAGTTGCAAGGTCCTACCTATATCAGTCATCGTTTATATTAAATAATTAGAAAAATTATGTTCCTTGAACTCTTAAATCTTAATCTTTTCCGTGTTTGTGTCTCGTTAATTTAGCCATTCAGTAATTTATATACATATTTATTCTAATAGTATAAGTTCTGAAAGACATATCCTAAATACGATTAGAATTTAAATTGTATATAATATTTATATATAGGTACTCGATAGGAATGCACTATAACTAATAGATAGAATTTGAATTTTATTTAGCCCAACTCAAAAACATATACTTATAACGCCATAAACATTATATATATATACTATATATATTGCAGTAACACGAACAATTTTTGACCATTAAACTATGTTAACTGTAGACATTTAAGCATATATAGTATACAAAAATAAATTAGCGAGTGATAATCGATAAAGATAACCAAAATAAATGTCTATTTTATTCTGCAATATACCTATATAGGTACCTATATATTTCTTGGCATTTAATACAAATATTCAAATGATAGTTTTTCTGTTTCTTACTATAATTCATACGAAATTGAAATATAAAATCACTAGCAATGTTCTTTATAAATACTAATTAGACTACCGCATTACAAAATAAGAAATATAAATGACTGCAAACACGACTACTTGTAATTTTAGTCTTTTTAGTACCTTAATTTATATCTAATATCTATTACGATATAACAAAAAAAAAACAACTACAACATTCTAGTTAAATGCGATTATTATTATATACAGATCAATCATTTATTAACCTTAATACAAAACCCTAGGTCTTAGGTAAATATACAATATACCTACCTATTTACTCTCTTTTAACATTTAGATACCTATTGATAATTGTTTAATTAATGATTTTTGATATTTATTTAGTAATTTATTAATGTAGAAATTATAAAATATATAACATAATAAAGAAACAAATAACATTTACATTTTTATTCGAAAATCATGGAGGCACCTATACGTATATGTATTCACAAATCACAAGCAGGTGGTCCCATATTAATTCAAGTGTTCAAAAAGGTTCCAGATAAAGAGCCTGGAGCAATATTTTAATAATGTTATTATCATAATTATTTCACGAGTATATAATATAGGGGGTCGGTATAAAAAAACACATGATGTTATAATCATGTTGACGATAGTCTACTATTAAAGTACCAAGTTATTACAATATATACTGTTTTTTTTTTTTTTGACAGTCAATATACCTATATTTAATTAGAAGACAGTAGTTGTTTTTCAATTACAGTTACTTTAATGAACCCACTATATGATATGTTGATAGCTGAAATAAAACTAAATAAATGAACCTATATATAACTTATTAAAACACTATATAATAATATAGGACGGTCAACAAAATATATATCATTTTCGTTTTTAATATGATTAATAATTACATAAACTGTATTGTAAATAAATCAAAGTGCATTTATCAATACTAGCTAGGTATGTATTTAGGTCTAATAATATTATAGAATACAAATTAGTTGAAATAAAGTTTGCTGGACGAATGTAGAATTCCATAATGCAAAGGTATACCTAAATTAATTACTTTTACAAAACTATATTGCTTTAAAAATATTGTTACATTACAATATTAAACAAAAAACTTGACACAAGGAATTTTTTCCATGCTAAAAATTACATTATTAATTATAAAAAAAAAATTTAATTTAATGGAGTTCATAGTTCATAATAATTTTTCCTATCTAAATGTTATCGTTTAACATACAACACTGCAGTCAGTATACCTATCAAGTTCATTTTTCTTACTTCAACTACCTACAATCTACATACTGTATTACATATGTACTAAATTCTGTAAAACATTAATAAAGCGTGCGTATTATTAAAAACAAAAATGTCATTAAAATGTGTTTTGTTTGAGTGAAGTTTTTTTTGCTTTGTGTCTAATTTTTATGTTTAAAAACTTACGATTTACTAGTTGAAGTACGTAGTAGATATAGAATCATTCAATGTTTTATTGTACCAATACATGAGTTTTGTGGGCCTTTATCACAAAACGTTTAGAAATTAAAAAGAATATAAAACAATTGTACAGATTTATAATCATTATTGTATAATTTACAAAAATTATTCAAAAGTATAAATTAAAATTAAGTAAATATTAAAATACTAATGTATATAAATATCTGGTGAATATATTACCTACATAATATCAAGTAATAGACACGTTAATTCCAGCAAACATCACGTTTCTTAAATATATATTACATTACTATTCCTAATGCAATTTAAATTTTTAATCTAGGTACCCACCGTTATATTTTAGTATCATAACCACTGTATATTTTAATTTAACAGCGTTTTCCAAAATTGTTTATTAAAACTCAATCTTAGATTTTTGTTTTTATATAGGCAAAATTTGGAACTTACTTTGCTGTTTCCGCAATTATTTTTTAAACATTTTTCTATAAGTGCACCTTACATCAACCTATAACCTATATTTTAATTTAAATTTTATATTTATAAAATAATGCCAAGCATATTAGTTATGTGAGTCTTCATGAAAAACATTTTGATTATTTTCAGTAAAAGTTTGTGGGTAGTGTGAAACGGTTATATCAGTCCCTTCGATATATTATAATAATAAAAAGACATAATTTTGAAATACACGAAGATCAACATATTTAAATTACTAGGTACATCCAATACGGCAATACACACATTTATAAAAATCAATATTTAATTCTAAATATTCATAAACATGTAACAACTTATAACTAAAAACATCAAAATGTTATAACTTATAACTTATAACTTAAATATTGATAATCAACAACAAATACATAAATATTTTATAAAAGTATTATAAATAAAAAATAAATAATACAACATGATAACTTTAATACTTAAGACCAACGCTATTATATAGGTACATACATTATATATATTATTATTATATACAATATATTATATTATAATTATTAAAATCTTTACCTACACAACGAAATCACAATACTCATCCATCGAATATCAGTCACTTGGATAATAAGTAAGTATTAACACAGTAGCCAGTCATACGAAGTTGACATAAAATAGGATTATGTATTACACTATATATTATATAAACCAAATGATCTGTGGCGCTTATTAACATTGAAATTTAATACTTTAATTGTATTCATGTATTAGATGTTGCTGAAAGTGGTCAAACACGATCTATAAAATATTTTATATACTATTCAAAGGTTCAAAAGAATATTAAATGATTTATTTTAAAAATATACATATGTATATTAGAGCTATTAAGTAGGTACCTATGTACTAAGTTTAGGTAATAATAGTTATTATTATAATATTACTTTAATATTATAATTATTAATATCTATACCAACTACGTAGTCAGTTCCTACGTGTGAATAGGTTCATAATTTCATATAGTTATCTTAAAATTAGTTTAAATATTTTGAAAATCATTCATTGTGTATTTGTGTATATAAAAAATAGCATATATAACTAAATAAGTAATGGTGTAAATTGTAAAGTTTCAAGTTCATACGTTTAATATTTCTTGGATGGAAAGGCTAGCAACAAGACGTGTAAATATGTGATAACATTTCATTTATAATCAATCAATATTGGGTGTAAAATACACATATCTTTGCTTTTTCAAATCATTTATTATTGTTCGTATTGACTAATGAACAACTTATTATTCATCTATATTTTTTCATGTCAAAGAACTGTGGAACTTTGCAGATAATAAGATACTTTATAATAACAAACGATTTAAAGGAACAAAGATTAAAAGATATTATTCGTTAATTCATAAGTGCATAATGCATATAAAGCTAGGGCAATTATTGAATGGTAACTAGAATAACTCACAGCAAAAAAAAAAAAAAAAACGTTGAATAAAAGTATATCTATACGAAAAGATCTAGAGAGATTATAAATTACAGAAATTATATTATAAGCCATATGATGATAATTTTGTCAAACACTTATTGAATAATGAGTTATGACTTATAAATGTACAATATTAAATACAAATTACCAATCAACAAGTACAAACAGTATAAATTACTTGTTAATCCTTAATTTGTTATGCTAATTTGTTAAATATTGATTGCTGAACATTTAAGTTGACTGCCTTGCCACATTCATAACTTGGCCAAAAAAAATTGAAACTTACTTATAAGAGGGACAAAATACAATATTATACTGAACTCCGGTGAGAGAATCGCAGGCGTACGAAAATACATGTCCATGTAAAACATACTTTGTGACTATGGATTTCATGATGCTATCTTGTGGTAAGATGTATAGCTACTTAGCAGTATTATAGCTATACTCGTATGCGCCCGACATATAATGTTATGCAACTTAACATACACACATTTTTACCATTAATAAACAGTTGCTACTTTGGTTACCTAGATTCACGCCAATAAAATATAAACTAATGTATTTTAGAATATTAAAAACATAATTATACTAGCATGTTTAAATTAATATACCATTAGGATAAAGTGAATAGTGAAAAGCCGCAAAGACTTCACAAAAACACCAATAAGTGGTTTCTGAAAAAAAAATATGATTCTGCTGTATTTAGCTGAATCTTACGATTAGTAAGCGGTATAATAAATGTTAACATATAGTATATTCCATATTAAAATATTTACTAGAGACTGGAATCCATCAAACTTGAAACATGTTTCACAATAATAATGATTTCCAATAATTAGTTCTGAAAAAAAATTTGATCCAAACATTGATACATATTATATTATTACATTTATTATAAATATTTAGGTTTTATAACATTATAGAATATATTATAAATACTATCGAAAACCTAATATTGTTTTTATTTAATTATTTTAATTACAGGAATAAGTGAAGTTTGCTGTTGAATCCTGTGATCTATGGTTTGAATATGGAAAAAATAGCTACTATCCTGTAAGGATGTGGCATTGTAACTACAGATATAACAAAATGATAAAGGTAAAACAAAAAAAAATATTTTCGAAAAAGTTAAATCTATTTTACATATGAGTACGTACATAAATTAAATTGAGTACTTAAGAATAAGAATAATATTCTTCTATACAAAAACTATTTCTTATGTATATTTTTTTACATTTTTTGATAACAATATAAACTACTTATATATATGAAAGTTTTATTAAACTTCCGAGCTTTAGATACACAAATTGTACATAATTTATATTTTATAATATTCTTAATTATAAAACCAATTGCAAACGATTTGTCGTTTTGTGCTTTTGAATATAAAAATAAATAATGCCTTTATATTTTTAATATTTTTATAAAAACAACTTATGTGGGATTATCTTGTATAACATTATCAAACTTTTTGATCAAACTGAAAAAAAATGTTATCGACAATAAAAAAAAAAATGTGGACATAAATAACCCAAAAAGAATAAAATATTTTGAGAATATCATTATACATTTATATATATATAATTATATACAATTATCATATAAACATTTGATGTAAGTTTCAACTCCCTCGCTGTTATATGTTATTGAATTACGATAAAATATCAAAAATTACTTGACAAGAAATAGTTATTTTACCCATGATAACAAATTAATGTGTCTTTCGGTAATTTTTTTCTTATACACCTATTCTTAGATAAATAGTTATTAGTTAACTTATAAGGATTCTTTTATTAAGTTTTTAAATCTTGGATAAGAAAAATCAAAATTTGTATATATTTTTAACTACAAAATAGTTTGAAAATGTTTAAGATTTTACAAATTTTATAAAAAATTTAAATTTAAACTCTTATAAAAATAAATTATGAGCATTATATTTATGTATTTTAAATATTTTTATGTAGTTACCTATAAGAAAAACTTTTGAGAAACCCTGTATTTTCAATTTTCAAGCATTTTTACCAGGTGAATTATTTTTATCAATATAATATAATGCATAAAGTATACACGGAAAAAAAAATCAATGAAAAAAAAACTCATAAGAAATCTAATAATGAATGCTGTTATTAATAATAATTAATAACTATAATAGATTACAGTATACAATACAATTTAAAAGTAGGTTATAGATATATTAAACTATTAAAGTAATTTAGAGCTTATATTTAACAAAATTATCTCAAAAATATTTTGTAGGTACATACAATATACCTATTATAAACCTTTAAAACATAATTAGATTACATACCTACGATTGTATACCTATTATAATTTAAAATTTATATTAATTTACATTTAACTTGTTAATAATTTACCATAGTAGCATTGTAGATAAAACTAATTTTATTATGTTCCTTCATATAGGTACGTGATGTGAACGATTTTATCGCTCATCATATTAGGTAAATGTATAATTTAATGTATACGCGGGTACCGTACCTGTAGATTTTAATTATTGATTCATGAAAGTATAATATCAAAAGCAGTAATCTACAGACATAATTATGTAGGTAACATAAAAGAAGCTGCGGTGAATGTGCAGTTTCTTTTCATTCAAAAATTTTAATTTTAATAATTATTCGATAGTTATTCATTGAAGAACGTAAGAAACAATTCGTTGTATACATATTCTAAAGATGCTATTCTAATTACTAACCATTATTCATAAATATAAAATGAGTAACAAGCAGTCTAAGTACAATAAAACGCAAATACGCAATAATATACAGTAATAATTGTAATATTATTTCTTGGCGTTCACGCGCCAACATTGTCACAATAATTATGGTAGTGAAATTTAAAAAAAAATAATTTTTTTCCAAAGAACGGGCATCACTGCGACTCTACTCCTCTCGACTGGATCACCCTACAAACAACTACTGCCAAGATATATGTTCCGTCATAATTTAAGGTCTATGTTATTTATGCATAAAAAAAACCTTATCAAAAAACATCCACGACTATAATCTTTATCAATTTATCGAATATTTATCAGTGGCCTTGTATATAATATAAGACTGTGTATCGGTCGGTGTACGTTAGTTGCGCTGTTATTACTATTATTGTAATTAATTTTTTCCGCAATTTTTGACGTTCGGGTGTCGTCCTTTTCACCCTTTTTTTCTACGCGTTTACACGGCCATGCGCTCGGCCGATATCGTTCGCGGTGCGACAACGATGTTACGTTAGGGCGGGCGAAATCGGAAGCGTTGCTAGTGTCTGACCCTCTAAGTCGGTCATGTCCATAGTTTAGGCGGCAGACGACATGAACTGCCATCAAATACTGAGCGGCGCCTGTAACGCTGGCGACCGGTGTTTCGCCGTCGGTAGCGTGGAAGGCGTACCGTTCACCGTAAGTATTCCGCATCCGGACTGTCGAACGGCCCGCAACGCATTGCTCATCGGTCTGTCTGTGTTTAGGCTTATGCGGCTGGATGCAACATTGTGATACTGGCCAGCACATTCGAACGGGTGCAAATCATCCCCGGTGCGATACACAACTACATCCGCATTAGTTGTTTGGACTGTTCAACGGACACGGGCAAGATAGCGGCTGCCTACGACAATCAGATATGTGTCTTTGAGCCAACTCCGCTAGTTTGCAAAAATTCACCCCATGTATGTTCATTTTTAGAATTATCGAATACCTATTATTGTTTTTCCCAGACACACCCATACTCTTTATAAACTGATAAACGTTCTGGTTTGTTCTTGAATTGAACCCCTTTTTATCAATACAATTATAAATTAATGTTTCTCTCATATTAGGTACTGTGTCCCTAAGTAATAATTTTTTAGCAATAGGTTTTAAGTTGTTTTTATTTTTAAATGTTATTCACAATATGTTGATACTAGCAAATTATTATATAAACAATTAATGTGCTATTATTGATAAACAATACAAAGTACAGTGAATTATTGCTATAATTAATAATATAATATTATAGTAAATAGTTAATGTATAAACATTAAGTACCTAGAAATAAACTATAATATGGTAAGCTTTTCAAAGGATATTCAGTATTTAAACAAGAATCAAACCTATCTTTAACTATCATATTTTATTAAATTTAGTATTTTAGCACCCACTTACTCTATTTCATAATAAAATACAAACAGTACAAACATATATTAAACATGTATAAACTAACTTAGTAATTAAGTATTAATCTTCTAGAAAGTCCTATCACTAACTTTAAAATTGTTGAAACCTTTGTTTACAAACAACTTCAACCCTGAACTATATTACCTAATATATAGTTATACATTAATAAAAACAGTTTTTACATAATCTACAAGTATTACATTCATAAATAATTATGATTTTATTCATATTTAATTATTAAACATTAGTAAATGATCAACTATTATAATATTAAAAGTTGTAAACTATTTTTAAATTATTGCAACTTATATATAGGTAAACATAATAGGTAAACTTTAGGTAAACTAAATATAAATTTAATTCTTTATAACATAAGTTAAAAACATCTGTAAAGATCTAAAAACTTTGTATGCAATTTTTTCATATTTGTATTTACAACTCATTACAAATATTCATGTATTAGTATTGATACAATACATAATATGGGGGAAGGAGTGGCCGAGTGGGCTACGGCGTCGGTTCAGAAGCTTACCATCACCAGTTTGAATCCTGGCCACAGATAGTATCTCTCTCTGGGCAGGAAACTGTTTAAGGGGCGAGTCCGTCACCCCCTACCCCCAAACAGGCTAACAGAAACCTACAGGTGCCCAACTAGATATTCTGCTAAATAGGTGTCGGGACTAGGCCTTCAGGCTAAAAAAAATAATACACATTATTAGTGAACAACAAAAAAAAACTACATAAAACAAATTAATTAATACTAAAGTATAATATTAAATAATATTTATTTATTTTTTTGTTCTATTTATTACTTATATTAAATATCTTAAATTTACTAACAATTCATTAAATACATTTAAATTAACACATTTTTGTTATTTATTTACTTATATAATATTTTTATAATTTTATTTAATGGCACGTAAGAAACAAAAATTCATGCAATTTTTGGCATGTCACATTAGAGAAATTTTCAATCCTTGATATAAACCTTATATAGTAGTCTATAGTTAGGTTTGAATCAATTGTATTATTTGTTTTTATGAAACTGTTATTAAATAACAATAATAATATGTAACCACTTTAAATTTATTATTGACAGTTAATCCACTTGAAATATTGTTTATCTTCATGTCATACTATAGTTGCAATAAATTATTGTTTAGGAGAAAAATATAAGTAATTAATAAACTACAATTTTTAAATTATTATTTTTTTTTTTAATCAAAAAACCATCATAATATTTTGCATATTATGTACCCACTGAAAAAAAAACAGTTTTTAAAATAATTAATTAAACATTATTGTTGTTTCATCTGAAATCTTCCAAGTATAAATTACTTAAAATAATAACATAAACTATAAACTACCATTGGCGTAGCTAGGGTGGTGGCTGAGGGGGTTGCAGCCCCTCTGAAATATTAAGAAAATTTAAAAATTATTTTAATTTTTAATGATCTATACAAATCGCAACAAAAATCTTACATTTTACTTTACAAAAATTGATCAGCCCCTCCTCCCCCTGAAAAAAAATCCTGACCACGCCAGTGTAAACTACCTATATTAAACATTTCTGAATTTTAATCATATGTTTTCATATGAGAAATATTTTGATTTGATATATAGGTTGAACCTAATAAAGCCCCTAACATTTTTAAATAAAATTATCTTTTGCTATTTATTACCTAACTATTTAATTTATTTCATTGTTCTTTTATAATTTTAGCAATTGGATTATAAATGGGTGGAGACTGCTAGCTGGCGAACTGCGTGTCGTATTAGCTGTTTGTCATGGAATTTGGAAGGTACTAGGTTGCTTACAGGGGGCACTGTTTTACAACTATGGCATCAACAATTGCCAGATGAGCCCTTAGAAGAAAATACTGGTAAATATTATTATCAATGTAATTAATATTAATATTATATTTACCTATACAATTAAGTAAACATATTTTACTAATTTATTTAATATTAAATTTTAATATATTTCAAAATTATTAAAACATATAGATAAGATTTAAAAATTAATTGAAATGTGTTATTTTTGAATTTATAAACTATTAACCCAAGTAAAAAAACAAAATTTCCATGTAAATAGTAATATCTTGATGTTATTTTGATATTAAAGACTGTATAATATTTACATAAATTATAATACCTATAGTAAATATTTCACAATCTTTGTCTTATATTAGGTATCTAATATTATTTATCATATTCTAGAATAATTATATATTATTACAAAATAATCCTTTTAAATAAATTATACATTATATGTACATTTGTTAAAATATGTTATATCATATAATTTAATTTGTTAATTATCCAATTTATATTTTTAATATTTTTACTTAAACTTATATTACTAATTTACTTGTTTGAGTTTATAAATTATTATTTTTGTTCTGTAGTAATTAATATATCAATAGTGATTGTATCAATTTTAAAATAAGATTGTGTTGCCATATTATACTTGAGCCCTCGTGGCTGTTTAACCCTAATAAATAAATACATATTTATGTTGATACAATATTAATGTTAGATTTTGTAAATAATTAAGATAAATTGATTATATACCTATAAGTTATAACATTTATTTTACTTTTCAACCTTGTTACAATATTTATGTTCTGTATAGGAATGACAAGTGATGGAGTAACATTTGAGATTGGTGAAGAAGCAATACCAATGTCAACAACAACATCCTGTAACTGTGAAGTTCGTGGTTGGGAATGTGTTTGGCAAAAAGAAACTGCAACTCCTGTAGTACACATTGCATTTTCACCTGATGGAACATTATTTGCTACTGCTGGAAAAGATGACAGACTAGTCAAAATTTGGTTTGAAAATAAACAATGTGAGTATTATAAAGGTTTTAATTATGGTTGTTGAGAATATTTAATCATGAAATTAAATGTACCCTCTATAATGTTGTTTTAATGTATCAATACAAGTGTTCCTATTAATATTTGTTTAAAGTATTAGGTTTACAACATTAACAAACATTTATTTTACTTAAAAATAAATTTGAAATTTTACTTGTTTCTAATATTTATTAATAATTAATTTAGTACTTTTTCCATCCAAAAGCGTTGATCAGAATTACTCGATGAGTGCTATTTCTAATTTTGGTGAACCAAATTATGGTTTTGTGTACATAGCTCATCCTCGAGCTGTAACACAACTATCATGGAGAAAAACTAGCAAATACATGCCAAAGTAATTTGTTTTACACTGCCTGTTTGTTATGTTTGTAATACAAATAAATATTATTTTTTAGGGGATCTGTTTCAAATATGCTAGTAACATCATGTCGAGATAACATATGTCGATTATGGTCAGAAACTGTTTTACCAGATGATGGTTTAGTAAATATGAGCCATTTTGATCCATTAGCTGCTCATAATCCACGATTTCGAACACATAGACATAAGCACAGACTTCTTCAACGACTCAAACATATGAAGTAATTAATTAAAATACTTTTACTTTTAAACAACCTTTAAAATGATTTAATTTTTTTTTCTTTTCATAGAGCTTGTTTTCATATACGAAGGCATGCTAAACATCAAGGAGATCTTGGAACTGGTATGGCTGGAAGTACAAGTTCTACAATACCAACATTACCATCTACATTCAGCGTTCACGATTTTCATAGCTACGGGTTTCATGGTACTGGTATTATTCCTGGACTTCATTTTCATTTAGCTGCAAGCATTAATGCTGAAACTGGTAATTTCAATAAAAATTGATCATAAAAAATTTCTTTATATAAACTATGTATTTATACTAAATTTGCCTTTTTTTCTGTAGACATTCCACTAGTGCCTAGTTTATCAAGCACTGACCCTGAAAGAGAACCAAATTTTGTTCTTCATTGGCTCAATAATAAAGAAATGCATTTTTCACTCCAGGCAGAAGCAATACTAAATGTATATTAATTTCTAAGTTATAATTAGAACTCAGAACTTGATGCACATAAAGATATTGAAATATGTGCATATATTTGCAATAAAAAAATATTTAATATGTAGTATAATTAATTTTTAAATATATTTTTAATATTTTAATTCAAATAAAGAAATAATTAATATAGTATGACTTAAAATATAAATTACTATATTACAGAGGTGCATTATTCTGAAAGCTTGTTATTTAAAAAAAAATGTAATAAATGTTTTTTTTTTTTTTATTTATAAAATTCTTAAATATTTAAAATCACTTAAATTTCATAAAATATTTAACATATATTCTTGGATTTAAATTGGATTATGTAACAAGTTTGTGTCAAATCACATTTCTAATATGTAAATTCTTAAAAAATTTGCAAATGCATAAAGTTTTGAGCACTAATAAACAAAATCAAATTACTATTATTATTTATTAACATATAAACTATTTTTGTAGGAACTAACCAAAAAAGTAGTTGAAAAAGATGATATGCTTATAAACGAACAATTTATAATATCAGAACATCACGATGTCGAGTATAGTGATTCTAGACGAAAACAAAATAAGCTTGGTAAAAGTACATCACAAGATGAAAGTGTTAGTGATGAACACAGTTGTCCATCAACTCATCCTACACTGAGGTAATTCATAATTCAAATTACATTTAATATCTATCGATATAATTATATAAATAATAACTCTTATTTATAAGTTATATTTATATCATTATTTTATTTTAGCAATACAACATCTGTAAATTCATTTACTACTGATACGAATCATATAACCACTGATTCTCTTGATAATAAAATTGAATGTCTACTTCGTGATTGGCACCATAGTCCTGATTTATTATTTGCTGTCCATCCTATTGATGGAAGTTATTTAATTTGGGTAGTTGATTGGTTGGATGAATACCATCCTGGTTCATTTAGACAAGCCCAAGTTTCTTTTTCAACTAGAATACCTAATGCATTCCCTCTTGGAGATGCTACTACAATGTCACATAATGTATGTTTATATCATACATCTGGATCAAGTTTACAGCTGGCATTTAGAGATGTAGTTAAAACTGCTGCTGCAGCACCAAGCAGATCACCCAGTGATGTTCATGGTTAGTTAATTATTTAAGTTTTTTGTATATTACGTCAAATAAACTTTTTTTTTAACCAGGTATAAATGGAGATTATGGCGATTCAAGTCTTCCTAGAGTATTGGAGGAAGATGGTGACTCTTTAGCTGGTGACATTGATTTACATCATCAGAACGAATCAGTTGAACCATCATCATTGACGGAAAATGGAAAACCTAATCGAGCCAATTCAACTATGGGTGAAGATTCCGGAACATTTAACGATATAATATCTGCTCCGCCATGTCCAACTCTGTCAATGGTCACTAAACATACTAATGGAACCCTAAATTTATGGCAATTAACCTTTGCTGATAAATCTAAGTTCTCTCAAGTCCTAAGTATTGGCCATGCATCTCGAGCTTCTGGTCATCGTTTCCGTGTAAACGATGTGACTTGTCATCCTGTACTACCATTATTATTAACTACTTCCCATCACAATCTGCCTGATCAAGAAACTCCAGCTTCTCCTTTATCACCTAATCCACCTCCTATTGCTCAACCGCCATCAGTAAGTATATCAACTTCAAATTAAATAACATTTACAATTTTATATAGCAAATTCTTTTTCAGGGATTTTGTAGTGAACTTATATTATGGAGAGTTGATGCAGTTGGACCACTTTCTAAATCTGGTGGTGTTTCTGAACTTGCTCGTATAAATTCACTTCAAATATCAGCATTTTCGAATGTTGCTTGGATTCCAACTTTACTACCAAGGTTCTTTTCAAACTTATTTTTTTTTTTTTATGATTTGTTAGATGAATTTAATCTAAAATATTTAATTGATTATTATTAGTACTACATTGGGCACATTATCAAATTCTCCAAGTGCTTGTTTTGTAGCATCGGATGGAGAATGTTTACGTGTTTATCAAGCTGTTATAGATGCTAGAACATTATTGGCTGAAGTATCCAGTTCAGAACACCGGAGTCGAATGGCTGCAGTAAAAGATACAGTTTTGATGTAGTTATTCTATAGTTATACATTTAATACTTTATTATAGGACTCAATGGTGAGTTTATCAACCGATGTTTCTTCTGAAAATGATTTGAAACACAATTCATTACACGATCGTATAAAAATTGTTTCTCAACAATCTACTGCTAGACCAGGATGTATTATTCAATTGGACGCTATATCTGATGCAACACATGTAAATTATTATTTATAATAATTATTTTTGTAATTATAAATAAGCCAAAATTAAATAATTAAAAATTATTTTCATTATAGGATTGGCAAAATACTCAATTTTTACATGTGTTTCAAGAACAGTTAATGACTGGAGAAAGAGCATCTGGTAGAGGCTTAGTAGATGCTATTTCAGGTCTAGATAGCGAAGAACCTGATGATGATTTTGAAGAACCATTTTATTTAGTAGTGCTTGAACGAACTGTTCAAGGTACAACTGTACATATGTGGCGTTTAATAATAGCCTCTCAACCTGAAAATAATCGTATGTTCAATTTCAATTTATGATTGTCAAATGTATAACATTTTTATTTCATAAATAGCTTTAAGTGAAAGTATGATGTATGTGCCTGATAGTCAACTGGTACAAGATGATGATGATATGGATAATTCAGGAAAATTAGGTGCCACAAATTTGGGTGGGGAAGAAACAACTCAACCAACATTGTCAGCTTTTGCCCCTCATGTTTCAATATCAACTATAAAGGTAAGTTATTATAATATATCATGCTGATAATTATTCTCGATTAATATAAAAATAAAAAAATGCAATTTAATAGTTCATTGACTTTTTTTGTTGAATGATTCATATAAAATTGTATGCTGTTTAATTTTTAAAAATGTTGAAATTTTACTTTAGATTTGTACACAAGAATTAAATTTACCTGATGGTGTTGATGTAATTCATGCATCTCCAGCTGGAGGACATTTAAGTTCAGCTTCTATTTACCCAGCTTGTTTTGCGCCATATGTATTTGTAACTGCATGTTCAGATAGCACACTACGGTTTTGGAAATGTAAAATTACAAAAACAGCCGATGAAGTTAGTTACCAATGGGTTGAATGGGAAATGATAAGAAAAGATCGCAAATCCATGATAGAAATATCAGGTAAAATTTTATCCGCTACTAAATACTTAGCATATTTTAATTAATATTTATTTTTAGGTCAACCATTAAACATAAGTGCAGCATATAGTGGCCGTATTGCTTGTGCCTATAAATATGGAAAGTCATTTACTCGACCATCAAAAAAAGACCCAGAATCAAGATATGTGAATCTATGTGTGGCTATTTATGAGTGTGAAAGTACTGGTGGTTCAGAATGGTTACTAGAGGACACAATACACATGAAAAATATTCACTTGCCCAAACTTCATATTGATCCTAGTGTTGATTTGACATATTTACACGATCAAACAATACTTTCATCTAAAAAGCATAAGTTACAGTCTACTGTTTTAAAAGCGTTATCATCAGAAGACTTAGATGGAACCACTGGAAGATGTAATGGTAGAAATGGAGAAAATGAAACTAATTTAGTCAAAAGTAGTCATGGTATGTTAATTGTGTAAATATCTCATGAATAGTAGTGTATTAATATTTTGCCAACTTTTCACTTTTCAGGTTTATTGGCTGTTCCTAGTTTTAGTACCCTTCAGTCATTAAGAAAATCTATTATTGAAAATGGAAATACTTGTCCGTTAACACAAAAACATATTGTCCAATTAGATTGGGTTTCCAAGGAAGATGGGTCTCATATACTAACTGTTGCTGTTGGTAGCAAGGTAAATTATTGTTTAATTATATGTAAATAAAATGTTTAAGTATGTTTCACATCAAATGTGACTCGATCATATCACGCCAGGAGGCTGTTAATTTTTTCAGAGTTACTCATAATAGCGTGTAAAAAAAGTGAGAAATTTAAAATTATTATATTTACAGAACTATTATTTACTATTATAAATGTACGAACCATTAATTTGAGTAGAAACTGTCATCCGGGGCACTCTAATAGAGTTGCATTTGATGTGAAACATACTATAGTTTTGTTTTTATGTTATAAAATCATTAATTTTGTTTTTATACTTTAAAATATTTATTTTTTGTACATAGATAATGTTATTTACACCAGTATCTAGTGATTTAGCTCAAGCTAATATGAAAGCAATGAAAGAGTCCCAATCAGTAAACCGTCCAATATTACGAAAAGCTTCATCACTAGTTTCTCCCAATTTTGTTGATGAAATAAGGTAAATTTAAATTATAAATATTAACTGATGTTAGGTAATTTATTTAACATAAAACACCCATTGTTTTAAAATCTAACAAAGTTTTTAATAAAATAAGAACATTTTTATTTTAATGACTATATACATTTTAAATTGTATATTCTAAATTTCTAAAGCAAAATATTATTCAGAAAATGTTGATACTATGTTAAAATCAAATTTTAAACAAGTAGCTAATTTGTAATTAGTAAAAAAGTTAAGGCGAAGGAAGTAGTGACAAACATTTTGCGGAGTACACCTGCGCCAATCCACTCCGCTTATCTAAACCTAAAATACTTAAAGTAGTTACAATTTGTAAGCTACTTATTCAATTATCAATTTTTTTATAGTTAAAGTACAAAGAAAAATGTTCTGCTTTAAAATAAGGAATGTGTATTTTCATTAAAAAAAAAAAAACAAAAATGTAACAATAACAAATATTGTTCTTAAATGTTTTATAACAATTAATGTTATGTAAAAAAAAAAAAAATGTTAATAACTTTTGAAAGTTACTATTCTTATATAAATGATTCACTCCAGTGTCAAATTCCAAAACATTTAATATTTGCTTATTAGAAGTTTACAATAATGCTGATTAATGTTGATATTGATAACTTAAATTTAATTTTATTAGATGGATGAAGCTTAGAAAAATTGATCTTACTACAGCAGATGGTTTGCCTCCACTTCCAATGCAAATTTCTTGGGTTCGTGATGGTATATTAGTTGTAGGCATGGACAGTGAAATGCATGTGTATTCACAATGGAAACCAAATACATGTTAGTAGATCAGATTATGTATCAATATCATAAATTATTGAAATAACAATTTAAAATATGACTTAATTATAAACCATATTTAGATATGATTCAAAAGAATGCTTTGTTGTGTTGCAAATTAATACATCAAGAATCTGATGAGCTCCAAGACACTAGAAATCTAAGAGATGAAGATCTTAGAACATTGGCACACGTAATTTGACATATTTAAACAACAAAACAATTTAAAAAAAAAAATATTGTATTTTGTATTATTATCATACATAGGAAACCTCCCAAAGAAGACTGGCTAATGTAAGTTCAATGCCTCATTTGTCTCGTGTCAGCTCAATCAATTTGAATATGTTAACTGCTGAAACAAAAAAAAAGAAATTGGGTATCCAGAATGGTGACTCTTCAAATAATATTCAAGATTCGTATATGCCAGATTATGGACTGTTTGAAGCAAGTCGTATTGCATGTCCAGTTCTTCCCCAATATCATCCTAAACAATTAATGGAACTATTAAATTCTGGAAAAATCAGATGGGTGAAAGCAATTCTTGCTCATCTTGTCAGGTAATCAATCATATAAATTATTATATATTAAACATTTTATTACAAAAATTAAATTGCATTTGTAGATGTATTTCAACAACATGTAGTGTAAGACAAGGTGCTGTTGTATGTTCATATTCAGAAGAAGATAATTTAACTCGCCAAAGAGGTTGGTCAAGATCAAGAACATTATCTGTGAGCTATGCTGGAGCTGGTGAGATACAACTATATAATAAAAATGTTTTAAAGTATTAATTTACTAATAAACATTATTATTATCACTATTAGCTACAAGTCCAATGGAACCTAGAGGATCCACTACAGCCATTCCAGAAGAACTAATGTTGGACTATGCAGAAATTACTTCTATTCCTCCCTTACCTTTATGGACACTTTTGGCCGCCGATAAAGAAAATGCTAGTACTGCTCTTAAGTTAGCTGAAGACGAAAAAGATTATAATGAATTATTTAATGGAAATATTTCAACATCAGAAGACAATCTAGATGACATATTGAATGATGAATCAGAACCAGAAAGCCCTCGTAGATGTGAGCGCCAATCTAATGCAACAGAAAAACAGCAATGTTTACTTTCTCATTTTGGGCCAAAACAAGGTCAACTTTTGTCTCGTCTGTTAACTCATACTCATTTGCCTGGTTTATCAAGCTTAGATCAAATGCATTTATTAGCTCTTGCCGATACTGTATCTACATGTAATACTGATTTTGCTGATAGATTTGTTGACAAAACTCAGTTTGCTAAAGACAGTTCGGCTCCTCATGAAGGTGAAGTGTGTTCAGGTTAGTTTGAGAGAAACAAATTTGAAAGTATAAAAATTAATTGTGAATATATTATGAACATTTTAGATTCATTGGATGATTGTGGTCTTAGATTTTTGTTGGCCATGAAGCATTACAATTATTTACTAAGATGTTTAGGTGTAGCTCAGCGTACACAATTTCAAAAAAGAGGTATGTGTTCAGCAGATATTGCATGGGCATTCCATTCTGAAAGTGAAGAAGAATTATTACAATTAACACCTTCTTATGTACGAGGTACTCCACGTTGGTCAGCATTAAAAGAATTAGGTGTTGGGTGGTGGCTTAGAAATCAAACATTATTAAGAACATGTATTGAAAAAGTAAGTTTTTGTTTCAAAATATAAATTTAAAACTAACTATTATTAATTAAATTCAAATTTTTCCCAGATTGCAAAAGCAGCATATCAGACAAATCAAGATCCTTTAGATGCTGCTATATTTTATCTAGCAATGAAAAAGAAGTCCTTAGTTTGGGGATTATTTAGGTCCAAAAGAGATGAGCGAATGACTCAATTCTTTTCCAATAATTTTGCTGAAGACCGTTGGCGAAAGGCAGCACTTAAAAATGCATTTGCATTACTTGGAAAACAACGATTTGAACACGCTGCTGCATTTTTCCTTTTAGCTGGTGCTCTTAGGGATGCAATTGAGGTATTTATTTCATATATTTTCTATAAGTAGATTTAATATTTTAATTATAAATAATATTAAAATCAAACTTGATTTTTAGGTGTGCCTAAATAAACTAGATGACTTACAATTAGCTATGGTGATTGCTCGATTATACGAGGGTGAAATTGATTCTACTCCACCCAGTCTTAAACGGCTTTTGTATGAGGTATATTTTTAATTAACTGAATTATGTTCATTCTTAATTTAACTTGCTTTTTGTAGGAAATACTTGGTTGTGACCAAAATGGTGAAAATCAAAAATTATCTATGGCTAATCCAGACCCATTCTTACGTTCTATGGCTCTTTGGATACTTAAAGATTCGACTGGAAGTCTTAATACTTTAGTCCAAATGAATGTAGGTACAATGCATCCACAATACAATGATGAGGAAAAACAAGAAACTTCAGCTGGTATGTTTAAAATACATTAAATATTTTAATCATATATATAGTATTCATTTATTTTTTTTATTATTATTATTTGTAGCAAATCCAAATGTGTTCAATTTCTACGTTTATCTTCGTACACATCCATTATTGATAAGACACTATTTGGCATCCACTTATCAAGATAAAAAAAATCATACTGTAGTATTAGCTGGTTTTAGCTATGGTTCTGATGCCAGGTGTAGGGAAACTTCGGATCGACAAGTAACTAAATAATTGTATTTGAATTTGAAATCAGATGTTCTTATGTGCCATATTTTTTAGTTAATGTTAGAAGATTCCATTTCACCATTAGAAAGACAACTATATTTCAAAACTGCACATGCTCATTTTAAAGCAGGATGTCCTGCACTTGCTCTTGAAGTTTTATCAAAATTACCTAGTAAAATAATGGATCCTTCTACAGAACAATCTAATAGTAAGTACATTTATGCTAAATTAATATTATTAAGTCATTTAATCTATTTAAAAAAAATAAAATACATTTTCTATATTAAATCCAATATATGTTATATTCAATTTTAAGTTAAAATATTTTCGTCATTTAAAATAATTTGAGAATTTAAGTATTTTTTGAAAAGTATATAGTATACCATAATGTTTTATTTATGTGTAGTTAATTGATGAATATTATCATTCATTTAAAATCTACCAATTAACCAAAATATAACGTAGGAAAGGCAGGCACATATTGGCCCACTGGGACATCAGGGGAAAACTGGTAGGCCCTCTTAAAATTATAAGACCTTTATAAAATAAGTACCTTTTTCAGTTAAAATCAATAATTATATTTTTATTAACAGTTATAATTATTAATAACTTGCTATTTTTAACTTTTAAATTATTATAACGTTATTTTTATAAAATAATTTATTGATCATAAAATATACTATAGACGCTCATTGACTGGTAAATACTTGATAGTAAAATAGTAAGTACAGTATTTGACGTTTGCTCGAATTTTATTTTTATTTAATCAAGGAAGACAATATTATATACTTGATCATATATTTTCTTAATTTCTTTTAAGATTAGATATCTGTAGTATGTGTAAAATAAACTATGGCTAGAAGTTATGCAATATTATTATTTTATTATTTATTCTACTCTACCAGAATTATATAAGTTAAATTAAATTGTAGATTGGGTTTATTATTTTTTTGAACACAAAATTAAAAGTGTTTTTGATTTACAGAAAAATGATTTTTTTATAGTTTTATTGTAGTATAATAGGTAGATAATTTTACTTATTCTATAGGAATATATGGAACCCTTTACTGTTACCAAATGAACCCTAATTATATCTAGTTTCCCGGTAAAGAATATATACCCAGTAAATGTCTGTTAGGAGGTATTTTACTTAACTTTTTTTGAGGTTGCCTATAATATTTAAAAATCACCAAAAATAGATTTATAAATTATCTTACAAGGCTACTAAAACTAAATTTTTAGAATTTTTATTTTATTTAATTATCTAAAATGTTCTTTAAACAATACTTTAAGTAAAGAATCTAATTTTTGGATTGCTAAAATTTTTGCTGTTATTAATAATTCTATTTGTAAATTATAGATTGTATAAATGTTAAATTATTAAAAATATTTAATATCATTATTTTATCTATATTTTTTATTAGGATTTTTAGAAAATATAATTTTATAACATTCATAAAACGTATAAGATTGATAAAATAATTGTTTGGAAAAATGTGTAAAGTTATGCTTTTATGTACATTTTCTATACATATTTACCATAAAATGCTAAATTAGTATTTACCAAACTACATATTGATAAATAAGTACCAGATTTAGTTAGAATACCTACTATAAATATAAAGTTTTTTAAAAGTGATTGTGTAGAATAATGTTTTAAGAGAATTCAAGTTATTCAAAACAAATTTATAATTATTGTATGTGTTGTTTTATGCATATTAGTATTATTTCTACCTAGTTTTATTAGCCTTTCATACTATTTTCAAATATTTATTATACTTATACACACAGTTACAATAAACATGTTATATATTTTTTTGGATATTTTTTACAGAAGTTTAAAATAAAGATTTGTTATTTAAGTAAAAATAAAAAATAATATGGATAAATAATACTTAACCTCCTTAATTTATAAATTTGAGACCCCTTTTATTACAACAACATAAAAATTTATTACAATACATAATATACAAAACAGCTAAATATTCATTAAAATTAAAACACATCTTGATCAATAAGTAACAATATTTTTTATGGTGTCTATGAATTTAAATTGTTTAGATAAAATAATTAAGTTAGAAAAATATATAATATATTTAAAATAAGTTTAATCAATGCTTAAATTTTTAAAAGAATTTATATTATCCTTGTCATCTTCACCAACTGTTGTATCTACTTCATCTTTAACACAGCCATTTCTAAATTTTTCTTCATCCAAAAAGTAATCGCGATTATCCAATAATTTTTTTTTTAAGATTTCTAAAAACATAGAACAATATTTGTCAATAAATATTTACTATAAAATGTACTAAAACTTGAAAAACCTGAATTTACCATTGGTTTCCTTCATAATCGGCGCAAGGCCACCATAGTCCTTAGGCACGATTTTTTGTGGCAATGTTTTTATAAATTCACCCGTTTTCGAAACTGATTTTATAATAATCTGTAATAAAAATATTTTTTTTTTTTTACTTAACAGTTATAAAATTGTTTGTATCTACTTAAGTATATATATTTTACTTTATTTATTAATGAAGCGCTCATGAACGGTTTCAACATTGAGTATACTCTTTCAGTTCCCGAGGTAACGTTGAGAATATAAATTTTATCGATCACAAAAGGCGTACCTTCCTAAAAGTACAAATTGTAAAGTATAGATAAAAGTGTTCTTTAAAAAAACAATATGATTTTACCTGCACATATAACATTAAATTTCTTGCGTTTGTTAGGGAGTAGCGTAATGCGTGACTTAAGCTGAAATGATTAGAATCCAGTACCATTCTGTACCCCGACTTTGTACCATATTCGACTTGATCGAGTTCGATTGCCATAAAAGTTAGTTTTGACGCCACGGTTGGATAATATTGTGAAGCATCCACGATTTTCAGTTGCGACCATATATAACCGTATTGATTTTCTTCGTCAGGAATTATATTTATGTTACTAAATAATAAACGAACTTTATTCGTATAAATTATAAAATTTATAACAATTCTCGTAAGTCGATTTATGCTTACTTACACAACATCTAATTGTTTTTGATTGAAAGGATGTGCAGGATCTCTTGCCGTAAAGAACGGCGTGCACTTCTTAGCCCTTAAATTATAGCACTGGGTTATTACCTTTTTTGCATACTCTTTATCGTAGTTACACGCGTGCAAAAACATAATAATCTGAATATCTGTAAAAAAATAATAAGATGTTAATTTTTTAATATATGTAGTTATTGAAAATATTTAGCAATCTAAAAATGCTAATATTTAATATTTCTGTTTTAATGAATTAAAAGTAAATAAGGTACTATTTATAGTATTGGTAAAGTATAGCAGATTAAGTGCAATATTTACTAACGTATTTATGTTTTCTGGACTATAAATATAACAAATATTCACAGAAAAACAAGTTAAGAATAAGAATACAATATTTTTTTATTTTAATTTCTCGAATTTTTAGCCAATACTTAAACAGAAATTTGTGATTAAATCGAAATTACACATAATTATAAGTAGGTACGTGTCATAAATAATGTTTACAAAAAATAAGTGATGATTGTTTAAAATGTCCTTTAAAATATTTTAGTAGTTACATTATGGTAAATTGTACGTGTTAAAATGTTACTATATAAATTTTGGCATAACATGTGATACTAAAAAATGTGTTTTACATAAAAAAATATTCATGAGTGCATACTATAAAATATTAATTACATAATTGTTTACAAATGTATTAATAACACATTTTATTATTTAAACGATGTTTGGTTTTTTTTACTCGTATAAAGTTTATTATTAAAAAAATCGTTATTGACCTTAACCTAGTAGTTCAAAACTCATTTTTTATAGATTTCTTCCATGAATTTTTGATGATTTATTACGACTTTTCTTAACGAAACTTATTTAAAATATAAGTTATGATGAATTAAAATAATACGTTGAAGGGGGATATATTTGTATAATATACTTAATTAGATTAAGATTTCAAACACTCACCAACTAATTTTCCATATAGATTTATATTTTCATCACTCCACTTTAGAAGCTCTTCTACATCTGCAGCAGATAATTTTGGATTTTTTTCATACTCTTGCTGAGCACTAACTTTAAAATATTTCTCCAAAGTTTCCATTGTTGTTCAAAAAAAATTTAATTCCGTGAATTTTTTTACTAAAAATTATAAGTATACAACGCACAAGTTAAACTATATTAAATTATTTGATTAATATTACATATTATATGCACATCATATATTAGAGAGTGGCTGTTCACCGTTCGACCTCGTTTATGTGACTACCTCTGGAAGTCAACTCTACGTGTCTTCTATACTACATTGTCCTTGAATAAAACTGGTCTTGCGTACCTCTGACGTATTAGATTTGTTTTTAAATTTTAAAAAATTAACAAATTGATAATATACCGAGGTTTTGAATAATTCATACGCTTCGTAAAAAAAAATTACCCTTAAAAACTCATCAGTTTTAATGATCTGTATTTTATTTTTGCTTGCTTATAATATATGAGTTTCTTGAATTTCTATAATTTTTTTGATTAAATTAATTTAATTATATCTTCAAAATGAATAGATGGTCCTACATAATATTACAAAAAATTTACATTTTATACTCCCCTTTAATTTGAATTATAATAATCCCTTATAAATTATAGTTGCTGGGCAGGAATTCGCTATAAATATTATATGCATAGTAATAAATACAAGAAAACATACCTTTTATATTTTCACGACGTTCTATTGAATGATGAAGTGTTAAGTGTGATCGAATCGAACATATTTTGTTTGATTATAAATAATATAATTACAATAATATGAGAAATTATAACATAAAATTAGATTTGAAGAAACGTACAGTAATTTATTAATTGCAACAAATCACTGTATAGTTAATAGTTATCATGTATAACCTTGTTGATGATTCAGTTATAATTACTGAATTTTAATAACGACTAGTTTCATTTGGAAGGAAAACTACTACTATTCTGTATTATTCAAATAAAACTCGTATTATTAAAAGTTATTTTCGAAATATTGTATTAACGTACTATTTGTATTCTCTCCCTGGCCCACGCACAACACAAAAATATTATTAATGTTAGATGTTATTTGAAAATGAATCGTCCTATCATTAAACGTTTTGTACATTATCTGTGATGTATACGTTGACTTTTTTACGATATTTAAATTTGTCTGGATTTATATTAATACATTTTTAAATTTAACTTTTACATACTCATAATTCAAATTATATATCATCATAAAAGCCAAAGTACGAACACAGATAATATTCTTAACTTTAAGTTTGATTCTAGGTCAATTATATGTAATATTTATTATTTAAATTCTTGAGTATTGGTTCTATTGAACTCTAATTTTCTATGTTGCTTATTGGTCAGAGAAAGAAAGCAAATAATGCATTGACATAATCTTAACGGCGAAGTGTGTTGTAAGATTAATTTTAAAATCAAAATTAACAAAAAACGAACTATATACTGAGCACACCATTCATGGCCTTCCTCGGGAAGTACCTAAGATCATAAATAATATTGTGCTTTACCCTAAACCATCATCAATATATTATTAGGTAGGTTAGGTTATTCACTCGTTGCTGATGAATTGCTTTATATTTAGCTATTATTTTTATTATTTATATTAATCTATAGTAATATACTCGTATATTAATATTCCCCACGTACATATGCATATTCGTAAATATTTTAATTCACAAACATTATTTAATACATACAAGCTAATATATTAATGATTTATAATCTATGTTAAAATGTTTAATTAAACCTATAAATTTGGGGTGGGGCGTGAGTGCTTGACCCAGATGTCTCTTCTCCTTTATATGCCACTAAGAATGTTTGTACCGCTGACACTTTCAAACATATAATATTGTATTAAAATAAAAAATGAATTAAAATCAAACTTTGAGTGATTTTGTGCAAAATCGCTTGCAAACATATAATACGGACCTATAACAATATTTTATAATACTAGGTATTGATTTTTTAAATTCTTATATTTTTTTTATATTTTTATAGTTAATAAATTATATGGAGATATACTCGTTCAAATAAAATAAAATAATGGTATATGAATTTTCATTAAAAACTTGCACCTACTTTCTCTTATCGCCTATTATTATATATAATATTATTACATCTTTTAATTATTAAACTTTCCATCATTAATTATTAGTTACTGTAACAAAAACAAAAATGATTCATTATCATTAAAATAAATTGAACGAATATTTAGTTTTATTAGTATTGTATTTATAACGACGTAAAAAAGTATTTTAAGTATAATTAGTATAAACGATCATTGTAATATAATATTTAGGTATTTTATTTTATAATTTAAAAAAAGTTATCAATAAAATGATGTTCAGTAATAGCATTGGTTTTAAATTCCGTGCATTTATTGATGCTAATTATAATTAACGATAAAAGTGATAACAATAATTTGACGTTGTGGCAATTCTGGTATTGGCTATTGTTCTGAAAAATAAATACTGAATACAAATCAAATATACAATCAAAATCACTTATTATAGTTGATATATCTCAAAGTAATAAACCTATACTTAAAGTATTGTTATAAATATATTCTTTGGGATATTATGATAAATTGTATAACTAATTTATCATATTTCATAGGACTATATTATTTTGAAATTGGCCTAATCTAACCTAATCTGACTCTATAATCCCAATAATTAAAGCTATAATACTATAATATTAACTATAGTATACTATAGTATAGCTAATAGTTTTATAAGTAAAATTCTATCTTCGAAATTAATTTATTGTAGTTAGTGATTATAGGTATTATGAAATTAAAATATCATAATTAAGTATTCTGATAATTATAAAAAAAAAAATATCTGATTTGTCAGAATCAACAATTTTTTTTTATTTTTTTTTTTTCGTAATTGTTTGGTTTTTACTTTTTTATAATATTTAATAGATAATGTTCTTAAAAATTAAAATATTAAAAAAAAGTTCTGAAAAAACAAATAATATTATTTTTTAATAATTTAGTTATTATTTAAGTTGAACTATTAAAGTGTAGATTATAAATGTCTTCAATTTGATAAATACTATATAAATATACGGAGGTTTTAACGTGTGTAAGACTGAAAAAAAACTTCAAGTGAAAAATTTCAAGTCTTAATAATCATTAATTTTTTTAAATATTAAATTTCATCAAAATTTAAACTTCTGATGTCTTAAAAGAATTTGCCAAAGCATTTTCTGTAATATTTTTAAAATACTATAAAAATCACTCATAGGAAGTAATTAGAACTTTGTAAAAATGTTCAAGCTTAAGCTATACATTTTTTTTTGTAAATTTTTAACATCAAAATAATTTTTGAATTTTTAAGAATTTGTCAATATTTCATTTTCAAACGCTTATCATAAAAACCGCCGTGTATATACCTATTACCTACGTAATTTTAAATTGCTAAAAATTACTTAAATCTTATGAAGAATTATTGTGTGTACATATTGCGTTTTCAAGTTTTTAGACATAAAAAAAAAAAAAAAAAAATTATTTAACATTATTTTTTGTTTTGTTTTTAATAATATACCCTAACCTAACGGATATTTTTTCATCGAAATATAAGATCGGTACAATTTTACTCTTTTTATCCCATGAGTAATGAAAAAAAATATATATGATTGTTAAACTAAACCAATAATATACAATTCAAATCGCTCTGCTCAGCTCCTTAAATAAATAAATTTAGTATGTAATTTAATAATTAATTTAATTACTTTAGTATGCTACGATTATACTATAGGCAAATTGATTCGTAATCACAAAAGTTTTTAATGACTTATAACTAATTGTGGTAATTATATTTATTCTATTATCGGTATACATTCCTATATTCATATTATTATGTGTATGAATACGAGAAAATGTCTTAAAATAATATTATAATACTTTTAAAATAGGACATACCCATTAAGTCAATAGTACCTATAATATGTTGAATTCAGAATTAAAAACCATTTTTACGATATATCTTCTAAGTATATAGACATAAAGTTGGTCTGAATGGTTTTTATATTGTTCAGTTATAGAGTAGTAGTTGTGGTGGAATTTTTTTTGTTCTGGAGACATCATTACTTACATCAATAGTCTGTAGGAGCTGTACAAACATAATTTATAGGCACATTTCGGTGATCCAAGTACATGTAATCACTAATCATAAACATATAATACATTTTTTCTAAACTAACGGGTTGAACGGAATATGTCAATCACTGCGACATTACATACTTCGATTGATTGCCATTACAACTTCTCAAATATAATTTAAGGGCGAATACAGTGTACCTTATTATCTTATAATATGTTGGTTAATAATATTTATCGCTGTAATGTATGGAGAGGTTTGTGTGACCTGAAACCCCTACAGTATATTTCATTTTTCCATCGAAAATAACTAGTGATCCCCCTCCGTGCCATTAGAATCAAACGCTTGACCTAATGACCCATAGTATCGAATCATTAATTTTGACAACAATGTATATTTTATGAGTTATCATTTAACATATTTGTTTTCGATCAATACTACAGTAGTTTTCAAATTTTTTTCCACGTATCCTCCTTAGTTAATTGACTAAAATAGCAGAATAAAGTAATATTTTAATTTCAATCAACCATTGCCAAAACTATATGGTTGTAATACACAAAAGTAGAACTTCCATAATTTTAAAATTGGGTTTGATTTTGAATTTTAGAATTATACCACTAAAAACTAAATTCTATTTTATTTGCTCTATCGAATTTAATATATTATACTGAAATTGTGATAAATTATTTTAAGACTGACATCATACTAGTTCTAAAGCCATATAATAATTGTTTTGTTTTAAATGTATAACTATCATGTACAACTGAGTATATTGAAGCACCTATATTAAAAGAAAAATGTGTTAAATGTATTTTGGCTTGTAATCATTATTATATAACTAAAAAATTCTGTAAAAATTGTTGTAGGTTAGATTTTGTTATAACTATGATTCACAGTACTAGGTTATAAAAAACGGCCATGATCATTTTTCGGCCACATATTATCTACTTGATCAGCACACGAATTGCGACCGTACTACTACCTATTTATATTTTTATAAATATATGTGTAGTATATAGATAAATTGATTATATACTTACGTATATTCTAGTTTAATTACAATATGATAAATTTAAACCACATTATACTTTAGTTAGTTGTGCTTTTAGCGTAAACTTTGGTTTATTTGAAAACTTATTCACGCAGCATAAGCAAAAGACTTTCCAACATTTCCAACAATGACAAACTATGATTTAACCTTAATTCTTAATAATATACATCAATACATCATACCAGGTCATCAACAACTCCAAACCTGCCAGACAATTTACTCAATTTACATAATGTTTTATTGAAAGAAAGAATATAATCCCACCAAGTTAAACATTTATTATTATAATTAATGCGACATAAAAAATAATCTGTAAAAAAAAAAATTTAAGGACAAGGACTTCCTGTGCAGCGATTATTTATCCTCCCGCCCCTCAAAAAAAAGGTGTATTTTTCCGGTAGTAAAATTCAATCAATAACTAACTTTTTATAATAATCGTTTTTCTAATTATTATGGAACTGCATACAAACTGATTCTCAATAAAACCTTTTAGGACGAATTGAGACCCGTCAACATTTAAAAAAACACTATCCTTCCTATTTTTACAGACTTAAGATATTTATTTAAAAAAATATATTTTTTATCATATAAAAATTTATGGCTATAATATAATATAAATAATTAAAATGTTACTTATATAGTTATATGTATAATTAAATGAATATAAGTGATGATAAAATTACATTTTTTATATTTGTAAAAATTTGTTTGATAAATTCTATAAAATGATATCGACGACGTCGCGTAGTCGTCTCCATATACGTAAATTATGGTTGGTTTTATATTTTACACAAAATAATTCTCGGACTTAATTAGTATATTATTTATTCCCCGTTCAGGTATTGTGACTCAATTAGTATACAGCATATCATAGCTATTATCCTTGCCATTAAAATCGATAGTTATTATTAAATATTAATATACATTTATGTATTTTTAATTTTATACTAGGTTTCTTAATATGGCTACATACGAATTTAGTCCTAATTAAATCTTTTAGAATGCATTGAAGGCCGGGTTGTTTTAAGGTATATTAATTGAATTAATATAGGTGATGATAAAATTACATTTTTTATATCGGTAAAAATTTATGTACATGGGCGTAGTTTGTTATATTTATCTGTGAGTGCTACATAGGAATACAAAAATATATGCCAAAAATTACTAATGTTTAAGGTTTAACTTGAATTAATTGAAGGAGAACAGTTTCTAGAAAAACAATTTGTATTTAACTCCTTCTTAACCGGACTGTTTTTTTTACAATACATAAAAGATAAAACAATTAAAATTAAATTACTTAACTTAGATATTTGTGTTTTTCTGCAAAATTATTGAGTACATTTCAGATTCTATTGCATGTGAAAAATCTCTTTCAATTTGAAGTATTGATTTACTCTTAGAGTAACCTAACCAACTTTCCATGCACTTCAAATGCATTTCAGATTGTGAGTGATGAGTTAATCTAGAATCATTGCCACCAAATTGCTAACGAATGTTAAGTTGAAAATATTATTTAAATAATAATTTAAATTACTACTTGCAGCACTCGACGAACACACAGGATAAATCCAAAAAAAATAATACGACGTTGATTTACATGTTTATGATAAAAATAAATAAGTTAAATTATAGTTAAAACTATAATTTCTGATAAAATGTTTTAAATGAAAGTAAATAATGTGAGGAAGCTACAAGTTTCTGTGAGGGCTGTAGCCTCCATACCCCGGTGCATACTACGCCCATTTTCCATGTTTATATGATGATCACTGTATAAAATGATTTCAACGATGTCACGTAGTCGTTTCTATTTACGTAAATTATGGTTGGTTTTATATTTTACTTAAAATAATCCTCGGACTCAATTAGTATATTTATAATTTTCCAACCGCGGACTCAATTAGTATACAACGCTTAATATTTAGGTATTCTTTAAAAAAAAAAAATACTGACTAATTTTTAACATAAAATAATATTAAGTTTTGTATTTAATATCATTTAAAGTACGTGGGTTGAGAAAAAATTAACTATGCTTATGAAAATCAATGAAATATGCACTTTTCCCTTAAAATTGACATATTATGCATTTTAAATTTTCGATTTTTAAACAGCATAATACCATCTTACATTTCGGATTTCTTGCTTGGTCTACTATAAATCGAGAGCATATAAAACAATATGCTACTTCTACTACTTCCGAACCTTAATAATGACCATGACATAATCAATAATTTTTATTAGTTAAGTAGTTAGTACATATATCATATTTACTCACACTTTCTAATTTCTATCAATCAATCAAAATATAAAATTCCTATGCTCATAGGAATTGTTGATCATTATACGGAAATACAATACAATTTGAATATGAAAATAAAATTAAAAATGTTAAAATAATACCTATACAAATATTACTAAATCACACTATTCAAAATACTAAAAAAATAATTTGTAATTATATGTCTCTGTTATTTATTGTCAATTTATTTACATTTTATCAAGGTTTGGTCAGCACACCTACCCGTAGTCGTGACATTCGCATAGATACTGGTATCTTAATGCATTATGACGTAGAGCAAAAACCTGCTGAAGCCGTCAATCTTGATGTTGTTGTAAATCATACTGTGAGTGCTGAGCAAATAGATTGGTCTACACCGGTAGTAAAACCTAAAGACGAGCTTGTACTGGACTGGAGCGATAATGAAGAAGATGACGACGACGACGATGAAATAACAGTGGAGGAACCAAAGAAAATTGTCAAACAAGAATCCATGGAAAGTGAAAAATCAAAATCTGATTCAAAAGCATGCAATCTCGATGTAATGGCACAGCAGTTAAAATTTGTTGCTTGCCTAAAAATACTTATGGAAGAACTATCCACTTTGGCTACTGGATATGAAGTAGATGGTGGAGAGCTACGGTATCATCTTTACTTGTGGCTCGAGAGAGAAGTTGACGCTTTAAGACACTTATGCAATTATAGTTCCAAAGATTCAATGATTATTCAATGTAAGTATACAATATGCAATTGATCATGATTTTCTCACGTTTATAAATTAATTTAATTAACTCTAAAATATATTTTATATAGATGAGGGAGGCCTTGAAACATCAATCTTGGATAATCGGGAGTTTACGTCAACACCTACACTAAAGAATTCTGTTGACAAACCAACCTTGCATGATATTTTACTTGCTGAGAAAATTGATTTTGAAGCAAAGGTTCAAAGAGCAGCTAGAAGAAAAAAATGGCTCAAAGGTACTATTAATCAGTTAAGTAATTTATTGAAAATTTGATATTGATACATTGTTCACGTTTTAACACAGAAAATGAAACCCTTTTGAGAACATTACTAAGCTATTGTAGTTTGCACGGAGCTGGAGGTGGTGGTTTGGCATCAGTTCGGATGGAACTAGTTCTTTTATTACAAGAATTACAACAAGAAAAAACTCAACAACAGTTACTCTCTCCTCTGCCATTCCCCACTACTTTGCCATTATTGTCAGCAAGTGTTGCATGTAACAAGACTGTGATAGCTGATCCGGTTCGATACCTACAGGTAAATTACTTAATATAGTTATTAGTAGTTTAAAAAAAAAAATATATGATTTTTTAATATTTGACTATACTACCACTTATTGTTATTTGTTATATAGGCTCAAGCACACGATATGTTACAAACGGTCATTGATATTCGATGCCCTCCTTTACTGACTCGAATGGATCTTAGTTATTTGTTTGTTCTGAGAGATCTATCAGTGGCTTTGTCAGCTTGCTTTTATCAATCCCTCTGTGATAGTGATACAATTGCTGAAAGTTATCAATCAGGCGCTGACAATCCAACGTATTGTAGCCATCTTATTGCAGCTAAAAATAGAAAACGTCGTTATAGTATAGATGAGCCTATCAAAGTGACCACTCCGCCTTCAAAATGGCCTGGGGTTTCAAGCCTACGGGCATTATTAGCACATGATAAAGATGAAGACGCGCCAAAGCTAAACACTTTGTTGTGTGAAGCTTTTGTCGCTACTTATATGGGTTTATTAGTGTATGCATTTGCCACATGTGATTGTCACATATTATACCGATTAGTAGGACAGACATTTTCTGAAAATACATGGAGCACGCTTTTTGGAGGTGGTGTTAAAAAACTTTTAAAAGTTGCACCTACAGCTCCCAAAAGTAGAGTAAGTAAAATTTATAATTTTTTCAGTTAATTTATTTAACTAATTCTAAATTATTTATAATATTATAAAAATGTTATAGCCTAATAGCTTAGAACGAGAAAATAGTGCAAGCAGTGATATTGGTGTATGGACCGCAGTTACAAGCTTAACTAAACAAAAAGTACGATTAAATATGAAACTTCTTGGTCAATTTGTTGGTTCTCCTGGTACGCCTACTATCAAAGAAGATAAACCAACTTACAGAGAACATTTTGTACCTCCTGAAATGTCTATGATATCATATTTTTTGAACAAAGTAAGAAAATATATAGTATTTTTCCCATAAAGATTTTATTTAAAATGTATGTATATATTAAAATTCATATTTATTTATTTTAGCCTAATTTGGCAACCGAAGTACAAGATGTGGATTATGATTCGGCAGACAGTGCTGTTTCTGATTTGTCAGAAGATGAAGATGAAGAATGTGACATTTTTGACAATACACAAGACAACAAGAGTAAAACTGGTAAAACTGAAAACACTGAACACTCAAATCCATACAGTTATGCTTGGATGGTAATGCGATTAGCCATAATGCAGTTAGTCCAGGAGCAACTGCATGCATTCCTCACAGTTGCAGCCATTGATCTCCAAGGTAAATAAAAATATTGAAAATTTCTAATTGCATTCAATTTTTTTTTATGATTATTACTTTATATTATTGATTTAACTACTAATTATGACCAATTATATAAAATGTAAAAACTATACAAGAATTAAAATTTAAAATTATTAACAAAACAAAATATTATTGAAAATTCTAGTATCTTTCTTCCATAAATACTATATGCTGTTAATTTATACAAATAAAATCAATACTTAAATAGTTAAATACACAATTGTATGTTCAGAATTGCCAGTGAGTAGTCCATTGATACACGGCACTCTCAGAGCAGTAAGCCAATGGCAAGAGATACTAAAGGAAGAATTAGAATCCAAAGGACCTCCACCTGTTGATTACATACCTGGTTGTTTTGTAGAACAAGCTACCACAGGCCCACCAATTAATAAATATAGAACGCTTTTGGATAAATCAAATACTCCATTCCAGTAAGTACATTGTATAAATTTATATATTGTATTTTTAATTACATTTTTGTTTAGTCCTCGTCATGGGTCAGCAGCTCCAGCTAGACGATTATGGAACTTTTTAGTTCGCCAAGAATTTGTTCAAGATCTTTTCATTCGAAGTATATTCAGTCGTCAACCACGTGCAGCTGGAAGTTCTACTCTACCAACTATGAATCAAGAAGTTAAATCGTGTTCTGGAAGTGAAACACCCAATCCACATTTGCCCGATCCAGTGAGAATTATCCATAAAGAACAAGATTCCATATCAGCTTTTTGCCTTAATTTGGTGAGTATTTATTTTAAATTCAAGTATAACTTAAATTAAATTTTGTAATCCATTTTTTACTGCAGGCAAACAGTAGTCTCCTTGCACTGGCGACTCCTCGAGAAATACAGGAGATGGATATATCATTATTACTTGAATCACCTTCTTGGCTAGAAGATGAATGTGAATTTGACCTTGTTAATCTCTCTAGGTTAGTAATACATTTTTAAATATATTATATTTGAGAACAAACTGATCCAAAATGTCAAATTTAGTTGCACAAAATATTCATTTATTTTTTCTTTATTTTCCATGATTTAAATCAACAGAGATCATGAACATCAACCATCTAGTTTCCTGGTAATTCAAACGTCTATTGATCGTCCTCTTCAAACATCTCCTGGTACTATTATTGTTAATCCACTACCCACAAGTCCTAGTGTAACTGGATTAGCAGGCCAGACTGGACGAGGAGCGTCTGTGGTAAGTGATCATTGTACTTTAGCTCTCAACATTCTATTTTTAACCAAATGGAAGATTACATTGATTATTGGGGCTAAAGAGTAAAATTAAATTGTATAGTAATTGTGAATTCAAAAGCGTTATGTGCAGTATGTGAATGTTTTGTTTTCTATGTAATAAGGTACAACAAAAGAGCATACAAAGTTACAGCGACGGAGGGACGAGAGCAATAAAAAGCTCAAAAAATATTATGTCGGTAAGAGGCTATTAATTGTTGCGAGCGTGGGCTTACATTACCATCTGCCGTGTTTTCTTCTGTGTACAATATATTTGATCTATTATCTATAATAATCAATTTTAAATTTTCTCAACAAATATCTTCAGGTGCCAGAATTAAAAGCTTTATATACTTTAAGCTACCCAATTCTTAAGAGCTATCAAAATTTTGAACAAACGCTTACAAACTTAAAAACACTTACCTCTCACATTTACATTTTGTTTCCAGCTATTTATTCTAATCAATTTAATAAATCTATAATCATAGACTTCACTGATCTTACTCATACATAATAATAATAAAAAAAAACTTATGTATTTTACTTTAAAAAAAATGTATACTTGCCTAAACATTGTATATAATGAAATATTAATAATAATTAATGTTATTAAATTGTGTAGAGGTACGCCTGTTTTGTTTTTTGTTTGTTATTTGTTTTTGATTTTATTTTATTTTTCCCAAAGGCTTATCTCTAAAACACAGTTAAAATTATAATATTACTTGAATTGCATAAATGCTTTAACAATACATCATTTGTTTTTAAAATATTGTCATTATTATTGTGTGTCACATTGCTATCAGATGAAGGGACTGAATTTCCCCGGTTGTCACGACCCACGTTTCTGTCAGTTTGTCTGTGACCGCAGTCGACTCCTGCTCAGACCGGTGCGTTGAATTTGATGAAATACATTTTTTTTTAAATCAATTTTAAAACTGCGTGTTTCTCCATTGTTATGATTTTATATGTGCGCATTTTAGAGCTTCGACATGATTTGAGCAACCGTATTTATAAAGTTGCTCTTGTTTGGATTTTTTATTTGTATTTTTTTCTGTTTTTTTTTTTTTATGTAGAATAGACAAGATTTTTTTGTGTGTCGCTTGATGATGCTTGAAATGTTACAATCAACAAAGTATAATAATCCTAGAAGTGTTAGCTAATATAATATCTGTTTGTCATACTTCAAATAATTAAAAAAATACCTCATCAACGTTGTACATACACATTGTAAAAAAAATATCATTAACCGTAATACTTAACATGTACATATATTTTATTCATTTATATTTTTGCCTATTTATCTAATACTACAATTTGATTTTTGGTGGTTTTTTTTCTCACTTTTTCACTCTTTTTGTTTAGGTTATGAAACACCGCGTGGACAACATTCGGAGGATATGTCCACATCCTTTGTTACCTGTGTGTTAGTAAATCATTACACAGTTTATTCGTGCTACATTTTCGATTAACCGTGTGATAGAAAAATAAATAATTTAAAACAAATGTATTCCGATTAGATTTGACGGGTTCGCAAGACGGTTCGGTGCATATTTGGGAATGGGGTCATCCTCAAACAGTGGCCGAACCTAGAGCAGCCGGTACGTTTGCAAAAGTCACGAGGGTGCGGTTTTCGCAACACGGCAACAAGTTCGGCGTAGCCGACGGCGACGGAAATTTATCACTGTTTAACGTCGGTCTCACGTCATCCAACTACAGACCATTTTATGTAAGTGTAATACAATATTGTCAGTTAAATTTTTTTTAAATTCATGATGTGTTGTGACTGTTACATCATTGGATTGAATTCCGGACAAAAAGTCGGATAAATGTTCCGAACAACTCATATATTTTTACTACAGTAAAATCCCGTTACAACGAACTCCAAATTCATCGGACCGAATTTTTTTTTCGTTATAACGAAAATTCGAATAAGCGCTTTTATAAGCCCTGCTTTTCGGCAGGGGACTTCTATGACTTTCGTTATAACAGGAATTTACTATACATCATAGGCCATGGTCCACCTTTGTATCCGCGCCTGCTGCAGGTATAAGTATTTTTAGAAAAATCTAAATCTACTATGAATGGCAGTAGTGATTGGGATTATATGGCTTTTTGTAGTAACTATACAACAAATTAAACAATTCTATTCAGGATAGTCATGTAACCATAATAATTAGTATTTAGTACTTTCTGAATATTAATAGTAGCAATAGCTTTATCAATAATGTTTACAACTTAAACTTAACTCAACTACAGGGTTAAGGTTTAACTAAATTGAAATAGTACTTACAACCAGAGGCGGACGCAGGGAGGGGTTTTGTGGGTTCAACCCGCCTCCCCAAATGAATGGATGATTAATTTCAAATAATTAATAATTATTTCAAAATAACGGTAATTATTCTTATTTTTCAAATTTTTTCCTGCGTCCGCCTGCTTACAACATATTGAATAGCTATCTCTATGTCAATGCTAATTTAGGAGGCAGGGGCTATGATAACCAAATAAATAGGTGTAGTAACCATTTTTTTATTTCCATGAGTCCAAAAATACAAATTATTCAATTCACAAAATTTAAATTTAAAAAAATAATTTATTATATTATTTTATATTGTATTATTAGATTATTATTCCTTTACATATTTAAAAAATAGTCACTACTAATAATAACTAAAATACCAAAATTATAATTTCGAATATACGAGTACAAAATTAAATATTATTTTAATTTATTATATTTATTATATATTATAGTATATTAGGCACATTTTGTACATTGTAAGTAAAAGAAATAATAATCAAATATTATATCGTAACAAATTATTAAAAATGAATTGAATAACTTATAATTTCAGACTATTTGTCTAACTCGAAATAATATAAGCTCAAACTTTTTGTCCGTCATTAAATGTTTGACACAGGACGAAATTAGTATATCCATCATTAAAAAAAGCCCGGGACGTAACTAATATATGTATATCTTTAAATTCAATTTTTACATATGGTACAGAACTCGGATGCAACTTTTTTTATAGTGTTATATCAATTCCTTCTCAGTTAAAAAAAAAGTTACATACCAATTCCGTCCCAGTTAAAAAAGGTATATACTAATTCATATTATATTTGTTTCAAATTATTTCTAAATAATATAATATTATTATAATCGATTGTCGACGTTAAGTTGTAAATTTATATACCTATATTATAATATAAAATGACATACAAAAGTGACTGAACTGAAGTAACTAAATATTTGACACGGAATTAGTATATCCATTAAAAAAAATCTGGGCTGGAACTCGGATACAGCCAAACATTTAGTTACTCCGATTCAGTCCCTTTTGTATGTTCATTTTATATTATTTTATATTATTTAGAAAACATTTGAAATTAAGATAATATGAGTTACTCGTAGTATATACTTTTTTTAGCTGGGACGGAATTGGTATGTAACTTTTTTTAACCGGGACGGAATTGGTATGTAACGATTTTAAAACCGGGACGGAATTGGTATAAAAAAAAGTTCTCGCGACGGAACTCGGATGATGCATCAAAAAAAACGAGTCCGGACTTTTTTCGAATCGGTCATCAAGATTAATCTAATATTCTAATCATACTTAATTTTTTCCCCAAGACATTCCAATGCCATAATAAAGTTACCAGCGACTTTGTGTTCCTCGGTTCGTGCAGTCTCATCGCTACGACCGGCCATTCATCTGAAAACAGAAACGTTGCATTGTGGGACACACTGTTGCCGCACAAAAAGTCACTAGTCACGGGTAATAACACAAAAATATTATATACAAACATTACACTCAAAACGTAACAACTTGGCTAAATGTTTGTTTTGCGATTGTTTTTGCTTTTGTCGTTAGCGTTCGTGTGTCACGAGCAAGGGTCGACGTGTATCGGATTCGCTCCACAGCATCAAGTAATAGTCACCGGCGGACGAAAAGGTGACATATGCATATTCGACGTCCGCGGTGGTAGTGGTTCGATAAAACATCGTTACTTGGGCCATGATTCGTGTCTTAAATGTATGACCATCGACCCCCACGAACAATTTTATTGTACCGGAGCAGCAGACGGAGACATCAAAGTAAACTCGCGCGCGCTACACCCGCTGTCATCGCAAAGAAAAATGTTTATATTCGTGTTTTTTTTCAGATTTGGAATTTATCCACCCATCAGTTGATGTACACATTCCCCGCCGAACACGCTCGTTCTAGTTTCTTCAAGCACATCGGTCAAGGCGTCACGCAGCTACAAGTGGACTCGTCGGCCAGACTGTTCTCGTGTGGAGCGGACGGTTCGATGAAAGTTAGACAGCTGCCGGACAGGTATCATTAATGGGTTTTGATTTGAATGATTAGATTTCTTGCAACCATAACTGTTATTCAAATGTTAAAATCCAATTGATTTGCTAAAAAATAATAGTAAAAAAAAAAAATATGTAATCACACATACCACAGAACTAGTCAAAATAATACAATTCTGAAGGGAAATATTGCTTATAAAAACAATATTCTGTTGTTATATTTATGTTTAAATTATAAACTTTTGTGCATTAACGAGATTCGTTCGAAGTTATTATAGTTCTTATTTTTACTAGTAAAATATTAGGAAATATATTTTAAAAAACACCATATTATTATTAAATTATTTAGAGAAATTGTTAATCGTAACTTTAAAATGTGCAATAATGATGTATTCATTTTTTTGTTACACATTTGGTAGCTATTACCTATTAATTAATATCAGCAATAAATAAAGCATATTTTATAATTATATACCTTTATATAAATATATATATATATATTGAGATTACTTCATCGGTAGTTCTCCTTTAGTAAGGTGATAATATTAATAATACTTTTTAATCTTAACAAATCTTTAACCAATTTAATATTTTAATCCAGTATTATAAAAGTTCTCATAATTTAATACTTTTATCTATTATATCATCTATTCAACCAAAAAAATTAATTATTCAAAAGATAATATTACTTTAAATAATATTATTCACTTATTTATACTATTATTTGAGTTATTCAAATATTTTAATAAATGCATAGTGATGGATTGAGTTATGTTATTCAAAAGTTAGAAGTATAATATACCATTTTAATAGAAACGTAATGTTATATTACATATTATTATTATAACTGAAAAATCAAATATATTCATACAAATTGTAAAAAAGTCATAATAATTGATAATATTTTTAGCTGTATAATTATCTACGGTACAATTAATAATGTGCCTAGTGCAGGTTTTTTATTATTATGTACGGGTCTTCTGTGATTTTTTTATTAATTTAAAGTTAGTTTGTTTTTATTTATCATGTAGTTTATTATACAAGTTTTGAGTGTTTTTCATTTTAGATCAAGACTTTTGACAATAAAAAAAAATAGCAAACATTTGTTAAAAACATTTAAAACAATTTTTTTTTAACTATCAAGTGTTGTGTATACTATACAAAAATGTTTGAAAATCATTTTATCCTGATTCCTGACAAATTAATTTGGCTTCACACAAAAAATTTTGTTTTATCCACCTCGGCTACTATTTTATTTTATGTAATTTAAAACGATGTGTGTTACTATAATATAAGTTATTATATTATTATTATTACTTTTAAATAAATCATAATTATACCATGTTGTTGACTTATTTGAATTTGTTTTTATTATTGTGTGTGTCAATTATTATCCAATCCATAAATAAGTATCTGACGTGTTGTTATTTTAGAAAATTAAAATATTATATTTCTTACTACAATTCTGTATTTTAAGATTAAAACAAATAATGTTTGAAACATTTCTCTAAATAGATAAAAACAAAAACAAAATATCTATATTAAGATATTTACACCATCAAAAATGTACTTTTTTTGCAATTGAGTTATACATTTAAAATATTATACCTATCAACTTTCCAGCAATCAGTACAATAATGCATTTTTCTCCAAAACAATGTAATGATTTTTCGTTAGCTTATGTGCTGACCCTGACATTTCAATGAGATATGAGAGAAAAATGTCCCAAACAATGTATCAAAAAAAAATTTTAAATATCAACTTCTCAAGTATGAAATACCAGTATCAAGAGAGAACTACATATTATATTGCAAGTAAAAAACAAAATCTTTCAGTTTTTAAAATCAATTTTAATAATTTAAAATAAATATTAATAATATGAATAATTGATAATAATAATAATGACTATAATGTAAAAATGTAAATATATTATGTTCTCTGTAAAACTTAAATAAATTATTTTTGTTAAAATTCACTAAAAAAATATAATATCAAAATAAAATAAAATTGCATATTGTTGGCAAGAATCAAATTTTTCATTCACAGAACATATAAGGCACATTCTCAAAACATTCTAACGCTAATATTCAATGATAATAATAATTATATGAAATAATGACAAAAAAAGTATAAAAAAATAAAAAAAACTAATAGTGTCCATATTCCATGGGTTTTCAGTGTTAATGTGTTAAGATTTGATAAAACTGAATCATTTGCTTGAGAACAATGCCAACTAATAACTATAAATGGAATTAAACTTTATTCTGAAGGAAAAACAACGTTGGCCAAGATTAAATATTTTGGTTCAGTATATTGTTTTTATTACGTTTTCTGTCCAACACACCACCCGCTGCTGATGCTTTCATTTTTAAAGTTTGCAACCGTTTCATAAATCCATCGGCTTCGCTAACAGTAGCAGACTGAGATAAAAGTGACTTGGAATTGTCATCGATTCCTAAATAATAAAAACTGATACACTCTTGTAACAATTAAATTGTACATCAAGCACCCAAAAGATTAAATACTGTACCATGATATTCGACTGAACGACGATTTGAATTATTTTTGATTGCTGCTAGTCGACGATGAATACAATCTTGAAAGTATTTTGTCGTCTTAGAAATATGTGGCTCTATGTCTATGTCTGGATACTGTATTTTAAATCTGTATAACTGTTGTACGGCCTGTGACAAATAGGAATTTTGTTGTTTTTTGTTTGTAGAATTCGAAATAAAATACCCAAAAACAGTGATCATTGTATATAATAAAAAATGTTAATTTTTTTAACATTATTATTAATTGTCTACTCTAACTGAGACGATTTCACTTTGAAAATACAACTATATTTCAATAACTTACTTCGTCCATCATTTCGTGTTGCCCTATTAATTTGAATATATCGTCTAGTTCATCATGTGGTGTATTGTATTTACCATTATTTCTTTTTGATTTATTCTTCAAATGCTAATAATAAATGCCAAACTCTAATTATCTGATTAACAATAATTAATTCATTATTTTACCCTTAACATCTTGAGTATATGTTTAACCATTATAGAATCTTTAGGCAATTTTAAATTAGCCAAACTCTCCAATACTTTATCGTTGCGTATTTTTACCATTGTATATAAAACAGTTGTACATGTTTTCATTGGAATATCATATGATTCTTTTTTTTTCCTATATTTTGAATCAGTTTCCTAATTTTAATAAACAGAGGAGTTCAGAAATTGAAAAATGGTGTAACACATTTTTTAATGACATAATAAATTAAATAAATTACTTCCAACAATTTGTGTACACGTTCAAATACTAGCTCATAACATAAGTCATCACCCCACTTTTCAAAATCCTTAATACATTTCCATGTACATTTCAGTACCAAATCTTTAAAGTAATTTGTTGAGTTTTTAGGATTTTTGACTGTGTTATGAAGTATAGTCAAAATAGCACTGTGAATTTATAATATATGCAAATAACTTAACACAATTTATTTAAAGAATTATTCTCATCTAAACATTCTTACCATGTAACTGTCGTATGGACACACATATCAAGAATTTTCATAATAAGACTGTTCGCACATTGCCAAAACATGTCAGGGTTTGGCAAACCATCCAATTCAGTCTTAGATAAAAGATACAATAGCTTTAAAAGTAAGTCATGCACAATTTGTTCGGTTAATATGAACATGAATTCTTGGTATTTACACAGCTAAAAAGAAAATAAGAAATATAATTGTTAAAAAAAAAATTGGCAAAATTAATAATTTTATTATTTTGGAAATTAATTAACAATTTAACCGCCAAACCAATCATTGGATTTTAGTGGTAGAAAAATATTTTCCTTGCATAGCAAATGTATAATTGTTATTATAGTATAAACTTAGCTTTAAATATTTAAACAGGTATTATGTATTTACACTTTTTTGCATTGTATGTAAAAATAGATATATTAGCTTTAAATTTTCTTATAATTGCCAAAGTGATGACTATAAAAGAGAAATAGTGATAAAAATGCATCAATTTTACATTATTCTAATATACAATATTCTTAACTTATTTTAACTAATATTGTTTGTTAATATTAAATGAAAAATAAATCAAAATGTTATGTTTATAATAATTATATTTTTATGATTGTTCTATATTTTTTAAAGTTTGCTGAATTGTGTATAAAACATTTTTACTAACTTCAATTTTTATTTTTATTGAAAATATAAAACTCAAAAATCTGTAATTGCTAAATAATGTGATATCATATCATATTGTTTTTGTCTTACTGATGTACAACATAACAAATTTGCATTCAATATAGTTTTAATATTAAGTGTAAATTTACCTATTATTAAGCTTTAAGCATTTAAGGTAAGAATATAATCCAGGGCATTTCATAGGGTTTTATCGGTACTATCAATTTAAAGAGTTATAAATATTTTAAAATTGTAATATTTTACATAGCTATAACTCACTTTAAAATGATAATATCAATAAAACCATATAACTTGTCCTACATAATATTATTCTTACCTTAAGTTTGTTAATAAGTAAATTGACCCCAATATTAAAGCTAACAACATAAAATGTTTTTTTCTGAATGAAAATTTGGAATGATGAATATTAGTAAAGCAGAGACAACACGTGCAGGTATAACATCCCCTTTAGTAGTACTTACATTCAAACATAAATTAAATATGTTTTTATATTTGACAGGGTCATTATTTTCTAATAATATATCAAACTGTCTAATGATGCCATGAAAAAGTGACAAAACTTTTCCATCTTCTAAAAACTTCGATCTTGTCTGTAATAAATAAATACATGGAAAATCAAAAACAAATATGTACATTAAAATATTAAACATAATGCTTACATCAGGTATCATTAACATTTTATTGAGCTTTGATAATGCAACTTTTGATATTTCTAAATCCATCGATGTCACTTGATTTATCAATTGCGTAATAGGATCAATAAAAGCAGGTGGATTTTTACATTTTATAACAGTTGCAGTACTATATGGGTTCACATTTAGACATGGTTTTGATGACGATCCATCAGGAAATAAACATCTAAACATGAAATACTCGTTTATCTATGTTATATAAAATATTTAGACACATACTCAGATTTATCTTGAAATATTTTTCCAAAGTTTATTTCATTGTCATCTGAGGTCCAGTTATATGGTTTTAAGACTAATTGAGGTGTTTCAATCACTTCTGAATCCAATTCCTGGATAAATTTTTCGTCTAAAGCAAAACGAGTTCGGGTCACTCGTGTTTCGTGAGTGATTTCATTGTTAGATGTTCTAAAATACAAATAAACATATATTTTTAATTTCTTTCTTTTGTAATAAACTAGCAGTTTAAGACTTAAAACAATAGAAGAATAGAACAATATAATGAACATATTGATAAATGATGATTTTAATTTTTTTGCTGTAATTTAACAAATACTAACCATAGAAACTTAAAATATTCTACTGTAAAGTACCTACTTAAATAACCATTTTCTACATTAAATTAATTTTTTTAAGTATTTAGACTTAGTTTAAGCTACTTCTTATCTTAACGGTTAGGTTATGTTTAAAATTGTTTTTTATGATTAAGCTTAAAAAGTTTAAAATTTTAATACAAATTTCTACAAGTTGTTTTTTTAGAAATTGTATAATATTTAAAATACTTAAGCCAATTTTTTTTTTAAGTGTTTGATGTAAAAATGTCGACAAAATTAAATATTTTAACAAAGAATACAGATTTGAGATTTTAGTTGTTTTATTGTAATTCAAAAAATATTATTCTTGAGGATCTAAAACTTTTATATATATTATTATATTTTATACACAGTATGACATTTTATAAATATTTAAAATATTTTTAAGTTATTCAGACCATTTTACGGTATAATTGATATTGGCTCATAAATTAATAACAATAACATATGATATAAATATATTATATTATAATAACTAAATATTAATAATACCTATAATAAATGTTATGTTTTCAATAAAAATTAATTTTAAACCTACTATATCACTAATAGTAAAATACAATTGTACAATAACAATATAAAAATAATATATATTAAGTAATATAATGCTGACTTTCTTAGCTTAAAATCATTTTGATTCATCACTCTAGTTAACCCTCCAGATAATCTCGAATTATATTACGATGAAAATACTTTATAATACATGAAAAATCTCATGAAAAATTATTGACTACACAAAATGTACATCTAATAATATATAGAAATATAGAATTAATGGATCATGCTAGAAATATTTAAACATTTTTATCACCTGGATTCCATTTCTGGTGTGGGTAAATATTCTATAGCAGTAGAAATAGTTTCTGATATGCGTAAAGATGTATTTTCAGAATTATAAGGTGAATTGTTTTCATTTCCTTGGGGATTTTGTTCGTGATTAGATTCTAGTGAAACATTAATTATAGCATTATTTTCTTCGCTGTCTGAGGTACTATCAATAACACCATTCTCTATGTCAGATACGCGTTGAATAGGAGGTATAACAATTTTCATAGTTGGCTGGATGGTGGCAACAGGTACAACTCGATTCTTTGAAGCTCTTTTTAATCGTTCCTTCAAAAGACCCATATCTTTTTCGGAAATCTGTTTAAAAAATAACAATTTATTTACATATTCTATCAAATATAATATTTGATGTGTAAATCACATAAATATAAAATAATAATAAAATATATTTTTACATGGCCAACGAAATTGAAAAGAGCTTCTCCGTGTAAAAAGAATGCGGCAACAAAACAATTGAGTGCTGCTGTACGGACAGAATTGTCCCTATCTCCAATGCTTTTAGCAATTTCTTTACAAGCCACTGCAACGCTAGGTTGAAAAACTGAAGTACCATAATCTTCTACCATGGATGTTAAATGTTCCAAACATTCTATATGTACATAACATATTTTTAAACTATTATAATTTCTTTATAATTATAAGAAAACAATAAATTAATATTTAATTAGAATATTTTTGTTGAAGTTCAAAAACAATAATATTTTCAATACACTGTGTTGAATAAAATTTGATTTTTGCTTATTGCTAAGAAATAATAATCTATTAATTCATTAATCCTATATTTAAATAAAAAAATAAAAATATTAATTAATAACACTTACCTGAACGCTGTCTTGAATTTTTTGATTTTATTCCTTCCATAATATATTGAAATATCTTTGAATTTGGGAATACAAATGCAATTTGTTTTAATATAGCTCTGACAGTATTTCTTACTATGTCTTTTGGATCACCTAACTATATTGTAAATAAAAGAAATATATTGTAAAATATTATAGTCTAAATAGTTGGATACTGAGTTTACTAACTTTTTTTATTAAATATGGCACAAAGCTAGATGCTTCAGTATCGTGAAGAATATATTTTTGGGATACAAGAATATTAAATATGTGTTGTAAATATTCAAGACCTTTTAAAAGTACAGACGGATTAGTATCAAAAAACCTTAAGGTTATCCATTTCAAGATTAAGTCAAGATTACTAATTAATGGCAAATAATTATCATCTGCCGTATTAAAGTCCTGTTAGGAAAATTAGAAACTAATTTAGTATTCAACAGCTTATATAATTCATATAAAATTTATTTATTTTCATAATACCTCTGTGAGAGACTCAATTGCTTTGAGATGATATCTGAAATCTGAATGAAACATATTTGTAATTAATACCTTATTAATACCTGCTGTTAACATTTGTTCTCGAAGTTGTTCAACAAATTCTTCTCGTGGAGTAACAAAATTCCATTTTAAAGCCTATATGCATCAACAATTTAAAATGTTAAAATTCTAATAATACATACCATCCTACTTATTTTTATTGTTATTATTAATTTATAATCTATACAGTTCAGTACAATGAATAAGTTCTATAACAAAGAACTGAAAATTGACATATACTTATAATATAATAAATGATACTTCAATGTTTAGTTGTAAAAATCATAAATCTCCAATTTTAACCATTTCCTGTTAACTTAAACATGTACATACTTTTAATTTATGTTCATCAATATCACGTTGATGTTTTAAGTTGTTATGTTGAAACAATGATTTATTATCTATTTCTTCTCTCTTTTTCCCAGTGGCCATATTTGCACGAGAAATAATATTTTCCTTTATTGAAAAAAACAAGCGTATTAATAAATAAATATAAGTCCTAAAATTTGAACAGGTTTGTTTTAGTTTATATACCCAGTATAAAACCCAGACCTTACTATTTATCTGATTTGGAAACAGGACAATAACATCAAAAATTACCTACTCATCAATATTACAAAAATATTTATGATATAATCTGTACAGTAATATATGATACAGGTAAATTAACTAGTTAATTACTAATGTATAAAATAATACCTTGTTTGCTTTAGTAACAGATTTAGACGTAAGTTTTTTTGAACTTTTTGATTTAACCAAAGTACTTGGAGGAACACAAGATTTTACAACTTTAGGCTTTTCGATTGGTAAGTTTGGTCTTTCATTGTCCAATTTCTCTCTACACAACTTGACTGACATAGGCTACCAAAATACATTATATTATTTTTAATTTAAATATATTATTTACATAAAAGTAATACCACTATACCTTTAATTTTTCACAAGCACCATACATAGAAGCATAACCTAAATGCATCATAAACCCTAAAACAGCCTTTTCAGAGGCACTACGAATACTAGCGCTCTTATCTTCAAAACTTGTGTATAAAACAGGAAGTAAACATTTGAACTCATCAGCTGGAATTGACTTCATAGGAACTATATGAAAATAATAAAATTTAACAAATATAAATATTCAGCAGCATTTAAAATCATACTAATAGGCAATTTTTCCGCAAGCCAAGTCCATAATTCTGATCGTAGTGTTACTGAATTATTTTTAAATGCATCCAAGAGTATGTCACCTCCAAAAAATTCTCGATAACCACATATATCTCCAAAAGTATTCATACATTGACGAGCACTTTGACTTTTGAATACCTAAAAAAATGGATGAATTCATTAAATTATTTTCCAACTAAATTTTCAAATATATAATTTTCCATGCTATATTCTAACCTTTGAATCACCTAGCGCATTTAATATGCCAGGTAAATAACCTTTTATATATACTTTGAAAGATGATCCCATGGCTATAGTGATTAATTCCACTAAATTGATGGCATTTGAACCAAGACGAGCATTTGAATCACTTATCCTAATTATTAGTTAATAATTAAACAATCAATTAATAATTTTAATAATTGTTACTATTATAAGGTATATGTATATGAAGAATGTATACCTACCTATCTTGCAAAGCTTCCCTTACTTCACCCAATTTATTAGTTATGAATTTAGCTTCGGTTATAATGTTTTTCAATTTGATTAAGGCATTAGAACGAACCTATTTGTAAATTAATTTAACAAAATCAAAATTGTATTTTGTATTTTAAAAATAATTATTTAAAGACTTTATTTACTTTCCAATCTCTATCTGACAATTCATTTATCAGAGTATCGGTAATTAAAGGTGTAATGTCTACTCTAGGAACAAAATCTCGTATAATAACTTCATTATCTGGCTTTTCATCATCACTTGATGATTCAGTAGATCCTTTAATCATTTTTCCACGTATTGGTTTTGGAGGGACTTCATCTTGGCGCTGTAAAACAACATTATTAAAATATGAGTATAATAATGTAAGTAATGAGTATAATAATGTAAGTAATAATTATTGTAGCAAAAATTACTCGTACCTTCTCAAATTCTGCTTTTAATTGTTGCAGTAAAGTGGGTTTTTCATTTTCAAAAAACAAATTTAGTTGAGGTCCCACATACAGATACATAACACCCAAAAGAGAAATAACAGCCACCCTTACTTGCGGGTTAGAAGCTATGATGCCTTTTTTTACATACTCAATTACATATTTAGGTGTAATGCTATTAAATAAATAAATAGATAAAATATAAATAATATTTGTATTTGATTGTCAGTTTTAAAATTAAAAACCAAATAGTAAACTTACTCAAATCCAAATTCTAATATTGCACCTGAAAGCCAGTTGAGGGCATCAATCTGAACTTTTGGGTTCTTTTGAATATTAAATGCATATTTTAAAACAATATTAGAGACCAGATCCAGTTTAGTTGCATCAGCAATGACAGTCAATAATTCACTAGCTAAGCTACCATTTTTTGTATCACCCAATAGTGAAGAAACGTCTTGTATACAATATTCCATGTTACTATTAAAAACATTTAATTATAAATAACTACACTATCGACATAAATAAGGAAACTGTGAACTGAATGATTTGAATCACTCTACAATACTCGCGTATAACAATACCTGGTTATAGAAAACTTTTCAATAACTTTTTTCAAACATTCAAGTCTTAACTTTTGAATTTGTACATTATTGTCCTTAATACCCGGTTTCTTGACCAACAGTTTTATTAATACTTGACTGCTAACTGTTGAAGGCTCTAATTCATCAATTATCTGCGACAATTAAAATAACTGTTGAATATGCTATAAAATAAAACCAATTACCAAAATAACACTAAAATTAACACATGCTTGAGAAAATTCTTGAACTTTAGATAAACGAGTTTTCCAATTTGGATCAATCATGCCACTTAAAATTTCAGGGGGCAAGAATGTTAAAGCTAAGTTTTCCAACTCATCGTCACTGATTTCTTTTTCACTATCAATTGGAAGATGACCATTTGATGATAATGCTTTACAAACACCTAACAATTCATAAATTTTATGTAATATTAAAACATTAATGTATTACAGATATTTTAGCTGCAAAAATGTACCAGAAGGGTTTTTGGCTTGACCACTTTTTGCAATTTTAATATTTATAGTTGAAGGATTTTTTTTTAAAGCAGTATTTTTATTAGTAGTTGCAATTGTTTTTTTCTCGACATTATTGGTTGCGACACAATTAGGTTTTGAAAAAGATTCTTTTACAGCAGTCGATTGTTTTGCAACAATAATAGCCTTTTCTGCAGCTTCTTTAATCTATACAAAATTTCCAAATTATACATAATAATCATACATTTATTAGAAATAGTCATATAGAATCTATTTGAGTACTTTGGAAAGTTTTATAGCGTCGACATTGGTCAAGAAAGAAACAATATTTTTTTCTGATACAACTTTCCACGCAGTACCAAGAGCTTCAGCAGAATTATCTCGAACAATTGGATCTATTCAATAAAAAACAATACCAATCAATATTAAATTTAAAATTGTTACTTCCTGGTTATAGAGGATACTTTAATTTTTATATATTAACTATTTGAGTTATTTTAACTATAATAATAAAAAAAAATAAAGTATCAAGGCTGCCATTATTTTTTATTGAGTTCCCATTATTTATTATTCATAATAATTTCCACATATAACAGGACACTGAACCTGTATGTGTTGTATCAATCTTACAAATTTACATCATGATAAATTTGCATTCTACAGAACAAATTTTTAGTTGTTAGCTTTAATATTACAGTAAATTAAACTATGATCAAGGGGGACGGGGTGGTCGAGCGGTTTAATTCGTCGGCTGCGGCGCAGCCGGCTCCGGTTCGATCCTCGGCCACTGGGTGGCATTTTTCTCCGGGCAAGTCACGGTGTCCGGAGAACAAGTGCTGCCATCCCCCCACCCCGGGGCATGGCAGAAACCTACGGGTGCCCCATTAAAAATTCTGCCAAATACACTCACGTGTAACACCCCTACTGTTTCAACCCTACTGTACCAACCCTACCAACCTACAGGCTAATGACCTAAGTTGTCGAAGCCTTAAAATAAAAAAAAAAAAAAAAAAAAAAAAAAAAACTATGATCAAACTTAAAAATAAGAATATTATCTAAATATATAATGATCTATCATATATGTATAAGTTAACAACACAAAATTGATTTTCCTCAACACATATTATTTATATGTTGTACAATTATAAAAGTAAGATTGAGACCATACACACGGCTCTCTTAATAGGTATTTTGAGTGTTATAACTAGTTTATTAGTCAAAGAAAATTGAATTAAAAAAAACTATGCATGAAGCATTTCAAATTTCAAATTCATTAATAGAATTACTAGAATTTAATAATAATTTACCTGATTCATTCAATGTTTTAATTAATGCTGTAATAAAAATTTTCAATAATTTTTTATTTAAAATGGCTGGTGTACATTTTGTGAAACATCGAGTTAAAAATGAAATTGATTCAGCTTTTACTGATGGATTTTTATTGTCTATTGCTGCTAAAATATCTTCATGAATAGATTCTAGCGTCATCTAAAATAATGATTGGTTATTTTATTAGTATTAATCTAATGATAACAATTATTGAACATTTTAAATGCTTGAATTACACTTAAATATATTGCATCCACAGCATCTCTTAGTGGCAAAACAATATTTTGTTTTTTTTCCTTGAACTTCTCTAGCAATGCTGGTATACAAGTAGAAGCATAAGTTTCAAATTGTTTTTTTAATCCATTAGCTAATAAAGCCATACATTTGGCAGCAATTCCAACTATTACAACATTTGAATCTTTTGTAATTATCTAGAAAAAAAAGTTAAAAATAAATTGATTAATTATACATTTAAATTTCAATCCATTTATTATAATTTAATGTTTTCTTTTATTTTAAAAACAATATTATGCAAAAATTTAGAATAAAATATAGTATATATTTTCTTACTTTCTTTAAAGCTCTAACTAAGTCTCCGTATTCCCCACTTTCTATTTTTAAAGCTTTGGATAATATTCCTTCTAGCATATCTATTGCCTCTTTACGTTCTTGCCATTTTTTTGCTTCAAGCTTTTCATAAAAATCTTTACTAAGCTGGCAAAGTATATTTACCGGTTCAATATTTTCTTCATCATCATCAACTTCATCAGTACTTTCCTCAAATACCACACCTATTAATATTAAGTGTTTAATGTTTTATATATATTAATTTTACAAACAAATATTTACTAATTATTAAATTTACCTTCATTAGTAGCCTCCGCTTCAACCATTTTAGCAGCTTGCATTTGCTGTGAATGTAAAAATCGTGTCGGCTGTGGCTTATCACCACTTATTTTTTCAAACTCATTCTCCAACTCTTGAATCTAATTTAAATGTTGATTATCTTAATTAATCATTCAAAATATAAACATAAAATTGAGTATTTATACCTACTTGTAAAGGTTTTAAATTTGATAAATGAGCTTTAACAGGTGTAGGCCCAATCCAAGAATAAATTTCAATTGTCAACAATTTTGCTTCATCTCTAACACTTTTATCCCTGTCTTCAAGTATTAATTGTAATTTTTTCAGTAATGGTTTAACATTTATAACTTTTGATCCGTATTGTCTACGGTAAACACAAAAATAAAACAAATTTAATAATGAATCATAAAATGATTAAAAAAATATACCAAAATTATATTTTAATTATATCATTAAATATTTAATAAATATAATATTTTTTAAAAATGAAAATTAATATTAATTATTTTAAAAGTTTGATAATATAAATGTAAATAATGTATTTTTAATAGTAAAAATTTTAATTTTTCTAATTTTTCAAGCTTTTTTTAGTATTTTTATTACAGTAGGTACTTACTTAATGGCTTGAGTTGCAGCTTTAATACAAGTTGAAACAATTTTAGGAAATTTATGGTCCAGTCCTTTAACTAATTCTTCTATTACTACATCTTGCTTCTCGATTTCAATAAACATCAATGTTATTTGTATAGCAATATCTTTAGTTTTTAATTTTGGTGCACCATAACATTTTGTTATCAATCCAACCATGACATCCCCAGCCGTCCTGTTAGTAAAATGTATCAACAACATAATATGTAATATTTTAAATAAAAATTAGGTATACTCAACTAACCGCCCTGCAGTAGCACAGTTTTCCACAAAAACCAATGTGGCTTCAAGACCTTTCTCCTGTGCAATTGCATTACTATCAATAACGAACTTCTTAATGATCTCAGTAAATTTGTTCCATTCACAATCTTTTTCATCCAATTGTCCGAACAATTTAATAGCTTCTTCATAACCACTTATTCTGGCTTTCCATAACTAAATAATAAAACATACATAATACTAGTATAATAAAATTATAGCAATTACTAAAACCATAACTAGGTAGGTAAGGTATTTAATTAGTGCTGATAGTATAATTTTAAACTGTAATATTTATTATGTGAAAATACCATCATCATAAGTTATTAATATGCATATGTAAGTAATACAAGCGAAACTAATCAATTTCGACTTTAAAGAATAACTAACTATTATATTGTAAAAGTACACCAGAAATATAATTTATTTATTACAAATAAAGTAAAATATTACTTTATGTACACATCGTTCCTCGATAGGCAACTTTGAATATGAATTATCTTCTTCTGGAGCAGTCATTTGGTCATTGAGTAGGCACAGTCAATAAAATTTATAGCTGATATTTTTTTTAAATTTATTAACAAACTGAAACAATATTTCAAAAATTATTATTTTACGGTTTCATTGACATTATTAATGATGTAAAATCACTGAATGTTCGGGCCTCACACAAAATTTAACGATAACACCTTAAATTATACAACTTTTGTGACTGTAATGTAGTGGTCATCGGTGGGAAGTGCGATTAAATAACAAAGCTAAATCGAATAGGTATTGTCACGTATGATTGGCTTAATTTACTTCTATCAAAGTAAACGTAATTAAAGTTTTAAAAATAAATGATTTAACCTATAGGTGCAAATACGATCACATGATCGATCGGCGGTAACAGGACTAAAAGGTAATTACGCATTTAATATCAACACAACTGACACTACTGGATAAAATGCAATATTGCAATACGAACTACGGAGAGACGTAATATAATTTAATAACAGTTGATACCAAATAATCAAATGGAACTCACGATAACAATAATAATTCCCAATCGAGATCTAAAATTAATAATTATATTCCGCCATTGAATTCGTTGATCATAATATTTCGTTAAATTAACTAAAACCTATTAATTAGATGCCCTACTGCCTGTACGTGTGTGTATGTGAATGCCTATGTTTACTAATAATCATGAGAACTGAGAAGTTATAGTTGTATTAAACGTTATTAATTTATATTCATTATATAGATACACTAGGACTAGGTACGGTGCCTAAGGTACCTAAAAAATATTATTGGTTTAAGTTTTCGATTATTACTCATCTTCACATCAATTGACAGTCCTACCATGAGAGTTCGTACTTCGTCATCTATTTAAGCTGCTATACTTATAGGACACTGTAAAGTATTCTGTCCCACTAAGCTAAAGTGCCGTAATTCGAAAAAAATTTTAAAAATGAGTTGGATACGGCATTTGATAGGTTAAAACATTTTATATAAGGTAGATTATAAAATAATGTTCGCCGATTGAGTGTTGAATTTGTCACATACCTAATCTACGTACGGACGGATAAAATTCTCATTTGTAGAAGGTGCAAAGATACTAATACTAATATATGAATAAAAAATTGCTATTTCGCGGAAAACGAGTACCTTTCTACTTTTCTAGTTACGATATTATAAAGTATAAACCATCTTGATTAGATAATTATAAAGTTATAACATTTTGAATTTATTCAGTATAAACCTACCTACTAAAATTGAATGACCTTCTCAACTTCTTTCAGCATCTCCTTTTTGCAATTGAGAATTCACCCTTTTTACTATAAAATGATTTTTTTTTAAATATTGATGTACACAAATGAAAATGTGAACAAGTAGTTTTGAGTTATTTAACTATGTATGCAAACGATAATAGATTTATAAGATATGGGGACTACGATTTCTTGAAAATTATATTAATAAATAGACAAATACAAATCTAACAATATTTAAAAAGTTGTAAAAATTGTCAGAGTATAGTAAATACTAGATTCAATATCAAATGTATTTTATATTTTTGTAAAACCATCTTTAAGAACTATTAAACTTAAAATATAGGTACATTTTAATAACTCAAAACTCGTTCAAATTTAGATATACATATTCGGATACATCACTATATCATTAATATATGGCCATATACCGTGCAGCTAGTACTGATAGTTATGTAAAAAATATTTATTATAATATGGACTATAGTTTATTTAATTATATTATTATTATTATTATAAAAAAAATGTTGTAATGTATAACTTAATTTTCTAAACAGTAGTTTTAATTTTGTTTTATAATTTATAATTTTATATTACGCATTCATCATTTTGTTTTTATGATGGTTCGTAAAAATTATTATCGTAGATTTTCATTAAAATTTGATGGACATTTATTAACATTTTTCCAAAGTAGTCTAATTATCTGAAAGCGAGAAAAAAATAGTTTGAACATTTAAATGAATTTAGGTGCTAAAAATTTAATAATTTGAATATTTTGGAGGAGGTATAATAAAGTTGTTTACGTATAATAGGGGCGGCAAATTGTTAATGCCTTATTTAGTTATAAACATTTAAATCTGCCTCTGGGGATCCGCTATAAATATAAATCAGTCAAAGTCTCTGAAAAATAATATTGTGAATATTTAATATTAATATTGATGCATTTGCATTATGCTTTATAATTATATTTTGCAAAAATTATGCGGGTATTACGGGATTTCAAAAATCAGTTTTTTTAGTTCACTCGTAAACAACAATAAATCATTGGCTACACCTTCAGACTAGAGACGTATAATAATATTTAAAATAAGTGCATTAATTACGACGTACAAAAGAAGTACCGAAAAAATATTTATATTATTATTATTATTATTATTATTATTTATTGTTCTATAGTTAGTAGGTACTTATCAAATCGTCTCTTTCCGACACATTATTTATTATATTCACGGTACAATAATTTATTGCTATTTATGCAGGTAGTTATCATCATTAATATTTCTCGGTTACATCATAATTTGACTGTCCGCGAACACCGCCGAGACCGTATATAAATCAATTGGCGCATAACTATACGGCTATACGTAAATGGCGAATTTTTTACCATCCGCCATCCGGTGACCGGTTATTATTACGCACCACCGCGACCGTCGGGCTGCGACATGCACATAATAGAGCACGTTGTGTGGCCTATACTCGTATGAAAGATGAATACTGAACCGTACGGTAATAAAGGTATAGGGAGGTACTTGTTTTATATTTTTTTTATATTTTGAGCACTTGAAGAATTTTTACTCCCGTCTTCTCGGTAGACGGAGAATAACTATTGCACTTTCAAACTTGACAGTCAGCGTTATGCCTTTGGGTTTGACTTTGTTTCTAATCACTTAATTCAATATACACATTTGAAAGACACGACGCCGGACAATAGAAGAATTGTTATCATATGTAGATACCTCGTACCTATATAATATTAATAATATAGGTGATAATCAATAATCCGTAACCATTAAACTACTATAATATCTAATATCTAACTTAACCTAACAATAACAAAATAATTAAATGAACAATTTAACGGATTCATATAAAAAGTGATTTTTAATAGATTTTAAGAAGTAGGTTAACTAGGTACCTATCTAGTAAGTACCTTATCATTAGCTCTATAATTTTGTAGTTATAAAATTATTTTTTAAAAGTAATTTAACTAAAAATTACTTAGAAACTAATTTAAAAATATAACTAAATTACTATCTCATTAGTCATTACTAATAAAAATAATTTCATTGCATTAACGAGTAATGTTCGTTGCATATTATTACTGTACTAAGTATCTAGGTACTGCATAATAAATTAATATGCTCAATACTTTAATATGTTTGTTAGCACTTAATTATATAATATAAGTAACGCCGATTTCGTAAGGAATTATCGTACCGGTTTCAGCAACTATATAAAATGCAAAAAAAAATTGACTCTATTATTTATTTATTTATTTGTGGCTTTAATCCGATAACAAAAAAAAACATAAATCATTTGGTTTAAAACGCGTAATGTACTAATGTGAATAATTTTAAAACAGCCATTTAATTCTAAATTAAAGAATGTCGCATACAATTTTTGTCTAAATAAAAGATACCTATAAAATACAAAACATTACACGTTGTCGTTATATTCTTATTCCTATATAATATCATGGAATGCCGTTATTCTAGTTTTTATAATATAAGATGTACCTATACATTTTAATATAGACAGTATATTATTTTTCTAGGAAAAACTTGAAATTTATTGATCTAAATGATCTAATAATATATTATTCTAATTAAATATCGTATTATATATTTATATGTAGTATATAATTATATAGATATATAATATTTAATATGTGTCTGTGTATATTATGTTGACATTATAATTTAGATAATTAAATAATTAAAATAAAAAAACCATCTAGTACACATATATTCTTATTGACACATTTAGTTATTAAAAATTATTCTATAGATATATAAAATTATAAACAAAAATAATTTAACTACGTATTACTTACTTATAGTTACCAACATATTTTAAAATTACAAACTATTTTTATGTACATCAAACCTGAAAATAATTGTTTCAATATAAATTATTAAAACACCTTATTTAACTAATAAAATATAATTTTAAAAACTAACAATTAAAAATGTGTTATCAAGTAATATTTACAACTTCATTAAACTGTATAAATTGTTTTCTTTATTTTTTTTTAATTTTATAATTTTACAATCCCTTGCCTCCTTTATATTTGTAATATAGAGCTGTATTATCAATATTCAATACCTATATTTATCTTTGTCCCCTGAAAGAAATATTATTCTTACTAAATAATAAACATTTAACAATCATTTATATTCATTGAAGAAAAATTTAGTATACAATTTCATATTTTTGATGTTCATTTTTATTTAATTTTACAATTTTCCTTATCTGTTAGTCTGTTACCTAAATTGAATAATTATTCGACATATAATATAACCTTAATTGGCTAAATTCTGAACTTAATTTTGGATTTCTTTGCACAAGAATATAAACATACATTTTCTTAATTTTCAAACTTGATAATGTGAATTGTATTCGAACATGACCTTTTTTTAACAAAATATTGACAATTTTTGAATTAACTGAGCTCAGTTCATACAAAAAGTAATTTGAATAAAATAATTTTTAAGATCAAATTTACAATAGTTATCACGACTATCTTGATCAAGTACTTATGATTTTGTTCCAGAACAACAAGTTATTAAATAAAAAAAGATTAAATAAATGCTATTATATTTCCTTTGTAAACCTATATTTTTACGACGTTCTGCAATTCTGACTGCCCAATTTCAAACAAAAGTCTTAATTTATGATGATCACTTTTTAGGTACCTACCTATTGTAGTATTGTATCAACATTAAAATAAATGGTATTTATCAAATAAATACCGTTGAACTCTGGAATTATGCCAAAAGCAATTTGGTGTAGAATTTCCAAATACCATATTAAATTGCATGAAAAATTGATGTTCCTATACTTTTGTAAGTAATAAGTAGTTGTATAGCTCAATTTTTCACGATTTTTATGTCATCAAAGTTCACTGTTCCCTTATAGTTTGTGCGTATGACTATAAATGTATATAAATATGAATTTTCTATCATATAAATCATCAAACTTTCACATGGCTCTGACGTCCGGGGACAAATTAATTAAAAGCACGTAAGTATGTCGCCTTATTATAACGGGTCAACACTATATTAGGTTCTCCTACATTAACAAGCCAAAATATGTATTATTTGCAACTATCTATTTTAGTATTGGACTAGGTATTCTATATATTGATTTTTTCTATGTAGCAACAAGACAAGTGTCTACGAAATAATAACTATATTATATTGTATTATAATAATGGTGCATAATATATGAAATAATTAGTAATTTGTTAAATAATATTCTACTACGTTATTATCTATACAATGTTTACATTGACATAGAATATATTATTACATATTTACAATTATTTCAATAGCCAACTTATGTTATGGGCGTTATGGAAAAAAAAAGAGAAAAGAAAACTCCATTGTCATCAGTTGAACACGAATCCAACTGCAGTTCGCGAGTATAACAACTTCCATTATGATAACTATAATAATCTTTTATACATATAATTAATTTTATTATTATTTTTTTTTGTGTATAGTTAGATAAATCACAAAGTATCTACTAAAAAAGGTATAATATAAAAATTAAATTTTAAATTAAATAAAAAAAAAAAATCAATTTATTATTTTTTTATACCAAACTCAGAATTCAAAATTATCTTTAAATTATAACTTAGAAGAATAACTTTGGTTGACTGAATTAGATTTTAACTAAAAAAAAAAAAAAACGAGCTTATTTAATTTTCGATTATCATATTATATTACGTTTGAAAATCTGCAGTAGTAGAAAAAAAGTACCTATTATATGGTTTTAAATTAAATTACCATATCAACGATGGAAAACTTGTCTGAATACTTTAAACGGTTATAAATAAAAGTACATAAATGAAACCGGTTGTTTTTACTTAAGTACAAGTAGCCGTAAGTATAACTATACTAAAATTATATAAATTTAGAATAAAATTAATTTCATGTACATATTTAGCAAATTACCTATTACTTGTACATAATATTTAGAATGCATAATTGCATTAAGAATACCATAGCATACTATAGTAAGTTGGAATTGTTTAGTTGTACTCTTGTACTAATTTAGATATTAGTAGTTATTAAAGTATTTAAAAAGAAAATAAGTGCACTTATTATATTATTTACATGTAATATCGATAAAAATATAAAATTATCATACAACATATTTTTTGAATTATTGGGTTACATATTATTATGTTACTTAAAAGTAATTGTACACATCTACTGAATATTATGAATATCAAACATACCGGCGTGTATATTCTATAGTTTAACTGACAGTATTAAAAATTAAAAGTACATACGTCCTATAGAAATAAGTTTAAATAACTAATAAGTCACTATGTAAGTAAATAAGTAATTTTGATTATAATTTTTTTTTGCGACTTAAATGTTATGAAATATGAATTTTATACTTAATAAAATGAACTCATTTTTGATATATAAATAAAAGTTAACATAGTTAGTTAATTTAATTAACTTAATTACATTTTAAACTATTTCTGTAATACAATGTATAATAATATAATAATTATAATTATAAATAATATAAAAATTTAGGTGTGAAAAAGAATATTAACTATAAAATAAAATAATATATTAATAACTATAATATTAACTTTATGTTATTTTATTTGGAGTTGGTACCCTCTTAGGTTCGAGGACCATGTCTTAAAATAAAAACTAAAAATTAAAATTTATACGATTTTTGTACTTTGTTATCATAAATACATGTATATTACTCCGATACATATGGGCTCGATTTTATCATTATTCGTCAAAAATTTATAACTATTATAACTATAATGATGGTCATTAATTTAATAAATAACATATTAACTTTGCACGATCACAATTAGTTGCAATTTGGACTATAATAGCAAACAGAATTGAAGCTCCGTACTGAACGACAATAAAACATGGTAGATTAGGTACTCTACTGATCAAATGTAGAAACTGTTAAAATGTATATTAAAGTTATAGGTACAATAATGATTTACCTGCTTTCCGTATCAAACGTAGGTACAACAAATTTATTATAACAAATTATTATAGATAATATAATATAAATAATATTTGTGTGTGGAAAAAAAATTACAAGCCAATACAATTTCCAAGCCTATAAATAATACAATGTATATTTAAATAAATATTCAATTATGCATAGTTTTTCTACAAAAAATCAATTTTATTCACTGTAGTGATTTTTTTAAGTTTGTATTTTTTCTAATAGTGCGGCCTCAGTGGACCCATATATTATTCAGTGTTCTGAAAATATGTAAATATCAAATCGATTTAAATAAATTGTTATATATGTAAATAATAAATAACAGCCAGGAGGCTATAAAGAAATGTGGATTAAGATAAAAATGATATTAATAAAGTGCATTATTTTTCTTTAAATTCACTCGGCTGATGGATTAAAACCACCGAGGTGTCAGCAGCGTGTTTCATAAAATCTCTTTTGAATTCATGTTCAACTGATTCAGTCATCATTCTTATTTTCCCAAATCCTAACACTTAAAATAAATTATATACCTATGAGTATCACTTATGCTTAATAACATATATTATTTTTATAGTAATTATATGGTATAACTCTACAGACTTAAACACATAAAACTACTCATTTGTTATCAGCTATACATTGAAAACCGCAAAATCGATCATTTTGAATCCGGTTTTAGTGTTATGTATAGATTGTAGACGCATAATTTGCAAAACACTAAATCTTGTTCTTCTAATCTTTTTCCCATACCTTATTAATATGATTCCCAAAAATATCAACAAACTGTATGAATTTAAAATTCCCTAATGTATTTAGTTAAAATATAATCCCTAAAAATAGGTGTAACATACATGTACAATAAGTCAGACGAGGCTGAGACCCACCAACCGTTTTACCCAAGAGCACATGATGTCATGATTACAACTTTTGAGGATACAAATTGTAAAATGTGTTAATTATAATTGTGTATTATTGAGGATACAAATTGTAATCGTGTGCCCTCGGGTAAAACGGTTGGTGGGGTTCAGCCTTATCCGACTTACTGTGCCTGTACCCATCAGCCGGTAGCTGTTCGCCCGGCAACGGGTCGCGGAACGAGCCGGGCGGACGGTAACTGACGGTGTACACGGTGCGGCCGTTGACAGGCTCTTCCGACCGGCAGTACGCGGCCAGCGACTGTGGCCGGCTTATCGTCAGCGGGCCCCACTGCTGATAACTCGAACTGGTCTCCGTTTCTTTGGCCATTAGCAAGTTCGGGCCCTGCGACCAGGAGGCGGTGGACGGCCGCGCCAGTGGCCGCCGTCCGTCCGAATTGCACGTGAACCCGAACGCGTCCGCCGTGGTGGTCTTGCTGGTCATGGGGCACGGGCCGCTGCCGCAGTTGTGGCCAATGGTTTCCGGCGGCCCGGTGGCACGCTGCCTTTGAGCTTCCGGCAGGCACTTGGTCACGAAGTCGTGTCGCTGCGACGTCACGTTCTGCATGCGTTCTTGGGTGCCGCCCACGAGCTCGTGATCGGCCGGCACCGCGGGCCGCGTCCGGTCCACGTCCTGCCATTCGCGAAAACTGGCCCGGTGCACGGTCATCCGGTCAAACTGTTGTTTGCAACCGTCCGGCCTGGGCCAAGGGCTCTCTGTCGGTGCCACTGTGGGTCTCCTGCAGTCGTCCAACCGTAGTTCGGGCTCCTTGTACGATTGCCTGCAACAACGCGTATAGTGATTTATATGTTAGTCACGCGTGTATACGCGTTATGTTATAATGTTTTAATTTTTTTCTTTCTTTCCGTCATTACCATATTTATTGGAGTAGTAATAATATATTTCGAATTTCAAAAAAGTGATTTTTGATAGAAAGTTTTATTTAGATGGCAACATGGATGTAAAAGTAAAAAACTCCAGTATTTTTCAAAATAATAGGAAAATAATTAAGGAAAAACGGAAATTTCTATGCTTAACTAGTTTTGATAAAATCAATTTATATTAGCATTTTTTTTATAATCAAAATAATTTAACCCTTTTTTAGCAATATGTAAATAATTAATATATGACATTTTCGAGTTTTATTTGTTTTCTAATAATGTCAATAAAAAATAATTTTCGCTCGGTAAAAAACCTTAAAAATGTAACACAAATTAATAATAATTATAATTCATATATAAATATAATATATAGTTTTTATAATAATTAAATATTAGTAATATAATAAATACATTGTTTTTGCAAAAAAATTAAATTAACTAGTATTATAATACTAATAGTAAAATAAATTAATTTAGTCTTTAATAGCAATATTAAGAGATTCACAGATTTTACATATGCAATTATTTATCATTGAATTCGTATACATTACAATAATTAACTCAATGTAGTGTAAAACTTGGTGGTCCTGGTGACTATAGAGCCCCCCCCATTAAGTTATTGAATAGTTTCTAGAGATACTATAAAAGCTAATTAAATAATATTATAAATTATAATAATAAATAACGATAATAATTGTTTTATTACTTAAATATATAATTAAATATTTAAAACAAAATAGTTAATGTATATTAGATCATGCCTGTATGTAGATCTTCCCCAGCCATCCACAACCGTACCAGGACATATTTTTGTAAGGGGTCGATAAATTTGTCGTCTCTTCGGTTGCAGGTAAATTTGCATGTTTTTGTTTTCTTATGTAACAATGATTTCAATTAAAACGTAAATAAAAAATTACAAAACTCAATAACAAAATTGTTTGTATATCCTTTTCAACAACGATTCAAATAAAAATACAAACCATATTTACTTCGATTTACTAAGGCAACAATGCAATTATTGAATATCGCTCATACTATACGTGTTTATACACCGTGATAATAATTTGTATACAAATTAATAATTATTGTGCATTAATTAGTACTTGCTAATCACCGGAATCACTTTTCCAATTGGCACCAAATATTGAACACATATTCCTTTAGACTGTTTATAGTTTCTATTTGCAACTTATATATAGGTTGCTATAAGGGTAGTAGTTCACAAAATATTGTCGTTTTGGATTACGACAATCGAATATATTTTTTTCGTTTATAGATATTGTTACCATTGGGGTTACTGAAATAAAGATAATAATTTTATATAATCTATGTACTTATATATAACTGAATGTATGTTTGTAACTTATTTATTCAAAAACTACTCGACCGATTTTAACGAAAATTTGAGGGATTATTTTTAAAGATATCAGATAAATTATTAATAAAATTAATAATAAATAGTTTTGAACCACGTTAAAAAATAAAGTAAGTTCTATATTCAATCAGTGGTAGGCCATAGGCGGTTGCGTATCTCAATCGAATTAATGATCTAAACAAGGTAACTGATTTGCCCGCGAAGACGTGAACTAAGTAGGTATAACGTATACAATTAATTCAAAATACGCCTATACATTATTACACCATATGGTTATTCGTCGTCGTACTAAACAGATGTTTTATTTTATTTACTTTGAGAGCGTATTAATATATATTAATATAATTAATTGATGGTTTTAATTTTTAGAAATTTAAAACTAAAAGATTCATTTAAATAATTTTTAAAGTTCATATTGTAAAACGTATATTAATTTATTATTATGGATAAACATAGAGTATAACCACTATAACCTATATGCTCTATTCGCTTATAATTAAGTATTCACTTTATAATTATTTAAATTAAAAAATATAGTTATTTTATTTTTATTAATGTATGAATTATTTATTTTATAAATTCAATTTTTTTCACGAAAATAATTATTTAAAAATAAAACACTGTTAATGGACTGTATTATATTTGTGATTAAAACAATATATATTTATTTTTATATATCAGAATAATAAATTATGTTTTAATTATTCTCCTACTAATTCGAATATTCATGAACGTACAAATTGGTGTGTTCGATACTGAATATCGACTAACTTTATTTTTAAAGCGGGTTATTGACAGCCATGATTATTACATAATTATAATTATTATCTTAGTTTAAAGTTCTCTGACATTAATAGTGATAAATAATATCTGCGAAAAAACAATACATTAAGTATCTAAATTTACACTCAAATTTAAATAATAACCCTCTATAGAATCTGAAATAATATTAATTGAGTAAGTTGTATTATAATTACTACAGGTATTAAAATACCTTCATAAATATTTTTATATTCATTGAGTAAATAAAATTATTATCCAAAAGATCATCTCTTATTTTAAAATGTCAATTTATTTTATAAAAAATAGTCAACTTAACGTAACTGAATTAAAAAATATTATTAACTCATCCAGCTTTGCAAATATAGAGATCAGTACAATGTTACATATTATATGCATATTATAATAATACGTAATACGCGTTATATTGTAATATGCAGAGCATGATGTTTATTAATATTAAATAACTAAATATAATAATAACATTATTATATTATTTTAGGATTATACTGTAGAAACATCGAAAAAAAAATATTTAAATTTTTACTAAATTACAGATTATCATCAAGACAACCAAAAATATTTTCAAGTCATGCTAAATAGGGTTCCAATTTCCAGTTTTTCACATTAACTACTCTTACTGCAATTACGTAAATAAAACTTGAGTAGATACTTTAGGTATTTATACTTTATAAATCCAATAATTTTGACATATAATTATATTAAAAATTATAAGCTATTAATTATTATAGTATTATACAAAGAATACGCGCGTCACATGTAATATATAAACGTAGTTGTAGCGAAATCAATAAAACCGTTGGCCGTCGGCGAATCATAATGTTTATAATAATATGTATATAGGCATAATAGGTACCTGCTGTCTCATATTATATGTAAGCCCAAATTGTAAAGGATTAAACTATCATGATAAATACCTATACAGTTGTTTTAAATGCGTTCGCGGTCAAGGCCGGGTCGTTGTTTAATGTTTTATACCTACGTAATAATCAACAATATACAAATAAGTGAAAATATATTTAATTGTTTTTTATATATAAATATATATACATACACATAACCGTAAATCACTTATTTCCCGTCTTATTTATTATGTATAGAAGTATACAAATTACAAACGTACCGTAAAAAATAACGAATATATGTTATTTAGATGAATTACAATAACGTAGTTAGGTATCATACCTATACGAAATTTGATTAAAGTTAACTGTATACATCTATACATGTATTGTTGCAGCAGTCATTTACCTACAGTCGAATCGAAAATATTAAAACACGACACATCTGTTTAATACAAAAGCGGTGATGTGTTTGTCGGGTATTCGTATATACAACACTGCAACAAATATATGACGATGTGCAACATCATTACCCGACGATTTTATTTTAACGAGTCCCGCGCGTTTATTATATTTTTATAAGCCCGTAATTTATGGTACCTATGAATAAAGTTGCGAATATTCGATTAATTGATTTAATCAAATTTGAATAGAAAATGAATAAAATTACTTGCTATCCCACCATAGTCGGTGTGTAAATAACAAAACATTATGTAGATTTAAAACGTTTGTGCGGACAATATTCATAATCACCGTGTATTGAAGTAACAGTATATTATATTTTTTTTTTCAGAAAAATATACAATTCGTACATAAAAAATTCGTATTCAATAACTGTAACTGTGTTGTATAAATATAATAATATATATAACAAGCGACTAAACGAATAAACATTTAGCACCGAAATATATGGTCTTCGAGTGGCTGTCGTGTACCTTTTATATAACGTGCGAATAGAGTTTTTATAACGGTGTATATTACACATCGTACTGTATAACCAGTATTTTTAATGAATTTAAAATGAAAAGCATTATTGGCGTCGATTTGTCATTGGGAATCTTATGGTCATATTATTATACAGACATATATATTTTCAGAAAATATAGTTTCATGTTATACATATAAATTCGCTACCTGCTATCTAAACTCGTTTTCCGATCTGTCCACGCATTTAAATATACTATCCACAGTCCATCTATATTATACACTATTTTTGCTGGTAATGGAAAATATGGAGAGAAAATAATGTAATAAAAAAATCTTGTCGACAGTTGTTTTGGAATAGCTTCAATTATTTATTATTGCTTTATTAGTTCATCATTGTATATTTTTATTACGTCATTGGATTTTTCAATCCAACTAATTAAAATTAATAGCTATTAAATATATATTATAAAATGTATTAATTGTATATATCCATTATAAGTTGTCAAGTAAAGGTATATCAAGTTAAAATATTCAAATTTACCCCAATCTAAAAATAAATACGGTACCTGATAATGATTTATATATGGATAATTTAAATAAAATATTTGATTCGAATAATGAACATATTTTTTTAACCAAAATCTGTATCAGTACGCTGTAGGTACCTACAAAAACTAAGTACAGTAATTCATATTTTTTTAACATATAGTAATTTACTATACTTTGAAATACACGAATATGAAGTCTCATCGGTGAAATTTTTAACAGCCCTAATTTAATAAAGATCTCTTGACCAGTTTTGTTATAATCGGCAATCGTATTTAGTCTGAGATCGGAAGTCAGTGATATGTATTTGCGATGTGCAATATGAGGCTTTGTGAATATTCACAGGCATAGTAAACTATAGTAAGATAATAATATATAAGTTATATGATTTACTAATAAGTTACTATATAACTAGCATTTTTAACTTTAATACATAATAAATTATCATTTATTAAATTTCAAAAATATAACAATAAATAGTGCAATAATGTATTATATTGTAATGATAAAAAAAAACTTTTGAATTAATTACTCGTACATTTTATAGCTTAAATCAGTAAAAATCAAAATATATGTCATATTAATATATTATACAATTATAAATCTTATTAAACTTATTAAATGATTTAAATTTTAATAGGTATACAATATATTGTATGATATGTGCACGTACCTACCTTTATCGCAACCGTTATCAAAATGAATAATATTACTGTGAATGAACGTTGTGAGTATATTTTGATAACCTGTTTCCTAAAAATATAAATATACATCCGATAATGTTATAAATCAAAACAAGAAAATATAACTCGTTATCATAAAGCTTAGACACTTTTTCAAATTTAAATATCGTGATACAGCTGAAATTGCAGTCATCGCCCCTTAATTTCATAAGATATTGTATATTTAGAATATTAGAATATTAGAAATTATAAATGATACCGTAAATAAACCACTAAATAGCAGTGTGACGCCTTCTTGGAGTTAGACGTTAGTAAATCTTTCATTATTATTTTCTTCCATTGCCGACTTGCCGTGTTTGCACGCAATTGGATTACTATTTGGCCTACCAAACTTGGCGCCCGGCGGCATATCTTATGATTCCGACATACGAATAAACTGTGGAATTTTAAAAACAAAAATGTAATCATAGATACAGAATAAATTAAATGTGTTATTATAATGCTTCTTATCTGTAAAACTTTTGTAATTTATTACCAAACAGCTAATCATAGTAATATTTTGTGAACTTCCGAAAATCGAATATTTGTGACCTACAGGCTACATGGCTACAAACAGCCTAGTTGTTTTTGCATCCAATATGTTAAGTGTATTATAAATAGATATTAATATATTACTCATATCATTATTGTGATGTATCAGTGATGTATTATATTAAATCAGTTACATTTTAAATTTAACTTGAATAATAATTTTTGACTGTTTAGAGCATATTTAATTTTGTGGAATTGTATATTTTTATTTAATAATATAATAGGCGTATTTAGAGGGGTGAAGGGGGGGGGGCAATCGCACTAGGAGCCAAATTATAAATCTCTTAAAGGGGCTCCAAAGTCGTGATTAAGCCTCTGAATAAAAATAAAATAATATTCTTTATAAAAATAAATTAATATAATAATGTTATATTGGTCACATCGTCATCCGTATTTAAAAAAATATGTACAACTTAATATTATCTATGAATATTAACATATAACATATTATTATATACAAATACAATTATATAATTTTAACGTAATAATTATTATAGTAAATAAAATAAAGTTATTGTTTTGAATAGAGTTAGATAGATGCTTTTTAACTTTAGGAAATTCTAAATCATATCTAATTAAATTTATGAAATATACAACCCTATTTTTTATAATTATAAAATCAATAGGATTCCAAATTTTGTAACTTTTGATCTATAGTTATTTATATTGCTATCATAATAAAAAATAAAATAAAAAGTGATAGAAAATTAAAAAATATGAATTATACTCGTATGATGACTGTATTGGATTACAATAACACAGAACTCATAGAAGATGGTATATGTACTTTATAAATTATAATTTAAATTTTTTAAATTTTTATTATCACTGTTACTATCATAAAAAATTGTTTAATAAATTTAAAAACGTACTTATTGGAGTACACGATACACATATATAATAATTTTTATATTTAAATATTTCAATTTCAAATAAATCATAAAAAATAATAATGTTGACTTTTCAACTCATGGGAAAATGTCCGATGTATATCTGTTGTATATTCAAATGGGGTTTGGCTTTTATAATTGTTTAACATAGCTTAACATTGCGATATTATCATTTTTATTCTCTCAGTAAATTTTCTTCGTTGTATGCATATTGCAATTTAGTGCATCAAAGAAACAACTGCATTTATAATTATATTCCATTCACTATAGTTATCATTCATTTATTCACTATCAACCATCTAATGATCTAAATATGAGTGCTTATTATAATGTACCTATTGTATGTATATATTATTTTTACCTACTATATAGCAGATGTGGTATATATACAAACCGTATAAAATTCGGCCTCAACCGAATCAAACGTTTTACTAGCGATTGTCTTGACGAGTTTTGAAATATTTCATTAAGGAACCTTATAGTTTAACGTAATAAAAAATATTTATTTAATTATTTAAACATTTTCTTGTGAGTAAACCTCGGTTATACCATTAAAATTATTTTTTTTTTTTTTGCAAGTTCCAGTAAATATTATAGTATATTTTCGATGTATAAATTAACTGAAATCATACCAAAATTTGAATAATAGAGTATTTTTTATGACACACGTTTTACGCAATACACAAAGATTCAGCGACATGTCTATTGTACTCGTATATCGTAATCGATTTCGTTTGAAAAGTAATAATTGCTATAGTATAAAACTTTACATAAAAAATGTCTTTTGGGATTATAACTATTAAAATAAGTAAACGTCAATATAATGGTACCCATACGGCGATGCGTACCCAGCGTACTGATATGACTATATTTAGATACTGTCTATAGATATTATATTTTTATTATTATTATTAAATCCGCCAAACTAGTTTCCGGAATTGCAGCAATGACGTAATAAACAATAAATTATTTCATAAGCCTTTGTACGGCGGATATAATATACGATTAATGTACGACGGTGAGTAATTTTTTTTCCTCTGTGGCCCCGATTTGTCCGAACTATGCGCTTATATATATTTTTATATAGCTGCGAATGTGGTCAGCAAACGACCCGACAGAATAGTGGTATAGTGCGCGGGTATATACGGTAATTTATAAAAGAAAAAAAAACCACATGCGTATAGGTAAGGCATAGCGCATAGGTACTCCAGACGCGTGAGTCTAAAAATAACAATACTCGTGTGCAGTAATATATTCATAAAAATGTATGAAAACGTCTGAGAAAAATTATCAAGAAACGTACTACACCTATAATATGTATGCGCGTGCGTTTGATAAACGCGTAAACCGCGGACGGGGTAAACGACTGCACGTGTACACGTAGGCGAGTAAAATAGGTAGGTAATATATAATAACACGACGACGATTTGTAGTAATATGCGTATTATCCGCGTGTAAGTATATAAATTATATAATAATATGAAATATACAATAGACCTACCCCGGCGAAACGATTTAACGAGTACTCGATCAAAATAATATATTAATATGTCTAAACCACGAGAACCTGGAATATACCGTTTTTTGCTGTAGGTGAGCGCCGCCGCGTATGTTGTGTAAACAGTATTTGTTTTTTTACCATAAACCACTCATTATTTCAAAAACTACAACCATAGGTATTTAAAAATATATTTATTTTTTACATAACTGTAAGCAATATTTATATAACTATTTTTATCGTTTCATTTTTTTAAATTCAAATTTTTTTTAACGTTAACATATATTTTAATTTCATATTCCTATAAGTAGTTTATCATTCGGAGGAGTATTTCGATACGTAAAAATAGTGAAAAAAATTTATTTTTTAGAAAACTTGTTTTGTTATTTATTTTTTCATTTAGATAATCCAAGAAATATTTTTAAAAACGATTCGTTATTATAAAATTATGATTATCAGGTATAATTATAATATATATTATATTTTTCAATATTTCTCGAGGCTTGAATGACTGTAAATTGGTAATATACTAATATAATGATTACCAATAGAGGTCACTATATCATAGGCACTTGCTTTATTTTGATATCAATTAGTTAGATCGGCTATAAATTTAATTCATTTCATATGTAAGTACCTGCAAGATTATTGTTATTTTATTTTTTAACATAATCCTTTATTTACACATCTGTTAAAATTTGAACAATAAGCTTAATTGATACAATAATAAATAGTACAGGAAATAACGGAATGAAGAAACCAACTGTTGAAGATACTTATATATATATATACACATAAAACATTTTCTTTTCCTTTATTACCATTTTTTTTATGATTCTTTTACTTTTTTATTAGTTTAGGTGTTTTTTTTTCATTATAGCAATATTTTTTAAAAATTTATTTTATTAATTGTGTCAATAAACTTAATATTATTGGTTATTACAATATTAATTTTGTTTTAAAAAATGTATTATACCATTTATAATCTAAACGTAGTTGGAAAATTCGAAATGTTACTTAATATATCATATACTAAAATACTATCAAATATCAATGATAGTATTATACGTGTAAATACATATACATATACTCGTAATATTATTAGTGTTTCTCTAAATTGTATGTAGAATAATAATACTAAAATGGAAAATATATTTATAATTATCAGCTTATACATAACTATATAAGTAGGTACAATTTATAACAAAAGCTTAAATCAATAAACGACGTTATGATTTTCCACTCGTAACTTATTCGTATACCAACGAAAAATGCGTAAATTACTTCCGTGTCGAGTGTTCTACTATATATAGGTACTTGTACTGTTCACACATGTTCATGTTTCAGCGATATGTGTATATATATATACCTACGAGCCGTACGAGGACGGATTGAATTAGATTGTCCGTGCTCCGTCGCACTGCGAGCATTTGCAGATGTGATTGACCGTAAGCCCCTTCGCGGACGGCGCGTGTATCGCATATGCTGAGGAGCCGGTTCTCATAATATTATTATATCTGACTGGTCGCATATTATTATAGTACTATTACAGTGTATGTGTAGAATCCGCGTCTACAAACGTGACGTATTTAGCACACACGACCAGCGTCGTACGCGGTTGTGGGTATACCTACAACACAACATAATATATTATTATCGTCATACATACATCGATAGGTGTACACACACACACACACACACACACGAAAATCGACGATATACTCGTGTAGTACACAACCTATATAGGTATCATATTATTATGTATGTATATACGCGTGCGACGCCGTTTCGGAGGGCGACACACTCGGCGCGGGACGACGCGACGACGAGCACACAACACGCAGGTCGGGTCGTACGCGCGTATTATATTTTATATGTTATATTATTATTTATTATTATCGGATTTAATGACCGGCGCGCGACAGAAATATTAACGACCACCCCGCCGCTCCGCCTTGACGCGTCCCGGACGCAAATGACACTAATAACGGCGCTGCGAGTTTCGGCGCAACTATAAATTATTAGAATATTAGAATATCGCAAGACGTAATTTACGGGAAATTCGCCGATCTCACCCCCAATTTTTCATTAAATTATGCATTTATTCGAATATATTCTAAATTCAGTGGATAAATGATGAGGGTACTTTAACACCGTATTTTCTAAGTCATTTTTTTGTACCATATAAGATTTGTAAATTGTTGAGCAGATAATTTTTGTGCCTACCCGATTAAATCGAAATTCGAACGAGTAATTTCTGAGTTATTAAATTGTAAGTATCAAGATCTAAGGATAATAGTCCGCGATCTACGTCGATAGGTTTAAAATATGATAATGTAATGATTTTAAAATTATATAGTAGGTAACTAATATTATTATTTTAATATATTTTTATAATTGGTAAAAAGTACCTATACGAGTATGATAAGTAGGTATGCAAGACTAATGCCCGATTGCATAACAATTGATCAATTTGCTAGTTAATTTAGATTTAATATACCAATCATTGGCCACTAAATCATGTTTATGAGACTATTAGCTCACTATATTAATTAATTAAATGTTTAGTGATCGTTCATACGACCCGGCATAAATATTACACGCGAATAATGAATATAATATGATATATTTATATAAAATCATTATTAAGAGTTATAGTTATATATACATATTTATCTAGAACACTCGAATAACTCTCCTTAAATATACAAAAAAAAACCAAAATGTTTGATATTTTGAAGATATTATGAACTTAAAAATTCTTAAAATTAAAATTGAATTTTTCATAAAAGAGGTATGCTGTGTGAACACAGTTATGCGTGTACTAGGTACCTATTTCTTATATAATATTATACATTTATAATATAATATAAACCAAATTATTAAATTGATTTGTATATTATGTTCAAAAACAATTTTAATATCCAATATCAAAATTTTAAGTCTCGTTGTAGCCTTAAGTTGGTAGATACACATGTTATTAATTTATATTGTATATATTACAAATGTAATAGACTATAGATGAATTTTAATTGTTTGCGTTGTAGAATATGTAATATGATATTATTGATAGGTATAAAAATTATAAAAATGGAAAAATTATCGTAAAAACCAAAAATTTCAAAAAACTGTAAAATAAAATTTTACAGAAATTCTATGATGGATTCGGAAACAACAGATGAATCAAATTCGTAGCAAAAAAAACATCATGTTGTACGCGGCTACCTCGAGAAAAATAAAAATAAATGGAAAATCATAAAATCAACTATTGTAATTGTATTTCAATGTTTGTGACTTTTTGTTATACATATTTAAAATTCAACAAGACAGAAAACGGCAGAAAGACAGATTGACTTTAATTCGGGCAAAGCCGAGTAATAGTTACACCGTTACGGCTAGTTATAATATTATAAATTATAATTGAGGCCGGGATTTCGATGCAATCTGCATTATTTTAATACCATAATTTTTAAACAGAGTAAAATGCTTTCATTTTGAATTTTTCACTTTTAGAGCCTTTTATGGTTTTTAGGGCATCTATAACACTAAAATAGAGTGTGTTTTTTAAAATATTATTTTAAGGTTTTTACTTAAATAAGTAACTTTGTGAACTAATCAAATATTATTATTTTTTAATCGAAATTTTTCGAACAACATAAAAATCGAGATCACGAATGACGACGGCCGACGTCAAATATACAAAGAGTATAATTTTATCAGATCACGTTAAATCTACGTAAAAGACTTAAAATCCCGTAGTCCTGCAAATATTTTATAAAATTAAATTATAACAATTTCTTTGGTATAACAATTATTAAAAATAAGAGCATTTTATTTTATCTATTTATTTATTTATTTTATTTTAATTTCATATAATGAAATAGTTACTGGGCCCCACTGAGAATACTCGTGTGGGGGCCCATTTGTAGATGTATTATTTTGTATTTTAAAGCATAAAATCATATTTTTAAGTTAAAAATGAATAATTCCAGACCATATTTATAATAATATATTATTTAAATTATTATTAAAAAAAAAAAACTATAACTGCAAAAGCGGCCACAAGAGACGCTTGATATCGGAACACCGCGATCTCCGCGTCGGTTTTGTATAATACGACGGATATATACTCGTCTACATGATACATAAAATACGCGCTAAAATGCCGCTGTCCCGGTCAGTGCGGTCACGTAATTAGTACGCGCGCGGGGACCATGCGGCGGCGGGAGAGACGGTGCCGAACGGCGGACAAGGTTTAGGTCACGGCCCGCGCGCAGGAGGGGCGGTTGGATTGGCCGCCGCCGCCGCGCGATATAAATATAAAAACGCATCCGCGACCGTGACACTGGACCACGTCGAATCGAATCGGTCGGTGTGCACATCACACACACACACACACACACACATATATACACAAGTCGTCCGGGACGCAAAACGTTTCGCCAAACACTCGACGGGCACGCGCACCTGCAGACGGACCGACCGACAGACGACAGCACTCACACCAAGCCGCACGGCGAATATACACACCACACCGGTACCGCGCCGAAATGATCGCTGGCAACAGACTGTGCCTGTTGACGGTCGCCGTCCTCCTGGTGGCCGTGCAGACCCTGCAGGCCGCCGCCCCGAAGCCCGACAGGGGGTCGGTCCGGTTCGCCGACGACCAGCACATCCCGGTCCGGCCGAAAGCCGTCGCCGAGCCGTCCAAGCCCAAGTCTTCGTCGCCGGGCAAGACGAAAAAGCCAACGGCACCCGCGCAGGCGGACGCCAAGAAAAAGACGCCCGTCAAGCCATCCGTCGCCGCAGCGACCGCCAAGAGTGAGTATACACACAACAATATCGTTATAATACTCATAGGCCATAGTCCATAGGTATAATTGTGAATTGATATGATGAATTATTGATATTATTATTATTTCCGCAACTGCAATGCATTAATGAAATACTATACGCCAACGACGTACTTACTTATGTATACTTTACTTTTAACGATTCGACCGACCGTTATAATATTATGCGGTCGAAAGAAAATGTTTTTTCCCTTTCGAAACACTTGTTAGAGTTGTGCAGCCCCGCAGGGACAATCGGTCGAGTAGCTGTCCAAGACTTGTATAATACAAAATTAACAGTTGATTATATACGTTTAAACCATTTTTTTAAATAATATTACCAAAAGCTAGCCGATAAACTCTAAAGTTACGTCAATTCTAAGGCCCGCCGTAATCGACGTGTGGTTATTTACTTCGTATTTTAAAAACTGCGTCTGAACAGAGAAATATTCGTTAAAAATACCTTCAAAAGGAAATTTATATATTTTAAATTCTTTTTTGGCAGAAAAATTTGTTTGCATCTATCCATTCTATTCTATTTATAAAATAATATAACTAATAAGTACGGAATGAAAAGCACCAATAAACTTACTAATAAGTCTAATAAAACTTATATATTTCAATGAATTGTACATTATATATTATGCTTTACTTATACTATATAAACGAAATTAGTTAATCATCAATGATTTTAATGATCACTGATTCTATTATTTAATTTCCAATTAATTTACACAGAAACATATTCATATGGTATACCATTTAAATAGGATCTATTTATTGATAATAATAAGATAAAAAATAATCTATCAATCAAAAATAGAATCGACTTGAAGTACTGTTGACATCATCTTAAATTATATCTTATATATCTTATTATATCTTATAAATAGTATTTAAACATAAAATAGTTAGTAAGAAATAGGAACAGTAATCTCATGGATTTTTCAGTGATTTTCTTAAGCGCAAGGAAAAACTAAAAATAATAAGAGCTGTTGTACAGGCTTCGTTCAGAATCGTTTTTCAACTATAATGATTCATTTCATTATATTATGATAAATTTAAATTTAATATTAGAAAAGAAATGTAACACATCACATCTTCATTTAGTCTTTGTTAAGAATTACTTTTGTTAATTTATTGTGTAAAACAATTTGATAATTCAAACGTTTTTGTAAACAGTAAATACTTAATAGTAATAATAGTCGTGAAATTCGATTCAAAAACCGTATGTAGGAAATAAATTGTCAATAATTATTACATAATTGTTTTCGTTCCGCATAATCGAAATTCATCATTAGTTTACAGATATAATGCATCGCTGCATTTATTAATCCATACTTTATTATGTTTTAAAACAGGATTTTAAATTTACATATCAACTTCCTTTATAACACAATTTGTTGTCGATCTACGTACAAATTATGTTATTACATACAATTTAATAAATAAGATATAATAACTATACGATAATATTTCAAAAACTACATAATTGTTGTATATATAGTTTTTACTTTTTAGCAGTTTTATCGTTCTATTTTAACACCCGTGAAATTATTTTTTTTTGTTTATTATACTGTTTTCGAAATATGACATATAGCTCCTCGTTTGCACATGCATATATTTTATTAATGCAAAAAAGTTTGAACATAATTACGATCAAACAAGGCCATTCGCTGACCGGACAACTAGTTTTATAACAGTCGTAAAAAATCCTAAATAACGGGTCGTTATGAAATCACTTTATGCTGTCATCGACATACATCCATAATCTAATAATATCCTTCATTAATTGTATTATATAGGTACTATTTCAAAAGGATGCGCGACTTTGAAGTGCTAAAAATCGTATGTACATAAAAAAAATATAGGTACTTATATTATATAGATACAATTTTTAATTGGTCGTATTTACCTCCGGTCGGCCATCGTCTCGGATGACTAATCCATAAGCGTTTAGTAATTCATCGAGATGTCTCGTTACTTACATCTTCGGCGAAGAAAAAATCCGTTCGACGGCAAAAAACCGCTTTTATTAAAAAAAAAAAAAAACTCGTATTGGAGATAAATAATAAAAGAAAAAAAATTATAAAAAGATAATAATAATAATAGGTAATGCGATTCGACGTAAACAAACGGTCAGCATCCGGCCGGTGGCAGTCGGCAATAATAATTCAAAACGGCGCAACAGGTTTCCCAGCACAGTTTTTCCAGCGCGCGTTATCTCGTCACTATATACATTGCCTTATACAGCTATATATCACGCGCCGTAAATATACGCGTAATACGTGTACACGCTATTCGGTCAGAGACAAGTTATTAATTTTTGCACTTGATTCGTACGGCAGACATATATTATAACGACGAGACGAATATAAAAGAATAATAAGACGTTTACGACGCGGAAAAAAAAATAATAAAATGAAATGTAAAAATACTTTTAATATTATTATTATTATTATTTACTTCGGTTCCCATCGTATACGTATATTACACGCTGCACACATATCCAGATCATTGGTCATGCAGTTGTCTGGCGGCCCCGCGATGATGTTTCACACATTACACGACACTCACACAAACGAGACGAGAATGTGTTATATTATTGTTATACCGTGTGTATCGTCAGTGTATGCGTGTGCGTGATTGATGGTGAGAAGCCGTGCCGATACGTACGAGTGCCAAAACCGCGGCGTTAAAGTCTCTGCCAAACCGTATACAACATGTAGATATACTCACCGATCTATACAAGCGTAAACACACATTTTCGATGTTTATCTCAAAACCATTCGGATCACGTTTGAATTATCAAATTGTTTTTTTCTTTTATCTGTTTTTCAATAGTTATTATGTATAAATATACTTGTGTTATACAAAAACAAAAAAAAACAAAATAACGAAAATCGTTTGAATATAATATATTTATTCGAAATAATAATATTGATACTATATTATATATTATATTATGATGAAATACCATTTGTCATATTCCCACGGGAAACGTGCAGATGGGCCTGACGGTCTTCTGCAACAGTGAATTACACCAGTATAATATATAATATACATATATTTGTGATGTGTGTGTGTGTGTGTGTGTGTGTGACTATACCTGTACGCATGAATATATAATATATAAGATACGCAGTGCACCCGTGAACGGTGCCTACGTGTCTGTCGGTTTTAAACGCGTTTCTGACTATATATACATATTATAATTAATATGCGCAAACCCGAGGGTCTTACTGGTTTTCGGGATGATGGTGCGCGCGCTCATAATACGGTTTCGACCGCGACGGCCGGTCGATTGCATAACTCGGGGGGAAGGACCGCTCCGACCGTCGCAGACGACATACAACATCATCATCGCCGAGATCACATGCACCTGTTTTTTTTCTTTACTTTTCGTCATTATCGCAATATTCTTGGTATTTCTATAATTATTATAATTTTTTGTTTGAGGGCCAAACACGTGTTTGTATATATATATATGTATATAAGCCTACGCCGGCAATGCGGTCGTCACTAACGGCGGATTTCCGCCAACTTCCGAACGAACGGTTTTTTTCGGCGGTTATTGATTTGTCAGGCACCAATACCCACGAACCCAAAATGTCCGGTTCCGTGGATATCGCTCGCGTTAAAAGACGCTGCACTGTAGTTGGAAATTGTTTTTTTAATACATACGCGTTAAATGGTTTCCGTTATGTATACGGTGATTTTTTTAAAAAATATTTTACACACGACCGTCGTTAATTATATACACGTTATCATAATATAAATATAAAAATATAGGTACTAACCTATACATGTACTATTACCTAACTCAGTCCGTTACAAGACTATAATTCGAATGATACGTAAAACAATAACCCTCGATATCCGATCACTAATAAGGAATAGTATATAAGATAACATCATATTTGTTGTACTTATTATATTGGTCTATGATATATATACATAACGTAATATAAATATTTATGTATAGTATAGTTTTTCATATTCTGACCCTTAAAAAACAACGAGCATTTTCCTACTTTTTTATTATATTCAACCCGTGATCAAAATATTGTATTTATAAGGCATATTTAAATAGGTACTACACATATTATAGACACTAATTTATTTGGTCAAATCTTGTGAACTGGAAATGGTTACATTATTAATTCTGAATATTCAATTTTGAATGCCTATAAAATTTGAAAACATATATTATTTTTTCTGATGTTAATAATACACGATACACAAAAATCGTATGTTTGACACGGTACAGCATATTATCTGAATTGATTGCAATTAATTTTAATTTGAAGTCCGTGTAAAGTTGTTTGCATATTATACCAATTTACATAATCCGTTTGACCTATGCCTATATTATGTAAAGTGGAATTTTATATAAAACCAAATGGAGTTCTATTAATAAAACGCAGCACTGACAGTTGCATATTTGAAACGTCAAATACAGGTACCTATTCTAACAAGTAACAACAGCTAGAAGGTATATAATAATATGACAACTAAAAATTCGATTTTTTTTTTTTAATCAGATATTATCATGTTTGCGAATCATTAAATGCGCGTGTGCAAGATATAATTAACAAATATAAACCTTAGAATAAACAGCCTAAATCGTTAAAATAGTAGGTTTAACTGTTCAGTATGAAAGTTGGTTTTGGAAAGAAAAACATAATCAACCGTATTATTATAATTATATCCCACGCGCGTTTTTATTCTCGCTAGTCGCTGCAGTTTGATTTCAAAGTTATTGTAAACAGCAAATCACGGGTTTTTATGACACGCGTAATTTTGAATAAAAACATAAAAAAACTTTTATTATATAGGCTTATTATTTTTTCCGACTGCAGTGACATCCGTGTCTGTTCCTATATTGGCTGTTTATATTACTATACTTTGCGTTTTATAATAGAATATACTCGAAATCTGTTCTCATGTCGTTCTATACTTAAAACACGATATGCGGTTTTCACACATTTAAACGCCTCTCCAACGCGTGTCTCGTACTAAAAGGAATGAACGCCAATGAAAGGATTTATCGATCTACTTATACATCGTTAATATTATAATGAGAATCCGCAACGTGTAAACGCACATAATAATGTACGCACGATAGACGGCAGTCGCGTCGCGTTCTCATTATACGTTTTTTACAAATTCCAAAACCTATACACTTTCCGCGACATCGGCGCTGCGGGCTCTTCATCTATACTGCAAACAATCCGTCGATGTATACAGAGTAGCGTGTACAGCGCATGTAGATATGTAAAATCTAAAAATGGACTTTCCGCCACAAACCGCTTTTCCCACACAATAATATAATAATAATATAACACTATATTATGCCGGCGTGTTGCAGTCGGGTCGCGCTCGAAATCGATGTCGCGAAACTGCAATTGACACCTCGACGCCGGTCGACGATACGAGTACACTGTTCATTCGGTCGCGGAGGCGTAAATCTCTTTTACATGTATATTTTTTATACGTCTCTTGTATTATTATTATTATTATTGGCATCAGTGCGTTGTGGCCTGCACAAATCGACCGCGATGGTCCGTTTTTTATTTATGGCTTCCGGCCCGGAATGTTGATCCTATTCTCGCAACGCCGTGCCGTGGTACAATATATGCCGGGCGCATATTTAATCGCATCGAACTTTCCAAAACCATTAATATTATAAGCGGTCTTCTCGGGCACAATAATACTATAATATAATATAATATAATATAATATACGCGCGTAGTCGACCGCGTTCTACGCTGGCATAGGCAGTAAGTCATATTGCAGTCGTCTTCGTATTCGTCTTCGTGGGTACACATATAATAATTTATTTATACAACTGGTTCTGTATCAACTATACAATTTTACCTATGTAGGCCGTTTTCTATGGACACACGTATGCGCCATACAAATTAGCCGCCTATATAAATACATCCCCCATATAGACCGGTGTACACTCGCGTATTAAACGATAATATGAATATACCTAACAATCATAGGAGTGTGTACGCGAATGAGTGTGGCTTCTTCTGGAAACTCATAAAACCTGGAATTTGTTTTCTAAGCCAAATCATAAAAAGTTGTGATTATTCATTTTACAAAAAATTCATCACAGTTCATCCAGTTCAAATGCGCGAGGACGCGAGGTCTTTTTCAAAACTTAGTAATTTATAGCTACACCACGATCGAGATGATTGTGGTCTGCTGAAAACCTTTATTGAACAACAATCAGCTTATAAATGTAAATACTGACGGACCTTATTCATATATTTAAAATATCAACATAGTTAATAGAATATAATAAGGTCTATTTTATATCTTTATATGCATAATGTTCTATATTAATTTACTTTTTATTTTTTTTATCTTACGTGTAAGGTGTTTTTAGAAAAATTGAGTAAAATCTAATATTATATATTAATTATTATAAATACAATCATTAGGCCTACCTATATAATATATTGTATACAGTTTAAATACTCTTTTTATATTAATATATTTTAATATTAAATTAATTTTTTCATAAATGTGTATGAAATAAGTAATTTTTACTACACTACATTTATATATAAAAAAATATTACATAAATTGGTTTTAACTTTTTTCTGAAATAAAATAGGACGCACCAATACAAGGTCTACTGCGCACGCTTATATATGCATTTAATATATTTAGTGTATATAAACTTAAATATACCGACTATCGGTGCAGCAAAAACGGTTTTCCGAGACGTCTCGATTAATTTCACTGGTTTTCGTTCGGTCATCGTAACTAGTTGTACCTATACCTCGTCTACCTATTTATATACACAATATCAGTCAATGCGTGTATACATATTATACAACAATAATAATAATTTCACACGCTAAACAATTATATGGACACACGCGGATGGTATAATAATAATAATAATAATAATACGATAACGGACTGTCCGTCCGGGAGGCGGTGATGCTGCGTAAAATTAAAAAAAAAACAAACAAACAATAATATTACAACGGACCGCTGTTGCAGCTGCAGCTACTCGTTTGCGAGAAAATTCGCGACCAGCGCCAGACCAGTGTTTCGGAATAAATTCTCAGACCGACCACCGACTAGACTATACGCGATTACGTATGGTCTCGTACGAATCGCCGCCGGTCGCTTTATATTTATTATTATTAGACGATAAGAGGCAGAAACTTCGTACATATATAATAATAATATAATCGTACCCGTATTACGCGTCTTCGCGTCGTCAATCACATTATCATTGTTTCGTTATTGTTGCTGTTTCTGATGCTGTCGGACGAAGACGCACATATCAGCTGCTTATAAACGTTGCAGAAACACAGCGAAAAGCACACCTACCTCACGCCACGCTGCAAAATTTTCGCATGGTCAATTATTTTTTTTCGCCTTTTATTTTTTATTTTTCCACGACTGTGCATTTTTCTCGAAATTTTATCAAATGACCCCGTCGATCACATAACGTAAACTACACGATCTACACGATTGCACGATTAGAGTTGTACCTATTATATGACACTATTATAATCATTTAGAGAAAAGCGTTTATTGAATATATGTACCTAAAAATAAATGCATATTAGGTAAGTCCAAATAACTTAATTTAATCCCTGCACGGCTCATGCCACGACCAGTTATTGTTATATATATAATTGAAATAACCAGTAACATAATATAGCGAACTTGAAATTGTCCAAAGACTATTACTATTATAGTTCAATATTCCACTCTGCACCTACCATAGACCAGATAAAGACATTTAGTATTATATTTTTAACTAGCTGTCGTATTAGACATTAAAATATTATAGACACTAGTTAGTATTAATAAATTATTACCTACCCATTGGCCATTATTCATGAACCATCCACCCACCCACCACACCTTAAAAAACTCATCTCGATTGCCCCCTTCGCCACGTTACCGAGTGAAATTTTTACATTATTATACAGTCTACAGAACTCGATTATTGTATTCTTACCGCTTTTGAAATCGGTCGAATTGATCGCGCACGCGAAGACATTTTTAACACACAGATAGGACCTGGTGTGTAAACGCGTATCAGCAACCACCGCCCGTCTTGCCACGTACATAATATTACATCTAACGCCGTCGGCTTGTTTTGCTGGCGACGATTTATTCGCATTATTATATATTATTATTATTATTAGTATTACTATTAAGCCGCGCGTTCAAATCGCATTGGTTTATCATTCTATTTTTCACGCGCCACTCGTAAATCGTTGTTCGTCTTCGGTATTCCAACGTATTGAATGTTTATGCGTTACCGCGCGTCGGCCACATTACAATATTACCTTTATTATTTGCGTCTACAGTAAGTAGTAAGATATGTAGGTATATACTGTTTAAATGTATAATATAAAACAACGATGTGCAGCAGCCGGCCATTATTATTCTCGATGTGTGCATGTATATAAACAGATGGGTTTCTGCGGCACAAAGACTTTTTGTTTCGTTCTAAATGACGGTCGAAGGTCGCAAATTTTTCTGATTCCTTTGGTAAGTGCCTACTCGTTGCGGAGACGGTTCAACGATTCGAACATATTATTCCTCGTTGCAGCGTACATGTTGTGGTCGTTAGCTGACACTAAGTTATATATATATATATATATATATATATATACACATTATCCACCTTGGCCGGGTTGTTAAATTGTTGTGAAAATGTGTTATTGGCGTAAATGACGCCTGATGACTGTATTTTATAATATTAATGTATTATTATTGCTATTGGAGGCGCTTGGTCATCGTCGAGTTGACGTTTGTCTCGTCACCCGAAAATTAATATCATCGTTATGTTCTATCGCCTAAGGCGCGCATTGCGATATTTTACGCGGTTATTACACGGAATTGTCGAATTCGCGTTTCCGTTCGCCTCTACCGCGACGATTTTACGACCTCTGCACATCATAATCAACACTATAAGTACTGTGTATACTATAAGTACGCGTTTATGAAGTCCATCAGATTTCATCACGTGGTAGCTTTTATATTTTCGATTATATTAAGAGCGCTGGACTAATTCAATGTCACCGACAAAATTGGTTATTAAAATGCACTTTTTAAAAGTACTGAATATACATTAATTTATGCGCTTAAAATATACAAGTATGTATCTATTTTATTTTACACAAATATTTTATAAACCTATAAACAAGTTTTGCCCAGATTTAATATTCTTTGAAAAGTCAATTAATTTAATGCGTCTTTAGAGTTATACTGTACTCTTAACATTTCATAAATAATAATATAAAATATAAATATCAACCTACAATTTTAAATTTTTAAAACATAATTTCTAAAATAACTTAAAAATAAATAAACAATTTCCTACAATTTCCTGAATAAAATTCTTCTTCTTATAATAATTTATTATACAATATATAGATATTATAATAATTCATCACATATGCTCTAAAAAAAAAAATGTGAAATAAATAAAATATTTGCCTTTAAAACTAAAGAATCACAAAATATGCATTATAAACAATATTAAAATATTATTTTCACATCAGCGTTCTGAAACTAATTTCTAGCTTATTTGGCTATAAATCTAATAGCACACAAAAAAACATTCCGATCCCTAACTAACAATAAGTGTTAACACGTTTGTATTTTTCTAGTCAATCTGTAATATTGATAATACTTATCGGTACTATAATAGACAATTGCATATTCCCCGTTAAATATTGTCCATTAGCGATGTGTGTGCAAATGTTTTCCCGGGAACGCGAAACGGATGGCAAATGCGTTTGAGCAGGCATTCCACTGCCCGCTATACACAACATGCGGCCGGGTCTGATCGAATAATAATAATTATAAAAAACGAGCCCGTACGACCGCCGAACACAATCGAACGTTGTATCAACAACGTAATAACTAATAATAACAATAATAGCCGAAGACAATCTCTTAACGATCTGGACGACGGCATACCTATGTATACTATATAGGTATAATATTATATTATCATTATAGTGTGCGACGCGACTCGTTCATTCCGGATTCCGTACACCGTTTCTGCGCTTGTAGAACATTGAGTCGGGTCGTGTTCGCACGGGCGGCGGCGGCAATAATGAGCAAGATAGAAATCTTGTCTCGTCCCCGCGCGACGCGATTGTATCGGTTCCAAAGGGGCCACCGGGTTAACCGCGTGTGCTGTAAATCTAATCGACCGCGATAATAATATTATATTTTAAGTGATGCCGTTTAACGAGGTTACAACTTACAATACGCGTGTATGGTATATAAGTATGTATAATATCATTATTGAATTACGAAAAAAAAACCCTTACTAGAAAAAAATAGTCACAAGTAAAATTTATCAATATGTACTTGCTTTACGATAATTAGGATTTGAATTTAAATGCCCTAAAAACTATAAAATAATTCATTTTAAACTCAATACTAATGTTCTTAAAAAAATGATTCCCCTTTTTTTGATAGGCACGCAGCAAGAGGAAAACGATGGTTTAACTATCGGTATTTATATAACATTTCTTTATCCTAATTAAACTAACAAGAATACAAAAACATAATATCGATCTTAGACATGCAAAATATTTGATTACATTTAACGTACGTGATTATTCATTTCTTTAATTTTCATTCTGCCATATAATTTATTTATTTATTTGTTTTTATTAAAAATGAACAGTAGTCCAAAGTAAAAAATATAGGTTTGAACCAACGATATTTTTTATAAGATTACAATATGACATATTAATTAGAAGATTACATTTGAAATAGTTACTGAAGTTAATAGAACAAACAAAAATGTATAATGACAAGTTACTGGTACTGCAGTAATACATATATTAATAAATATGATAAAAAATATATTTCATATTTATATCTATTGAGAATTACTAATAAATAAAAAATATATTTATAGGTGAACAAAACATACTCTGTTTTTTGTGGGATGTAAAAATAATTGTTACTAAGAACATTATGAATTTTATTTTAAAAGTAATTTCACCGAGTGTAGTGACTAAAACTCGATACCGTCTTGTTCCAATCTGCGCCCGAGCGTGTCGTGTACGTTCTGTATAGACCGGTACTCATCAAGACCCAAGTCCTGAGTACCGTGCATAATAATATACGATCGAGTTTATCATAATCATATTATTATTTTAATATGCTTTGCGTCCGCTCGAGTGTACCTCTTACTTCCTAGGTATATCTGTGCAGAAATCTGAAGTGTTCGTGAGTACAGAAACCCCCAAATACGCACATGAGTATATATTATTATTATTATCTACTCATTCGAATGATTTGGTGTATGCGTCCTCCGTGAGAGTTTTATTGTGATGATTTAAATGGCCAGAAGAGTATAACGAGTTATAGCCTTATATAGGAGTTAAAATTGATAAGACATAATATAGTACGAAACAATTTAATTTCGTCAAATCTATATTTACATATTTATAAAAGTTATAGGTATTGCTAGGTATTTACTTTTGGCGTAAATTAAATATTTTATATTATAAACAATTATAAGACTATTAAGACTTAATATAATACAACGATTATATAAGACATTACGAACGAGCGGCACAGTAAATAATTTAGCGGATTACATTACCATTCAAATTATTATCGAAGAACATTTTTCTCTGATATACAATAAAAAGGGAATTAACTCATTCGATGTGGCTGGGGATAAAAGCTGAAAAAAGCTTGTTTTATCACAAATATACAATATAATATAACAATAGTCAATAATATATGTTTTTTTTTCAGCGAAAAAAAATTATTATTAAAAATTAGTGTCAACTATTGTGTTTAAGGAAAGTAGAAAAATTTCTAACACCCTTCCCCCAATATCTCACCAAACAAACATCCTGAACCCACGCCTGAACTCATATACATACCTCTTGATTGCCCTAGAGTCAATTGACTCACCGCGATCTCAATTCATTTAGAAACCTGGGTCAATCATCGACTCGTACTCGGCCGACAAATCGACATCCGTGGGATATCTACGGTAGATCTACCGCACGCGCGTCTTGTATTAAAGTAATAATAAAATAAAAACGCGCGGAAATCAATCCGTATCTATCTATACCTATTATAGTAGGTTCGACGTGTTCGAGACAGACAATATTTTCTATATGTGCACAGGCATATACAGACACGATATGACACATACTAATATGATATTGCACACATCGGACTTATAAATCAGTGTTATTGCATTGTATTACACACGCACTACATATCTCTACCTATACCTACCGTCCGTTTAAAACGACAAACGCGCAAGTGAATCATGTTTTACCAATCCTACGTGTAGAAAATCACCGTCACGTGTCGCGTGGGTTTATTCGCACATTGTCATATAACACACTTTCTACTGTCGTACTCGCGCGTGTGTGTGTGTGCTCCGACAGATAAATAAGACAAGACGCGTATTGGCGCGCCACTGCGCCTATTTAGTATTTATTAATATAATATATATATTATCTAAAATAAGGATAGTCGACGCGACGGCGTTCGTAACGGTATAACTAATCCGATTTTTTTTCCATCGTTTAGAAAGAAAAATTACGCGGTCTAAATTCGTACCCATTATTATGACGTTGTATATATATATATATATATATAACATTAAAAATGCAGGGCACGTAGGCATATCATATACGACCTACACGGCTGCAGCTATGTAGACATGTAGTATAGTATATATACTACTAGTATATACACGAATAGTTATCGAATCATATTATATATATATATATAGTATTATAATATATACGTGCGTGTATCTGAGCTCTATTCCGAACGAACGCGGTAGACTACAGGCCGAGAATGAAAATTATAGACGTAGGTACCCGTGCCTATATACCTATATAATAGTCATATCCGAAACGACTTGACTGCACTGCGGCGGACCTCCGGTACGGCATAATATGAATTCGAGTTTTGGCGGTATATATTATATTACATTGTACACACACGAGTGTAGGTTTTATGAAAAATCTGTTAACGATTCTCCGAGGCGGTCTCTCACTCGTTATCTCTTTCTCTCTCTCGCGCCCGCGCGCGCGTTGTACTGCACATGGTGCCTTCCAGTTCGATTAGTGAATATACGTATTTCGCTTCGTGTGTAAGACATAAAACCGTAATTTATATTATATACGAGTAGACAAAATGCCCATCGTACGCCATAATATATATATATATATATATATATATATAGGTACTGGTAGAAGGCACCTACCTGTATAATAATGTTATATTATTTTTATATGGTCCGGGAACGTTGCCGCGGCCGCCGTTTGTGCGTCTCCCGCGCGTCCGCGGACTGCCGCAGCCAGCGACACGGGCGGTGGCGTATAACATAATATATTTTATGCTAAACAACCGCGTGTCTGCGTGTATTTCGATGATAGTGCCTCTATAATAATATTAATATAAAAAATATATGCATACGGGCGTGCCGTCGGCCGATAAAATCACGATAAAGCCGGGCTCACGGAATTTCGTTTTGTTTTTAAAATGTAAATCCGACGCGTCCCCGTTGCGGGAAACTCGCCATCGGTTGTGCATTATTCGTCTCGATCTACATAGATACACCCACCGTCGCCGCGTGCGGCTATATAAATGCATGTGCAGGCCGGTTTATCGTATTATAATAAATAATAATACATATTATATATTAAAATGACATTCGTCTATATCATTGTTATTACCTAATAACATGTCTCCGGTTTTGTCGCGACTTCGCGTCAATCTCGGCGTACACATCACATTGTATGCGATTAGAATCGAACGAAAGGATTAAGAGTCCCACCACTGCAGCGCAGGTGCACTCTATCGTTTTCGTCACACGCGCATAACTTGATAATATTTTGCATTCCACGCCTTTATATACATGACAGTATCATATAGGTTTGTACGGAAATAATACTCGAAACACATGCGTTGTCTGTCCATATACGAAGTATATAGTAATATATATATAGTATGATACTGTCTCGTATTTATGATAAATCAGTCTCGTAGGCCGTTAAACGCATTATTGCGACTGCCGTTAATACATTACGATATGCTAATGGATTTGAAATAAATTACACGCCGAAACGAGATTCACGTAATATACATACAATCGATTTTGGTCGGTTTGATAATAAATAATATAAACAACAAGATCCGACGGAGATTTCAAAAACAATATAACTATATACACACTATACGACCCGTGTGATATAATGCATAGATTACCTCTACGGTTTTATTTTTTACCGTTGTAATTACTATTTACTACTACATAATATTGTTTGCCCAGTAGCCTTTATTTATTACAAGTTACAACTACCACATTATTATTGTTAATATATTGTTTGTTACCGCTATACTCGACAGTACACCTAATCACTCGGCTTTTCAATAATAATTAATAATGAAAATATATATTCGTGTTACAAAAGACGCTTTCGTATAATATGCGGTTTGTCTAAATGTATTATGTCAATACATATTATATAAAAATGAACGTCGACCTCCGGCTCAGGTTGCCGTTATTTTAATACTGCATAGACCATAGATACCGGTTTGAACATTTCAAAGGGATTTTTTACTTCATTATTAAAACACTAGAACGACCATTCTACGATCGTTTGTGATTTCCCAAGTCACTGGATGTTTGCAACTCGTCGTGGAATAATGATTATTATTGTTATAACTCCAATGACCCTGTACTAGGTTTCATTATTTATTCGATTTGAATCACTTTTTAAACCCTTTTAATCTTTATTACGCAGTATGAATAATTTCATATAAAATTTCCATTAAATATTTATTATTTTTATCGCATTCAGCATAAACAATTACAAAGAGTAAATTCTGGAAATATAATTTTCATCCATAATATCGAAACTTAATAATTTTAACAAGCTGTCTGTTTTTCTTGTATTGCTTGCCAATATTATATTTTATACTCACTTGTACAGAAGATAAACAGTATATACTATATTTACATTTAAGCCATTAAGGACAACTAAATAGGCAACTTAAATAACATATTTATGTTGTCGTGCAGCAAAACTGGTATAAAAGATGTATAAATAATCATTTTTATAGATACTTCATATATTTTGATAAATAAATCCCAACATGAGCACGCACGCTTTAAGAGTTATGGTAATTACTAATTAAAAATTATTATAAATTCGCGATAACTCAGTTGATTTATTTACAATATACCCATATAAATTTTAATTTTTAACAATAAATTTGCGTTTAATCTTTTTTTATTATACTCATTCACGTGAATAAACAATAATTGATATGATATATTAATGTAATGGTTAATTCGATTTTATCTGAAATAACTAACGTCATTCCGTACTTTTTTTTACACAAAACTATCATAGGTAACAGTAAAATCAAATAAAATTATATTATACAGCATTATAATAACAATGTAATATAATAAAATAAATTGTACGTCTATTAATAATTGATAGTAAATATAATATACTTTTGTGTGTATTTTTTGCAAGACCTCGTCAGTACAACGAACTTATCAGTTAGCGTTCATACACCAAATACATACTATTGTAAACGAGTCGTCACACTCAATTAACACACTTCAATAAATACCTACTCTGCCATATTAGGTCCATCCGTGGTATACTCAAGTATATGGCCCGAAAACACACGTATAAAGGCACCACTTATTGTGTGATCTGACAAATTTGTTTCAAGCTTCTGGTATAAGTGTACTTACGTGTACTTACGCATACATAATAATATAATATATAGCAATTTCGTGTTAACTCCGCGAGAACGCACGTAACAGGCGAGATTTAATATCGGAGTGTTTGAGTCAAAACAACCGATCGTCTTCGCGGAATATACGGTATATACCTGGTATATACATATAATAACTTTTTATATGAAAACCAGTTCCTACTGCTATATCTATACGGTGATTTGGTTTTTTCAGCTATTATTTTTATTTATTTATATGAATTTTTAGCTTGCATTACAACCACATTTGAATTTATATCCAAGACGATGGATAAATAAATAAACATAAAGAATTATCGAAAACCACTTACGTGTGAGATTTCAAGTGGTCAAGGTTCAATGTCCCTAGGCCGTTATAATAATGTGGCAAAATGTCAACAGGACTTTCATAAATACACATATATATATATATATAATAATAATATATTGTCCAGTATACACCTATTCGGAAACAACACCAAAGAAAATACAAGATATCTTATAATAATAATCGAATAATCGTGATAAAATAATAATAATAAAACGTGTATGAGAACGAAAACCGTGTTTATACATATATAATAAACCGTTAGCAAACAATGTACATCAGTATTTACAATTTTTTCAACACAACGGTATAAACTATTATACTTTTCGGTTCTCGGCATCTCTGTTTAGTCCAGAAAATTTAATAACTATTAAAATTTAAAATGTGTACCTAACCCGTATATTATTTAGTTCTAATTTAAGCAAATTGTTCATTGAGATATTATTATTGCTAAATAAATATGAGGATTTAGATAAAAAAAAACATTATTTTTGATTAAATCTTGATTAAAAATTTGAACGAATAGAAACGTCTTCAAATGTGACAGCGTGATACTCACTACTCAGATACGGTAACTGATTTATTACGGTCAATCCGCATTCGATGTTTTTCAAACGAGTTCGTTAACCGAAAAACAACCCGTGCACGGGACTGCAAAAACATGTATATAAATACTATATTATGTTAGCCCGATGTCATTTTTCTAAGATTTGTTGTATTAAGTACATTGGAAATAAAATAAAATATAAATTATAGTGACGTTATTTTGCCGAATGTAAACCTGTTCCTAACGTATGGTCTGGCGTTTGTTGCAGACCGGTTGTATAGAACGGCAAATTGGCGTAAACAAAATTAGGCTTAATGCCTTAATATATTTTTTATATATTTATATATTATACACAGATACAGTTATATCCATTTAGTTTCTGAATCCAAATGAGTTAACGTGTTTATGTGTTTATACTTTATGGTACAGATTTATTTTTATTTTCGAATAATTTATATGTTTATATACTATACATTTATACTTATTTCTTAAACGCTTTTAATTTTTCAGAATCTCCGAAACCAGTTGATGACAAATATAGAAGCGAGTTTGAAGAATATATGCGTCAACAAATTCAACAATGGCAAATTGCAGTTGTAAATGGTCAGCCAATATCACCACCTGCAGGATCACAACCTTCCGGACAACCACCATCTAGTGTGTGGATCCAGGTCCCAGCTAACGGATATTACCCACCACCATCATACCCATACCCGCAATACCCACAACCATCTTACCCACCTCCGTCTTACCCACCACCATCTTACCCACCACCTTCATATCCACCTCCGTCTTATCCACAACCATCTTACCCACCACCATCATATCCACCACCTGCATACCCTCAACCGTCTCCATATCCTCAACCGTCTCCATATCCTCCACCTTCACCATACCCACAACAACCACTGTATCCACCACAACCAGCACCAAGTCCAGTTTCTGAGGAATCTGAATTATCTACCCCTGCACCATCAGAAGGAAGCTCATCACAGCCAGAAACACCGGAAGTAGTAACTACTCAACCAGAATACCCATCTCCACCAGCACCAGGATATCCATCACCACCAGCACCAGAATATCCATCTCCGCCAGCACCAGAATACCCACCAACTACATCAGCGCCAGAATACCCACCATCTACCTCAGTGCCAGAATACCCACCATCTACACCAGCACCAGAGTCTGGAACTCCACCACCAGGAGTTTCTGAACCCGAACTCCCAGAAATAACTCAAGCTCCGGAGTATATCACTTCCAAACCAGAAAGCTCTACAGATCTTCCGGAAGTGATTCCGACATATCCGGAAACACAACAACCTGAGCAGCCAGGAGTACCTGTATATCCTGGTCAACCAGAAGAAGTACCGACTACTGTACAACCAGAAACTTCATCCGAAGCTTCTACTGATCAACCAGCCTATCCGGGAAAACCTAGTTCTGAAACGCCCGGCGAAGAACCAGAAGTCACTACTAGTGCAGGAACTACATATTCTCCTGATCCAGATGTTCCGTCACCAACTGGGCCACCATCGACAGACGCGTTAAAAGCTCAATGTAAGGAACCAAGAGGACAATTCCCGAGTGAAAGTTCTTGCAACAAGTTCATAAACTGTTGGGATGAAACGGCAGTTGAACAGACGTGTCCCGCAGGATTGGTATTTAACCCAGAAAAACGATACTGTGACTATCCGGCAAATGTAGACTGTGGTTCTAGACCTATTACAGGTAAAAATTAAAAAAAAAATTTAATATTAACTATATTATACAACATAACTTATATAAGTTTTCAAATTTACTTTTTATTTTCTCAGTGGGAACTGAAAACGGCAATAATACGAAATGTCCAGATGGTTATGGAACGTACCGTAGTACGGAAAATTGCGGAGCTTTCTATGTTTGTGTAGCTGGATCTCCTGTAGATTTCGTTTGCCCCGGCGGAACAAACTACAACGACGTACGAAATTTAAAAAATAAATAAATTATCAAATTTTAAAATTTTTTTTACTAAAATAATTTTTAGGATTTGAAAATTTGTGACTACCCATACCGCGTAGACTGCAAAGGATTGCCGAACAATCCTGAACCAATTGAAACGGCTACTGAAACCGAAATCAATACCACATACGCCCCCGAAATATCGTCCACAACTCCAAATGTTCCATTGTCTTCAGCTGAATCTTCGCCAGCCACCGAAGTCGTGCCGACATCGTCGACGTCCACCACAATTGCCCCAGTCGCCGACCCAGTAGCCATTTACAATTACAACTTAAGGAAAATACCACCGAGTACGCATTCATAATATGAACATGCAATATATGGCATACACGCCATTAAACAAATTAAATTAAATTAATATTTACATTTTATTCTATAGGCATGGTAAACACTGGCGTGCGTTGTAGTCACAAGAGTATTTACCGACTTACTCCTGATTGTTCTTCAGTGACCCTCTGCCGCAACGGATTTACTCACATTCTCAACTGTGCATATGCTACCAGCTACGATATAGGCAGCCAAAAGTGTTTGCCAAGTCAAAGGGCAAATTGGTAAGTTTTAGAAAAATTATAGTCATACATAATACACCAAGATCTGTATTTTATAAATTATATAGGTAGTAACTATACCTAAATAATAAAGATAACTATTCAAAATGAATATGTTTTAGATTTTTAATACAAAATCTATAAATTGAAATAAAATGCAAATCAAAAGTTTAAAGATAAATTAAATATTATTAATAATGTGATATTATGTGTATATTTATATTTTTAGCGGACGATCAGCCTAGAAACATAACAATCGATGATAAGTAAATGGAGACTCACAAAGTCACAATTGAAAAAATAAACCCATAAACAAACAAGAAATGAAGCTGTGTGTATTGTTCAATCAACATTATTATTAAGTTATTTATTATAAAATATGTATCGTAGTTCTCATTTCTAGTATAATATTTTGTGCCCTTTTGGTATATTCTTTTTTCAACAATCTAAAACGACATGTCAACTTTTGATACGTACGATTAGCGGAGAAAGAAAATACTGAACACAAAAGTATAAGCATGTAATTTATATTTAATAATTTATTTCTTTTTAAATGTAATCGATATTATTCTAAAATAAATTGATCGCTAAAATATGAGTACTTAAAAATATATTTTAATGTGTTATTTAATTGACCCAATCAATATCCCATATTTACGCTAAAATAATATGTACATATTGTACATAATTATTATTATATTTATTATTTATCTTTCGTTATATTAAATTGTTTAGCAAATAATAGGGATACCTATATGTACTTTATAAATTATTTGTTAATGCTGTTCACTCAAATAATGTAAAATATTAATAGCCGAGTGTAGAGGAAAAGGTATTGAGTACCCAATAATTCCAATATCCACTGCATCGTGCAAAAACCTAAATCGACAATAGTTACTAGATATTAAATAGGTACCAAACCACCTCAACAATATCGATAATTCCAAAGAATTTGCACCTCCGTCCTCCCAATTACATTAATTGTTTATCGTAACCACAGCGTATGAAACGAATGATAAGGATTCTACTTTAAACTTTTTACGTACAAAACAGCATAAGACTTTCAACGTCAGGGGGTAGAATAATCCACCATAGGTGGATTGCAAAGCCAGGAATCGATTTACACTGGTTGGTGACAGACATCTAGACACTCATATCCAACTATTGCGTATTCAAAACAAGACCGCCAAAATATCGAGCCACCATAATACCAATGGCACCAACTTCGAAAACATCGTTAACACACACCTAATCACAATACTAAATTTGTGATTACTAGAATTTCTTTCAAGTCATGTCTCCCACCTAGAGTACTCAATTACACCGAGTTACATAGGTAGCTGGTGAAAATATAAAATGTAACAATATTTACATGATAGGTGTAGAGTGGTCAATTTTTTTTTTTGTGTAAGACGGAGACAACACATGCATGTGCGACGTGCTCTTAACATTTAAATAAATATTTAAAATAACCAAAATTTAACCTAAACAACATAATATTGACAGACGAAAATAACGCACTATTGTATAATATTATAAGAAATATAAAGTGGCATAAACATAAACAATTATTTAATTTATATCGATATAATTTTTTTTATCAACGACAATAATTATTAATTTGAATATTTTTTAAATTTAGATGGCTCAACATTTTTGGTAGGGCCTATTTCCCGAACTGGTGGGCTAAGCCCCCCTAAATAAATCTGTAAAAAACTATATTATTTACTCCAAAACAACCGAAGCTAATATACATATTATTCACTCGGAACACAAATTATGAAACGTAATGATAACAAAATTCCCGTAAAACGCACAGACACCAACTAGGCACAAACATGTAATTAATGTTGCATTATTTTCCCCGTTAAAAAATTACTGTACGATTTGCTGTCGCATGCTGACCAACGATTCAATCATTTTATTGGCTGTATCCAGTATTCATACTTATAAATTATAAATTATAATATTAAACTTTACCTAATAGAATGAACAGACAAAATAATCACGGAATACTGTCAGTTGTGTCACATAAGTTGAATACAAAATTTTTATAATTCTCTGGAGTTCTGGAAAGTGTTAAAGCAAAACATACCTCTATCCGAAAAATGTCCACAAATGATTTATAACTATACTAACATAATTATACTTTTAAACAATTTATTAGCTGTTTAATAATATATTTTGACATTAGTCTCCGCTCACTAATAATATTTATTGTAGTAGTTAGATACACTTCTCCATAGTTGGGTTTCTTAAATCATGAATTCAGTTGCATACTCGCATACCTCTATATGACCAGATATGGACTATGACGGGTAGGCTTGCAGTGTATAAATACTTCTTTGTTTGACTTTATTATACATTGAACAAAAACAGCATTGTCTGGAAGCAAAATATGATTGACGATTTAATAAAACTAAAGTATTATAAAAATAGAAGTATAATCAATCACAATGCAGAACTTACAAATGTCTACCTCTATGAAGTTAAACGAAAAATAAGAAAGTATTAAAACATTCAAAACTAAATCAAACTTTAATTATTCCATTTCTGAATTAACATCAATGAGCGTTCTAACCCTATGCAATAAATTCTAATAGTATTGTGGTGTCGGATAGTTTAAGAATAGTCTCTCAAATGATGAAACGCATTCAAAATTGTTTAAGATTCTTAATTTTGGGTTTTTGATGAATTCAAAATTTACTGTTTATGTAGTTCAAACGAGGAACGACTTAATTTCTAATGTCTAATCTCTCATGGCCCATGGGTTTTCTCGGAAACAACTGATAAGAAGTTAAACTCTCGTTGGTGTAATTATTGAAAATGTAGTAAAAAGTTCTTAGTTGCTTATTAATCAATTAAAAAATATCGAAAATTCATATTAGTTCCACTATTGAGAGGTGTCCATTAATATAGGTTATTACACTGTATATATAATATTATACACTCAGTGGCGTAAATAGAAATTAATTTCGGGGGGTTGAACCCCCTACCCCCCTTCAAATTGTTTTTTTAATGCTAAACGTTGAGCCTTATTAAGCCACTAGATTTTTATTAATTTAATTATTCTAGAATTTAAAACGTATTTTTCTAGATGAGTCACTAAGCCTCGAGTTTTTTTATTAATACAATTTCTCTGTGTTAACAAAAAATTGTTGTTTCTTCTTTTTTATATTGACAAGGATATAAGACCAAAATAGCGTTACCTAATTAACGAAATAATGACTATAATAAAAATATAGTCAATATATGATATTTATGTATACTCTGCAATAGAAGATTCGTTACGTAAACTTGTAAACATATTCATGGTCGATGCATTGACCTGCATGCCACATGCGTTATAAATACTAAATACAAATTCTATAATTTTTCAAAAAATAATTAAAATATCGTATGTATTAAACACGGTGAATTGTAAAAACAACAAGGAATAAGGATAGGTATAAGGATACTATTATACTAACTAGGTATAAATAGGATTTTGAGGGACAGATTGGAGGCGATTTCGAGCCGTATAAAATGATCAGTTATATGATCAAGTCCGAGAGCAACTGGGATTTGGTAAGGACTAAAGAAGTACTGTTACTAAGTGCTTTCAAAGCGAGAAGAAAAGAAACGCATAAGGGAGCTACTAAATATCAGAAGTTAAGCAAAATGTGCGCCGAAGGCGAAGCTATAAGGGATAGAGCCTTTTTATTCGTTTTAGAATTGTTATTTATTTTATTCTTAATCCGCGATTCATCACAAAAAAACAGGTATAAATAGAATTGTAAATATTTGTATAATGTGGAAGATGAATGACATTAATCAGATCTTACATAATATAATTAATTAGGTAATAAAATAAATTCAAAATTGTATTTTACATAGCCATGTCAAAAAATGAATATTTTTTGAAAGCATTTTGGAAAAAGTTTGAACTCTCGAACCCTCCTGTATACCTACGTACCTATACTGATACCAAATTTTCTAAAATTGTTTGCAGTTATAAGTATTCTAATCCTAATCCGAACACGTTTCACTTTTTGTCGAGATGTGAATTGCGACAGTATTTGTATTACAATTGTTATAGACATAGCCGTTTATAAGTTTTGGGTAAACATCTATGCCGAGTAAAAAATGTAATAAATTTATGTAGCATACACATAATTTTTACGGACACATGTATGAGTTAAGCTTACAATTTTATATGCATAAGTAATAAGTATAATATGGTTTTTAAACCATATTTAATAAATCATAAATCGTTTGAAATTTACCCTTTGAGCTGTATATTCTATGCACATAAATAAACAAATAGTTTGATTTCCACACGAAATAAATCATAATAGGTATTGAAATCATACAAAATCGATTTTTATATCTTTTAACTTTAATATTTATACTTTATTGAGCTCCACACATTTAATATTCATTTACTTTTGGACTAGAAATACGTTATAATAAATTAGATTTAATATTTTTGTTTAAGCTACTTAATAGCTTTATAGATACCTAGTTATTGTTATCAATGATTAATTTTAAAATAAATAACTGTTATTTAAAAATACTAATTTGTTTTACACATTTTTTACTTCTACCAACTTAATTTCAAACTCGCCAATAAATCGCATGTTGAAATTAGCTAATTAGTGCAACATAAATTCATTTGTGAATAGTTTATATGAATTTAAAAGTAATGTTAAGTTAACAATTAAATGATTTATTGTACATACATGTTATGATGATATGATTATAATTGAACTTCGTAGTCCGTATGAAAAATATAGAGTAAACAGAATAACATAATAGACAAACAATAAAAATTAAATTTTGGGTTAACATTAATATTAGTAATTACAATTTACAATTACCTATATAACTATATATAAGTATTTCATGAAGTCCACAGTTTGTTGCATTGGCCATTTAATTGATTTTAATGTATGGGATCTACCTATCTTTTTCTTTGATATTTTTTTATTTATGATTTAGTTTACTATTTAAGTTGTATTACGATAACAATAAACTTGATAGGTATCTACATTCTACTGTAGTAGTTAAGAATGTAATTAAGAATTTTTCTTGGGAAGAGGTAAAGGGATTAAATTTTGTTATGATAGATATCAGTTAACTTTATATCATAAAAAAAAAAAACCGAAAAATTTCTATTGAACACTATTTGAATTACTATTAAATTAAAAATATTGCAAAATATTAATAAAATAAGGCTTTGTTGTCTGGAGGAATGTATTTTCCTCATTCCCCCTTAATTTCACCAGTGCACCTCACAAGTAATAATATCATAATAATTAATAATTTAGTTATTTCGTTTACGACGTCGTTGGGTTAAGCTAGGTCAGGTTAAGTCTAATCCAATGGTGTGGATATATAACTAGGTATTTTATTTATTTTATTTTATTAAATAAAGTATTTAATATTGACGCGCCATCTACAACTTGAATCGAAATATTTAAAGTATTCAATTTTATCGTTAGAGAGCGCTGCCGTATATTACAATTTGGATTTCTGATTCCTAGTCGGTCACAACATGAATTAAACACGACGAATGGACGTTATTTCCTGTTTCCTTATGAGTTATGACCGTCCAAAGTATATAAATAATTATATAGCTGAATAATGAATAACTCGGCTTCGATAGTGTGTTAAATAATTGTTTATACATAATTTTCAATAACGGGTAAAAGTTCACCTGTGTTAAGTATCGAAGTTCGTTTATTAATCATAATAAAGGATTATTAAAATATAGAATTACTATAATTATCAGAAAATAAAGTTTAGCTGTATTACTATACTATATCTGTGGCGGTAATTGCAACAACTGTGTGAAAAAAACATCGAGGAGTTATTCAAAAGTTTCGTCGTGAAACTGTGAAAGTGGAAAACGAAATACGATGTGTACCTTCCCACCGCCCCTATTTATACATTTTAGGATAGAATAATACATTGTTTGTGGGAAATAATTATTCGTATACTTAGATATTTATTAAGTTTTGAAACTTAAAAAAAGTTAGATTATAGGTTATTTCGAATTAATATAGATTGTAGTTTGTATTAGGTACCTACATTAAATAATTACAGATAATTCAAATTTCGATGATAATATAACATGAAAATGTTTTTCATAATTTTTCCGCGTTTATACAACGTTAAAATTGGTAAACCTTCACTAGCTGTCGCGGAAAATGGAATAATAAGCAATCAATCAACAGTTTATTAATATCCTATGTATTACTATTATTGGCAGAACCTAATATTCGATAAAAAAAAAAAGGCTGCTTTAATTTTTTGAGTTTAAAGGGTACCAAGACTAACTTAATGTTTTTAAAAATATATATGGATTTTTCAAAAAAAAAACGACTGTTTTGTTTTTTTAATATTTTAAATTTTTAAACCATCTTTAAAAATATTAAAAGCATATTATTTTCATCACATTTATCTAATTTCCGAGTGTATTTTATATTTAAATACTATCTTTTTTTATTTATATGTAGTTATCACTCATTAGGTTTAAAAATATTGTATTTACTAGGTACTTCAATAATTAAATTCAAATAGAGTTATTATTATTATTTTTTCTATAATAACCTTGAGTTGTAAATAGATACACAAATGTGTATGGCAGTATAAAAGGGGGTATGGGGGAAAAGCTCCACACCAGTTTGTAAGTCGATTTAGATTCTGTATAACATTAACATAGATGATGCTATATGATACATGAACACAACTTCTAGCTCCGCCTATGATTATTATTAGTCATTATCAGTGACGTATTATAATATTATTAATACGTGTAAAATGTGATTTAATTTTATGATTTAAATGTTTCGAGATAATACTTTTGTTATTTTACAATAGACCTTCAGCGGTGGACCGCGCACGGACACTAATGAATACGTCAACACCATAACAATATCACTCGCGAACACTACAAAGCCGAAGCGTCAAAGTGATATTATATTTCATTCTAATAATGACGTGCGATGCGTATTATGTACAGTATATACATACTATACGCGTATATTAATGTAGCCATCATTTTTCAAACATATGAATCCTGATAGTAGTCCCGCGATATATCATACTATTATACCTAATGATATTGGCAGTCACTGCATTGTCCGGTACACGGGACGCCCGCGGAGCGTATTACTATTATTATTATCGCATGATGATGATCGTCTAAAATAAAAAGTATTATATCATTATATGTATCATGTTATAATATTATAATAGTATACTAGATAAATATTAAATATTGAGTAATCCATTTAACGTAAGACTTATAATTTCAGAAAACACTAACGATTTTGAATATATTTCTTCTATATGAAATATTAAATCGCTGGTCGTTACAAAACATTTTTGGAAAATCATCTTTTCACTATGAATTATCGTTATAAGTATTTTATTATTTTGATTTTTGACTGACAACATTTTTAATTTCGTAATCTGCAACAGAATATTATTTAGAGTATTTTAATCTTTAAAAATTAAATTTGGAACTAGTAGTTTATTAGTTATAACTTATAACCAGGACTAGGGAAGTTCTATTAAATACATATTTTTTTTTTTTTTTTGTAAGTCGTCGAAACTCGAAAGTAAGATACAAATTTATTTTACAGTATCCTGATGTCGTATAAGAAATTGTATTTTTCTAATTTATGCATATTTATGGTTTCTAGTGATATTTATAGGCATATTTTTAATATAATAAAGGAAATAAACAATATAACTCCAGACTCCAATTAAGTATACAAATAAGCGAACAAAAACGTTATCGTTTGTTATTACCGATGAAATTTATTCTGTTCATTTTCAATAATTTGCTTATTTTTAAAATTTATGTAAGACGCATTTGTACTGTAATTATCGATTCATCGTATTTACGTTCTAAAGAGCTGACCTATAGTTCTAGAACACATATTAGAATATATTCTATAAAAAAAAATATAACTTTTGTATTGTTAAAAATTCTTTTATAAAAAAAATTTTAAAATTTTTGTTGACAATTTTATTTTGCATATTTACCAATTTTTTTTGCACTTATATTGATACTTTTACATGCATATTAAAGCGCTAAAAATATATTTTATTTTAGTGCTATAACTTCAAAGCCCTGATTATTACTTATAACTTATAAACATTGAAAATTATATGAGCAAATTAATGTCACTGACGTACCCAGTACTCAGTAGGCAGTGGGTAACTTCAATAATGTATCGAATAAGTAATAACTTATTATTATAATATAATATTTATTATTATATGCGGAATTATCATATCTGCAGTAATTCAATTCAATAAAATTAAAAAATTAGAATTTTTCTTTAAAAATATATTTTTTTTGTTTACTTTTTTATTATAAGTAATATTATTTTTTAGTTTTTCTAATCTATTTGTTTTGTGAAATAAAATGAATTATTTTAATTTGTTGTTTAAAAATATAAAATTACATTTATCAATATCAAAATGTATTAGAACCTGCATATAAAGATATTCTGTTTTTTTTCCGGCTATCCAGAAAAATATTCAAACTACATCACTGCAGCAAAGTGCAAGTGGTGAACTAACCACTGCCATTTTGAATGATACTCCTCCACCTTGCTCATCAAAACTATAAAAATACTTATTAATTTATGACCATTGATTATGTATTATTAATATTATGTCATTAGTTATAACTTATAACTTATAAAATACCACAATTTGATAATCTTACACTGAAGTACCACCCCCCCCCCCAAAAAAAAAAAAGATATTCTGCTCTGAAATAACAAATTAAGAATGTATACTGTCATTGAAAAAGGTAAAAAAAATTTGTTTTTAACGACTTAAAATTATGTAAGAAAAAAATATTTCGATAAACGTTATCCATTTTTGAAATAATGAGTGCCTATTACGTTAAATGGATCACCCAATATATGTATTGTGTAGACTGTAGAGGTATCACACCTATAAATTATGTGTGATAATCTCGTAATATATGGATGACGATTATGTATGATTACGATTATGTTATATTTATTAATCGCACGATGACGATCGTCGGTCTGTGGGAATTTACGATGGTGGCGAAAAAAACGCGACCATCGGCACATTGGATGCCGTTGGCACACGTAGAGTAGGTACCTACCTATAGTGCCTTTAAGGCTATTGGCTATAATGTATATAATATATAGATGGAGTACCTATACCTAATATAATATCTTATAGGTGCCTCCCGTATACGTCGACCGGCTCTGAGAACTTCGAAGGTCGATGATCTATCATGACGGGACATTCGTATACATATATTATTATTATTATCATCATATTATGATATTGTGCACACACATCAGAGAAACACTGCCGACGAGACGGGAATATCAAACAAAAGAACATTATAACACGTCCGAACGACGACACGATGACGACGATGACGAACTACGACGAGCGAACGAGCATTGCGTGTGGTTCCCAAACAACGATGTGACATCGTATAGCGGTTTTAATTTTATTATTTATTTATATGAATATTAACGAAATATATAATGTTTGTGTAGATGAGTAGAATATGTAAACGATCCACAGCCAAGTCTATCGTACTCATGGTTCTGAAATTTGGTACTAACGTGGTAATTCTAAACCCGAAGATGTGCTGGTGTGTACTTCAAAGCTAATGTTTAAAATTTTGCGTTTTAAATATAGTGAATAATATAACTATGATTTATCTGTTCGCAAAAAACGAATATTAGTTTGTAGAAATTTGCCACTGATTACAGAAAATAAGATAATTATTATGATTATTGATGGGGTATAATTTTAGACCTGCATATTATAACCACCCATATATAACTAAAAATCTGTGCAGTTTACATTTGACGGAGCTAAAGGAGCTTAATGAGTATAAATCAACGGACATATTTTAATTTGTAACACGCAACTTCGTCTAGGGTCAGCTAGTATATAATATTTATGTATAGCCATTATATTATATATATATATGTATACCTAGCATTGGTATTATTTATTATAATGCATCACCTGCAGAATTTAGAGTATAACAAAATATTATGATTATTAAATAATTGGCTGATATATTGAGTGTTGATATTATATTGCAACATACTTACGAATACAAAATCTTATCCGAATCTCCGCGCAGGTATCATAATCAGCGGACCCTCAGACGGGCAATATAAATATAGTATAATACAATATACAATTGATAAACCAAAAACATAGAATTTTATAATACTTCGTCCAACAAGCAATAATGTACGTAATGTTCAACTATAGCTGAAGTTAAAGATTTATCCGTTACAATGATTTAGCTTTGTTGTTAATTTGAAAAAATAATGCAATAAGTTATAATCAGGTTTGTCTGGACCTATATATAAAATCCATAACATGTAGGTAGACAGGTGTTTGTAATAATAATTAATGAATTATTTGTCAACTGAATAACACAAATATTTCTAATACAAACTTACGTAATTATCTAAACTATTACAGCTATAGTGCGCAATATAAGAAAAAATAGTAAGATACATTTTTAACAATGTTATGTTATTGTTAAGTACAGGTATATTATTATCTATTTATTAGCCCCAGTACCCAGATGGTAGGAAATAATTAATAAACATCTTTATTTATATCCGAGTCAACATTTTTTCATCGAACCTATTAACTTAAAAATGTTTAAGCTAAATATCATATTATTTGCTATAACTATCAACGTAAATTTTAATGTTTTAACTTATAACTGGACTAAAGTTTTATTTTCACATCAACTCATCCACCTTTGATACAAGCATATCTATTCTCTATAAGCTACTATTTTTGTGTATTATATGAATTTACTTATATACTAATTCACCAAGCATACTGACCGCCAGTTTTTCCTTAAATAATTTATTCAAATTCTAATTTTTGGAACTTTTAAATATGCTTAAAAGCTTCAAATGCTTGATTTTTTTTTTCATTAGTTAAAAAGTGTCCTATGATATTACAATTATCTTTAATTATATTTAGATAGACCATTTTTTACAAATCATAATTTTTAATAAATTAATTAGGTAAAATTAGGTATCATTTTCAAGTTACCATAGCATATTTTATTATCACTCCAAAGTTTGGAATCCAAATCCATTAATATGGACTCATTATAATAATATACTTAGTACATAAAGTTTAATAACTAAAAGTATTCGTTTGAATTTTGATTCAGATACGATAACAAAATAATATTATTCACTAAATAACTTTCTGTAGAAAAGAGGGTTCTCATTCGAAAAACGGAAATTTGTATCTTAGTAAAACACTCTTTAGATAAGTAGTACAGAAAATTTCAAAAATTTGAAAATACGGTCTTTGGGTGTACCTACTTAAAAATTCCAAAAATCAAAATTTGAATAAATGCATTATTAAACAAAAATTAACGGTTAACGTATGCTTGGCGAATCACCCTGTGTATATAATGATTATAATGTATTGTCGGACGGTGTAAGAATTCTTATAATACCTACGTGAAATATAATATGCGTTAATATAGAATATAGATAGACCGCCGCAGCAGCTGAGTGTTATCTGATCAACAGCAAGTGATGATCTCTGAGATAATCCTATTATTGTCTAATGTCTGCAAACATGCGGACGACCTTGATGAGAACCCTAAAAAATCATGATTTAATTGAGTGTGTATTGTTTCGGTGATCATGATGTATATAAGATTTATAATTATATCATTTTTTTTACGGATCGAATTTATTTCGAATTAAAACTTAACAAACTCCGGTCTCCGGATGATAAAGCCGTCGAGAAGCGATGACGCGCACGTACTGGTATACAGCTAACTAACACTTCGGCATCAACCAAAGACTCGAGAAACAAACGGAAACGCCATCAATGTATTTATTTATATATAAATACAACTGTTGTACGTATAATTAGGTAAATTCTGGTTCGATCCGGAATTGGGTCTCTTAAGTCTCTTGTGTTAATAAAGTTCCTTTGAACACACGGTCTTAATTTAAATCCGAAAAATTAAAAGAACTGAGTAAAAATTTACCTATTTAAATAAAATAAAAATAACTGAAAAATGTAATAATAATATAGAATGTGTGTGTAATTTTAGGAATTCTATATAAATAATAAAACCCCTCAAAAGCTTATTTCCCGAATTCGTACTCCCACTGCGAACGGTCCGAGTATAGAAAATCTCAAAAGTGCATTGACACGTCGTATTGAAATTGCCTTTTCTTCGGTATTCTCGATCGTTGTCGAATCGGATTATCAAGCATACGTCACACGCATCACTAATGATAATAATTATTATAATTATAAATTTATACGTTTTACGCGAATCGTGCGTGGGACACATTAGAAATCGTTCGGGAAGAAATTATTGTTCAACTTGTTGCACGTTATACACTTAATTGTCATACGCGCGTTCGAACGGTGCTTGCAACAATAGTTTACTAACACGACTTTTGTTGGGTAGGTGTGTTTGAAAATAGTATATAATACATAATATAAACGGTCAAGTACCTATCCCTCCAAGTGCACATATATCATAACATAATATTATGGCATAACGATACACTTAAACATGGGTACAAACGTGTAAACACGACACACGTAGCCGACATGTGTTGCGTAAAGACACCATTTAGACACCAGATTTTGCTTTTAATATTTAATTTTTAAAACACATCGCATTACCTACACGCAGTAATTTGATTTTTACCAGACATAAGCGAATAAAGAAAATAATAAATATTGTTTTCATATTTTTGGTTTTTTGTATACATATTTGTCATAGAAATTCATGTTGCAAATTTATTCAATACGTAGATATATGTCTAAAAATAATAATATTTTACGTTAAATCGTTGACTGTTGGTTGTTTGACCGTGTACATAACATGCATAACTCCAAATGTGTTGAGTTAGCTATTAGTTATTACCGATGATAGAAAATATTTATGCTCATACAGTCATACAAAATTATTCCTTTCATAAGGCTCAGGACTTTATGTCTAATCACACCGCGTTCTTATATCATGGACTGGCGAGCTTAAACATTTTGTTTGAGCGATTTTATTTCTTTAGCAAACTGCATTATATTAATATTTTGAACTTTCAAGTGTATATAATGTAAATTTAAATGCAGATTTTAGTCACGAGAACCCGGTCTTTACTTAAAAATAGTATCATAAAAAACTCAAGAAATTATTGTAATATTATAATTATTATATATTATATATTTATAAAAGAGTACACAACTGGAGCCGAGATGATCACTACCGTGTTATAGTGACGTGTCATCCAGCTGGACGTCAGCCAACACTAGTGCCGGATTCTCCACGTACGTTTTCCAGTCCTTGTAGAACTTGGCCACCGCAGCCCCGTCCAGGATCCGGTGGTCCGCTCCCCAGGACACACCCATGACGGGCGTCCGGACCAGTCGCTCTTGGTCGTCGTACCGCGGCCGGTAGTTGACCCGGCCCAGTGCGCCGATGGCCACCTCGGGCGGCAGGATCATCGGCTGGAACGCGGAGCCCGCGATCGTGCCCATGTTGGACAGCGTGAACGTGCCGCCCGTCACGTCGGCCGGCGACAACTTGCCTTTCGCGGCCTTATCGCGGAGGTCGGCCAGCCGGCGGGCCACGTCGACCACGCTGAGCGTCTGCACGTCTTTGACGTTGGGCACAGCCAGTCCGAGCGGCGTGTCGATGGCCACGCCGATGTTGTGCGACCTGTTGAGTTTGTACGCCCTGAAGTCCGCGCTGGCGATGCTGTTGATGCGCGGGTGCAGGGCCAGCGCCAGTGAGGTGGCCTTCACCAGGAACGGTAGCAGCGTGAGCTTGACGTGCGGCGCCAGCTGTGCTTTCAGTTCCATCAACCGGGTCAGGTTCACCTCGTCCGTGATGACCAACGTCGGTATCTTGTTGGACGCCTCCATCGTGTTCCGCATGGTCTTGGCGTAACCCGTCAGCGTCGTGTAGCCCTCCTCCGGCGGCGGCAGTGGCTGCCGACTACTAACCGCCGCGCCGGCGGGGGTGGGGTCGGGGAACCCGAAAATGTCCTCCTTGAGCACTCGACCGTGTTTGCCGGTACCGTGGACCGTCGTCAGATCGATTCCTTTTTCAGCGGCGATCCTGCGCACCGCAGGCGTGGTTAGCACCCTCGCGGTTACGCCGGCATCGGGGGCGTCCGAACCCGCGGGTTCGCCGGACGACCCGGCGACCACCACTTCCTCCGCACCCGTCGCGACTACTTCCGCGCCGGCCGCCACCTGCTCCGCAGCCGTCTGGCCGTCCTCGTCCACCTCGATGTCCACCAGGGCGCTGCCCACCCGAGCCGTACCGCCCGTCTCGTAGTGCACCTTGGTCACGGCGCCCGCGTACCGGCTGGTTATGGTCACGGTCGCCTTGTCGCTCTCCACTTCACACACGTCGTCGAATTCCGAGACCACGTCGCCCACGTTCACGTACCACTCCTTGACGGTCACCTCGCTGATGCCCTCGCCGATGTCGGCCAACAAGAACGGCACGGTCTTTTTGCCGGCTCGCGTACAGTAACCGGCGGCGGCGGCGTGTGCAGGAAAGACGGAGGCCCTGCGGCCGCAACCGGGGCGCGCGTTTGACCGGCGTTTCGGTTCCAGCAGACGGCACGTCGACCCGGCCGCGGTGCATTTCCGGTCGTCGCCGGACCGGTGACGGACGCCGGCCGCGGCGGTCCAACGCGGTCTGGTCGCCGCAGCGACGGCGCGTCTCGCGGTCAACACGCCGGCCGGTAACATGATCGAAATCCGCTGTTTACGCGCACGCGAACGGAAAAACGGAAATATTCACGTCGATATTAATACGATAATAATATCGCGTCCCAGTGTAGTGCTGCTACACGTTACCGTTGTTTACGCGCAAACGCATCGCTGAACGCGGTATAGACTGATAACCATCGGATTCCGCGAGCCCGGGCCGATGCGTGCGCGCATGTTAATCAGCTGAACTCAAGGTCAAAAAACGAACACGCGCGCGCGTAGGTAATCGGCAGGTATAACGACCGCCGTACAATACGAATAACCTGCAGTGCCTTAATAATGCGATAACACGCGCGTTGCAAGTGTATTGGTCGTTGGCGCATCGAACACGTATAGGTACCTATAACAGTAAAAACGTCATATACGCGACCAGACAGTAAAATATACAATAAAAACCGAACGTCTCATCGTCGTATGTGACTTACATCATAATATATTATATAACACGATGCACGCGGTAAACAATAATTGCTGTCATGTCGAACCACCAACCTCGCGGAGTGGAACGGAAAAAAGTTCGAGACGTCAAAAAATTTGAAATTTCAACTTTTATCGCGTGTATATAACGGTAATTTCGATGGGATTTCAATACCATAAGATATATCGACGTTTATCGACGTAATAAGAATCTATTTAGTGTGTAGGTATCCATATGGTTATTTAGGAGTGCGCAGACGACAGACCTTTTTGACCAGGGAGGGGGGGAAGTATTTTGAGTAACAAAATCTGTGGTCAATCGTCAATGATAATTTATCGATACCAGTCATGATTCAAGATATAAGATTTCTTAATATTTGCATACCTATAGTATATTTGGAGAAAAATAATTAGCCCGCAGGAGAGACAACTGCCCACCCGTAGGGTACCTATACGTATAATAAATATGTTAGTTTATATAAAATTAAAACGAAATGCAATAAGGTCTAATGACTATATATTTTATAAAATAAAATAAAATAAATATAATATATTATATTATAGCTTTAAATTTGTTCGTTTAACTTGTAGTTGTAACCAATAATACCTACCAAACAACATTTAAAGACAAAAAATAGTATTATATATATATATATATTTACATAACTACATTAAAATTAATAATAATAATATTGTTTACGTTAATACTTATTACATCTTACTTCTGCCTTATGGCATTTTGATCCGATTTCAATAGTTACCTACCTGATAAAACGAATGTCGATGATTAAAAGTATATTATCGATAAAATATAGGTAGCTGGTAATAAAATTTAATCACTAAGAATATTATCTCTGTCTCACACACGTAGAATACGCTGAATACGTATTAAAGTAAGTACCTCTAATTAAAAAATCTCTCCGTATTTCATTCATTATGATAACATTATTAACATTATAATACAAATATATAATATACTAGCTAGTATAATAACAATTATTACAAATTATAATATTATCTTTGTCTTTTCAGTACTTTTGTAGTATCATGATTTTTATTTTTTTCATTACCTGAATAAAAATTTTTATAATTTACTTTCTTTAAAATAAAAATATTAAAAAAATATTTCGATATAACATAGACAATTTTATTTATATTATAATAATTGAATTATTATTTCAAATAATCTATGTTTTTATAATTAGTGATTCAACCTACATTTTATATACGTGTGTAAAACAGAGAATAAAAGTATTTTGCTAGATTATATTATAGTTCAAGTAGTTCCTCATATATATTTAATTATAAAAATGTCTGATAGGTACATTGCAATGGTGTAATCAAACCCAACCTGTTTCAAGTGTAGCTCATACAACACCAAAAATATTCACGTTTATAGGTTCTAGTAGACAGTAGTTGTATTTATTTTTTCTAAATATGGCAATAAACATTAAAAAAACATATAATTAACTGAATCAAAATTTCCAATATTGTGATAAAATAATTATTATCGCATATTATGTGTCAATATTTTAACTGCAATTAGATTATCTTGAGCTTTTTGTTCATGATATTTTTTAACAAATGTATTGACTTCTTTACCCACACTTTTTATTAAAGGTTTGAGACCATCGAATCGAAAAAGAAGCAGAATGAATATCCATTAAAAAGTTTGTGACAACAAAATTGTTATTCAAATTGCACCACTGATGTTGGAGATGTATTGGGCCTTGGAAATAAACCGTTAGAATACCGATATTTTGTTAAATCATCCGAATTCGCTATAAACAAAATGTATTGTATGCATTTTTGTTTTTTGAGATTTTGCAAATTGGGGCTGTATTACTATATTTGCCTATATCCTATATAGTATATACTATCAAAATTATAACGAGATGCATTTCCACGCCTCCTATGTATATATGCGTATCATATACATATGATTATATCGTACGACACATATTATATGTTTTATTCTACATTTTATATAATATCGTAATAAACCAGTTATCGTTTATCGGCCGCTAATGTTATATTACGCATATAGGACATAATATAATATTAATATATTATACGTTTAAGTCCGTATACCCATTTAGATGTTATTTGCGCGCGCCCGACTGCGGCAAAGTTCACCGTGTCGAGGTATTATATATAATATAGCAATAATTGTATATCACAGCGCCGAATGATATGCGTATATAGTATAATACTATACTACTATAGTGAGTATATCTATAGATGTATATACTTTTACACACCGCTGTGAACGCCGCACACTCAAAACTCAGTAATAATATTATCGTTCGAGATAGCAAAATCAAACCTTAGAACAAGAAGAAATTAATTCTGTGAATGTCATAAATTTCTCTTGCTTATTTTTTTCTTTCCAATTCGGATGACTAGTGACTATATAGCGTGCAGAACAATAATAACAAAACAGTTAGGTACTATACGTCATATTATGACGATAATGTTATTGGCGCAAAAGATATACAGGTATCCACGAACACTATTTTTTTTTTTTATTGTAATTAAACACTAGGTACTATTATTATATTATTACTACAAATACCTATTCTAATATCATTAATTTAAGAATATCACGAGTTTTTTTAGGGTTTTGAATGTAGTGACGAATTGCACATGACATATAATTGTTAGTTTTACAGTATGCACTATGTCTTTTATTTTTAGTTATCGTTATGTGTCTGGTGAATAGAATGTTCCAAGAGTTTCACTTTTGTCATTGGAAAAAAAGTACCTACATCGACTTTCAATCCTGCAATGCGCCTGTCTCAATCAATAAACAGCTGAATTTCAGCGATTCTGCCAAGCCATCTTGATTTAAGAAAAGAAAAGGTGCAACGATTCCAACACAAATTGCATCAGTTAATATTACCGTATACATTTCGCCAATTTTAAACTGTAAGTTTTAGTAACTATCAAGATTAGCTGTTTTAGTGAAAAAATTGACAAAGATAGTTTGAGTAAAATTTAAAATTCCCGATTAAAAGTTATAAATCGCAATTTTATAAAACACTAGCTGTGTTGATTTCGTTCGGGTTTAAATTAATCTATTGTTCTACTGTTTCCAATTGACTAAAATTTATTATACAAACACAATTAATTTTATGATTTTCCACTTTTTAATTTTAGATATATTTTTGATGTAAACATAAACAACTGGAGACAAATTCAACTAATGTTTAAAATCCAACGTTAATCTATAATACCACGTAAATTGGTATTATCATTGATCATATAATATAGTCAATGGTATTATGTATTTATATTGAAAATATTTTCAGAATTAAGAAATCGGTTGTATTAAAAAATCATAAAAGTAATCATTATAGTTGTATTCATAAATATTTGATTTTAAGATTTGTTTTTTTTTTAAATATGTTTGTAATATAATCTTGGCAACCGTTTAAATAAATTTAAAAATAATTTAATTTTGTGAGGCAAAACTAAATTTATGTATGAAATACTTCATACTCTACAGTAACTTATAACGTAGAAAAAATAAGCTTCAAATACCCTCAATCTCAAAGAATATATTGGTACTTATCTATAAATTATTTTGGAAGCCATCCAGTAGTTTCAGAATTAATTTAATTTATATTCAATTATGTATTGATTATTACTCTTAGATTTTATTATTTTATCACCGATGTATCTATATATAAACAGCATAAATGAAGTGGTACCTATATAGGTACATATTATTTTACGCAATAAGTCATTGCGATAAAATAAATATCACTTGATAGGAGTATAGAAAAAGTTACCCACTGATCATTGGTAATACACCAAAACCCCAAATACTATTTTATATGTTTAGCATTATGTTTTTTTTTAAATTTAATAATCAGTTTATCAGAGTTTGAATTAGTAGGTTAGCTATTGTCTCAAATGTCGGGTGAAATTGCTTATAGAAAAATCCAAATACAGACTTGGTAACGGTATTGGTTTTTAAAATTCAAATCTACGTTTTTTATTTTTAGTATGATTTCTTATTAGGAAATCTATTACAATTATAGAACAATAAGCTTAAGATATAATATTAAACCTACGTTTGATATTCAATCATTATACTTCCCTAGTTACCTGCAACGTCATGTATAAAAATGAACAATAATTATATTATTCCATTGGCGTACATATACCTTGATTATTCATTAAACATTAAGGTTTTGTACATCCAATATCTTAAATATATTTATAGATGATCAACTAATAATATATTACGTTTCTTTTGATAACAAATTTACCTATAGTTTTAAATGTTGAGTAAGCTCATAAACACGTTTACAAAGTCGTTATAATTATAACACAACCATGGAATGTTTTGATTAGTCAATGCTTTTAAATTTGAAGACACTCAACTCAACTATAGTGACCCACCCAAGCACCTAATAGAATATCTTATTTTTATTCATATTTTTTAATCATTACATGAGCATATTGGAATGTAAAAAATATTTCTTGTTTACCTACTCGTGACGTAATAAAGAAATTTACAATTTATATGTCTATGGATGATATAATGTACCCAATATTTATTTGAAGTAAACGTCCAAATCTGTTGTTGGATATCAATTTTAATTTAACTCGTGTGTGCGCATTTCAAATTAATATAAAATATAAAGTAATTATATTAATAATTATTAAACACATTATTTTTTAGTTAGGTAATAAAAAACTTAAACCATCGATGAAATGAGAAATAATTAATAACCAACTTATTATAATAATGTTATAAAAGAATTATAGACTAACAAACATGCGAATTGGATAATATTAACTATTATTTTTATTTTTTATTTTTTGTCGGAAATGTATTACATAAATCAAAATATATAATATTGTATTGCATATAAAGGAACGCTATTCATTTTAATCGAATTATCTTTAGTCTTCGAGTCTTTACAGCCTGTATAGGTCATTAACAAAGTTAACGTTATTTTTAATAAGATAAACATTTTTCTGGTATACATATATTTGTTAACCGTACAAATTATAACACGTATTATAGATTTATAGATTAGCACCAATTAATTTTTATGGGTTTGAAAATACATATTTCTAAACATCCATATTAATTGTATAGATATTTATTCTAGTTATACGTATAGCCGTATAGGTACAAATTGTATGGCCTAATATGTAATATATTTGTTAAATTGTATCATCCTATATTTATTACACGTCATCATATATTCGTATCTATACCTACCTAACGCGTGGTGTTTAAAAAGTGATGTTAATCAGTATAGTTATTAGTTTCGTTTAATTATGGGAATGAAAAATAAGTTGTTGCCTAAAAATAAATAAAAGAGCCTGTAAAAAATACAAAAAAATAATCAAATACACACGAATAGAAGGTACCTATACTAATGTTAAAATAATTGTACTTAATATTATATTTTAATTATATTCATGCACACTACGGTTGTAACATTATTATGACGAAATCGCGTCGCCGTGGATATTCTTTTACTGACCATCAACAACGCGTATAATATAATACCTGCAGTATAATGACTACACCGCGAATCACTGCGGTATAATTAAGTACATTTACATAGAAAAAAAATATAGACCAGCTCATTCACAAAATAGTGTGTTGAAAATGTTATAGAAATCCGGTGACTAATCGAAATCGTGTACCCATATAATACCTCCTATTTACAATACACGTTGTATACGTACTGCAGAAACAACAAGGTCTTCGAGTATATTACATAATATTATTATTATACCATATTTTACGTACACTCGTTATATCAGGAAAACGATGACAAAAAAAATCCCTACAGTAGTCGATTGGAGGAGACACGTGTTCGCACCAAGCGGTTTTACGAACAGCTAATTCGCGTATATTATAATAATTATTATAATCAGGTATATTATATCGGTGTTTATAACATCCATAGTCCTTCGCGAATGCAGCGCTCGAAAACGGCCGTCCGGCGGACACCCTGCAGTACCTACATGGCTACATACATAACACGTATTTGAATATTTTCTCCTATCGTCGGTATAATATATTATGTTATTTTTAATTTAAATATTGCGTCATCTGCAGCGGATGTAATATATATGTATAAAAATTTAACGTACAGCTCATTCGATTCGTTTATCGTTCAATCGAATTATACGCGCATATTAATACATATTACGCGCATTTTAAATACCTATACCTATACTTATAAAGGCGAGATTTCAATGAAAAAACTGGGAACGCTGTTTTATTTATTTATCATTAATATACATGCAGGCGGCCGAAATCCAACGAAACAATAGATGCATAATATTATGACAATATTAACAGTATAACTCATTTAGTTAAGAACTTAAAAATTTAGTAATGATTCGTACGCTAAGACAAAAAATAAACGCCGGCAAATATAAGTAGGTACTCATTTGGCACAGTTGAATAAGACACGATTAAGTAGAGTAGGTGCATTATTATAGATAGGTAATGGAAGAAAAGGGAATATAGAATGGAAAATCGTTCTCATCAGGCAAGGGAGAACTCTAAAATTAATTTGGGAAAGCAATGGATTACACAATAAACAACTTTGCCCTCCCCCCCACGCACGCACACAGTACACACCCTACACCCTTCATCAATCATAAATCACATGGTGGCTTTGTACTGCACATAGTAATTTATTAATATAAAATAAAAACTAATTATAACCTGTAGGCATATACATTTGGAGCACGATGTAGATTACAAAATTGAGGGTGCTTAAACCTAAGCCCCCCACCCACAAGCTCCAATTGCACTTATGAGCTGATATAAAATAAACACTATAAGGTATCTGGCTATATGAGAAACAGACAAAACTCTTACGAACCGTTATTATTATGGGCGTCACTGTCATTGCCACGGCAATAATATCAATATGATGTAAATATCGTGACGATTAAACCAATTGATAATAGATATGTGTATATCCACATTTTGACCTTCATCAAACGCCGCCATAAATGCCCGTCGGTAAAAAATGTTTAAATGTCATTCACTTTCACATTCCAAATGAGTTTATATATTAATATTATACGGTAAGTCGGTAACGATGTATTTCCGATACCATTTGGTCCATTTGAATATTTATAATTATTACACCCATGGGTACAATAAAATGTTTAATTTTAAGGATATTTCGTGTGTACCTATAAAGTGAAATTAAAGAAAACAAGTAAAAAAAGTGTACGCATTTTACATATTTTTTTTAAAACTTCATACCTAAACGAAAACGTTAGGCTATACGTGAATAACATTTCTCATTTATCGACACATGATGTAGCGCACACAACCCAATACACGTGTAATGGATAGTATGGCCTATGGCCTATCGATATTCAATGAATACAAATTAATAAGCATCCTCTCCTTTGCAGCAGTCCTCGTCCTCGCAACCGGCCATGCATAGGCGCACAGCAGATCCGACAGGAGCTGTAGTTTGTCTATTCCCCCGCTAGTAATAAATATAGATAGGTGTAGGTTACTAGCCGGGTACACCTATATATTATAATTTTGTTGCCAATGATATTATAACGTTAAGTAATACTATTATATTTTTGATCCTGTAACAAATATTTATTATTTTTTTTCCGTAATATAAACGGAACGCATTTCGAATAAATAACAATTTCTAATGACGATATTATACAAAACCCGTTTTCATACTCGTGCACACCTGAGAAATAGTTATTTAGTAGTTCATAATACATTTATATTACAAATTTTTATTATTATTATTATTATTATTATTATTATGACGTACAAAAGGGTGACTTCCACATAAGATCATATAATACGGCCATTACCTACTGCAGTACATCTGTATTGGTGCGCATGTAAAAGTGTAGTTGATAGTATTTAATTCCATTAGTATACGTACATCGGTATTGTACAAAAAACTTGATCAGTTTGTATTAAACTTGTAAAATATCGCATATTGAAACATAATACCTATAATAGATGTTTTCGATGTATCATATTATGTATGGTTAGCCTTCGTATATCAATAATGATACTGAAATATTATAAAATCAAATCAATTTCAATCATATACCTATATAATATAGTATATACTACATATTATATAGTGCATATTACTATATTAGCATAAATACTTGGTGGGTGTTGTGTATTTAAAAGGTTATTATGAGCAGCATTTTCCACGCGGATTCTAACCAAACCTTTCCCCGAGGGTGTTCTACATTTTGATAGTTTTTATTATTTTTATATCCTTGTTACTATTATTATCATTATTAATATTCATAACTAGTAATGATTCATACAAATCTAACTTCCTTTAGGAATTTATAATTTTCAATGAATTAAAAATAAATCGAACATTATATTTTTTATAAGACTATAACTACCGATTATTGTTATTATTGTTTTCGTTCGACCGAAGAAAAATAATAATAATACTACAATTCAAATCAATTATGTTTATAAATTTATTATTTTTAACATGCTATAGCAATAATTAAGGTAGGTACTTTATTATGAACTTAATATATACTTATAAAGTTATAAACTATAAAAAATAAAAATATACAATGTATAATTATAATATTATACACCATTCACTTTTAAATATTATTTTTTGAACTATACGGGCATAAAATAAATATAAATTATGATTTTACCAACAAATAATATTATAATATTCCTGTTACAAAAAATATATTAAATCACTGGTAATGTTATAATAACATAACATAACATCAATAACGCAAGAAACACTATCCACATTAACTAACCAAAGTTATGAATTATGATTCATAAAAATATATTTTGTGAATAGACAAAGGATAAGTGCTTAAATTCTTATATCATCTAGAGTAAATAAACTATTTTTATGAAATGGAACTATTTTAATTTGAATTGTACATTCAAATACAATCGTAAATTAATGCGATTAAAATCGACGTTTCTGAAATTAATAATTTAGTGGCGTAAAGACTGCGGTATCATGCATCTTATGCGTAAGTTTGGTTAGGACTATACAGAAAACCGCAATAACCTAGGGAAACGTAAGTGAAAATACTGAAAACTCAAAATCATTTATTAGTAATTACAAAGCGTTTGAATAAAAAAAAAAGTAGTGAAAATGAATTATTAGTAATTGTAATAGTCTTTTTTTACCCGCATAAATAGTTCAACCAAATCGAAATCAATATTTCCCATTTGTTTTGAAAATTAATTTACTTTTTATAGTTACAATGTAACATTTAAACACAATTATACTTTAGTATATATTATCTAACTAACACTTCTTATACATTTTAACGTATTATTATATTAATGGTGTATCGTACAATACACCCTGAAAAGGTGTGCATGCGAAATTAAAATAAATAACAATGCACATTACAACGTAAGTACAATACCGTTTTAAGCATAATTTTTATTACAACACAATAAAATAATAAAATATATAATAATACTAATAAATATAACAAAAACTATTAACACGAAAATATGTCAGTACGACCTATTTAATATATATTATAATACCTAGTAGTTATAAATGTATAAATAAATAATGTAAAGCACGCATATATATAATTACACTTTCATTATTCTTTTCATTGTTTCGTACTGACATATAGCAGTAAATAATATATAGAATATCGATATAGGGCGAATTATGTTAGGGTCACAGAGTGAATTTAAAATATAATTTATGTAGATCTAATCGTCTGAGGTTTATAATTTATGACAAATATATATCATGTATGTGCAGCTTGCTAGTTGTTTGCTCGTAAGCGAAAATGCGCAATGACCAAATATTCATAAATTATTATTAATTGATATATAGTTTCAAAAATATTCCAGAACAAAAAAAAAATAAATATCTTTAAATAATGCTGGACAAAAAATTAACCTGGAAACATCTTCATTTAAAATAAAAATAACCTACTTCAAACTTCGTTGTTTTTTGTCTTCTTTAAAGTCAAAATTTAATCTCATCTCAGAGCCTAACTACTCCTATTTATTGTAAGGATCCTGCTAATTTGGTTATATACTATACATTATACAAACCTGAAGCCATGCAAAACCATCTGACAATCCAGACAATTCGCAAGTTTTCCTTAAATTCATGCCATAATAATACTTGACAAACAGCATTACATGAAGCTCTACAAAATATGTTGACTGTTGACTGTCATCTTTCTAAACACTTTCTTTCATAATTAACATAAATAAATAAATAACATTTGTATAAATAAGTACTTGTCCGTCACTTATTTTGGCGTTTTCCCTAACAAATCTACATTAATTCATTAATTGCTCCTTATTATCGATCCGATTCGTTTTCCGCTGCTCAATATGCCGCATACCATTGATGCGGATTACGTATGCGTAGGTAACCTCTCATTCGTGTCTCTTAAGGTCAAAAACGTTACTACGAACACGCAACGCAGTCATCTCTGTATGCCATATATATAATATACACATAATATACGTGATAATATTATATTCACATAGACATGGTTATATAGGAACTCCGCGGCCTGGGGTCGTAAAACGATTTGTGCACGCCGCGGGTATTAACAAATTCGTTTAAAGTGAGAGGTTATGTATAATACTACTATTATACCTATACCTCCGTATGATTAACGACAAATATAATAATATAATTATACACATTTACATAATAGTTCGAAAAGTACGAGAGTGCTATAGTATGCTACTCAGAACTTGGTGGGTATGTTGTATGTGTGATGATGTTCGCGACTCGGATATGTATATATTATAATGTATATAGTATATTATAGGTACAGAATATGTGTAATGTAGAAGCACTAGAAGCAGTATGAAATATATAGTGTATACCCAAATTATAGGTGTAATCTCAAAGTTAACAAAACATCGAGTTAAGTAAGCGTATACTTAAGATAATTTTTTTAATCATTGTACCTAAAAATTTTTAACAATTAGAAATGTATCATTTAAAGGTACTCAGTGTTACTGACCGATCAAAAATCTTATCACGATGATGCCTCAATGCGTTATTGCATTAAACTCAACGAAATATTTAACTTTAGATCTTTATCATTATTATACTTATGTTCCTTGTAAAGTAGCTGAATTCTGACTTAGTTATATTAAGGTACACCAATGTAAATCATGTACTTAATCATTTTTAAATAAGATAATTGATAACATTTCTCTAACATCTTTTAGACATTTTTATATTTGAAAATATAATTTTACGTAATTTTATGTCATTGCAAATTATCATTTTTTTAAAAATCAAAAATAATTTTAAAAATTTTTATTCTTATATTTTGAAGTATTTTACTTTTTGAGCGATAGCTTCTTTTTTTATTTCATATTCCAAAACAAAATATTTTTCAGGATATTTCGATTTATAAAAATCGAATTTTTAACGAGTAATTAATTAATATCATATACTTAAGTATTTAAAATTTAGATAAGTAGTCATGCCCGTGTTTAGAGGTTGGTAAGTGTTAGAAATTACACCTCCAAGTTAAACTTTGAAGTGATAATTTTTATGTTTATTCCTTTTGTTTTTTTTTTTGTTTTGCTATATCTACCTTAACAAATTATAATATAATACTATGTAAATATTTTTTTATGTATTGTGTTGTTATTTTATAAGTGGAAATTTAAAAATTATGTATATTTATTGTTGTTATTATGGCAAGTGGTATGCAACTATGAAAGTAAACACATAAATTAATACTACTATTATATTACTAATATACTAATTACTAGCTGTATATCCTAACTTCACCCGAAAAAAAATTAACTAACATAAAATATGACGCTTTATAATGGACAGTATATATTACGGTTTCAGTGTAGCTCAGTTTACGGACAAATCGGCATTGGTAAAGATCGATCGGTGTATAAAAAATAAAAATAAATACGATAATACGCAAATTAAGTTAAGTGTGTTAAGCCGTAGCATGTAAAAACATGTTAATATATGGATATGAATAGTTTGTTCTTACCTTAACTCGCTTTGCAATTAATTAATTTGACCGAAGTTGGCAATTCACCTGTGGTGGATTAAATACACTGTAAAGCACTTGGTTTATTTTTGAATGTGGTTCAAACTACTCTCTTAACTTTACTGATATTTTTGAGAAGAATCTCTGAAACTTTCGTCAATATTGCTATACTGTTACTGAAATCAATCTAGTAGTTTCTAAAATTAGCACGTTTTCTAACATGAAAATACTTTAGTTTTATAATATTATTAGTATAGAAGTATGAATTATATACAGGTACAATTATATTATAATGTTATATTATACAAGTAAGGTTTTATATTTTTATTCATATAAATATAACTATAATAACACATCTGTTATGGCTCTGAAGTGGAGTTTTGTGGATTAACTCTATGCCACTTAGTTCATACAAAAGTTCTGACTAATTATATTGAAATACTCTAAAAAAAAATTCCGTTAATATTATGCTGTCTATCAAAAAAATAATAACAATTATTGTTACATTGCAATTGTATAGCCAAAAAATTGATTTGTTGTAATAAAATCTAATTATGTAAAAAATATTTTGAAAAACTTTATTTTTTAAATAACGCGTTATTCGATACAACATAAAAGAATCGCGCTGTATATGTACTGTAGAGTAGTAAACTGAGTAAGGAACTCCCGGACGAATGATCGTTTTGTATAGTACATATTATATACACGCATATTTATACGTATTAATTGGCAACGAAATATACTTCCTGTAAATATTAAATTGATTATTTATTTAATATACTCGTACTATTTATTTATTATTTTTTTTTTACTTGGCTCGAAACGCTACCGCATTTCTAAATAGTTGTTCGATTCAAAAAAATAAAACCGACAAAACCGGTCTTGCTAAATACCTTCCGACGAAATACTATATTATATCCCGATGACGATAATACATTGTATAGGAATAGGACATATCGGCATATCGCAGACAGGGAATCGTCACGGCGGCGTGCGTTGGAGGATGCGTTTTCGCGCTTTTCGTTTAATAGAAAAACAATTTTTATTTAAATGCACTAGTCAAGAATTAACCTAACATATAATATATCACATTATCACATAATCCGTACCTATCATACATAATAATATAATATATTATACTATTATAGTGTGCACTATAATACTCGTGACAGCGGACAACCGTCAATGCCCTGCTACGACGTGTTGTTGCAATCTCCGGTTGCAGCGGTAGATATGTGCAGTGTATAACAAATTTTTTTTCATTGAGTTATTAGTTATAATACCTTCGACACGATAATACTTAATGTGCTTATCATCAAAAAATAATATAAAGATGTGTGGTTAATTACGATATCATGTTTTTTACCGTTACTTTCGTCGGTCTGTTCGACAACTTCATTGTGCAGCAGTTTATGCGAATAACACTGCGGGTCAGACGGATCGCTTTTTTTCTACGGAAGTTATAATTATTATTGCGAACAGAAAAATATTCTATACGTTTATATCATTACGTGATATCATATATTTAAAATTTACATATTTATATAACATATATATCTATAATGTATAAAGAAGGTTACTCATCAAACTTTTAACAATATGCATTATATATTATAACTGAATTTTTAAGTATATTTAAGTATCATAGTTTTTAAATATACTTAATACTTAGATTGTTGTATACCATTTATAGGATATCTTGTCGTGATACAAACTATTCTTTTTTCCAAATAAGAGCAATCCCTTTTTCATATTATAGATTGTTAAACGGATAGATTTTTTTCGACATTTTGATGTATCTAATCCAACAATTTTGGAGTTACATAACTTTCAAAATTCTATAATAAGGATCCATGATAATAGAATTTGAATATATGACGTCCTCATAGAATCTGTGAAAATTTTAAAATTATAGTAATTAGTTTATATTAAGTACCATTAACAAGATTAAATTAATATTCCAATATCATCACCTATTTTATATTTTTATAAAAATAATTAAGGATTGATTTTTATCCTACAATGCAATGATAAGTACACTGTATAAAAACAATTTAATACTCAAAAACTCGTTGATTAAAATAAGAAAGATTGCTGATTCCTATTTGAAAAAAATTGTTTTGCATTGACACAGTATACTCCTACTCCTTAAATGATATAATAAAATCGAAGTACCATTTAAAAATGTAGTCATTAAGGTAGGTATATTTAAACAATTTCTAAAATCTTAATATGAATAAATGCTTTGTACTAAAGGAAAAAATTAGGGCGAATATGATTGGGGTCCTCTTTGATGTTTCTATTCTTATATTAGTTATATTTATTATACATAACTATTTATAAGTATCGATTGTGTAAAGGTGAAGCTGAGAAACACTGAAAACGCGCTTAAAGTGTATTATAATTAACAACATTATCAAGTGTTACCCTATCTGCCGGAGGGTTTGCCATTATTTGTTTACTCGGTATAAGTTGAATACGTGTTTTTGACATTTCCTATCGACAACTCGTTATGTATCGACTGAAACAAATCCGCATATATCGTTTATTGTACACCTATATATTTATAATATAATACTGCACCTGCAGTCGTCCATCAAGGACGTCTCTGTCAAGTCCTGTATGATATACGAAAACGCTACATTATCTGTGTTGTTATTCCGCGTCTCTTAGATATATAATATGTTATAAACTTTTAAGCGGAAGCGCGAAAATATATAACACGCGGACGTAATTAATAGACGACTTAAACGGGCATATAATGTATGTAAATATAAATAATAATAATCATAGGTAACGATTTGGATTGTCCTTGCGGTAAATAAGTATTATTATATATGATTCACGCGTGGTACGATGTTACACAACAATCGTATATAGGTTTAAAAATTAGAGTATAATACTATTATATATACCTTTCGAACGAAAAATGATCGATCGATCGATATAACTTTATTATTACTTATTAGGCAGTATACATAATATATTTCGGTTGATTATAACTCACGCGTCCGCGGATACGTGTGGCGATATATTTGGCGATATAATAGTGTAAACCGCTCGAATGATTGATCGACATCGCGTGCGATCGTAGAAAGTTTCTATGCGGTAGAAAAAAAATGATTTTTTTGAACCCTCTTCGTATACGCTATCATATTATTATTTAGACTACACTTACTCGTATGGCGATCATATATATTATTATTTGTATGCACGTTGACGATGTACCTATCATGTAGTGAGAAGAAACCATAACGTTAACGTGCTCGGCACACACGTGTCTGTGTGTGTCCAGGTATAGTTAATGACCTTCCACGGCGCGCACGCACTCGTAGAGGCAGCCGGTCCACTCCGCTGCACTGCGGTTGTCGGACAGTAGAATAGTAATGGGATGCATTTCACGCAAGTGCACTCGAAAATCATATTACTTTGCAGTACAATAACACGCTATATAAATAACAAACATTAGAATTATACAAACACCTATGTACGTATAGTGTATACCTAAATTATATTTTAGATAAATATAATATTATGTACACATGCGCTGCAAGCGCGTGTCTGGTATACAGGTTAATTCACCAAGCATGTTCGCTGTTCATCCTTTTTTTTCCTTTTCAATAATCCAATTACACAAAATCTTATTTTTGGAATTTTTAAACAAACTTAAAGACCATATTCTTGAGAAATATCGCATTACTTCAGAAGAGTTATATGAAGATACAATCTTCTTTTTTCAAATTACAACTCCTGTTTATGCAGTAAATTATTTAGTGGAGAATATTCTAAAAATGTTGACGTATCAAAATCAAAATTAAATCGAATAGTTTTTAAGTTATTTAACTGTTTGTTTTAAGGGTAATAGGTCCACGATAATATACGTTTGAAATATATGGGGGCTATATGTAATACCTATGTTAATAATGTGTCACCGGTTTCCACCAGTTATAAATTATAGAATTTTAAAGTATGGGAACCCTTACGTAAAGCTTTAATATGATATATTTTTAGTAACTATATAATGTAATTTCAATTTCAACCAATCAATCGAGCTACGGCATATATTATTATCAAAACTATGTAAATATAATACTGTATTCAATAAATATGTATAAATACAATAACATGTACCTAATATACTTATTTTTTATTTAATTTTTATATACAACTAAATGTAGGTAATTTATTACTTTTAAATAATTAGATTTAAATTAGTGATAACTGTAACAAAATTATTAATTTTATAGGAATAAAATGTTTTTTTGAAATTTTTGAAACAGGTACATCGAAATTTGAATAAATTCGTTACTTTATGAAAAAATAGGGGTGAATATGCTTGGAGAATCACACTGTATATATGTCCTGAAATCTAACTTCTACGCGATATCGCGATCAGAAAAATTCAAATGCGCGCAAAAATTACGGGCAGCTGCGCGCTCTCGATATATATCGATCACTTTCACTGGTCCTGCTTTCACCCGCGCGGTTAAACGCAAACACACACACGGTTATTATTACCTTGCGCCTGGCTACACAACACCTCTGCGGGCGACGAAAATCCGTACGACAATAATAATAATATTATTATTATATACGCACACGCGTAACGCGACATAATAATCATAAAGCCATGGTGGCGTAATTTGGTCATGTTTGTGGGTGGGGGGATGATATTTTTGTACATTTTACCTATAGCCCCGTAACAAAAATTTTGTGTATATCATAAGCGAGGTGCTTATACAATGCAATCAATGTGAATGATGTATAAGTATATGTATAAAATATTTATGCACGAATGGAAACAAATAATTATATAATATTTAAATATTTACATATAATAAATTATTTATATATATTTATACATAATTTTTACAGCTTCGCTAATATGCGTTATTTCCCAGAAACAAAATAATATTTGATCCCTAGGTGGTTTATTTTTGTAATATTATTTGAATATTATATGTAGTTAGCATGGAGGGTGGGGGTGGAATTCATATTTTTGTATTATTTCTATACAACTACGGTAGTGTTATTAAATAAGTACATATACGTTAATGTAGTGTGCTAGCCTTAAAAAAAGTCGTGGGGTGATACATAATAATATGATTCTTACCCTGTACTTGGAAATTGTAATTATTATCTTTAAATCTTCTCTCGTATATACTACCTACATCAAATGATTAACAAATCAATTTTTTTTATTATTTTGATGTAATTTGAAAACAAATAACCGTAAATACTTGAAAATGTATTCTTTATAAGCATTTCAAGTTCAAATTTTTAAGACACTCAAAAATCACAAGTAAAATAATTATTTTTCTAACTCTTTTTGAGCTATTTATAACTCAAATTTTCATTTTTTTTTTTCTATAAATGTCAATAAAATATTTATAGGGACAAATTCTTGAAAATGTAATATAAGATCTCACATAAGTTGTTTTTTATCTATATACATTTTGTAAATACAAAGGAACAATATTTTTTTCATATGTTTTCGAAGTTAGAATTTTAACGATGATATTCATCAAAATCGCAAAAAATTACTTACTATTTTTTAGTTAAAATTTCATAAAATCTTATATTTCTTAATTTCTTTTATTTCTAAGTTTAGAAAATGCAATTAAGATTCTTAGTAAGTGTTTCATACTGAAACCATAAAATCTAATAAATTTATACAGATAATTATTTTTTATATTAAGTTAAAATTCGGACGAAATAATTTTTTTAAACGATAAATAATGATTTTGTTGTAAGTTAAAAAAATTATTAGTGGGAATTTAAAACTTTTACGTATATTATATTATAATATTTTATTATTTTATTATTATTATTATTATTATTATTATTTGCTATACGCAATGACATTTTTGATTTTTTTTTTAAGATATTTTTTTTTAATATTTTACGTTATTTACAGAAAAATGTTATTCAATTTTGAGTTATATAAATTGATAATATAATATAATAAAAATATATATTATTAAAATAATTAAATACTAATAATATAATAAATTTTATTTAAATGGCGAAATCTTATTCAGGCCCCATTAGACTCGGACTTTTGAATTAACTTTAATAACGCCCAAAAAAATACTACATCTATCTACAATTATTATTTAGACATATTTTATTAAATCTTTTAAAAATATAGTTAAATAAATAAAAACTGTTTTTGGTCATTTTTAAGTCCTCTGAATGAGTGAATGACCTATATCAAGCTTTCCTCTTTCAAATAATAGGTACTTACAATTATCATCAAAATTTATTTCACCGTCACGGTGTACGATAATTTTTCTTGTTAGGAAAGTTTTCGTAATAAAAACACATGATCTCAGACACCCTTAAGAAACTCTTAGGACCTTTCTTACAATGTCCGGAATATCTTATGTGTTAATCGATAAAATTCTACCGGTTAGCGTTAGCCTTAACCGACACTTAATCGGACATTGTATGAACGACCCTTAAAATGTTTATACAAGCCATTATTATCACTTTTCTCCTGATTAAAATAAATTATAATAAGATGAATTAATTAGTTCGTGATTCATAAACAGGAAATTCTAGGATTTTATATTATCTCTATGTTATTTTCTAAACCTTTATAACAAGTTAAATACTTGTTAATAAGTATATTAGACAACTGTTTTTTTTTAGTTTTCGTGGGGGTTCAAGGTAAAAATGTCTACATTTTTATCAAAAGTAAAAGAAAATTATGTTTAATTTATTTCACGTACAATAATACTGAAATTTGTTAACTGGTGTAAATAAATAATATTTAATTCTTGATTAATTTATTGTTTTAAATAAATACATGCATATGATATAAAATATATGCACGTTTGCATAATTTATTATATATAGTAATAGTATATATAATAGGGAATTGTGTAGACTTATTCAACGCAATAATACAATTGATACGTTGTGGTGTACACGATACGAGGACAAGACGAAAACTTGACGTCGGTGGAAAAGATGGTAAAAGCCGAGGGAATTGAATAATATTATATATTATTATATTGTTGTCTGAGTGCACGAAACAACGGCGGAAGAAAAGAGAGGAGCTTTGTAAAATTGAAGCAGCTGCGTAGAAATCCTCCGGAGGACATCGCGTATACATGTATATATATTATGTAGAAACTTGTGCTATTTTTCGAACAGTTTTTCAGACACAGTACAATACAATATTATATTGGACACTACACTATACGCGTGGGAAAACCAAGGACCCATTCGCCGCCCCACGATGGGATGTACATCATATAATATATGATATCCGTCGTTCAGCCTTGTGCATAATGCGAATGTAATACCTAATATAATAACCCATTCGACGTACTTTCGGACAACGACGAAGAATTTGTGTAATGTACAATTTTATAATAAAAAGAAAATATCATATAAATATAATGTATTATTATTATAGACGTATACATATGACCGTTTTCAGGTCAACCGCGCAGTATATGTACTTAAAATAAAAATTCTTCCGGCGCGCGCGCGATTCCCGAGGACGACGACGACGACGACGAAGGATCCCAGTCGCAAGCGACGAAAATTTTGAAATGTATAAAAAAAAAGAGTAAGTAGTACAATTGACCGTCAAGGACGAGACGTCGACGACTAATATAATACATATGTATATACGCGAACAGCGTAAACGCCCTGCTTGACACCCCATATACGACTTTACAGCAGCGACGACATTACACATATAATAATGAAATGCATTAAATCGTATCGTGTGTGCGCTTTACTATATTTGTTATTGTTTCTTTTTCTTTTTTCTCGCCATAACAATCCGTAAAAACGTGTATAGGCGGTACAATGCACCGATGTAAAGCTCTGCAGCGGCGGTCCCGCTGGGCGTAGTCCAGATTTAAAAAAAATCACGTATAACAATACGTGCGTGCGTGTATTTGTGTGTGTGTGTATGTGTGTGTTTGTGTGAATGCATATATGAGCGAGTGTGTACGTGCGCTTGCGCGTACGAGCGTACGTTGTTTCTTATTATTATTTTTTTTTTCTTTTTGGATTTCGAATCTCACACGACTGGAATACTCAAGTGGGGCTGAGGTCGCGCCAGGTAGGACGTGCATATAAAACAAGAGGCGAGCACTGGCCGCTCACCAGTGCCGATCATCGCGTTACCGCTCGCGAAAGTGAATTCGATATTTCATAATATTACTCCACTATTATTATTATATTTTTTTTCGAGTGATTTAAACATCGCCGTATCTTATACGTCACTACTACAATTAAATTTTATTAGACGCGGTCCTCGTCAAGATGAAGATCTATCTGCTCACTTCCGTCTTGCTCATCGCCGCATATCAAGGTAACAACTGCGCGCCGGTAGACAATATACCTATTAAAATAAATGCAGCGAATAATCGTATAATATGCTGCAGTTTCTTTATGTATTTTACAATAATATACTGATCAGCGTTTTATTTGGTCTCGGAAATCGATAACACTATAGACGCGAATTTTAACAAAAAATCTTTAAGCTTCGAGAATTCTGACACACCTACTCGATCATTTTATGTAGAGTATTTTCATCGACCAGTAACTAGAAATCTCAAAAAAACCAACACAACGCATCCTATAGTCCACTCCTACATAGATGCGTATCATAATAATATTGTATAAGCTACGATTGGTACGGTTGGTTTGTGTGTTTTTCGACATATTTTCGTCGGTTTATGTAACAGTAACACAATTCGTTGTGTTTGTGTTTCCGAAAATCCGTTAGCATACAACACGACACACGTCGTATACGAGACGTATGCGATGTGTTACATCATGCAACCCGGACACGAAGAGATCGGTGAAGTAATAAAATATAAGCGATTATGTGTATAATACAATATAATGTGTTCGTATATTAAATTATACTCGTGGGTAATGGTGTGACTTATATATGTCGCGCATACCGCAAATTATGGTGTATTATAATAATATTATACAGACAGGTAACATTGCAGTACGCCCGACATATTAATAATATAATATATTATACAAAGTGCCATACCTATATAGTATCATTAAAGTGTGTATGGCGCATATAGGAACGGCAAAGAGTGAAAGAAAAATAAAAAAATTTCAATCTGACTATACCTATATTATGTTTGTAGTCTGTCAGCGGTGTGGGAAAAGTGAAATTTTGACAAGTTTCTTCCTCCTGTATGCATCGTAGTTTACATAGAAAATTCTGTTACCCATGCGAAACATATTTCCACATACACATATGCACACAAACAATTCGTCTGTATATTATACAAAATACGAAAAATTGATTAAGTAAATACATAGAAATTAGAGAGATAAGTACGTGCATACCGTAGATTTCTATTTCTTTCATAATATGGCCAAATGTTCCTAATGCTGGACTATATGAATACATCCATGTTTTCAAAATTCCGCATCCTGATACCAAATTTTTTACTCACAATCCTTCTTTTAACTGAGAGCTGTTGACAGTAATAGTTAATTTTATATATGTCATAAACTTGATAAGAAAACCAAATTCGACAAAGAAAAAATAATTATAAATGCAAATTACCGACATAAAAAATGACGTGCAGAGAAATGCTCGCTTTTCATTGCTCATAGTGACACCTTAAAATTTATCTGCAGGTACTGTACATATTTTTTTCCATCTGAAGCGGTAATTTTTAAAAATAATTTGTCACTACTTTGTCCTGTTTATTTATCTTTATATGATGATCACACACTTACGATCTTACGTTCATCTGTATAGATGAGCATCACATCAACAGATCGTCAGACGCCCTTCGCTTACTATATGCGCGCAAAGTATAATATTATAATATAATTAAAGATGGGCGCATCAAAATGAATAAGCAGATAAATATTTCACGGGGTGCGGTCTTACGAAAGTGAGCAAGTACCTATTTGTTATAAATTATAATAGGCGTTTGCGTGTGTGACAGGAAAGGTGGAAAAATGACGACGGATATTACAATAATTAAAAATATCCACATATTATTAAGTGTGCCCGTTTAAACTGTATTACGATATTTGTGTGTAATGCTCGTAAAGTAACCTTAAGGCGATAGGGTCGTGGGGTAACAGTGAGAGGAAGAGATTTAAGATTTATAAACGCGCGTTTCTTACTCGATTTTCATGAACCGGAAGACTAGGTGTGTTTGTGTATGTGTATTACATAATGGCCGAGACGTTTTTAAACCTAAAGACTCAGGAGACGTAACGCCACTGCCTAGCCCTTTTTCTCTCTCTCTCTTTCTTTCTTTCACTCCTCTCTCTCTCTTTCTATGTACATATATCTTTCTCTCTATCTATCTGCTTCCACTGGCTGTAAAGGGGAGGCCACTCACCTCTAGTGACGACGGCCACTCCAAAATGTGACAGCGTCTAATGAATAATGGATTGCCGATAATAATAATATTAAAACGAGTCGACACGATCGGTGAGCTCACGGAAAACGCGCATATATTATCAATTACGCAATTATCATACCGCTCGCACACCGTATACATATTATTGTATATTATAAATTAGATACCTATATATAAATAATACTAATAAGTATATAATAACGCGTATACCGAGCTAAAGACTTTTGTCAACTTTTAGGCACGCCCAAGGACGTCGATAACCTATATATTATATATGTGTGTTGTGTCTGTGTGTGTGTGTGTGTGTGTGTGTGTATTGTGTTATGCAGACAAATAAATATATATTATACGACATAACATAGTGGCCGTGTGATATAATAATAATAATAATAATATAATTCCGTTTTCTCTGCTAAAGAATGTCGTATGTAACGAGATTATGCAGCGCGCGCGTGCGTTTGATATTATTATTATATATTCGCACCCATTGCCTAGGACCATAAAAACGAGTTCGCTTTCTATTGACGACGACGCTGCCGTATTTACTTGGGCTTGGTCTGGCCACAGTCCGGTTTTCGTCTTCCTGCAACCGTCCGTCCGCGGTCGTATCCTATGATATAACAATATATTAATTTTATAAAATATTACATTATTATTTATTATGTATAATATTGTCTGGTGGTCACAATTTGGACAAATTGAAATTTGTGTGAATGCACTCGACACATTCGTCGTAAATTTATAAATATACTATGATTTAATAATAATCAACAAAGCACAATACTTTTGTAGCCTATATATAATAAATAAGTGTGTGTGTGGGGGGAAGGGCAAGGGTCTTGTACTTACGTATAGTTTATACGTTTACGCAACAATCGATACAGTCGGAGATCCATAAACGCACATGATTGCGACACAAGCGAGCGAGACACATTACACATTACATTGAATATATTATAATATAATATTATATATATATATATAGAGAGAGAGAGAAAGAGAGAGAGAGAGAGTGATAGTTAAATCAGTGTAATATGCGCATTATAGTCGTCGTACATCCGTCCTTTTTATTATAAATAAATTGTCCTTCTTCGTTTTCGTGCGTAACACGGGTGACCTATAACGAGACTATATAATAACGAGACGCGGTGTGGAAATAAAAATAAATTCACTTATATAGCGAAAACCGGCTGCAATCTTCATTTGATGCACCGGCGGGACGTCGCGTGTGTGACCCACAAGAGTGACCACTGTCGCCGCCGCCGGTCGTACCTATATAGTCAAAACTGGATACAACTACGTATATTATTATTATATTATATTATATTATTATATAGCGCGCACGTATTAATACATTATTATTACCTATATATACGACGTGTGTCATAATTATTATCATCGTCATTTTTGACCCAGAAACCCGGGGCGAGTTCCATTCCCGGTGTTTCGTAATCGCCTATGGTTACAGAATAGGTATATACCGCTACACGGACACCATATAGAAAAAAATCTATACATAATATATTTATTGTACTTATACGTAGGTATACATCCGTTGCAATATAATATACGGACACGTTACGCGTACAAACTCGTGGGCGGGCGGGCCGGGGAGGGTAGAGGGACAATTGTTTTCGTATACCATTGTACGCACACGCCGACGGACGCGTAAAGTAATATAATATATAACAACAAAACATATAAATAATATGATGAAGAGAAGCGAGATGTAAAAAAAAGCTGCAGAATCATACTTGCGATCATACCCGACTAAAGGTCATCGCGCGATAGAATCCCATGGCTCCGGAGGCGAATACAATTGTATACGCATTCTGTATAGGTGTTGTGCTCCGCGATACGCTGCAGTGGTCCAGCCACAACGTATGCGATATTATTATTATTATCGTAATTATTAAATACAATACGCGTATTCTAATAACTCGAGTGAGGAGGCTCATGCATGTGTGTTTGTGAGCACAAAAATATTATAATTATATAACGTCATCGCCGTCGTCGTCGACTACCACGTTTTGAATACCTCCGCCGTCTTAGTGACGCGTTGCATAAGACGACCGGACACAATGGGGCACGCCCCAAGGTCCTGGGAAACAACTATATAATAATAATAATAATAGTAATCGTATACCTAACGAGCGCCGCGGTATGTTTATTAACATTATAATTGTCGTCATCGACCATCGTCGTCGTATGTGTGTATGTAGTATGTGTATAAATAATAATTTGCTTTTCGTATATTCACAGTTCACGGCCAGAGAGAAGAGTTCAAGTGCCCGGACGACTACGGGTTCTACCCACACAGCTCATCGTGCGACAAGTACTGGAAGTGCGATAACAACGTGGCCGAGCTTAAGACTTGCGGTAATGGTTTGGCGTTCGACGACACCGACCCCAAGTACTTGAAAGAGAACTGTGATTACCTACACAACGTTGACTGCGGTGCTAGATCACAATTGGGTAAGATTCGGTCAACAGTATTATAATAATTGTTATCGTCGACTTCCATAAAATTTCCTACGACTATCCGTCAAGTGTAAACCTTTGATGCATATCTTTTTTACTGTTTTCTAAGCATAGCCATACTATCCTGAAGAGTAATTGCACTTTGCCGTCTGTATCTATGCATTTTGAACTATTTTGATTAACTACATATTTTTCGATTGTCAAACTTCTTTTATCTATTGTGTCCACTATAATTCACATTTTCCTTGGGGTTTCCACTCTACTTTTATAATCCTTACTATTTTACTTTCCTCGTTAGGTAACCTAACACGTATATTTTTTTTTTTTGCTTTTTAAATGAAACAGGTGCTAGCTTTACCCTATCATACAATTAAACATATATAGTATCTATAATAATAACTGTATTATATTATGTTGTGTCGTGACAATAACTCGAATAATTTATCCAATATAGAACCTGCCATCAGCACACCTCACTGCCCTAGATTATACGGAATCTTCCCGGATGATGTCAAATGCGATACCTTCTGGAACTGTTGGGGAGGTGAGGCTAGTAGATACCAATGTTCTCCCGGTCTTGCTTACGATCGCGAATCCAGAGTGTGCATGTGGGCTGACCAAGTACCTGAATGCAAAGTTGAAGGTTAGTATATTTCATACAATAATATGATATAGTATTTTGGTCAAGCATACTTTCGAATTATAAATATACAATAACGCGAACATAAGTTTGAATTACGGCGTATTTATTATTATTTTGTGGTCTACCGCAGAAGTAGCAAACGGTTTCAACTGCCCGGCCGCTGGCGAAGTATTGGCTTCCGTGGGATCTTTCAGCAGACACGCTCACCCAGACGACTGCAGGAAATACTACATCTGCTTGGAAGGCACACCAAGAGAATACGGTTGCCCCATCGGCACAGTTTTCAAGATCGGCGATGCCGACGGCAGTGGAAACTGTGAGAACCCCGAGGACGTTCCCGGATGGTATGCAAACATGACATATTTATTACAGTTTTTATTTTTTAAGTATTTCGACACGTTTACTCACTACTCACCCTCAACAATATATAATAGATCTGACATAATATGAATAATAATATATAAATGTTATACTGATTACGCTTATGAAGTATAAATCGCAGGTACTATAGGTACTCGTATACGAACTACGATTTATATTCACACATTCAAACAATGTCTTCTCTGTAGTAGGATTACTGGTTCCTGCAAATGATAATTTTACAATCGTTTCGTGTAATATATATATTATATATTATATATATATATATATATATTCTGCTAAACGTGTAGGTACTTAACATCCATAACAAACTGTTTGCGAGTAAAACAATACTATCTATTTATACTTACGGGGTGTATGAAATCGCAACTTAAACCGCACGCACATACTTAAATATCGTTGTATTATAAGACATCATATGATGAACGAATATGATTTTCATTTAATTTAATCATCTAATCATCACCTAAAAACCATGGACGTAAAGTTTCGATATAAATCGTATCTTTTCCCGAAAGAGTTTGTGAGTATGCGTGAAAAAATTACTTATAAATACCGTATTATATACGATTAACATCTCAGCATGCATGATGTGGCTGCATGCGGTCTTCAAACCGTCATCGTCGCGAGGGTTTAAGCGTGGTGAAAACCAAAACACGCAAGTGCATGGGTCGCGCGACGGACGAGAATACTTCTCAGATGTTTTCTTGTTTCTTCTACTTCTATATAATATATATATACTGATAAACGCAGTTTTTTCTCTTTTGAATCGTTTAAGTCTCCGACACAGGCGCGCTCAAATATTCGCTGTATATATTACATATGCACGGTATACACAAATTACATTATATAAATATATAATATACATAATATTATGCGCATTACATCGGTGCGAAAAAACCACAGATACAGAACCCTACAAAGGTGCCACCAAGTGTTTATTATATATTGTATAGGTATTCTCATTGTTTTACGGATATTGTTTCTTTGTTTTTTTTTACTTTTACGAAAGCGCTTTTATGAAAACAAACATTAAACGTAAATTCGCAATTATAATATAAAATACCGACGTGTGTGGTGTGCAGATATGAAATTATAAACCACTGTAAGCAGAGAGAGGCATATTATAATCATTATTGCAATAGTCGAGTGTGAAAACGTTTTTAACATATTAGTGATGCGGTATATTATTTACAAATTGATATACATAGATAGTTTCACGAGCCGATTGTAGCGTTCCAGGCGCAGCGAGAACGAAATATCACCGTAATCTCCGCGCCACAATATGTATTAGATATACGTACATATATATAATTACGTCGTTTCGATAATGATATACCTATATAATATAATAAACACGCACACAACACACACAACGTAACTATATAATGACTGAGTGCGAGCGTGCATAACGATATAGATATAGGTTTTAATTGTACAAACCTTTATAAATGTGTGTGTGTGTTATACGTATGCGAGTTAACTACGTGGTATGCGCCTACGATATGTTTATGTGCACAGACATGTCTATACAAATACAATTAGATTATATCGTCCGAAATCGTAAAAAAAAATGTAAATGTGTATCATGATTCATGGCGTTTGAACCACAAAAAGTGAAAGCGATACTATGTATTATACAGACTACTGACTTTATATATTTACTGCAGCAGTACATAAATATTTGTTGTCCTACGTACCGACTACCTACAGATTTTAACCCGCGGCGGTAGAAGAAAAAGTTCCCGGTCTAGTACATATATATATATACTGTATATTACTATATATACCTAGGTTGTACATATATAATTTCGTAATATCTATATAATAATAATAATTCAACAATCTTACGACCGCGTGATATTTAAATTTAAAATACTATGTGATAATCGATCGCGATGCCAATGAAAAGGAAAACGCCACCCAAGGAGTGGGAAAACCGTCCGTACTAGGTTTGTACGTTCATGTATATCGTATTACCGCTAAGGTAAAAATTTAAATACCTGTAACACGAATTCCTCAGAACGACGTGTTTAATATTATTCTATACGCTCCGCGCGTCTCCGCCATCGTTCCGGTGCAGGTATTCCGCCCCGGGTTAGGTTTTTTTATGTGGTTATGATGCTTTCACGAAATTCGATTCATATTTGGCCCGAGTTCAACTGCAGTTGTGTGCTCAACACCTATCCCGCTGCAATTATTGTTTGATATGAAATTCAATAACATATTAACATAATACACGTGCAATTACATAATATAAAGAAGGTTCCGAGGCGATATCGCATAATATATCGTGGTGCTCAATCAAAACCTGTTAAATCAATAATTGTTGCAATTGATATTAATTTTTTTTCAACGCACACAACCGACAACCTGACAATCGACCCGCTACACCTTCGAATCGTATGCGCACTCAATGACATCGTGTATCTGTGCATATAAAATACATCGTAATTTTAATGTTTTTTTAATACTAAGTTAGATTTTTTTATCTCCGACGCATCCTTCGGGTTTTTTTTTAGACTATCCACTCTATATAGACACATGAAATGCATTATACATAATAATATTACCTACACACGTAAATACTTATATGTATATGTTAAAATATATACATGCGTTGACATTTGTATAGGTAGTGATACTACATTTAGTGATATACATTAGCATAATATTAATAAAATAAATATATAATAACGACTCGGCGACGACCGTGGACGGAGTAAAAAAAAAAAAATCAAAACAAACCTACCTATGTGTGTACGCAGTGAGGACTACTATGGTGACTTGGACCTGAAGGCGATCAGGAAGAGCGAACTATTGTCCGGATTAGACAACAAGTCGAAACAATCATCGTCGGCCGAGTCCAAGCCAGCACCAGCGGCACCCAAGGCACAGCCACAGAGACAACAGCAGTCCAACAGGCCACAACCCCAACAACAGCAGTCCAGCAGGCCACAACCCCAACAACTCCCCGTCTCCCCGCAGTCATCCAAAGACTACGAAGACGCTTAAAAGAGAAGACGACGGCGGCAGCGGCGTAACTCGCCCGCGGTGACGGACCACATACACAAACATGCAAACACACTGACTTATTGAGTTTTTTTTATAAAACTTACGGTTTTTGAATTGCGTGAGCACCGAATTTTCTCTTCCTCCCACCCCCCTAAACTGCATACTACCTGCCCGACGTATATAGAAATAACGATTTATATGTAGAGGATTTATATACAGGTGCTCACACAATTTAATACGTTTTTTTTTTTAATTATTATTATATCTAATATTATTTTGTGTCCTTTTTTTATACGCTTTTTTTTTTTAATCGACCGTAATTCGATCGAATGTTCCGTCCGTTTCCCAGTTCCCTGACCCCCTGTGTAATTTATCCCTGTTCCCATGATTAATTGTAAACAGTTACGGTAAACACATTAATGCGACAGCGGCAGCAGCTGCAGCCGCAAATTGCTACTTTTACTGCTGCCCCAAGGTATTCCTATCACCAATACACACACATTTTTGTTAATATAATTATTTTCGTATTTAAGTGCAAAAATCAAAAAAAAATAATATATTTAACTACCCGAATGCTTATTCACAACACAATCAATACAATATGTACATTTATTACTTCGTAAATGTAGGTATTATAACCCCAACCGTTATATTTTATTGGGTAGGTAAATTCACTTTGTCCCGTTTGCAATACATTGCATTGTTTTTAAATATATTTGTGTATAAAATAATTCAATTTATATTATATTACTATATAAAAATATTTTGTACAAATTACGCTCTTTATTTTTACAATGTGTACTTGTCTTTGTAATAATTATGTTTTTTATTATTGTAAGTTTATTAATAACTCGTCATTTTATTATGATTAGATTAAAAACATAGTTATTATACTAAATATATTAATATATATATTTGAATACAAATATGTCTATATTGTTAATCACTCACCGCTGCCTTCGTCAAAATAATTATTCTATCGTAATAAATAATAATTAAACTCGTCCTGAGTGGCTGTTTCCTACGCCTGTCGCCAATAAAAGGTTACGTTTCGAATGTTTGGTAATAAATAAATATTCATAAACAACAAGCGCAACACTAAAACATACTTAAGATGTACATAATATAACAGTATATAAATATATATTATTATATATGTATCTTGCATGCAGCTAACACGAGCGCTTCTTTTATATTTATACAATACAAGTTACAAGTATTCGGCTATTTGTAACTTTTGATTCTCATCTTACGACTGATTTTTAAAAACTTAAGACTTTTCAGTTCTAAAGAAAAGGTTTAAAGCATTCATTGTTTAGTTTTTAAGGTAATATAAATTTTAATTGGATACCTGGGTGTGTAGTACTTATAATACTATCTTGTTCAAACATCCACGTTTCAATACTCATACAGTAGGTGCACATCTATTTGTCTGAAATTAACAATCTGTACTATTTTTTTTTGCGATTGTGCAAGTTAATTTATCTCTAAGTATACAACAATTATTATCCGAATCTGGCTGTTTTCTAAAAGTCGCATTAAAAATATGTTGAATATATTGCAAAACAATGTTACAAGACATAGGCACTTATAATAATAATAATAATAATAATATAGACGTAGTCATTTAGATTAAACAGGGAAATCCATTAGCGTTGTTTATGGCGACGATAATTGGACACGAGTAAAAGAACATTTTAAGCGACAGTATTTAATGATAATCTAGATCCGGTCGAAAGCCAGCGGATTGCACCTATACAAAATTGGATTTAAACACGCACCCAAAAAAAAATGTGATACAATCGCAGCTGTTTCGTGGTGTCGATTAAAACAGAATAATGCATTATTATTATATTGTATATATACCCTTATAATATTACCCGAAACGACCGGTTTCTAACAGGGTTATCTACCATGGTTTCTTGTTTTAAAAATTATCATACGTTGGAACGATAATAAACGAACGGACACGGATACGAACAATCATTGCGAAAATGTTGCTTACTATGCTCGAATGATATTTTTATAAACATTTAATAATCAATAAAGAGCGATGCATGGAAAAAGCTTCTTTAGTTTTTTGATCACAAAGTAAACATCCATAAACAAAATCTTTAAAGTATATACATACTGCAGTTAACAAACCTAACAATAGAATAAAAAGAATAAGTATGCAATATTAACACATTAATAATTTATTTAGGTACTATTTTAATAAAATATTTTTCGACGTAATTAAAGGATCACAAATTTTTTAAAAATCAAAATAAATATTATGATTATTTAACATTTCAATATTTATTTTACGTTTATAGCGAAGATTACTACGGAGATGTTGACCTAAAAGCACTTCGAAAAATTGGATACAGACGTTGATTAAGAGATGCAAAATTCATCAAACTGAACCAAAGATATTACATACAACTGGAGCCAAATAAAAATGGGCATTGATTAAGATACCAAACATGTTGTTATTGATGTCAAAATACAAATTATACATACATACGTGCACTTGCCAAAAAATAAATGCTTTTTTTATATATATAGTATTATATTGTTTTGATCAAATAACATAATTTCTTAACTTTATACAAAATATCATTCTGAAACAATAATATTTATATATCATGACTAGAATGTAATATATATAAATATATATAGGTTATATATTGCTTATATAATATAATATTTAAGTTTGTATAGAAATAATGTAAGCTAAAATATTTAACTATAAAACTTGGTACACAATGAAGCAAAAGAAAATGTTTAAAAAATCACAGTAAGATACATTATATGTGGGTAATATAACCTGAGACATTTCGGCTGTGACACCGTGACTAGTCACAAAAAAAAAAAAAAAACAAACAAATTGAGCAAACAATTTAAAACAGAACACAAAAAATATTAATACACAAATGTAAGTAGCAAAATATAAAATAATAATAATAAATAAATAAATGGCTGTCAACATTTTTGATTTTACTACACTAAACAAACTTTGCTCAAATCAAAGTATTTTACACAAGGTTATTTTAAATAAATCATATAAATTATGTTGTAATATAATATAATATATCCATAATAATATACTCACTTTCTTAATGATAAGAATTTAGCGAGTAGATTCACCAGTTAATAGACAAATAAGGAACTGGTTACCAGTTAAGATTCATGTTCATGTTTGTTAAACATTCCCATAAAATATTAATATTATACTATAATTGGATCTGAATTGCTAGTTGCAATTGCACAACTGTTCAACACATGTTAACAATAATGAAATGTGCATCAAGTAAAAAAAATTAATAGAAAAAAATTAAAAAGTAATTTTCAGCGAATTGAATAGTAACTAGATCTGTCATACAATTAATTAGATATAATGTGTTCAACATTGTTTTTCATAATTTAATAATATATTATTATGTATAAATTGTCTTTTTAAATTGCTAAATTAAATATTTTATATCGAACATGATTTAATAATTTATGTTATAACGTTCTAATTAAACTGTGTAGTTCACTCACTGTTTTTGGGAACAGATTCTTTACGTCTCTGTCCACACAGTAGTTGTCATATATCGTTAAACTGGCAAACGACACGTCTACGTGGTTGAGGTGTATATCTTCGATCTTTTTCATCCAATTTTGGTTGACCAAATAGTCGTTGTTGGTAAAATGTGTGTAGAGGGGACGATCCACTTTCTGATAGGCGACGTGGTGGTGGAGTTGGTGGAACAGGAGATACATATCGTCTAGATAAGGCTGGAGAACCTTCAAAAGTCTTACGTACAGGTGCTGGAGAGGCAGGGCACACCTCACGTCTTGTTACTAAAGGCGACGAAATTACTGGTGTGTTTTGGTTTCGTGGTGGAGGACTAGGAGGAGTTTTGCTCCATGGAGCAAATTTGAGGTAGGTAGAAATCAGACTCTTCCTTGGACTAGGTTTTGGTGAATCTGAGGGATTAATTTCTCTAGGAGTATTTCGTTCAAACCGACTTGGAGATACAGAAGATGACCTAAAACAAATAAAAGTTAAGTTTTAGTTAGATTTATTTTGAAAAACATGAAATCAAAATTGTTTTAATTTGTCATAAACACTCGATTTTAATATTCTCACCTAGAATGGTGTTGGTTTTGTTGATGATAAAACCGTTGTAATACTAATGGACTAGTATTTGCAGAAACATTACCACCGTTTGTTAATTGTCCCGTCAATTGTTTATACGGTGACAACAACACTGAAGGAGGTACTTCCATACTTGGAAAGCGTTTCACAGGTTTTGGAGAGCCAATGACCACATTTCTAAATACATAAACAACCAATTACACATTTATTAAAGTTGTTTACACATTTAACTATTTTAACTAACCCATTGATTTTGTTTTTATCAATTAAACTCAATGAAGGAAATTGATTATCTGACATCTTACGGACACTAATAGGAACGTTTTCTACAACCGGTTTTGCTAATCTGTAAATTATAAAATTTATTAATGAACATTTTTTAAATTTATTTATTGAAACAATTTAATATAAAATTAAAAGTCAAAAGACATAAATAAAGCTTAAATTACTTGAGTATTATATTTTGACTTGTAGCTTCAGCATACCATTCAGCAACATTCACTGTTTTTATCATATATTTTTGTAAAAATGAGTGTTCTAATAATTGTTTGTATTTTGGTCGTACTTTGTAATCCTTAATCAGACTAAAAATAATAATACATTTAAATATAAAAAATTAATTGTTCAGTATATTTTCTTTCTAAATACTCACCAACTAGATACAAAATTTCTAAATTCTAAGGTGAACTCTTGATCTTGGGGAAGTGAAGGAGGGTCATCATTTAAAACCCGACTCAACACTTCAAAATCACATTTACAATCACGGTATGGAAACACACCCGTAGCCAATTCAACCAACGTAATACCCAAACTCCAAATATCAGATCGTATATCATAATCTAATTGCCTAGGTTCAATTCTTTCAGGCTGAAAACCCAAAATTTAATTAATACAATTAAGTTAATTTTGATTTGATTTTATATTCAAATTAAGAAATACATACAGCCATATAAGCAGCACATCCAGCATTTTTAGTACGAGCTTTAGAATCAACTAATCTACCCGAAATACCAAAGTCACATAGTTTTACATTTCCCCTTTCGTCCAGTAAAATATTTGATGGCTTAACATCTCTATGTATAACATCATGAGACTCTTTTAAATAGCTCAACGCTTTTACAGTCTAAAACATAAATTTTGCATTATTTACATTATTTAATTTTAAGGATTTTTTTATACTAACATGTAAAGCGACTTTCCCAAGTACATCTTCTGGAATTGGTACTTTGAGTCTTCTCAAAAGACGATCAAAACAGGTAGCCATCAATTCCATGCATATACACACGTCTGATTCAGTAATAAATGCACCCAAACATTTAACAATATATGGACAGTCATGAGACTTGAGTACCACTTCAAGATCAGTGGTAATACGTTTATTTTCTTCGCTATTTCCAGACCGTCTCATTTGCTAAATAATATAAGAACAAAACAAAATTATTATTAATTATGAAATTAATCAATTTAGTAAAGTACAACTCACTTTGACAGCTATTTCAGTATTACTAGGTTTGTGCAACATTCTAACTACATGACCGCACGTGCCACTTCCTAATTCTCCGAGATGCTCTAAATCTTTTAACTCAGTTTTATATTTCTAAACATTAAAAAAAAATTGATTAAACAAAAATTAAACCTTTAAATATAAAATACTGTACTAACGATTCCATTGATAGTCAGTAAACCACTCATTTTCATGATCTGTTTCATCTTGACTTCGACTTCAGAAGTATCCTCGACCCGTGGCTGCATCAGTACACTTACTGGTAGGTCAATGTGCTTACGAGTCCTAGTCGGCGTTCCCATGTCGCCAACTAAAATTAAAGGAGAACAAATTATAATGTAGCCATCAAGGTCATGATGATCTCCATTTTAGTAGATATGTTACATTATTAATACAGAAGAAAAAAACCTAACTGGGCGTATACTCACGTTGTTTGGGTCGTCTCCCAGATCCCTGTCTGGGACTGGAGAGTGATGGAGGTGGCATCTCCTCAACGGTATCGCTATCCGCCTTCAAACGGGCCTGTAGATTCAAAATTTTGTTCTCCAGAAACGAAGTGGTCATTTTCGACGAGTTTCGTTGAACGTGTTTTCATCAATTAAACTCAAATTACTAACGAGACACAACACGTCCCCAAACTCATGGTACAACTATCACAGACTTGAAGAGTAAAAACTATTAATAAACACCGTTTTCGGGGAAAATTTATCAATTATTAAATTTGATGTTATTTTTATTGGCAGCAAAATTGTCCGTCAATGTTATTCTTATCACGAACCCTTGACAGGTCTGTACAGTAGGACCGGTGCTTTAAGAACTAAAAAATCAATATGATTTCAGCATATCCAACCTACTCCAGACACCTTATCACCGCCATTATACAATGATAATACACGTACACGAATGATAACGTTAGATGAAAAACAAAGACGATTTTATATAAATGTGGCTATTTGGTGCTTGTTTAGGACAAATTTTGTCGACGTTCGTTTAACTCCGCCCGACAACTGTCGTTAACAACGTATCTCACCGAAGTTTCTCAATAAATGGGTAAATTATATTGTTATTTTGTTTAAAATTCATCCAAGGTCGATTCTAAATTACATTTAAATTGACTTAATTACGCCTTAATAATTTAATCAAACAACCCAATAATAAATAACGATTTTTCAGGTATATTGTTTCTAAGACACACACGATGGGCTTAACATTGTCAACAGTTTTCACCCGTTTGTTCGGAAAAAAACAAATGCGCATACTGATGGTTGGCTTAGATGCAGCCGGTAAAACTACCATACTTTACAAGCTAAAACTAGGTGAAATCATCACTACCATACCGACAATAGGATTCAATGTTGAGACTGTTGAATACAAAAATATTGCATTCACAGTATGGGATGTGGGTGGCCAAGATAAAATCCGTCCTTTGTGGCGGCACTACTTCCAAAACACCCAGGGATTGATATTTGTTGTAGATTCTAATGATCGAGAAAGAGTTGCAGAAGCAGAACGAGAGCTACACAACATGCTGCAAGAAGACGATCTCAGAGATGCTGTGTTGTTAGTATTTGCGAACAAACAAGATCTTCCTAATGCAATGAATGTATCGGATCTCACAAACAAACTTGGACTGAATCAACTACACCAGAGGAAGTGGTATATTCAATCTACATGTGCAACTCAAGGCAATGGTTTATATGAAGGATTGGATTGGCTGTCAAATGAACTAGCCAAATAAAATATAGCACGTTGTGCCAACTGTAACATCCTTTAATCATTCTTTAAGATTAATTCATTTATAGGTTTGATCTTGAGAATTTTAAATATTTTATTATTATTTATTTATTTCCTTGTTTCTAAGGATCTTATTTTAATATTGGGATAATATATAGTACAGCATTTAATAAATAAGTATAAATCATATGAATGGTGTAAAATGTTAACATGTAAAAATTATAACACTAAAACAAAAAAAAAATTACATGAGAAATTGTTTTATCATTTTATTGATGTTACTTGTTATGTAATGTTTAATTTAATATTTTTTTTCTTTCAATTTCTCATGCGTGAATTCTATTGTTACAAACAATAATTATAATAACTAATGAGATATAATATCATTAATACAATAATTGTATAATTATTATCGGATTCAAATATTCAATCCATTTAAAATAATTTAAACCATAATTTAATGAATGGTTAAATTATTTTTGAGGAGTTCGTTATACTTATACACCCTGATTTATTATTTTATGATTTATCGCAATAAACTGCCAACATTTGTACGAAACAAACTTATATTATTTATTTATTTTTCATTTTTCATTAGCAATTCTTATATTTCCCACAACATGACAGAAGACCAATATTTGAGTTTGAAATTGTATATTGTACCGAAACGACAAGACATTAATTTTACACATTAGGCATTTTAGGCATATTATTTATTTATGTCTATGCACTATTGCACTATGTAACCAAACAGATAACATCTTTCGTAAATGCGTAATTAAATATATTGTAAATATAATTAAATGTTTAATGTACAAAATAAAAGGTATACAAAATACAATGAAGATAATAGATGTTATGACAAATCTAACTTTGACTATATCAATATAATATTTTAATTTCACCCTGAGCTTCTTCATTGATCCGTACAGACCCGCTGAGATATTGGAAATAGCGAATAAGTTCGCACGTTTCAGAAATCAATTTTCAACACAAGATCGTGCGCCGTTGACCGTCAATCTTAAATCGACATTCTATTATTCGAACTCTAGAGTCTAACGTAATAACGTTCTTCGTCTCGGCGAATAGTTTATCAGTGCGTCATATAAAAGACGTGTTTTACCATTATGGTCTCGACTTCTCGAGGCGTGTCCCGGTCGTCGCATTATTCAATTATTGCAGGTTATTAAGCGCTTAGTAATAATAATAATAATAATAATATTATGACATACTCATGTGCTGTTACAACAGCAACCGTCTGGTATTGTCTTTGGAGTTTGACGATCTATTTTCCGATCACATCTTTCCGTGCCGAAAGTTATGACGGCAATGAAACACCGCTGATGCGGGACTTTACGAGATGGAAAACTAATCATTTGTATGCGATATGCTCGTTTATGCGTGTATTACAATTATTTAATGCTCGTATATCGTTTAAAAAATGAAATATTCAACAAACATAAAATTGAAAATTTGCAGAGTTGTTTGTTTCTAAAACAATGACACTGTGACAGCAAATGAGGGTTTTGTTGCGTCTTTAATTTTCAAAAAGAGTTAACTATAAGACCCAAAGGAGGGTAGCCCATATACCGAGCCACAAAAATACCACTAGTAAATAATTATTTTCTCAGTTAATATCTTTTTGTAGATAATGAAGGTAGAAAACGAACGGCGGGTCATGGCAATAAATCATAGACATAGTAATAATATTATTGTATAATACTATGATAGTATTATACAATAAGATGTATTTTTTTAAATAACAATCAAACGGGGTCGTAGATAGGCCACTTTAGGTACTTTAGGCCACTTTATAGTTATACCTATACCACCACGGTAATATAGGATATAGGATAAGTCCTATCTTATGGTTAAACCTATATTATCATAGACTATAGTTGAGATATAATGAACCGTGTAGCTGATCCTTCGTAAAATATGTAAGAGTACCTACTATATGTCTATATCGACGTTTTTAATGTCTTGACTTTTTGCAAAAGGGTTCATGAAAATCGACGTGTCCTTAAAACACCTAAATTAGTACCTACATGCACAGAATTGAACAAAACATATTTCCATGGTTGGTACTTAACATCAGTACATCACGATTTAAGATATTGTGTTGAATGTTCATATTATACATATATCTGACGCAGCTCCAGAGGAACCATAGGAGATAGGAGCAAAGCCCGTATTTCTAAAATAATTGTATATTATAAAAAACAAAATTACAAAAAAAAACATATCATAGACACTCACAACTATACGTCAATACCTCATAATACAATTTATACTATGGTATGGACGGTATGCTATAATTATGAATAGTATGACTTAACCCCCTCTCCCTATCTAAGTCTTTGGAACCCCGAACCCCTGTCATAGTGCTTAAAATAAAGTGAAATAAAATAGCGGACTTTCGTATTTTGTCCCGACGACGGTGGTCAAAAATTCATAAATTATGAATTATAATAAATTGACGATCTTGTCAAAATACACAACCATAATTCAAAATTCAAAATTAAATAATATATTGTTGAAAAAATAGTTTCTTGAATTATGAATTATAACATTCCGCGAAGTGCCCGTAGTTTTATTTTTAGCTGAATCAATGGATCATTGTAATTTAATTTAAAACACAACACAAGTAGATATAATTAATTTAACAGTTTTATTAAAATACATAAATTGTGTTTGAAATTGAATGTAATGCTTAATAGTGTTAACTATTCAAAAGTTGATCTTAGAGAAAATCATGAAACTGCAACAACTTGTAAATAAAATCATTAATCAGGAATAATTATTTATTTATTTTAAAAAACCACATACTTTATAATTACAGTACCTAAATCATATTTTTTTTTGGATCGAAAACCCAAATTTGGAATGCGTTAGTAACTTTATAATAGGTATATAATAAAAATTTAAAAATATCTCAATTTTTAAGTAAATATTGATATATTGCATTTAATATCGCGTAGACAACTCATTTATTAATTCTTTTGAGTTGTTGGCCTTGGCTGTTGCAGTTTTGAACTGAGGCGTAAATCGTAAATCATATTAGAATAATGAAAAATAACTGACGAATCACGATTTTAAAAATAACGTATTTTTCTTCTCTTGGTCGAGAAACCTAAAAAAGAATCGGAATTGAAAGAATTACATTTTTCCCGTAGATAATGTTACCATTGACTATAAATCACGGACTACTACCTATAGTACATATTGTAGTAGTTCGTGCTATAAATATTATTATCACTGATATTACACTTTTACGCGATTTTTTAATACATTTTATTTTGATAAGCGAGCCACCCGCTCGCTATTGATAAAAAGTAAAAACAAAATCTAAGCTTGCAGTTTACTTTGGACACAGTATATTTATTATTTCCCTACATCAATCCTGAATCATTTTTAATTACTATAATATCAAGTTTGTTTTCACTTATACATTTTTAATCACCCAACACGTGTCATGGAAGCCTCTATAGAATTTGAACCGTTCATGAAGACCGGTTTCAAACTCTTACGCCGCACCAAAGATTCAAATTCTGTCAAACTTTTGTTAAAACATTTTGAAGACTCTATACAAGAGTTGTACGGTAGCAGTCGGCGGCCTACAAACGCTGCCAAAAAATTACCTGTTCCTACCGCTTTGCTATCTAAAGATCTAGGAATTGAACAAGTTGATGTAAGTGAAAATAATTTCTATATTACATTAACACTATAATATACATTTAAAAACATTCCAGTTAGACGACGAGTCGAGTAGTTCGAGTTCCTCTTCCAGTCCGATAGCAACAACATCCAAATCCATAATAGAAGTGAGCTCATCGCCACCGCCTACTATTACGTTGGAACAGGCCAAATCTGATCCTGTCATAAATATTGACTCAGATTCTGAATCAGAAACAGAAAAAGCAGAACCTTATTCCTGTTGTACTTGCAAGTATGTGAAAAATAGTCATTTCTACTTTGAAACAGCCAATAGCTTGATTTCTTTTTGTTTTGTTTTTTAGAGAGAGTTACGTTTTGATGGGAAACAGTCTGGTAGAATGTTTAGAATGCCATTCTATGTATCATCAGAACTGCCATAACCCACCAATAATAGACATAAATTTGAATGACCCTCGAATTGTCTGGTACTGTATCAATTGTAGACAGAAAGACTCTCAGAAAACTGTAAGTATAAGTCTCATGTGTAATATCTTGATTTTGTTGGATTTAAATTTTTTTATTATATGTAAAGGATTCGCGTTCATCGGGAAAGGAAAGCAAGAAAAGCTCTTCCAAAAATGCTTCTGGTTCTAAAGCGGAAAAATTATCCAGCAGCAAAACCTCACAAGGTAAATTTCATAAATATTTGTGAATTATAAACAATAACATTATAATAAATGATGTATCTTTTCGTAGGAGCCAAATCAAGTTCTAGTAAATCTAAATCATCTTCTGCCAATAGCAGTCCTAAACATTACCCGCCCACTTCAAGTACTATGATGTCTGTTATGGAAAAGAGAGTTCAAATGATGAAAAAGAAAGCTGCTAAAAAAACTGAGAAAAAGAAATAAAGACATAACAATTGATATTATATTTAAATAAATAAAAGAATACTGTACATTTATTCTTTTAAAGACATAATTTTAATAAATAACAATGTTTATTTATTTTTTGATAAAGTACGTTGTTTTTCACCAAATTCAACAATTTTTTCTTCTACTGACAAACCTTTACGTCTACGGACTGCATTCATGTAATTTAAAGCTCGATTACCAGAATCAGCTTTTTCTCCAAACAGTTCCAATTCTTCCTCGGTATTTGGTACCCAAAATGGATCAATATCAATTACCTATTATGAAAAAATGTTTTAAATAATTTATACAAATAGTTTTTTAATCATAGTTTTAATATTTATTACCTCCCAATGACTAAAAACTAGTTGTGGACTAGCTAAACCAGATGTTTGTTTGCGTATTTCAGCAGAAAATGAAAAGCTTTCAATAACTGGTAACAAAGCAGTTATATTGAAAGTGGATGCTGAACCCTGTGCCATATCTGAACTAATAACTCGACCATGACGTCTTCCCAAAACTGCATACATTTTACCTAAACGATAAATGTCTTATAGAAAACAATAAAATCAATAAAAACTAAATATGCAAAATGTACCTAGAATTTCAGCGTTGGCTTGAATAGAACATGAGTACATAGCAGCCATGAGTCTTTGTGGTTGAGCTTGAAAAGCTTTCCGACATCCTTCTTTCACAGCTGACATGATTTGCCCAGACATGGGTCCATAAGGATCACTGTTTTTAATCAATATCCAATTTTAGTAATTCATATGTTAATAAAATTAAGAAATAAATTATTTACCTTGAAATCTGTTGTACAACATCAACTGTCCAATCTTCAACTACAAAACATACCCCCGTCATTGGTTCTTCACATAGAGGACCAGCCAAAGTTGCTATTTGAAAACCATTCATAAAACTATTTTCATACTTAGTCAAATCATGTACATTGTCTTTTGGATTCCATACCGATCTTGAATAATCTGAAATAAAATATTGTTAATATACTTTACTCATTGACACAACTTTGTTATAAGCATTTTATAAGCATTTACTTGGTATTTTATTTAATAAAATATTTGGTCCACATTTTCTAGGTCCAAATGCCCAAATTTGGGATACGTCTACACTGTTTCCGAGCGCTTCTTGTAATTGTAACTGAAATGTATCAATAGCAATTTTAATATTTTTAGAAGCACTATCTTCAATTTTCAAACGGTCTAATGCATCAGCAATATTTTCAGTTTTTTGTTCTGATAAAGCTCTTAAAATGTCTGTTGACTTCTCCAGAAGATTTGTAGCAGCTATCGGTAAAGGTTCTGCTCGTATCTTAATACAACACAGATGATTTGATGTATAAACATTTAAAAGACCGTTTGAATTTTCTTCAGTTTCATTTTTCTAAACATATGTAAAATATATTTGTTATTACTTTTTTTACATTAACATTATATTATTATCTAATTAATAATCTGTTTATTTTACTCAATTCAAAGGTTTAACTGTATCATCATTATAATAATAATTACTTGGTTTTCAACAATTTCATGAGCCATATCAACTTTAGGTGGCATAACAACAGTCTCTCGAAAAGGTACTATTGGAGCTGAAGCAATAACTTCGATTTTAGCATATCTAATTAAAAGATGAAAACTGATTAATATAAATATTTTGTTATTACAAATCGTAATAATTAACATATATTTGGCTTTGTATAGTTTTTTTTTATTATTTGTATTTTTTTTATTTTATTAAAAAAGTTTAATTTACAATCTATGCCAAATATGGCATAAAATAAAAATGGTATGAAAGTATAAAAAAAAGTTAGCATGAATGACTTGACTACTTGAGGATGGAAACTGTTCACCAACAATACCTCCTAATTAAGATGGGTTCAGAAAGGAACTGTTTCTTTTAATATTATTATTATTATTATTTATAAAAGAGTGTTTCTTGTCCATTTTTTTTTAATTCTTCTCGTTGGGTTGTTGAAAATAGTGATTGATGACTTATGAGAAATTAATACAAATTAATTATTTTTTTCCCTAAATTTTATAAATTTATAATCTTTACAATCTGTAAAAAATATTTTTAATAAGTAAAATTGAAGTTTATAAATTAGGTGATATAGAAGAGAGAATTACCTATTAATAACCTAAGTTTACGTATTAAATATTTTAATTTAATTGAAATTATACAATTTTAAAATATTTAAACTAATATTTTAAATGTTGGATTTAATTATTTTTTAGCTTTTTATTTGTTTTATTATTACATATAAATATCTAATATTAAATTATAATTAAAGTTTTTATTGATTTATTTATTGATACCTTTCGCGAAGGTCATCTAAACATTTTTGAAGATGTACTTCTCCTGCAGTGACAATTACATGTTCACCTGTTTCTTGCATTATTACCTATAACAAACAATATACATTTTATAATTTTAATTCGTTTATCAATTTAAGTTTAAGATTTTGTGTCATTATTTAAATAACATATTAATAGTTATATTTAAAGTCGATAATAGTTTATGCCAGCAAGACATTGTTTCCTAAAAAAATATCATAATACTGTAAGTATCAAATCCTATAAATATTCAATACAAACTGTTTTTGTCTACAATACATTTTTTTATAAGAAATTTAAATAATAAAAATATCTGCTGGCCTGCAAATATAATAAAACAAACAATTTTTTTTCTTGATTTAATAAAATTACCTATATTGTAAATCAGTATATTTTTTAAGTTAATAAGAGTGTTTATGAGTTTGAATTATGATAGAAATTACTATATCAAAGCATATCAACATTAACAGAGATTCCAAGATGTACTCAGATTTAAGTATTTCTCCAAATCAATATGCCTCTAATTCCACTATAACACTACCAAACAATAATATTTTGTCGACTAATTTTGTATTGTCAGATACAATTTTGAAAGTTAAATGTTTCATTTTACCAGTTTTACAACCAAAAATAGAAAATAATAAATGTACAACAAATAAAATGTTTTATGCATATGGAACATAAATTATTTGAAACAAATGACTATACAGTCCTATTTAGATATCAGTAAGTATCATGAAGACATTAAAAAGATGTCCAATGAGTCCGACGCTGAAACATAGCCTTTAATACATCCAAAAGTATGGAAATATACTAGGCACTAATGCCATAATGCCAAAAGATGTAACAGAACATGAAAATAAGTTAAGCTATACAGAAACACAATCATACAAACAGTATTTGAAAATATAGACTTTGATAGTTAGTACTACAAGAATAAAATGTCAATAGCAATTCAAACTAAAGATACAACTACTGAATCTATTACTGAATTTGTTACTCAAATCAATGGATGTACTTTGATCATTAAATGTCATAAGAGAAATGAGTAATCATCATAAAATAAAACAATCAACATTTATTTAATTTACAACAATAGCTCCTCATCAATCTGTTACACTACCAGATACAAACAGAATAAAAGACCTTGATAAATATAATAGTATAATACAAAAGTCTGTACAATTATGGATAACAAGGAAGAAATTTGAGCACATTTTGGACTATTCTAATTCTTTAGTTCATCTAACTTATCTCAGTTGTATTGTCATTACAGTCACTAATAGCTGATATTTCTTTCCATATGATTGTACTAGGTAATATATATATATATATATATATATCTTCTGCATTTAAGAAAAACGCTAAACAAGTCTTTGTAAACATTTGTACAGAATTACAATAAACCAAATAATCCATGAAAATATATTGCGAAGTATTAAAAAAACTGAGGAACCACTGTGCACAAAGACTTGTTAGAGTTTTTCTTAAATGTAGAAGATATATATAGATATTACCTAGTTACAATCATATGGAAAGGAAAATCAGCTATAAGTGACTGTAATAACATAATACAACTGAGATTAGTTAGATGAAGTAAAGAACTAGAATAGTCCCCTTCAAATACAATATTATTGAGTATAGAGGAGACTTATTTTCATTCCAAGATTCACAATCTACATAAAATGTATTCATCAACATTAATTGATAGCATATTATATTGTTGAAAAGTTAAATAGAAAAAACAGAGGAATGTGATCGTAATAATATAAAGAGACATAAACATATCAGAAACAATTAAATAAAAATGTGCATATATCTTTCTATAAAAGTATAATAAAATACAATTTATATAATATTATTGATTATGTTTATCAAATATTATTTGCCAATACAATGTTTACATTACCTGAACACATGCATCTGCTTGATTAAGTAGTTTAAGACCCTTAACAAGGTCAGGCAAATCCATTGAATGTTTTGGTTCTAAAGCCACCCTCATGATTGGTGTGGCCATAGCTTTAATTTCTGTGAATGGTGGACAAGCTAGAGTGGTAGACAAAGTAGCACTCTTCAAGATATATTGTTCTAGATTACCAGCACCTATATAATAAATAAGAACAATAAAATTAATAGTTTACAAATATGATTTAAGATATATTTTTACCAAATATATTTCCAGCAGGAACTTCATCTACTGGTTCTAAATCTCTACCCATTAACATGTACAAATCAGTTATGGTAGTTTTCATGATATGTTGGTCAGATTTTAAAGTAGCCAAAGTGCAATTTTCATCAACAAAAAAATCCTAAAAATAATATTATAATTTTTATAAAATTTGTATTCATAACATATAAATTTCTAATAATAAATAAGTCATAAAAACATACTTTATCTGTTATTTTAGATGGATCATGTTTAGGTCCTAAAACATACATTTCTTGACCGCGACGAATTGTTCCACTGTACATTCTTCCAAATGCAATAAACATTACATCATTCTCATTTTGAGTAGGTTCTATAACTTCTGGATTATTTTCTTCATTATTAACTGTAGTACTACTTTTTGTTTCTGAATCTTCTGTTTTTATTACACTACTTTTTAAAGCATGCTTAATTCTTGCCAATTCTCGTCTTTTAGCTATTTCTTCAATAGTTAATACTTTTGGTTTATTTTGAGGTAAATATTTTCTTTTAATCTAAAATTATATAACATAAATTAAATAACAAAATATTGTTTTAAAATATATAAATACATTAATACATACTGGAAACATTTTAGAAACAAAAGCTATAACTGGGACAGAAACATCATCAGGACTACATTTTAAAAAATCAGTTTTTAATGCTATGGTTTCTTTAGGCATAAGGTTAAATTCTTTCATTGGAGGACAGAGTAAAGTTTCAATTTTAACATCAGTAAGTTGATTTGGTGCCGGGCATTTATCACATACCATTCCTGTGTAGATTTCAAGATTTAATTAAATACATTCATCATTACACTATATCTTATACAAATCAAAATATATTTACCTAAAACTGATAAAGATAAAGGAATCCATTGAGATAAAAAAGATTGCAATAAAATTCTTGTATCTGTTTGACGCAAATCTCTGGCTAAAAGTGTCACATTCATACTTTCAGAAATTTTTAATAAACGCTCTTTGTCCTAGAAAATAATTTATGTTTATCTTTTTGTTTATAGATACAGCATAAAGTTTACATCACATAAACTGTTTTTAAAATTATTTAATTTACTTTTTGATTAATAATGACATCATATATAAGCCAAATGTTTTCAAGTATCATTTGAACAAAAATTGGTTTCTTGGCTTTTTCTTGTGCACCTTTCATGATTCTTTTGGTCTTGGAATGCAAATAAAAGTCTCCCCATAATGTCTTTTTTAAGACATCTACGTTCACACCAAGTTTGTTTGACACTAAATTTGCAAATGTTTCTATACTAAAACCACTTAAATAAGTATAATTTTGAACAGTACTGAAGAGTAAATAATAAAATTAACTTGTTCAATTAAAAAACTATAGAAAAAATTACTTCTTTGTAATTCAAATATTCCTGTATAGAAATTAGTTTTAAACATTGACATATTTTATTCTTTATAAATATGACACTATTATGTTTCTTAAAAATATATTATTACTCGAACTCCTAATAATTTATGAGAAATTAATCAAATTATTTTTAGCCCATGTTATATTTACCTCTTAAAGATTTAAAAATGTTATGTACACATAGTATTAATGTAGGAAAAAAATATACCTAAATGCCCAGCCATCAGCAGCAGATGCAAAAACAACATTTCCCTGTTGTGGTGAAAAATATAAATCGGAATCATCAGCGGCCTCAATAGCAGTACTCCATTGATTGTACAAATCTTCACCTGACTGAACACCAACATGCTCTTTAGTTTCAGCTTCTTTTTCAAATACATCTTTTTTAAAAAGTTCTCCCACAACAGCATTTATCTAAATAGTAAATATTAAAATTAACAATTTAAATCATTAAATTATATTAAGGTTGTACCTACCTGTTCAAGCACTTGAGTTAAATGAATATAGGCATCAAGTGGTGTTAAATTTAACTCTAATATCAACCTATCAATCTTATTTAATACCAAAATAGGTTTAATATTTTCTGACCAAATCTGCTTTAAACAAGCCTATAACCAAAAATTACAGGTACATATAAAATATCAATCAAACTAGTTATTTATTATTTAATTACTGGTATAAAAGAGGTCCATAAAACAATAAAAGTTTACCTGAGTTTGAGGACAAACGCCTTCTACAACATCAACAATAATAATAGCTCCGTCACATAATCTTAATGCAGTAGAGACTTCGGAAAAAAAATCTACATGTCCAGGACAATCGATTACATTGATAAGATATTCTGATTCATCTGAAATTATATCCATAAACTTTAATATTATAATATAATTCACAGAACAATTAATGAATTATACTTTTGCAATGATATAACGCTATTGATGAACTTTTCATTGTTATTCCACGTTGTTGTTCATCTCGTCTACTATCCATGTATCTCAATTTGCCAACCATCTTCTGAGATATAACACCGTTACTGGCTACCAGAGAATCTGCTAATGTTGTTTTACCATGATCAACATGAGCCATAATACAAATATTACGTATTGAACTAGGATTATGTTGAAGTTCAATCAGTTTATTTTGAGCAGTGTCCCTCATTTTATTTTATTTTTTCTTATTAAATGTACTAAAATTAAATTAAATTAAATATTTTAATTATTTGAAGAACGATTTTATGCTATAAATACAAATAATTCATGTGACAGGTGGCAAAAACTTTAGATGCAACAAGTTATCATAAAAAAAATAGTTTTTAAATTAATATAAAAAATCATTAAATAATGTTATATATTAACAACATCACAAAAATACAAACTATTCAATAAAAAGTAAATACTTTATTATAGAAATTTATCAGAAAGAAACAAAAACATCAAGAAATTCGAAAATATTAAGATTATGAGTACCATAATATCATCATAAAAATATCAACGTTTTAAAAATCAAACTTGAAAGGCCGTCCTACTTATCTCTTATCAGTTATTATTATAACACTATCTTTGTTAACCTTAAAAAATGTAACTTTCTAGTTTCTAGTGCGTGACCCTGGTTCAACTTTAAAGTAATAACTGTGGTTCTGTATTTCCATGGAAAAATCTCATTGGTTACATTTTTATCTCCGCGGCAAATATTTATTCAAATTGTTATTATTACACATGATCGTGGTTTAAAATTAGCGAAAATGCTGTGACGCTGTGTACAGAGTACTTCAATACTAATCAATATATTTGAAGGTGTCTTCATATTATACTATCAGGGTGTCATAGTGTCATGTAAGATGCGTTCGTGTACTATATGTTTTCGTGATTTAGGTAATCCGAGTATGGTAAGTACCTATATTATACTTGATAGTTTGATAGTTCAGTAATCATAGTTGTTTTACATTCATGGGTATTGCCGTATTGATAAACGCTATAACCACATATCAACCGAATTGAAATACCTAACTATACACCTTGTGATTGTGAATAGTTTGATCTAAACAGGAAACAGCTTTGACTAAGCTTAAAGACACTGTCGCTGTATTTCGTAAATCGTGATGTAACGGTATGGTTCGTATTCTAAATGACTAGATGTTCTTGTTAATTTGAATATCAAAAACGATAAGCATTGGAAACTTTGATAACAGAGAAATTCGGGTTGTCTGTCTTGTAAAGGGTAAAGTATACGCCGTTTGCAATCATAGTAAACGCCATAATCCAGCGTTTAGTCTGTTTGATTCCAGAAACTAAGATCGTGGTTAATAAGTTTATTTATACCTTCAACGCCTATATAACCAGTTTTCTATCACGGGGGTTCAACGGTATAACTTTTATATATTATACCACGGTCCATGGTTATTTAATTCTAATATATCGTTACTAAAGTAGCTTACGAATTTCAATCCAAAAAACATTCCAAACGTATTCTAAAATGTTTATCTTGGCTCAATATTTTTCATGTACACGACATACATAATATTATTACAATAGTTACCTAATTAAATTATTGTGAAAAGTTTTTGGGAACGTTCAACAAGAGCGCTTACACGCGAGTGTACAGTGGAACTCCACCTTAATTTTGTTCAAATTTACTGTAATACCTGGTATTGGCTGGTAACATGGTATAAAAGATAATTACAGCATTCAACCCATAAAAACAATGAAATTTTAAAACGACGCGTGTAAAAACACCCTTAAAGAACAATGGCAGATGATGAGGAAAGAGTAAAGACTTGTCTTTACGGCTTTCTTTGCTCATTATATAATACCGATAAAAACGAGTCTGGTCTATAAGCAGGACGAGTACACAATATACTTTTAACCCCAAAACCCTCTCTAAAATCTGAATTACACCTAACTTCACCTATCACGATATATCTCAATATCATAAATACAATTAATACAATCTAAGAACTAATAGAAACCATCGTTGATCATCAAATTAAGTTGAACTTATCAGGTCCGTGGACAGGTTTTCATAATTGTGGGGGGGATGTATAAAATAATATATGTATCAATAATTAGTAAATAGTATTATATATTTATATTTATTATTAATATTGTTAGTATGTTAAAAGTGTTTTTTTTTATCAATACATACTATAAAATACAAATAATTGTTGTAATAAATTTACCCGATTAGGAGTAGAAAAAGATTCATTCAATGCTTGGTTGATATCCTCGTTTATATTATCATGATGTTCATTCAATGATGCCAATCCATTTAAACAATCTTCTACCTTTGTTGATTGTAAGTTTCAGGCCACGTAACATTGAAAATGACCTTTCATAAGTCGTAGTAGTCACAGGCAAAACTGACATTATGTACTTAATATTTTATAAACGTTTGGAAACGAATTTTCATTAAAAATATCGAGGACATCGAGGGTGTTTCGAATATTTTCTATCAATTTGTCGTCGTCGCCAAATTTCTAGAAAATCGTCGTGTAAAATTGAATTGTAGATTTCAAATAATTTTGTATAAGCAATTTTTACTAAAGATTTCGTTTCAAATATTTCAATAGAAAAAAAAACGAAAAATCGGATAAAATATTACAACGTTTGAGGCAGAGATTAGATGAAAGATGAGTGATAAATAAATTAAGATATGGTATGAAAATAATAATTTTATAATAATCTGCTACGGAATCTGTTATAATTTTAGAACGGGTAGATTCTTGGATTGATGTAAGGCAAGTCTTGGTTTAGTCACAGGTCATATTGTATATAAACATCTTCTACAGTCAAAAAAATTGTTTTGAAGTATCTATAAAACATTGTCTTCTTTTTTCCTTTGTTCTAGTTCGTATTTTGTATTTTTGTCGACTTAACAAGCTTTAAAAAAAATTTCAAACACAATTTATAATTTTCCGGTAGAGGATTTGACATCATACCCTCCTCTTGACGACACTGACACCAATTATTACTGTCTACCCAAAAAATCATCGAACTTCTTAATGCTCAATTTACGTGTAGGTATTCATATACCTAAGTAGCTAAATGTATATGGCCGTTTAGGGATGCAGGACAGACAGAAAAGATTACCATTGTTTCCCATTTCCCGAATATGACGTCGTAATAGATAGAAATCACGCAAACCCCGCTTAAATATTTTTTCACTTCACCTACATCGAAGTTCTCTGCATTTTAGATATAATTATAATTCAATGTTGACACTTAATAGTTGACACAATGAAAACACAAAATACTAAAAACATAAACTTATGTAAACGTAAACGAAAATGCAGACATATAATTTAAGTCATTCATTGCATAAACCAAATTTCTACGATCTAAAAATGTACTGATCAATGTGATATAAAAAATAATATATACATTTTTAAACAAAATTTGGTGATACTTTACGCAATAATGAAAATTTGTAATGTCGTAGCATTAAGCCAGTTATAACTTGTACATTTGTTTAAAAATGTTTCGAAACATAAAAAAAAATAAAAACATATTTCTATAATTTTACAAAAGTTTTCACATATTTTGCCTATATAAACTCCTTAAAATCACAAATTATGAATAATATACACAAATTGTATATCAATGAAATAAAAGTACTTATCAAACTTCCTAGTGATTACAGCAGCACTACGTTCCTTTTAGATTCACTATGTAAAAACTTTTTTGAACCACGACAATTAACGATCGGTGACGAGGGGGACAGGTCGCTTGCCCAAAACCTCTCACCTTTATGGCTTTATAAGGGTTTCGTGGTTAGACACCTGCACTTTTTATAAATTTTTTTAGTTATGTACGATCCTCACTTGCTAATAATAAATAATAATCTATTAAGAATAAGAATTCATGGAAACATATTCATGTTATATTTATATACATGAAAATATATGTTTTATGTATAAGAAAGTTCTCAAGTAAAACCATATAGTAATTTGTGGGTATTTTTACCGTATCCTCGAAAATCCTAACGCCGGCACTGACAATTATGACCTACTAACATAGGTAGTGATATTTATTAATTTAATAAAAATGAATAACATAACATTATGGCCAAATTTTTAGTTATAATTTCTATAACATTTAAATGCATAAGAATGTTTAGTATATAATTAAAATTATATATTTTGGTAAATAAAACTTAGATAAGTACTATTAAAATAATAAAATATTTTAAAAACATTTCATTAGTCTGCTTTAATAACTACAGTAATTCTCGACCACTGGACAAAACAAAAGCGTTTTAGTGTAATTCAGAAATCAAATAAACTAAAAACGAAATAGTGATAGTGTATTATTATAGTCCCATTTCTTAATGTATTCTGAAATCAATATTTAATAGGTACTGAATTCAATAAAAATTTAATATAAGATAGTTCAGAGTTTTAGCTTTCAAACTAATATATGCATATATATTTGAAATTTGAATATTCCTGAATGGTAAACGCAAACCTATAATTTTAATTTTAAATAAATGATTTTGATATGTATAAATCTAATATTGAAATAACCTATAATTTATATTTTAATCAATAGTTGAAAATTGCTGATAACGGGGATATAAATTGCTTATCTACTTTAATATTATTATTTTCAACTATTCCATACTAACTTTCAAATATACTTATTATATTAGTATGGAAAATTGAATGTACTCATTTTTAAAGAAGAAGGGTTGAAAAAACTTAGAGTATTTTAGGTATAATAATTAGGAAGTAAATTAAAGAATATTATAAATTGTATTTTTAAATGTCGATGCTTTAGTATTTTTCAATATTCAAAATTAATCGTATAAGGGAGTTTGGTCTGGAATCAAAAAACCAATATTTTGATATTATGAGTAGTTATAAATTTATAACATTTATGAAAATGTTTGGACTGTGGAGTGATGTCAAATATTTACACTGTCAGTAGACTCTATAAACAAACACCAACTACCTAATATGTAAACCAAGTTTTATGCACAACTTATGTCTCACTTAATACTTATTAAACTATATTTAAGTATTCATATAAAGTCATAGATTGCATTCATTAATAATAATAATTATTGAAAAAAAAATATTAAACAATTAATATGTACTCAACAAAATAAATATAGATATCGATAATATAATATAATAATATATAATATAATATAATATAATATAGATTGTATAGGTAACCACGACCCCCTCATTTTTAGTTGTGCTTCTGTTATTCGTATATTTTTACTTATATTATAATTTATAAATAAGTAAGTATACGGATTGTTAATATTTTTCTTTGGTTCAATAAAAAAAAATGTAGGTACTTATACAACTACGTTCGGTTGTTTAAACAAAACTACGTAATACGTTTCAACGAAACGATAATTATTTATGACTCACTCATGTAAGGTACAACTAGGTCATAAATATAATGTTGATAAATCCATTATTTTTCTTTTTAAAATGCCGATTACCTATATTCAGATAGCAAGGGGTGATAATTAAAAACAAATAATAGATAACAACGTATGTACATATCTTGAAAATCTATTGAATGTAAAAGAATAAGTAAATTTAATATAAATCCAATATTTTCATTATTATATATTATAATATAGATTATGATGTACCTAAATATTACGAACATCTATGTGTAATATGTATGTCTTTATTATCCTCATCTCCTACTACCAGTGGCGTGCATAGGTGGGATTAGGGGTTTACCCCCCTAAAATGTATGATTGGTACGGGTATTGATTTTGATTGTGTAATTAATTGGAATTTAAAATGGAAATTTTTTTTTTACCCTCCTGAAATTAAGTCCTATATACGGCACTGCCTACTACTGTTTATATATGTCGTCATTTCCATCCGGTGTACAAATTAAAAACAATTAAACTCATCGAATAGCAGTCTTATGGTACTAAATACAGATATATAATATTATCTGCTAGTGTTTAACAATTTTGCGCAGCGTACTATTATAACACGAGCTTACAATACGAGTATATGAACACCGTTTCAGCGGATAATAAAACTAAACGATATAATATAGTTATTAAATATACAGTATAATATCAAAATGCAGTGAGCTGTAGTATGTAGCCAAATGTAGGTATGTGTAAAAAATTGCGAATCATCAAAATCTTAAAATTACTCAAATAGGAATAAAAATCCCCGGAAAAACCCCGGAAAAATCCCTGATGAAGAACCTCGGGAAAAAAATCCTCGAACCTAGGAAAAAAGAATCCCAAGACTTAAATTTTTTAAAATTCAATTACAAATTTATTTATAATTAATTAAAAACATATTAATTTTAATAAAAAAAATATATCATTTATAAAACCAAATAACCCAATGTCACAACTCAAAATACATATTCTAAAAATTAAAATGTATATAAATGATATATTTTATTTTATTAAAATCTATATGTTTTTAATTAATTATAAATAATTTTGTAATTAGCTTTTAAGTCTAGAAAAATATATTTATTAACTATTATAATTATTGAATTTATTATTTTTATAGTTTGAAGTTTCAATCATTCAAAACAAAAAGTATATAGGAATTTTTTTTCTTAGGGTTAGGGATTCTTGGTCGGGTTTTTTTTCCGAAGATTTTTATTCCGGTATTCGTTAAGAATAATAAGAAGAATACATTATGTATATGTAATTAAACATTCAGACCATTTTTTTCTAGGATTAAACATCTACCACCACGTTTTCACCACCAAAAGCATACTATACATATACTGCTTGTGAGTCGTTGAAATTTTGCGTGAGAATTATAAATTTGATGGAGGTTAGGCCGGTTAGGGATTCGTTTAAATATAGCATACGCACAGATGTGTAATGCGTGTAATACTCGAATCCCAGAATAAAAATGTTTAATTTTTAATTACATATACATATTGTATACTCTTCTTAACATTATTATATCTACATAATTTACAATTATTTGTAAATTATTTTCAATGTAAAATATATAAGTATTCCAAATCAATCTATAACACTAAAACACTGGATAGAGTGAAGATAAATATGAGAGGCTATGAAAGTATAATATTTTTAAACAATTTATATCTTAACTTAAAGATGCTAAGGAATTTTCCTAAGAAAAATGCCCATAAATGTCATAAATTATAATAAAATAACATAGGTAATATTTATAGACAATCATCATAAAGATCAATCATATTTATGCCTAACACTTAAAATATAAGTACAAATAAATTGATTATTTTAAACATAAAATAATTAAAAACCTACTCACATTTATTTGAAAAATAAAACAAAAAAATCATTTTATCTTTTTTTATTTGTGCATAATATTTTAATATAACAATATAACCCTCTCTTCAACTTTTTAACAATATTTCTGTGTACGCAAGTACTACGCCACTGGCAGGGCATGTCGGATGATCGAAACACGAAAAAAAGCAATGTTAGGGGCCGCTGGAGAGAGACGAAAATAATTACCTCCCACCACGAGATTGCCGACCGACGATGAACTTTCCGTGACAATAATTAGTGTAGGTACGGAGCGACGATGGCTATCTACAATCTTAAATCTACATAATATCATTATAGTATTATACAAACACACCTGCCCGTCGTCACTCGTCACTGCGCATTAACACGATGTAAATAATTATAAAGACGGTGGAAGTTCTGGTTTTTACCGAATTGCGTCATTACCGCAATCGGGTACGACCGGTGACCGCATGCCCGCCAATCCGACCGACCAGTGCAAAGTGCACGTTTTGACCAGAAGCTGCTAGCACACGATTTAATCGCATTTAAAAACGTACCTACATTAGACGGAATTTTTTTCGCTTTTTATATTTTACATTTTTACGCACATGTTTTCCGACGAATTGTGTGTGTATGTGTTCAGTCTTCAGTAGTCATTAGTCATTACACCTAATGGCGTACTATTATACTGTTTGCCGGCATAACGATTCGTGTAAATTTGTCGCATTACTTATAATAGTCCTAAACGCACCCATCCCACCAGTCGCGTAATAATATACAAAAATATTTTATTAGATATTATATTATTATATCATTATATTTTTCATCGATGATGAACAGTGATGACGATGACGATGATACTACGTGTTTCCATAATTTCAAACTCAATATGTTATCAGTATTTGGGTACCACATGACACATCGGGTTACCGACTACCACTTAACTTATTATCTATAGATTCTAGGTACATCAGCTGCATTTAAAAAATTGCAACGATTGTAAATTATATTTTATAAGCACACGTCCGAAGTGAATGGGGCAATAATTAGGATAGAAAATTGTAAACGGTATACTTGTTTGTTTTTTTCTTTCATTAAAATTACATATTATTACAACACAAGTGGTGACTAAAAGCAGTTACGGTTGCCAATTTCATACGTGGCGCTTTCGATTATTTTATTAATTATATTAAAATTATAATATTCTATATTCATAATACTATAATAGATACATATTATAATACATACAATTATTACTGTTGTTTTTATTTTACTTTTAATTATTTGCATTTTGGCATCTATTGGGTGTATTCTATATGCAGTACTGTAGTAATCCTAGATGGCTACATATATATCCTAACTACATAATAAAGTGATTCAACAACGACTGTATTCTAACATTTTACAAATTCTGTTAATTAGATTTTTTATACTATATGTATAAGGATTGTCTTGTGTATAGGTGCACAGACATTTTTTTATCAAGTCAATTTATTATTGGTACCATTTATTACTGTAAATTATTAAACAGATTATTATATTTTAAATATTGATGTATGATACATGTTACATGTATATATAATAACAATTTTAACGAGTATTTCCTAAATTATTAAATTGTCAGACAATAGGTTTAAACTTTTAAAGATAATTGGTTGGTGAGAGGGCTAGTATGGTGATTTGAAAATGTTTAGTTTGTAAAAATTGTTTTGTTTTTTTTATAGATTGAATAGTTAATATTACATAATACATTTTATTTCCAAAATTATTTTAACATTTAGCAACTTTAATACATAACTTTTAATAACTCAGTACTATTCGATTGAATTTCGATTATTAATGTATTACCCATTTATGTAAGTAAGCTTTATTGCTGTTAATACATTTTGAACATCATAATAACATTTTTAATTTGAAAATAAAAACGTTTTCATTCCATTATAGACAATCTTCGCCTGCCTCATCAAAAAACTTTGCGCGGCGCGTTTGAAAATGATTTCAATGATGCACATATTATAGCGTTACGACGAAGATTGCAGATTTGCAGCTGGTCTAAGGACACATCGCGCGCCGAGATAATGACAAAGGCACGATTACAAGCGCGTAAAACAATAGAATAACTAGTTTTATACAGGTACATTATATGCACACGCCGATAGAATTCTATTGATATATAATATGAAAAAAAATTATAGGCTAAGTAGCAATGATGTATTCTTGTACGATAATATATATACATACTATTTATACTAGTACGTATATGTAATAAGTAATATCATAAATACACATTATATATATATAATTTTATCATTATATATATAATATATCGTGTAGGCTGTACACACGAATTGAAGGTTAGCTATATGCACAGTATATATAATATTATAGATGACTTGCGGAGAAAGGCGAAACTTTTATCAGTTTTCAAACACGTAAAATCCTTGAAGCAAAAGTTATTGAAATTTGCTGATATAGTATAATCATTACTCCTATATTATGTATTTACAACTAATAATCGTTTTTTTTAATGTTAATATAGAAAACTTACCAATGCTTAATTAGCTGAGTTTCACTTTAAATTTTAATTCATCACACAATTTACACAAACCGTTATTTATCATTTTTTAAAAGTTCGATACCATTATTATGGTAATATAGAATATGTATACCTATTAAAATTTATAAACCTACCATAAATATATGTAAGGAATCATTATAAATAATATAATATACAAAATAAAATGCTATATATTTATATGCATCATAGTTTTACAAAAAATAATGAATAAATTCATATCTATTTACAACATATTTCATAGCACATAATCACGCAAATTTCCTTATTATTATCTTAACAATTATAATAATATAATAACTAATAAGCGTAAGGAATATATTATTATTTATTATTGTGTGTAAAATAAAAATATCAATAATTATTAATCGTTTATATATACGGCTCAGTAATATGATATGATATAGTATATTATTATGCGATGATGCGCGGCTTTCGATAAATTGATTCTAATAAGTCAACATGAAATTAGCATACTATATTTGACATTTGTATAGGTGAAGTGTGTGTACCACTGAAAAGATGATGATACCTGTTAAGTTTTCATAGTTTTATAATATACAGCGTCAGCGTGTCCCGGCCGTGTCACCTTAATAAATTATTTATGTAGAAAATCAATACATTGAAATGTAGAATTTTCAACAGTAAAATTTATGAAATGTATGCCATTAAATCATAGACAAATTAATATTATTTATTTATTCAATTTCTATTGAAAAAAACTACATTTTAAAACATTGATGTATGGCACAGTCTCACGCAGTAATACTTATAGGGCGATACCAGGTTTTTGAAGCACACGATATATATAGCTCTTAAAATACAAGATTTATAATAAATAGTCTGTAATATAATTTATATACCATAAGACAAAAATTTGTTGTTGTAAAACATATAAGACGTAGGTAAGGTCAGTAAGGACCTATATGGTATTTATATAATAATTAATACATAATAAGTAATAACACAACTATTCTATGTGTTTATTAATGCGATCTATTATTTGGATGACGTAAATTTAACAAAATCGTCATTTCATCAATGACAATCACAACCCGTCGTGATGATGGGAAGTTAAAATATTTTAAGATACATATTTGTTTTTAAAGAGTTGATAAAATATAAAATACAATAATACAATAACTGAAGAACCTTTTGATAAAATTCTTAGAATAATCTAATACCGATTTGTGAATGAATTAAGATTATTATGGTGCACTTACATATTTATTAAAACCAGTAATAATAGTTGACACTATAAACAGATCCCCCTATTCAACGGTTGTGATTGGTACACATCATATTATAACTACATACAAGTACTTAAATAAACTATTTTATATGGAACTATTAAAAAACGATTTTCGTTTCCTATACAATAAAATGTATTTTCATATTTTATTTTTATTTTTGAATAGTCAATAAAGCTACTGCCTTCCTCTACTACATTACTTATTAAATTTTTTTCACCATTTAGTTTTCATGTGGCATCATTGCCCATTGGTCATTTCACTTGTATAGTTATAAATTAATAATAATTATCAATAAAAATAAAGGTTTTATAACACAAATAATCACCGTTGAAATAAATGTTTAAGAGGAAATGGTTTAAAATTCTGAAATCAAAATACATTGTCATTGTGATGGTGAGTGACGGTGCTATGGTGTGATTTGGGCATTTGGCTGTAGAAGTGTGTATATGTGTAGCATGTAGCTGTAAAGGAAACTTGAGGAATAGTGCAATACCTAAACGAATACGATAAAGTCTACGCACGCTCGTGGCTCATCAGTCATTACAACAATCATAACTATTGTTTATTCGAATGTCATCAGTCTTATCATCGGAATATTAAATTCATAACATTTGTTATTTATACTAAAATATTTTAACATTATAGAGAAAGAGAACACGTCGATTGCTAATCGCTATAACAACTAACAAGAGACAGTTATTACATTTGTTATTTAATAAAACTAAACAATACTAAAAATTATAACATTATTATAATATGTATGTTTCATATAATACGACGAACGTTACATAGAAATAAAAAATGTTATCAATAGACCTACTTTATATACTTTAGAATTCCGGGACAGATAAATAATAATCCTGGTAATAATATAATACATCATTTTTATTTTTTACTATATTGAATATTGATAATATTATTATTGTTATTTGATGTTAGTTTTAAATATTAGATCGTGTAACAAAATTTTAGATCATATAGTAATCATACAATAGGTTTATAATATTTTCCGAATAATATCCGATAAACAACCAATTAGGATTTTATCTAAATATGTACACATAGTAAAGCAAACATGAAATTTAATTTTAATTTTATGGACATAATATAAACGACGTATATACATTTAAATAGAAATGTATTTAAAAGGTGTGAATTACAGATAATTGATAAAAAAAAAATATAAAACGTTGATACGTAAAAACATAAATTCGTATAATATTTGAAACATATTAAAGACTACCGAAAAAAAAAACGTAATGATTTACAAAAAATATGGTTTTATTTTATTTGGACACATTGCACGTGTTAAGAAACAAAAACAGATTATATAGTTTATATATCACATATTTTGAGAGACTATAAACACAATAGGTAAATTATTGTTATTCATACGTATTTTTGCTAGCTAGTATATTTTTGTAACTTTATGAGTAATAAGATCTTTCATTAGGTAGTTTATTTTAATTCAACATTGAAAATACTGAAAATAAAAAAAATCAACAACGCTGCGCATAACAATTTTTATAATTATATACGCCACTAGACGGTATACTTATAGTATTATATTTAACAGTAAGAAATTAACAATAATTAATTAGCATTTTTATATATCTTTTTTTTTTTTGCGTCGTTTATCTGAGAACGAAAATATGATACTCTGCGGTGGCGTCGAATAGAATTACAGTAATAGGTACAAATGTACAATATTATCGTTTATATATTATTAAATAATTAATAATTATACATCGTATTTTGATTAGATCACAAAGCTTATGCGGTGTTTCTTATTAAATGATCTTTGAACAAAAATTAGAATAAAAATAAATTTACAATGTCGAAGACAAACATTTGCGATTACCATTCTAATTAATAGCACCATGCAGTATTATTATATTTAATTAGACATATTTAAAAATGTAGTAGTCCTTATAAATCAAAACGCAGTCCGTATATAATATTCTATAATATCTATCCTTAATATAAAATTATACTTTTTTAGGGGTAGGAACTCTTTTATATATTTATTACGTATATAAAAAATCCCCTTAGTCCTTACCAACAAAAACCCTATGGGTAAAAACTTGCGGTGGGATAGGATAGTAGGTTAGGGTGTAAATATGTACCTATATATAGTATAATAGTGTATGAACATTATTGTACACGGGAGTGGACCGGCCTGCAGGGTGCAGAGGTGCTACAGCACTCCATGCCTTTGAAATACTTTGCTCTTTTACCTAAATACTTGATTTGTAAATTGTAAATTGTAATAACTACCATATTTTATGCTCTTGGGAATATAACCAAAATAAAAAACTTTAAAATTGCTCATAAAATCATAAATTAATGCCCTTAACAAATATTCTATCCCATACTTATATATCCCAGTATACTTTTAAATGAACATGATATAATTACGTGAACGAAAATCACATAATATAATATATTCAATATTATATTATTGTGTCATTGTGATATGTATAATATAATATAGGTAGGTAATTTTACAAACAAAGTTGACAATAAAATATAGATAATACCTTCATAATTTTCAAGATAAATCAAATGTCAATTATTTTAGTTTTTTTAGGAACATACCTCGTTATTGCTGCAGTGTGTTCAATAATAAGTATACACATTACACGTCATATATATTCAATTAGAGAATAAACTTATTACAAATTACTGTAAAAAAAGTCACATGATTTTCTATGGATATAACAGGGTGATACGAAAGTTTTGGGACACACGAATTTTTTTCTTTTTTTTTCGAATACCATAATTGTTTAGGTCTGTGGCAATTGACTGTTTTATTTGCAACAGCCAAGGTACGTTTTTTTACCTTTATCAAAAAACAATTTTCGCGTCACCGTTCGCAAGTGTTGCGTAGTGCAAAACATTCCAGCGAAACGAGAATTGCATATTATATTACAATACCCAGTAACTATGTAATATATAAGTATACCTATATTTTGAGTCTCATAACTTACGATCCGATGAAACGCATCAAACGTTTCCTGTGGATTTAGACCTGAAAGCAGCACAAAAAGTTAAGACATATACCTAGGTACTACGTCAGTTATACATAATATTGCTGTAGTGATATATTATCATATATGTATATTTTTCACTACAGGTTCCTCGTATTAGGACACATATGAGTATATGACCGTAATTTAGAATACATTTGTTGTAGCAGCATAATTATGTAATGAGTTATGACTAATGAGAAAACAGTGATCGAGCTGGTGAACTACCACCCCAGAATTTCAGGAAGATGTATAATTCAGTGCTTTGTGAACATATTTAAATTCTAATTTGTATGAAGGTTGATGCAAGTCTAAAATGTTGATATACCCACGGCATCAAAATACCAAACGTATGAGGAATCCTATAATCATGCCACTCCTATATACAAAAATTATCAGTCTCCCCCCCACAACAAAATAAAATCTCGGCTACGCCACTCAATGTATATTATATATTATACTAAATTATAATTAAGGAACGAACTTTGTTAAACATATTTTATTGGAATGATATATTTTTAATCTGTTAACAATTTATATAATATAGATCATTCTAATAAATTGGAATTAGCTCATATTTATTTTACGTATATAGGTACTTTGTAACTAAGATAGTACCTACATATTTTGTAAATATTATAGCAATTTTTGATTTATCGGGTGGTAGAATGCAGAAACAATAACATTAACGTACCCCGAATTAATAAGCAATATAGCAACAGTTAAGAAAATATTTCTTAAAGCGTCATGTCGAGTTTTAAAATTTATTATACCTGAATCTCAATTTGTTCAAAGCCTATTTTAACAAGAATAGGATAAGTATAGTTGGATCTTTGATATTAAAATAATATGTTTTTTATTATATTTTGAAAATGTTGAAATATTAAAAGAAATAATTCATTTTAGATGTTGAAACAAATCATTTTTCATTTTTAAATCTTAGAGACTATATGTATTTAGTTTCACATTGCTTCAAAAATTAGAAAAGCAACAAATACATATTCTTTTGTTAAAATTTATTTATACATTTTTTTTATTTAGTAATTATTACATAATTTGATGTTTTTACATCATATTGCATTATTGCGTACTTGAAAAAACGACTGGGAGCCATATTTTTGTATGTGATACAGGTTAATTCGTGTATTGTAAATTTTTATATGGTCAATGGTCTTATTTGCTTTTTAAATTTATTTATTATTTATTTCATATCAATATCGTTTTTATGCTTCATCGTGAACTTTATATTTCAAGGGACGACAAACTGAAATGTATATACAATATAATATATAGGTGCTTTGGGTGCTCGTCATATCAATTAGTAAAAAGTTATACTTATATTTGAAATTAAAAAAATGACTGGATATTAACAATATAATGATAATTTTAATTGTAATGGCATGGAATGTGGATATGATACCTACTACTGCCTTTGAACTGACAAAAAAAACCATCTGCATTCTGCGCATATTATTATAATAATGAATATAATATATATTGTAACTTTTAACTTTAAGACAAGTATATATTATATTAGGTATATAAGTATAATAAGTATAATATTATAAATAATGCACAAAATAATAATAATAATGCGTGATGTCGTCGGCGGACTTATTTTCTTTCAAAATATCACCGCCACCTGTTTTATCCGTAGTATATTATATAGGTATAGATATATAATATTTTTGTCACCTAACGAATGATGTTGCGCCGCTTTGATACCTTCTATACTTATAACGCATATATACACATATATATTTTTTATCGTATATTATAAATCATTTCGATCGGCCGTCGGTCGTATAATATATACGTTTTATGTGTATGTGTATGTGCGTGTGTGTGTATGTATAATAATGTGTGCAAAAGACGTGGCTTGTTATCGCATACTATACATTATTATTATACTTAATATAATATTATAAAGGTGTATACGAACGCGCGAAAAGAAACCGAATAAAAATGTGATCACGTCAACGCGCTTATAATTCGTGTGAAATGCGTATACAAGAGGTGATTGCGCGTACCTATATATATGTTTATCACGAGTACCGTGCAAAAACGCGCTCCGCTCGATTGTAGTTGAGGCACGGCTAGAATAATATTATAATAAATAATAATAATAATAATAACATGATATGATAATGGCGGCAGGTGGGGGCGTGTGTAAAGTACAAACGTTTTGTGGAAACAGTATATTAGTATAATATATAATATATAAGTATATCAATGTTATTATTTTTATAACTTTTGAATAATGTTAACCACAGTGATCGGGGCCTTTTGTATCGGTGAAGTTAAGTTATAATTTTTAACTATAATATTTTAAAGACTAAATTAAAAGATTTTTTTCTTATAAACATTTGTTCTTTTGTTAGTTATTTATCGTGTTAGTTAATAGTTTGTTTAAAATATAACTTAATTATACGTAACACATTATAGTAATAAAATTCAGTGCTGACTATAAAATCTATAACATATTATATAATGAACATATTATAATATTAATTTATTATACACGTATATAGAATTATAATTTATAATATGAATTCAAACTCCAAAGTGAGATAAATACTGTTGATTGATGGCGCACTATACCTATTGTGAAAAAAATTGATTGAATATTTAATTGATTGTTGGTTAATAATTGTCTATCATCAATGAACGCATGAAGAGTGACAATATATAATTTCCCACTTTATTTCAGGAGTTAAAACGAGTTATATAAAAAATATAAAAATTAAGATCAAAGGTTAATACTCAAACTCAATTATATTACTTTAATAATCAATTAATAAGTAATAAGTAATTATACTATAGAGCTATGAATTTAATGTTTTATAAACAATGAATTAAAAATCTCTAAAAAATGCCACTTAGAATGCAATAAAAAGTAAAACAAAATCATAGATAAATTCCTATATAATCAATAATCTAAATAATACAAAATAAAAATTTAAAAATTGAATTTTGTCGTTACAAATTCAAACTTCCTGTTAAAAAAGCTACGTTTTATATAAGCAAAAAACTACATTTTCCTTAAAATGTATAACCATAGTAAATATAGTAATAAGTAATAACCAATAATGAGAATGTATTTATACCCTAACAAAATATATTGAATTCAAATTAAACAAAGTAAAAGTCGTTAAAAAATATATCGATGTAAGACAAAGATACTATATATACTACATAAACAAATTTATCATCACATTATCTATATAATCATATTACTGCAAAATTGTAAAAATACGTTGTATAAATAAATAAAAAATAGAAATACTATATATAAAACGATGGCCTTTACTTTTTACCACGAAGTAATTTTCCTCTATTATATATTTTAGTCTTTTTTATAATTTAGAATGCGTATAGCATTCACTACAATGTAGTATGCACATGCATTTATATGTATATATTAATTATTAAATACATTTTGAAATAACTTGAATTTTTCCCGTTCTTTCTCGGTTGTCACTGTACACATAAACCCCTGTCAATGCTATTGCAGCTTACATATATTTGTATTTTATTGCGAACATTTTAAATAAACAGTAATATATCTAATTGTCTGTCTGATGTATTTTGAAAAGCATTATATTGATAGTAAAATATAATTTCATTAATGATAATTTGCTATTAATGTCGCAACTCGCAATGCAAAATTCCTCAAGCGCATATCTGCAATATTGTAGCATTTGTAGCTAAATATCAGTAGCCCTAAATGAGATTCTCGCGATAGTCTAAAGACATTAATTTGTGTCTGTGTAATAAACGCAAATAATATTAATATCACTGAACGTTTATTATTATTTATTATACATCAATGAGACCCGAGTGGCCGAGTTGATCTGCCAAAGTATTCACCACCGGGTGATATATTATTTTATTCAAGTCACTGCGTTCGCCACAGTTTATGTTTCTCGTACATTTATACGGTATACCAACTACACACATATATCATACATAAAATTTAATAAGTGGAATGAGTGGATTTATAAGGGTGGACATAGTGAATGTGCCTCCACCTCATTATGCGGCAGAAGTGCAGTAGCAGCGTATAGTAAAGAATTTAGATGGCCGGTGAATGGTGATATATATTTGAATGGGCCCCCGTGAATAATTATTGTCGTATGCGCACGTGGTATTTTGATTATTATTATTATGGGTAAGGTATACCTATGTATAATACGACTATAGTCTATATTATATATACGTAACGCCGAGCAGTGTAGCGGCGGTTTCGTATCATTATTATATCATGTACGTTTTTATTTTTTGTTCATGTAGAAAGTGTCCAAACATCATATACGCCGATACATATTTGGCAAAAAAAACTGATTACGGATTAAAATTGAAAAAAAAAAAGAAAAAAGAAAAACCGTCCATTGAAACATTGTTGTCGGAGGTGTCGTTAAACTTTGATCGGATGTGTTGGTGTGAGTGTGTGTGTGGAAGGGAAGAAAAAAAACGGTTATAATAAAATTCCGACAAAGAATGGGAACCGTGATAATGGAAGTACCAGGTGACAATGGCGGAAGATGGTTTTCAATAGAATGGACGCGTTCCGTTCACACACACAAAAGAGCCCGGCCGACTGTGGCCGCCGGTGGGAGGTCGCCGAGATTTTTCAGAAGAATTTTTCTCTGGAACAGGTTTGTGCGCCGCGCTGTCGTTACTCGACAAACGCACGTATAGGCCGTGTAAAAATAATAATAATAATAATAATGGACGGACCGAGGCTCCGTGTGCACGGTATATATATATATATTGTATAATATATATATATATATTATTATGGTACGTCTTCTAAATCGAATTCTTCTCTTTCATTCACCAACGCGCACACTATATACGTATAGCATTTATACACGGCCCGACCATTATAATAACAATCCGTCGCGCACGCTGTATAATAATATTATACACGCATAGTGTTATATTACGGCCCGACGCCGCCGCCGCCACCGCCGCGAGCATCCCCCTCGCGGCACCGACGCCGAAATGTCTCGGACGGACAAAATAATATATATGCGACCAGGAATCTCGTCGCGCCGGGACCAGATTAAATATTATCGTATGTATATACATACAAATATTATATTATATATTGTATGCGGAATGGGGGCGGCGGGGGTTGTCTGTGGGTTTATTTTTTCAGGGGATTTTTTTTCTCACAGACTGCCTACAACGCCGCAGAAGTTTTGGCGGTATAATATTAGTAGCCGGCGGTGTTTAAAAACCTTTCATATTATAACATAATATGGGATATTATTTATTTCGGCCTATTACGCGGCGTAAATGCGGCACAAATGATCGAAAAACGTATGACATTTAACAATATTATTATTTATTGCTGATAGATCGGTTATTACTGCACTGAGCCACTGTTCAAAGTATATTGGACAACGACACTACGCGTATATTTTACCGAAATATTTCAATATTATCATCGATTCCAATTCATGTATATCACTCGTTGACGGCATGGGCCCATGGTGGTATAACACGACTATGTGATCGATTTATATCGACAAACCGCAATAATATATTATAATAGTTGATTTTCAATATATATTGTTTATGTATACGTAAAACGTCTAATATCTATACGTATATTTTTTAAATAAACGCTATTTATTTAATAGATATATTTGTTTTATGTCAACTTTATATGCATAATAGGTACAATTTTAAAATATACATGAAATATTATAATATAAATGTACCTATACAAGTTACGGAATTTGATGAATCTGTAATTTGTACCATATTTAGTGTGTGGTATTTACACATCATGTTTGTGCGGTAATGCGGAAAGCGCCATATTTTTCGATGACAGAACCTGTAAGCCATCGATAGGAGTTGGGGAAATAATTATTTTCAAGTGTTATAAATTATAATATTCTTTTTAACACGGAAGATTATAATGACGTGTGCATTTTAACGATATGTAATCGGAGCCGCTCGTGTTTACAGACCCGTGTAAGACTAGTTCGGTAGTCATCGACTTCGGCTACCACTCTTTCTGTACGACTTATCTATTATAATAATATGGTTCAGTAATAACGGTTTTGATGATACGTAAAAAAAATGTGAAAAAAATTGTCATTTGTCCTTTTACCGTACACCTTGATGGCCTGATGCAAATTTCTTATTGTATATTAAAATTTTTACAAAATGTACCGTTAATATATTTGCCATAAATTGTTGTTTTAACCAAGCGCGTCGTTGGGAGAAACAAGCAGTGTACACCTATTTTTTCTAAAAACACCATCTTTAGACTGAATATAAATCAAAAAGCTGTCGTGTATTTTAAATCGGATATATTGAGTCGATACACGGTATTACATTTTTTCATAAAATAATGGAGTAAAGAACAAAATTAATAATAATAAAAAGATAATTTTTACATTGTACAACGTTGTTGTTTATACAAATAATAACCACGAATCATGAACTGAGTCTTAATCTTAAGAAAACATAAAAATTGATGATTTCCCAAATTCCTATCAAAATGTCTCAAAAATATTATATTTCTACAGTTACTTTAATAATTTCAATCTTATGCCTGCCAAGTTGCAACTATACATATATGTTTTTAATAAACAAGGTATAATAATATACTGCAGTTTGCAATGAACTATAACCTCTAATCATAGTTCCCATAGTCTTGATAATGGTTTAAAAAAATATTGCTGGCTGAAATTTTGGCACGAATAATTGAATAGACCGAGACCCTTCCCCCACAAAACCGTCATTCATGATGATGCATCTCGTAACCACACGAGTCTGACCACTCCTCAGTCGGGAACGGATTCTTCTAGGAAACGAAATCTAAAATCCGGGACTGTGGCGTGCATAACAATAATATGAGATTATAATATACATAGCCATATAGGTATTATAACATCGGTTCGCGGACGTTGTTATTATTTGTTATTATGTATGTGCGTAAAAATACGACGTTATTCACGTGCGCTCGCGCAATAATTATTATATTTCGTACGCGTAATATTTTCCTTTTTACGCAATGTCGGAAACCGTTGTAGACACTTATAGACTGTAGTATGTTGTTGTCGTAAACTGCACGCAGCGGCGGCGACAACGTTAGCTACGCGAGTCGCAACCTTGTCCCGAGACTCGGTGGCGGCGTCGTGTAACTCGTGTTATTCCGCTGCCGATTCCGCGCGCACGCGCGCACGAATATTACGCGTTAGTCGCCGGCGATATTGTGTGAAAATGACGAATGCATTTAAGGACTTATGGTGTGCTAAGTGCTTATGACCAGAGTTCTCGACCCGTTGAAAATAATACTTTCCGTCAAATCACACCAGACCGTCCGTCATGGTATACGTCGCAAACGAAACGAAAAATCGTAAAGGATTTCGTCAGGGGAAGGATGGGGTATTGGGGGTTTCTGTTTCATAGCCGCGAATACAACAACGATACCTAATCATCATTATCGTATGTTTTTTAAATATATCTTTTAGCCTGTACACGTTCGGCGTTCGGTACGATAATAATATTATTATAAAATATCGGTACCTATAGTAATGACTAATGAATAAGATAAATACGAAGTGACGACGCACGCGCATTGTCAACCGGTTCGGCCGCGCTCATAATATTTTCACTACGGTTACGATTCGGTGGTATTTATTATTATTTTTTCTTATCGGGGGCACGAGAAGTTTCCTCGTCCGTTTCACGACGGGTTGGCCGGCTCTACAAATACGTATTATATAAATATATATATATATAATATATAAATAATATAATACGGCGGAGTACCTGAAAATATGCGACCTTTCTGGTTTACGGCGACCGACCGACACGCCCGGCGACGATGCTGCGGCGATGGGTGGCGGGTAGCGCCGTCCGAGGGGGGGGTCCCGAAAGGGCAGACAGCGAGGCGCTGTTCGGACGCCGCCCCGCCGCACGCACCGTCCGTACGTGTACGTCGTCGCCGCCGCCCGCACACGCACGCACACGCACACCGAGAGGACAAAGGAAAGTCAAACGGCGGACACGCCAAGACGACTGGCGGGGATCGGGCGGGCGACGGTCGGTGGGCGGGCGGGCGAGAACGACGTGCCTCGTGGTCGCGTGTGGGACGGATGAGTGGAGGTGCGGTGGCACTGCGATGGCAAGGCGGCGGGTAGAGACATGGTGCCAGTCCGGCTCGACTCGTGTGTGCGGTGCGTGGAGGATACGATATATAATAACGTATAATACACGAAGTAGTCGTCGCCGCCGTCGCCGCCGGACCGACCGCGACGGCGGTAGTGGGGCGTTCGGCGTCACCCTGTCTGGCCGGCCCGCTGCGGACCGAACGCCACGATGCCACGTCGTGCCTCCGTAAACGGACACGACGACGTGAAAACATCACGTACGCCGCCGCCGGCGTCCAAACACGTATAATAATAATAATAATAATAATAACAACACGCCGCCACCGAGCGACCGAAGAAACCGCGTCGGCGAACGCCCAACTTTTCGGGGAGTTCTTTGGGAGGACTTTTCACACCTGCAAATTTGCACACATTTCACACGATGATAATATCGTTATAATGTTTCCGATAATCATTAAAACATAATATTATTATTATAACTTATAACTAATATTATATAGACGAAAACGTTGTAACATCAACGGCACAGAGGAACACGGCTCGGCGGGTGGTTTTCCGTAATGGCAGCTAACCCACCGTTCAACCGTACACGATTCTTGGTATTTTTCCACATTTTTCGACCCCTTTTGTCCCGAACACTCGATATTTCGTCCTATCGCACTCGGACGTCCGTCCGAACGTGCTTTTTCACGCGTTATCTGTTCAGCGGGTTACAATAATAGTAACAATATTAATAATGTGTTACCATTGCAACGTCGAAAATAATAATAATAATATATAATATACGACGACGTTCGATATAATAGAATATTATTATTTGGAAACGGAACAGTTTTTCGGGACAACTGGACAAAGGAAACTGATTTAATACGAGAGGTATCCCAGGGTTAGGACTAATATTATTATATTATAGGTACGACGAGCGACGGACGACAATAAAATTTTATAATACATAATATAATATTATTAACGTTGGTTTGTTGGCTTTACGTTTCTTTTTTCCTCAAAACACCTGAAAAATCGTTGTCGTGGTTTTTGATATTATGCTACATTCATATCGAGTATAAACATTTTAATTTTCGTTTCATTTATGCCAATTTTACTAACTCCGCGTTTACGTTAAGACCGCGTCCGTTGCCAAATCCAAATAAAATTGATTTGTTTATAAATTATAATTAATGCATTTTATTATATTGACGAGTATAAATAGAACCAATTGGTATTTTAAATATCGAATACCCCCGTATTTGTTCACGAAAATATTCGTCTAGCTATCCGTCAACTACGCCAATTTAAAATATGATATGGAAATTTAAGATTATTTACATTTTGTTTAAAATATATATTTCTGTAATGTTTGTGCTTATAATACATACAATATGATACATACATATTATTATAACGGCGAGACATTGTAATTATTTGTAGATACATAGTACTATTAATACACTGAAATTAAATAAAATATGATTAAAACAAAATTTACTGTCGTTATTAAAAAAGACATTTACATACACTTAGAGTATTATACCAATGAAAGGGTCATTTCACACTCATTAATCTGTGTCTGTTTATAAATATACCTACATTTTCCACAGTGCTAAAAATACAACGTACCAGAACATTCATAATTTATCAATAGTAGAATAATAGTACAATAATAGTACAATTCTTGAAATAAAATAAAAATTTGATGAGAAAACATCAAACTAATTTTGAAATATTTACAGCCACCTAGTATAAATAAATTCCAGGCAATTATTTAATTGTATGACGCGCCGGCTGTAACGTATTAAAAACTATATAATATAGAACAATAAAATAATTTCGTACATTTTGCGTTAGATTTGATATATGTAATTATATAAAATTTTAAGAAATCTTCATTTAAAGAATACATTTTTCCGTATAATAACATATATTTGTTGATCACACGTTAATATTTTATAAAATATGTTAATACATTTAAAAAAAACATCTCAAATTCTCAATCAAAATTTAATATCTAATTAAGTGGACCCACAAATGATCTGGCCGAGCTCTACACTGCGGATCTAAAGATTCCCTCATGAGGAGGTTCTGACTACTGACTAGTGACCACCTGTAGCTGTTGAAATAAAATAAAATTATGAATTATTATTATCTAATGTTCAAGTACTATACATTCTCATACTACGTAGTATTTTACTTAATGCAATAATATTAAATACAATTAGAAGGTTGGTACCAAATATTTCAGTAGCCTTAAGACTTTAAGTACTATAGTATAATATTATACTATATTTTTTAGCTGCAGACTATAATTTTACAAATTGCATAATCAACATTAATCATTCTGATATAGTTTAAAAGAATCTTTTAAGTAAAATGTAGATTTGAAAATAAATAAACTTAATATTATCTTAATGTTATATTTTGGTAATAAATAAAAAATAATGTACTGAAATGGAGTATGGTTTAATCAAATATTCATAATGTTATATATTATATATATTAATTGTCAAATACAATTATATAGTACCTATATGATGGTTATGTAACTACATATTATTGCACACAGGTTTTACTTTCATGTTGCTCAAAATACAAATTTAAAATTATGATTTTAAAATTCGTAATCAAATTATTTTGCATACAACTCTTAGACTTTTTGTATAGGTCGGTTATTATTTACTATTGAACAAAAATCATATAGCGTCCAAATCGATCAATAATTTAAATACTTATTACGTACAAGTAATAAAGTTATTACTTATTAGTAGATATAAGATGTTGATGATATAAAAAACACGCGAAATGCCCCAAAAACATGCAAAAATGCTCTAAAAACTCCAAAAAATACTCTTCAAAAATGACCAAACAAATTTACTTTAATAAGTGAAAACAATTTAATTTAAAAATAATAATTATTGATTTATTATATGAATGAGTGATAATCAGTATGTAAGAGTAATTTAAAATATGAATAGTAAAATTTTAATAGACAATAGCTAGTAAACATTTAAATTTTCAAGTTTAACTTACAGTAAAAATAAAATATTGCTGAATAAAAACAAGAATTTTGTTATTTTACCTTCCATTACATAGTGCAATTAAAATGAGAATAATACTCCCTACATTGTACAAAACTACAAAAAATGACCTAAAATATGAAAAAAAAAATGCAAAATAAAATTAGTTTATTCTGTAACAAGGAAGCATGACACAAATTTTTAGCTAAGATAGCATTGTATAGGATCAAGGAAAAAAATGTAAAAGTTACCATACTCGTCAATAACATCCTAATATTATTTATTAGTATATTATGCACTTTGTACTTAGGTTTCATATATTTTTATTAATGATTAGTGAATAATAACTATAGTTTGGATTAAACTACGAATATGCACAGAGCACAGCGATATTTCATTACGAATTATGGAAATTGGCGGTAGTGATGTAATTGTGTTTATTTAAATTACTCTATACACCAACGTCCAATACTACGATACACCTGTTGAAGTTGTTGACGGGTCTTGGGTCCAAATAATATTATTAATATATTAATACAATTATTACAAGTACAACGTGGTCAATTGTCATTAAATGTATTTTCACTCATGTGATTGGAGTTTGAAATTATGTTTAATAATCGAGTGTTTATGAATTTTCGACGTCTAAGGTCGAAGTGGGAAGTACCGAAATAAAAAATTACACCTAGTCCAAAAAACGAACGTTGCGTCGTCCTACAGGTAGGACAACGACGAAAGTGTAGCTACGTAATAGAAATCGGTTCATACAGGCGATGCAAACAGTTCGCTCATTTGATAAAGAAAGATAGACAGTGGACAAGCTGGACAGAGTGAGAGTGTATGCGATACAGAGATATAGTGACGATTTACGATAACCGCAACATTCTCGGATCCGTCCATCGAGGAAACGTTGCGAACGAATCACGTCACCGGCTATATGTATATCTTCATCCTTCGACCAGTGGAGTACTGAACAATTTTTAAACTTTAGATAATACAAAATCTTTTGGACCCCTAACCATAATATGTTTAATCTTGTACTCCTGTTCTTAACTTTTTTACAACAATAAAACTATATTGGTATATTTTACTATATATATATATATATATACACTATTTTGGTCTTTGGAGGTATTAACCGCCGGATCGGACTGCAGTCCAAAACTGTGGTAGTGTAGTGAGTGAAGTATTTAAGCCCGTCGATCCACCGCTGGTCAGTGATCCAAAACGGAAAATTTTAAACAGGATTTACGGGGAAAAAACTCCACGAACTCGGCTCGGCATGCCAGAACCCAATACTGTATGGTGGCCCCTTGGCCCTTATGATTGCCTTAAAAAATACCCATCAGCCACTGCCTGCGCCATACAACGGACTACGGTCATGAGTAATAACACATCATAACATGTGTCGAAAACAAATTATATATTATGTAATATCATAAACGGACGTGAAAACTAGCCGAAACATTATACGTATTTCCGGTAAAAACGGGACCACCGGTGCCGCGACCGCGGATATCGTTATATTGTTATTTATTATCTGTTGGCGCGGCCACACGTCGTCCCGTCGACGACACGGTTATCGTTCCGTATGCACGCGCGGTGGTGTGGCGCTGCCGACCGGATTTCACGGGAGCGCGGCAACGCGGCGGGGCCGACCGGCAATCTGATCCGCCGGCGGCCCGTCGAATTCTTTCGGTACGTCAGACTGCCGAGTCTTCGCGTCCCGAACCAGTTGCCGGCGACGGGGCCATAGCGTTTTCTCCGCGTCACCGGCGGCCGTCCTACGACGGTTACCCGGTTACCGGTCGTCCCCAGTCCAACCATCGTCGACGCGACGATGTCCGAGTGACGTTTTTCTCGCCAAACGGTCGCTCAAAGGTCCCACCGACTCGTTCGGTCCACCGAGTGAACCGCCGGGGCCGTTTCGAGCGACGACGGTGGCCGTCGTTGCCGTGGTGTTGAACGGCGCGCGGGGCGGTGGCGACGACTCGTCAGTCTCGCGTATTTTGTCGCCAACACGGCTGGATGGTCCGTGCCGACGAGGCGCACACACCGCGACGGCGGCGGCGAGTCAAGAATCGGTTCTCGTCCGGCGGGGATGGGCGGGAGGCGGCGGGCGGCAGTGTGGTGGCGACGACCGTTTGGTTGCGGCCGGACGGGCGGGCGGCCGCGGGGTGGTGACTTGTGTGAATGCAACGCCGCACACGCACACTCGCGCACGCACGCACACGCACGGCACGGCGACGCGCGCGCACGCACACAGACAGCTTGGCACTGATTTTTGTACCAGCAAGCGCCACCGCGTCTACTACAACACACTACTCGAAAAACCTACAACGCTGCTGCTGCTGCTCCTGCCGCTGGTGTTGCTGCTGCTGCTGCTGCTGCCGATGTTGTTGCCGCCGCCGCCGCACACTCGCACTCGCTCACTCACTCACACGCACGCAGTCCGTAGCGTCCGCCAGACTCTCTCGGTTATTATTTGTTTGGTTTTCCGTTTTTAACACTTATTATTTATTGTTATTTGTAATTTATAATAATAATAACAACAACAACATTAAAATAAAACCGATCTGTTTTATCGGTTCTTCCGTACCGTTTTTGTACGTCGTCGTTTCCGCCGCGTCAATCGTGCCGTTGTGTTTTGGTTGAATTATAATATAATAATATTATAACATAATATTGTGATTATATTATATATATTTTATATAAATTAAAATTGTCGCGTATTTCGGTTTATAAATAACACGACGTTGTTATATACGCGCGTTTTTGTTGTTTTTACATAATAATATATAACACTACACTTATATTATTATTGTTGCGTTCTGTTCGCATAACTATAATACCGTCGCGATTGCGTTATAAATCGCATAAATAATATTATATTTTGTATATAATACCGTTTCGTAACGTGTAACGTCACTGTGTTATCCGACAAGATGGCCCACGGCGCTCCGGACGAACCCGTCGGCAAGGTGGAAGAGAAGCGACCCAAGGCGCCAGTCGGATCCAGGCGCATATTTCCTCCGCAGTTCAAGTTGCAGGTGAGTCGTTGTTTGTTTTTATATCTCATTATTATTATTTTTTTTTTCGTTATCACTCGCAACATATTTTGTATTTCACACGTTCTACAGTTTTTACCCTCCCACCCCTCCCGCTACCCGCCCGGTCGACCGTCCGTCTGGTGGCCGCCGATTAGGACTGTTCGATTTCACCGGATTTTACGCGCTCGCCTCGTCCGTCGTTCGGGTCCCGTGCCAAAACGAAATAAAAATACTACGCCGCGCTCGTCTATCGGTGTTCCCGCCGCCGGTCAATCTGCCTCGTCCTGTCCGCATCGGTCCGTCTTTACGCGAGACCTCTCTCTCTCTGAAATGCCGCGTAAAACCTATTCGACCCGCCAGTCGACACCACCACTATTGCTGTTAGCACAAAACACGTACTATTTGCCCGTTTTGTAGGTACGCAGATTTTCATCGGGTGTTTAAAATACCCGTCATCTAATTGTGTGTTTCTTTTTTATTTTATCGATTTTAACGATTTTGTTGTTTGCACAGGTATTGGATTCGTATAGACAAGACTCCGATTGCCAGGGAAATCAGCGAGCCACGGCCCGAAAGTATGGAATTCATCGCCGTCAGATACAGAAATGGCTGCAGACAGAGACCAGTTTGCGGTTGGCCGTCCAACAAGCGTCAGGTGCTCCGAAACCCCCAAAAATTACTGCTAATGCTGTAACGGCGGTTGCCGTTGCTGCAGCTATTGCGGAGACTACGTCCGGTTCAGATAGTGATGTCAATGTAGAAGACTTATCCGACACCGAAGACTCTGCTCTGGACTTGTCCACTACTTGCTTAGATCTGACCAAGCGCAAACGCGAAGAAGAGGAACTCGATCCATGCAAGAGGCGACCTTTAGTACCAGTCACATCTACTGAGCGACCTTTATATGTCAGCCCCATCAGATATCCTTATGTCGATTATCCCCTGTTCTACTGTTGGCCACCGTGTTGTTACAGGCCACCATGCTATGTAGAGCGACCTGTACCCCAAAGACTGACTTGTTCATTGGATTTAAAAGTGTGTGCTTATGAACCAAAAGAACCTTCACTTTTGGACATATCGTACCCTCAACATTGGAACAAACAGGACTACAGGTTTCCAAGTTCAGTATGAAATACCATTGTGTTCACATGGGTTACGCTTGTTATTCTTGCACTGTAAGTATCAATAAATATGAAGAACTCTTCAGATGATCTTTGCAACTGTTTGAATTGAATTGAAAGAAAAGATATTTGAAGTGTTATTTAATATTAGTACCATTTTATTAAAAGTTTTAGTTTAACATCCATATCTTTATTACCTACAAGGGTATAGGAGATTTAAATTATATAAATTGTTCGAAAAGAAAAAAATGTATTTATGTCTATGTATATTATGAATATGAATCTATTTTTTTTCAATTCAATTTATGACAAATACATATAAAAATGACATTATAATATTGTACAGAATCACTCTGTATTGTAATATGTTCTTTTAAATGTTAAGGCTATGACATATTATACCATATCAATTAAGAATGTATTGTTTGAAGTTTAGAACACTTAAGATATGTATTTTAACTACTTAAATAGTATAGGATTGGAGCAAAAACTTATTTATTAACCATATAAAACTTTGCAATAAACCATTTTCAAAAGACTTGATACTATAAATTATTTTAAATTGTAAAAGATTCATTCATTTAAAATTTAATTTTTTTAATATATATATATTAAAACATAATATAATTATTCTAAAAAAAATGAAATATATATATATAATATATACAAATATAAATATAATAACATGTTAAGATTTATTTGTTAGAGTTCCTATATTAAGGCTAGATGTATCAAATAAAGCTTTTGAATTCATTTGAGATGGCTCAATGGAGCAATTAAAACATGTGCCAAAAAATTAAGTTCAAAAAAATTGCTCAAAATTTGTTTGTCTTCCGTAAACTAAATTATTTATTTTTTTTTTGGTGCTGTCAGGTTTTTCTGTATTATGTGCCTTATAATAATTTATCATAATAATAATGTTATCGATAAAAAATAATATATGAAGTCTTCTAAGGACCGACTTCTTGCTCAATTGAATCTTGACTAATATTTTGAATAAGATTATAAGATTATATACTATATGAATACTATAATTTATTTTGTAAATGTTAATTTGTAGATGTATTGCATTATGTGTATATTTTTATAAAAGAAAAACAATGTTTTGTAAAGTTACATTTATTTTAATGAAATTTAATCATATATACGAATTGTTATTGTTTTAAACGTATTATTGAAATTTCAAAAAAGTTAGGATATGCTACACTTATTACATACATATTTTCTGTTTGCATATGTAAAAAAAATTAAATATTATTTGATATTGAATGTAATTTATATGCTTATTTTGTTATTAAATATTTTATGAAATACCTATATAATTATAAAATAAAAATGATTTAAGCCTTTTTATATTATGATTGTGTTTTGTTCTTCGTTTGGATCTATAATATTATTAGTTCATCAATCCTAATTCCATTTTTTGTTTTATACAAATCTATCCCATTGTTCTATGATGATACTTATAATTTCTGAGTTAGGTCACCTACTTAGTTATGGAACTCCTCTGTTCTCTTAACCTCTTAACCTAACCTAATAATATGGTTTCTATACTGATTGACAATTTCTTATTGAAATATTGCAGCATTAGAGAAAAATTATTTGATTAATTAGTTAATCATCGGTTGTGGATATAATACGGTTTAGACCACGGTATCCGATAGTTTTTAACAAATGTATTATTTACTTACATATATGGCATAACTACAGAAAACAGGATGTGAGGTAGAAAAAGGAAAATTATTGGCTCATCCATGGTACTTACTACCTAGTGCTACTGCTAGAGCACCTATATTTCATTGAAATGTTGTCTTTTCAATGCCATTATTTTCAAATTGCATTTGTACTTTTAAAATATTTAACTTTTGTACCCTTAGTATGTTTGCCATGTACCACCTTCAAATGTCAAATATCTCAGTGATTATATCAACTTAACGTCCTAACTGAACGAGGCTACGTAAATAAATAAAGGAATAGTGATTTTTATTTAGGTAATTAAAATGGACGATTCCGCTGTGGGTGCATCGATTTACGTGTTTGTGTTTATTGTATTAAAAAGATAGACCCAAGCATATTAATAAATGGGTTAATAGGTATACTGTATATCTTATCCAGTGGCGTATTTATTACGACGGGGATATTTATGGGTACTACCCCCAAACACCCTTGTTGCAATTATTTATTTCTTATTTCTTATACATTTTATTATTTGTCTCTATTATTAATTTTATGTGTATTATTACACCAGACATATTGCGTTATCGACATTTCATCGTTATCTTAACGACGTCCACGTGCGGTGAACCTACTTAATAACATGTCGTCGCGGTTAATTTTACAGTAAGTAGATAATATAATTTAGCAATATTGTGATTGTTATTTTTAGTGTTTTTCATACACAGTAGTAAATGCCAATGTATGTTTTTGTAAATAGTTGAGTTTTTAGTTGACTGTTGACTAGTCCATTCAAATAACATCACGATTAAAATTGTTTCTTATCAATATGTCTGCCATCTGTAACTTGTTTTTTCTTTGGACTGCGAAAAATATGTATTAGGTACTTTAAAAGTGTGATCAAGTGTGCTATAAAATATAGTGGCATAGTGCTAACTATTAGATTGTTTTTTAACTTATTATACATGTATACCTTATATTGTTATAAACGATAGAAGTTGAACATGTACCTAAACTACTAAAACGAATTAAAACGTGTCTGTAACAAAACGGAATTGATAGTTGATACTTGGTACTAAATTTATTAAACGTATTAATTATTAAAAACAGTTGTTTTTGCATAGTTTACGTTTAATAGTTATTATAAAAATAAAAAAAATTGTCAATAAAATTATTTATAGTGATAAATATGACGATTTCAATTAATTATTTGAACAATAATTTAGTGGAATGTCCGAATGTTGTCTATTTTTTCAATTCTTGTAATACCTATTGATATATTATTTAAAGTGTTCTGTGAAGCATCACCCATTGTGGATAAGCCAATTAAATATTCATTCTACCAATTTAACCATAACGTGTTTAGAACAATATCGCAGATCTGCAGGCTAACTAGGCTAAGTGTATAGTTTTAAAAAGTTCTTTGTATAAAATCAATTTAAGTTTACAAGTCTCGTTTTTGCTAGTGGCCGGAGCCTAGATACGTAAACACAACTAAAGTCTATGGGTGTAACATTAGCAAAGACAATTCGAGTAAGGATTCGTAGACAGATATTTATTGCGTTGAATTTTAGCGGGAAAAAGCAAAAATGAGCATAAAATGAATTAATAATTACGAAAAATATAACAATTATTTAATTTTAGGGGACCACCAACTCCTCAATTACTGTGTATATACATGTACGATTTTCGATAACTATTAACGAACTAAAATAACTTCCAAAGATTCAAATAAACCAATCAATATAAGTAATATAACATATAGCATATGACATTGGAAGCATTGGATTTTAATATTTTGTTCGATATAATTTCATAAAATTTGGAAACCTGAGTTTAATTGTATTACCTATATTATTATAAATTTGCTGTAACTGGACATAATGGAAAAAAGGGTTGACCTCATATTTATATTTTTTAGAAAATGGTTAATGATTAGTCGTTATTGCCTATGTATAAAAAAATAATTTTCTAAAGTTTCAAATGAATTTTCGAAGTTGCGAATAATAAAAGATAACTTGAATAACTTGATTTTGTGATGAAATATTTATTTATAAATTAACTAGGTTCTTACCTAACTTACAAAAATCATACTGTAAAATGGTATGAATAGGTAAAAATTGCTTACAATTTTATAGGTAGTATTATATTTTTAAATGTCAGAAAATTATGATATGAGCATTGGTACTCATGTTTAATCAATGTTTAAGTAATGGCTAAAAATTAAGTTTTTACGATTTAAAAAAACTCAAATCGATAAATATTAATTATTATTATAATATTATATACAAACAAACAATTTTATCATTATCTTTAGGATGATTAAAAAACTCTAGACCCTTCAAATATGAAATATTTAAGCTTAACTTTCAAAGTACCTACTGAGTAGTGACTAGTGAGCATGATTATTATAACTGAGAACCTAAATTCACAATTTTATTATTAATCATAAGTTCACGACTATTAAAATAATCGTGATGACTCATGATAATATTATTATCGAAACCTAATTAGTTGACCACCGGTTGCTCTTTATTTTCTCACGTTAATAATATTACCATTTATCACCTATTACTGAAGTACATTCACATTTCACATTTTGAAGTCTAAAGATATCTCTAATATTCATGATCATGATTAACTTATCTTGGACCTTAGAAAAAACTAGTTTTTTTTTGGAATCCAAATTCCAAACAGATTTTTATTATTTATTAAATTATAATTTACTTTTACTATCTACTAATTTACCAAAAACTGCACTATTGTCCGATAATTCAAAAGTTTAGTAACCCTTGAAACCATATATGTTTCAGTTAAAAAACAATTATTGGTATTAAATATCACTTATTGGTTTAAAGTTTAAACAATTAAATATTTTCAAAATTAAATTCTAATAAATGTTTGATAGAGAAAATGTCCGATAAATAAATAATTAATATATGATATCCTCCACGGTTCCACCTGTTTAAATACCTATTGCAATTAAATTTGATTATCAACATTTTTGAATTTCTGTGTAACAAAAACAATTTGTGAGAACCATGTATTAATATAAACAATTTTTTATGTGGGTAGTCTCTCACAGTTTTTATATTTACTGGATCATAATTTTCAACCATATGAAAATGCTACCAAAAATCATTCTCAATGGGTTCAATGTTGATGATAAGGTATTAAGGTGTTTCTCCAAAATACAATAACTGAACAAAATAAAAATAGATATTCTAAAACCAATACATTTATCATTGTGATTAGAATCTAAAAATAGCCTATAAGAAATTCAACATAATCGTTCAATGGAATATTATGTTATTTAAAAACAAATGTCAGATTACAAAATAGTGTGAATGATTCGATAATAAGATAAAATATAATTTTTTACATAATAAAAACGGAAAAGATCGTAAGCGGCGGCGCGAGCTAGCGGTTAATGAGTGTCTTTGACTCGGCGGTAGATGGCGTTGCCGTTATAGGCCGAATTGTTACTAGACGTTATAACATTATCGTATATAATACATAATGCAACATTGTAAAATTATTATTTATTATGATTCATGATCTAAGTTCTGGAGGTTATAGTAAAAAAAATGAGCTGCATCTTCGCACGCCTATGCATAAAACAAAATAATATTTCGAAGTGCGAAGTTAACAATTATGTAGGTATATAAGTCGTACAACATTTCCTTCCTATAGTCGAGGGTCCAAGTTCTTATAAATCTTTTATCTTCTCCGGTTTATTAAAATTCAATGCACTTTACAAATCGAGTCTGTCGACATTGTTCTGTAGCGTACCGAATGGTCTAACAGTTAGACTCTAACTTATCAAAAACCTGATCAGAAATTGATTATTAAATATTTGACCGAAAAATTGCATATAGTACAATAAAATTAGGCGGTAAGAGGGAATAATGGGGTACCGGGTAATCTAAAGTATTCTAGCTGTGGAAAACTTTCCCTGCAAACGGCAATAGAGGAGCAACAATTGCAAAACGCTGATTAAGAATTCACAGGAATTAACTAATTATTCGTGCAAAAGAAATTGCGAAATCAAAATTGGTAGAGGGGTTGAGTAACAAACGTTTTAGGTAAACAATATGGTCGGATAGATTTAAATCGTATTTTTGATATTCATTATTTATAATAAGGTTTTGCTAATATAGGGACTTGTCCAACAAAATATTTTACGGCTGAAATGCGAATCGGCCAAAAGATTTTCAACCATTTTACGCGCTTCCATTTTTGAAAATGTCTTTATTATGAATGTTTATCAAATGTAGAGAATTATAAACTGATTGAAATATCAATAGTTCTTAAGATTAAGACATTAAGTTGTACTGATGTAGGCTAGAGCCTAAAACTAGTATCAAATATCAATCATCATGCTAAAAACATCCTATTCAGAGTACTTTATAACATTAGGAAAAGGTTGAAGACTACCTATCCACGATTGCGTTTTTTTTTATATAGTTTTAATCTTCATGATTCGAGTGTATTGGTATGACCTGCAGTGATTGCTATGACAGATTTTTCACTCTGCATGTCATCTCTGCTTAATTTGACGTCCTTGACGTTTTAAGGTAGTTAAAAATGTCATAGATGAATTAAATAATATTGTTACTGAGAACTGAGTTGGTACTATAAAACAAAAATAGTTTACTACAAAATATCGAAGTATTCATATTATAATCATTAATATATTATAGTAATAATTATATATTATGTTAAAAAATAATAATTAGACAATTACTATAAGTATGTTTTATTGATGTTTTAATAATTTATATAAGGTTATAGCCTAGGTTTGTTTAGCAAGCTCGGTTCAGTTTTTAATCATTTTCCATAATATTATATTACATTTATTCTCTCGTGTTAATATTTAATATAATTAGAACGCTAACAGTGAAATTCACACTAAATACATTACTATGACGTGATCATATTTTATTCGTACATGCAGAGAAAAATATGATTTTTCGGTTTGTTGGTTATACATGTTATGCTCGTGGATACGATTGGATACAACGACCTTGGCTTAAAACAATCATTTCAGCGATCTGTAAAAATATATTTGACTTAATGCGAAGTTAATAAATAATTAATTTCAAGACGATGTTTAAATGGCAAGATCACGAGTTCTGTGATTAATAATTTTAAATTATATTTACCAATATATTTGGTCCGGTTGACATGACAAAACAGATCATATCGGCCATTTCTTCTGCGCTCAGGATATCAGATGGCTTCATTTTACTGTGCGACATTTTGGCTGCATCGAATATTTCTGTGTCGACAAAACCGGGACTGATGCTCTGCGGAAAACCACATAAAAATATTATTAAAAAATTCTTTTCAACAAATATTGTAGGTACATCGGAAAAATCACGATGTTTCATGCAGTATTAACATAGGTAATTGAGTTGCAACTATGTATATGTATACCTAATTATTTCAATAATATTATTATATATAGGAGTTAATTACTATACTGATCATGTTTCAGCGTCATTTATCAAATAACATTCATTATGTTTAAATCTATTGACATTTTTGAAAATAAAACGTTTACTTAATTTCTAGACCACTTAAAACAACATTAATAAATATATTTTAAAATAATTGTCATCGCTATAATTTTTATGTTTTTGAATGACAACATACATAACTAATTTTATATTTTGAAGCAGAATATTTTTTGGACTATTTCGATACATAAAAATAGAAATTCGAACGAATAATTAATGCGTTATTTATTTAAAATTTTGGTGAGTATAGAACGGTGAGATACGTACGGGGATACTCCGCAAAACGTTTGTCTACTATTTTGCTTATATAAAGTTTAAATACTTACAACTCACAAAGTAGGTACTTGTCCGAATTTAAATGTTTATGTATTGAAATTCTCTAAAAAAAATTCTACTTCAGAATATGAAATTACAAATATATGTAGAGACCTTTTGCTCTAATAAACCTATTGATATATTTTTTTCCCTAGCTGTTCTTTATAGATCCGTTTAGTTTTTGATCAAATGCCAATTTTTTTTTTTTAGTCAATTATATTATAATTAAGCAGATATGTAGGTGTTCACGGATACATTTGACTATATCTGAACTACCGCATAATAGTATACATATAATAATTATAATAATTATAAGCAAATGTTATACACTATTTTAAAATTGTAAATTGTTTATACATCTTAAAAACTCATAACTCGCTTTAAAATAAGAATATAATAAAACGCTTATGAGATGCCCTAGATAATGTTCTTAACTTTAAATTCTATAATAGGTCATTCCACTCTAATTTGAGAAATTAATATGGTTATAGTCATTTTTGTGAACGTAAAATTTGCTATGTTGTGCATGGGGTTAAAGAGAGATAACAAATACTACGCCGGCATCCTTTTAAATTGTATGTATACGTATTAGTTAAAGTATTATGTCAAACGACATGATTACGCGAACGCATCTCGTGAAGATATGAAATTATGTTAATTTGTATAACGAGCATTACAAGTAGATCGCTTCTCGCTTATCGGTTAGAGTGTAAAATAGCCTGATGTGCCCATAATATTCAATTCGTAGAATTTTTTAATTTAAAAATCCATATCAACATTATTACACAATTCTTGTACTGTTCAATTACTGACTACTGTACAATTCTTATAATCTTATAAATTATAAGTAAATTATTGGTATTTTACTATTTATTATATATAATTTTTATCAATATTATAATATGATCGAAAGCCCGGGAAGCGATTACCACTTCGCCTCCCTGGGCGTTGGACTAGTTTTACAAGTCCATCCAAATATTTATATCTATAAGTACATCACTACTGCACACGAGTGAACAAACTCACGGAAGCTTTGATGTGGCCATCACCAGCCATGGCCAATTCGTGCCGGAGGCCCTCGGTCATTACTCTAAGAGCCTGTTTAGATGCATTGTACATCTTGTTGCCCGGATTAATTGAATACGAATGGCCCGTTATGCTGAAACCGATTTAAGTATACAATTAATATATATATAGAAAAACGGATAAACCTAGGTTTAAGTTATCTACAATTAATAAGTGTCAATATAGTTCGAAATTCGTTTGGGTTCCTTAAAAATCCTTAAACTATTTATAATGCTGCAATTGCATATTATATACCTATACTAATGTGCAATACAAAAATGAAAGATAAAATTAATCATATAATGTAGGTACAATGTGTTTTAAGTATACTTTAGAGCCTAAAAATAATCGGTACTCTGAATCTGTGACGTCTGGCGTGTATTGATTTGTTTTTATGCTAGGTACTTACTACTTAACACATTTGAAAAAATGTGTTATGTACTAGTGTCAAGTTATTTACACATAATATAAGAAAAAATAATATGTGATTATGTAATAAAAAAAAAATTCTTGTGTAAAAATATGTTAGTATTATAATAATAATGTATTCATATACTAATAGATATGTGAAATAAATGATAACCAAGAATAATTGTAAAATAATATAATTTTATCGATGACTCAAATTTGTTAAAATTTGCTCATAATATTTGTATTTAGAATAATAAGTATATAATCAATCATATGAAAAATTATGTAGAAGTCACATAAATTGTTTTCATTTTGCAGCCCACATGTTAAATTATGTCGAGACACTACAGTGGACTCAGTGGATTTAATATTAAATAACAATATACCTATTTAAAATTATTACGTATAGAGCATATAAATATATAAATTGCTCAAAATAGGTATGTTTTATTTTTATCCACCTGTTAATTTGTATAATGTGCCCATGACTAACGTTATGCTTCTTCATTAGCTTATAAGCTTCCCTCGAACAAATTGTAGGTGCTAATACATTACAGTCTATCAATTCTTGCCAATATTCGGCCGGACCGTCTATAAAATATAGTCGTACATGGACAATTTATTAAAAATATTAAAATATATATATACAGTGAAATATCCGTTAACGGTCACCTCTATAAGACGGCTACCTCTAAATAGCGGTCATTATTTATGGTCCCTTTGATGACCGTTAATTGGAAGTTTCACTGTATAGTAATAATTATCAATTACCATGGTGTACCTAATTAAAATATATAAACATTAATTTATGAAAACATTACTAGACGTTTAACATTTTATGTTTTAAATTGAAATGGGGATAGGAAATATTTGTGGTGCCCCATTAGATGAGATAGATAGTAAATGGGACTCTGTTTTACGGCAAATCGTCGATCCAGCGGACTCGTAAAAAATGTCGAAACAGAAATAATTGAATTTGAGATGTAACAAAAAAAATAATTTTTCTCTCGTTTAATCGTAATTATCTTACCTACAAGTTTAGATATCCTTACTATTCCAGCGTTGTTGATCATAAAATGTATACCACCAATATTTTCGTCAATCCACTTAAAAGAATTCAATATTTCTGTTTCGTTTGTCAAATCACACGCCACTGTAAAAAACCGACCACTGAAGTTTTTTTCTTCCATCATTTTTTTTAAATCCTAACAATTTTAAAGCATAATTATTATTAATCATTATATATGCATGTAAGCAATAACTATATTGTAAGTGGTGAATTGATGGGGAGAGGGGGAAACCCCCTCCCATCAGACATTTTTAAGAATAATAAGTTTCTTTTGATATGTATATTTTCGGTCATCCAAATTGTTTATTTAAAATAATTACTTCCCCCTCCCAAAAAAAAATTAGGTCTAAGTACGCCTAAGTCTATAGTATATATAATATTATAATATATATATATAGTATTAAGATGCTAAAATATTGCGAGTTATGAATTTATGATATGATGTTTACTGTTTATTAATTTATTATGTAAAAAAGGGGTATTATTGTGGTAACAATTATGACGTGTAACCGTTCTGCTTTATAGAAGGCGTTGATGGTTGATTAAATTATTATATACGAAAAACGATTCTGAGCAAATACGGTCTGTTACCTTATACTAAGTATATTTATGGTAGGTATATGTGATGTGTACATTGTTTTTAGAGAAATTTATTTTTCTATTAGTAATTAATATGATAGATTGATTAATTTTTGACAAAAACATTAAATTTAAAAATGTCATTTTATGATGATTTGTATGAAAACTAACATAATACTTATACGTCAAAAGTTTCAAGTTTCTACAAATGATAATTTTTAATTACAACTAAATAATATGTTTAAATATTTATAATTTCATCCAAATTTGAATTTCAAATGTCTATAAAAAAAATTATTACATATATTTTTACGATTTTTGGATTTCAGTATGAACTACTCATAAAGTCATAAGAAACTTTGTGTTACACTTTCAAGTTATTTTATCAAACGAACAATTTTTGAACAGAATTTATAGAAGAAAATCTAAGAAAAAAATTTTAAGTTTTAAATCTCAGTATAATAAGCTCAAATAGTTTCGAATTTTTTTGAAAATGTTATCAATTATAGAAAATGCTATAATAAAAATTTTTAGCAAAAATTTCAAGTGTCTAGTTATTTGTTTTCGAGTAAAGTCAAAAAAACGAAATTGACATTCACAAAGATTGGTTTTGCTAAAAATTCAAGTTATTTCTTATTTTTTATTAAATATATGCTACACAGTGCGTTTAATGCATATGCTATAGATTTCTTAAAAAAAATAAAAAATACTTTGACATGAGAAAAAATTGATTATTATTGATAATTGATATATGTCAAATTAATTTGTGCAATATATTACAGAGCCATATTTTAAGTAATTATTTAATGATTTTAGTATGTGGTTGTTAATGAAGGCATTACATTAAAATTTAGATACCTGTAGTCTCTGTAGTCTCCTAGCTATTCCGACGACCGTAAGGCCAGCCTTGACTAACTTAATAACTGTGGCCGCCCCGATACCGGCGCTGGCTCCTGTGACTACGGCAACACGTCCTTTTAAGTGATCCATTTTACACGGTATAACGTGACAACTTTCCTGTATTCATTCTATTCTTCAAATTATGTCTATGTCAAACTGTAATAGCTTGACCATGTTCGAAAGTAATCTTCGTTCTTATTACGTAAGATGTGAAAGAAAAAAAAATACCTAACATATTTTTATCTTGTTAGGTGTCATACGTAACAAATCAAGTTGATATACACATTTTAATTTATTGGTTATTTGATAATTTTTTTAAATATTTATTATACATACATATTATTCGGCTACGATATCATAATTATAACTTATAAGTAAAGGTGTATAATATTAAATATAAATACACGGTTTTTTTTTTATGGGTTAAACTAATAAAACATCGATGTTATTCAAACATCGATTATATAATATACCGCGCGTCCGTGGAAATAGCTAGGGTATACAATTTATCATTCATTACCCTGTAAATATTTTTCAATTCTGTTTGCAGGACGTTAAACTAGACTATAATAGATTATAAATTACCAAGACTTAAAATTATGGATGTATTCAACTCATGTGTTTGTGCATGTGAAATATAACTTTATTTTTTACCATATCAACCCTTATTTTGAATATAATTTTTGAATTAATCAATTTTGATCTATCAACATGTATTCTAAACCCAAAATTGGCGAAATTGGAGCTAGGTTTAACTAAAAAACTGTATTAAATTTGATCTTTTTTTTTTACATATTTTTTCGTTCTAGACATACCAATACATCATGATACATTCTAATTTATTATTAAAGTAATGAATTATTTATGAAGTTACAAAAATTACATAATCAATAATAATTTATTATAAAACATGTATTTTCAGAAAATAAATTTCTAATTTTCTATTTAGAGATATGACAGATATGTATAATTAAAAAAAAAGAATCCAATTTAATACATTTTTTTTAAAAGTTATACCTAGCTCTAAATTCACATCATGGATTTAGAATACAAATTGATTAATTCGAAAATTATATTCAAAATAGGAATTTCCATTAAAAAAAAAGTTGTGTTTCGCATGGCGCATGCTCAAATGTCAAAATACATGAATTAAAAATTTGTAAGTCGTAGGAATTTATGATCAATTAGATAAGTTTAACGTCCTGCAAACAGAATTGAAAAATATTTACACAATGAATGATAAAGACAATAGTGAACTGTCTACTCTATTTCCGCGGACATACGGTATATATTAATATTATGCTCTTCTATTTATTGTTAGTAGAATTATAACTTATATAGTTATATAAGTATTCTAACAGTACAATAAATAATAATTATGTACAATTATAATAGTTAGGTATAATCGATTTTTCTACTATTATACTAATTAGTTACTACTTACTTGTGTATATTGCTTATAGCTGTAAAGAGAATTATTCATTTTTTTTAATTTTTAGAAAATAATATTTAATTTCACAAATGTCTTCATACCAACGCCAAAGAACCAGCGCTGACGCTAGAAGCATTGGCGCCCTCTCCCCCAACTATTTTTAGTAGTAATAAAATTAAGTTTTTTTAGTAAGTTTAAATAAAATTATCAGGTATATATTTTTGTATTATAACTTTAAACTTTATTAGCTGATCATACAATATTATAATAAGGTTATTAACTTATAAAATTACCGCATTGCATAAAAAGATAAAATAAAATAAAAATAATAGTAATTTTAAATTTGATACTTATAAGTTATAACCATAATTAATATTAAAATTAGTTCATTATACAAATATAAGACATTTGCAGATGTATCTTTAATTAAAACGAAATTAGATAAAGAATATTTAAAATTGTGTAGATACTAGATTATTAATACGTATTAAAAGATAAATTAAATAAAAATAATTTTTAATTTGGCACCCCTTCCGTTCTGGCGCCCAGGTCGCCCATAGCTTTCACCGGCCCAGGCCTCAGATTACAACTGATAAAACATATTTATATTATGACTGTGATATATATTATGTCACGTAGTATATAAGATAGGTACGAAACTCAAAATTATAAAACCCAACTTTTAAATATGATGGTTGATGTAGTTTATTAAATGATGGTACATAATATTTGGACAATGTACCTACTGTAAATATAAGTATAATTTAGATTCGAAGCAGAGTACCGATGAAGATATTAGTTTCTTTTAACTATGTTTGTTGTGTATATGCCATATCTGACATCTGTTGTAAACTTTTAGAGTAATGTTTGTAAACAAATGCTTAATGCTCCAATCATCAACTTTCATGATAGTTTTTTCAGGTAGTAAATTAGATATAGTTTGTACTCGCGCAATATTTTAAGTATTTTATAGTTCCTTATAAAGTTATAAGTTATAAGTTTTATTTACAGAAATCTAAAAAACTCAAATCTATTATTTTTAAATTTGTAAATTTTTACAGATAATTTCAAGTTAAAATTTTGACAAAATTAGATGTTTAAACAAACAATAACAAAAAAATTAATTTTTTTTTAAATATAAAAAAATGATTATCCATTGTCACTTGAGTATGTCCATCATTACGTAAATGCATAATTATTTAATTATTATAATATAACCAATAATATGTATTATTACTATATACACATTGAAATATTAAAAATATGTATTTTAAGCTATTTATTTATAGGTACTAGTGTACTACAAACTTCTTCTATACAGTGTGTTGGTATTCACTTAAAAAAATAAGTATAATATAATTAATAATCATATAATATTTTGTAAAATAATAGTATAACGATAATTGTAAGATATATGCATAAAATAGCGAATAATATGATTTTATTTTCAAAAATTTTATTTCATAATAACTTTGAATTATGTAAAATAAAATCTTTTCAAAAACTGAAATACTTTTTGAGAAAATGATTATATTATATTGTATACTTTATATTATTTATAATTTGTTCACTCTTCACGAAATTACCATTGATTATTGCAATATGTTGTAGCTGTATAGTATATAATATTATGTAATCTATAAATCTATAATATAGATTAGTAAGTTCAAAGGTTATATACATTATTATTACTTAAACATTATATAATAATATATTGGTATAATGGTACAAGATAATACTTCCTGAAACGTATATATAAATATATTATAATTATGAATCCAAATATAATAATATATAATTATTAAATATATATATATATAACTATATGCATCTTAATCTTATGAAACTGTTCTTATCAAGTAATTTTATTTTTTTTTTTCTATAGTTATGTGGTTTTGTCATATGTTTTTATGTACCTACTAACCTACCATTTACTAAATATTTGTTATATTTGTTTTTAATAAATACCTATAATGTATGTTTAATCAATGCTAGCATATAAGTATCTTATTAAATGATTGATATTTCATTTTATAAACACATCGATTAAGAAATTGTTCTTACTTTTTAGTGACTTTAGGAATAAAGTACAATAATATCATCAACTATTTATAGTCCAATAGGTATTTTGAAAAATATTAGGATGGTATTATGTGAATATGTGATGGTTCGTATCTTGTGTGTTAAGTACATTCGTGTTTATGTAGTGTGTACAATGTACAATAATAATTACATTACTTATAAGTTTATAACCTATAAGTAAACGATTTGGTAGGTAAAGTATATCATATTATATATTAACATAATATTATGTACAAACCACTATAGTTTAGTTAAATATCTAATCAACTGAATATAAACATATAAATAATTTTAACTTTAATAATATACGTCTTATAAATCATAATATAAAATAAATAATATTTAATTATTATTACTTATTATGTATATATTTAAAAGTAAACATGAGCAACGTTAAATTACTTTAATAAGGTAAATAATAAAATATCGACAATACAATAACATAATATGTTTATGTTTTATAACTATTGTTTTGTGTTTATAAGTATGCGTTATACAATAATTTATATTATAAATATTTATACCTAAGTACAATTGTATAGATTCTGAGTATTTTGATATTATTGATTATCTATAAGGCTTATGATAAAACTCGATATAATAAATCATAGGTTAGGAATGAATGTATCTATCGAGTACATGCGTATGTATACTTAAACTCAACAGTAAAAACAAAATTATTTATTTCAGTCTTGATTCAATAAGCTGGTTGTTTTTTTGTTCTCCTAAGTAATCCATAATATCCAAGCATATAGCAAACAACGTAAAAGACTCCTAAAATGATCATATCCGTGTTGAAGCGATCAATGTCGTAGCCGTAACTTAACAAAACTTCCTTGCCGTTTCGCAAACAGTTATTAAGATCTAGGTAAGCTATAGTATACACATATATGTCATATTAAATAATCAATAGTTAAAATAATCTTAATGTATAATCTAATAAATTATTGCTACAGGAACGTCATTTTTGAGGTATGCATTGAATGCAAACAAATTACCAATAGGCAGCAGCTTGCAACCATTATTAAAGCTACTCAGAAGGCACTCTCAGATTAAAAATTATTTTGATCGTATTTTCTTTATTACAAATGAAAATATTAGCTAGTATAGGTATACTTTATACCTACAACCCACATAATGCAAAAAATAATTAATATTTTATTCAATTAACAAATAATCATACAAAATAATATTTAGAAGATAATTTAAGATAGTTAATATTAAGTTATGTTTTTTATAAATACTTAAAATGTTCAATAAAAATATATATCTACATATTTTAGGAGAATTTAAATTCAAAAATCGACCATTATTATTTATTATCATAAAAATTACATTATTTGTATTAAAAAAGCGTCAATCAATTACAATAAGTAATCTGTAAAATATATAAAAATTAGGATTATCTTTAGGATGGACATACAAGCATTCGTGCATACCGAAATGACGTCCTTTAAATAATTAGTAATGTAATTTAAATTATCATTTAACATACGTATGAATGTGATGTTTTTCCATTGTAGTATAGATAATGTTTCACAGCCAAGAAAAAATATTGATAAATATTTCAAATAATACAATAAAAATGGCAATGTTCTAAAACAAAAATAAAATATTAGGTATTTTATCTTATAAAAAATCCGCATAGTTAATGATTAAGTATTTAAGACATATACATATAACCATATAGACATCTGAGTATCTGACATATAGTATTATTAATAATCTATACATCATGAATTTATTACCTACCAATATGTATTTGTATCTTATGAACTTACCCAAGTGAAATGTAGGCGCCACTAAGTGCTACGGCTAGATAATCATACACCAATGAAAATATAACAATATTTTCGAATTTTTCGAAAAAAGCCGATAGAACATTACCTATAATCATATTATAACGCAATCGGAATTATAAATAATATATTTTTCAGTTATTATAATGTATTCAAGTATTCTATTTCTTAAAAAGTTTACAATTACCATATGATCTACAGATCAACATATTTATCACGAACGTTGTCACCACCAATAGCTCCCAGTTAATACCTACTACCCAAAAAACCAAATATGTATAAACCATCGTTTCTAGAACTGTCCAAATGAGCTGTAAACAATTTAAATGTGTTATAACCTATGATAATAATGTTTTTTCTAACACATACCGTTATGACAATTTGAGAAATATAATATACACTCAATGCATAAATATTGTTGCTGACTTCTCGATGGACAACTGGAAATTCAACTTGATAGGTTATAATAGACGTATAACAATATTGAAAAATAGAATTCGTGACGAGACTGAACCAAAACCCTTGCCAATTTTGTACGGCTTTAGTATCAAACTTCAGGTCCATGTATGGCGTTGACAATATAACACCAAGAAACTAAGTACAACATATCTATAAGTTACCTATGTTAAGTGTATCGATTTGTTTTTCCTGCCATACAGACAAAATTGTATGTACAAGCCACCATAGATAATATAACTAAGGAAAATACTGAATTGATATTCATATTTTTTGCATTCCTGCTTATGATTTATGGTTATGGTGATAAGCATCAGCCAATGTATAATTTACATGAAAGTTAAAATATATGAAAAAAATTGTATTTTTATGTTGAGCATTGAGCATTAGTTAAATAAATTATTAACAGTAATAATTACCATTATAGTTCCCAATTCCAGTAGCTTTATTTTGTAATTTCTTAGAAGACATTTGATAGATCTGTTTAAAATCAATATTAACTGTATAATCCACAATGGTTTTTGTCTAGATAAAACAAAAATATTATAATTACGTGTCAAGTATGAGTTCAGAATCCAAGAAAATTAACAAAAAATATAAGTGAACAAATGTTAACTGAAAAATTATAAATTAAATATTATATTATTTAAGGTTAGAGGTATATAGTAAGTTGTAAAGACTAAGAAATTTTATTTCCTTCCGAATATATAAAAACATTTTTTGTTTTTTCAAAATAAGGATATCCCCTATAATTTTATATATTCGTGAATTTATTAGTTCCTTTTTCCATTTTGTTGTACACATTCCACTACAGTGTTTATTATCATAAAATAATCATAATACATGAAGTATGAAGTATATTTAGAGATTGTACTGAATTTTTTTTATATTTTATATTGTTTCGTGGAAATATGAAAAATTAAAAAAATACCTAACATAAAAAAGCAAATAATAATTATGCTTATATACAAACTATAAATTACATTTGTAAATGTTGTGTATAATCCAATAGTACCTGGAAAAGAGTAAATTGAATTTATGCAATAATCACTGTAATGCAATAAAGTTATAAATTTATAATTATTTTACTTGGCCATTAAATAAATCATAATTGAGATCCGTTTGTTTGTCCGTTGAAGATAACTTACACATTTCATCAACATTTCTTTTTATTTGTTCACTATCGGCATTCATAATAGAAATCACAAAATCTGCCTTGTTGTACAAATCTGGGCATTTGTAATTGAATCTAAATAAAAAATTATAATACATAAAAAAAAAAAATGTAGAATGAATTTTTTTAAATTCTGTTTCCAGAAATTCTTAAATAAAATTCAATATTATATTTTTAAAGTCTTGAGATTTTTTATACTACTCAAGGAGGATACCGTGGTGATACCAATGGCAAATATTCAAAACAATTTTGAGTGGGGGGGGGTTCCTAAAAAATAATATGTATTTAAAATGTGTTATTTTTATTTTTTTTAAAACAAATGTATTATATTATATTAATATATTGTGTTTATGATGTATATACTATATGGTATGTAGATCTAAAATTCAAAATTTACAAAATAAAATCTAGTCTTACTATATAATTATATATGTATATATCAGTGTCTGGGGGGGTCCAGATCCCCTGGACCCCATATAAATCCGCCACTGCTTTCAGAGTGTAAAAGTATACTTGACTAAATTAAATATTATATATTATACTATTTTTATATTTGATGTATAAAACCATAATTCAATTAAATAATTGGGTTTTGCATGGTCGATAAATCTTTCTTTTAACATAATAATAACGATAAAATGATACGTAGAACAATAGAACAATATACTTTTGAAACAATTGATTGATCATTGGGACGGGTCCCTGGTACGCCAGCCGTCCGTTTGATAGCAAAATGACCTCGTCGAACTTGTCGAATACGCCGGACGCGGGCTGGTGGATTGTGCAAATTACAATTTTACCGGTTCGTGCGATCCGTTTTAATGTGTTGACAATGTGTGTGGCTGAATAGCTGTCCAGGCCTGTGGTTACTTCGTCGCAAAACAGTATCGGCGGGTCGTTCAGGAGCTGGACGGCTAGAGCGACTTTCTTACGTTCACCACCGGATAACGCCGATAGTCTAGTGTCCAGAAATTCGCGCATACCCAACGCAGTAACAGTATAGTCGACGCGATCTTTAAGCGCGGTTTTGCTTGTGCGGCGGTCCATTTTTAGGTTCGCCTAAAAGGATGATTCATTAAGCATATTCGCACCAATATTTTAAGCAATCAAATCTACTAAATAACACGATTTTACTCCATGAAATATAAGTGTTATCTTTTCAACAATTTTACAGACTTAGGACTGACAATAAAATAAATGGTTGGCTATAAATAGTTTCATATTAAACTATTAGTACAAAAAATACACTATTTAACAATATTAATTAATATATAAGACCTACAAATTATATTTATTTATTGTTAAATAATATTTTTCTTAATATAATTAGGTATTTGAAATAAGTCAATAAATAATTTTTATATTATAATTAATTAATTTTAAAAATAAAGAATTAATATTTGGTAGTATAAAATCGTGACCGCATTACTTTCAAATGTTCTTATTGCGTATAGATACTCGTATTTCAATTTGTTCTAATTTTATACAAGTTTGCATGATAGATTTCAATCTTTGCTTTTTGTTTTTTTCGTAGTCTGTTACAATTTTTTTTTAATACTATTAACTTTTAAGCAAGTAATTTCAGATCTCTATAACAATATATTAATAACTTCACGAAGAGAAAGATGTTAAGTGTAAAACTGTAAGTTATAATGTTAGTGAAATGACTCTGGTCCATAGAATATTTATATATATTCTGGTCGTTCTAGCATATTGGGAAAATACAAATGTTTATTTTTCAATGCATTAATATTTTTTTTACACATATAGTATATTGAGCAATTTTTAAAAGACTAATACCTATATTTCATGGAGCGCAATTATTGTGCTGTAGCACTTGCCACATCACTCTAGCCCGTGGTCGTTTAAGTATATTGTAGCGTACTATTTTTTTTTTATAGCGTATCTTATACAATATAATAAACACACAAAACATAAATTATTTATATTAATACCAAATACCATTAAATACAAGTGTTCTAAAGTCGTCAACTGCTCAAAGGTGACGTCTTGTTGCGGTACGAAACCGGATATTTTAATCATGACTTCTTCGGACACCGGGCGACCATTCAATAACAGTTCTCCATCAAAATTTCCTAAAATATGTATGTGTGGAAACACTGGCGATAAGTAAAAATCGAGAAGAAATGATAAATAGAAAAATGTACACCCCACGAACCTTTAGTCCTATGACTTATAGTGGCCATCAAAGTAGTTTTTCCTGAACCACTATATGACAAATTAAATGATATAGTTTTAAAATGAACAATATTCAAGAACACAATATAATTACTAACCTTGGGCCCATTATTCCTAGAAGATTTCCACATTGCACATTTCCACTAACTGAAAAAAGACACGTAAAAATTTAAAATACATACTATCCCCCAATGATCTTTTAAAGTTGTAACTATCTTGATATCCTCCACCTGACCACAGAAATTTAGATATCTTTCTGCAGATTAAGTAAGACGTAATTTATGTATATAATTAAAAACTTGAGTTATACTAAAGAAATCGACAATTTTGAAATAATTTTATTTTTGCTATTTAACTGGGAGAATAACCACGACAATTTAAACATGAAATTTAGAATTTAATTATTTAAAAAAAATTACTGAAATTAGTTTAATTATAAATAGTATATTTATTTTTTATTTTTCATGTATACTTTAATCTTTTCTAGAGGAGAATTTCCTTAACAAAATGGAAAATTTCCTGATGTCATTATATTATATACTCCATTGATTAAAATAGATTAAATCGTATCTGTATAATACCTACTCAAAAAATACAATAATATCACCGTACTATAAGTTACTAACATTGTTAATCAATTTTGATTTTGTCTCCCGTTTAATCCCTAACCCTGCTTCCTTACTAACCGTTGTACAATATTTGTTGGCGAGTGATTTTTGATGAAATAAAAAAATTCTGTGTGATATTTTCCACAAATACGTTCAGTCTTTTCCAAGACAACACCAACTGACCGTGTTCGTACTTCTTAGGATCTAAGCACTCGTGTAAGCCGTCCCAGTCGTTACACATCTCATTATACCGCAAGTTTAACGATTTCGTCTGTAACGAACAAAGGATGGATTTGTGTGGTTTGAAAACCACAAAGTTAAAATATATTATACACTTATTCAGTTATCGAAACTCGAAAGCCGAATAACAAATGCGTTTCTATTGCTCCGACACTCACTTCTTCCATTACGAACATTATTATAAAGTTGTACAATTTCTGCGGTATGGTGCGGTGTACGCGATCGATTGTCCAACAACACACCGACTAAAAAATATTCAAGTATCTACCTATACTAAGAATATATTATATTAAAGAGAAATATTATGATGTTACTGTGCAGATGTTATACGACGAGCGCACACACCAATGCGTCGCAGGGCTACTGGCGCTACTGCCATGGTCGTGGTGCCGTCACAGTACCGCTGACAACAGTAAATAATATAATATATAATATTATGTAATAACGTAAATTTACATATACGTTATAGCAATATGCGATAGGTTTAAATTACCAATTATTTAGATTTACAGGGTTGCAGTGTACACGACATTATACGATAATCGGTTATCGGTATTACGTGTACTTTTATAATTTTTATAAATATAATATTATATATTATATACTAACATATTGTTTATAAGCCTGTAGTATAAAACGTCTGAACAGAGTATCAGCCATTTTATTAAATTTATACATAATAATATTTACCCATAGTATTATATAGTTATGATACCGGGCGTGAAGTCAACCGTGACCATTTTTAATGTTTCCATAGGTATACACCGGGACTCGAGGTTCTGATAATGGTTAATGTACGGAGAGATTATATAATCGGGTCCGGGGTAAAGTCAAAAAATAACGATGCATTTTTTGAAACCGGTTTGCATTAGGGTCTAAATAACGGGCTACAGCGTAAAACGGACATTTATATTTCGTATTCTCATATCTTATTGTCAGTTAATAAATTTATAATTAATTTACAAAATGAAATTGTCGATAATGAATTTAATTATCTCCCGTGTTAAGTTCGGTGTTCGGTGTATCGCTAACGTACAAAACACTGCTTGGATTGTTATAATGCCGAAATGATTATTAATTATTTCACAGTTTCAATATTTCATTAGTTGTCACTGTAATGTGAGCTATTATCAGCACTATTACCAGTCCAGAACCGTATACAAAGAAGCGATTGAGGGATAGGATTATTGAAACTAAGTCAGAAGATCACTCGAAAATTCCAATATCTACATAAAAATAATTTCAAAGTTCTTTTTATAGATGTCTGTGGCGGCGCCAGGGGACGGGCTAGGTATAGGGCCATGGTTTTACTTCAAAATGCCTGACCCTACCACTGGTCTAACCTTAGACATAATAATATAATCATTTTTAACAGTTTGTGGTCCTACTTTATAATTGTCGGCCTCCCATTGGTCCTACCTAGAAAAAAATCCTGGCACCGCCACTTACTCTTTACCAACTCCTCACAATCATTCCAATCTCATCATATACCACTTAAACATACTTATAAATAGTATTTTATAGATTGAGTAAATAAAAATTAAACCCTATTAACAGTAAATTATGCCTTCCAACCATGTTTTTTAATGGCTGTTTATTTAGCGCTGGCACAGTCGATGTTAACATTTTAATTTATGCAAGGAAATCATAAACCGAACTCGATTTGTTGTTATATTTTTTGTTCTCAATAATAATAAGGACACATCCTTTTATACTGTATTACCAGTTATTCATACACATTTTATACATATAACTTTTAACTTTTTAAGTAAAAATGTGTTCTTTTACCAGGAAAACTTAATCGAAGAATGTATCTTTAGTAGCCTATCCACAACGCCCATAAATAATATAATATAATGTCATACAAACGTCCATGTCCGGTTGTTGGTGACTGCCACTACTATTTCTATTGTTACTAATATACAATATTACAATATTCTTTAGGTCTTTACTCTTTTTATATATTTTTTTTTATAGTTGTGTACATCACGTAATGGCGATTCCATTTCTTGCCCAAAAAAATCGACAAAACATTGAGCATTGATAACACAAGAAGTGATAACACGAGAACAATACCCACGTGCGAGATGTGCTAAACAAATTGTGAAGTACTAACGTTTAACAGTCAACACTCAACAATAGACTTGTATCTTCTGTGATTTATTTATGTGTCTTGTATGTCGACCAGAGACTGAGAGATTGGACCTATACAAGAGATTGCTGAATAGGAACAATTGAAACGGTTCGTTTATTGTTTTATGTAACTATGTAAGTTAATCGTTCAATTTATAATATTTGAAAATTTAAATTTTAAATATTATCTATATTTAAATAATATACTAAATAGTAGTTTGTACTATTTGGTGTAATAAAACTTGATTGATTTCACTGGTTTTAATCCCATCTCATGGTTTTCAGACAAAATTCAATATCTCAACATAATGGAAGAAATAATTGTGGCCCCGTGGTCTTCCGAGTAAGTAAAATATATATTATGTACTAGATTACAACAGTCAATAAATTACATATCTCTTAATGCTTCAACTTCTTGAATCATTGTTGGAGAAAGTATGATTAATAGTATATAGCATTAATTGCAGCGTAATCTTTATAATTTTGTTGTGTAATGCGTCCATAAGTTTTCCTTTTTAAAAGAAGTTATTTTTGTTTTAACTTTTCTTTCTTAACAAAGGCATATATCATTTAATAAAAGGATATCATGATTAAGTAAAAGTTATTGATAATTACTAATTAGTCTTTCTATCAATTCAATTACAAATAATGTCTTATACAGACAGGTATGAGTTATTTATTTTAAACATCTAAATTCAACAAATCTGAAGTTAAATACTAAAATATATTCTAATTAGTTGTGTAATATACATTTACAGTTTTATTTGATATATAACAATGTATTGAATATTATCTATGTTTAATTTATAAATGTTTTATTTTAAATTCTAGTTCTGAGTGGCAGTCACTTAGGCAAGACATATATGGTAGTAAAGATACACGCAACTACAAACAAGCTCTAAGAAAACTTTTACTATGGAAATCTAGGTAAGAAGATAGATGCATTTTTGTTTTTTCAAACATTAAGAATAACATTTGGTTTTAGAGGAAGATCATTATCTCGAGGTTTATATTGCACTGAAATGATTTTACAAGTCATTATTAAAGATGTTCATTTTTATGAAGTTGATGAACTCATCAGTGAAAGTGATTTAATTCGTTTATATTCCATGGCTATAATGAAGTAAGACAGAATATTTGACATTTAATTACTAAAAGTAATGAGTTTTCTAATATTCATAACAAATCAGGTTTGTCAATTTGACAGCTGACATTTTGGGAAAAGGTCCACAGAAGTCAATGTATTATAGGGCATCTCGTTTAGAACTTCCTTCATGGTTAATTGATATGCGACATAAAATTTCACATGACCAAGATTTACCTAGTCTAAAATCTTTAAGAGCAGCCATGGAATTTGCTCTAGACTGGTTAAAGGTAAGAAACAATTAAAATATAGTTAAAATTGAAATATTTATGTTATGTGATTATTTTAGACAAAATATTGGAATGAAGATGATAATTTTCTAGTTATTGCAAAAAAATTAAACATGAATGTTGTTGATGAATTTATAGAGTTATTGGAATTCTATATGTTAAGCAAAAGTCATACTAATTCTACTCTTAAGGAAAAACAATTAAATGTTTTGAGGTAAAAATTAATGGAATTATATTAAAGAATTAAAAATAAAACAAGTTACTTACATTAATAATAATTTTAGAGAGAAGTTAACATTGTCAGAATGTTCATCAAACAAAGAATGTATAAAGAAAATGAAAGACCTTTTAGCAAATAAGAGTTGGTCTTCAGATTTAGTCAATGTATTTACCACAAGGTATTTACTCCAAGCTCGTGAATGCAATGTTTCTAAAGGTAGTTTTAAAGTTTTTTCCGATGTAAGCGAATAATGTAAGATAGTTAATTTACATTTTAGGTAGAATTTCTAAGACAGACAAAGCAACCTGGAATGTTTTACTAAAAACATTAAATAGTTCTGGTTTGTTGACAAATGTGTTACTGTGTTTGGTTACTCAACATTCACGGATAGCAGCTCTGTGGGTTTTGGAACTGTGTATAGTTGCATATAAAAGCAGCAAAAAAATTGATTTGAAAAATAATCAAAATGACAACTGTATGAACTGCAAGCCTTTGAATTTGGATACAAATCTTGTTTTAAGAACTGCATTGCAATCACCACATCCATTTACAATTATATTTTTAAAATGGTAATTCTATATCACATTAAACCTACTCATAGTAACCCGTTAACTGTATTTTAGGTTGTTACAAATACAATTGAATCCATTTAAAGTAAAGCAACAGTTCAACATTACCAAATTAATAGCATTGTATACAGGCACAGCAAAGGTTAGCTCTAAAAATATCGATCAAAAAATATATACAATTGATGATTTAATCAGCAAAGATGTAAATCATCACCAATCACAATGGACAAGAGTTTTTGGTAAGTTGATATTTAAATAGTTAATTTAATTTGTTAATGCTTAAAGTTATTATTAGAGTATTTTTATTAGACTGAAATACAATGCATATTGCATATATTTATTTATGAATATAATATATTTTCTTAATTTAATACTTGTCAGAGGTATTAAATCCATTTTAGTATTTTGACTTATTACATTACAAAAATAATATCATAAATCTTTTGTTTTCAAAATGTTTTTTTGTTAGAATTTAATCTATTAAATATTTAAAAATGTAATACCATAAAATAGATAAAATTTAATCTATTCTGTGGTAATACACTACCATTTTGTTCTCAAAAAGACATACTCACATATTATATCGTTTCCATTTTAATAATGTACAAATTTGCGTTATGATTTAATTTATGTCAGCTTTAATATTAAGTATAAATTTACCTATTATTAAACTTCTCAAGTTCCTCTTCTGAGTTCCCCATCAAGCCCCCCCCCCGATTTCCACCTATGTTTCAAGGTAAGAATATAATCTTGGCCCTAGGGCATTTCATAGGGTTTTGTTGATACCACCATTTTAAAGTTTTAATATTTTACATAGCTATTTCATTTTAAAATGACAACATAAAATCCTAAGAAATGGCCTAAATTAAAAGAAACCTATTCTTACCTTTGCCGAGTACAGATTTGCTATGCTGTACGTTAGTAAACCAGAAAAACCCCACGCGTATATCATATCTTATCTTCTTATTTCAATAATTATTAAAAGTTTCTGTATTTTTGCCAATGATCTTAAAAAATTAGGTTCTATAAAAGACATTTTGTATGAAGATGAAAGATCTCTCATGTATAATTCTTTTTTCAAACAAATTATTTATTCTCATCAATATTTCTTGAAATTAGAGAGTTACGTAGGCTTACGCATAACATGGAATGTGTTTTATAAGATTTTACAGTATTTGTTTTAACGTATAACTTTCTAAAGTAAAGGTGTTAATATGATTTACAATAGCAAAACAAGCAATAGTACTCATTAGTTTTTTTTTTTTTTTGTTCTTGAGTTATTGTCACAAAAATAAGCTACTGTATACAATTCAATAAATTACTCATGTAAATAGGATTCTCATGTTGTTTTCTGTAAATAATTTTTTGACATTAAATATTAATAATTTTTCAATTTGTTTATATTATATTGTGTTTTTTTTTTTAATTTCAGGTCAAATGAATTGGAAACAAATACCATTTGGTACTACTCTGTGAGCATTTGCAAATTGATAAAAATCGTACATCCAAGAAATGTCAAGATACTTCTTTCTTTTTATGTGTGTTTTTAGCTTTTATAATTCACTAGAGCTATGTCTACCTGTGTTAATATACTCTGTATTTAAACAACTAAAAGTGTGCTTAAAAATCAGATATAGTATATACTGACAATTTTAACATTTAAACTATTTATAACAAATAACATAAAAAAAAAAAATACAGAAACGAGAAATTATATTATAGAAAGCATTTTATGACTAAATTGCTTTTGAGACAATGAGTCGGTCTTAAAGAAGCATATTATGTGGTTCTTCTACATATCGCCTAAATGCTTGTAACCATTGTGCTCCTACAGCACCGTCTACAACTCTGTGATCACAACTCAATGTAACTTGAAGTGTATCTTGTGCACGGGTTCCATTTGTCTTATCTGGTACTAGCCGTTGAGTCATAGCACCAATACCAAGTATGCACGATTGAGGAGGATTAATTATCGAGGATACGCTTTTAACACCAAACATTCCCAAATTTGAAACGCTAAATGTACCTCCCTGTGATAAAGAAAAGTTAGAATGTTACAAAATTATTTTAAAAATTCTGAAATTAACTGAGAAATAATAAATACCTGATATTCTTGAGGTTGCAGTTTACCTTGGCGGGCTTTAGCGGCAAGTTCTTTAACATCAGTGCTTATTGCAATTAAACCTTTAGTATCTGCATTAAATACAATTGGTGTTATTAGTCCTGTTTCAGTACTTACAGCCACACTTACATCAACTGCGTCGTATCTATAATTAACAATATTTGTATTTAATTCTTTAGTGTAAGTCTCAAAAGTTTTCAATTTAATTTACTGTCTAATGTAACTATCCATCCAAGATGAATTGGCTTCTGGAACTTTCTTACACGCTAAAGCTGCAGCTTTAATAATGAAATCATTTATAGATAATTTAACTCCTTCCTTTTCCAAAAGTTCATTCATACGCTTTCTCAATGAAACAATATTATCTAGACCCAAATCAACTGTTAAATAATAATGGGGTATAGTCTGTAAATAAACATAAAATATATAAGTTGTGTTGATGATAGACAAATTAGTAATTCTTATATTACTTGTTTTGACTCGAGCAAACGTTTTGCAATGATAGTTCGAACATTTGTCACAGGTTTATCAACAAATCCATCACCGCGAGTTCCATCAGCAACAGCAGTTTTTTTACTACTGGCTATAGAAGCTTTATCCAGATCTGTAGATTTTATTGAACCAAACAAACCAGAACCTTGGGCAATTGTCTACAATTTAAATACCTTATAATTATATAATTATTTTTCACATAATTAAATATATGTATTCTTACACTTAAATCCAATCCTTTTTCATTAGCTAAACGCTTGGCTAAAGGACTAGCAAGTATACGAGATCCGATTGGAATTGGTACTGATGTTGGCGCTGGAGCTTTGGGAGCCACAGGTGTGGGAGGTGGGGGAACCGGTGCAGAAGTAGATGGTTTGGGTGATGGTGCTGCAGGAGCAGGAGCACCTGCGGGAGTATTATCCACAAAGTCTTTAAAAGCAGCAACATCAGATTCATTTTCTACAATAATACACACAAGCTGAAATCAAAAAAATAAAATTTTTTATTCTTGAAATACCTATATTATTAAATATTATGTCTTAATTTTATAAAAAATCTTATATTATTACTTTATTAGTTATTTAACCTTCAATTTATCAATATTTAATTTTGAAATATGTTGTCAATTTAAATAAAAATTATTAACAAATATTTTATTAAAAATAAAACACTCTTGAAGCTATAATATTTAAAGTATGATAAAAATAAAATTGCTATTTATTTTTAATATACCAATTATTAATATCTTTGACCCTAATGCAAGGTCATAATTTTTACTGTATCCCCAAGATGACCCTATTGCATAATTGATAGAAACATAAAATACTTAAAAATATTAGACCTTTCCAACTGTAACATCTTTTTGACCAGCAGGTACCATGATCTTGGCAAGATATCCTTCTTCAGGAGTTTCAAAGTCCATAATGGCTTTGTCCGTTTCAATTTCAGCTAGTTTATCTCCTTCATTCAACCTCTCTCCTACAAAATGATCGTGAATAGTTTGATATTTTTTCTAAAAGTTTTAATATAGTTTACCTTCTTTTTTAGACCAATTAACAATAGTGCCACTTTCCATTGTAGGAGACAGAGCTGGGAGAGAAACTTTAATATGACTTGGAAAATCTGTGGCATAGAAACGATAGCCGACATTTTTTACTGACGGACGTCTGCCAGTGCGCCAGTGAATGGAACTTTGGCACCTAAATACACCCCAAAAAAAAAAATTATTATTCACTTCAGTATCTTAAGTTAAATAATCAATTAATTACCTATATGCTTGAATAACTTTGATGGGACATTTAGTGGTAATTGTTTTCACTGTATTCCTGTTTAAGTTTCGTAACAGACGCACGTTGTTCATGATGGTGTTGGATCCAGACATACTTAAAGATTATATACGTACAAAATTGGTAATGAAATTGTACGTTAAAAAGTGACAGTAAAATTAGCGCCCAAAAGGCAAAAATGAACTTCAAATAACCTCGAATGACGTCCTACCCAGACACCGAGTTGCAGTCATAGATAATATATATATATATATAAATATATATTATCTATGGTTACAGCAGTCGCCGTGGTAATTACAACGTTATCACACATCATCGGTAAAACTGATAAGATCCGGCAAATCGACAGAATGGCCATTGCCCCACTACGTTACGCCCGTGGCCCGTTACGGAGTACGGACATTTTTCTTTAAATTTATCATCGATACAATTAAGTCTTTTTTTTCTTATATATTAGGTTTATAGACCGATAATATTATTATTATCTATAGCCGTGGTATGTAGTATTCGTACCTATAGGTTATAACAACACGATCCTGTGGTGCATGAAAGCTAGAGATCTCTAGCCTTCATGCTGTGGTTAATAAAAATAAACATTTACACAGTATATATTTTTGAATTTTTGATATGAAATTCGATGTGGGAGTTTTGATACCTGTTATTTAATATTGGAATAATATATTTTAATTCAATACTTTAACAATTAACAATTTTACAAAGAATTATGTAATGTATTATATAAGTCAAATTCACTATAGTTACACGGCACCTAGGGTAGGTAATTAAATACACATAATTACATTATTTAATGAGTAAATTATAGGAAATGTACTGACGTCTCATCCACAGGGTTAAATCGTAGTCTAAATAGGTAGGTACTAACATTATACAAATTATGGTGGTAATTATAAAAAAATGCAAAATTATGTAAAAAAAATAATAATGTAGATAAAAAATATATGAAAAAAGGTGGGCCAGTGGATATCGCTCTGCTGTATAGTAGAGATGGAGAGAAGGTCACTCATAGGTGCAACTAGGGGGGGGGTCTTGGGGTGGGCTTAGGCTTAGTTTTATATGTTATCAATATTAGTGGTGTAGGGGCAAAGCCCACGAGTTGCTGATATCAATTTAGCCTACCCAGAAATAGAGTTATAGTTGCGCCTATAAGGTCACTAAAATGGATGTGTTAAATTTGAATGCAATGACAGGTATCTGAGGTAACATTGTAAACGAAAAACGATTTTGAATGGAGATCATTTGTCAGTCTAGGATAATTAGTAGGATATATTATTATATTATTACTTATATATATTTAAATAGTAATATATCGTCAATTTACTCGATTTCGTAAAAAAATAAATTTCATACGCTCAAAAATGTTTTCCTATATTGACGCTGAGTTTTTTTACAGTTATTTGAAGAAAAAGTTATGGAGAACCTTGTGTTGGGTTTTTTTATAAATTACAAAAATTGTATGAATTTTCAACTTCAAAATTCCTTGAAAATTTTCGCGATTTTGACATATTTTATAAACATTTGAACTTTTAATGTTTGTAAACAAAAATTGTGACTGACGATTTTTGATTTTTTTTTACTACAATAAGAACAACTTATTATAAACCTTGTATTAAACTTCAAAGATTTTTTGGAAAGCCAAATTTATTTTATCAGCATTTCAAGAAAAAAAAATTAGAAAAATCGAAAATTTCAATGGTCTATAAATAGTTTAAAAAAATTCTAAATATTTTGAAAATTTAATCGTTAATATAAACATTTGGTGAAAATTTCAAGTATTGACAATGAATGGTTTTTGAGTTACAGCAAAATCAAAAAATCGATTTTGTTAAAAAGTTATGCGTAAAAATTCCCATTTTTCCGTTATTTTTTCAGGGTTTTTCCTGAAGCTTTAGAAAATTACTGTTTAGTACCAACTAGATTCAATTTTCTTATTAAAGAGGGGCTGAAGTCAAAAATCAAAGCACTAGCCACTATTACTACTCCAAAACGTGACGATAGACAGTAGACACACACAAAAAAAAAAGAACGCACATCATTGTAAAATCAATACATTCATCACTCCGTTCAGAATCTAAAATGTTAAATAATAAGGTATCCACTATCCAATATGAAACGTACTATTTAAAAATTTTATAAACATTGATTAAATGGTTTTTAAGTTCTTTTGTGCCCACGTATTTGACTTCTGTTTTACTATAGCCTATGGTAGATAATTTATGTAGCCCAAATGAGAACAATTATAAAATGTTTGAATCTATTTTTATTTAGTCTTTAATTTCCAATGTGGCAATGTATTTCAATAATTGTTACATTTTATTTTTTTTATGAATACCTATTAATTATATTCACCCTGAAAATGAAATAAGTAATATTTAATAACAGTAATTTAAACTGTTCAACTGCAGATGATGAATAGAAATAGTATTGATAATTTGGAGTACTTCATAAAAAAATCTATTAATACGTTTTATACTATAATTTAAAAAAATGTATTTGTAATATACCTAAACACAGAAATGAGTGAAGAATATGATTTAAAAATCGACGGTTAATATACTATGTAAATTAAGCATTAAGCTCAAATGACCTATGGTAATTCTGATATAAAAGTTTATCTAAATTACATTTAAAAAAAAAAACACATCATTGTAAAATCAATACATTCATCACTCCGTTCGGAATCTAAAATAAATGTGAACGCCGCTGGCTATAGAATAAATCTATTTTATAATCAATGGTTTCACCTTCAGCGAACGTAAAAAATATTTTGCGAAAATTTCTACATTTTTCTACGGTTTAAACATTGAACATAGTTTTTATTCTCTAGTCCGGACACACTGTTATTTTTTTCTTGTTTACTTTTTGTTCTGTGTTTATCATAAAATCAATTTATCATTATTCATTCATTCATCATTGTTGTAAAATTACTGAAACGTTATAATAAAAAAATAATATTACTGTAATGCAGTAAACCCGTATCCTTACGTTAACTTAGTCACTGTAAATAAACGAGTAAGAAAATGTAAAATATTAATGATCATTATTGCAAATCGTGTGTATCGTGTGTCTAGTACCTGCTATCGGCCATTATATATATTTTTTAATAACAATATTGCGTTTCTCACCGAAAATCACCTCCACCATGAGTAATAATCGTACATCGTCTAAAGAAAAAGATCCAGTAGTGTTGAGTTACGAGAATTTTCTCCTACACGAATCAGACGTCCGTCTGCTCGTCGACGACCAATGGCTGAACGATTCCGTCATCGGTTTCTACATGGAATACCTGAACACCGAAGTGTTCAAGAACAATCCAAAGGTTTATTTTATTAGCCCGGAAATTGTACAATGCATAAAGGAGTGCAATGTAGATGACATAGCCGTATTTCTTGACCCACTGGTCAAAGACAAAAACTATTCATACATTTTCTTCCCTCTAAACGACCAGGAACAATTGCAAACAGTCGGTGGTACCCACTGGTCACTGGTAGTGTATGGGGCGCAAGACAGACGTCTGTTCCACATGGATTCGATATTTGATTCCAATGAAAAACAAGCAAGAAAATTAGCTCTAAAGCTGAAATTTTATTTTAAAGACATTGTTGACATCATCACTCCGTTGGCGACCAGACAGCAACAGAATAGTTATGACTGCGGAATACATTTGATATGCAATGCAGAAAATGTTGCACAATATGTTTGTGCTAATTTAGACATACGTGAAGTAGATCCAGTGGATGTGGACGATCTACAAAATAAACGTACTAGTTTAGTTGATCTGATTTATAAACTAGCAAGAAGAAATGAAATTACCTAAGAGCTTGGGTCGTGTTAAACTATTGTTTTAATATATTATTATTACTGATGTATATTTATTTATTTATTTTTTTGTTCCTAAAATATTATTTTTAAATAATTTATCACATTGTTTATGAAATTTAATAATTTATAGCACTTAAACTAAATAGTTTTATTGTTATGCAAGAATCTATCTAATTGGAAAATGATCTAGACCAACTACTAACATGTAATGAAATAACCTCACTATTTCATTTTTTTTTTTTTTAATTATATAATATATTCTTTTATAAAATTGATCTTATTATAATGTAATTTTATATGCACTCAAATTAATATTTTGTTGATTTACATTACTATCCTTATATTTTTTTATAATTTAGTTTAAATAAGTAAATACAAGATAGTTAAATTAATCGTTGTATTATTTTTCATTCAAAGCCAACCCAAAATTTCATTTTAAAGAAGTACACAACTCAATTATTTATCTTTAAATTATGAGGAAGACTTAAAAATAATCCAATGCAAGAAAAATAACATTATTTTAGGAGATGTTTAGGAGAATTTAAAACATATGTGTGGTGTAAACGGTTAAGACATTTTCTTTGATTTGAGTCGTTCTTCAGGAATAAGTGAATGTTTTATCAAAAATGAATCTTATGACAGTTATAACTATTAATTTATGAGTATTATATTTTATGGACTTTTAAGCATTATTAATTGAATAAAAGTATTCAAGTTTTTGGTTTCAGTAACATTTTAAGAAAATAATTTATTACTTTAATAATAAATGTTTCAAACGGTAATTAAAAGAAAAAAAATACTTACAATATTAAAAAAGTTAAATTTATTAAATTTTTTATTTTTAAATTATACCTAGCTCTAATTTTCCCAATTTTTGGTTTAAAATACAAGTAGATCGATCAAAATTACATGAAAAAATATCAAAAAATGACATTCAAAATAGGGGACAGGGGTTACCATTAAAAAAAATAGAAGTGCACAAAATATATGAGCTAAAAATAATATATGTCATCGGTATTTATGAACCATTAGTCTTGTTTAATGTCCCCACAAACATAATTAAAAATATATAGGTATAGGGTAATGAGTGATAAAGAACCTACTCTGTTTCCGTGGACACACAGTATACATATTACAAAAGAAATAAAAATAAAAAAAACTAGTCGCCAATTGGTAGGTATAATTTTAAAATAGGTAAATCTTTGTAACAACTTTCACACATATAAATTTTCTCAAAATATGGTATTGTGTCGTGTTCGGATCTATGATGTCACATACTCATGTGGCTTTTTTCAATTCCTCTAACTTGATGAACAATGTGAATAAAAACGGACCTAGTTCCAATACCATTACTTTTAGAATTAAACATACTTTCAAACTTCATCATAGTTTTTTTTTTATTTACCTAGTACGGAATGAGATAGAATTTACAATACTGTTACAATTGTTACATGTATTGTATTTGTAGATATACTATAAATGGTTCAGTGCTGCAATAATCAGAAGTTTTTGGGATGCAATGCACTTTTAGTTAAGGTCGTTAAATCTTTATGGGGTGATTGATTTGATTTTTAACATAGTGTATTATTATTATGGTGTAAATTTAACTGTGTTGAAGACCTCGAAGAGCATTTTCATACCTACTGAAGTGATTATTTAAAACTTAAATTCTGAATAGGTCACATCACTTGAATAAAATTATTAAAATAACTTTGTAAAATTTTAGTTGTGATACCAGATAAATTTTAAGCACTTTTTAGTTTTTAGCCGCTATTCCAAACTTATATATTTTTTTTTATCGTGGTTTAAATATATTAACTCAAATGACAAATACCTACCAAATATATTATAACAAGTACTAGACTATACAAATTATACGTGTATAAAATATATATATAATATGGTTATATGGTTGCGGGTTGGATTTTAATCAATTGGTTTTGGTCAATTTAAATAAATAATTGTGGTGATATGTCCTTTGATCCGGTAAATAATGATTTGCAGCAAGCAATCCATGACCAAATATCCAATATTAAAATCTTCAATAACATAAAACTAGTAGATATAAATGTATAATAATGTACTGTAAAGAGTTAAAATGATAGTTATACATTTAAAGAATAAACATTATTTAAAATAAGTTATAAAATCAAAATAATATGATTTAGTAATTTAGTAATAATATAATTATAATTTTTTTACAACATAAACTTGAGAATTTCCACAAAAAAATCTTGAATTAGACTTAAAATATCTAAACTTCAAAATTATATTTTACTAACTTCAAAATTAAATTGGTATAAAAGTAAATTTCAAGAATATGTTAAGTATAAGATTTTTTACTACAATTTTTGATCTTTAAAAAAAGTGTTCATATTGGGTATCTTGTTAACTTTCATTAAATTATAAATATAAATAGAACTATAAATGATTACATTTTTTTTTTGCTTTAAATTGGGATAAACTAAAAAAAGTATTTATAACATTTTACACGAGAAGAATTCAAAATCTTTTTTTTTTTAATGAATAACTATTTAAACTTATATCTATAATAAATGGAATGATTCACTAAGCATGCTTATATTGCACTTTTTCTTTAAAAATTCAGTAATAAAGATCTGGTTTTCAATTTTTTAAATATATTTTAAAACTTTTTATACTACATGAGAAGTGTCCTGTGTAGAGAAAAAACTTCAGTTTTTTAAATGACTCTTTTTCCTTTTCACTTGTTAATTATTTAGCAGAAAATTTTTCTGAAAATATTGACATCAAAATTCAAATGAGTAGTTTTAGTTATTTGACTTAGTAAATTATGGATAATAGGTTTATAGCAAACGTTTAAGAAAATGGGTGTTTTGGTATTTTGAAAATTTTAATTTTAAAATTGTCAGATTATAATAAATACAAGATCTGATATTACATTTAAATTTTACTTAAACATTTTTAGGAACTTTAATCTTTAATAATAACATTTTAATAACTAAAAAACTATTCAATCAAATTTTAAATCAGGTATATCAAAATTTAAAAAAAAATTACTTTCTAAATTATATACAATAAAAAGGAGGGTTTTCATTTGAAAAAATAGAAGTATACTAGAAATATTTAGAGTAATAAAAAAAAATATATTAAGAATTAGAGAATTCAGTAATTCCTATTAAAAAGTATTAAAAATTAAAAAATTGCTTGGTGATCATCCTGTGTATGTAAAGGGTTATTTTATGAAGATAGTTACTAAATTATTTTCTATTTTATTACACATTAATTAAATAATTTAATTTATTTATTGTATAGAATTTGAGTATACATAGAAAATAATTTAAAAAAAAATATTCAGCTGTATTTTATGAACTATTTATAATATTTAGTTCAGGTTCATTTGATAACAGTTATTTTGCAAGATTAAATGGTGTGGAACCATACTTTTTTTAATCATGAGAAAAATAATGTATGTATGATAAAATATACAACAATAGTAATATTTCCAAATTCTCAGTAAAAACAAATAGTTTGGTTGACCAAAATAATATACCTATTATATTAATAACTACTTGAATACCTTTTGATCAAATACCAATCGTTGTAAATTAAGTTTTAAAATATTAATATCTAATAAAAAGTATTATCTTTATGTTACTCTTTATTTACTGATCATTGGAATTTACAATTTAATCTTATTTCACATTAACATTATTTAATTTTGCAAACCAAATTTCTTTATTCTTGGCAGCCTCTGCTTTTTTTTGCTTTCGTGTAAGACGATGTTCATCTCCATGAGTAAAATATTTTTCTCTAAAAGTACTAGCAGATGGTATTGCAGAACTACATTCATCAGTATCCTGGAATAAAAATAAAATAAGTATTTATTTATTTCTGTTTAGTATCTTAATTTTACTTGAGGTATTTTAATTTTTTCATAAATCAAAAGCCGCCTAGCTGTGAATGTGGTCAACACCTGTTCACAGTTTCCTATTAATTTAAAACAACTATGCCTAGCCATCTGAGCATCATTGTAATCTTGTCGAAATACTGGTACCCAAAATAACAATCTTCCATGTAACTTAAGGTGTTTGGAAGAAAACCACATAAGATCTTTGATAATTTCATTTAATCCATATTCTACTTTGGATGGGAAATGTACAGGAGATCCTTCCTTTTTAAGAATAGGTAAAGATTCTTTAGAGCCTATTCGTTCAGTTGGTTCTCTAATACCATATGGAGCTATAGACAAAAAAAATTTATTATTTTTAATTTATTGTTAATCATTAATTATTGTAATGCATTTTATATTACGATCTGCTAAGATACAGTCAAATTCTATATCATTGCGCCAAAATGGTAAAGCTGAATCAGCAACAATTACATCAATATATTTATCAAGACAAGAATATTGTACCATATTAGCTTCGATACTTTCATCTTTTCTAGCTATATGCTGAAAATAAAAATAAAAATAAATAAATTATATTATATATATAGTATAAATATAATACCATAATAGTATGGATGGATCAAGTCTTAAATTTTCTCTAACTATTTGAACTTTAAAGTCTTAAAAATATAACCATAATACATTTTAGAATATAATAGAAGTAAAGCAGTATTAACGAAAAAAAAAATTGAATCCGTTGTCATACTTATATTAAGTTAACTTTATAAATAGTTCAACTATTAATACTTAAATTTTTATTGAATTTCAAACAGTTTGAGGATTTGAAAAGTTAAAGAACCCATTTCTAAATATACATAAAAGATGTAAGTATAGTCATATTACATAAATAGAAAAATTTTAAATTAGGCACAATAAACAAATAACTATTTAATAATACTAAAATCATAAAATCTAATTAAAAATTATATAAAAATAGGTAATATTAAATATTTATTACTCTTGTCTGCTTTCTTGTAGGCCTTGTACGTCCATGAAGCATTAAGAAGTCAATATCTGTTCCAATTACATGGCCGCCAAATTTTGCAGCAGCAACCAACAATGAACCTAGATAAAGTAAATACATTTCAATATTATTCTTACATTTGTGTAAAACAGGCATAATACATGATATAACAAACTAAGTATTTACGTACAATATTAACTTATTTATTACTATTCAATGTATTAATGTACACATTTATTATATAATAATAAAAAAGATTGTGACTAATTTACAAAATGAACTAATGGGTGAAAAGATCCTTATTATAAATACAACTGATAATTAAACACATAAGTGCAAAATTCATTGATGATTATTGCTTATTAGTAATAACTGATAAATCATATAAATATGTATATTGTAAATATAAGGGAAGTTTTTAATAATAACTGTTGATTGTAAATAATTCTTTTATGAACTAAAAATAAAATAGTAAATTTTTAATACATAGCTTAACAATAACATATATTAATAGATTTAAATTTAACTAAATGTTAAGACACATACCACTTCCAACAAATGGATCCAATACTAAGTCACCATTAGAAACTTTTCCTAAATTTGCCATTAATAAAGAAAGCTGTGGATCCATACTAGTATTGCCAATAAATTTGCGTTTTTTTAATGACAACTCGTGTATTAATGGGCGTCCGCTTTCTGATACCTTCATTAACAATATTAATAAATTTTAAAAATTAAATAAAAATATACTATAATACACTTACTACTCGGCCAAAAAATGTACGTAAAGGATTTTCTGGTACAATTGTTGGGTCTAAACCGTAATACTCAATAAATTGAAATATAACATCTGGATTTTTAAGATCCACGTGTCCTTGAAATGGCATATAACTGAACGACTAGTGGAACAAGATAACATCATCAAACCACCTAGATTAAATGTGAAATGTTTAAATCGGTTTACTTCTATACGTTCTAGTTTTTCTTCCTGCGTTTGTGAATTACAAAATAAATCTACATCTACTTTGAATGATTTTGATTTATATGGTTCAAGTAAACCATTTAAACATTTTTCTTTTAGTGATGCATGAAGTCTTGGTACAGTTGGTTCATCAGCCCATAACTGTATAGCACGTCTCATAGTTACTGAACGAGCAGACAATTTTTGTACAGCCTCTTCTGATGGTAGCTCAACCAAATACCATGGCTAATGGATGAAAAGAAAAAATTATTTTAGAATCTTACTTAATATTATTGTCTCAAGTAATTTAAACTTTTTAAAATTGAAAATAAAAATTTCAATTGAATAATCAGTTAAGTTAGTTGGTAAATGATCACAAATCGTTCTTACTTTATCAGACGGAGGTTCAAGCCATTTTATTGGTATTTTCAGTACAGAAGCAATAGATTCAATTTCCTATAAGTAACCAGTTACAAATTAAATATACCTATTTAAAACTAGAATCTACAAAGAAATTGTTATATAGTAGTGGTTGTTGGTGATATCTTAAAAATCTTACGTGTAACCGGAAAGATACATGCTCATGAGCGAACCAAAGTAAATATTGTACACGCTTCATGTGAACGACTCAATTACACAATTATTGAAGTATGAAAACAAAGAACAACACAACTCTGTCACCAGTCACCACGGCTAGTAGAGGAACATTAGGTAGTAGTTGGTGATTAGTGACGAGTTAAATAATTACAATTTATTATAATTTATAAATTATAGCAACATAAAAATAATATTATTTAAATATTTATGGTCGAATTTCAGGAGACACGAGAACGTGTTGCTTTCCTTTTAAATGTTATCACGATATTATATCTTTTCCGTGATAACGAACCATGCTTGGATTGGAAATACATCGATGGCGATAGTGTATACGGTGAAAAATCGCAGCTTTTAAAATTACACTCGAATATATTATTATCGTCAATTTTGACTTCCGAGTAGAAAAAGTTAATAAACCATTGCGATGTTCATCGAGCCGAGCAATGATTGATGCATTATTTCGTGCGGCTGTCTCAGTATAAAGCCGGACCGCAAAAACATCAGTCTTCTTCTCCGCATCGATCGATAATTTGTGGTATCGACGACAATATTATGTAGCTCACCCAAAAAATAATAATAATAATACACATTCGGCGATAACCACTAACGATCGTAAAATTGATCAGTTGATTCAGTCGTTGTCACAGTCTGGTGTTGATTACGCGGTCCTTCCCGTAACGTTTTTCCCCCGTCGACGTATATAATTTCCGATTCGGTTATACTCCTCCTCCGACATCCGGCCACAGATTCCAGAGTCCAGTGCATCACCAGTCAGTTAAGTCCTGGATCGCGTCCGGTACACGTTCACCCGCTCCGCTGGCACCAGACGCTTTTCGGCACATCTCCGCAGTCCGAAAGTTCAACTCCACGTATTTGCGGTAAGCACGTCTAAACAAAATCGCACTTAGGAATGGTCGGGCCGATTGCTCTCCTATAGGAAAACGCCCGCGACCGACTCTGTTTATAGGTACTAAAATCTATAAGATCACCTCGATAGGCTGGTAGGTATGGTACGTTATGGTGTGTTAAAAACAATTTTACGCAGTAGAAAAAAAAATGTTGCGTTGTTGATAGGCACTTACAGTAAAATATATTCTTTTTATGATATATTTGTACCACATACGTTATCAGAATATATATTTACTATTTAGAGATTCCTTCTTCCTAGTGTTATAACTAAAAATATTTCATTTAATCTAAAAATGTTAAAATGTTTTATCTAAATTATATTATAGATTCTGTTTTGTTATACATACAATAAATTTTAAAATTACGAGTATTCGTCTTCGTATATTCTCTTTTTATCTCTCAACTAGGTATAGAAAGATTAAAGCAGTTTGTTTAAAAAAATGTTGAGGTAAAAGTTTTTATTGAAAAAGGTGGACAAGTGGGTAGCGCTGAATTGTAATCTATAGTCTATTATAATCTATACAGTATAGATATTGAGTGGGTCAATGTGATGGATATGTTAAATTTGTATTCAATGATATATTATCATTGTTTATACGAAAAAGGATACTGAGAGGAAACAGTCATGTTTTTTTGATATTGTTACTACCTAGTTAAAGTTTTTTTTACTTCTATTGTGTGTAGGTATAATTATATAAAGTATAATAATATGCCTAAACGTTTTTATGTCCTATCAAATAATTCAGCATCATAGTTTAATTATGTAATTTTGTGCAAACATCGACTTAAAATGCCTATAAAAAAATTATGCATTTATATTTTTTTGATTTTTGGTTTTAGTATGAAGTACTTATGAGGAACTGTGTATTAAATGTTCAATCTTTTTTTCTAAGTAAAAAAAAAAGAATTTATAAACATTTACAAAAAACCTAAAAAAAAATGGAAAATTTCAAATGTCTATAACTAGATTAAAAAGTGTCAAAATATTAAAAAAAAAAAGTGATATCATGTATAGAAATTTATCTTATAAGTATTTGGTTAAAATTTCAACTCCGAAATATCTACAGTTATTTGTTTACGAGTTTTAAAATTAGTAATTTTGATAAGTATTTGGAAACTAGACCCGTTTTACTAAACGAAATCACTCTCAAAGTTGAAAACTAAACCATATCGATTACTTTACAAATATAATATAACTATTCAAATTTGTCACTGTATCTATCGTGTAAACATACCGATTATAAAAAAAAAAAAAAAAAAAAAAAATGGATTATTGTGAAATCAATATAGGTATTATTATTGCTCCGCTCAGAATTTATAGATTTTTATAAAAAATGTGTGTTAAACTAAATATTTTTAAAATGTTATGGCCAAAATCTTAATATGTTCTAATATACCTTTATATTCTATATACTTGCAGTTAGATTTACGTAAAGTTCCGATTTGAAAAAGTCCAAGTACATTTTTCCAGGACAAAAAAAAATCGAAAAATACAAATTATTCAATTCACAAAATTAAAATTATAACTAAAAAATTATATACATAGATTTGCATTTGTTTATTGCAATGTCTAAATATAGCTGTTTCCCGATATAGTTAGACGATGACTGGTCCTTAGCGATAAAACGTGCGCAGTTCGCTATGGCATGGTGTTGCATGTTTATGGGCTTATGGCTATACAAGAGTATTGAGTATAATATCCATTTCTATAATAGGTAGGTAATATTTCATTAACAAACAAACACTTAATACTATACATTTATTCCTCAAATTCCATGTAATTAATTATATAATTGTAACTTTGTTTAACGATGCGTTACGACACGGTGCAGACGTGGTAATATAAATTTACTCATATTATATATATTTCGTCTTATATGTTTAAGTGTTATTAAGATCAGAAGTATTTTTTTATGATAATTTTGGATTTTTCACTCAAAATTCCTATATCTATTCAAGTAAACATTTTTTCTGGTGAAAAGTTCCGTGTTGGAGATTACAGTATCCTTTATTTGCAGGTAAAAAGGTTATTCGTGAAGGAATTTACATTTAGCCTTCTTTTCAGCCCCCCAAATTTGGTTTATACCTAATAAAATTTAAAAAATATATTTTTTGAATCAATAAGACAATGTTGTAGAACTAGCATTATGGAATTACGTTTATTTTATTTTCAAAGTAAACACAACTTTCCACACGGTAAAATTTAAAACCTATAGCATATATATGGGTCCGTATTTAACTAATGTTACTAGAATAAAAATGGTATTTTTTCTAAAATATGTCGTAAAAAAAATTATGTTTCAGAATAAAAAAAATAATACAATGTAAACTATTTAAATTTGCGTGATAAAACTTATTATGATTAAGTTATAATAGCTAGATGTTATTGACTACAAAAGTAAAAATAATAAATAAATATTGCAATTATCTTGAAAATAGATTTTAGATCCAATTATCTAATGAAATATATTATATTAATTGGTACTAGTAATATCACTGATTTTTTGTGATATAATGTAAGTAATGTTTATTCCTGCATTATAATTTATTAAAATATGTACATGTCTTTTTAAGAGAGAGCCCGAAAAAATTGAAGGCACCCCCCAAAATTCAGGTCTGCGCACGCCTATGGGTGCAGTGTATTGTGTGAACTACACTCCCCTCTCTACGTGCTCATAGACAAATTTAAACATGAGGTCTGATGCAGTTCGATGTAGCTTGAATTAGAATTTGAGTGTTTAAATCTGGATAAATAATGTGACTTGTCCAGTGTTCGCGATATATTTTTATAACCGTGTTAAATAAGGATTGGCCCTACAATTTACAAGTATACTTAGCGATATATCATTTTATAGTTTTATATTTTACTAAATATTATCTCGTCGAAAAAATAAGCTAAATTAATACAATTTATTCAATTCTTTTGAATACACCTACTTGTGTTCATATATTTTAATTGAAAGATTATTATAAATTAGTGAAATATATTATATTATTATAATATGATTACAATTTACCTGTACCTACATTATACATTTTTTATAGTTTATTTGGAACATAATCTGTTTTTCTATAAAATAAACATATGTTGTATGATCTGTAGTGGCACTCTAGAAAGATAAAATATGATTAGTCTGTACAGACTTTACAATACAAAGTTAAATTTTTAAATTAATACCCACCGGTAAACCACAAATATACAATACTACAATAAGTACATAATGTACCGGGCTATACAATAATACGCATTTGTCTCATCAATCATATCCTTTAACGGCTCAAACCACCTATCATTAAATAAAACTGGAACAATTCATTGTTATAGGTATAATAAACATGCACTTAAGAAACTAGCTTAATATAATTTGATTAATAGCGAATAAAGAAAAAATTATAAACAGCCTGAAATATCTTTAAAAGAAACATAATTTACTGCAATGTAACATTATGTTAATATTATTATAGCTTCGTAATCAACTCTCCGAATCTAAAAGGTCTTTAAATCACGAATATAAATATTTCAAAAACGTATTTTAAATATTTCAAAAAATTCCATAACAGCTAATCAATGATTCAAAATCATTTAAATATGATAAGCTTGTAAGTTAATAGGTGCAGAAAAATCAAAATAATCTAATCTATATCTATCCAAATAACTTTTTTACTAAGAAATCTTAATTCATTATACCTGTTACGTTTAACAATGAAACAGTTCCATAGGAAAATTAAATTAAATATCTTGGTCTAACTCTGGATAAATTCTTAACCTATGGCACCTATGCTTAACCTGGATCCAATAAACTCACTATTAGGTATATTAATATTTAATCAATTATAAAACTCATATGGGCATATGGTATTCAGTTATGAGATTCTGTAAAATCATCTAATACTATATGCTTTTAAAGTTTCGATGTATCTACTTGCAACAGCCGACAAATAACAATCTCTTTTAGGTATTTTACCGACAAAAATCTTCATAAAGACTTAAAATCTAATTTTTATACAGATTTAAATTCTCTTATTAATTATTCACTAACTAAATAATTATTTCCGTTTTACTTCCCAGTAATATAGAAGACTAAAACTACATTGGCCTAGAGACCTACTAAAAAATATATATACTGTATATTACAGACAGTTCTATAAATTACAATCATATTTACTATTTTTCTATTTATTAAACTATGTATATATTATTAATTTAACATTTCTTTAAATTTAAAAAAACACGTAAGTATTAATCACAATTTATAAACTATTGGTGAATTAAAATATCAAATTTTTCAAACATAGAATTGTAAAAATATTTATTATTTTGAAGTAATAGTATATTAGACAATAGTACGGTATTACAAGATTACTAAGCTGTTTTCTGTTATTTGTAAAACGAATACCGTATTTCGACGAATACCGCGCGCATTCCTTTCTCAAGGAAATTATAGGAAACAACCTCTATTAACATTGCTATCATTTCTAAATCACTAAATAAAAAAAAAAAATGATTGCCAAAACTTAAAAGTAATAGTTAAGTTGTTATAGATAAACACATCAGAATATAATAAAATATAGGTAATCTGAGTAATAATGAATAGTAAGTCGACTTGGTAGTTTCGAAAATAATAAATTTTTATTTATATTATTTTGGTTAATATTATTTATCCTCAAGTAATGACGTTAGTATTGCGAAAAAAAAATGTTTTTAAGTTCATAAAATAATGAAGGTAGGTATACTGGAAATTTGATAAACGTGCTGAACGATAGGTTAAATTGTATATAATCAGAAAAAACTGACATTAAAAATAGAATTTTCAAAAGAATCGTGATCATTGTATCTTAGATAACTAAAGAGAATATCCTGAAAAACGATAGGTTTTTTTATTATAACGATAGAAAGGCATTTGGTTGCTAACACGGTTATCGTGTGTCGCGAATTTCACATCTCACGGGATGGTAATAGGACGTTTTGCCCTTCACGTTCCCGCAAAAAAATTAGTTGCATAATTCAAAAGTATATGTATATTGCACGAAAATATTTTGTTCCAAATTTATTTTTAGGATTTGTTTGTTTTGTTATGTATACTAAAATATTTAAAAATCTTATCCAACTATACGTAAAATGAAAAATGGTTTTCTTGAAATATAATCATATTTATTTTACCATGGTATGCATTGAAGATTGAATTGATGACAGTCTTGATAATTGGTGAACTTTATTGATGCTGATCGGCATTTAATTAATTTGATTTGATCTTTACTAAATTTAAATTCATAATTTTGTATGCATGTCACAATATTATGTAGTATTTACTATGGTTCATAATCACATTAATGTTCGTTAATGTACCACCTTAAAAGTATAATTATTCCAATACCGTTCAATTATTGCCGTACTATTTAGAGGAATTACTTTCATCTGGCTCTTGTATATCTTTTGTAGTGTTATATGTGGGACAAGGCTTCTGTATTGTTTTGCACATTTTTAAATGCATATACATTGTGTCGAATAGTAAATACAAAAAATGTTGACTTCGGATGAGTAACTGCATATATTATTATCATCATTGATATTAATAACAACATATATCATATGTATATTGTGGTACAATATACTTTCTCTTGTAACAGTAGGTATACAATAATATATTATATTATTGTAATACCCATACTATATATACATATATATATATATATATACAGTGGACACCCTAAAAATATGAATACAAACAGATGGATACATTATAATATATGATGTGCACAACGTATATGTTCTAAATGATGTTTGAAATGTCGATATAATTATGTATTATGGTTCATGATGAATTTCGTTTTTACAATTGTATTGTAATAAATAATGATGTTTTAGATATGTCTGTACGACTATATGAAATAGGTATACGGTCATACGGATACCCATATTAGTTTAAAAATACTATCCTGATCTAACCTATCCAATACTGCTTGTAACACAATTATACACATTTTAATGTGTAGTGTCGTATTGCGATTTAACAATTATGTGTCTGTGATAATGTGGTTAGTTAACATTACCTATTTTTTGATAAGTGGTGTTTTATGATAATAAATAATAATATCGTTACTGTGGTTTATACCAATTAATATGGTATTATTTAATTGTCTGAGGGATGAAGTCACATGCTTTCAAAATGCAGGGGTTATGAACTCACTACTTACGAATAAAAAGTATACATTCCAGTTCACTGCGTGACGTACCGGTTTTCCCTATGGAACTCGTACAAGATGATGTTTTTTTTCATGGTCAACTTGTGTATATTTTATAAATGCCAATTCGACATTACTTAATATAAATGTGATAGGCTTCTAGGATAACCTGCACGGCTGCATGCGTATGTTTGTATTAGCATATAACTATTAACTAGTATTGTAGATACATTTTAATGTAATCAATTTATAAGATTTAAAAGAAAAAATATTACACCTAGTCTAGAAGTAATAAATAATGTACTTGCCTACACTTTCTTAAAAATTAATTTGTGTAAAAAAACTATTAGATATAAAATATTGCTTTTATAATACTTAAGATTATGACAGTGCACTATTTGTTTTCTTTCTCTAACCCATGTGTTACGTAGCAGATGTACGTTTAGTTTAAGTAATATTCAAGTGAATTGACCTATTACTAAACTTTCAATTACGGATATTATCTTTAAATGTACGTTGGATTTTCACGATATTTAATTTTTTATACGCTAATATTATGAATTTATGAATATGTACAATATTATGATTTAAAAATACTCGTACATCGCAAAAAAAGCAAACGTACCAACACAGATATAATATTCTTAATTATAAGTTTGATAATAGATCAGTCACTCTCAGATTAATGTTTTTCAACACAAGATCGATTTTACTGAACGAAAATTAAGTGTGTTGTGTGTGGGCTAAACAGAAAAAACAAATAGCGCACTGAAATCTTCTCTAAAGATTATTTTTTAACCCACTCATATGGATTAAAATTAGATACAGTATAAAAATATATTTTCTTAAAGTAGTATAATACATTAATATTATTTTATTAAGCTTGAGATTTTACGTTATATATTTCTTATAAATATAAGAATTATATTCAGATTATTTTTAAATTTTAGTTAAGTGACATAAATATACCGCATAAATACAAATATATAGAATATAAGTGTAAATATTTATAAACTGCAAATTTTTCTGTTTTTAAAACAATTTATACGAATGACAACGTGACATAAAGTTTAAGTATAAAATATATACACAATGTGATATTAATAAATGGTCCGTAGTTCCGTACATGTCGTCAACCGTCAGTGATTATTTTTTTACCCAGTGGCAATTGGCCAGAACAATACTGTATAATATTATGTTAATTGAAATGGGTGGGACCTTTAGTAGACGGATTCTTCGGCATATATAAATATTAATTTTTCTAAACTCATTGGTCCTCAAATGTGTAGATCTTCATTATGGTCGATTAAATTGTAGATTAAATGCATTTGTTGTATATTGATGTTCTTACTACATCATTAGTTCTTAGCTTCTTACTATATCTTAGTATATAATAAAATGATTGGATATCAGATAATAATAGATTATAGGTACATGTGTTATGTAATATGGAACAGTAGCACATAAATACATAATACCTTATCGTTTTAATTAAAAATACCATTTGAATTGTTTTTAAAAAATTGATTATTTAAATGCTTATCATATTTGTATTATATTTCAAAGTAAAAAAAACAAGCCAAATTAAAGAATAAAAAATTAATTATAATATATTTATTGATTTATGCTTATTGCTGTATATATATTTACCAATAAAAAGAGTATCAGAATTCGTAGGTATACCTACTGATAATGTATAATGTATATATGTTATTTTTATTTCCGGATTAAAATTTGACTATTAAAAATTTTGGTGTCTATATTTTCTAGCCAATTCTAAACTATTTTTTTTTTTTAATATTTAATGTTTATATTTATCATTTTATTATACAAATATTTTTCCATTTTTCAATCAATCTAAAAAACGCATTGTCGTTCAAATTAAATAAATAATAAGATAATATTGTAACTATTATTATATATTATATATGTACAAAAAAAGTAAAACAATAAAAATTAAATTAAATTACAAGGATTTATTTTCATTTAAATACATAATTCATAATAAATTTAAAACCATATGCACCGCTGTATACTGTACTTTGACGTTCTAAACAATTTCAATTAAATGAAAGTACGACAACTGTACTGCTATACTTAAGGATAGAATCTAATCTATTACTACCATAAACTGCTGTATATGCTTAATCAAAAAAAGAATTAAAAGGTGGCAGGTGCCACTAAACCTGTGGTTAATAACCGCGGTTTCATAGGCTTGACCTATACACTGATTACGTCTTAATTCTATCCCAGTTATCGTAAAAATGAAGGGAACTATGATATTGATTAGTTGTTGTTAATAAAGTTTCACATTGACGTATTTTATAATGAACATTAATATATAGAATTGTAAGCATCAAGTGAAATTCTATGAACATTAACCGTATAGTTAGGACTTAAGGCGATATTAACAAATAACATTACTATTTATTATAAAATATTAATGAATTGAACAGATTATAAAAATGTTGTGTATTATTTAAAGAAAAAAATATTAGTCATTAAAAATGAAAGCGAAATGACAACTTTTTAATTCAAGAGACTTCAAACTTCATGAAGTCAAAAATTCAAAGATTGAAAAATTAGTGTCTTATTACCGTTAATATGCTCCTAATAATTTCAATACTACCTGTAAACGTTTAATAAATAGTATGTCTAGCTTAACTTAATAAATAAATTTATTTTTATAACCTAATCTGCTGAGCCGCTGAGGTCAGATATTGTTAATGATAATCAATTATATAATTCAGTAATTGTCTGAAAACATTATGCATTGTTAATAAGTATTAATTAATATTATATGTCTTCAATAACTGGTTTTTATCAATGACAGTAACATATTATATATTATACTTATTATTCAAACTTTTTATAAATATTATCTAAATAATATATCATAATTTATATTGTGTAACTTACACGCAGAAGTCGAATTATTTTTGGAAGTATTCAAGTATCTTATGTATACGCAGTAAATACAGTTATAAAATTAGTGTATTTATATATTTTTATAATAAAATTATTATGATGAAGTTATCAACTTATTTACCTATGATATTTATAATTTTATCTAATGAACAAAAAAACAAATTGTGAGAACAAATATATCCCATGAACAAATTATTGAATATGATTGATCTATAATAAAATTATACAAAAATATATTTAAACATTTTAAACCCGTAAAGTTAAAAGTTGTAATACAAATCTAATTCAGGGATAAATGTTTTGTATTTATTCTTTTTAATTTGAATTTGGCATTGATTTTTTTAAAGATAGAATATACCAACTTTTTTTGTACAATCATCTTTCTTAATAATCATTTTACTGAATTTATTCGGTGAATAATATAAGTAATGGTTTACTAACGTGTTAAAAGTGAAAATATAATCTCTATTATAGCCACAGGCACAAGATGTCACGATCGCGATGTAAGGTCATCCAGGTATTGCATGAGGTTAGGTTAATAACAATGTGGTATGGCGTATGGCGCGTATGCTAACAAGTTCTCAACGTGATAATATTATTGTCCTTATACTGGTTCGTGAATAAGTAATAACGGTTTAATATTATTTTATAAAAAAAGTTATTGTTTTACGATAATATTTTGTTTTCAAAATAAATAACATACAATATACTAGATTTAAATAGTATATAATAGTATACGTCTATATAAATTATTTAACTTTTTCATGGCTCATATTATAATATGTATAAATATTTAATCCATCCAGGCGGATCCCAAATATATCCGGAGGCTGTGAAAATACGGAGAAATTAAATATCTACTTTTATTGATATCAAAGTTATTATACTACATAAATTAAGATAAGCTGCACTATAGCACTATTAGCACTACGGTCGCTCCTGTTTATTTTTTATTCAATGACGTTTCCATTACACAGCAAGATTTTCAATTCCTATTTGAGAATAGATAGTTATAGTTAAATTTAATTCAATTACAATCTAAATTTCTTTATTATTAGAGTTTGAAAATCGAATTTTTATCTAAATTAAAATTAACTATTGCATTTTATGTCATATCAGTAGTTAATTGGTTGAAATTTAGGTTTCAAGTTAAAGGAAAACATTTATTTACACACTTCGAAAAAAATAATTATTATGTATTAATATTTAAATCTATTATCTTTATTATATCTATACTCGATCGGTAACATGCGGTCCTCTATTATGAATTACTGTATAGGTGCTTATGGTGTTGGTATACCTATACTATATATTATGTCTAAGCAGTGTATAGTTTAATTCACAATACTTATATTTTTACTATTTATTGTATTATATTTAAATGTCCATGTAATCACCACTCACCTATACGGTTATTATACCTTATACATAAACTATTGATATTTGATCAACATTCGTTTAGAAAGTAAAATAACTAAATATTAATAATTGTTTATTGAATCTAAAAATATTAATAATTTTTTATTACAATCATCGGATGTTAACAATATTTATCTATACATATATCAATAATAAATGTTCACGAGATTAGTTCATATTAAACACTTGGTATATATGTTTTTTTCTTATCTTCGCGAGTATATATATATTGATTATTTTTACGTGTTCGTCTATTATAATGTTAGTTTTAATAAAATACTGATGTTATGTAAAACTTTTATCTCTCACTCTCTACACATGTGTTTTATCTATAGGAACTAGGAAGTAATGCACTAATGCTACATCCTTTCAACCAATGCCCCTATTTTTAATATATGCTATATTTTTTAATTTTTTAATTCAATTAACAATAGAAATAGAATTGATGACTGTGACGGTGTATTTAATTGACCGATTCACTAGTTTCCGTATATTTAAATGGTTCTATAATTATATCACATTATTCACATTATAACATGAAATATAAAGTACCTATGTATAGTTTAAAACATTTAGCCATGACTTATAGGTAACTTTACCAAATGACTGGTTTATTTCATTATCTTAATAGGTATTGTCAATTTTTTTTATACGTACAATTGTATTTCATTCACATAAGAACATTATGTATCTATTCAGTAATTCGGTTAATACTCGTGAATATGACGATGAATAACCATTATAATTTATAAATAGCATAATATTTATAAGAGAATGTATAATGGCTATTTATCACTGTTCAGTATATCACCTGTACATTGTCGCACAATAATCGTTTTATTAGTATATCACAGATTTTCTAAGCAGTGAGAATTGATATTAAGAAAAGCTAAAAGCAAAAGCAAAAAAATCCATTGTAATTATATCATCAGTAAACAATATAATATAGTAAAGTTTAATTTTAATTATTTAAATAAGTAAAATAAAATTTGATAAATTATCTTCATTGAAAAAAGATTACCTATAGGTACTCATTATGAAAATTGCAGTTAATGTATAGTTATATAAGTACCGATAAAAATTATGTAGTATGTTATTTACGAAAACACTAACATGACAAAGTGAGTTTTGTTCGTTAAAAAATCATTTTGTATACATTGCTTAAATTCTAAATCTATAAATTCGACCAAATACATTTTCTTTTTATATAGTATATTTTATGAAATTATTAAAATTTCTAATAATATATTTTAGGTTACTTAAAATACAAATACAAATTAAATTTCTAACCGGTTAATTTTATTATTTAACGTATATAAAAAAAATTATGCTGTAATTTATATTTTTAAGCTTGAGGGGCACCTTTGGATCCTCGCTGATATTGGGTCCGGTTTTCCTGTATAGTTGTTGTACCTATATGTACTTATGACTTACTCACCAATACTTGTACCAATTACAGCGTATTCATTGTATTAGTTCTAGAACTGGTTTATTCTCTAGATTATATTTTTAACTGTTTAGTTAAATTAAAATTAATGCGTGTTGTTAAAATTGTATTTTTTTATATTTTTGTAGGAATGCCCCCTATATGGGTGGCATTGCCATTATGTTTGGCCCTATGTACACCTCTACAAGGCGAAGTGTACACAGCACTCTCCGAACTGGAAGAGCTGTTGGATACCGAATCTGTTCTTTTAAAAACTCTGCACCAATACATTACCGACCAAGAACATCGAATAGCAGTATTAAAAAAGTATTGGAAATTATTCCCAATTAAATTGATAGTTAAATATTTAAAAATAAAACTAAATACGAATAATTATTTATTCAATAATTTTTTGTTTCTAGACATGCTTTAGATTACGAAAAAGAACATTCAATTGCAGCCAGAGACGTAACTAATTATCTATCAAATCCTATCAATGATTATTTATTGGTAAAACGATTAACTAGCGACTGGCGTAAAACAGAAAAATTGATGCAAGATCCATACTATGAAAGTAAGTTCATAATTATTATTAATTATAGTCAAATAAACAATTATGAAGTGTAAATATTACAATTATTTAATTAAATATTTTTGAACTATACAATTTTAGCTGCTATGAAAAATTTGACTCAATATCGTGAACTTCTAAAGTTCCCCACAGATGAGGATTTAACCGGCGCGGCAACTGCACTTATTAGATTACAAGACACGTATAAACTCGATACGGCCTCAGTTGCCAGGGGAGAGTTGAACGGCATTCAATACAGTACTCAACTATCAGGTAAATGGTTTACTCAATTTCACAAATACAATTTATATAGGTATTTAAAATTATTAATAATTGATTTTTTTTAGCTGGTGACTGTTTTGAACTCGGCCGCCAGTCATATAATGGCTATGATTTTTATCATACAGAATTGTGGATGAATGAAGCTTTAAAAAGGCACGAACAAGAGAGATCTAATGTGACAGTTCGTTGGGAAATCTTGGAGTATCTTGCATATTCCACTTTTATGCAAGGTAAATTATAAAACATTTTATTGTAATCGATTTATTCAATTTAAACAACTGTTTGATTTATTGCAGGAAATTTAAAAAAAGCATTAGATTTAACTATTGAATTGTTAGCGATACTTCCAAATCACGAACGTGCATTGGGCAATCTAGCATATTACGAAGCTGCAATAAAAAATGGAACAACTGAAATCGATAAAAGTGAACAATCTCCAAAAGTTATTACTGCAACGTTAGATCCCGAAGAACGAGAGCGATATCACATGCTGTGTAGAAATGAAAACTTAATGTCAGTCCAAATTAGTTCTCAACTTCGATGTCGTTACACAAACAACAATAGAAATCCTCATTTATTAATTGCTCCACTCAAAGAAGAAGAAGCTTATTTCAGTCCGCGAATAGTTCTTTATCGAGATGTCTTGTACGACAATGAAATAGAAGTTATCAAGCGCATGGCTCAGCCTCGAGTAAGTTATTTTTTTAACTTAAAATTAATAAAGTATTAATTTAACTTTATATTATAGCTCAAAAGGGCCACTGTTCAAAATTATAAGACTGGCGAATTAGAATTCGCTGATTACCGAATAAGCAAATCGGCTTGGTTAAAAGAACACGAAGATGTTGTGGTAGCAAATGTTGCCAAAAGAGTTGAAGTGATGACAGGCCTTACAACAGAAACAGCTGAGGAACTTCAAGTTGTTAACTATGGAGTTGGCGGACATTATGATCCACATTATGATTTTGCTAGAGTATGTATACAATGATTATTATTAATTATTAATTTAAAATGATATGCACTTTCAATTAAAAATAAAAACATTTTAATTATTTAGTCTGAAGAAACCAATGCATTCAAGTCGTTAGGAACCGGAAATAGAATCGCTACTGTTTTATTTTATGTAAGGCATTTACATTAAGATTACTTATAATTATCTAGTCATGTGAATGTTATTTTAATTACCATTTAATTACAGATGAGTGATGTAGCTCAAGGAGGCGCTACAGTGTTCCCTTGGCTAGGCGTAGCACTACAACCTGTAAAAGGAACAGCTGCTGTATGGTTTAATTTATATCCAAGTGGAAATGGAGATCTGAGAACTAGGCACGCTGCATGTCCTGTACTTCAAGGCTCAAAATGGGGTATTTTATTTAACAAAATTGAAATGCAATTTGTATTGATATTTATGTTTTTATTTTTTCCTAGTGTGTAATAAATGGCTACATGAAGTGGGACAAGAGTTTAGAAGACCATGTGATCCTAAAGAGAATATACAGGAAACGATTAGCAGATAATTTTGGAAATATTATTTAACTTCTTTCATATAAGTTGGTTTTTAAATGATTTGTCATCTTATTTAACAACGATCAATATTAAACTTTTGTACTATATCGTATTTAAAATACCTTTTTCAATATTGTGATAAATGTTTCTTTCGTAACTATCATTGATCTTATAATATTTTTAAGTAGTCGAAATAAATATTTTTGATATATAAATATTGTTTATTTATTACTACTTATTATAAAGTTTTAATCACTAAATTGTACTGTAGCCGTTGAGACTCGAGTGTACATAGTCATTAAATAAACCAATGTAACACAGTGGCTTTTGAAATGTGCGTTACATTGTCTTTTTAGGGTTTCTGTGCCGCTGACTGTTAGATATCTGGTCCACTCGTAAAGATTATATATTTGATAAACGACTGAAAAAAGAGTGGCATGGAGAAATTCTCAATTCCTAAAATAGACAACAAGTTGAAAAAAATTGAGAACTGCTAGTATAATATACATAAGCGTCTCTTATAAGGTCCTGCCTATCATGCACATGCAGGCATGATCTGCGAAATTTAAAACAGTAAAATTCAATTTCATATTAGTTATTTATTTATCTGATAAAAAGAAAATTGTTATTTATCCCTAATAAAAACTTATTTCAAAATTTGGGGGTCATATCCCCCAAACCCTAACCTATTTTTTGGAGGGAGATTGTCTGTAATCCCCTGAGCCCTCCACACGACCTGCACATGAGGTATGAAACACGTAAAATAACAAGTTCATGTAACACTGTAATTAATACTTTTAGAATTAAACCAAAATAACTAAAATTTCCAATTTCCAATTTCTCTTAAATTAGTTTTATTTTTAAATTGTCGTAAGAAAATTGTATAAGAAATCGTATAACCTTTGCAAACTTTTTAACCAGGCACAACATTTTTTAACAACATTAATAATAGAATAAAAATTAAAAATATTAAAAATATTCGAAATTACATATTTGTAATATGCCTACGATAAATTTATATAGATATTTTTAAAATTGCATCAAATACAAAGAAAAAGATAATTTAAATAAATAGTGGAATGTTACAAGTTTCTATAACTAATATTTTATAAAATAGAACTAAATAACAACAATTTTTTGTTGAAAGCAATGCATTGAAAGCATGATGCCATCCTTCTACCGAATTATTCGTACGCGGAAGATCCTGTATTACTGAATCATAGCAATTCCACATATTGATACTAAATATTGGCGGGCGTCGACCATTCCGACGGTTGGGACGTCCGATCCACGTATCCTCAAAATAATTTATCATCGTGGATAAAACATCTTCGTTTTCAACAAAATAATTTGATTCAATTATATCATTAAAATATTGTAAACTTTTATTTATTGGAACATAAGCAAGTGCACATAGATGTCGAATTTGTAATGCAAATTCTGCATCTTCAGCGTACATATTTTGTAGTCCATTTTCTTATATTTTACGCCACATACATTGTTGGAAATGAAAAAAGCACCCTTTTATTTCTGAATTGGGAAACACGTCTTTAAATGCTAATATAAATGATTGTTCGAAATCAATCATAATACTGTTCGGGTTCAAATCCGGTTCAAATCTTTTTAAAACATTTAAAAATTCTATGTAGGATTGTTTTGTACGATCAGTCATTAATACGTAAACAACTGGATAAGTTGTTCGGTTATAACAAACATGTATAGTATATAATTGTGAAAACAACTTTGGAACTGTTCGAAATGTCCCATCTGCCATCCAAGTATTACAGTTTTTAAGTATTTTTAAATTATGAACGGTCGAAAAAATCAAAATTCTTTTTTCGTTTTTATTGTCGTAAAGTAAAAATTGTTTATTATTAACTATCTAATATTCGAGAGGTATATTTAAATCGTTAACTGTTAATGGATTTTGAGGACAAACTTGAACTTTAGATCTCACTCTACAGATTGTGCGAGAAATTAATGTCTGGCTTGGTAATTGAGCAGCAACAACTAATGGAACATTAGTAACAGCTTCACTAATCAAATTCCTTGTGCACACTTGATTAGTTTTAGCATCATATTTGATTTTTTCCAAAATTTATCTTACTTGAATTTTGGCACAGTTTGGAGCATGAGAATGACAGGATTCCTTTAATATTATGCCTATAATATATTATGTGTATAATTAATAAATTTCGTGAATAATGATATTTTTATAATACAATAATTACCTGTTTCATCTTTAGTATTTGTAAAACATGAAGTGCATTTATATTTATTGTACTCAGTACAGCGCCAAATATATTTGTTTTTACCATTATTATAAAAAATGTGGAGATATCCGTTATGTAATAATAGGTTATTACCTTTTTGACTTTTAATAAAAGTAAGAGTCATATTTAAACAAAAGTCAAAAATCAAAAATTAGTTAACAAGTGACAAGTAAAAACTCTTATAGCTTAATGATGTACAAACCTGCTAAAATGCCCAGACGTCCAGCTACAGTTAAGTTACGAAAATCCCAACTAATAAACAGATAATGCCTCTACCATTTTTATCTTAATGGCATAATATGAACATATTGTACATTTGTACACGTAGTAAATAGCTCGCAATCAGTAAACTAACGACAATTTTAAAATACTATATATTATAAAATATTAAATGTCGATTTTAGATATAATCATAACGGCATATAATAACTAATAAGCTTATAAAAATCAGTATAAAGGATATTTTGTTCAAAGATATTTTTGTTTAAAGATATTTTGACCAAAGACATTATTTCGAAGATATTTTGACTAGAGATATTATTTCGAAGATATTTTTACCGGTCACCATGTAATACTCGCGCCAACCGGGAATAGCCAGTTTTAGCTCGTATCGGTACCTGGTTTCTAATATATTATATATACCCATATGTATATTATTTTACAGTTTGCAAACATCTGTTTTAATTTTTAGTTTTAGTAATAATAAATTTTATTACGATTTTAATATTGTGACAAATATTTAATGCTCATATAGTTTAAGAATTATTTTGAATTAACTAAACATTCTAAAGTATAAACAGATATTATTGGAAGTTGTGGGTCGTAACTCGTAAGAATCGGAGATTTATTTCCGATAAACGCATTAACTTTGAATTAATTCCAAAAAACTCAACGGGAAATCAAATATGATTTCATGAAAATATACTTAGATATAAATTAAATCAAAAATAGATCTATATGTTAACTATACGTATATGAAATTTTATTTTTAATGGTTAATCAAGACGATAGTTTGCAATAGTTAATATAATTTAGCATATATTATGAACTTGCGTTCGTATAATTTTATTTTTTTTATTATTATTGTTGAATTAGTCTTAAAAATAATGTACCGTTCTTAATTAGGTACAAAAAAAAAATTGAAGGTAAAGAACTATAGGGACTCCACTTCTTTAATTATAATTTTCCAGAGCCTATTTCCATCAGTCCGCCACAGTACGTTTATGATTTTTGTTAAATTGTACCTATATTTAAAAATTCAACGAAGGAAAATGTATATAATGTTTAAATGTTTTTTATATTATGTTATTTTATAAATATTCATTGTAAATAATAATTAAATTTACAATGAGGATATTTAAACGGGTAAAATATATGAGCAAAAAAGACAACAGATAAGCTTACAATTTTTTTTAATTCTGTTCAAAGTAAGAGCTAGGTATTAGCTATTTAACAAAATAGTTTGTTTACAAAAATAACCCACACGGCCACACTTGTTATTTTTATAAAATTGTTCGTTTGCTTGAAAAACAATTTTTTTACTTTATTACTTATCAATTAAAAGGTAAGTTACACCGATTCAAGTATTAAGCCTGCTTAAAATCTTAAATCTTAATAATATTTAATATTTATAGGCAAACACAATTCATCGTCGATCGTACGCTTATGGTCTGTATGACGGCGTAGCGTATAGGCAATAGAGCTACATTATTATAAAATTAGGTATAACATGTCAATACTATGTTTTTTATAATGCTCATTGGTCAACATTAGTTATTAAAATACATAAAAAAAATAAATAATTTTTTGAGAAAGCGTTGTATCTATGTTGTGCGTGAACAGTGGGCCAGAAATTTGATTATATCCTGTTAATTTAGTCGATTAGGTGCGAAATACAAGTTAATATACCTAAACTTATAAGCAGTGGCGTATTTTCGGGGGGGGGGGGGGGGGGTGTCTAATAAATCCGACATAATATAGATAGGTATTGATATAAAGAAATAGTTTTTAATAGATTAAAAGAATAAAAAATAGTTGTTTTACTATATTTTAAAGTAGGTACAAAATCCAAGCGTAATTATTGATGTTTATCTAATACGGGTATTTTATAAAGTGGTAATACATACAATACAAGGAAAAGTTTAATTACGCGTGGCGGCGGGTTTTTGAGCGTTCGACCGCGTCCGTTGGCTAATTTTAAGCTATATTTTATATAAGTATTTTGTTCACGGGAAAAAACTGCATCGTCCATGTGTGCCTACATAAATAGGGGTTTGCAAATATTTAAGAATTTTTAGTTTTTTTTTTAGAGGTTCTGGGTCCAGTAACCTTGGACCCCCCCCCCCACCGTAAATACGCCACTGCTTATAAGTTATAACTAGTATAAATTAATATATCACGCAATATGAAATTAGGGATCTAAGAAACTTATTTTATTAAATTAGATTCTATTTCTTTGATAATTTGGAATTTTAAGATATCATGCATAACATCTTCAGGTTAACTTCAATGACTCTATGAACAACCAATATTATTATTTATGGGCATACTAGGCGTTAGGCCTCGTTAACGAATCGTAATAATACAATTTAATATTATCTCAAATCTGCCACAAGAATATGACATATAATTAATATTTATAATGCTATTAAAACTTTCCATATTTATTTATTTAATATATATGCAATAAAAATCATGATTATTTTTTGATTTTGAGAATATTTAGGTTTGAGTTAATACCTATACTTTGATCAAAATGTCAATAGCACAACAAAAAAATGATATTGTTTTTTGTATCCTCATCACTGGTGAATGAGTACGACATTTGCATACATTGATGATTTGTATTTGTGGCCTAGATAATTGAAATGTGACAGCTCAGTGGTTTCTCATACACTGTTAGAATTAACTAATCATTTTCGATGTGCTGTCACTGCTATTCGCAGGCATGGATTCAGAATATATTTACATGGTGGGGGTTTTGGAGCTATTTCAGCTATTGCTTCTTGGATCCGTGCTTGGCTATTCCAATGTTGTCTTATTTGACTGTACTCCCTTGTTCACAGCATTTCTAAACTAGTTTTACAAACATTAATTTACTATAAAAATTATATTATAATATATCCTTAATACATTTTTTACTCATCTATTAAATACTTAGAAACAATTATTCTAAATCTACATAAACCCAGTTCGTGGCTGATGAAACGTCTAAATACCAAATTAATATATTATAAATTAATACGCCAGTTAACTCAAAACCAATCAAAGATCTAACTGAAGCGCTGCCATGTGTTGAGTAACATTCGATACAGGTCTAACATTTACATTCAGAAATTATGACTTGACCACAAATTTCTCAATATGGTTTACTGCTTTATACTACTCAGAAATATATGTGCTACCAAACTATAATAGAAGATACCTTTGATAAAACTTTACAAACATAAGAGATTTTTAAAAATATTAATATACAATATATAAACTAAATAATTATTGTTAGATAAAACAACTTTATAATGCTTAATGAAAAGTTTAGTTTAAAAATAATAATTGGATTCCACAATTTAGTAAAACTAATCAAATATTTTTTTAATGAATGTGAATTTTAAAGATTTTAATAGCTGCAAACAAATATATAAATTAAAATAAATAACACAATATTATACACAATTATATTATATAATTTCATTGCAACCATACAAAATAATATGTACACAACCCATTTGTAAGGGATTAGATTAAAGGGAAAACAAATAAAAACTTTATTTTTATCCTATTCGATTTTTATTTTATACACAATTTTTTTATAAAATAGTATAAACCTTAAGTAGTGTGGTTTTCTTCTGTTACTGTAGTACTACAAATGTACAAGCCATAAATATTCCATATTGTTGACAAATAAATATATAGAAAAAGAAGATAATTTAAACATATTTGACCTTAAGAAAAACAATGTTTTAAGTAGGATGAATTTACCTAGGGAGTTACTTACAAATGTAAACAAATATATGTATACAAACATCAATATTACAATTATATAGACGGCTGATATTATTTTAAGTTTTTTTTTACATGATTTGAATTATTGTAAATTAACAAGGAATTTCTTAGAAGATAGATATGAGAGGGGTTAGAGAAAAAAATTAACATTAATCGCACACTATGTTAAAAAAATATAGGTGTGAGTGCTCAATGAAAAACAATATGTGGCAGTCCTAAACTGGTCGGATAAAATTTAAAATAAATAATACAGTAAAATTATAATCATATATCAACTTAAACAATGACATTATACACACAGTCTTTTTTTTACAATTCATCGTGGGCTTCTTCAGATTTGGATGCAAGGTCTTCATCTTCCTCTTCATCCTCTTCATCAGGTTGGACATCATCAGATTTCTTTGCTTCTTGTTCTTCTTTCTTTCTTTCTTCTTCATCAAGTGCTTCCTTCATTTTCTTCTCGCCCTCCTAAAAAAATAAAATAAATTTTAAAATTACATTCAACATTAAAAATATAGATTGTACTTACATATCTAGATTTCCAGATAGCATCTGCTTTTTCTTTAGCTAATTCTATGTCGTCTGTGATCAAAACATTGTTGAAAATAGTACCAGATTTTACTTGCCACAAATCAAAACCAAGAGCACAAATTTCTTTTCTTGCGTATAGTTTATCATCTTGTTTGTATTCTGGGTTATCAATTTCAGGATGTACCCATACTCCCTTAAAATATTATAGATAATTTATAATGCAATTCATTAAATTTAAAACCTTTAATACAGTATTCTTAACTATAACAAATAAAAATATAATACAATTTTAATTTATTTATACCTTGTAATTTGGATTATCAATCTGTTTTGGTTTCCATTCACCCTTGAAATCGGGATTATCAATCATTGCTGGTTCCCATTCACCGTCCATTTCATCGTCCCAATCTTCTGGTTTAGTGGCAGCTGGATCAGGAATGTGTTCTGGCTTATCCCAATCTTCTGGTTTCTCATCATTAGGGTCATCAATAGTAGCCTTCTCATCCCAATCTTCAGGTTTCTTAGCTTCAGGATCCTTAATTTTCTTGGGTGGCAAAAAGTCCCAATCGGCTTCTAATTCACCAGATTCTACCTTTTCATTGTCAATTAATACTTCATAAGTATTATCAGACTTCACAATAAGTGTATAAACATGAGTGTAAACATCATCACGACAACGAATGTCTTTATTGATCAACAAGTTTTTGCCATTGTAGCTGAAGATAACATGAACTTTCTTTGTACCAGGTCCACAAATGTCAGGTCCTAGAAATAAACAAAACTTTTAGTAAAATAAAAATCACAAGAGCAAATTAAATTGAAAATCAAAACATTAAATAAGTAAAAATGATGAACTTTAATGATGAAATTAATGAGGAAAAATATTAATTTATTATATAATTTTATGCTATATTAATTCTTAATTTTATTGTAATAATCATAATTAATCATATAATAATTTATTTTCCTGGAACTAGGTACTCAAATAAATGTAATTACTCAATATTAAAAGGTACTTATATAATGTATATTGTTTAGTATTTTAATAAGCAGATAATATTAGTTATCTCCAAGAAACAGTTATCTAAGTAAGAAGTATCCAAATTATTTTAGTGATTGAAAAGAACATTACTTCACATTTTTTTCTGAAAATGAATATGTGTGACATTATAGCAATCTATCATTATATACATAAACATATTCCAAAAGTTAAACAATAATGTATAAGACTATTTCATAATACAATGTCTATTACTTATTATGCAGAATACTTGAACATAATTACGATCATCAATCAATGAGTCATTTTAAATAGCTATAAAGGTACTTCAGTTTTAAGATTACAAAGCATAATAGTTTATAATGAATTTTGATTTTCAAGTGTTAAGTACCCTAACCTATTAAAACGTCATTTAAATGCAAATTATAAATCACCAATTTTTACTCCAAATTAAAATGATGTTAAATCATTTAAATGTATAAAATAAATTGTATTATGTACTAGCATTAGATTATATGCCTAATGACAAAAATAAATTTTATTTAGATTAATACAACTAAATGATTAAAGTCAAAAGAAATGTATACTACCTATCAAATAAAATAGTTATTAATTCTATAAATAGCCTCATGTTTTCATATAATTGTAAATAATTTCTACAGAATAAAACTTTAGTAGTAAAATAAAGTAAAATCTAAAGTTAAATAACTAATAGGTACTTAACATTTTATCTCACCTTTAACACCATTATTTATTTTCCTATTTTTATAGTAAAAAAAAAAAAAGTTAATACATTTATAATAAAATATTATAATTAAATATTTATAAAAAGTATAGCCTATTTCTCATTGATTATCTAAAATAAATTTGAATTAGATTCATTGTATGTTGTAAATTAATTGACAGAAATCAACTCATTAACAAACCATGAATAAAAAACATGTTTACTTATTGGTAACATGAGGAAATAAAAAAAGTATTGTTTACAATTTTTTTAAATAAACAAATTCTTAAATAACAATATCTACAAATCAAAAAATATTTATTTAATATTAATTTAGCACTTTTTTTTGTACTTTGGATATTTATAAATATGTTGCTTATTTAAGTAGATATAAATTAGTCATTACTTCATATTTTTTTTTAGTTTTGAAACAAAATTAAATTTGTTTGTAATGTTATCTTAATTTCAATCAATTATTTACTTTCATGCATTTTTCTATTTCAAATATTACTTTCATTATGATACTGGTAACTTTCTCTAATCTATATTACTATCATAAAAAAACAGAAATTCATAAACCACAAAATAAAATACAAATATTTGTAAAATATTGATTTTTAACAAAACAAATCAAATATTTTAAGTTTATGTTAAAAAATATTAGATACAAATATTTTATAAACATAAAATGAAATTTAAACAGTAGTAAGTACTATCCACTTAGTTATGAACTTATATAGAATATAAACAAGTTCATAAAAAAACACTAATAGATCAAAAGAAATTTTAATTTAATTTAATAGTAATAGACTTAATTAGATCTTATACATATTGTATTTTATATGCTTTATCGTTTATTATAAACTCTATATAGTACTTAATAGTTCATTAGGTATCATAAACAATAACCTATTTTATTGAATTAACTTAGTGTAAATTCAAAGAAATCAATATGTATTTCTCTAGTGTTATTCCAAGTAAAGTATTTAATGTTTATATTTTTTGTACATAAAATGCCTATATTTTATATAGTCAATGACATATACAAGCATATTTTTAAAAAACTTTATTGAATATTATTTACTTATATTAGGTACCCAATTAATGAAGTTTGTATTTAAGTTTATATATGACTATGAATATTCAATTGTAACATACGTGTGGGCATATAACAATTTTGAAAAGTACTATTAATACCTAATATATCCAATTAATAATAGTAAAAAATATATATTTACCGAACATAATTTCATATGGTGTTTCACCGTGCATTTTCTTTGGTTCCAAATCACAGTTGAACAGCTTAACGTATCCACCACCGCAATCGATATTCTGTTCATGTTTGACTGTGTACTGGATGACGAGGTCTTTGCCTTCATTACTGAATGGCGCGAATTTTTTGGACAAAGCATAGAACCGAGCGTCCTGCGACGTCTGAATACCTTTGTCAGCCTCGGCATCATTGTAGAAAGCGCCCGAGCTGTGTACGAATTTACCAAACTCTTTTCCGGGATGTTCCGAGTAAGTCCATTCGCTCTCAAACGAATCTATGGAACGATAATAAGTAACATCAAATTAACATTCTCGTTGGCAGAGGTTCAGTCAAACAATTGTCATAATAAGAATAATACGTACCATCGGGGAAGTTCTCTTCAAAGTAGATCTCCGCACTGACGGCTAGGGCGGTAGCCAGACAGAACAGTGCGCATAGCGACAACTTCGTCGGTGCTCGCATTCTGTACGAATATTATACTATATATTTAACGAGCGGCGCAAATCTTCTACCGACGGGAGAACGCCAAATGACGGTGTCGGGATTTGTTGCGACGTCAACGACCAAATGAAAACAGACGAGACCGCCAGCGACGAGAGCGTTCAGGTACGTTTCAGGGGATCGAAGAGTAATGCGTACGCGGGCACTAGTGAGTGGTGACGACGACGGCGGGCAACCGGGATATCTCATTTCGGATATTTGAAGTCAAGACAGATGGACACCGACGATTGGCCGGGTCGTTTAGCCAACCGGCGCACAACACGCCGTGACGGTCGACCGCCGACGCCGCAAATAACCTAAAAATTAAATGCGACACGACCACGGCCGCCGACGAAACCACCGCCACGGACGATAAGTGCCGCCAAAATTTGAACGCATTATATTTAAAATATTATATTAACCCATCCATTGAAGTGTTCATCTTTCATTTACGTTAAGCTAATAATTATAAATAAATTATTCGTGTATAGTCCCATTTTATTAAAGTATTCAGTTTTACGCGTAAAACATTTTATTTTATTTTTTTAATTTTTTTTTATTATCAAATGTAAATATTTACAACTTTGGATGCAGGTTGTAGATACAATGATTAATTATTATACACCAAATTAATACAATTATATAAATAATAATACAAATAAAAAATTACAATTAAATTACCTTATTGAAACTTGATCTATATAGCTTATTGAATATCAACTATAATGACATATTTTCTGCTATAATATATTCCAATAAAATGCGTTTACTAGCAAATGTTGTGAGATTTGTTGACTAATATCAATTAAGACTAATGAATAATAATTATTAAAAAAAATTAGGAATTGCATAACTTATTTGATCAAGTTCTACATATTAGTCATAGTTATACAATTGTGGTTCCTATCACATTTATTATACCACAAGAAAAATAAAAATAATCTACCTCATAACCATATTTATAATTTTATTTAATTTTAATATTATTTATAATAATATTTAATTTTTGGAATATTGGGACTCTATATTCAGCAAGCTAAACCGGGATTTGTAAGTTATGGTAACCCTAGACACTAGATAGGTCACAGATGTGACCTATACAGTGCAATATAGTTAAGAAAATACAAATTATAAAAACTGTATGTATAATTCCTTGTAATTTTTATAAACTTTAAGTTATACAATAATTATAAGAAAGAGATTTATATGGTTTTTGTATTTTTTTTTTTTTATTGTTTGGTGAAAAAATATTTATAGTTTATACTAAATTATATTTCATGACCAAACAATTATGCAGTATATACAATTTTATTTGGCATATTTTTGTATTATACTTTTAGAGCAACTTTAGGATTTTTTAAATGTACAGTTCTACTTAAGTGCTCTTTTTATGACTAAGCAAATCGTGAAATACAAAATAAATAATAACTGTTTAAGTCGTTTAAGATTTATATAATATTATAATAATTAATAAATTTATATAATGTGAGCAGACCATCTAATAACAGTGAAAACTTTTAAAACTGTATAGTATGGGTTATACATTATAATATATTAAACTTATACAGAGCGGCAGAAAAATTCGAGGAAATTTAAAAAAAATGTATGTATGCACTTGTTTTATTCTCATACAGAAAAAATATATTTTTATAAACACTGAGATATACCCATTGATTTGTTCAAAAACTGCAAGGCTAATTGCTTTAAAGAGTTAGAACCTAGAGGTAAATAAAAAGCAGTTGCAAACCATGTGGTCTGCACTCCTCGTTCTCACACCAATAATGAGTACCTACAGAGTAGTTTATATATTTAAAAGTATTATAAATTCCTTTAAATTAATAAATTGCACACACAAATGAAAATGAGGGAATGATTCGTTCCAATTTATAAAACTATTTCTTCTTATTTTAGTTTATAATAAGTTAAAAGAATAGAAACATTAAAAACAATTTATTTATCATCTAAGCTCACACAGTCACACATGTGTGAACAATATTTTTATATTTTTATCATTATATCTATTAGTTTCTCTCCAAATTATATTTTATAATTTATATACTTTATATATATATTATAATATACATCTATAATAGTTACGTGGTTATTGGCGGAGCTATGGGAGGGGGGGGCTAAGCCAATAATCAAATCTTATAATAACCTTTAATCTATGGAAATACTAGAAGTACTTAAAACAGTTAATTCAAATTATTTTAATGTAGAATTTAGTTTTCATTGATTTAAATAATAATATACTTATTAAAAAATAGAACCGGTGCTTCAGCCTCTTCAATTATAAATTTATAAAGTGTTGCTTGTATATTATATACCTACGTGGCTTGTTGCTATAGAGCTATACATACGTGGTCACGTCCTACAGGTTTATACAAAATACACAGATTTATATCATTTTAATTTTATCATATTATATATGTAACATAAATAATATATTACCTATCATATAAAAATACGCGTTTATTATATTATTACGTGATCTTAGATAATAAACAAATACCTAACCAAACGGATATGAAACCATAATTAACTTATTATATGACTATTGACTATAGTCTATAATATATATGTACTATGTAGTGTGACTATATTTTACTATTTATATATTATATATTTGCAGTATACACTATACACTATACACTGTATTATAGTAATTAAAAATAATTATATATTTATACATATATATTATTGTATAAGATTGTACTGCAGACTGCAGAGTGCAGACTACTTGCCAGTAGGGACAAGTATAATCAATATCTATATAAACAACAAAATTATTAAACTACTACGATTACGCACTAAATAACCGGTATAATGGGTTGTGAGTGCTATAAATATACGTGTAATTATTGATTTAGAAAAACATTAGAAATTAAATTGACATATTTTTTCGTTATTCTTTAAATTTATGTTTATGCATTAAGTTGTTCTTGCAGTAATTAAAAAATATAAAAATTTCATATCACCAAAAATCTTTTTATTTTTTTTTAAGTACTTCATGTTAAATATTGTTAAATTAGGTTTTTAAACAAAAAATTAAAAAATGACAATCTTTTGGATTTTATTGATTTTGTTGTAATTTAAAAAATATTAAGCATAGAGTTTTGATACTTATTTTCACCATTAAGCTTATATTATTATGTTAAAAGGAAAATGTCTAAATATTTATCCTATATATTTTTAAATTATTTGTACCACATATACTTGAATACTTGATATTTATTTATAGCTTCATATAATATACATCGTATGACGTATATTGATTTAAATAAACTGATAACAGTAATACATGATACATGAATCGTGATAAATATAATAGTTATATATATATACAATATATGCGATGCGAAATTATTATTGCGGCAAAATTAGTTCTGTCACTACAACCATGGCTCGTGGCTTGAATAGGTTTGGTATCATCATAGAACATTATTATTTATTATATTGTTATTGATTAAATTCTATGTTATCATATGAGATACGCTGTAGGAATGATGTAGCTTACCTCGAGTATGATTTTTTAGGCACGATAACGAGTCAAAGGTTCAATGTACCTAACAGCGACTATAGGCACTTTACTTCTCTAGTCCCTAGTTATGACTTTATGAGCCATAAATCATTATTTATTATTGAATTAAAATTCAACATATAAATTATACAGTGGATTACTCGATTATGATGAACGGAACCTAAATTGGCTAAATTTACAATATATAACAGAGCGATGACTTACTCAGTTTTTAATTGTATAGTTTAATACAACTTATGTACCAGCACTACCAGCTATACAAATTTAGTTAACAAGTAATTAATAATGTTAAAATATTTTTACGTGTTTTAATGGCATAATATTCATCTAAATTATGAAGTAATAAAAATCGTCAAACATGTAAAATACTCAAATAATATATAATAAGTAATTTAAAACGTAAAATATATACAAAATTGTATAAAATTAATGATGTTAAGTCATTGCAGATTTGGCTGACATAATATATTATATTATATAAACACTCACCCGCATATAAGTATATTTACCCATTTATTAATTTTTACTAGAATATTATTTTATATAAATTTATTCTTCCTAATTCGAAGGTATAATAGACAAGTGCGAACGCAGGTGGGGTGCAGGACCGGCGTTAGGAGGAGGCAAAGCGGGGCATTTGTCCAGGGCCTCGCGTATTCAAGAGCCTCGCGCTTTTAATTACACCTATGGCTATATAGGTGACTATATATGGTTATTGGTTAAATAAGTTTTGCCCAGAGCCTCGCAAAAGGTAGCGCCGGCCCTGGGTTGGGGGCTTAAACCCCCTCCGAAATATCAGGAACAAAAAATAAATTACCTGACCTAGTGACCTACAAATGAATAGTATAATATTTATGAACAGTTTTTTAAAAAACCCCACCGAAATTTTTTCCTGCGTTCGCGCCTGGTAATAGGTATTGCATTATTTGCATATATACGGTATACTGCAAAGGTACAGCATAATTACCTATTATACGGAATAATATAATGGTGTATACTGTCACAAATAAATCAATATTTATGCCATTATACCTAAATAAACGTAAATGATCTAATAAAATAAAATAGTTGAACAATGTGCTTATTTAAAATAATATTCATGTACCTATATAATAATACAATTAAAATGTATAATACTAATTTATTATTATAATATATATAGATAAATGATAATGTGCGTTAGTGTTTATAGTAAGTTATTTAGAATTATAAATTGGCCTATTTTAATTGGCAGGTTACAATATACAATATACATTTCCTCGTTTAAAGTGAAGCAGGAAATATGAAACTTTAAACAACTAAAACTATTTTTAATTTCTGTATAATAATTTCTACTATTTTAATACTACGAATTTTTGATAATTCTGTACAGATATGTATAGATATATAATATATATTATAGGGTGTCCTGTGAAGATTTACCCATTGCGATATCTCCTGAAATAATGTAGATATCATAATTCTGATTTTTTAATAAGATTCACAGGGACAAAAACTACAAATATTTTGTGTTTTAATTTATATTTATGTTTTGGTAAAAAAGTTAAAAAATATTTTTATTTATTTAATTATTTAAAAAAAATTGAAGATAACCATTTTGTAGAGTTCATTTTTCTGAAAATATTGACGTTTCAACATTTTAATTTCATTAATCTCTGGTTTTTAATAATTTTTCTAGTTTTGAGAAGCCGGCCGGTTAGTTCGCCGGTCGTACGAGCACACGTTTGATACAATGATACCACTATCGTATAAAAAAAATTAGTAGTTTTATCGATGGGTAAATCTTCACGGGACACTCAGTATATCAAATACAATATAGTAATAAATAATAACAGGTTGGAAGGACAATATTTTAGTTCAGGTGTATGACTGGTGAAACGTCTGATTAATATATAATTTAATATTAAATACTATTTGCACACAACAGATCAACAGATGGTGTGTACAATTATGTTAACCGTGAATCGTGATGTATCAATATATGATAGTATACGTGTATTGCATAATATAGAATAGCTTCAACAGTAAACATAAATTAAATTAATTACCTATGTTTAATCGTAGATGATGAAACTTATACAAATACTCTAACATGATATAAAACTGTAAATATTGGTTATAGATAGATTGGTTACCTATATAGTGGCTATATTGTTGTAAAAAATAATAATTAGAAAAAAATTGCAGGTATACCTAGACGTAAATAAAATAAGCAGCGATAAGAGAGACAAAATACCTATAATACCTATAATACTAGTATATAATATCATAATGTCATATTATTATTATGTATTATAGATATATAGTGTTTTATAAAAAGGTATACATATTCTAATATTTAATAATACAATAGATATCTATCAACCGACATTATTTTTGAAGCATTTAACATGGGTTTTCAATTTATATATACCTAATATATCTTTACACTATCTATAATTTGTTAGAACTTTAAAAGAACCGTATATCCAGTAGTATGGCGAGAGCCGAGAGACCTAGATGGGTCACCGCTTTCTAAACTTCTAGTGCAATGTGACAATGTGTAAATACATAAAGGTGTAGTAATTATTTTAATATTCATCATTTAAGTACCATATATTATTATGGTAGTTATTAAAACATAAACATTTATTATAAATTATTTTTAGAGAGAATAGGCCATAGGAATTAACTATTTATTATTTAGTCCAAAAAAAATTACTTCTTATGTAATCATGCTGTTCGTTTATGTTTATCAATGGAAAAAACCAGTGGCGACGCCAGGATTTTTTTCTAGGTAGGGTCAATGGGAGGCCAACAATTATTATAAGGAAGGACCACAAAAAATTAAAAATGAGATTATTATAAATAATTTATAATGTCTAACTGTCTAAGGTTAGGCCAGTGGTAGGGCCACTGGTAGGGTCAGATATTTTTAAGTAGGGCCATGGCCCTACCTTGCCCGTTCCTGGCGCCGCCACTGGAAAAAACGCGAGATATATGTTTGTACCTACTACCATTGATTAAATATTCTATATGTTATATATATTTAAATATTTAATCAATGCTACTACCTACAAGCAAAATGTTTTTCTCTTACTATTCCGCTTGAGAACTTATCAAAAACCACGTTATTGCCTACATTTAAAACTATAAAATCAATTAATTAAGTATTAACATCTTAACCTAAGCGTTTACGGCACTATTTATAATGTACCTAAGACAAATGATTTCTTTAAAAACATTAAAAAAGTAATAAATTTAGGTAACTACTATACATATACATTATACATGTCGTTAATCGTTAGTAAATAAAAGAGGTGTTACCAATCGATTTTATCCTTTACACGATATTAATGTCATTTTAATTTTGTATACCTATATAAGTATATAACAAATTTGCTTATTGTAATATAGCTGTGTACGTTGTAAGATTTCCTTTAAATAATAAAAAAAAAATCAAATCGTTAATAAGTAATATTATTGAATAGGTAGTTATTTAGGAAGTAATTATTATCAACATAACCTTATCAAAATGGAAACACGTACGACGTACATATGTCATATAGCCGTGTAGGTAATTGGTTACATATATTAAAATAAAGTTGTTTAAAATTAGATAAACATACAGGAATTTAAAATAACAAATATTGCCAACTATTTTAATGATCAATTATGTATCTATATAACAGCATAAAATCAATAATAGCAGGCAACTTATTCATCATGACAGATGACACTATGTCATTATTCATTATTTAATATGAATTATCCACAAACAATAACGATAAACACCATCTACCTGTTGTATACCTGTCATTCATGTGCTATAGTATCTATCGGCTACCTATCTATAATAATATTAAATACTAATAACTTGTAAACAAAACGTATAAAACATAACTGATTATGCGATTATAAATATATCACCATATATTATATGATTTATGACTTTTATATAAGAGCTACTGGAATTTTTAATAACCACCGATAACATGTTATATTATTATGACACAATTAGCGAGACATATTTTAATTATATTTTAAATGTTTGATTTTCATTGATTTCAAACTAGGTTAATATTAAAATATGTAAATATTACAATATAATATAAAAAAACTTTTATATGTAAGTAATTACGAGTACATCTAGGTCTTTAAAAAATCATTAGCTCTTCTTCCCGAAATTCTATTATTATCCCGTTATATCATACACTTACACCAGATTTAACGTCTTGATACTATTCGTCTGTACATTTGTACTATAATTTAATTCTTCGGTTTTCCAGATCATCTCCACCTCAAATTGTTAAGACTTTTTGCGCCTATACTTTATGCATAGACCTACTTCTGCTTAGTATATTAACTACCTATAGTATAATATACATAGAATACCCGATGACTGTTGTATTGAAATTGATGGACTACAACTTGAATATATTATCTAAAGACTAAAATAAATTAATCATTTCGATAATGAATCAGAAATTATAACAAGAAAAACGCAAAAAATTGTTATGCAAATACTTGCTAACCTACTCCTATTATAATATTTGGTAATATTGGTACCTATTATTGCTTAAAGTAATTATAACGATTAACCAACAAAATAAATTGTACAGTTTTAAAATTGGACGCGTGCTCATATTTTATTTTTCGTTGGCTATATGCTCGAAGTCATAAACCGTGATCAAACACAAAGCTATATAGAGGTACAGGTACATATAATAATCAACATAATCTAGAACAACAATAACACGTCGATTTCAATATACGTGGTATTTACTATTTTATTATTCAAAACGGCCGGCATTTAGCCAAGATTGTTTGACAATGTACATGCAAAATGAAAAACTGCTTTAAAATAATAAATCTTGTAGTGTACTACATACGGACTGCTGCAGTATACATTTTTAATTTATCGGTAGTCGATAAACCTAAATTCGCGCGCCGATCGGAACATTTTTCATTTTGTCTCCATTCGTTACTTTAACCGAACGCACGTCCCGGTATAAATTATTTAAAATAAACTTATATTATATTCATAATAATAATGTCTGCGGGGAGAAAAATGTGGGCGGTAATGACACGGACGGCGGTATACGTGTTCGACAAATATCACTTCTCTATCAACACATTCAGCGGATCCGCGATGATGTGTATTGGTGACGTCGCACAACAGAACGTAGAACGTTACCACGGGTTGTCAGAGGGTTACGACTGGTCAAGAACCGGCAAGTACCTACGCATACGATGGGAAATTATGGTCCATTGTTGGAAGGAGGAGGGCTATTAAAATATTTGATAATTATTTCATACGGACAGTGGCGTACCCAGGGGGGAGGTTATATCTCCCCCATTGACTTTTTTTTGCTAACTTTCAGAAAACAAATTATTAGATATTAGAGTTGTTATAAAGTCATTACTTTTGGTTATTAGTAATAAGTAATAACTAATAAGTTATTGCTTATAAATTATTGGTCCATAAGCCATAAAGCTCCTTATTTGTGTCTTTGGATCACCGCATAATAAATTTATTTAAATGTATTATTATACTTATAAGTTATAACTAAAGAGTAAAGACTGGATTTAATTGATATTCCAACTTTTTTTTAATAAATAAAATCTGTCAATATGTACTTTATTTTTTCTCATTATCTGTCTATTTAATTTTATAATGATATTTTTTGCAATTTCCCACGTTTTTGAAATTTTAAATTGTGTGTGTTTTAATGAAAAAAATACTTAACTAAACTAAATTTATTAATACATAATTAGATTATTTAACAATTGTAAATAATTTAATACATAAAATCTAAATACATTGTAACAAATTTCGTTTATTTTAGGAAAAAAAGCTTTCCTATAAAAAGTACCATCGAGAATAAATAAATACAGAAAAGTAATTCCAGGTATACCTTTAGGTATCTCCCGAACTTATTTTGACAAGGTGGGGGACATGGTTAAATGTTGCACTTTTCTATGTAAATAAATAATAATTTTGAAAATTTTTTAAATGCGATTACAAGTTCAAAAGACGATTTTAATACCTATCAGTGTAGATGTAGAAAAGCTGAAACAGCTTGTACAAAATAATGCAGTCAAATGTGATTTAAAGGCTTAAAGCTTTCATTAAATTACACTTATCTGAGTTATCCATTACTTTTACAAACTTGGAAGAATCGGATAGTGAGCTACTTAAATGTATGTATATGTTTAAGAAAATTGAATATATTTTAACAATTATTTCTAGTCCAAATGGGGAAACAAAACTAAAGATAAATTTATGTATATAAATTAAATTTTTAATTGAAAAAAATAATGGATATACAACTATTAAATCTTACTATGAAGTCATGTCAAGTAAAGCAGATGTTTATTTAGATATTACGCCTATAATTTATTGAATTTTTTTAAACATGCACCAATAATAAGTGTAGAAGTGAAACGTATTTTTTCTTTGTACAAACATATTTTAAGTGATAAGATCTTTAATTTTTTATAAACATAATTTGGAAATATATTTAATTATATATCAATTTTAATTCAAAAATGTCATACATTCATCTAATTTTTTTCTAATTAATTTAACTATAATTTTCTTAGGTATTTTTTTTATATGACTTGCATTTTTACAGTGCAATTTATTATGCAATTTTTATGTATATTTTGGTATAATTATACAATTTTAATTTTTGATATACAATTTTTGTGTCTTTTTAATGCAATTAAATTCGGTCTTTTCTTATAACATAATTTCCCTACCATCTTAAATTCCCGGGCACGCTACTGCATACGGATCTAGGAAAAAGGCCCTATGGTTTGCAGCAGGAAAAAACCTTTAGTAAGTAAATATAAATAGTACATAAATTAAGTTACTAAACTAAAGCTGCAGTTTGTGTAAAAAAGCAAAATATTATCCTGAATTTTCAATTGTCATGTATAGACTATTGAAAAACGTAAATAAGTACCTACTATAATTAAATAAAATATAGACAAATAATTTAATATAAATATATACAAATTAAAACGATTCAATAGCATTCTTTACCAATGTTATAATCTTATTAGTTATTATTACCTATTACGTTACTTATATAATATACAAGTAGTATAATAATTGTATAAGTAGCTGCCAGCTGCAATTTGCATTTATGTTCTGAGCATATTTTTTTTTTTAATGTTGGGGGGGGTTGATTTCTGGAAATGTTTTCCCATTATTGACACCGTAAAAATGTTGCAGGAAGGCTAAATCTAAGTTACATGGATAAGCTATTCTCTCCTCCTCCCTTGATGACAATCGGCGTCCGCCGACGACAATATTTGTCATTAGGTGTTTTTGAAGATTTTAATGGGTGTACCGTTTATGTTAATATGGTTCTGGGCGTATTTAGCGCGAATCGCCGTGATAGGCAGCATTCTGGGATCGGTACAGCATATTTTTTATCGGTCACTGGACAACCGATATCCAGCCAGGGACCCACTCACGATATCCAAAAAGTTATTCATCGACCAAACGTTGTGCACACCACTTATAATCGCAGTGTTCATCTACGGGCTAGGTTTCCTGGAACACAAGACTTTGGACAAGATCAACGAAGAGTTTAAAGACAAATGTGCAATGATATTTTTGGTAAGCCACAGCCATTGACTATAAATTTGAATTTAATAAATACCTTAAATAGGTGTCAAAATAATACTTTATATTTAAGGGTTTTTTTAATTAATAATACCTTACTATTAACAGGGCTAGGATTTCTATGCAGTAAAAAATTGTAAAATATGAATTTTATTTATCAAAAACAATTTTTTTTTTAATATTAGTTAATATTATTACATGCTTTAAATTATGTTTTTTAAATTTTCAAATGTGAACGACCGGCGATTAAATCAAAGATTTAAATTGACTGAAACTGCTTTCCACATCACACGATGTTGTTGGAGCATACTTAAATGACGTAATTTGTCCCGGATTTAAAGTAATATTAACATATTTTTCTTCCATTTTATAATCACCGTTTATAATTTTACATATTTTAAGAAATGTTTTGAATCCCTTATTCATCTTTAGTATTAAGTTAATTTTAGTTTAAACTTTAAATAGGCAGTATATTTACGATAATTCGAAAAATAAACCAATAATTATAGATGTTTATTAAATAAACACCAATAATTAACAAGATTCTCAAAAATTTATATATTATATGCAATAATTATATACCATTATGTTCAAAATATGCAAAAAAAAATTGTACTATTTAATCAAGAATAAGTCAAATCGTGGACAATCTGACAACTAATCAATTTAGACTTAAGGAAAAAAACATGCAAAAGCATAGAAATCCTAGCATTCCTAGCCCTAGTTAATAGTTATTAATAATATATTAAATTATCAATAGGACAGTTATATGGAAATAATATTTTACTTTGTGCAAGCAGTTTGAAGATCAATTTTGTTTAATATTATCTATAACAATTGGTTATAAATCTATCAATGCTATAACAAATTATATTGTATTCCAATTAAACATTTCATTTTCTTTAAAATATAAATAAATATTTTGCATAACATATCATTGATAAAAAATAACTATACATATTACGTTAAATGTTTTTATTTAGAAATGCACATGTTTTTTTAAGTTAATTTAAGTTACACTACCTATTTGGCTAACATTCAAATATGGTACTAAAATAGTTATTAACATTGTAGTTTCATAGTAAAAATAAGTGCCAACAAATTTTTTTTTACACAACAAATAATTTAAACATTAATTTACCAACTATTAGTAATTAAAACTTTTAAAATTGATTCTTAAAATAATTACTAATACATTTTTAATTGTTATTTACTTAAAATATAATTTTTATTTATAATTAATAAATTATACAAGAATAAATTAATTGTATTATTATTGGATATTTTTAGGTTGACTGTGCTGTTTTTGTTCCAACACAATACATTAACTTCAAGTTTTTAGACCCAAAATACAGACTTCTATTTACAAACATGGTGTCTATTATGTATGATACTTTTCTCTCTTATATTAAGTATACAGTAAGTAGTTTTTTAGTATTAAATAGCATTTATCTTACATGGCAATAGTATTCAAAAGAATATTTTTAAACAATTTTCAGCACGATATTCTCAAAGAAATGGAAAAACAAAATAACAATAACAATAAAAGTTGAAATATATAGTCAATCTCAACAAAAAGTAAAACATATTTTCAGATATAATATAAATATTTGTATTAAAAACTAAACTAAGGTGAATAAATAGTTGATGCATGTAATTTAAAGTAAATCATATGTTTTAGAAATATATTTAAAATTTTTTAAATATAATATTAGTTGAGATCATGGACACCAGAAGCAACCAGTTGTCTAGCAAGCCAATCAAGACCATCATGAAGACCAGCACCACTTTGTGCGTCACAAGCTTGTATATGCCAACTACGCCCACAGCACAATTTATACAAGCCAAATAATTCAGTAATAGTTTCAATTGTAACACATCCATGAATATCCTTAAAAATACAGACAAAAAAATTTTTTTTTAATTATTAAATTAATTTGAAGAAAAATAAAATCATACTTGTTTGTTGGCTAAAATTAATAATGCAGCATCTTTCAATTCTTTTTCTGTCATCAGCTTAGATAACTCGTTAGATGATTCTAACAATCTTTGTGGGTCACTGGAGTCAATCACAAAAACAACTGCCTAAACGTCACATTCATTGTTATAAGACCATTTTACAAGTCAATATGCCGTTATATATTTAATACTTAATAATACAAGACATTTTTGATAGCATCGTTGTTGATGGGGTATGTTGTATTATAATTTATTAATTTAAAAATAAAATATTATCTTAATAAACCAAACCTGTGTATTTAGATAGTAATGTTTCCACAATGGTCTCAATTTAGGTTGTCCACCGACATCCCATATTGTAAACTTCATGTTTTTATAATCAACAGTTTCTACATTAAATCCAAGGGTGGGAATCATAGTCATAAATTCATTTTGTTTCAATTTGAAAAGTACACTAGTTTTTCCTGCTCCATCTAATCCTAAAGTGACTACACGAATTTCCATTTTTGGTCCAATGTGCACTCTATTATCCTACAGTGATTAAACAATTAATTGAAATTATAAACTATAAATTATAAAGTTCTCACTTTTGTAAAAGTTATAGGTATACTGGGATCAGGTTGTAATTGTTCAGGACCAAGTTCAGTAAACATCTGTTTATGTTTTTCAATAACATTTAGAGCTTGATTAATATCTGCACTGGCAGATATGACACGGAAATCATCCTGCCTAACAGCTTGTTCACATTGCACACATATGACAGCCACTTGCGATAACGATGATGCTAAATCTTCTTGCAAGCTTCTCAGTGAGCCTAATCTTTCTCTTACATGTGTATCAACTGCACTTAAGGCAGCAGCTTCTTGTACTTGTAATGTTTCGCGTAGATGTTGGAAATACAATTGAACTCTAGCACGAGCCAAAGAACATGTACCAGGATTACTTTCTTCGTCAACTGAACCATTTGAATCTAAACCTTCTAAACGTAACATTACTTGATCTGAAAATTTTGATTATTTATAATATTAATAACAAATAATTTTAATTTAATTTAATTATATTACAAATTTGAAGAGGCAATTTATTTAAATAATTCTTTGTTACTAATATTAACAATATTACACACACTAACCTAATCTTTGAATAGTGTCATTCATTTCTTCCATTAAATTACGCATCAAAGGTCCAGCGCTTTTCACTTTTGATCGTATATTTTCTGCTTCAGTTTCTACTAGCGTATGCTGAAATATGCATAAAATATGTATATAAGCATTAAAATTAATATTTGATGTGACATTTTGCATTTCTAAAGAGGAAGACAAAATGTACCTATGTGATGTATCCATCTTACAATCACATACTTCATATCAAATGTGCATTCAGTAAAACCAATTTTTTATTATTAACTTTAATATTGAAATTAATTGACCAATTACAGTGAAACTTCCATATAACAAAGTCGAATAAGTAACAAAAATTTGTATATGGAGGAATTCGTTAAATAGAACTACGTATTCATTATCAATGAAGGTCATAGTTCTTAAAAATATTTTGTTAAACAGAAAATTTCATAAAATGGAAGTTTCACTGTATTAAATTTAATGATTAGAATACTATATAAGTGCATCACAGATTTTTTTTAAATTTTGAAGGGATTTATAAATATTTTAAAATTGTAATATTTAATATAGTTATAACTTAATTTAAAAATAAAATATCAACAAGTCTTTGAGGTATTCTAGATTATATTTTTACCTTTAAATTAGATATTAGGTCAATTGACTTTTACACATACATTTATTATATTTAAAAAACTAATATCAAAGTTAACAAAACAAAATTGGTACTTCTGAACGCAAATTAATTGCAATGTTGTATGAATGTAAGACAGAGATAAAATATGTGGGCTTGGTATCTTCTTAATACCTTATGATTTTTATGTGTCCCATAATCTTTACACACAAAACACATTAAGGGAGGTGATGGTTGATGGCAATTATCTTGCAAGCAAGTAAACTCGGCCACATGAGATGGATGTAATGGGCATCGAGGTCTTTCTTGTGGTTTTTCTGATAACGGAACACGGCGGTGTTTAGCTAATGTCCGTGTACTATGAGTTTGTTCAGAACAATAAAAACATAAATTTGTACAGCATATAGTGCAATAAAGAACAGCAATATGATTTTCGTTTTCATCACAAATTATATGCAACTGTAAATTAAACAATATACAAAAATCAATAAAAATTTCAAGTTAATATATTTTTGCTTTTTTTAGTATATTACTTGTTCTTCTTTTTCCATTGCTTCAGCATTTAAGTATGAGTTAATATTCATTTCTGCTTTGTTGGTTTTTTGTAAACGTTCAAGCAATTCTAATAATGCAAAATTCTTTTTTAATCCCCAAACTCCTGAGGATCCTATAGGAGTTGTTTGTCTGTCAAATGGACACTGAACTGAAGAACATCGTTGGTATAAACGTAACAAACATGAATGACAAATTGTGTGTCCACAATAGAGTAGACGTGGAACCTTGTCTCCTTGAAGAGTGAATACATCTTCACAAACACGACATTCTAAAACCTATTAGAAATAATAAAATATAAATAAAAATAAGTATGTTATATAAAAAAAAAATATTTAATATTATATACAAAATATATTCTATTTATGTGACTTAAAAATACATAATTGCACTTATAGGTATTAGACATTATGTAATGGGCATAAAACTAAATGCAACTATACGTTTTTAATGACAAACAATTATATGAATAATATGTATGTCTTATGATAATAAATTACTAAAAAAACTTATAAAGTAATAAATAATTATATCTTACGTCTGATTTGTCTGGTATTGATGCTATTCGTCCAAACGAAAGTGAATTATAATCAAATGAACTACCACTCATTTTAATTCATTGAATACTTCAATATGAGAATTATATAAATTATTAAAATTTGTAATCAATTAATACTTAGTCCAACTTCAAAAAAATTGAATACAAATGTAGTAGTATTATACTATTAAATTAATGGTACATAGTTTACAACACGAACTAAGGTAGTAAGATATGTTAGTTACTTAGTTCGTAGTTTTTAAATACCAATTCTCAATCATCATTCAATATAAAGGAATATTATGTTGATAAAGTATTATCATTCATGCTCAGCTGTTTCCTTTTTATGATTACTGACTCTTTCGAGTTTCGACTTCGACTACCGTTCGTGAGTACTGAGCACGATTTAAAATACTATCTTAAATCGTGGTACTGAGTAATGAGTACCTATATAATAAATATTTTTGTGACATATCTTAGTTCCTATTTTCCTAAATCTTAATTCATTATTCTAATTTCTATGCTACTATGCTGGATCGTATTAAACTTATAATATGAAACATTATACTCATTATATATGGATATGGGGGATATGTTTTAGAATTGTGTTTGTTGTCAAGTTATGATATTGGGATTTGAATCTAGGAAAAAAAGCCCCAGAAAAAAAGACCCGTACCAAATAAATGCATTGTTTGTTATTTTATTATGATTTACATAATTAAATATAATCTATGTAACACTTCTTTAACATATCTAAAAGTATAGCTGCAATCTGAATTTAACATAGGCACATAGCCGATAATTGTCATAGGTCATTTGTACCTACATAATTTTAAAAAATATGTTTAAGGGTATAAATGTTTTTATGTTTTTTGCCAACGAGAACGGCCCGTATATTTTTCTGTGATTTTATATTAGGAGGTGAATAATAAGATTATGAGAATTATGCTTGAGTGGATATTCTGATTAGGTGGTTAAGAACATTCGTAGACAACTTATTGAATTGAGCTGATCAGTAAGTTTGTGAAATGTGGATTCTATTACATTACATGTTTCGAAGAAAATATTTAAGATGGTGCTATTTTTAATTTCATATTTTCATGGAAAAACGTTTCTAGTTGATTTGACCTTTGGTAGTTAAGGGAGGAATGAGAAAGAATAAAAATTTAAATTCCATCTTCCATAATGTTTAGCAATTAGCATAGTGGGTGCCTTATGTTTAGATGAGTTGGCAATAAGTAGGGCCAGAAGGTGAAATGACTGAAAAAGTGAAAACCCGTTCATTGGTATGGAATTTGAAAATAGTCGAGTTCTAGAATTTTCAACTCAGCTGGGGTAGCTGAAAGGTATAAGAAGTGCTTAGCACCGTCAGCGATGAACGTGCGCCCTAAAATGAGGATAAAAATTGATCTAGAGCTGAAAATTGAAATATAGGTACTTGGCCTGGGTGAACAATATACAGCCAAGAGGAATACGGTTTATTTAAATTGAAATACTTGTTGCTTGGATGGTAGAGAGTTGAAAGGCAGAGGATAGTGATGGATTATTTAAATATTTAATCTTTATTATTTAATTGTTAAAAAGAAAATTACAATTTTTTTTCTCATTGCTTGTTGAGTGGCAAATTTATGGATAGCGCATAGAGTAGGATATCGTCTGCAACCTGTATACCGGGTGTCCCGTGAGGATTTACCCATTGCGATATCTCTTGAAATAATAGAGAAATCGTAATTCTGGTTTTTCAATATGATTCACAGGGACAAGAACTACAAATATTTCATGTTTTAATTTATTTTAATGTTTTGGTAAAAAATATATTTTTTTTTATTTAATTATTTTCAAAACAATTGAAGATATAGCTACTCTGTAGAGTAAATTTTATTGAAAATATTGACATTTCAACATTTTAAGCGTTTTAGAAAAACTGAATTACACTGAAAGCGTTCGCTGGTCGTATTAGCATGCGGGCCACAAGTTTGATACATTGATACCACTATTCGCAGTTTTTCTCAAAACTAGAAAATATATTAAAAATCAGGAGATCCCAATTGTAGTAAACCAATCCCATAATTTAAATAATTTGTCTTCTACCATTTTTCATAGTGTATTCTCGTCTATCAAATATTTAAATTGAAGGCCTGGCTTACTGTTTCGTAACCCATAGATTGTCTAATTATATTATTTTTGACAGCGTCCACTTCTTGGGGATATATGATGTGTTGTTGGAAAGTTTTCATTGTATCTTTTGTATAAATACCGGAATTCATAAGAAAATCTAAGCTTTTGTATGTCCACGTCCATGCCGTATTTGGTTTTAATTTCTGTGGCGTTTTTATTTCTTGGATATTTGGAAAAAATTCATACCAATTTCCATCTAAATTAAATGCAGGTGGGAATAATGAATTGCAATTAATTTGCGTTCCATATTTTTGTAAAGTATGCGTTTTTGGAGCCATGTAATAAGTTTTGTTATTATACAAAACTGTCAATTCATTGTAACACGTGTCTTTTTTAGTTACCTCGAAACTAACTTTTTTACATTTTATTAAATAAATTATTTCGGCGTGCTTGACGGCAGTGAATCCAGGCCCTACACCCATAATATATGCAAACTCGGGAAGATTGTTTGAGGCTAAGGTAAGTTTTTGCTGTAATATTTGCCGTTCAATCACACATTGCTTTTGTAATAAATCATTATATAATGCGGTTATTGTTGATTTAAAAAAATTTTCGACGTATACAAATTTCGTATTTACATATACGCTATTAAATCAGTGTTTTGCGGAGAAATTGATTTTATATGAAAATTATTTAAAAACATGGTATCCGTAAGAAATAAGAATGAGTAATTATTGTGTATGTTCTGTTTGAATTACAGGGATTTCACAAGCGAATGTTTTTTTTATTTTTATGAGAGCAAACACTATTTTGTCTGTCTCTACGATATGATATACGTATATAAAGTCGAGTTGTCGTTAGTGATCGAGGTAATTAATGATGCTGGACCGTCAAATAGAACAACAAAATCTTGTTCTTCACAATTATAATGATTGTTTGTCCATACAGTTTAAACGTATCAACGCCATAGTTATCAGATAATTTCATTTTTGTACCCGATGGAAGAATAAGGGTGTTGTCTTTACTGTTTGCTATCGCCGTACCTTATGATAAATATATTTTAAATTTGACCTGTACTATGACGTTTTCCCATTCTCCCCCTATTTGATTTATAATTGGTGCCTTTACAATTTCCAAATCTGTCCAGAAATCCTGCTACTGTGTGCGGTATTAATGTTGTTTCATTCATTTGAAAATCCGTTACTACACCTCCCAGGGGAAAAGTAAAGGATCGTTTTTGATGAATTTCCCAACATCGAGAATTTTCTAATTTTACTATATCAGAAAAATACCCTCCCTCTACGGCTTGTGCATCTTCAAACTTCAAATATCGAGCATCTAGTTATTAAATAATCAACTGATATGAAACACGATTTAAAATGAACAGGGTAGGTTTCAATCATTTGTATAGCAATTGTATTTTTGGTACCTGTTGTGTTTTTAATGGTATTGGAATATCGCAGTTATCCACTTCTAAGCTGTCAAACGACGTAACATTTTGAGCAGGCCCATCACAATCATACGCAATGAACTCGGATTCAGTAAAATGTATGAATGTAATGATAACAAGTATTATATATTTGATATACATGTTGATTGTTGATTGTTTAACCTATTAAAAGTAAATAAATTAACTTGTTGGCTGATTTGGTTTAGGTTATATAAAAAAAAGTTTTATTTCAAAAGCATACGGTTTATTTCGTCGTCTTATATTAGGCGTCGGTGCAACGGAAGATCAATCAATCGACTGATCGATACATTTTGCGATTGCCATATTTATAACAATTAGATTCGTCAATTCTAGAACATTCGACGGAAACACCAGATCGTTATCAAATCGGTAATCCCGAAGACCCGATAGGTGCTCCGCCGAACATTCCAGAATAGACGCTAACAGCTCGGCCTTCCTGACAATAATTCGTCCCGAATACGTACAATTTAATAATATTATATCAGTGACAATATTATAATTTCAAAATATAAAATAAATAATTATAACAATAGAAAAATAATAATAAATACAATACAATACAATATATATATATAAAAAAACTACCACATAGGAAATATTGTTTCAATACGTACATACATTACACAAATATATAATAAATATTAATATATAAATATATTTTTTTTTCATAAAAACAAAACGGTTATGCTACTGGTACCTTTATCCACTTTCTCATTTGGTCGGGACCCACTACTCCTTCAAATGGTCTCTGAGTAATTTGGTTACCTTCGATATCAGCGACAACATATCTATCATTATCTAAAACCCTTTTTACAGCATAAGGTCCTTTAAACTTAGGTATTAATTTTTTATTCACTCCAGGAGTAACATCAAAATTCCTGATCATCACATAGTCATTAACGTTATACGTTACAGGTTCCTTACGACTTTTATTATATTGACTCGCACTTTTATTCTGCGTTTTAATAATATTATCAGACGCTGCTTCCCTTAATTTCGACAAATTTAAAAATAAAACTAAAATTATTATAATTGTGGTAAAAATTTATAAAATAATATAAATGTATATGTTTGTAAATTTATTTCAAATATACACGTCAATCGACGAAATTAGTGCGTATTTAAAATACATAAAAATATGAAATCCTATCTTAAAAAATCTATTATTTGTAAAGTATATTAATTTTTTTGTTATTGAAATTTAGTAATAAAAATTAATAAGCTGAAAATTAAAAAAAAAAACTAGAAATATGCAAAAAAGTTATAATGAAATTTTGTAGTATTTAGATTTGTTGAGACGTAATACAAATTTTTAATTGCTTTAGGTTTTTTTTTAGACTATTTAGTAAGAATATAAAAATGCATAAATTTATGGTGCCTATTCGTAAAATATAAATAATACAATAATAAGTATCTACGCTTACTTGAAAAGTTGAAAATGTCGTAACGCTGGTCCAGAACGTGAAAAGTGATTTGATGTTTGATTTGTAACGATTGTCTGGTAGACTAAATGATTTCCACAGTGGACAACAAATTTATAACCTTTTTTTTTAGCTGTTTTATTTATAAATTATAATATTGCAAGTGTAGAAAAATAATATTTCATGATGAAACACGGTACCTACGTATGATAAATAATTTGGAAATTACCAGAAAGTATAGGAATAAAAATAATAATCAGTTTTTTTTCTATTTTCCGGTGTTTCTAAAAAAAAAAAAACCCCGGGAAGTTGTCCACCCGAGCAGCAGCTTATTTGTGGAACAGAAACGTGGAAAAATAAAAGTAAAAACATTTTGTATTATATATTTATATTATTATTTCTAATAATTTATTAATAAATAATAATTATTCCAGGTAGTAAAAGTAGTGATATCAAAAATCCGGATTATTCCGAAATCCAAAATTTAAGACTGGGATTATTCAATTATCCGAATAATTTAAATTTTCAGATATAAATAAGATTAAACTGACATTGCAAAAACGTTTTTAAGTCGAATATATTTGAAATATGTAGGTAATACCTATATAATATTCAGATATTCTCATCAATAAATAATTGCTTATTATGATAAAAATAAAATGACATAGGTAACTTTATTAATAATTTTGAGCGAAACAATTATTTTAAATTTCAAATCTTAGACTTAAAATAAAACAGTCTAAAACGTTAAAATGAAATAAATTTTAAATTTTAAATAATTAAGCAACAATTTAAAATAACCGGATTATTTCGATAATTCAAATTTTATCTGTCTTCTACTCTTCTACTCATATGCGTCCTATTCAAATATCCGGAATATCCAAATATATTCGAATGGCGAATACTAATAGAATCCGTATATTATAGTAACACCACTACACCAACTATATAAACATATAGTATATAGTATTACAGTATAATATACACCACTATATAATTAGAAGTAATAGAAGCAAAATATCATACGTCCCATATTGTGTATATACAGAATGTATCAAAAGTCTTCATCCGATTATAAATGTATATAGCTTGGCAAATGTTAGCCACTAGTAAATGACCCATATACTAATGAGAAGTTAGATTACCAAGTTTATTTTAAGTTATCTTTCGATTAGTATATAGGTAATTTACCTGCGGCTAACGATTGCCGAACTATATAAATTTGTAATCGGATGAAGACTTTTGAAATACTCTGTATTATAGTATTATTATTGTTAACAGTGACAAAAATAGATATTTTGTCATTTCCGTCACTCAATTTAAGGAAAATAACTTAAATAACAATAAAAAAGGTGTTTTTGTTTTTAATACAATTTTTTTATATAATACAATAATTATTTAAATTAATATTATGTATTTATGTCCTCCATCGGCTCCATAAATCGTCAACATAATTAATATTTATTTTAATATGCAAGTTGAAAGATGTTTAAGTCATGGAAAAAAATGTATTTCTTGGAGAAAATATTGTATTGTATACTCTCAAAATGGCGATTATTAATTATTATCAACTTTATGCTGCTTGGTGCTTATCAATGCACTATTTATGCTTAAAACATTTGCCAATTTGCCATTAACTTTTGCCTTTAAAGTTTTAGGTACTTTTAAGTTTTAATTTTAAACTGTTAATAATATTGCATTATAATATTCTCTCAATGTTTATAGTTTTTAATTTTGTAGACACTAGCCTGTAGTTTTCAACTGTACTTATAAGAAAATTTTACTAGCACTTAATGCATAGTGTCTACAGATGTAATTTTACATTTTATTATTTTTTGATTAAATGAAGAATTGATTTACAATGCGAATTTTTAAGAAACATCGTGATTTGTTATAAAATATATCATGTAACAGTTTACAGTATTAGTATTTTAAATTTTGTAATATAAGGGTCTATAGAGTACAAATACAATAATTATTGATTATCATTCATCCTAACAACTCATAATAATTTGAAGGAAGTAATAATATACCCCGAAATAGTAAGCTGTAAATATAAGAATTTACAATAGTTTAAAATTATTTAAGGGTATTGAAGACATATTTAAATTTAAAGATTATGTCATCCGACTCAGAAAACACTAATCATACAAGAAAATCTGATACAGTTTATGATGAATTGGAAAAACTAATTTCTTCCGTGGATGCTGAAGAAAAAGAATTAAAGGTTTGTAATTAACATCTACCTACTACATATATTTTTTTATATTTAAATAATTAATAAAAAATATATTTTTATCATAAGGGCTAATATTTTATATTATATTTCAGCTGTTACACCTTTTTATAAAATTAAATTATTCGAGGACTATAGCCACTGGTTTTACCATAGCTTGAATTATTGAAAACATTAGGTTTTATGCTTTTAATATAATTTAACAATGTACGTTAATACTAAATTATAATATAATTTTAATCAAACCAAATTTATTTTTGTATTTTGTATCTGAAAAATGTATCATATTTTTTTAGAAGATAAAAATTATACATATTACAAAAATAAATTATTTTTTAGTATATTAAGAAACCATTGGGGTGAATATATTATACATTTTTAAGTTATGTTTATGTTTATGTATTTTTTTTAAAACTAATCATTTGAAAAGTAATACCTTTTTTTATTACTTATCTCTGTTATATTAAATTTACTATCCATAGAACTATTCCATGATATTTTTGGTTTTCTTAGTTACTTTAAATTGATGAATATAAATATAAGAGGTAACTTGATACTTACATTTGTTTATTTTGTTATTAATTTATGTGATAGACAGTAATAAAGAGGTGAATTGCTTTGCTATACTATTGTATTGTTTTAAAATCCTACTTATGCTTTTTCCTCAGGATAAACATATGAATAATATTTTATAGACAATTTAATTATATCTATTTAAAAAATAAGCAAAGTAATCTTTATCTTTAATCAAATACAGTATTATTGTAATGTTGCATTTTTATTTTAAAACACAATTAATATATCTTTAGATATGCATATATTTATTATAGATTAAATTAATAGTAAATTAAATTAAATTAAAAGAAAAAGTAAATCAATAAATCCAAAGTTTAACCAATTTAAAATTTTAAACCTATATTGCTTGAAAATATAAATTAGTCATGTCTACTGTCTACAATATATATAAAAAAAATAGTTATTTAGATATTAACATAAAAAAATTGTTACCCATAGCTCAGATAATATCTACAATGTTAAATTATTTGATTTAAAAGCTTTTTATTCATATAATATGGCAATATTAAAAGATATTGATAATGTATTCCATTTTTAAAACTACATTCTACTTACAAAGAGTCTCAATAAAATTATTTAGTTATTTTATTTTAAAATAGTAATTTTTTGTTAATTAAAAAAAAATACCTATTTGTTATTTATAGATATTTGGTGTTACGTTTTAAACATAAATATGTACATTATTAAATAAAACTGTGTATAAATGTATATTAGTTTTATTAAATTACCTATTTTATTCTATGTTGTGTGTAATAACTAGATTAAAATGGAAAAAATCAAATCAAATGGAAATGGAAATGAGAAGAAAACAAAAGAGTCAAATGGAATAGCTGATCTTAAAAACGGGAATGAGGTAACTTACTAACTTTTTATAATATACATTGAGTTATATATACTCGTTTTGTATTTAAATATATATTATATTTTTTATGGGCCACAATATTTAACTAGTGCAGTCCTATTTTTTTTATTATCTAATCCCTAATTTAATGGTATATATTTTAATTTTTTATCAATTTACTTTATGCATATCCAAAAAATAAAATTATCTTAGCTTATTTTATAAGTTAGGTTATAATATTTTTAATTAACAATTAACTATAAGTACTTCAGAATTCTATTAATTTAAAAAAGTTACAATTAAGTATTAGTTGAAGTTTTGGGTTTTTTAGATGTGTGTTTAATAAGAAATCAACATAATATGTAAGTAAATTAAACTATTATATTAAATGTTTTAGTTTAAAAATAAAAATGAATTAGAAGATAATTCAGTAGAAATGAAAAATGAAAATGAAGAGAAAAAAAGTGATGAAGATGACAATCATCTTGAGTTTAAAGACAGTCAAAATAATTCTGAAGATGGTAAAGAAGAACTGGAATTATCTGAAATGATTGTTTGTGACGAAGTAGCTGGTGATAGTGATGAAGTATGTTTATTATTTATTAAATTTTATTTTATTTAAAATATAATTACAATTAATGTTTGTATAGGATGATAATAAAATAGAAGTTGAAGCAACAATTGCTAATGATAAAGATAAATATGAAAAAGATACAAAAAAAATAAAAAAAGATTCAAAAGAAAAAGAAAGCAACAAAAAAAAATACGATAAAAAATCAGGTAATTTTTATACCTAAGGTATGTGTTTGTTGTTAATTAAAAATTGTTGGTAAAGTATCAGTGGCGGCTCGTAGGTTTTTAATGAAGTAGTGCACATCCAAAAAAAATATATCTAATATTATAATATTACATATTATAGCTATAGTTTGTACTAAATAATTGTTTACAAATTTTAGTTATTTACCTTTTATTTTACAAACATTATCGCCCGATAATCAGAATATAATAAATGAGTGAGTAAAAATAAATTATAATGCCAACACGTGACAGCGACGTCAAAAATAATTTGCTGAAAACAATTTAATTTGTTATGTGTACATCAATTCCATTATAATGCGGGTTATGTATTTTGACTTGTTTTAATTTTTACACTTCACAAATGTACACAGCGGTTGTGTGTTCTATACTACTATTGGACTACTACTATACAGTATACATACCGATACCGTTCTGACGCGGAAAACCGTCTGATCGTTTGGCCTTCTTCGAAATAACCTAATCTAAATATTATATTATTTTCATGTTCTGAATATCTATATTTATATTTTTATATTTTGAAACATAATCTTAAGAACATTACAGGTACTTAGTTGCATTATTATGATTTTTGTTTTCAATTTTTCTTAAGTTTGGGTGGTTAGTGCATGTGCACTTGTGTACATATATACGAACCACCACTGTAAAGTATAGATAATAATGATTTATAGGAGCTTCATGTGTTACTACATTATATTTATATATATATATATATGTTTTTCTACAACCTTCATTAAAATTATAAAGAATTTTAAAAATTGATCTTTCCAGTAACATCTATTTTGTTTGATAGATTACTTTTTTTTTTTCTTGCTTTACATGCCTTGAAGGCATTTCGCAGCTTCTACCAAGATTCCAACGGTCCCTGTTATTGGTCTCCTCCATTACTACTGTTTGATCCCTTCTTTTTAGATCATTTTTTATACGGTCCATCCAGCGCTGACGCGATCTCTTCCCAGATGGATTATTAGTTAAAACTATTGAACAGATCCTGCTTCGTTCTCCAAACATGCCCAGGCCGTTCTAATCTTTTAGATCAGCGGTTCTCAACCTTTTTATATTTGCGTACCATCTACATAGTTTGAAAATTTTTACGTACCACCTGACCATTTTTTTACTTAATAATATATACGTTTATGTTACATGTATAGAATTTTATTTTATTAGGAATTACTAAATGATAGGAATTAAGTATTTAATGTACAAAAAGAAATTAAATTAAATTAAATATGTACAATTATTATTATTATTAATCAAATTAACCAAATAATATTTAATGTTAATAATGATTCATTCCAATTTTTTTATAAAGGGATATTTTCTTCGCATACCACCCATGAGCTTTCTGCGTACCACTAGTGGTATGTGTACCATAGGTTGAGAAGCGCTGTTTTAGATATTAGAAAACTTTAATGTTTGGTTTGTTAAAAAGCCTTTCCATGTCTGTGTTTTTCCTGCGCTCATATTCCCCATTATCTGGGTTTCGTATAGGGCCATATATTCTTCTCAGAATTTTTCTCTCAAACCTCAACAGTTTTCCTTCGTCACCCTTTGTTGTTGACCATGTCTCACATCCATATATGATGACTGGACGTAGATAAGTCGTATAAAGTTTTACCTTTGATTCTTTTGACAAAAGTCTTGATTTGAACATCTTATTCATGGCGAAGTAACTTCAATTTGCTGCCACTTTTCTCAAATTTATAGGTTACTAGTCTTAAATAATTAAACATTTATAAATTGATGAGATAGTTATTAACTATTATTAATATTTTTTCGCATATTATGAGAAATTATTTTGTATTATGAATTTATGACTTTATCGTGGTTATTGTATAGGTATTTATTTATTAATACCAATTTTATTGTATGTATATTATACATAAACCTACTATTATTATTATTATTTCTTTTTATTTATTACATTTTTCTTTATATAATATATAATTATGTATAGATATATTATTAAAGGCTATATCCTATATCCTTGATTTAAATGTAACCGGTAACTAATAGAGCAGGGGTGGCAAACTTTTTGAACACTACTGCCAAAAACTACTTTGTTTTTTTTTTTCGAGTGTGCCATGAAAAATATTATATATATTATATTCAATATTGTAAAAAAAAAAATATTGTAGATATTATCCTATAGACTATAGAGAAAGCTCATCTTTCAGTATATGTCTATGATATAAGGACCCTGTCCTTTTAATTATTGTAAATAAATAAATATAGAATCAATACATTTTTTAATTATTGTATTAAACTTTTAACTAAATATATTATTACAGCTCTATTGATATTAATTAATATAACCTAATAACTTATTTAGCAGCATATTTTTGATATTGACTGATATGTATAGTATTATAATGTGGAGACTAGATACCCAAACATACTTGAGAGTTAATATGTTTGGCTCTTAAGCCTCCAATATCAATTTGCTAGTCAATTTAATAATCATATTTAAGTATTAAGTGAATTATTTAAATTATTTTGTAGTTGACTAGTAACATTTAAATTATAAATTAAAAATTTTTTTATTCAACCCAATATCTGTCGAGGACTAAAAATTATGTTTAACATAAGTGATAGATTAAGGGTTCTATCAATGAATCATCTTCCTCACTAAAACCAAAGTCATGTATATTTAAGTCATTATTTTACATTTGCCTATTGTACACAACTACAGATAGCAAATATTCTACTTAACATTTTATTTTCTAGATTCTAAGTCTAAAGATCGATCAAGAAAAGAAGATTCAAAAAGAGTTGATAAAAAACGTTCAAGAACACCAAGCAAAGATAGGTCAAGTAAGGATAGTTCTTTGAAGAAAAGATCGAAAATTGTACGTTCATTATTTAGTTAGATTATTATTTTACATTTTTTTATGATTTGTAAACTTAAATAATAATTAATTTTATTAGAGTGATAAAGAAAAGGAATCCAAAAAACTTAGAGAACTTGATAAGTTTTGGCAAACTGTGCGTGATGATCCATCTGACTTTATTGGTTGGACTTACTTATTACAATATGTCGATGGAGCGGTATAATTATAAAGTTTATCTATAAAATTAATTTAAGTTACTTATTCAATATTTATTATTTATTTTTATTGTTTTCAGAAAAATATTGAAGCAGCACGTGAAGCTTATGATGCCTTTTTAGATTTATATCCATATTGTTATGGTTACTGGAGAAAATATGCAGACTATGAAAGAAAAAATGGAACTAAAGAAAACTGTGAAAAAGTGAGTTAAACATTTTTTTTTTTTCATCAATTGAATGGATAATAGATAATTCCATGTATAATTCTTAAACAAAGTCCAAAAAAAAAAAAAAAACTGAAATGGTTATAGAATGTTAAATACTGTTTGGGAGTAGAGTGGGATACATAATTAAATTTAAATTATTGATTTAAATTTAAAATATTGTTCTCATCAGTATAATTACTGCCAGTTATACAACAATATTATTTTGAATAATTTTGTATTATTCATTTTTTTTTACACGTTTGTGTTGTGTGTGATTGATAATACCAATAAGATAAAAAAAAAGTACAACTAAGAAGAAGATCTAAGATCATATTGATTTTTAAATTAATTTAAACTATTAGTTATTTTATAGTTGTATAATTACATGTATATATTTTTTAAATGTATAAAATATATAAGATTAATGATTATAATAATAATTTAAGTATGATTGTTAATAGTAATTATTATATAAGTCAATGAATAGACTTTTTTTTTAATGTAAAAATTGTTTTTTTGTTTATTTATTTTAAACACCATAAAGAAAAAAGTTATCATTCAAGATGTTCAAGCATTTATTTTTATGACCATAAATGGTAGTTAATTGGTAGTTAATAATTATTTAATTAAGATTTAAATCTTTTAATTATATAATAATTACTTTTTAAAACAATATATTTTTTTACCATATAAATATATATTTATGATTGTAAATTATTATAGTGGTAGTTATTTAATAAACCTTATATTTTTGATATAACTATTAAGCATTGTAATAACTATTCAGTTTATTAACAAATGTATTTAAATTTAAATTTGTAAATTAATAATAGTACAAGTTAATAAATTATAAATTTAAATTAAATATGTTTTCTGCTATGAAAACGAAGATACAATTATGAAGTTGGCTGAAGTTTCTACATCTTTAATATTCAAATTAATTATCAATGAAGTATTATTTTCAAAAACATCAACATTATTCATACATACATTATACATGTCATTCAAACCAAGCTAACAACAGTTCTATAACGTAATTTTAGTATTCATAATTTTGCTAATAAAATACTAAAATTATATTTGTTTTTTTTTGTACTGTTTTTTTTTTTATCATTATTGTTAATGTTTTTGTATAAAACTTAAAACATCTCAACTTTTCAGGTGTTGTGATTGATTTTATCCTTTGCCCAAAATATATTTCCCTCTTAGTAAAATTCTTCAAAGATTTCTTTATAACTATTTAACATGATTTTGGTCTAGATATTTTTCATCAGGTTGCTGCTGGATAAAGCACAAAACACTGCACGCTCCACCGTGGCCCAAAAAAGCACGAATTTCACTAAAAAGTGTGAAAAATATTTTTAGTTGAATCTTTAATATCATTAATTTGTATACTGTATTTGTTAATTAAATGATATGCCGTGGTTTTAAATAATTATTAGGTGTAGTACAAATAATTATGTATTAAGTTTATGTATTTTATATTACAATTAAGTAATTAAGATCAATCATTGTGATTATTGTTGTTATTATTAGGTATAATTATTATAGTTTTTATTTATTTATATTTTTATAAATTAAGTTAAATATTTGTTAAATTTAATTTAATGATAAGAAAACATAATCCGGCATTTCGACACACGCCAAGAGCTGTTTTGGATATATTTTGGGTAAGCGGTGATTTATAAAACTAGTCATAAGGTTATTTGTATATGTATTAGATAAACACAGATTTTAAATCCTTTTGTTAAAGGCATGATTATATAATATTTAAGTGAACTCAAGATTTTTAATATTATATTCAGCTTAAATAATTTGTTCGTTTTAAATTGTGCACAGGTATTTGATCGTGGTTTAAAAGCTATACCATTGAGTGTTGACTTATGGATTCATTATATGGGTTATATGAAATCAGCATATCCAGATGATGAAGACATGATAAGGGAACAATTTGAAAGGGCAGTGGAAGCTTGTGGAATTGAATTCCGGTAAATATATATTTTAAATTAAAACTTTCAAAACGAATGTTTGTAATAATAGAAGAAATTAATTGTTTAAGATCGGATCGTTTATGGGATCATTATATTAAGTTTGAATTGGAATGTAAACAATATTCAAGAGTTACAGAAATTTATGAACGTCTAATTGCGACTCCTACTCATGGATTTTTAAATAATTTTGAATGGTAGTAATTATACAGTATTTGAAATATATAATTATATTTTTTATTTTATTTTATTTTTTAGTTTCAAAGACTATGTAAAAAAGTATCCTAAAAACAAAATATTGGAAGCTGTTAAATTTTTGGAGTTAAGAAAAGAAGTATTAGCTGAGATTAAGGAAGCTGATGCTAAAAAAGCACACGGTAGAAAAATTGATTCTGGTTCTGACTCTGATGACATGGCTGATCCTATAGAACAAGTAATCTAAAATACAGTTCAGTTTTTTTTAAAATGAGTAAATTTATTAAATGATTTCACATTTTTTTTTAGCGAACCAAAGAAGAAAATTTAATGAAAGAAAAAATGATATCATCGCGCATTGCAATACATAAGCACACAGCAGAAATGGTTGCATTACGATTACCCTATGAAGAAATGGTCAGTTCTACACTTATCTTAACATATTAAATTTAAGAATACTAGTTAAATTTTTCTTTATATTTCAGATTAAACGGCCATATTTTCATGTAAAACCTTTAGAAAGATCTCAGATTAGAAACTGGAAAGAATATTTAGAATTTGAAATTGGTCATGGTACATACAAACGTATTGTGGTGTTATTTGAAAGATGTTTAATTGCTTGTGCTTTATATGAAGAATTTTGGACTAAGGTAATAATTATTCAAAAGACTAATTTCCATAAAAAATTTAACTAATGATTTTCCTTATAGTATGTCAGTTATTTGGAAAGTCTCGAATCTGATGACCAGGAAGTTAAAGACCGTATAGAGGACATATATATTAGAGCATGCACTGTTCATCATAAGAATAAACCTGGTATTAACTTAACTTGGGCTCTACATTTAGAAAATAATGGTAACTAACTTGCTTAATATTTCTTATATATATATATTTTAACAATTTTTATTGCTTTAGGACAATATGATAAAGCTGCTCAAATTTTAGACATGTTAGACAGTAAAACCCCAAATAAAAAGTTAATAATACAAAGAAGGATTAATTTGGAAAGACGAAGAAATTGTAATGATAGAGTATGCGAGTTATATGAACATTACATTAGTATAGCAAACTCTTCATTAACTTCTATTCTGTTGACAGTTAAATACGCTCGATTTGTTTGGAAAGTAAGAATTTTATAGACAACTTATAACAAATTATATAAAATGTTAATTTAAAATTTATCTTTTCAGATGTTACACAACAGTGATCGAGCTTCTGAAATTTTATTGGCTGAAGTAGAGAAAATAAATGTTAGTATATTAGTTATTGAATATTATTTTGTTTATAAAAATGTTTTGTTTATATTATAGAATGTTCAAAAAAGTAGTCGTCTGCTGTTACAATTAATTGAAATCAAAATGAGTGACAATCCTATGAATATTTCTGCGGTAGTCAAACTGATTGATAGCATTTTAGTCATGAAGTCCATTGATGTTGAACAACAAGTTATTTTTGCTCAACGCAAAGTTGAATTCTTAGAAGAATTTGGCAAGGATATACTTTTGTAAGTAATAAAAAACTCATTAAATGGTGCCAAGATAAATATTAGATACTAAAGAAGGATATAGTTAGGAAAAATAAAACATCTCTGTAATAAAAATATAAATAATCTTATCAGGGGAAAGATAGACACTTTTTGTAGGGAAAATAACAAATATTTTAAGGACCACACATACAATTTACACAAATGCCATATTACACACTAATTTAACAATTATGCGGCAAATTGGTTAAACAATATATACATATATATATATTTTATATTTATCATGTATACACACACAAACAAATAGTTCTCTGTTCAGAATCTAAAATAATTTTAGTATCAGTATTCTTATTCTTAGTTTATTAATTAATTATCATATACAAGTATAAAATTGTATTATACAAATATGAAAACATTAAAATAACATATAAAAATTTACCTATAAAATGCATTAAAAATATAAAGGTGCATTGCTCATTGGATAGGGAGCACCATTTGTCATGATAAATTGAATTATTTCAATAAATTTAACACAATATACTTCTAATTAATTAAATTTATTTATTTAACCTTCAATAGAGGTTACATACATTTATAAAATAAATTCTGATATTATTTTGAAATTAAACATTTCAAAATATGTATCTTTAAATTGAATATCAATGTAATATTAAAATAAAAAATTATTGAAACTTTTTTCAGTTGTATTTAAAAAAAAATTGTGATAACATTGGTTGTAAATATTGACCTAGAGGTGTTTTTTTTTTTTAATTAACCTACTTTGGTTACATAATGATAAGAGACTTCATCATTTATATAAAATAAAAAATCAGTTATCACTTACTAGTATTCAGTTGACAGTGTTTGGAGTGATATAATTTTAATAATAATTTCTAATATTACAAAATTGTATTACCATGCCTATGAAAAGTTATATATCGTACTCTAGTGAATCACATTTTCCAATAGAAAATCTTCCATATGGTGTATTCTCAACTGTTGATGATCCAACACATCGAATAGGAGTTGCTATTGGTGATAAAATTTTGGATTTAAAATATTCCAAAAATGTTTTTGATCATCCTTTATGTGAAGTATTTCAACAGTCGTCGCTTCAAAGCTTAATGTCTTCGGATAAGAAAACATGGTCTCAAGCTCGTAAATCGATTCAATCTTATCTACGTATTGAAAACTCTGAGAATTTGAAAAACGGTGTATTTTGGGATCAAAATGAAGTTGAAATGCATTTGCCTACTTCAATAGGTGATTTTACTGATTTTTTTTCATCTTATTATCATGCTCACAATTGCGGTTCTATCATGACACCTGATAAACCTATAGCAGATAATTGGAAAAACATGCCAGTTGCATATCATAGTCGAGGATCATCAATTAGAATATCTGGTACACCTATTGTTCGACCAAATGGACAGTATTTAAAAGATGGAAAAGTGACATTCGGTCCTACAGAAATGTTGGATTATGAACTAGAAGTGGCATTTTTCGTTGGGGGTACATTGAATTCTTTGGGTGAACCGATACCGACCAGCAGAGCTTCAGATCATATATTTGGTATGGTTCTGTTGAATGATTGGAGTGCCAGAGACACGCAGTTATGGGAATCATTTTTTCTCGGACCGTTCCTTTCTAAGAATTTTATTACGACTATTTCACCCTGGATAGTGACAATGGAAGCCCTAGAAGAATTCAAAACAGACAACTTTAAACAAGACCCAGCTCCATTAGAGTATTTACTGCACGATAATATTAAGTACAATTTTGATATCAATTTAAATGCAAGTCTTTGTGATCCAAAATCACAGAAAACTTATTCCATCTGTAATACCAACTATAAGTATATGTACTGGACTCCATTACAACAAATTGCTCATCATACCATTAATGGCTGCAATTTGCAACCGGGTGATATACTGTCATCTGGAACAATTAGTGGTCCTGAAAAGGAACAGCAGGCTTGTCTGATAGAGAAAAATATTGGAGGAAAAATATTTGTAGATCTAGGTGAAAGAAAGTTGAAATTTTTTGAAGATGGTGACGAGGTAACAATATCTGGATTTTGTCAAGGAAACGGATACAAAATTGGTTTTGGCAACTGTAGCAGCAAAATTCTTCCAGCAAAAAACTTTTAAATATAAAATAATAGGAATTATAAAAATAATATATTATATGAATTATTTTATTTTTTGAATGAATTATTATATGTTGTAATCTATTTAAATGGTTTAATTGTACATGAATAAATATTTTATATAATTAACTTGGAAATAAAAAAAAACTATGAAGTGTCAGTTTTTTGTAAATCTATTTTTAAACAATTAATGTTAAGGTTCTATGATTTTGATGAAAATATATTTATAAGCAAATTGGTGATACACATATTCATGCACAATTATTAATATTATTAGAGACCACCCAAATCAACTTATATAAAAACGTTTTATTGAAAATCGCAAAAATATAAGTATAGCCGTTGTTTTAATATTTATAAATTATAATGCTTTGTTTTAGGATCAACAAAGCTACATCAGAATTGAAAAGGTATATGAAAACATACAACGAAAGTGAGAAAAAAACAGAACTTATAGACACTCCTTGTAGTGCCAAAACATAATTTTACCATGATGTTGACCATTTGTTTTTAATAAGTATATTTTATTATAAACTCTTCATAAATGTAAATAAATCCATATTTAAATATTATTTAATAATTTGATGATATTTATTTGAGTTTGTCATTATGTTGTAACTAAATCTTAGTTTTTAAAGCATTTTTATATATTATGTATTACAAGTACATTGACATTTGAAATAAATTTAATTGAACTCCTCAAGTTCAATGTGTGTGTAAGGGATATCTAAACAGAAATGAAGAAGTATACACAGAAAATACAATTTTAGTTACAGATTAATTAATTAATCATTATTATTTTACATTTTGTTATTTATAAAATCTATTCTACAATAAAATGTATTCAACTATTTTGTCTTTTACTAATCTTTTATTAATTACTAAAATATTGTAAATTATATAAAAGTAGTCAATAAAAAAAAAAAATTTGAAAATGCTGTTTTTGGTTTTTATTAAAAATAATAATAATTAAAATTAGAAAAACACTTTACATTCATAATATTAATTTACTTGACATAATCACCAAATTTGTTTGAAAAATATCCAAATCTGATTTCGCAATCAAGAGTTGGTTCTAGTATTATACACGATTCATCTTCCAATCCCTTCACATCAGCTGTAAAACAATATTTGTAATTAATTCACACTAATAAAAATATTTATATTTATACAGTGTTATTTCAATATATAATATAATGAAGTATGTTATATAAGTTATGTAAATTAATTCACTCCTATAATAAAGTGAGGTCCACTTATAGACTGTAATATCAGTTTATTTTTGATTATACAGTGTGTTCACGATTTAAGGTACTACTAAATATCTCAGCTGGATGATCTTGTATTGGAGTGAATATTTTTGAAGGCCTAGGAGGTACTTAAATACACATTTATTTATGATTTTCAATTTTTAAATATTACATACTCAAGAGATATCCATCCGGACAACGTACAATGAAAATTTTGTTAAACATGAACTATGAATTAACTCAAATGGTGACTTATGTAACTGGGTCAATTTTGTAAATAGAAAAAAACTTTTTATACAAAAAACATTTATAAAATATAATCTATCCGAATATGTAAAAAAAAAATAGTGTTTCTATTTAAAAAATGTAAGTTTAATATTCACTCCAAGGTAAGGTCATCCAGTTGAGATATTTAGTGGTATGTACCTTAAATCGTGTTCACACTGTACATCAGTAAAATAAAAAAATTTCTTTTTTTTTCAATCATCCTTTATTATTATACTTGATGATGAAAGACTGTTAAATAATGTGTCAATGACCCAATTGTTGAGACTAAAATTGACAACATCTAATTTTGCAAAGCAATTGTTTAAAGCTTTTTTCAAAAATATAATTACAGTAGTAAAAAATTCTAGTTTGTTTAAGTATGATAAATACTCTTCAACATTCTACAGTATAACCATTGTCAACATTGTTTCCGGTTTGGAAAAGAAGGCAATTTAGTTCTTAATATTCATTAATTTGTTATGAAGTCACAAAAAGCTTTAAATCTGAAGAATTATTTAGGATTCTCATATTCCAGAAAAGTATTTTAAACATTGGCGTTCACTTTTTTCAGCAAACCAAATAGTAAATACACATGGGCCATTCACAATATGAAAATAATAATGGTTGATTTATTTATTTTTTTTTAGATTTTTTATTCTTGGAAAATAAATAAATTCCTAAAATAAACGAATTTTTCAAAATGAGTATGCAAGAATTTAAACAAATATTGTCGAGTGAATCAATTTGGAATTTTTATGATTATTTCATAAAAACAAAATAATGAAAATAATGTTTTATATGATTCTCTGATAAGTAGTAACTAAATTTTTTTTTAAATATTCTCTGGGGTGCCGCTACTGGGTTGACTTTATTATTCATGCTTCCTGATTCCTTACGTCCATACAGTTTGCTTATTGTACAGATTGTAAATTGTCAGATTTTAAATAAATAATCATAATAATAAAAAACATATTCTAAATGTTCGAACAGTATAAAATGGCTCCTAAATTATTTTGTAAGAAACTTTGGTCTTTTAGTTATTGAAATTGGTCGAATAAATAATTTTACTTACAAAACACCAAGTTATGGTTTAAAGGTGATGGATTGGAAAAAAATGAAGGTCTGCACATATTTTTTATGTGAATCATTTTTATACACTTCAAAGCCTCAAGCATCTATTATAATAAAAGCATATTTTATTATTAAATAATAAGTAAAAACATAAATAATATATATTAACAGTATACATACTTCTACAAGTTCCCTAACCACCATTGGCTGTAAGATGGTGCAATAATCTTTTTTCAGGGTTTTCAGGTAAATGCCGGGTTTGACAATTATTTTGGTTAGAACAGAGTTTAAAAATTTCTCCAAAAGTTCTTTGTTGATAGTTAAATTCATTCGGGTCCAAGGACGAATTTTTATGCGATCAAAGGTATCAGTAATTGTTCTAAATGTTGTATTTGATAATAAGTAAGCAAAAAGAATGATAGTCAGAACATGAGTACTACTTACTCTGTTGGATGCTCTTCACGCATCCTTTTGAATGGTGGGAGTATTGAGTCTGTATCCTCAGAATCTGACCTAAAAATAATTGTTAAATGAAATGTATTTAATTATTAATTTGTGTATTGATGTAATTTTTTTACATAGCAAATATACAACTCACTCTAAATTTTCATTTTCCATGATTATTGTGTCATAATTAACAGCACTAGACCAATTTTCACTTGGTATTTTTACAAGCCACAAATCCGTAAATTGATAATGCACATACACTGGAGTTTCAATGCCAGCCCTCAATAATAGGTCTTTATCTGTCAGGTATCGCACAGATGTTGTAAGAACAAACAGAGACAAATCTTCAAAGTTTTTCTGTTCATATGTAAATAAAATAATTATATTTAGACAGATCAGTAGAAGAATGAATTACCTTAATTTTATTTTGTGTACAAAATTATTAACTGTTGCTTACTTTGATTTCTCGTTGCGAAGCACCACATTGTCCCTTGGTATGACAGAACTTGAGAATCTGCATGCATAATTCACTTAGTCCAGTTGTGAGATATTCAAGTTGTGGTATGAATGTCGGTCGACTGATAAACATAATGTAAATAATATTGTATTTTAGTACAAATGTTAGGTATGTACATTAATATAAAATCAAAATTAATCATTTACCAGAAAATATTTTGCGCAACTAAATCAATTTCCTCTTCTATATTTTGTAAAGATTGTTTTAGCTTACAAATAACCTAAAATTAGTAATGCAAAAAATTGATTATTATGAGTTGTAAGAGGTAGAGGTTCACGAACAATTCATATCATAATACTAATATTATTATGATTATATATTTATGTATTATATGTTAATAAAATAACACTTAACCTCATAATTTTTTAACTGTTTTGTGACAGAAGTTATTATTTTGATGTATTCAACTGAATCATTACTGGTTGATAGTAAATCAAAATGACGACTTCTCATACTACAGTAAACAAAAATGGTAAAAATATTACATATATATAAAATATTTATAAAGAAATCTAGTATTAAAACAAAAGTATAAATGAAAAATTAAATATATCATTAGTAAAATAGAGAAAATAATAATTACCGTTTTAGAGTGTTTTTCAGGCATTTCGATGCTTTGTCTAAATTTTCATTGGGCATATATTCCAAGTACTGTAAGTAGAAAATAAAAATAGAAAACATTTTTAAAACATCCAATTATCCAAACGGGAGAAAAAATGATCTAATCCCTAGGTATAATTTTTACATCGTTCTCTTTCTCTATCACCAAAATAATATTAAATAAATTTACATTTTCAGAAATATACAAAAATTATTATTATAAATATCTGGTAATACACTTAAAAATAATACACTTTAACTAAATACATATATTTTAGTAACATTTTTATAATAATTATACTTCATTTATTTTATAAATGTATATTGACATATACTCCTTTTAAAATCGGTTGCAATTTTTAATTTTAAATAAATTTATATTGAGGTGAATTTAAAGAATAAGCTAAGGTTTAATTTTACATTATCAAAATATACAAAAGATTTATGTTTTAAATTATTGACAATATCATTTTTTCTTAATTTGTAAATAATATATTACATAATATAAAAATTAAGTTCACTTGCTTTTTTATCAAACTCAATGGAAATATCTACAATATTTGTCAATGATAAACTTGTGAGAGCTGTGCATAGGCCACATGAAGGATACAGTAGTAGAATCTTACGCTCAGAAAGATCTTCTTTGATATTTGAATATGCAATAAACGCACCTCTGTAACGTTCTACATCTTTATTGCCAATTAATATTGAATAAAACCTATAGTAATAAGACACAGTTAAAATAAATCTATTGATTAACGACAATAAATAATAATAATAATAATAATAATAACTAAGACTCTGAAGTTATTTTGTATGGTTTTCATTCATATATTTTTATTATTAAATAAGAATTTATTCATTAATTTTTCTGCTATTTTGTACTTCATACATTTTATTGCAATAATTTATTTTTATTTATAAATTAATAAAATACCATGTTGTAAAAGTCGAAGCCAAATTAATGCTATATGAAAATATTTCTTTCTGTATAATAAACAAAAAATTTACATCCATTTTTGAAAAAAAAAACACTAGGTAACAAAAATTCTAGAAAAATCTACCACTTTGCTTAAGTGAATAATATTTAATAGAAATAGATGAAAAATTCTAAGGAGACGTTTTATTTAGTTAAAAACATTTCTATTACTCATTATTCATTAAATTATTTTTTTATAATTTTCATATTTATGATGGGGATCAATTAATAAATGCAATAATTTCTTTGCCTTTCTAACCTTAATAATAACAAGCAAACAATCAATTAATCAAATAGTCTATTAGAATGCAGATAACCAGATGCTGACATAAAGTACAACATTTAATTTTTCTGTGTAGTTAGGTCAGAGATTCCCAACCAGGGTGCTGTATAATTATTTAAAATATATTTTTAATCTATAGGGCATAGAGTGCCTTCGGATTTTTAGAAAATGACTAAGGGCACCGCGAGTCAAAAAAGGTTTGGAACCTCTGAGTTAGGTTATACAGTGAAACTTCCAATTAACGGTCACCGAAGGGACCATAAATAATGACTGCTATTTAGAGGTGACAATACATGGAATAATACTTGATGGGAACAAAAAACCTAACCGTTACATAGAGGTGATCGTTAATGGAAGTTTTACTGTAGTAGAATACATACTTTGGACCGTAATCATAAGTTCTTGACTGGATAATATGTGAAGTTGATAGTAAAATTTGTAACGACTCTTTGTGGTATTGACTGCATGTTATTATACTGGAGTCCTTGAGGGTGCTAAAGGACTGTCTCAAAACGTCTTCCGGGTACTGTTTAAACGCCTGCAGGTAGGATAATGAGATCCTCGGGTCTGTACTCTTGTTGCACAATGAGCTCTAAAAATACCAAATATAACAAATACATTCAATAACATCATCAACAATTATCAAGGCTCAGATGTTGATGAATTGTACCTATTATTATTATTATTATTATTATTTTTTTATGTTTCATAATTGTTTGAGATTTTTGTACATAATACAATAAACTAAATATGAAAACAAAAATCAAAAAATAAGATAATTCGTAAATTATTATATTATTATAAAATGATTTAATAACAACTAGAAACGTGATTGAAAAAATTTAATACCAAACAAGTCATTGAAAGGGGAAGTGTTTTTCCTTGCAACCAATCATATTATTTGGTAAAAAATTAATGTATTCAATTTGAACTAAACATTCTATACAAAAAACAATTTGAGTGAAGAAAAATGAATAAATCGCAGCATAGCATCTATTCCTAACAATAATTAATCTTATATTATTATTATTATATTAACTGTATGATGAACTAGTTTTTTGCCAAAAACATTGCATATAGAATATCTATACATAAGTCCATATTGAGGTATCATAGAATGGTATGATATAAATACCTTTATATTAGACTAAATATTTTGAAAATTGTATTGTGCACAGAAAAAAATAATCAATGTATTGATGAACAGTTTTAAGTCTCTATTTATTTTGAATTACAATAAACAAATATATTATTGTTAATTTGTTATTTTTATACATAGTTCTAAACTAATGTTTAATAAACTTACATGTATGAGAGAACTGACAATTGATGTGATGATTTCGTTCAAAGTGAATATATAATCGATTTCTTGCACAAAGTCTAGTTGGTTGCAAATCGGTTCGGAATAATTGAATTCCATCTCCAGAACGTCAGGTGTAAATTGGTTAGTTGTCTTAACATAGATATCTGAGTCTTGTACAACATCTATTGGCTGTATGACAACTGATTTCTTACTTTTATTTATTACGCTTGAAGTATCTATAGCAGTACCACGTTCACGCAATAAAACTATAAACTGTTTAATGTTAGAAACAATAAGATCCCTCATCGCCTTATATTTTTTTGTATTGTGCAGTTCATGTTGTTTCTCAATGTCCCTCTGTAAATAAAACCATATAAATGGTTAAAAATAATTTTTATTAAAATTATAAGATTATAAGCATTAAATACTTTAAATAATTCTTGTATTTCTTCATTATCCTTTAATTCCTTGTACAAGGTATTTACATTAGTTTCTATAGAAGAATGTCGCATTAAATACCGTATTCGTCTCAAATAATTGTCAATACTTTTAGAACGGTAATACTAAACATAAAAATATATATTAAATAGTTTTAAAAAAATAATTAGTTTTAAGTTAATAGAATTTCTATGTACAATTTAAAATAAAATCAAATGTTTTTAAAGAGGTTTGTACTAGATATTAGCAAAAATTGTTATTTAAAAGTTAAATTAACAAATAAAAATAAAAATGAATACAAATCAAATATTTATCTTTACATACTTTTCCAAATATTGATTTGAACATATCTTTAATACCATAAGAAAGAAAAGCATGCGATTTAACTTTTTTTATGAGCATTGTACCCAATTTCCAAAATAAAAGTACTTGATCCTCAACTGCTGTCCACTTAAATCTCCTGTTATTAAGTTATAGACAGTTAAAATTTTATAAGGTTGTTTAACTTCATAAATACTCACATTGTATACAATTGATTTTTAGTCATTTCTGATTTTTTCTTTTCTTTTGCTTTATGTTTTTTCATTCTCTGCATTAATAAAAGATTAAGTTTGGTTTTTCTTCTAGAAGCTGACATTGTAGATGATTTTTTTTTTAAACTCCAATTGCGAGCAAGGTGCCTAAATTAAAAATATTGAAGAAGTTATACACAAAAGGAATTTGATGTTGAAAAAAAAAAATGTCAAACAAATAATATTTGGTTAATTTATATACTATATATAATAATTTGTAACAGAAGCAAATTATAATTTTATGTGAGTCCTACTTGTGGTTTATTTGTTATTGCTTATGTTTTTTTTTAGAACTCCATTTTTTGCAAACTATTACTGTATTGGATGGAAATGTTTATGTACTAAATATTTTTTGGTGTACTAAACTCAATAAAATAAATAAATGGCCATACAGTTAAATGACTTAGTAATTTGCAAAAAATAGGTATAAAAAAAAGTTATTGATAAACACAGTATGACATCACATTCTGTATAATGTATGTCATGATTTATTTTGAATAAGTAGATATCTTAACTTTACAAAAAGAATAATATTATGTTTAATATTAATACTATAAATTATAATTTTTTTAATAATACAGTAGTCACTTGATATTTCAAAAAACTCCATAAATCGAACTAAATGCTAAGTCCCCTGAGAAAACCTCTATAATTAGAAAAAAATACATGTATTCCAGTCCTCTTGATAATTCGAAATGTCTGTCGGTGAGGCACACTCTACAATTCGAATAATTTTTTTTCCACGAACCTCTATAATTCAAATTTATATGTAAGTTCATATGTACATACATATGTATAAAGATTATGTACAATCTGTTTAACGTACTCGTAATGAAACTAATAACGACGATGGTTAAATATTATCGTATCTTACCTACCTAATCTAAACTTTAATCGTATCATTTTACTAAAATAAACCTCTGCAATAGGTATTATTGATTATTGCATATTATTGAAATTGAATAAAACGTAGTCAGTCGCAATATGGGTCTTGTAAAGTACAAGTGTTTTTCGATAGCCGACAAAAAAAAGTGATCGCGGCAGTTGAAGCAGGTGATAAAAAAATGATGTTGCTCTACGTTTAGGTATCCCAGTTTCTACGCTTTCAACAATACTAAAACATAAGGACCATCTTACAACATTAACACCTTATTCATCGCGGATCAGACAGAAAAAATGTGATTACCCCGATCTGGAAGAATGTCTTATGGCTTGGTTTACTCAATGTATGCAAAATAATATTCCAATATCAGGACCTATTTTACACAATTTTTCACCTCTCTTTAATTCAAATTAATTTTTTTTCCCTCGATTATTCAAATACTTGGTAAATTGAAAACCTCTATAAATCAAATTTTTAACTTAGTCCCCTGAATTTCGAATTATCAAGTGACTACTGTATATAATTGGTTTTCATTGTTTTTTTTTAAACATCTAAAGATAATTTTAATTAATTTTTCATAAGTTAAAATATTATAATTTAAGTCTTAGAAAAACAACATTTCTGTTTGGACTTAATTAAATTATCTCACTTGTCTCAAGGATTAGTTATGAATGTTATAATATTTAATTTTTAATAAATCTCATATCAACTTATTTTATACAATTATGGAATAAATATAAAATATGAGAAACTATAAAGAAAAAAGTAAAAACTCTTTTTAGATTCATAAATTATAATTAAAAATATAAAAATTTACGCAAATAAATGACTGTCAAATCCAGCAGCTCCTTTGCTATCACCCGGTATTGTACCATCATCTTGGGACACAGCTTCTAATGGACTTGTAGGAGCACACGCTAGATCTATGGCTATTTTACTTCTGTCAATGATCTCCCTTCGTTTAGGTTTATTAATAGCATTTGAAATCCTATACCCTAAAATGATAAAATACTAAATGGTTAATATTTAATCATATGAGTACTGGTAAAGTATTTTACCTAATGGTGTATTTGTACAAAAGTACCAAGTATCCAACCAAAATGTTTCTAATTCATAATTGCTGAAAAATTCATAAGAACGTTTTTCATAATCCATATCAGATATTCTATAATAACTGGGACTACTTTTCACAGTATTTAACAAACTGGCTCGTCTATTCAAGTATGCATAAATCTAAATTAATAGTAAAAATATTATTAATTTGGTCATATTTTCTTTTATTTATTTTCTAACATAACTAACTATATTATTTATTTACCAATTCAGTATCTTTGTATGTTTTTTGACCAAACTGTATCAAGCCAATTGTACAAAGTAAGCGTAACACATTTAAAGTATGTTGAATGTGTCTGCAATTTTAAGTGACAAAATTATTCTTTGAACATTTGAATTTAATTAATAAATATTACTTTTTTAATCCTTGAGATAACATACTACGTACTTCAGACGAAAGTGCCATTAAGGGTAAGTATTTAAACACAGGATGTGTGGCATATGTGATAAGTTTGTCAAGATTTACCTTAGATTTGTTAAAATTTACAATTTTTAACATCAGATCTAATGGCATGTGATGAATAATGTCACCCACAAAAAACCAACCATTAGGATATTCTAAAACATTTAATACAACATATTATAATGATAATTCCCCAACTTTAAAAAATAATTAATTAATTAATTAAATTTGTTATAAAAACTAAATATTTAATTTTAATTATAACACAATTAATTATTAGTTACAAAAAATTACATATTAGTTTACATATTAGTATATATTAAATTTTACTTGGATATTTTGGTAAGGGTGGCACAAACATTTTCCAACCAACAGAAGGAAAGTAGACTTTTGGTAGTTGAGCTTTTTCTCCTTGAATTATATCATTTCGATAACTATTGACAGTTGCCTCAGTTTCATTACAAGTATTTAATAAACTTTCACCTGGATGATCATAAACTAAATAATATAGATATTCATGTAATGATCTCATTTTCATAAACCTCGGAAGTTTAAGGTCTGATATATTCTATAAATAAAATAAAATATATTTCAATGCTTGATTTATTTGAAAATCATTTGTTAAACATACAGTTTTTGGCTCTGGGGATTTGTATACAATTAAATTCCATTTTTTGTCAGCTCTAGTTGCTTTCATTGTGTTGTTAAATCTATTCAAGAAACTATTCATATACGAAATGGCCTCTGGGTTTGCTAAATAATTAAAAATAAAAACTTTTTAGAATGATTACATTTTATAACAAAATATAATATACAATAATTATATTTTAACTATTTTTAGAAAAATAAATATTTTGATTAATGCAATATGCAAACAAAGAATTTGCTGTAATAATACATTAAACAAATTATGGTTTCTCTTGGTAATTGTATATAATCTACATAACATATTATTTAAAAAAGATACCATAAAAATAGATTTCAAGGCTATCACACTCATGTATAATAGAAAATTAAAGTTTAGCAGCTAACGTTTAGTTTTGATTATAGATTTTAATACTAGAATGAATCAATTACATTATTTGTGTTTTAATGGACACTTTTTCAATATTTTATTTAAAACCAAATTATAAGTGTGATAATTATTACAATTTAAAATGCTCATTTTTGACTTAAAAATATAAAATATTGAAATTAACTATGAACTGCTAAACATAAATTTACTATTTTACATACTCGTAAGATAAATACAACAAAGTAGATAAAGTGTCCTTTAATTCTATGTAATCATTATTTGTTATGAAATTGTTTGTAATATTAATAAGTAAATTTGTCAAAGTTAACACACATTTATTTTATGGCTGAGACTTGTAAATTATCGAATAGGGTTGTGCCAAACCTGCCCGGCAATAAGTTAAAAACATGGGATTATAGAAAGATATCTCTACCTATTTGAATAGCCTTTAACTTTAAAGAAATTTATCTGAGTAAATTAATAATAATAAAATCATTATACTCACTAAAATCAACATTAGGAGTTCCTATAAATGATTGATTCACAGTTTTTGTATCATAAGTAACTCGATACTGAACAGATTTAAGTTTTCCCAACTTTTCAAAATGACCAACAATCTTAATTAATGTCTTAATATCAATGGTTCCAATAAACTTTGGATTTTCTTTTTCAGTTTCTATAATGTTCTAAAAAAGTAATTAAACTTAAAATTATCAACATCTGTTCTAACAAATATATTTTTATTATTCTCCTAATATTTTAAAAATATTTTAAATACAACTGATTTATATAGTATTTACTTTTTTTAGGTTAAGTAAGCTTATTATATTATCAACAGACAGCATATTAAATATGATATTTTGTCGAAAAAAGAATCTATCAGTCAAACTCACAGTTTGCCTAAAAGTAAAAAAAAATAATTAGTATAAAATATTATTTAATTTGTATTGTAAAATGCAAAAATATATTTTTTTTGTTTACTTAGATCTTTCATATACTGTTTTGCAATATCCGTGTTCCATTATTCGTGTAATTGTTTGTTCCATATCAATTAGTTTAGTATTTTCATCCTATACAAAATACAATAACAAAGTTAATTTATATACTTAAAAATAATTTTACATAACACTAATCTTAATTGTTTATTAATTATTATAATAAATAATTCATTTTGAAGTATTATTATTCATTATAACATAGTAAAACAGTTTTTTTTAAATAAACACACATATAATTTTATTTGTTTGCACTTACAATAATAATAATTTTAAATAAATAAAAATAAAGAGGAAAAATCAGGAGATTAAAGACCTATATGATGGAGAAGCGACCATCAATGGTATGTTACAAAATAGTAGATTGAGATGAGCTGGACACGTGTGGAGATCAGAGAAAATAATTGGATAAGTTACAGGATGGAAACTAAAATCAAAAAGACTAAGAGGACGTCCCAGACAAAGATGGAAGGATAGAGAGGGCAAGGACTTAGAAGAGCTTGAAATTGAAAACGGAGTTGAACTGGCTAAGGAAAGAGATCAGTGGTTGTTGCGACAATGGCTTGTAAAACGCCATAGATAGATAGATAAAAATATAAATGAAACTATACATTTTTAAATATTTTTTTAATAGATTATTAAAAATAAGTAAATTGACTATTGAGTTATGAGTTAAATACATACTTGTGCTGAAATGTTAATTAATGTATTATTTAAAGTATCATCATTGTCTGTATCTAGATTATTACAGCTATATAAATTCTGACTGGATTCATCACAATATTCAATTTTTATTGAAGTTTGTTCTTGTGCTGTTTTAATAGATATATTTTTTGTGTTATCTTCAGAAATATTGATCGAACAATCATTTATTACATTTTCTGTGTTCGGTTCTTGATTTTTGGTTACAAGTAAATTTTCTACTTCAATATAATCATTTGCATATACTGATTTATAACTATTAGCAATATAGCTAAAAAAAAAAAAAATGTATATATTGGTTTTAAATCTATTTTATTATTGATTTTACTAAATAAAAAAAGATAATTACCTAAAAACTTTTGTTCTACCTCGATCACAATAACTTTTAGTTAAATAATTTAAATTTGTAAGCTTCTTCAAAACTCCTTCTAAATTACCATCAGTAGTAAATCTGAAAGCGCGAGATATGTCAGAAAGTGTAACGCCTAAGTCACCATGTTTTTCAATCCATCTAAGAATTTGGCGTTCAAATGTACAATCTTGTTTAAATTCACGACCTTTAAATGAAAATTTATTTTTATTTTTTATTATATCTAATTTTTTATTGCTACCTTCATTAGCAGTTTTGTTCTCATGTTCTTTATCAAGATTTTCTGTATCTTCACTATTCTTTAATTTTATACATCTTACAATCTTTTCATTTTTAGGTTCTTTCTTATATAAATATTCACTTTCAGTAGCATTTGGATACAACTCACGATACTTGAGCATCTGAAATAATAGTTTTTTTTATAGAATTACAATTTTTAACATATATTTAAGTGAATATATTTGTCTTACTAAGTTGGTATCACATATTTTTTTAATCTGAGGTTGCTTAAATGTTTTTGATAAACTAATATTACATTCAGATTTTACTTGATCATATGAAGCTAATGATTTAGGTTGTGATTTCAAATAATCCACAATTCTTGACACCATTACATCAATCATAGATTGTCGTTTAACAAAAAATCGTTTCAAACTCGAAATGACAATACGATTAGCCACTTGTGTACTGCTTCCAGAAAAAGCAAGTGACTTTAAATCATAAAATATTAATAGAAACCAAAACTATAATATTTAAAATTAATGTAAAGGAATCATAAGTTACCTGATTTTCTATCAAACCATCATCAGTTAATCGGTTTCTTATATAAGATAAAGCTTTGGAATCTGGAAAAACAGTTCGTAATGAATGAGTACCGAAGGATGCTTCTCCCAAATAACGTGAACGGCCAATCTTCTCTAATACTAAATAATAACGAACTGATATGTTTAAAGTACACTGTTTATCTTCTGGAATTAAAGCTTTTGTTCGTACTTCTTGGTTAGCGACTATAACCAAACACCTGCCCCACCTAAGAAATAATACAGCTATTGATAATTTTTCCGAGTTGAATAGTAATTAATGATGTTCAAAACCGTTTTTCTGCTTCTTCAACTGATATTTTCCTCGGGAATGATGCTAGATTGAATCTAGTAAAATATTCTTTACATGATCCCATAATTGTACCATCTTCAACAGGACAATTTGGGTAAATGTCTTGTGGTATATTATCCTAAAGATCAATTTGAATAAGAAGTTAAAGTTTAAATATAAAAATTACTAAAATACATACCGGCTCATATATTGAACCAAATTCACTATGAATATACTCAAATCGATTAAATATTATCAAAGGATCTCTAGGTTTATCAAGCCTATAAAAATCTACATTTTTTAGACAAATTACAAATGACCAAATAATCTTCTTAATTGAATCATCGACTGGTTTTAAGGGCCAACTACAATTGTTTGATAATCTCTTGCACAAAGCTATTAAACAGAATATACATTAGAACAATTAAGCAAGGCAAGGTATTGTTCAGTAAGAGCTTTTACCTTCGATAGTAATTCCATCTAAACCCTCAAGTGCTATTTCATCCAAAATAATAGCACTAAAATCTTTTTGAAATCGATGCATATTTATTGGTATATTGTTTTATGGTCTGATTATTGAAGCTTGGCTAAGTACATAACATATCACCAAAAACGATAGCACACGCCAAATTTATAAACTAAATTAATTTTCTATGCGATTATTCATTCATTTATATTCGAGCATTGGATACAAATAACAATACTATTATGATCTATTACAAAATAAAATTATACACTGATATAATTAGGTAGATCATGTTGGTATATTACTTGTAAAGCATAGACGATTTAAGATCAATTGTTCCATATTTTAGAGAGTAATTAATTATAAGGAATGGATACCAAAATGCCAAGTGACTACATCCTAAGAAATACAAATAGTACGGACAAACGGAAGACGAAATTACGAAATAGAAAAATGCTACAGAATTTATTGTGAGTGGTGACGGTTATATCTTGACTCTAGAACTTGTCTATGAACAGTACCATTAGTACCAATGAACACGACTGTGGAATTAGTGTGAAATACTGTTATCTTTTATTTACAATGATTAGCGAATACCACGATGCAGATAAAACTCTTATCTTACTTCGTTACGGTTACCACGGTTTATTATATCTTGAACCGTGGTGATTATATTATTATTATTCATATTGTTTAGAAACAAATAATATACGAAATACCCATTGACTAAGATGAAATATAGTAAATACTATAAATATAGTACCATAGTATTTATAGGATTATTTTCTTTTTAAATAAATCCTTTTATTTTATAAACAGTTGTTCCAACGACAATATTGTTTTGTTATTTTGTCTATTTTTATGGTTATAGTAAGTTATAGGTACAAAAATATGTGTTTGGAATAACAATTTACCAAGATTATTTAAAGTCCACAATCAACTCCTGGTTGAGGATGCCCCTGATCCAGTGGCGTAGTTACCGGAGGGGCAACAGAGGCAGTTGCCTCGAGGTGCAAAATAACAAATAAAATAATATTGGTTTTGTGTAATTGTAAATTTATTTTTATTTAATTGGAAACAAAATATGTAATGTGACATAAGTGTGATTGGGTTAATCTTATAAAAGAAAAACAACATATATTTGGTCACACAAAGTTTTAATGACAAAGGTCAAAGAATCGAATTTATATTAGGTAGAGCGAAAAATATATTTTGCTTCGGGGCGCTCACGAGGGTAATTACGCTACTGCCCTGATCAAAACAAAATATATTTAATACAACATTTTGAAATTACCAATTATCTTACTAAAACTATAAAAATGTATTAAAATAAAGAGTGGAAAAGAGGTCTGGGGTACCCGTAGATAAATATATTAAAATAAATAAATAAATAAATAAAAAATACAATTATTAAATATAGTATAAGCTGGAGACCGCAGTACAATCTGATTTTAAAAGTAAAAAAAATAATTATCATATGTATTACGTTTATTAATCAATAATCATTATTCATATTAATAATAATGTTAATTAATATTCATTATCTAAAAGTCTCCTTAGGAATTAGGATAAATAGTAAAAGATCACCTATAAAAATTAAAACATTATAAGTTATAAGCATCTCATACTAGAATTAAAAATCTAAAAAATATACAAAAATAGTTATTTTTTATAGATGTTTGAACAAAATTACGTATTTTAGCGATGAAAACGATGTAAATTATTTTGTAATAAGTCAAAAACATTATTCGTGGGAACTAAACAGGAAAGACTTTCACAAATTATTATGAACCACATACTATAAGCAAAGAAATTTTCAAAATATATTAATTTATTTTAAGATATTATCTATTCATAATAATCATGATGTGAACCTATTTTCAAGTTTTTACGGTATTTATAGAAAAATGTTATTTACTTTTGAGTATTATCATAATAATTAAATTCAGCCCTATTGAAAAAACATTATGTGGAAATGTAACATTGCAACACACTTGGAGATATAGGCATATAGCCTAATAGCCCGTATACGGTCTTCACTCAAAATCATTTTCTATACAAAAATGTATTATTGAAGTCAAATTTAACACGCCCATAACAGTAACCCACTCACTATCTTATAAATGGCAATACGGTACCCACTTGCCAAACTTTTTGATCAAATAATTTCTAATCGATATTTAAAAAAATATATATATATAATTTCACATGTCTATAAATAGCTCAAAAAGAGTCAAATAATTTTGAAAATTTTTTCTTAAATGTTCAGTGGAAATTTCAAGTATCTACAATTCTTTGTTTTTAATTTACAACCAATTTATTTTGTTTAATATTGGAATTACATTCAAATTCCAGGTTTCCATCATTTTTTTTTTATTTTTCAAAATTACAAAAAAAATACTAGAATTTTTTACTTTTGATTGAAAGTAAGTGAGTAACGCTCTAATGTACCTACATTAAATCATTTTTATTAATATGCTCATTAAAATATTCATCTAAATAATTATTCAATATTTAAATATACACATACCATTTGATAGTATGATGGTACTATACTGTCTATACTACTATAGCCAGTTACTAAATTAATGAAAATTTAATTTCATGTGAATTATCTATTTTTATTAGTAAATTGTAACAATTCATACAAAATGTATCTCAAACAAAAAACATTTTTTTGATGCGAAACATCTAATGGCGCGGTAATGAGACCGACTGTTGTGTGGCGACGCGTCGCCATGCCCCACTCGTGGCTCGTCGGCTCAATTCGCCGAAGCTCGGCAAAATATTAATAATAATAAATAATTATAATAATTATAATAATAATTTTCAACATTATTTTAGCTCGGCGATTCCCTCTCTCTGTTAGTATAAATATATTGTTTGTATATTACGTTGAATATATTGCTTAATATATTTTCTATTAAAATATGAGTGACGGTGACAGTGAAAATATAACGAAAATATTGGAACGAGACAGTGCACCGCCACCAGAGAAAATAATTAAATTTCAAGGTAACTAAAATGCAGGTCGTATTAAAATGTCTCCGTCATGTGCTTTTGATGTATATCCCGATGCACAATTTACTGATTCGAGCCAAAGGTTAGTTAGGTTAGTTTATCATGGAATCTTTGCAAGAAGAGTTCAAAAGATTATCATTAAACACATTAACTACTTTACAAACAGATATAACTAATTTTATGACATCAAGAGAAGAATTGACCATTTATACTCTGAACTGCCAAAGTCTCAACAAGCATGCTTTAGATCTAAACGATTCTATTCTCAGAAAAGTAACTTCTTGTTATTATCTGGAACATGGCTTCCTGTCCTGATGATAAATCATTCGAATTGCCAAATTTTAATTGTATTGCTCACTTTAAACGAAAAAATGTTAGAGCTGCTGGAGTTGCCGTATATCAGAACTCGAATATTTTTCACACTTCGACTACTAATATAGATCTTATGGTACAAAATGCTACAGAAATTAACGTAAATCAAGCACCTGTAGGTCACCTGTGTGCTTCTCAAATTGTTATGGATGACGGAAGAAGATTTCTCATGGTAATTGTATACATTTCACCCAATCAAAAAATTGACGATATCATTGCATTTTTACTTCGGCGATTACTTTCATATAGTCACGAAGGATCGATGCTTTTGAAAGAGAATTTGGATAAATTACCATCAATTTTAGCAAGAGATTTTAATGTCAATTTCGCTAGAGACAATTTATTACCATTAATTACATTCCTTCAAGAAAAATTTAGTTTGCATATTAATAATGATCCAAGAGAAGCAACAACCAGATATGGAACTGCTATAGATGGAGTATTCACAAGGTACCATAATAACGTTATGTCACGTAATTTTGTTGCATATTTCAGTTATCATCGTCCAATTGTTACATTGATACCAGCAAATGTACCATTAGAAGCATCAACTGCTACTGTCACAGAAATAATTGACGAAGCAATAGATAATATTCATTAAAGTTGTTGCATTAATACATTTGTATATTTTTGTATGTCTTTGTAAATCTTTTAAGTACTTCATATGGAAATAAAAAACAAAATAGTCTTATGACATTAATTTAGAAGTTATTTCATCTTATTCACCATCTATTTTCAACATTATTACAAAATGAAAATGTTTGATGTTTCACATTTGCCAGACGTCCCGCGACGGCTCGATTTTTTTTTACATATACATTATATTTTTATGTTTAATTTTTAAAATAATAATTAACCTGGTAATTTTCCTTTATATTAACCACTATAATGTATATTGAATATAATTGTATAACAGAAATAAAGAATATAGGCAAGTAGGTACTGTTCTGTTGTATAGTAGGTGTCGAATGGAACTCGTTATTGATTTTATCAATATAATATATTTTGTTAAATTTTAATACATATGATAACCTTTGTAAACGAAGAAAAACGATTTTGAGCTAACTAGCTAAGAATGTTAAGACTGTTAGAATTTTGGTAACCATGATTATTAAATAATTATTTTAATAATAATCTTGGATTTGTGTAAGTATTCCAATTTTCCTTCATTATTAGTTTGCTTTACCCGATTGTAAAAAAAGTATTGGGAAAATCTTTAATTTTAACCTCTTTTAAGTGTGAATAAGAACCGATTTTATATCCAAAACCACCTCTGTTTGAAACATAGATAAAGCGAAAATTATATTAAGATACGATATGGCCGATGTTTGTCGTTACGAACATTTCAAAACTTTAGTATACGTGTGATCGCGACAACTAACGGTCTAAGTATAAAATACTAAATTATACTCGCAAATAATTATTAATAAATATACTTAATAAATTGTGTTATATTAATTATGAGTGACATTTAAGTGTATTTATATTTATAATCCTTTTTTTGTTACATTTAATTCAAGTTTCAAATAAAAGATTTTTTGTGATATAAATTTAAAAAAAATTGTTGAACGTACGAAATTAAAAACTTATACCTATAATTTCCTGTTCCACAAATAAAAAAAAATCACATCTTTGAAAATCGAAGCATTCTATCGACAACTTATCGTATACATAGATATAAGATAAATATCTACATATATATTATATATCAATAAATTCATTGTCTCATCGATACGCTTAGAATTAAAAATATATAAATTGTTTTTTTTTTATAAATTAGTATTTTTATTAACAATCTATATTATATAATAAGTAAATTTTATCAAAAGAAAAAAATGACAGCGAAGACACGAATAGAGAGAATATCCATTGACATCACTGAAAAGAGATATAATATACATTGTATAAATAATACTCGTATAAACATTATAATAAATTATCTAAAATCTAAATTCAAAAATTGTTGTTATATTATATGGCTATGAACGGGTTTAAGCAGAAACTGATGCAATAGATTCGTAATTAAATAAGCATTAACCGTTCCTGTAGATGTTTAAAAAAAAGAGTACATTTTTAGAAGGGGAGTTTATATCTTCATTCTAGACTTATTCTTAATTCTTATTGTCTTTCTGAATTTAACAATCAATTTATAATGAAACTTATTATATTATAATCAAAAATATATAATTTAAAAATATTGAATATCTACCATATATAATACATTATAGACTACATTAAAAAAAGTTGTAAATACTGATAAAAATGAGATGTTAAGACTTAAGAGGACGTTATACCCGCATGTGTTGCCTGTGTCTTACTAATGTAGATCATAGCTAATTTGCGTTCAGAATCATTTTAAAGTGAGTTGTAGCTATGTAGAATATTACAACTTTAAAATATTCATAACTCACTTTAAAATAATAATATCAATAAAAGCATGTGACATTATCTAGATGATAATATTCTTACCTTTAAATTTAATAATAGGTAAATCTACATTAATTAGACAGAGACAACACATGCAGGTAGAACGTTCTCTTAAATGTACACTATAATAATATTGATTTACATACTTTGCATAAACATTAAGTATTGTCCGGCGTATAGTATAGGCAAAATAGGTACGGTACTGCAGTGGTTTAAATGTCTAATTTTTTACCTCGTCGGAATTCTGTTCACCAAGAATACGTGGCACAAAACCCAACGCGTTTTGGTTTGTCGTATCGCAAACACCAATCATGGGTGAGAAGTAACCACATCCTACGGCGAACGGAGTATAGGAATAAATAATAATGAATGTATCCAATAAATGCGAGAATATATGAACACAACAAAAAATATATTCGTATCGTATTATATCGTATTTTACAGAATTACCTTAAAACGATTATTTATTATAAATATAAAACTACGGAGGTACAAGTTAATTTACCGGCAGTGAAATATGCGGTATCGGGATATATTGATAATAAAATATCAAAAGAAGAATTCGAAAGAATGAAAGAAAAAAATTTAGTATTAGAATAAATAATGACAGAATTATCAGGTAATAACTGTTATAAATTATGGATGATATTAATTGTTATTATGCAAATACCTTATATGATTAATATTATATAGATATGGACACACACGGCGAAGAAAAACAAATATCGTCAATAATGTCGAGATATCTACAAGTACCATTTAAACAAAATTATTTAAATTATTTAATTGAAAGTTGATCTTTAGATATACTTTTAAAGACCTATGTCCGTTAAACTGTAATTTATTAATTTATAAATAATAAAAATAAAAATATGATTTTACGGAATGATTTTTTACTTCAATTTCAGTTACGTCAATATGAAGAATCTTTGTTAACGAATATGGCCCAACCACACACGCAGACCGACAAATCGTACGCGTCTTCGATGCAACGTTTGCACGACAAGATTGATAAATTATCTAAAGACCAGCAGTCGATAACAGAGACAGTTGAAAATAAACTCAGAAGACTTGAGCGTGAAATTGTAACGATAACAAATTGTCACAATATGTCGAATACGATGTTTCATGACCTTGAAATAAAATTGTCTTCTATAAAAAATAATTTACATTTGACAATCTATTAGTATACATTATTTTTACATTAAAAACACGTATGTGCTTATGCCACACCTTTTTCGTTTGCTTAGGTGATACTGAAAAATAGATTCGGAAGTGTGGATCACTTAAAGCCTGGAACGAAATCCTAGAAAGTAACACATTTCTCTTAAACGTCTTTATGATATTTACGATAAATAAATTTTATTTTTACTACACATGTTTTTGTATGTTTTCGTGCGCAGGAGATGTAATGAAGAATCGTTTAAATATCATTGCATTGAATCATCCATCGTTGGAGTTGGCTAGTTGCCATGACTTTGGGTCAACTAGAACGCCCTCTCCGATAACCACGGTTACAGTCGACCAGATACATTCGGAGTTTCGACAGTGAGTATAATAATAATAGTCATCGATGCCGAAACCTTCGGATTCGCATTTGGTACCATCGACACCATTGTCTCCGCCGCCCCCACCACCGGCTCCTAAAGCGCCACCGCTGCTGTCGTCAACGCCACGGAGTACGCCAAAACCTATAAACACGGCTACCGGTGAAAAAGTATATTATCGAATTCCGATCACAACAGAAATTTTAAAATCCGGTGTGCTTAAACCACCGGCGAGAGGAAGCGCAAACACTGTATTATTTTTTAAAAAGTTTCAAGTTGCATTGTGCCAAATCAGTGTGCAGAGTTAAAACTATGACGTTATAAAACGCGTCATATTGTTAGTTTATTGTTGATTGTTTATTTATGCATAAAATAAAATAACTGTTAATACCATAAAAGTGTCCCGATGTTCTATTCAATACTTTTAAATTTACTGTAAAATACCGATTTTAGATGATTATACCTATCTAAAACACCACAGATGCCAATCGAAAATATCAATTGTTTTTAGCATACCTCATTCTACGATATATGCAGAATGTTTCACTATATGCGTGTTTGAAAAATATTACTTCATCCAATAGGCCAATAGGCGATTACTGTAGCAAATAACATTTTGTTCAGTTGTAGATAGTCAATATATAGTAATTATGACTTTTCTTATAAACTATTTTTAAATTTCCTATTTGATATTATTCATTAATCATTATAATTATGATTTTACGACGGTTATTTTAGTTATTATATTTTTTAGATTCTGAACGGAGTGATGAATGTATTGATTTTACAATGATGTGTGTTTTTTTTTTGTGTCTGTCATCACGTTTTAGAGTAGTAATAGTGCTTTGATTTTTGACTTCAACCCCTCTTTGAAAAGGAAAATGAATCTAGTTGGTACTTTGAGGGGATCAAAAGTAAAAAATTTCCAGTAGTTTTCAAAAGCGTCAGGAAAACCCCTAAAAAAATAACGGAAGAACGGACATTTTTATACCTAACCAGTTTTCGACATAATCGATTTTTTTATTTTACTGTAACTCAAAACCAAATCATTGTAAATACTTGAAATTTTCACCATGTGTTTATTATTAGCGTTATCTATTTAAAATACTTTGACTTTTTTTAAGCTATTCATGGTTAATTGAAATTTTTGATACCCACTTGCCCACACTTTTTTATATATATTTAAACAAAAGTACGTATTTTAACGATGAAAACTGTGTAAATAATTTTGTAATAAGTCAAAAATATTATTTGTGGGAACTAACAACTTTTACATATTATTATTATTATTATGAATCATACAATTTTCAAAATATGTTGATTTATTTTAAGAAATTATTTATTTATAATAATCATAATGTAAACCTATTTTCACAGATTTTCGGTATTTATAGAAAGATGTTATAACCTTTTGAGTAAATAAAAATGGCATTATATGGTGTTAATATAAACGTATTATCATGATAATTCAATTTAGCCGAATCAAAAAAAACGTTATATGCAAATGCAACATTACAAGTAACACACTTAAAGTATAGCCTGTAGACCGTTTTCACTCAAAATCATTTTCTATACAAAAATGTATTATTGCAGTCAAATTTAACATGTAATTTAAATTGATAATCATTTTTTTTGGTTTTAAAATTAGACTGAACTGCAGTTATCAGTTTATATTTGATACTAAATACAACATTGTATTAGAACTAATTATTACTCCTTCATAAAAATTTACCAGGGATTTTAAATTTTCAAAATCCTCTAAAGATAAACTAATTTTATGTTATAGTTGTCACAATCGCAATACAATATGTTGTAATACAAAAATGTTATTGTATTTTATTAATATGTAGACATTTTATTTTATTAATTTGTAAATGGAATAAATAATTAGGATCAATATAAACGTAAACGAATATAATAATAATTAAATATTAATATTGCAAATGTTTAATGTTTACGAAAAGATCAATAAAAATGTATTTCACCTAATTTAAAAATTAGTTAAAAGTAATCAACCAATTACTAATAGTAACTTCGTTTTTTTCTAACCATTTAATGTTATTAGATACAACTTCTAGTGCAGTTTTTCGGCCAGCATTACCAGCTCCAGCATCGGGATATTTATCAAAAAATAATTTCATCTACAAAAATAAATTTATGTATAAATTAAGTATGATAAAAGAAACATGGTAATCTTGAATGATAGTTTAAAATCAAATTTATTATTAAAGAGTTAAATGATGATCTTACTTCTGCAAGGCGTTCATATGTATTGAAATGAGAACACACTATAGGAATAAGTCTACCCAGTATCCGATCATTAAGAGAAAAACGATTAACTAAGTACTGCCATTCATCCCTAAAAAACATAAGTTTATATTACATTAAATTTTAAATTTTCGTGTAAAACCTGAACCTATTTTTCTGAAATTGAATTAAGATATAATGTATATAATATAAATATTTATTTACCTCAAAAAGTTCCACACTAGTTGAGTTCCAACAGGATTACGACTTATCTGTAATATGACCAAGATATAATCTTGAGAACGAACATAGCTTTCATTTTTTGTATATTGCAATAGTCTAGAAAACAACAAAACATATTATATTCAAATCGAATTAAATTAAGTGAACACAATTTACCTAGTTAATATTTCTGTTTCTTTTGAAGCAGTCAATGCTTCCATTAGTTTATCTTTTTCTTGAGGTTCTTGTTCATTTAAAAACAATTTCCACAGTCTATCCCATTCACTAGCATTACCCTGAGCCATTCCTAAAAAACAGGTCTTATTAATATTTTAACTAAATAATGAATTATCAGTTTATTTATATTAAATATTGGAATTATACCAACCATAATAATAAATTGTGTGTCTAATATCTGGATTAGGCTTGACTTCGTCATCCAAAAATTGTTTGAATAATTCATATACTTTTATTTTATAGCTTGGTAAACCATATAAACATCCTAATTTGAGAATAACTCCTCGAAGTTTACGTTGTAAAAAGGGTCTATCAATTGAATCATTCCAAAAATCTTCTTTTATAGTTCCCAATAAATGTCGTACATATTTCTTAAATATAAAATAAATTCTTGAAGATATTATATCGAATTGATAGTATCACTAATACTGTTGGTAAATACTAAATACGTTTAAATAATCTAATTGTGTTTTGAATATAGTATTCAACAAGATAATTAAATACACTTAGTAATTGTATGCTGTACTTTTAACTACAAAGTTTGAAAATATTCTTGAATTTAGCTGGACATAATAACCTATCTATATTGTTGTATAATATCATTATACCATTAATTTATTTAATTTATATATATATATATATATATACAGGGAGATTCTTTTATCAAACAACACTCATTATTTCAAAAAGTATTCATGTTTTTGTAAATATTTTTTTACATAGTTTCAAATTGTTAAAAAAACAACGTTTTTATTAAAAATTTATATTTTTAAATATTTTTTTTAATAAAAAATCGAATTTAGGGCGAGTAGTTTATGAGTTATATGTATTAAAGTTTAGTTGCACAGAGTCAAGTGGTACGGGGTTACCCGGCAAAATGTTTGTCCACTACGCTGCTTGTCTAAACTTTAAATAAGTATAACTCATAAACTATTCGCCCTAATTTCGATTTTTATGTATCAAAATACTCAAAATATGATTATGCTTTGGAATATGAAATTAAAAATCTATGTTGTCATTCAAAAAAGTAAAAAACTTAAAAAATTAAGGATAAAAAATATTTAAAAATATAAATTTGTAATAAAAACGTTGTTTTTTTAACAATTTGAAACTATATAAAAAAATATTTTCAAAAACATTAATAAATTGAAATAAAGAGTGTTGTTTGATAAATGAATAATCCTGTATATATGTTACCGGTAATGTTAACATATATATGTAAACAATTTTTCAATACACTTACTTCAAGATTTTTGTGTGCCGGGCGTTGATATAAATTTTTCCTTAATGTATTAAAGTTTGTAGCCGCTACATCCCAAGGGACATAATGATGTTCCAAAGATAGATATTTTGTCATGTTTAACGCTATCCCATATGGTAAGTAATTAGCATTTGCTAAATTAAAGGCATCGTGAATAAGATTTGAACGGTCAGCAGCACTTATTGCCTTTAGATTTTACATTTTTTATATAATCATATAATGATTAAAAATATTATCCAAACACTTACATCGACATTTTTTCCTAATAACTTGTTAAATAAATACCAATCATTTTCCGAATAATTTATAATGTAATATCCAACTTGTCTATGATTCAGTTTTATCCATTCAGCATCGGGTATGTCTATTGTAACTTTAAAACAAACATTTTAATTAGTATCAATTTAATCCTTCAACAAACCTAAACACTCACTCGAATCTACGTCTTTGTTTAACCAAAACTTATGCACAGTATTATTGTTTGAAGTAAAGTAAGTGATAGGTATTTCCCATTTGTAATTATATAGAGATGAGTTGGTAGAAGAATCAACATTTGGGTTGGATAAAAATCTTTGTTGCTTTAAGGTAAGTTTAGTCCCATTTCTTATTGCCGATACTACTGGAAACCCTGCTTGTCGTGTCCATGTATCCATAACCTGTTTTAATTTAAGTAAAATATTTGTAGCTAGGTTTATAAATTAAATATTTATTTTTCACCTTTTTAACTTCAACTGTATTTTGAGTAGCTGTTTGTAATTCTGCCCATAAATCATCAGTTTCAGTATTATTATATGCAAAACGTTTTAAATAAGCAGTTATGCCAATCCTGAATACTTCTTCACCCAACGTTCCTTCTAACATTCGTATTACAGAAGAACCCTAGAAAATTAAATGATTAATATAGTAAAAATAAGATTCATTGATATTCGATGAATTTACTTTATCATATGATATAAAATCAAAAATTTCGGTTATTTGATCTGGATGAGATACATCTTGTATTATAGCATGAGAACTGAGTTTATTATCTAGATATTGTACTGGTTGAAGACTATGGATTAGAAACAATGTGTCCTAATAAAATAATTAACGAATAATAACAAAGAATAATCGATCACAAAAAAAAAATTCTTATATACATACAATATCCCAGTCAAGGTGAATACCTTTCAACGCTTTAAATTCCATGTAAGTTGCAAATCCTTCGTTAAGCCATAAATCATTCCACCATTTCATAGTTGCTAAAATGATACAATATAATATAATTATGGTAAGATAAAATTATATATCACTGAAAAAAATATGTAATAAAGGTACATATAAATAAACTAAATGATAGCTGGTTTTAAGTTTTTTTTTGTTTTATTTTTTTTTTATAAATATACCAAGATTTCCAAACCACATGTGAGCCAATTCGTGAACAACAGTAAAAGCGACATATTCTTGATCAGTACTAGAACTAATGTGTTCATTAAACAAAACACACGTTTCACGAAATGTCACAAGACCCCAATGCTCCATTGCTCCAATAGGAAAGTCTGGAATTGGTATCAAATCTAAACAATTCAATTAAGTATTAGATTATTAATTTATTCAGTATGATTAAACCTGATATTCCCTGTCGATATAATTCAATAATCTCTTTTGTACAAATTTATTAATTGTAAAACATAATTTAATTTTATCCATGCAAAAATTACATACAAAAACTTGTAAATACATACCTAGTTTTGGTAGTGGGTATTGAATTCCAAAATAATTGACGTAAAAATTAATTGCCTGGAGACCTACATGTTGAGCATATTTCATATTTTCAGACTGACCATTCCTGGCATATACTGTTAATGGAAATCCTTGATCTGCTTTAACAGGTTCAAGTGATTGAAAATCGCATACAATGAAACAAGCCAAATATGTAGACATTGGGACAGTGTTTGCAAAATGAACAGTAGTCAATCCATTTGTAGGCACATTGACCTCTTCAGACTAAAACATTATTATTATTATTCAACAGTTCAAAGTTTGAATTCAACTCAATTAATTATTTTATTGACCTCTTGGTTCATATTGGACAATGCTATGTAGTTATTACCAGATGGTCGAGTTAAACTTATTTTAAATTTTGATTTCAACTGAGGCTCATCAAAGCATGGAAATGCTAAACGTGCATAAGTCGGTTCAAACTTTGAAGTAGCAATATAATGTTGTTCGTGGCTTTTTGAATCTGTATAAACACTTCGATAAAATCCAACTATTTTGTTTAATAAACTACCTTCAAAAGATAGTTGTAATTTGTATTCCCCAGCATTTAGTTCTTCATTGGGTACTATAACCAAAAATTCATGTTCTGGATATAAAAACGATGTTACAGAACTGGAATTTAGTTTTGTTTCTTTGATATTCAATCCTTTTGAATGTAGTTTAATGTAACTTTGAGCAGTGTCCAATACTATTGAAATATCAACAGAACCAACAAATGAACCTTGTTCAAGATTTGGGAACAAATTAATAGAGTACTGCTGAGGGCGAACATATGGGGATAAACGATGTGTAGATTCCCATGGTTTAGCTGCCATTATACTCTAAACAATAAATTAATGATATACATTAAGTATAATCATACAATTTTATAGTATACATATATTAGTAATGAATAAACTTACACAAAACATCTAACTCTAAAGTTCTTAAAAAGTTGAAAATTTATTAAAATTATTATCCTTATGGTAAATGGGGATTATGTCAAAATAAAAAAATCGAAAAACACATTTTCTTGTATGTTAGGTACTGAATATACCTATTTTATCATAGAATATAATTGTAATAGATAGCTGTATTATATTTATATAGAATTAAATAATAGTCCCTTTCAAATATACGAGTACCTACGAAATTCTTTGAAATTTTATAATGAATACATTATTTGTAGGTATATATTGTGAGTAGCTGATAGATATTTTATACATACTGTCGTATATCTCATATTGATAGTTACGAATTACTTTAATGGTGATATTATATTGTTTTAATTTAATATAAAATAATCCAAAGAAAATATTATATAAAATATATTCATATTTATAAAATTTAAAAAAAAAGCAATTATTTTTTATTTTTTCAATTTGGTTAGTGGTATATACAGAGTACAACATTCTAGGAAGAGCACCTGAATAGAATAAAAACTTAGACGATTTAACAAAAAACATTTCATATTTTCAATATAATTTAAATATTATAATAATTAGAAGTTATAATATCAAATGTATTACCTATATTACTATATGAACTAGGTTTTTTCTTCATGTCATTCCTAATCGACAAATTTGATAATAATTTTTAATTACCATATAATAATTATAATTATCATTATATAATCACTATTTGTGATTATAGACATGTTAATATAGTCTATAATATAATATTTGTGTCTCCATATATTATTGCTAACACTCACCGAATGATTGGTGGCCAGTAACTTATCGGCTGATACTGTTTCCGTAAGGTTTTCATCTTCTGGAATCCTTTTCAATCTTATCGTATGGTTGATCATAATAATTGTTATAAATGTTAATAGTGTAACGGCCGCCAAAATAAGTACAAACGTCCATTTTATTTTCGTCGTCATATTTTATCTGTGATGTAAACAGTGAATATTCCTATAAATGTGCATAAGAATTTAAACCATACGAAATCATTTACGTTTTAATTATTTCTATTTATAATTAACTCCTAAATATGTGGTTCCTAAATAATATATTATTCGAGTATAATACAATTTGCTGACAGAGTTATATACAGTGCATAGGCGGAGCTTGATAAATTTAGTTGGGGGACTCAAGTCCCAGATTACTTAATAAAAATAATTATTAACAACTTCCTATTTAGTTAGAAATAATCTTGTTTATGTATTGTAAAAAAAAAAAAAGCAAAAAAAAAATCAGCCAGTGTTTAGCATGTGGTAGTTAATTATATTTCAATACAAATATGAACAAATAAACTAAAATGTAATAATGTATTGCATATTATTGCAATATAACTATAAATACAAAAATAAACAATAAAATAAAAAACTGATTTAGACAAAATAAATTTAACTGTTTTATTAAATAATTAAATTTTAAATTTTAGGTTAAAAAAAAATTACTGTTATTATGCCCTTTAAATAGTATATTTGTGAATAAGATACAAAATTCTAAGTACATAGTTAGGGTATAAATTTGGGGGCTAATCAGAAACTTAAGGGGACTTAGTTCTCAAAGCCCTTCCCTAGCTCCGCCTATGGTTATAGCCTATTGGTACTTTAGTATATTAGGTAATCACAATTGTTTTCCCGATTACCTCAAAATCAAATTTTTATCTTTAATAATTTTACTATAAATATATATTTTTGGATTCTTTGACCAACTCTCAGTGTAATGTTTTTTATTGGCTAAAATGTTATTTTTAATTGTGTGAATTCTATTAATTTATGAAAAATTTTAGCAGCACTAAGCCTTGTAACTAATCACTATTCACTAAACAAAGTAGTAAGTGCTTACAAAAATCAAGATTGTTTTTTATAGTTACGCAATACCCAATGAGATATTGAATGAACTTTATATAATTTTTTTAATTGGTGCTCAAAGTATACTGCAGTTTACATTAATCACAAATGGTGCATATGTTTAACAGTTATATTAAATATTTAAATGTTTATTAACTAAGTGTATATTTGTAAATAAACAAATTACTTTTACGATTGTTTATTCACTTAGCAAGCATACGTTATATAAATACCTCTTCAAAACTAATCAAATAACCAGATAAAGATTCAGACCATAGACATATTTTAATTTATGATTCTGTGCAAAATAAATATAGATAAAAATATTGGTTAAACAACGTCTTATGTAATACACCACACCTGAATTATAACTTTAAGCCTTCAAAATACAATTGCAGATGACAATAATTAAGCTAAGATAAAAATTATGGAACTGTATGTTTTTTTAGAAGAATGATAATAACTTATTAATAAGTAAAAACATATGAAGAGTGAGACACTATAAATTAACTTACTGATGATGTAAATCGAGAAAGTAAAATGTATTTCCAATCTATTTTTTATGTAACCTTATTCAAAAGTCAAGGTTAAAGCTATGTTAAAACTGATAAGTTCTAATCATATTTTGTATATCAGTGATCACCAATTAATATGTTTGGACTTTTAGTAATTCGAAACGTATTTGAGGCGTCATATATCTACGAATACAAAATCTGTAAAACAATATAAATTTTTAAAACCATTAAAAAATGTATTAGCATAATTAACCCTGCAGTAGTTATATTATATAATTTTTACTATGTAATATTCGTAATATACATGTAATATGTTTTGGTAATTTATTGGGTCAGACCTCCAGTATTTATTTTTGAAGTACATATACGACGAATATTCAATATCCATCATCATATATTTAATAATGGATTTTGTCAATTTCAAAAACAAATTATGAAAATTATTATAAGGTACCAACCTACTTTTTATAACAAAACTAAAAATTGATTATTTTTATTGTTAGATAATACAAATAACGATTTTTTAACAAATTATTCTGTATTTGTATATTGTTATTAATAATTATAAAATGTACGCCCATTTTAAAATAATATGTTTCTTTAATATACCTAAAAATTAAAAAAAATTAGAATTTAGTTTAATTCATTATTAAAAGAAAAAAAAACGTGTTCATTCTTCGATCATATTCGATGAATCACTCTTTTTGTATTATATATACTATTTATATATTGATTATTGGTTAATGATCAATAATAAATTATGATATATTCATTGGAAAAGAAAATGTATTTTATTGTTTCATCCTACAGCATATAATATGTTGGATATTTATACCATAAGCGTTAGGAAAGTTACTTTTAAGAAGTAATTTATTTATTTTATACGCAACCCAAATAAAATTGTAATTAAATGATTAGGTATTCAATAAAAAAAAAATGTCGTTATTTCTGCCACAAAAAAAAAAATCAACCGAAGGTATTTGAAGTACGGTATTTTTTTAAATTTTTTCTAAATCGTCATTCTACAAGAAACATAAGAAGAAATATAAAATTTAGATTTAGTTTAAAAAAGATAGCTAAAAAAAAATTAAAAAGGATAAATAATTAATGTATAACAATTAACAATATTATTATTTTATAACTATTAAAGTAGATTGAGAGGACGTTGTACCCGCATGTGTAGTCTCTGTTTTACTAATGTAGATCATAGCAAATTTACGTTCAGCAGGACACATTTTGTGATGTTATTTTTAATATTAGAATGAATTTACCTATCATAAAATTTAAAGGTAAGAATATTATCTAGAAAATGTCATATGTTTTTATTGATATTATCATTTTAAAGTGAGTTATGAATATTTTTAAGTTGTAATATTTTACATAGCTATAACTCACTGTAAAATTATAATATCAATACAAGCATATGACATTTTATAGATAATATTCTTACCTTTAAATTTTATAATAGGTAAATTCATTCTAATATTAAAGCTAACATCACAAAATGTGTCCTGCTGAACGCAAATTTGCTATGATCTACATTAGTAAAACAGAGACAACACATGCGGGTATAACGTCCTCTTATTGTACTTGATAATTAAAACTATGAAAAAAAAAACATAAAAACACCAATCCATACAAGCCCATAGGTAACTTGAAAAACCACATCCGCTCAGAATCGTTATCCCACGATTTAAGAACTAAGATATGTTTTAAATAATTGGTGATATACCGTGACAAAAGTCAGTCATAGAAGATAAAAACATTAAAAACTAATCCTGTGGCACGGTAATCATAACCACATTCACATATAAGTTCCAGACAGTTTTTAAGTATAGTGACAAAAAGACCGATATGGTAAAATAATGCGAAAATTTGACAGTATTAAATAAATTTATTATAATATTATTTTATTAAAATAATATACCAATAAGTAATAAACAATTAAAAATAATATAAGGTATAACGTCGTAATAATAATTAATATGATGATGTAATATTAAATATAGACAAACAAATCGATCAATTTTTAAAAATTAAATGGAATTAATCAACCAATTATTAATAGAATCTTCGTTTTTTTCTAACCATTTAATGTTATCAGATATGTCATCAAGTGCAGCTTGCCGGTCGAAATTTAAAGCTCCAGCTTCTGCAGGATGATTATCAAAAAATACTTTAATCTGAAAAAAATATATTTATGTATAAATATTAAATACGTTAAAAAAGTAAAAATAAACCTCTATCGATAATTTAAATAAAACTGCATTATTCAAGAATTAAATTCTGATTTAAAACAAATAACTCATTTACTTCTTCAAGGCGTTCATGTGTATTGCAACGATAACAAAATGAAGAGATGAGACTTCCCATCCGATCAAGAGAAAAGCGATTAACCAAATACTGCCATTCATCCCTAAAAAAACATAAGTATATATTACATTAAGTTTTAAATTGACTTGTAACGGCTGAAACTATTTTTCTGAAATTGAATTGAGATATAATGTATATAATATAAATATTTTTGTACCTCAAAAAGTCCCACACCAGTTGAGTTCCAACAGGATTACGACTTATCTGTGATATGATTGTAAAATAATCATTGGAACTAACGTAGCTCTCATTTTTGGCATATTGCAATAGTCTAGAAAACAATAAATTATGTTGTATTCCAGCGGACAGCGGTTCTTAACCTTTTGTAGAACACAGACCCCCGATGAAAGATTTTTTGAAATCCCGGACCCCCTACCAATTTTTGTCGAATACCTTTTTTTTTACAAAAAATCTGATTTTATCATAACCAAAATTATAATAATTATTTTATATTACTAATTATAGAAGTAGATATAACAAAACACACACATTTATAATTATTTTTATTAAACTTAATTTTTCATAAAACTGTAATATAAATTATTTTATTTTTAATATTCTTAAAGCATATATAATACAATTTATTTTATATAAATTAAATTAAATGCACAATATTTACCTAGTTAATATTTCTAATTCTTTTGAAGCAGATAAAGCTTCCATAAGTTTATATTTTTCTTGAGATTCTTGTTCATTTAAGAATAATTTCCACAGTCTATCCCATTCACTAGCATTACCCTGAGCCATTCCTAAAAAACAAGTCTTATAAATATTTTAACTAAATAATGAATTATCAGTTTATTTATATTAAAAATTGGAAATATACCAACCATGATAATAAATTGTGTGTCTAATATCTGGATTAGGTTTGACTTCATCATCCAAAAATTGTTTGAATAATTCATATACTTTTATTTTATAGCTTGGTAAACCATATAAACATCCTAAATCGAGAATAACTCCTCGAAGTTTACGTTGTAAAAAGGGTCTATCAATTGAATCATCCCAAAAATCTTCTTTTATAGTTCTCAATAAATGTCTTACATATCTCTTAAATATATAATAAATACTTATAGATATTATGTCGAATTGATAGTATCATTTATACTGTTGGTGAATATGTAAAATCAACATTCTGATGAGCATAAAACTGCAAATGTCAGCCCTTCGTAAAATAAAAGATGACTAGAAAGTATTAATATGATGTTACTCCTTTATAAATATTAAATTAACCAGATATGATAACCGAAAGCGGTTGATAGTGGATGAATAAATTAAATTTTTATTTTTTTAATACACTTAAACTTATATGTCAGTACTACCGTAGAACAGTGTGAATAATTGATTATGATTAGAACGTATAAGATATGCTTAATATTAGAAACAACATTTGTATAATCTAATTGTGTTTTGAATACACTATTCAACATGATAATTAAATACTTGGTATAATTGTATGTACTTTTAACTATAAAGTTTGAAAATATTTATTAATTTAACTTGACATAACCTATCTATATTGTTGTATAATATCACGATACCATTGTAAATATTAATTTTTCAATACTCTTACTTCAAGATTTTTTTGTGCCGGCCGTTGATATAAATTGTTTCTTAATATATATAAGTTTGTAGCAGCTACATCCCAAGGAACAAAATGATGTTCCGAAGATAAATATTTTGTCATATTTAAAGCTATGCTATATGGTAAGTAATTAGCATAAGCTAAACTAAAGGCATCGTGAATAAGATTTGAACGGTCAGCAGCACTTATTGCCTTTAGATTTTACATTTTTTATATAAATATATAATAATTAAAAATATTATCCAAACACTTACATCAACATTTTTTTCTAATAACTTGTTAAGTAAATACCAATCATTTTCCGAATAATTTATAATGTAATATCCAACTTGTCTATGATTCAGTTTTATCCATTCAGCATCGGGTATGTCTATTGTAACTTTAAAACAAACATTTTAATTAGTATCAATTTAATCCTTCAACAAACCTAAACACTCACTCGAATCTACGTCTTTGTTTAACCAAATCTTATGCACACTATTATTGTTTGAAGTGATATAGGTAATAGGTATTTCCCATTTGTAATTATATAGAGATGAGTTGGTAGAAGAATTAACATTTAAGTTGGATAAAAATCGTTGTTGTTTTAAGGTAAGTTTAGTTCCATTTCTCATTGCAGATACTACTGGAAACCCTGCTTGTCGTGTCCAAGTATCCATAACCTGTTTTAATTTAAATAAAATATTTGTAGCTAGGTTTATAAATTAAATAATTATTTTTCACCTTTTTAACTTCAACTGTATTTTGAGTAGCTGTTTGTAATTCTGCCCATAAATCATCAGTTTCAGTATTGTTATATGCAAAACGTTTTAAATAAGCAGTTATGCCAATCCTGAATACTTCTTCACCCAACATTCCTTCTAACATTCGTATTACAGAAGAACCCTAGAAAATTAAATAAATAATACAGGGAAAATGTATTTAATTGAGAACGAATAAACTTACTTTATTATATGATATGACATCAAACATTCTGCTTATTTGAACTGTGTGAGATACATCTCGTACGATAGAATGAGAACTGACTCCATCATCGTGGTATTGTGCTAGTTGAAAACTATTGATTAGAAACAATGTGTCCTAATAAATAATAAATATACATTTTTAACAAATAATATGTGTATACATACAAAAATAAATAGTTTTTCAAATACGTACTACATCCCAGTCAGGGTGTACACATTTCACCCCTTTAAATTTCATGTAAGTTGCAAATCCTTCATTTAACCATAAATCATTCCACCACTTCATAGTTGCTAAAAATATATTGTAAGAACAATTTATTTGCATATTAATAAACAACATATATACAAAGGTACTGTAATGATATAAATTGGAAATATATTATATATTTACATACCAAGATTTCCAAACCACATATGAGCCAATTCATGAGCAACAATTAAAGCTACTTGCTCTTGGTCATTAGTAGAATTTACTCCTTCTTTATATAAAACTCTTATTTCACGGAAAGTTATAAGACCCCAGTTCTCCATGGCACCAGAAACAAAGTCTGGGATAGCTATTAAATCTAAGTAGTTTAATAAATTATCATTATATGAGTAATATATTTAAAATTCAACACTGTAAGACTAAGTTTTTATAATATATACCAAGTTTTGGTAGTGGGTATTGAATTCCAAAATAATTGACGTAAAAATTAATTGCCTGGAGACCTACATGTTGAGCATATTTCATATTTTCAGACTGGCCATTCCTTGCATATACTGTTAATGGAAATCCTTGATCTGCTTTAACAGGTTCAAGTGATTGAAAATCGCATACAATGAAACAAGCCAAATATGTAGACATTGGGACAGTGTTTGCAAAATGAACAGTAGTCAATCCTTTTGTAGGCACATTGACCTCTTCAGACTAAAACATTATTATTATTATTCAACAGTGCAAAGTTTGAATTCAACTAAATTAATTGTTATATTGACCTCTTGGTTCATATTGGACAATGCTGTGTAGTTATTACCAGATGGTCGAGTTAAACTTATTTTAAATTTTGATTTCAACTGAGGCTCATCAAAGCATGGAAATGCTAAACGTGCATAAGTCGGTTCAAACTTTGAAGTAGCAATATAATGTTGTTCGTGGCTTTTTGAATCTGTATAAACACTTCGATAAAATCCAACTATTTTGTCTAATAAACTACCTTCAAAAGATAGTTGTAATTTGTATTCCCCAGCATTTAGTTCTTCATTGGGTACTATAACCAAAAATTCATGTTCTGGATATAAAAACGATGTTACAGAACTGGAATTTAGTTTTGTTTCTTTGATATTCAATCCTTTTGAATGTAGTTTAATGTAACTTTGAGGAGTGTCCAATACTATTGAAATATCAACAGAACCAACATATGAACCTTGCTCAAGATTTGGGAGCAAATTAATAAAGTACTGCTGAGGGCGAACAAACGGGGATAAACGATATGTAAATTCCCATGGTTTATCTGCCATTTTACTCTAAACAATAAATTAATGATATGCTTTAAATGTTATAATATAATTTTGTATTTTTATTGGAAATACTAAACTTAAACCGATAATTAATTATTTCTTCATTTATTTCACAATTCATAAAAGTATATAATACAATTTATATAAATGTATCTATAAATAAATGTATCAATTAAAATGTATTTTTATGACAATATACATTATGAAGTGAAATTAAATACAATACCAGTGTGTATCAAGTTTCTACACTATACATTCAATAGTTATAAATATACCTACACAAAACACCTACACTCTAAAGTTCTTAAAACGTTGAAAAATTATTAAAATTATTAGCCTTATGGTAAATGGGGATTATGTAAAAAAAAAAAATACGAAAACACCCTTCCCCGTGAGTTAGGTACTGTTTGTACACCTTATCTATAGTACTATCTACTTCGTTATTGAGTATAATACTATGATAATTACCTATGTTAAATGTGAAGGCAATTATGAATGTAAGATTAAATAAAAGTCAAATTCTTTAAAATTTGACAATTAAGAAGATATTTAAGGTAGCCGGTAGGTAAATATTTTGAGTTGCTAATATATATTGTACCTACTCATATGTTGTACTTCATACTGTTAGTTAGAAATTACTTAAGTAGTTTAATGGCAATAATATATTGTTTCAATTTAATGTAAATAATCCAAAGAAAATATTATTATAAGCCTTATGTTACTAATTATTAAAAAAAAGGTATAAATACATTTCATCATTGATTATATATTATTATAGATTGCTCACTGTCATAGAAAATATGTTGCGCGACAATTGAGTTCAATTGATTGCCAATAGGTAGCGTACTGGTAACGATATAATAATATTGTACTAGCGATAATTATGTTTTATTTTTGGTTGCTACCGGTCCGACTACAATCACGACGATCGTAATACAAAATTACATTGTTTACATTGTTGTGACTATTTTCGTTATTTCACAACGCACCAAGCGCAATTGTATAGCGGCTGATTAATATACTACAATATTTATTGTAAATTAATAATTTTGTTTATTGATTTGATATAAAGTAGGTATATAAGTAAATTGTTATAGTATGATGGTCAGAAATTGAAAACAAATAACAATTATTTAGTTTTATAAATTGCAATTTATTCAAAACAACCTTTAACGCGCAATTTTGTAATACCACATGATATTTAAAAAAATGCAAAATAAATAAATAAAAACTGGTGGTTTTCAAAATGTTTAAACTTAAAATAAAATATCCCATTTTTAAACATTATAAAATACATATTTAATAAAGTAACATCGGCAAGATTAAAAAAATAGCAATTAAAAAACGTCAAATAATAATAATATAATATAAATATTTTAATTTCATAATTTATTAAAAAAAAAAATAAAATAATAACTTATTCAATGAAAATTATATTATTCACATACAACAATAATGAAATATTATTTATTAATTGTGTTTAAACACTTTTAGTTTTGCAATTTGCTGGACAGCCTTATTGTGTAACTCTGTGTTTGTCCATTTACACTCTTTAAATATTCTTGTTCTAAATAATAATTCTATTATATATAAATAATGAAGTTTACACGTCGAAACATTTAATTTAAAAATATATTTATCAATTTTTTTTTTTGAAATATCTAAAAGTTTAAAAACTATATGTTTTTCGTGTTTTATTTTTTCAAATTCTTCATTAAAAATGTTGAGACATGTATTAGTTATGTCCACAATGATATTTGATGGTGCTTTTAATCCTTGTGTTGATGGTTCATTTACATTAAACATCTTAAATGTTAATAATAATTGCGATTCATCATTTAAATCTAAAGATGTTATAAGATTTTTTTTACATTCATCACAACTAAAATTATTTAAACACTTATACGCCAAGTATCCTGCAAAATAAATGACAGCACAATTTTCTAATGATTTTTTAGCATTTGTGGTGTTAATAACTATAGTACCAGAACTAGTATTCGAGTCAGTCTCACAATCATCACTTAAATTATATATATTATCATTTAAACCGTCTTCTTGAATTTCTTCAGAGTATGTAGGTCTGGTTATTTGCACATCATTTAGAGTATCCACATTAAAAAATTCTTCACCATCTTCTTCACAATTAGAACTTTCAGAACATTTCATTAAACTATAAGAACAAATCGCACTAAAACAGCAACGAAATGTTCGGGCAGTTGGGTTCTTATTATAGCCGTTTTTCTGTCGCATTATGGAAAACATATTTTCTAATGGATCTTGTGTTAATTTGTTAGTCATTAAAAAGTATTCTTTATTTGAAATATGTTGATTCATTATTATTTTTTCTGATTCATAAAGACCAATAATAGCTGTTAATGTCCATTTAAGTCCAATGAAACACGGAGGTGTAGTTACTTTATTATTTTTTAAATTTATTTTTACAGCTTTATCAAAAAGAATACAAAAGTTTTTTAAATTTTGAAGGACTTGAGAATTACGTTTGCTTAGAGGTCGTCTATTTGGATTTGCGTCATACAAATTTTTACTGTTTGCAGAATCGAACATATCATTAACATTTTCAATAAAATTTGCTGTGTCTAGTGCGGTTTTAGTTTTTAATTCACCAGTAGAAACACACGTTTTAATAGAAGCTGCAACAGATCTACTAAAAATTTGTATTGCCAACTTGCACGACATTTTTTTGGAAAGCGTTTGGGGCAATATGAGCGGGTGTAATTTTACACATTGCCCGTGCAGTATTACTTTTTAAGTCAATTTCATAAGATTTTTTAATATCTTTAAATGAAATTAATTTATTTTCAATTTTTATATTACCATCTAATAAATTATTTCGTAAGCTTTTTATCATATGAGGCATATCGTAAATTAAAAATAATTTTTGACCATTTATGTCTACTGATGGGTTATTGTGTGTTGCACCAAGTAATGAAAACATTCTTCTATTTTGTGATCCTTGATCGCAGACTACAGCAGAAGGTACTAAACCAAGTTCTAATAATTTTATTACGCATTCTTTAAGTATGTTAGTTAAATTATCCCCTTTTATTCCATTACCAGTGAAAAAATAACATAATGGAAATTTCCAATTTACGTACAAACAACGGATCATTATGACTAGTGCATAGGAGCCAATTTTGTTAGTTCGCCCTAAAGTTCCAAGATCTTCATATCCTTCTATTATGTCTAAAGCTTTGTTGTATTCTATCGCTTTTTTAATTGAAATCTCATCTAATAAAATAATAACTTTTTTTTCTTGAAAACTCATACAAGAAACTTTAAGTTTAATTTGTTCCATATACCGAGGTGAAAATCCAGTTGAATAACTAATTGAGTTTAGCCAACGACGCACTGTACTTTCGCCAGGTAAAATAATTTTATTTTTACGCATATATTTATATGTTGATGGCGATTTATAATAAAGAGATAAAGATAACTTTTTTTCTTCACTAGTCCATTGCTTACGCGATTTGTGGTTAATTTGCATTGTCACTTGTCATTTGTCAAAGTTTTATTCAAGTAAAGACAGTCAAGTTTTCATTTAATCGACTATATGATGTAAGTGTACAATTTATAATTAATGTCATAGGGTTAATATTAAAAATATTTTTTAACTTGGTACCTATGTCTTCAGTATAATTTAAGAGAGACGACGATACTTCGTGTTGAGTGCATTGAACTCAGTGCAACAGCTTATTATAGACACAATAGTACAATTTTTATTTACTCAATAATAATCCAATTTACAAAATATATATTATATGATAATGACAGTACATGTATTATGTACTAATGTGTTATGAATAAAATACAAAATGTACATAATATACCTTAACATAAATATGGCAATGAGATACCTAGGTAGTATTAATATAATTTAATAATTAGGTACTAATTTGAAAATAACTATTTCACCTATCTAGGGTTATATTTTGGATAGGTATTTAATGTTTATAATGTTTTAATCGTTGGCAGTGCGCCAGTACAACGATATGAGTAGAGTACTAGAGTATAGAATACAAGTAACGTCTTTATAGATGCTCTCACTGCTCTAAGCATTGAAAATATTTGAAATCATTAAATCAAGATTCCACACGTCTGTTTTTGCTGTTAAAATCTTAAGACTGATCCCTACTCCTATGAACTACACTAGCGATTATTGCGGTACACGCCATAAGTAAACACCGCGCGGAGCGCTACATAGCGGTACTCGCCATTTAGCGCGTAGCGTATTTTGTACTGCAGTGAGCTATCTATAGTATTTATAATCAATGATTTCATGTATTCGAATTTGTAAAATATATATCCTATAAATTTAATATAATTACTAAATTTTAATTCGATTATTAACGTGACAGTTTTATTTTAACCATTCAATATTTACTGAGTTGTTTACCTTTAATATTTATGTACATACATTATAACATTTTACTTTAGAAATTGATTGTATTAGGTACACATTATTGCCTTTTTAAATTAAATCTTTATGGTTTGGTATGCATTGAATGATAACAATATTTATAATTTATATATATTATTATTTTATATTTTCATTGATATATTTAAAAGTATCATAATATTAAAATGTAATATATTGTAGTTAACTTCCTTTTTATAAGGAATAAAAGTAGTATGTAATTTTTTAATCTGTAAGGAACTAATATAAAAAAAGCTCTTAAGATAAAACTCGGATGTAGTCCATTGAATTGGTAACTTTAAAAGATGCTGTAAATTTCGTACGATATACTAATGTTTTTATATCTTTGGTATATAATTATGTATACGTATTTTTCTTCTTTTAACTTCCATATTTAAATAACTGCATGCATATGAAAGATCAGAATGTTTTGTCTCTTTTTAAGATAGTGATACAAATCAGTAAAAACTGGTTGTGGTTTCTTAATATTGTATTGAAACTACTGTTCTATCCTTCTACAATATTATTTGTTCTATATTTCCATTTATGACACCTTATAAACTAATTAAAAATATAAAACTAAATATTATATATCAAGCATTTAATTATAAATAATATTAAACTAATTTGTCTTTGTGTTTTTATATTTTCTTTCTACATGTTGGTACTACAGGTACTAAACTAAATATATGTACTTATATTAATTTTATTTAAACTGTTTAATAATAATTATATTTTTATTAATGTGTCATAATTTTTGTCAAATGAATAATGATGTTATATTGAAGTCATTTCCATAAATATATTTTTTTTTTTGAAATTCGAATTTGTTTATTTTGTTTTCTTAAAATAGTGACATATATAGTATTTCTAATGAATTTTTTTTTATCTATTTTAAATTTTTTCTGCAATTATTTAAGTTAGTACACTTTAGTTTAACTTAGGTACCTTATTGTATATTATCAAAACATCGATGCACATAAAAATATTTGGATGGGCACTGTAAAAAATGCCGTTATTAACTTTAAATGAAAATCCTCACAAGTTACAACTATTAGTAGTTGTTATTATTAATTGGAAAACGGTAATAATATAAGTATGATAGACTTGTCTTAAAATGAATAATGATTAAAATTAATCAAGCAATGACTGGGATATAACTATAATACTCAAATAAACACGTTCTGGATTTAATGAACTTACGAAAATCCGGGCATATAATATCAATTGTCCCGAAGATCACAGATAAAGAAAAAAAATATGGGATAAATAAAAGGTATATATGTACATCTATTGCGCCAATCGATTTTGTTAACTATGTATCTGTTTTTATGAGTTGAAAAAGAAAATAAGATTAACAATTCATAAAAATAAAAAACGAAAAAATAAAAGTTGAAGAAAATATATCTTAATGTGTAAATGGAAATCTAGATATGTTTGAATTTGTAAAAAGGATCACTACAGAAAAGTTTATAATAAAGTAATAAAATGAAAATCTATATAATAGGTATTTCTTATTTTCATGTCATTTTTTTTAGAAAAGTAAAAATTTACACTACAATACAAGTTGCAAAAGTTGCACAACTGAATAATTTTGTAACGTATTAACCTCTTAAATTATAAAAATTAAACTAACTAAGACAGTTATCGTATTTTTAGCACAATTGATGTACGAGTATACCTTTTTTGTACCAGTGTCGCAGGATTCTATTACCCTCCATAATATTTACCTCCCTTTACTAACCTAGGATATATTTACCGGGAGGGGGTAAAAATTACTGCGGGTAATTATAGCCTGTTACACCGGTGCAATAGATGTAGTATGTTATACAGGTATAGTTTTCCAAAATCGGCGCTATTTACAAACACCGTAAAATCCGAGCCGCAATTCAGTTAATGCCTTTTTATCATATTTTTCGTTTTTCGTTTTTGTTTTTTATGAATGCAACTATTATGTATAAGTTTAGATAAATTGCATTATTAAAAAACGCTTGAAACTATGGCCAAAAAAGATAGGTAAGTATATCGTAAGTATCATACTGATATTAGTGATATTTACTAATCATTATAATAGTAATAATGATTTATAAAGGATTAAATAAAAGTTCTCTTCGAATATACAAAATTCTTTGAAATTTCATAATGAAGAAGCTATGTATGGAAGGTATATATTTTGAATAGCTAATAGATATTTTACTCATATAGTATAATTAGTATCGTATCTTATGGCTCATACTGATAGATACGGATTACTTTAATGGTAATATATAATATATTGTTCATAATATAACATTCATATTTTGATACGTTTTTCTAAAAACTCACTGAATCATTGTAGAGGGCCATTAAAAGACCAGCTGATGTGCTTTCTGAAAACTTTTGATCTTTTGGAATCCAATCTAATTCCGTTGTATGATTGATCATAACGTTTATGACTGTTACGAGCGAGATAGCTGCAAAAATAAGTAGAAACATCCATTTTGTTACTGCGGGTGTCATATTTTATCCAATATCTGGAAAGTTAAACTTCCTGTAAATACGAATTTCAAAGAAAAATTAATATAATAATTTCAAAAATTAAAATATTGGTTATGTTATGTAATTTTTAAATCAACACACCTCTGTTGTAAAGGTAATATTGCAAACGATAATACTTAAAATAAAACGAATATAACCAAACTATATGATTTTAGATGAATAATTAAAATTAGCTTACTAAAAAGTATAAGAACACATGCAAAAAGTAAGACATAATAATAAGTTAATTAACTGATGTAATTCAAGAAATTAAAACTTATTTTTAATCAATTTTATTTTTTATTTTATCTTAATCAAAGGTTTAGTTTAGGTCATGGTAAAATTGATAAACTCCAATCATATTGTTTATCGGGGATCATCAATTAGTATATTAGAGGGCTGGCCGTAGCCATTTTCCTTAAAAATCAAGATACTGTTTTCCTCCACTGTCCATTTTCCTCCAAAAAAAAGGTTGGTTTCCATTTTCCTCTATTATTTTTGACTAAAATTATGTCTATTTTCCTCCAATATTATAGCCAGTATTGTAGTGTTGCGTTCCGTATTATAAAGATAGAGTACCTATAACTAGGATCACTTTTTGCGCGTATCTGTTGATCAAATTCTAGTCGCTTAATTTCTAGGTATGTATTTACAAAAAGTAAAATAATTATTCATATTATGTCTAATTTTTATTTTCTTTAAACAGGTATTTATTTGTTGCTGAAATGTCCTTTAATTATAAAAAAATATAATATTATATACTGTAGTGATTTTACTATATTTTATATCTTATATTAATATATCTTATCTTATACCATATGCCCATTACACAAATAAAATTTGTAAAATAGTATTTCAATATAATATAGATTTTTAAATAATTTTAAATATATAAATTTATTAGATAACACATATACGTATATAATAATTTCATATCGAATTATTCTTGTTAATTTTTATTCTATGTTGTGATAATGTATACCAGATGATTCACGAAGTATGCTCACCCACAATTTTCCTTTTTATTATAAATTTATTTAAATTAAGAAGTATAGCATTTTTAGTTAAGGATCATAATATTTATAACTACTTACTGGTATGCCAAAAAGTGTGATAAGAAGTTTCTTCATACACCTGCCGGCTCTCATCACTAAACTTGATGTCCTATACGAAGTTCTGTTGGATATAGACTCAGCCCCCCCCCAAAGTTCTTTAAGGCGGAATTATCATTCATCAAACACAAAAGAGGAATCACCCTTTATACACCCAAAAAATGATAAAAATGACAAAATTAATTTTGCCGAATAAGTTTTTATTATTGCATAAAATAACAATGACCAATTATATACAGCTAGTATAATTTACCTGGCATGTTCATCCTCATTTTATTCAATTCAACCCTATTTTAAAAACTTAGATTTTATATGCTACTTAAATAATGTGCTTTGGCGATACAAACATCTTTTATTCAAATAAGAATCACCCTTTTCCCCTGTAAATTGTGAAGTAGGTAGATCATTATTGAAAATGTTGATGAATCTATCTAAATCGAAATTCAAATGAGTAATTTTGAATTATTCGATTTTAATGTACTAGTAGAATTATAGATTAAGAAGATATGAAAACTTGGAGTTTCATATCTTGGAGAATATATAAGGTTATCAATAAGACGCCTTAGGAAAGTCATATTAGATTCAAGTTTTCTGTTAACTAAAATATTCAAGACAAGTTGGTGCAGAATTGGCAAATAATTATGAGCTGGATAATTAATTTTTAACACATATTATTTCGTTTATTCGTTAAGTTCAATAACTTACGCTAAAGACTTTCAACTTGATCCATATCCACAAAAAGTACTTAGATCCCATACATCAGCTCCATATTCCATCATCGACCTCACAAAAGCACAATACAAAGACATTATTGGAGTATAACTGATTTAAATTCACTACAAATCATTTTAATAAAACCTAACGTCTTAAAAGCTTTACAATACATTTTATTTAAATAAGCATGAAAATTTAACTCACGATCAAAAACTATACCTAAATCAATAATTGTATTGCCCACAAACAACTAAAGATTATTATTAATCACATATGGATAAGTACTATGTTCACGGTTCACGGGTCCTATAGTTACTTTTAAAAATTAATTAAGTTAATTTACTCGTACTCAAATAAAATTTCGATGAAATTACAATTCAATCAGAAAAGTAATTACATTAATTACATCTAAATATCACAAGAAATAAAACTCTTTGAATGTATTTTCTAATTTCTAACGACAATTAATGACAAGAAACATAAGTATAAAAATAGGTACCTAATATAGTTTTAAAACCATGTTTTTAATAATAAACAGTTAGTCATATCAATTTTAATTTTTAACTACCTACCTATTAAAATATATTATTTATATAATAATTAATACATACAGGGTGTCCATGAGGATTTACTCATTGCATTATCTGCAAAAATAATGGAGATATTATGATTTTTTTTTTTTAATAAGTTTCACAGGGATAAAAACTACAAATACTTCACGTTTTAATTTATTTTAATGTTTTGGTAAACAAGTTGAAAAATATATTTTTTTATTTAATTATTTTCAAAAAAATTGAAGATAGCCATTTTATAGAGTTCATTTTTCTGAAAATATTGACTTTTCAACATTTTAATTTCATTATAATCTCCTGATTTTTAATATTTTTTCTAGTTTCGATAAAATTGTGAATTACACTGAAAGCGTTCGGCGGCCGTAGGTAGGTACGTGCACGCGAGCCACATGTTTGATACATTGATACCACTATCGTATTAAATAATTCGTAGTTTATTTCGAAATAAAAAAAAATATTAAAAATCAGATTAATGAAATTAAAATTAAAATATGTAAATAAATTAAAATTAAAACATGATATATTTGAAGTTCTTGTCCCTGTGAAACTTAATAAAAAATCAAAATTATGATATCTCTATTATTTCAGTAGATATTGCAATGGGTAAATCCTCACGGGACACTCTGTTTAACTAAAAACATAATAACACCAGTTCATACGAACCGATTTATTGGATTACAATAACTACAATTTAAATATAGGTATGGATGTATATATTATAATTTATAACTTATGAGTTAATATCAGCAATATTAATATTAGATACCTATATGCAGGGCCGTATTTAAGGGGTGGTTCGGAGGGGCAATAGCCCTCCCTGGAATATGTCAAGAGGCGCCAAAATTTTTATATATAAAATATATATAATTTTTATATATTTTTATATCGACTATCGTCAAAATTGTACTGTGTTGTGTTCTATCTTCTGTAGTGCTGTTTTGTGAAGTCCACTGTAAAATTGATTTACTATGTTAAAGTTTCATTTATAAGATTCATATTAAAATATATTATACCTACTTATATAGTTATACTTAATATATTTATAATTTATATATAATGAATCAAAAAAAAAAAAAAAACTTAGCGGAGCTGCAAACAAAAAAAGAAAATTGCAAATTGAAAATAATATTTCAAAACTACCAAAAATATTTGATTTTTTGAAAAAAAATCAAATATGAAAATGATTTGAAAAGTATTTTATGTTTATTTTATATTTTATTAGTGTAGTACCTAAATTCTGTTATTTTTTACCTTTTTTTAATATATTAATAATATTTACCAGGCCACTGCATTTGCTAGTTTTTTTTTTTTTTTTAATTTTATTTATCTAAATACTAAATCCAGATATCACAAATCCCTATAATTAGTATTAGTAGTATTACTCACCAACTATAAGTTATAGTTTTAAATTTAATTATAAGCAAAGTGGGGGGGACGCTAAAATTTTGTTGCCCACGAGCGCCAAAATCTTAAATACGGCCCTGCCTATATGATATAACATCGTTTCAATACTTGGGTAGTAATAACTACATTATTATATTATGTCCGATATATGCAATTGGTTTTTGGGAAAAATAGTTCAACCCACAGTATTGCTATTAGACAAATACTAATGACTCACTATAAATATATAATATCTTTTTTGCTAAGTATCGTTTTTCGTACTTCGGGTATATATATACAACGGTATCATTATTGAATTCGATTTTAATACACCTATAACAGTGATTCGTTCGATACCCAATGTACCTACAGCAGCGCGGCAACCACTTACCTACCTTTTTTTTATTAATACATACCTATTTAATTTAATAAACGATATCTAGATAATGTATAACCGTGATTCTTGTGAAAACAGTTCACCCTTGTCCCTTGTGTAATGGTTCTAAACAAAAAAAAAGGTATGTGGATAAAATACTATAATGAATGATGAATGATGATTATCAAATGTAAAAACCTAAAAGTAAATTAAGTATAAAACATTCTAATTTTTCGAATTGAATGATTTGTATTTTTGAAAATGTTGTACAATGGTAAAAAAATGAGTACGAACTTTTTTTAAATCAGACTTTTTGACCAATTATTATCGCGGTTATAGATAATATTATCTATAAACATGACCACATTCGATAATGTTATATATTATTTTTTGCCGGTTGAACATACTTCTAACCTAACAAAATAAAAATGAAAATGATATGATTTTAGACATTTAGTGTTCAGAATTTCAGTTTATTTACAATTGTGTCTAAGTTGCGATGTCTTCTGGAACTCCGGTTGAACTATTTGAAGAAAAACTACACACCGTGTATCCTTAATTCAGTAATATAAGTTACATTAAATTATATAATAAATATATTTATCATGTCATTATATAGATTTAAGATTAGTTCTCTGTGTCGCAATTATTCCCAAGCTGCCGCTGCTGTTTCTAACAAGTCCCATCCTTATAGAGATGATGTTGATCAAAAACTTCCTTCTTTTGCGAAAAGTTTATATGTAGGAAATTTTGTAAAAGCAGTGTTTGCAAGAAATACTAAAGAAGTCAACTTACCAAAATTGGATAAACTCTTCAGTATCTGTGTGCCCAAAGAATTTGGAGGTTTAGAACTGTCGTCGGCTTCAGTTTCGGAAGCTTATAAGCGAATTAATTTCGCTGACTTTAGAGAATATATTGCTCATGGTAATGTTGTGAAATGCATTAATACGGTCGGAACAGATGAACAAAAGAGAACATTTTTACCTCAACTGGCTTCTGGTGAAAGTATTGCATCATTCTGTACTTATGAAAGCAAACATGGATATGATATTCAAAACAATGAAACTAAAGCCTCCCAAAAAAATGGAAAATGGGTAATAAATGGCTCAAAACAATGGGTAGTGAACGGTGAACGAGCCGATATGTTTTTAGTACTTGCTAAAACCATGGATGAATGCAATCGTCCAGAGAGTGAACACAATTTTTTTACTGCTTTTTTGGTTAAAAAGTCACAAAATAGTGGCATTAAAATTACTGCTGAAGGAAATTACTTCAATGTGACATTCAATAATGTTGAAGCTGATTGTATATTAGGATCTGAAAATGAAGGCCTTAACTGTTATACAATGTTATTCAATGGTGATTTATTGGAATCTTCTTCTGCTACATTGGGTGAGGTAAAAAGTATTGTTCAAAAGGCTTCTAAACATTTCCATACCCATGATCGATCCAGTTTGATCAAACTAGGAAAGCTTAATAGTCATTTGTACACTATGGACTGTGTTTTGGAATTTACTAGTTTAATATTAGATACTTATAACCCTAAAAGTGACTATGAGCTGATTCTCGCTCGTTTGTTTGTAAACGAAACAACACGTAGTTGCTTAAAATTGTTAAATGACTTGGGTCTATCTAAGAAGTCATTTAAATATATTGAAAACTCGTTATTATTTGAAGGTAGATCAAATTTATTACCAGTTGTTGGTTCACTTCTTGGCATTCAGTTTGCTGGACAATTTATGGCAGAAGATGTGAAACAATTAAGAAATCCACTTATGTTCCCTAAGTATACATTAACTCATATTATGAAAATCCAACGTTCATTGAAAGATAAACCAAAATTGAATCATTATATTGAGAAGCACTTGCATCCGTCACTGAAGAAACAGGCAGTAGACCTCGAGTATTGCTTAAGTAGATTTCAATTCGGTGTTCAGAATATGTTTGTCAACCTTGGCCCAGACACTTGCTATTACCAAATGATACTTGAAAGGACTAACAGTATTGCTATGGATTTGTTTGCTTTAGCAGCTGTGTTACATAGAGTATCTCAAAAACTTTCTAATTCAAATACACAGCCATATCCTACAGAATTAATTTTTGCCAATGTATTTTGCAACAGTATCCGTGAACAGTGCGGTCAAAGAGTAAACGAAATACTAAATGCTCCACACAATGTTGTGGATCCACATTATAAAATTATTGGCCAAAATTGTTTTGTTGAGAAAAATTATTTCTTTGAACATCCTTTAAAAAGAAATATTTTTTAATTAATTTGTTATCAAATCCGATATAATTATGTTTGTTTAAAATTTAACTGATTGTATTATATGTTAATGTTACTATCTAATTATCTAATAAAAATACATTTTTCCTAAATAATAATATCTCAGAACTCTTAAATTTGATGCTGGAACTCCTCATCAAGCTAGAGCTATCTATCATGCTATTAGAGTAGAAAAAGAGCCAAATAATTCTGTTAAAAGAATTTGTGATTTTGCAGATAAATTTGTAAGTGTGTAAGTATTAAAATTTAACAGTTTATATTTATTACATTATAAACTTATAGGTAGTAATAAACATTTTCTTTTTTCAGAAAACTTGAATCTACAGAACTTAATTCTTTGCGTGCAAGTTCTAACGGTTTATTAGATATACTTAAACTTTTATCTGAAGTAGTACAAAAATTTGACCTTAAATCTTCATCAGTTGACTATGATCACTTCTGAAACTCCTCGTCAAAATACTCCATCGCCAACTGAAAGTCGAGCTAATTATGGGTTTGCCTTATACTTAGCTTCTAAGACCGCATTTGTTGTTTATTTAGCATGGGCATTTATACCAAGTCATTGGTTGGAATTTATTGGGCTAACATACCTACCACAAAAATACTGGGCAATAACCATACCTGTATGGGTATGTTTTGTTATTGTGGTTATTACTCTTTTATACCCAGCTATTAATATGCTGCTTGTTCCACCTATGAATGATCCCCGTATATTAACAGATTCTTATGCTCGAGAAACAATTAATGAAGTCCGCCCTGGAGGTATACCAACAGTTTCTGACCTTGATCTTTCAGAAGTTTGTAAAACATTATATTTAGATTCTAAAAATATAAATTAGATTATTATTATTTTTACATATTTAAGTTTTAATGAATGCTAAGCCATACAATTCTTTGATTGTTCTAATAAACATTTAAAATGTATCAGTAAATATGTGTTAAATTATTTTGTATTTGACTAAGATAAAAATCTAGTGCTAACCTATTGAGTTTAACTTAAAATATAACAAGATATTTAGATGTAAAAACTCCACATTTTGTAAAAAGTGATAAAGTTTATTTTAAATCTGTTTCATTCACTAATATTACCTCTAATCCAGGGGTCTTCAACCTGCGGCCCGCGATCAATTATAAATATAAATAATTTATAATTAAAAAAAAAATGTTTATCTAAATATGTTTTAATAATAATAATAATAGTTAGTAATTTAAAATTTAATAATAAAATAAAATTTTTGATTAAAATACATGTTTTAAATACAAATACGGCCCACAAGATTTAAAAAAAATAATATGTAGCTCACTGCATAAAAAGGATGAAGACCCCTGTTCTAATCCTTGTATTAAATAAAATATATTAAAAAAATACAAAAAATAAAAACTTCTTCAATAGAAGAATGCATTACTGATAATAAAATATCCTATTCAACCCCAAAAATACGTGGAGGAAATTATCCAATTACCTTAACTCCAAATCACTTAATTTTTTTAAAAATTCAAAGCCTATCTATTATTTAATTTTACTAATGAACATATCTTTATAAAATAAAAAAATAAAATTTAATTTTATCAAAAAATGAAATATACTATTTTGAATATACAAAACGTTTATAATTATTTCATATAATTAAAAGTAAATAACTTTATTTTTGATAATAGCAACATACTGAGTAACTTTTAAGTTAAAATTTATATAAAGAATTGTTTTGTTAAAATATACACAGTGATTAAAAAATAGGAACATTCATGGCTTACCAACCTTTTATTTTAGTTATTTAGCCATGGGAATAATATAAAGGTTAACATGTAACAACAATTAATAAGACCCTGCAAAATTATATATCTTTTGATATTTTAAATATTGACAATCTAATCAATCAATTTTTAAAAATTAAATGGAATTAATCAACCAATTACTAATAGCAGCTTCGTGATTTTCTAACCATTTAATATTGTTTGATACGACTTCTAGAGCAGTTTTTCGACCAGCTTTTCCAGCTCCAGCTTCTGGATGTTTATCAAAAAATCCTTTCATCTAAAAATAAAATAGATTTATATAAATATTAAGTAAGATAAAAAAAAAACCCCTCTATTGGTAATTTAAATAAAACTACATTAATCATAAGTTAAATTCTGATTTAAAACAAATAATATTTACTTCTTCAAGGCGTTCATATGTATTGAAATTAGAACACACTGAAGGAATGAGTCTACCAAATGCCCGATCATTTAGAGAAAAACGATCAACTAAGTACTGCCATTCATCCCTGAAATAACAAGTTTACATTCGATTACGTTTTAAATTTTATTGTATTATTCTTGTAATATTTAATTATAATATATTTAAATAAATACCTTAAAAAGTCCCATACCAATTGAGTTCCAACAGGATTGCGGCTTATCTGTGATATGATTATAAAATAATCTTGGGAACGAACGTAACTCTCATTCTTCGCATGTTGCAATAGTCTAGAAAACAATATAATATGTTGTATTCTGTACAAATTAAATTAAATATATCATATTTACCTAGTTAATATTGATGTTTCTTTTGAGGCAGTCAATGCTACCATAAGTTTAATTTTTTCCTGAGGTTCTTGTTCACATAAGAATAAGTCCCATAGTCTATCCCAATCACTAGCATTACCTTGAGATATTCCTAAATAAATAAGTTGTATTAATATTTTAAATAGTAATGAATTATTTATTTTAATAATATATTTAAAATTCTACTAACCATAGTAATAAACTGTATATCTAATATCTGGATTTGGTTGGACTTTATCATCCAAGAAACGTTTGAATAATTCATATACTGTTGTTTGATAGCTTTGTAAACCATATAAACATCCTAAATTGAGAATAACTCCTCGAAGTTTACGTTGTAAAAAGTTTCTATTATTTGAATTATTCCAATAATCTTCTTTTATATTTCCCAATAAATTGTGTACATATTTCTTAAATAAACAATAAATGTTATAACAAATTACTGAAAGTGCTAAATTCATGAAATCTACTATTGAGTACAATAATTAAATATTAAAATATGATGATTATTTTTATGATTGTTATTAACTTATAATAATAGAAAGGTTTGAGTAGTTTTGTGGTATAACTTAAAAATATCAAAATAAAATTAATACAGTTGAGTCACGATAACTCAAAGTTGAATAGAGATAAAAATTTGTTTTGAGATATCTAACTCGATTTAAATTAATTTATATTTCTAAGGGAATAAAAAAAAATTCGAGTTATCGTGACTCGATTGTATTTCTAAAACGTAATTGTTTGTAAAAACTTTAATATAACAATAAATTTACTAGTGTAACAGTATTGGTATTATCTTAAGAATTTTTAACTATAAAATAATTTGAAATTTAAAAAAATGAATTTTATCAAGACAATCAACACGTATAAAAAATTATGACAGTACAATTTAAAAATGATTTAACTATTAAAAAAAAAATGTATTAAGTCTTTTCATTTGGCAATTTAAACTTAATTTAGTTTATAAGTTAGTGTTTAAAAATTAATAATCTTGAATTAATATACTTATAGGCTATATAATATTGGATGTATAAATTAATAATTTTAAATCTGTGAAAAACATGTACAAAACTGTAACATGGTTGAATATTATATTTCTAAAATTATGTTTTTAGCAGAAATAATATATGCCTGATACATGAAATCAGAATTAGTCGATTCCTTAAAAATGTTATCCAAATTACTAATATAAAGAGTTCTGCTTAATGTGATCACATTGGTTAAAACCATTTTGATTCTATTAATCGGTTGATTCCATAAAACATTTTTTTTTTATTGATGAGTTTATACTTATATGTATGTTTAAAATTAAATTAGAATAAAGTAAAGACACTATCTATGTTTGATTGTACTTGAGAATCTACTAATTTCATTTTAATATTAGCCTGAAATTAAAATCCATATTCAGTTATATACATGATTTTTAATTATTTAAAATTAAATAAATAAAAATGTATGTACATATTGTACACTGTACCTATAACTTTTGGAACAACTGAAAAGTATTGTTTTCGACATAATTTTAATAGCTCCTTTTAACTTTTTCAAAACAATTCTTTTTTTCTTTTTAGTGAAAATTTGAAAAACCATTAAAACGATAGGAATGTTCTTAAAAATCAAGGGCGGATACAAGAGGGGGAGAAATACAGGCTATTGTCCCCCCCCTCTTCACAAAAAAGTATCATATATTCCAATAAAGTTTTTTTTGAAATAGATAATGACCTTTTTTTAATTGAAAACAAATTGCCCCCCCCCTTTTAGGACCACTGTATCCGCCCTTGTTAAAAATGATTCAATTATCCGGTACTTGGTGATTCTAATAAAAGGTTAATTTAACATTAGTAACATAAGATCTAGTTTGGGATTTTCAATTTTGATTCCAATAAACAGTTGATTTTATAAACCAATGATCACATTAAGCGGAGCTAACTGTATTATGTATTTTGTAATGGTGTTGTTGATTTCATTAATTTAGTTTGATATAACTTATATATATTAATATATAATATCACAATACCATGTTAAATATTAATTTTTCAATACTCTTACTTCAAGATTTTTTTGTGCCGGGCGTTGATATAAATTATTCCTTAATTTATTTAAGTTTGTAGCAGCTACATCCCAAGGAACAAAATGATGTTCCGAAGATAGATATTTTGTCATGTTTAACGCTATCCCATATGGTAAGTAATTAGCATTAGCTAAACTAAAGGCATCGTGAATAAGGTTTGAACGGTCAGCAGCATTTAATGCCTTTAAATTTCAAATTTTTTATATGAATATATAATGATTAAAAATATTATCCAAACACTTACATCAACATTTTTTTCTAATAACTTGTTAAGTAAATTCCAATCATTTTCCGAATAGTTTATAACGTAATATCCAACTTGTCTATAATTTAGTTTTATCCATTCAGCATCGGGAATGTCTATTGTAACTTTAAAACAACCATTTTAATTAATATTAATTTATTGTTCAACAAACCTGTACACTCACTTGAATCCACATCTTTGGTTAACCAAAACTTATGCACGGTGTTATTGTTAGAAGTGGTATAAGTGATAGGTATTTCCCATTTGTAATTATATAGAGATGAGTTGGTAGAAGAATCAACATTTGGGTTGGATAAAAATCTTTGTTGCTTTAAGGTAAGTTTAGTCCCATTTCTTATTGCCGATACTACTGGAAACCCTGCTTGTCGTGTCCATGTATCCATAACCTGTTTTAATTTAAGTAAAATATTTAAAACTAGGTTTATAAATTAAATAATTATTTTTCACCTTTTTAACTTCAACTGTATTTTGAGTAGCTGTTTGTAATTCTGCCCATAAATCATCAGTTTCAGCATTGTTAAATGCAAAACGTTTTAAATAAGCACTTACACCAATTCTGAATACTTCTTCACCCAACATTCCTTCTAACATTCGTATTACAGAAGAACCCTATGGAATTAAATAATATTATAGAAAAAATATAATTCATCGAGACTGAATAAACTTACTTTATTATATGATATGACATCAAAAATTTCGGTTATTTGATCTGGATGAGAAACATCTTGCACTATAGCATGAGAACTAAGTTTATTGTCTAGATGTTGTACCGATTGAAGACTATGGATAAGAAACAATGTGTCCTAATAAAATAATTAATAATAACAATAAATTATAGCTTTAAAAAAAATAAAAAAATATATAAAATACATACAACATCCCAATCAGGGTGGACAACTTGTAAAGCTTTAAATTCCATATAAGAAGCGAATCCTTCATTAAGCCATAAGTCATTCCACCACTTCATAGTAGCTAAAAAAATGTATGTATATATATATATATATATATATATATTATTAACAATTTGGGTATATATTTTTATTCATTGTAAGTATATTATGTATTTACATACCAAGATTTCCAAACCACATATGAGCTAATTCATGAGCAACAGTTAAAGCTACTTGCTCTTGGTTATTACTAGAACTTACGCCTTCTTTATATAATACACTAGTTTCACGAAATGTCACAAGACCCCAATGCTCCATGGCACCAGAAACAAAATCTGGGATAGCTATTAAATCTAAACATTTAAATTAATTATCATTATATATACAATATATTTAAAATTTAACAATGTAAATTTTTATAATACATACCTAGTTTTGGTAGTGGGTATTGAATTCCAAAATAATTGACGTAAAAATTAATTGCCTGGAGACCTACATGTTGAGCATATTTCATATTTTCAGACTGACCATTCCTGGCATATACTGTTAATGGAAATCCTTGATCTGCTTTAACAGGTTCAAGTGATTGAAAATCGCATACAATGAAACAAGCCAAATATGTAGACATTGGGACAGTGTTTGCAAAATGAACAGTAGTCAATCCATTTGTAGGCACATTGACCTCTTCAGACTAAAACATTATTATTATTATTCAACAGTTCAAAGTTTGAATTCAACTCAATTAATTATTTTATTGACCTCTTGGTTCATATTGGACAATGCTATGTAGTTATTACCAGATGGTCGAGTTAAACTTATTTTAAATTTTGATTTCAACTGAGGCTCATCAAAGCATGGAAATGCTAAACGTGCATAAGTCGGTTCAAACTTTGAAGTAGCAATATAATGTTGTTCTAGGCTTTTTGAATCTGTATAAACACTTCGATAAAATCCAACTATTTTGTTTAATAAACTACCTTCAAAAGATAGTTGTAATTTGTATTCCCCAGCATTTAGTTCTTCATTGGGTACTATAACCAAAAATTCATGTTCTGGATATAAAAACGATGTTACAGAACTGGAATTTAGTTTTGTTTCTTTGATATTCAATCCTTTTGAATGTAGTTTAATGTAACTTTGAGCAGTGTCCAATACTATTGAAATATCAACAGAACCAACAAATGAACCTTGTTCAAGATTTGGGAACAAATTAATAGAGTACTGCTGAGGGCGAACATATGGGGATAAACGATGTGTAGATTCCCATGGTTTAGCTGCCATTATACTCTAAACAATAAATTAATAAAATTCTTTTAGTATAATTGAATAAGGTTATACTAGTATAGTAGGTATAAGTTATGATTTTTTTTTGCCCATATTTTACACTTAAGTGTATAATATTATATAATTATAAAAATTATAATTGTACATATTAAAAAAAAATAATAATAATAAATTTGGGTAGTTTATTCATAACTTACTGCTATGGCTTTACGAATCATGTAGTGAAAATAAAAAACACCTAATATGTCAATTCCTTACTGTCTAGTGTCTATAGACTTCAAGAATCAACGCAGGTATACACTCCAAAATCTAAACTCTTAAGCACTAGATAGCACTTTTCAATTCTGAAAAATTGAATTGATTTAATTTAAATCTATAACCTTAATGGAATTTTGGTACAAGTACCTACTCGAACAACTAAAAAACAGATTAAAGAATAAAAATAAAATATTTAGAACTAATGGGCGTTACCTACACAATCACTTTAAACACTATCACAGAAGCAAATCATCTTTAAAAATATCAAGTTTTGATATCATATCAATTATCAAATATTAATTGAAGACCAAAGTACCTAATACCTATGTCATATTACTCTATGACCACGGACTAAGATATCCTAGTCCGTGTCTATGACCTATCTATTGTTCTGTTGTTTATACTTCCTAATTCCTATTATCAATTTTATTATTATAATATTAATTATTAAGTATGAAGTCTGTTGCATAGATAGGGTTGCCAATCCGTCCCGATATATCGAGACTGTCGCAGATATTGGGCTCTGTCTCGACTTCCCAAATAAAGACCAAAATGTCCCGATTGAAACTGTACATTGCAAATTTCGCTTTATTATATTTTATGCGTGAGACAGCATAGTGTAATTTCAATTAGGTACTCTGTGGTTTGTAGGTACCAACTACCAATGTACCATGCTAGGACAATTTACAATTATAATTTTATATTGTTACATAATATACCTATTATTATAATGAATAAATATATTATTCGATATTCAGTGGTTTTACTATACATAACGCCATAACGGTAAGTATTGAATGAATTACTCTCTAGTCTTTATCGTAAAATAAAAGATAATAGAAACAATATCTCACACGAACGACAGACCTTTTTCAAAATGTTTTGGCGTTTTTGTGCTATTTATAATTATAAAATATTTAAATTTTTCAGTTAATTTTTGATAAAATATCTTTCCTTAGTAAACAGCTTTAAAATTGTGTACAATGTATATGGTTCATCATAATAAGTTTTTTCACAGCAACAAAAATATATAGAAAATAAGTTATCAGAATATTTTTCATTTATTTAATTGAATTGACTTCTAATAAATAATAATAAATAAATAAGTAATAATGAAGAAATCTCAAATATAAGACTAATATTTAAAAAAAGTTAATGACCATCTTTTATTTTAATTTTAATCTTTCCTTTACTTAATAAAAACTTATATTGAGATGGTCAGTAAAATCCAAGAGAAACTATATAATTTATTTAATTTCGGATACCTAGGTACTCGGAGTACTCCATAACTCCATTATATTGATTTGGATAGGTAACTTGCTTACTATAAATACTATCTAGTCATAATCAAATTTTGGGTAACGAAAAAGCGGACAAAAAAGCACGTAAGATCACTCGGTGTAATCTCCATTCTCCAGCAACATACATATATGGCAAATTAGCGACAGCTATAATTGATCCAAGAAACTTCAACAAAATTTAAAACCACACACACACATTATTACATTAATGATCATCCCTTTCTCAAGAATATTAGAAATCTCAAATCTGCATCGACAGCGAGAAAAGCGGCCACATATTATGAGTTATGACATATAGCTAACCCACCAATACTTCATTATGAGGAACTCCCCTCCCAAATAAAAATACTATTACCAGTTGCAGTACTCTACAACAGTCTACAGTTCTACTTCTACACTCAGGAAATACGTGATAACTGAATAGTAGCTGATATATTATGAGACAGAAAACTTGAATTTCCAGTATTCTATCAGAACTAAATAACTATATATAATTATCTACCTTAACATCTCAAAATTAGATAAATGATTATTTTTAAACCAAGTATATTATATAATAATTTAAGCCAGGCACGTATACAAAATAAAAGTTCAGGACGGGGGGGGGGGGGGTTTACAAAATATTGCAATACAAATTGTACGCAACATAATAAAACAATTTCTTCCTCGTTGCTCGAAATTATTTGGGGAGGGGGATTGATCCTCCTGTATACATGCCTGATTTAAGATATAATTAAGAGTTATTGTCATCGATACCGGTGCTAAATAAATAAATAAAAACTACCTACCTAGTGTAAGAATTTACCAATATATGTATAAGTATTAGGTGCTTACCATTTCTCAATTTAGAAAACTATGTGCTACTGCCTATTCATGTACCTATATTGAGTATGTATTATAATATGATCACAACCAATGGAACTTACTGCACAAGTAATATACCTAGTTGACGAGTGAAGAGTGACGACAGCTGTTGTGTTTAGTGTTTACTGTCTTTACTATAACTGTCTATAACAGTATAACGACTATAACAATAACACTATACGATTTTATCTAATATGTAATTAAGTTGATATAAAATTATAAACTAAAATTTATATTAGTAAACAAATGACTTATAAGTTTAATTTTGTTTATTCGAAATTTTCTTTTGACATATTGGTACAATGGCACATTGCAACATAGTGTACAGTGATATAGAATTATAGGCTATAGTCTATAGAAAATAGAACTTAATATCATAGAATAAAAGTAATAGATTAGGTATTATATTTTATTATATTTGCTTATAATCTTTTTTATTCTATTAAATGAACTTTATTTTAATAATAAATTATGTAAACTAGAATATTATAATTAAACTAAAGCACAAAATCCAATTTTTGATTTCGAGACACGTGGGTTCACAAGGTATGCAACGTATGCAGTAGGTTGTAGGTACCAACAATACATTTAAGGGGAAAGGGGCAAACCCCTACTAGTCTACCACCCTTTATACGCCAATGGTACTGAGTAAGTAAATATTATTATTAATACTGTATTAGTATTACTTATTGAGATGTTATATGCAGTGTTGGGAATAGATAACTAATAATTTATCTAGATAAATATCAGATAATTCCATTTTTAATTTTGCAAATATTCAGTGATATAAGTATAGGTACCTATTTGGTAAAAAAAAATTATAATTTAAAACATTTTAAAAATAAACATAAAATAAAATAGTTATAATTCATTAAAACATATGAAAAAATGTTGTGTTTTATTAGTAAAAAAGGTTTGTAAAATATTTTAAGCTTATAGTAAGGTTTTTTACTCACAGCCAGACTGTCCATTATATCGTCTTTGACCGTTGTACTATATTGTATTATGGATTTGATTGCCTACGTCTGGCCTTTGATCGCAGTTTAGTCATTTTACTAATATCTAACTAATACTTACGACTTATTTATCTAATATTATTAATTTGGTAGTTTTTACTATTTTCAGTGTTTTCACTCCAAACTTACAATTAATGTATTGTATAGTATTAAATATCAACTTAGGTAGTAGACAGTAGATAGTTATAATATTATATGAGTAATATAAATACTATAAATATTTTATGTGACTTTATCTTTATGATTTAATAGTACAATATTAGGTAAATAAAGATATAGATAGATAACGTATAGTATAATATAGTCAATGGTAAAATGTAGGTAATTCATATGACAACTCATCATGAAAAACTGAATATTATAATAGGTAGTCACAATTAATGTACGATTGAATTGCAATATAATAAAACGAAAAAAAAATGTAACTATTTGAGGGTTGCACAAAATGTATATTATTAAAACCTTGAAGTCTTTAAGTGTATTTTAGTTTGTTGATTATATATTGTCACCCGTAACTCGTAAGTCGTATAAAAAATACGTAAGTCGTATAAAAAATACGTTATACGTATGACGACTGGATTAAAATTATGTTAAACCATCAACCATGAATGGTTTAATAGCTCGTCAATAACAAACAGAATAGAATGTTTAGAGCTAAATTGCATAGGCATTCATTATTATGTTTTTCTGTCATTCAAAACGTCATGAAAGGTACACATATATTTACTATTATCATTAACTTGTCTTTATTTATATGATAATATTATATTATTATAAGTTATAGCCTATATAGATACTTGGTGCTTATAAAGTTATAACCTCTAATATATATAATTTATGTAGATATTAGGTATTTCTATCCACCTCATTATTTTTAACTACAAGAAAACCTATTATATGTGTATATTTATACTAAGCAGATATAAATATTGTCATTTATTTAACGACAAACATCAAAAACACCCACATGTAGGTACCTACTATGTACATAGTAGTAGTAGACTGCTAGTATATAGTCATGTATTTTTATATTCAAATGTTTTTGTAGAGTTTATTGAATATTGATTAATATAGTGAATTAGTAAATACCATATTTTGATTAATCAATTTCTAATATTATTTGGTAACACATTAGTATAGGTAACTACCTATTTCCTTAGCTTATATTTAGTGGGTAGGCACCAATGGATTTTTTATTTATTAATTTCAAATTCTTCTGATGTTAGCTTGTAATACTTGCATAGTTGTAGCATATCATGTATGGTACAATATTAATAGACGTCTCATGTCTATTAATCATCATGATTTATGAATGAAACCTATAGCCTATAGGTAGGTGCATAATTAATCAACATTTTCATTCTTCTAAAATATGTCCAGTGGATTTATTTGTATTTATTTTTTAAACTATCGAAATTGTATATATTAATACTTTTATATTACAACCATAGGCAGAACTAGACATTTTTATTAGACTGGTCCACTCTGAGAGTCATTTTGCATTTATCATACCCAAAGGAAAGGGTGGAGAGCGATTGGGAAAACTGATGTTTTTTATTACAATGCAAATATATAACATAAGTAATTATTGATGTTATAACTCTAAAATTGTACCTATATCACTTTTAATTTAACTTAAATCTTACATGTGAAATACAGATACTAAATATATTTTAAACATTTAAACTATTCTATTTATTACTACAGAATATAACAATATTACCTAAAATTAATTTCTCAAATTTTTTTCGCATTCATACCTAATTTATTTTATTACATTAAAAATAATATGTTCTTAGAAAATGTATACATTAATACGGAGCCGTAGTTTCGCCCATAATTACAACAAATATCTAAAATAAAATCTTTCTAAAAGGTCATCAGTATGAGGAAATCGTAGTCTATTGAGTATTGACTCTATTATAGTAGCTAGGGATTGGATGCTGTGGCCAGTAAGGCCTTGAAAACATACCTTATTGGTTACTAGTTAGTCCGTTAGTAATTACACTCTTTAAATTTGTATTTCATAGGTCTATTCTATTTTTCGAGCGTAGACTGTTTGGGTGAATCGACCGAAAATATGGTCTAAATAGGTGAATAGATATATGCAGTTTGTACGAGGGTTTATTCAACTAAAAATACCGTTTTGGCGAATAAGTATGAAAATGCTTATAATATACACTCAACAATCAATTAAACAAAATCATATAAAATATACACAATAAATAATGAGTCCTATTTAAAAAAAAAAATATTGGTATAGATATTAGTAATATTATTACATAGGTAAGTAGTAATCTGCAGTTAAAAAATAATAAATAAAATTATATATAATATAATTAGTACAATAGTACATTTTAAAAGTAATCTATTGGATTTGTATGAAAATGCTTATAATAAATACTCCCACAATTAATTAAGCAAAATCATATTTATATCATAATCTTGTTTTCAATAATAGTGATTAATATTTTTTAATAATGATTAGCAACGATATCATCCGTATCTGTCACCAGGTTTTTACCTTGCATAAGTAAAAATAATTCCACTCGCGCAAACGGACTATTATTATTTTTTTGGTCAAAATTATTACCTTCGCCCGCAAACGACTACCGCCCGTTTTCCAGTGATATTAGAAATGTATTTATTTTCACCGTTCAAAATTCATTATAAAGACCGCTTGTAAAGTAATTTATTTTTCCTTGGAACAACGATTCGTCAATTTGAATAACTACTCCTTCTCCTATTTCCATGGTTCAGGCTTGATTCGTCGACACTCAATAGCCAATCCGAAAACCGGTCTCAGGTAAAAATGGAAAAAGTTTCAATTTGCCAACAAATTGTAGTTTCACAAAATACAAAAATAATTTCCCATAATATAATATATAATGATATAGACTAGCTTTTTTCGGTGCCTTCATTTATAACGTTGCGAATCAACAAATGTTAGCAATTATAATTGTCATGTCCACATAATATGTTTAATTATTGTTTGTATTTTTTTTTTGTAATATATATTATTCCAGACACTTACCGAATTGTAGTGGGCCATCAAATAACCGGCTGATGTAATTTCCGTAAGTTTTTCGTCTTCTGGAATCCTTTCCAATTCCATTGTTTGATTGATCATAATTGTTACAATTGTTACAATGGGGACGGCCGCCAAAACAAGTAGAAACATCCATTTTATTACCGGTATCATATTTGATCCGATAAAATTAGCTATCTATATTATTGTTTGTCAAGATGATGAATATATAATTATATAATATATTATGTAAAACTGCCTGTAAACATGCATTTTAATGGAAAGCTTAAACCATACGAGATTGTGTTTATTTTAATTTCATCCACCAATAAGTGCCATAAAAATATGTGTTTGCTATACTATACCAAATACCCTAATATGAGTATAATATGACGTGATGATTTTACAAATTAAAGTTCCGCAGGTTAAATCAAAATAAGCAAATATGTCATATATTTTCATTTATCTATAGATATTATGTTCATTCGCTATTATGAACCCTATCTATCTTTCATTTATAACTGAAGATTACAAAGTGGCAAGTGCTTACTTACCCAAAATTCAAGTTATAACCTAATACCTATAAATTATATTTCTGCAAGACAAATGTATACCTATAGTTTAATTATTTATTAGTACATACTAAAAAACATTAGGTTAACAGAATTTATAAATGGCATCTACGTCAGCTATAGTAAATTATTATAGATTTATAAATATGAATTTATATATAGGTACCTGTACTTGTATAGTTGTATGTGTCAAATACTAGATACATATAATATAAATATTATTCTATAACTAATAATCTAATTATCTAACTTGATCAAAATCATAAACAAACTTTAATTTAATAAGTATGAGAAAAATAAATAAACTATTTACAAATATAATTAAATTTTAAAATAAAACGTACTTTGTAAATCTCCGAATCTGTGTTGAGACGTTGAGAGTGTAATGTTGCAGACGATAGGTAATACGTAAGATAAAATAAAAATGATCTAACAGTCTGTTTTTAAAGTGATTAATTATAATTTATAAGCAACCTACTAAGAACGTATGTAGAGAGTGAGACTCAATAAGTTAACTTATTGATGTAATTCAACAATTCAAGAAAGTGAAACTAATTTTCAATCAATTTATTATTTGACCTTATTTGCTGGTCATGGTCAAATTTAAAAATTCCAATTATATTGTATACAAACGATTGTAACATAATATTTCAAGATAATTACTTTTAAATCATTTAAAAATTATTATCATCAACTCCACAGTAATAACTAATAATGTACCATTCGGATTATTTCAAAAGTATTATATAGGTATATTTATGCATATAAATATAAAATACGATGCTGCAGTTAGGATTTATTGCACTGCAAACCCGATATTAATTGTGGAGTATATAAATAAGTTTTTTCAAAGTAATAGTATAATATGTTTGATAATGTAGTCAATTTATAAAATTAATAAATCAATAAAATCGATATTACTTTATTATAATAAAACGATAATTTGATAATTTTTATTGAAGATGTAGTTAAATCCACATAGCATATTGCACACATTTCGTTTTCCTTTTAATAATGAATTTATTCAAATTTTAATTTATAGAATTTTTAAACATACTTAATGGGCCGTTACACCAGCGTTTTCTCTGTCTATCCCGCACACAATATAGGAACAAAGATACTCCGTATTTCCACGATTACGACTCTCTGGTTCAGTTTAGGGCAGCACCTATTACATATTTTATAAAGAAAAGTATTTCCTGTGCATTGACCGGATAGATTTTTAATATTTAAATTTTTTTATAAATATGAGCATGTTTTAATTTAAAATAATTCCAATTATTTTTAACCATTAATAATTTATTCAAAATCGTAAATATTAATCCGGTCAATGCACAGGAAATACTCTTTTTTATAAAATATATAAGAGGTGCAATTTTTTTTGCATATCGGCTTCACATCTAAAGAATTATCACATCACGCAAGCGATTAAAAAAAAGTTAAGTGTAAATATAAAATATAATAATATAATATAATATTAGATTCTGAACGGAGTGATATAAATGTATTGATTTTACAATGATGTGATTTTTTTTTTAATTTTTATGTCTGTCATCCTGTTTTGGAGTAGTAATAATACTTCGATTTTTGACTTCAGCCCCTCTTTGAAAAGGAAATTGAATCTAGTTGGTATTTTGTGGGGTCAAAAATAACCTGGAAAAATTTTCCAGTAGTTTTCTAAAACGTCAGGAAAAACACTGAAAAAATAAAGGAAAAACATGAATTTTTACTCCTAACCACTTTTCGACAAAATCGATTTTTTGATTTTGCTGTTACTTAAAAACGAATCATTTTAAATACTTGAAATTTTCACCAAATGTTTATATTAGCGTTATATATTTACGATTAAATTTTCAAAATATTTAGAAATTTTTTAAACTATTTATAAACCATTGAAAATTTTGATTTTTCTAAATTTTTGTTCTTGAAATGTTGATAAAAAAAAGTTTGGTTTTCCAAAAAATCTTTAAAATTTAATACAAGATTTAGGTATTATAAGTTATTCGTATTGTAGTAAAAAAAAAAAAATCAAAAATCGTTAGTCACAATTTTTGTTTATAAGCATTAAAAGTTCAAATGTTTACAAAATATGTCAAAATCGCGAAAATTTGTTAGGAATTTTGAAGTTGAAAATTCATAAAATGTTTGTAATTTATAATATCTAAGGTTAAAAAAACCAACACAAGGTTCTCCATAACGTTTTCTTCAAATAACTGTAAAAAAAAAAACTCCAGCGTCAATATAGAAAAAATTTTATGAGCGTATGAAATTTATTTTTTTACGAAGTCTAGTAAAATAACGATATATTACAATTAAATATAGCCATATAGGTAATAATATAATATAATATATCCTACTAATTGTCCTAGACTGACAAATCATCTTTGTTCATTTGCATTCAAATTTAACACATCCATTATGGTGACCTATTCTCCATCTCTACTATACAGCAGGGCGATATCCACTTGCCCACCTTTTTTATATTGATATGAATGATTTCTGTTTTAATTTTTCTAACTGTAATCGTAAATTTTCATAAAAAAAAAAATTTTAATTTAAAAAACATTTTAGTTTTCTGTCGTAAAGAGCAGTGAGGTGGTCGATTTCATTTATTTTCGCTTAAAATTTGGCTTCCAGGGCATTCATCCCATCTTAAAGCTGATACTGCGTTTACGCAATTTTTCTATTTACATTTTGTTGGGTTTGGTTTAACAACCAACCGTAACCCGAATATCATGCCACATGTCAGATTGATAATTTAAATTGTGATAAGAAATTGCCGTAATGTACGAATCCTGGAGAAAAAATGTTAACAATGTATAGGTTTGCTGTAGGTTTGTTAGTCGCTGGGTTTGGTTCACATGACGTCATATTAACCTCGTCGTTACTCGCCCGAGTTCATTATCGCGGTAGATATTATCGTTTATCTCACTTTTGTCGAATCACCGACCAACATAGTGGATCGAATACACGTCGAGTAATTGTTTTTTAGTCCATGATATTCAGTTTTTTTAGCGAATGTGTAGAATCAGTATACCCAGTTTTTCGTACCACTGGGCATGATGATAGATGTTCGATCATTAACAATTGTTGTAGTGTGTACATATTTTTTTTAAGTTCATAAAGTAAATTGCAATTGGCAAAGGTTTTTTAATTTATCCCGTAAGAACATAATTAGTTTATTACTGATTGAATTTCACGTTTAAGGTACAAAATACTTTGCTCGACCTACTGAATGAATACTTTTTTTTTTTTAGAATACCTATCTAATATGTATATTTTTTATTTAGTTTTGCGCAAATACACTGCCAAAATGGTGCTGTTGGCTTCAGCCGTATGCACAAAAACGGGAAAAACCATAGTATCACGACAGTTTGTTGAGATGACTAAAGCGCGGATTGAAGGTTTATTGGCGGCGTTTCCTAAGCTGATGTCGACTGAAAAACGTCATATACAACATACGTTCGTTGAGACAGATTCTGTACGATATGTATACCAACCATTGGAAAAATTATACATGTTGTTAATCACTACAAAGACCAGTAACATATTAGAAGATTTGGAAACATTAAGATTATTTTCAAAAGTAGTTTTGGACTGTTGCAAGTAAGTAATCGGAAACTATCTATATTTAAAAGTGTTGAAACTTATATTAACAATTATATAAATAATCTTTGTTCTAGGTTAGTCGATGAGAGTGAAGTATCAAAAAAGTCATTTGATTTAATATTTGCTTTTGATGAAATTGTTGCCCTTGGTTATAGGGAGAGTGTTAATTTAGCGCAAGTAAGAACATTTGTTGAAATGGATTCTCACGAAGAAAAAATGTATCAAGCAGTACGTCAATCACAAGAGCGTGATGCTAAGGTTAAAATGCGTGAAAAAGCAAAAGAATTACAACGCCAAAGAATTGATGCTGTCAAAAAAGGTGTTCGTATGCCAACATCATCAAGCTCTTATATGTCAATGACACCAGTTGCAGATTCAATTTATGAAATAAAAGTATCCAAGCCAGAAACACCAAAATACACATCAAGCAATAAAGCTTTAAAATTAGGAGCTAAATCGAAAGATGTTGATTTGTTTGTTGATCAATTGAAATCAGAAGGTGAAAAAGTTGTTACTAACAACAAGTCATCAACTATTACATCAACTTCTTCAACTGTTCAAAAAGACATTCATATTAAAAAAGAAGAACGTATAATTGCCATTGTTGGACGTGATGGAGGTGTCCGCAATTTTGAATTACATGGATTGATATCATTAAGAATTTCAAATGAAATTTATCAAAAAATTGTTTTACAGTTTAATTTTGAATCTGGAAATATTCCATTGCAAACTCATCCTAATATCGATAAGGAACTTTTCAAGACTAACCGTCTAATAGGTTTGAAAAATCCAACAAAACCATTTCCATTAGACTCTGAAGTAGGATTATTAAAATGGACTCTTCAGTCACAAGAAGAATCAGCTATACCGCTTTCAATTAACTGCTGGCCTAGTGAAAATGGTTATGGGGGTTGTGATGTAAATATTGAATATAATTTGGAACATGCTGACCTCGAATTGAATAATGTTACTGTTACAGTACCATTGCCATTTGGCAATGCTCCTGTTATTCAAGAGTGCAGTGGAGTTTATAGTTATGAGCCTAAAAAGAATGTTTTAATATGGTCAGTGGCTGTAGTTGATTCGTCTAACCCAACAGGATCTATTGAATTCGAAGCACCAAAATCCATTGCCTCAGATTTCTTCCCAATTAAGGTTGATTTCATGTCAAAATCATCTTACAATAAAATTAAGCCAATGGAAATTAGACTTATTGATGATAACGCACCTGTTAAATTTACATCTGAGACATCTTTATTCACAGGAAATTATGAAATAGTTTAAATATTAAGAATATATCTTTTATGAACACTTATTAGTTATTTTATTATTATTAAAAATTCTTATATAATATATTATACATAAATATTATAACATTATGCTGTTTAAATATACATTTTTTCTTTATTATTCATTAGAATTATTTTGAGTTGCAGACAACAATAATTCTTGAATTTCTTTTAAATAAGAAATCTGTGATCGAACTGTGCTTAAATATTGAGGGTACGTGAGTGAACTTAACTCCTGAGCTGGTAATGGTTCTGTTCTTGTAGGATAAACCATCAGTGGTATATAGCGCTGACTGCTTAGACCTAAACATTAAAATAAATTGAAATATTATTTCAAGTTTCATTGTTGTATTAGTAATTATACCTAATACTATATTTTCATATAAATATATACAATTTTAAAGTAAGCTGATAAGTATTAAATGACTAATGTATTATAGATATAAATTAATAAATTAAATTACTTAATATTGTTATTAATTTTCAAATAGGGGAAAGGAAAAGTGGTGTGAACTTAAAAATCACTCAATATTGTAATTAACATAAAATTGATAAACATTTTTTTTGTAAAATTGTTATTAATTTATCATTTATTTATTTTATAGTATAAAATAAATAATTTATATATATATATATATAAATATTACTTTTAATGTTTTGTTGTTGTTTGAAAGATTACCATAAAATAGAAAATATTTATTAATTATCAAAATGGTTGAGTAGAAAAATATTGGAAATATAATTTAAGTTTTTTGTTCTAATATCTGAGACCATTAAGAAAGATTTCTAATAATTTGTTTGAAATTATTATGTTTTTTTTTCAATTGGGTATAATATTTTAATATTGCTACATAATATTAAACATATTAATACAATTTTACTAAAGTATTTAATATTAGATTTTGAGTGGAGTGATTTGAATTTTCAAATTTTTCAAAATTACAAATTCCCAGTATTTTTTTATAATTGGGGAAAATGGGATTTTTTACATAAATCAAATATTATTAAAATAATTGTTTTATAACCATGGTTATACAATTTTAGACAGTCTTCACTCAGAATTGTTTTTCATTGTATACAATGGGTTATGATTGATATCAAATTTAACAAAATTCTTTATAGTGATTTATTCAATTATGAGTTTCATTCGACACCTTATGTAGAGCAAAGCAGTATCTACTTCGCTACATTTTTTATTTTGTTATAGAATTATTCAATATACATTTTTTTTAAATGGTTAATATCCTGGAAAATTAACAAGTTAATTTTTATTTTCAAAATTAAATAAGGAAATATAATATACAAGTAAAAATAATTTTTTCTAGTTGTAGATATTCACATACATTTTGTATGAATTGGTATAATTTACTAACAAAAAAAGATAATTGATATGGTATTAAATTTTCATTGATTTATTTCTTAGTACTACCATAGTATGTATATTTAATAATTATTTAGGTTAATATTTTAGATGATCATATTAATAGAGTTTATTATTTAAGTACAAGTTATTTTATTCAACAAAATTATTTGTTTTCTATGTGATAATAAGTAATGTCAAGGTTCTAAAACCTAATTTGGATAATTCTAAACTTATGTGCATCAATGTAAAATAAACAAAGTGACTAAATTCAGGTAGATATAGTCGGTATAGGTCACTTTTAAGTACATGATTAAGTTGTAATAGAACTTGAAAATGTTGAAGATTTAAATGTTACAGTTTTAGAAAATATATTATGTATATGATTGTAGCCAGGTATTTACACCAAATATAACTAATAGTAGATTTATAGGAAATCTAAAGAAAGTATTTTTTTTTATATTTATCAAGTTTAATTGTTTTATTAAGATAATTTAGTAGTATACCTTGTTGTTGACACTCAATGGCAGTCTTAAGATTATATTCAATTTGATCACAAATCGAAAAAAATTCCTCAATGGTTTTCTCAAATCGGGGACCGGGTATTTCTACAGTTTTTAATAATCCTGTGTCTATGTAATGATTTTGCTGTAAAGTATATGAAGCTGCTCGTAGTACACAACTTAATGATTCTTTGAGTTGAATCACTTGAGTTTTCACTTTTGATATATTGTCTAATTTTTCCTGTTGTTGCTGCTGTTGTTGTTGCTGCTGCTGCTGCTGTTGTTGTTGTTGCTGCTGCTGCTGCTGTTGTTGTTGTTGTTGTTGTTGTTGTTGCTGTTGCTGCTGTTGTACTTGTTGCATAGCTTGAGGAACTTGAGGTGTATTTGACGGAAATACGGGCATAGACATTGTTCTACTATTAAAATGAATTTTAGTATTTGGAGAATATGTTTTACTTATTAAATATTACTAATTTCAGATTTAACGTTTATAACTTTTACTACGAGTTTAAAAAAAGGACATGATAATATAAATATTTATGAAATGCAACAATCAGTAGTTTTAAACTAATAAATACAATTGACTAAAATTTGGAACGATTTAGAATTTTGAAATTCATTAATTTATGAACGATTGATAATTCGGAATTTTATTAGCACGGCGTTATCTCCTATGATTACGGATACCGTGTCATATTATCACGGTTTACAATATGTATTATGGACGTGTCACACTGACGTGACTAGGTTGGCGACCTCGGCTAAGTCTGGATGATAGCGCGCTCATCAAAATATTTTTCCGCAGCAAGCTCTGACGCTCTATGCCGCGGGCAGTTGCTACTTCGCTAGTGTAATTTCTGTCGTTGCTCGCCAGTCGCCAGTCACTACACTATGTGTCGAGGCTTGTGTGTGTCCCTCGTTCTCTCTTTCACTTTCTTATCAGTACTACAGCGCACTGATTGTTCGACATCATTATATTATTTATAAATATTTAATTATATTGACATTAACGATCATTGTCGTTTTTAAATAATCGTCCGGGAGGATAGTTGTGGTAAAATTATGGCTGACGATTACGGAAGTATGGAGGACAATGCTGGTGATATGAATACCAAATTTGGGCTGCGATTGCGTGGGCGCAAAGGAGCTTTAAAAAAGAAGAACGTCTATAACGTCAAAGATCACAAATTTATACCAAGATTTTTTAAGCAACCGACTTTCTGTAGCCATTGCAAGGACTTTATTTGGTAAATATTAAAAAAATATTTATTTTTAATTTTATTCTATTTATGTAAGGTCTTTTGATTTGCTTGTGCTTAACTGCTACTTCGAAAAATAAACAAAGTCTATATAAGAAACTTACTTCTGATCTATAGTAGACTTTTAAACATTGTGTAAAGCTAATAAAATTGAGTATTATGGGACTATAATGTTATTCCGTCGCGGTAAGTAGGTACCTAACAAAAATAATCATAGGCGTTTGTCTCGAAAATTCGGGTTATGACTTGTGGTAAATTATGTAATTTTTTTATACATATTTGAATTATTTACTTTTAAGGTAGTCAATTGAACTATAGTAATTTGAGTATTGTGAATATTTGTATTTAGTAATAATAATTTTTGTACTTAGTTATATAAATGTTTAAGTATTATTGTCATTTACCTTGTGAAAAGTATGTAGGCGAGTGTTTTGCAATGTACAGAATTGTATACTACATATAATCCTAATTATTATACATCTTGAGTCAAAATATTTACCTTGTGAAAAGTATGTAGGCGAGTGTTTTGCGATGTACAGAATTGTATACTACATATAATCCCTAATTATTATACATTTTGAGTCAAAATATTTATGTTATTGTAAATAATATTTTTTTTAATACTTCAGAGATAATAACATTTTTTATTAATAGGTCTAATAAGAGTATTTTTTTTAATTATATTGGTTTGTTATAATAATTATTTAAGTTATTTAGAAGAATATATTTTTACGTTATCGAATATTTTTTTCATTTGTATTTTTTCGTATTTATTTACGTACAATATTATTCAATGGTGAACGAGGGAAAATAATTGAAATGGTTTTTTTGTAAAATGAAGAGGGCCTATTTTTAGATTTAGTTTTTATAGATCCCGAGGAAAATATTAAGATACCTCTTAAAATTCTTATAAATTATACCCTTAGTCTATATAAGTCTAAGGTTAGTCATCTACTTTAGGTACCTATTTTTGATATGGTGGTGGGTGGGGCAAACCTATAAAAATCCCTGTTTTCCCTTACTTTTATACTTGTTACTTTGTACATTTTTGTGTCATATTTTTACGAGAAAATTGAATAAAAATTGTTAAAGAGTAGCTTTATATGCATAGTAAACAATAGCAGATTCAAGGGGGACCGCCCCCTTTATTATATTTGTAAGGTCCAACATCATATCCTAAATATTTCGTTTACAAAATTATATAGAATATGATGTATATTAATATAAAACATTTTACCCCACCCCCGCAAAAAAATTAAGGTTTATGGTGTTTACAACACTATAAATTCATATAACTTATTATAACTTCGATGTTATTATATAGTGTTGATAAAAATAACTCAAACTTTGATTTAACACTATTTTTTTTTTAACTCTATAAGCTCCTTTACAATTTTTAAAAGTTTCATTGTTTTTAGGCTTTTTATTAAGTGTACCTACATTGAATTTGTTTTTAAAACATTAAATCCTTAATTTTATAAACTAAACTCCAAACTTTTAATGAAACGTGCAGTTTGTTATGGTTAAATAGATAAGATTAATAATATTTTATTGTATAACATTAAGTGTTCTTATTTGAGTTTAAAAAAAGTTGAAAGTATCCTAAGTATGATCAATTCTTAAGATTGTGTTTAATTTGCTATTTATTAATTTATATTTCAATATTTTATTTTAACTTTTTAAAATATGTAAAATATATTATCATACGGAACAGTATTTTAACGTTCAAATTGATGGAACTTAGTCATAAATAATGTTTAATTTGTGATTTGTGAGGAGTATTTTTCGTCATTTTTTTTGTTAATATATATATTGATTAGTTATTGTTTATTAAACAACTTTCTATTTATTTATAAGTATATTTGAATTATTATTATGCTCAAGCATTGTGTATTATTATAGTTATTATACTTGATAAATACACTATTAATAATTTCACAATATACTATATAGTATATATAATATGTATAATCGTGAATCACTATCATTCGTTAATTCGTAGATGTGCAATTTGTTGGCTGTGGCGTATCTAAAACTTTTGATCGGGAGGTTTCAATTTATATTTTATTTAGTCAAAAATTTTGAAAATGTTATTCAAGATTCCTAATAAATGGTTTTTAGGTACCTAGATTAAAATGATTTAAAATATGTAGTCATAACTTTTTTTTATAGCGTTTGAAGTTCAAATGTTGACAAAATTTGTCAAAAAATTACTACAGTTTGCAAATTATTTTGAAAGTAGTTAAAATTCATTTAAAATTGAATTTTTATACCTTAGATTTTAAAATGCAATACAATTTGAAATAAAACTTCTTTTGTTTCTTATAGTTGTTTAAAATTACCATACACATTTAGGCTCATTACTTTTAAAGGCACTTGAAGTTAAAATTTTTACAAACTTAATATATTTTTATATAAAAAATATCGATATTTCTATGTTACAATTTTAGTTAATTTTATTTTTATTCAAAAAATATAAATCTTAGAGACTTGAAGCTTTTTATCATTAGTCATTATTTATATTATTATTTTATATGCAAAATGTTTAAATTTTAGAATAATTTTAACCTATTTATCGTATTTTATATTTCATACCATGAACCTATTTACTGTACGTTATATTGACTTATAAGTCATAAGTTAATAATAATATTATAATATATAATAAATAAAATAATATATTGATAATTTGATAATTTAGTCAAAAATTGTTTAAATTGATCCTATTGTATTACTAGTTTACTAGTCGAAACTGATTCTTTTAGTGTATTAACTAACTTTTATCAGTCATTGTTAATTTTAGAACTAATAATTTAAGAATTTTCACAAGAAAACTTTTATTTGTTTTCAAAGAATTTAAATTTATTCAGACCATTAGTTTATTTTGTATTCTTATGATCACATAAATGATGTATCTTGTCTTCTAAATTCTGGTGTTTATGCAATTTTTATTTTTTGGTTATTAATATCATTTGAATATTATAGTGCATTTAGTCCAAGAGGTGTAAGATGAAATGAAGGGAATGCCTACACACATGTTCATACAACTTATTTTTTAAAATCTAGCTACGACATTTTTTTTTATAGATTAATAATATAATAAATATAATAATATAAGATAAACTATTTTTTAAGCAATTTAAATCTAATCTATGTTTATACAATTCGGTGTAAACTACTTACGTCCTAAATTGACAATAGAAGGTAACTTGCGTCCGAATAGTTTGGATGCAAGTTATTTGTTAATTATTACCAAAGGTAGTTGCATTGTAGTGGTTAGGACGCAACTTACCTGTCGTATTTATTGATGTGTTAATTGCATCTTGAATGATAATTTCGTAACAATATAATTTTACAGTTAGGGCAGTTAGGCATACAGTTATACCTATACAAGAAATAAACATATAGGTATAAGTAGGAAAATTGTTAAAAAATTGTTGAAATATTTCATGGGCATATGTAATTTGCGCCAAAACAACCTAAAAAAATAACATTTATGTAATCTGCGCCATCTTGCACCTTCAAAAATGATAATTTGCGCCACTTTTAAATAACTAAATAATTTTTTTTACAGATTAACATATTATATTTTTAATCATTGATTAATCAAGTTAATTTTAATAGTTATAAATTTCTAGAAAATTATTAAAAGTATTAAATAAGTATAATTTTTGTATATTTTTTTACAAAAAAAAAAAACATATATAAGTCAGTATAATTATGAATAAATGTGTATAAGTATACTTAAATTCCAAAAATTGAAGTAAAAAATGTGGTGCAGATTACATATTCCATTTTGTTTTCTGTCATGGTGCAAATTACAGGTAATAAAATTGGTGCAAAATACCATCTCCCCGCAACTTAGCTGTTGTAATATTGAGAATTCTTATCAACAATCTTACGAGACAAGTAACATACAGCTCTGCCACAATATAATATTCAAGTTTACATTGAATTCCGAGAAAATATATCAACAATTATTTGCCACAGCCTATTATCAGCGTGAATACCATGTGACTTCAACGAAAATACGGCTGGTTGACATCGGCCACCACCGATCTTATTACTTGTTTATATAAATAATATTCGTGTATTTTACGAAAACATATTGTACACATTTCTCCACACTCGAACATAGTAATTGTACTATATATTAATAGTAATTTATTGAAATAAATTGAATAGAAATAAAAAGATATAATAATTTCCATTTGTTGATTTTATTTTACTTTTATTTGTTTAAAAAAACTATTCTTATTTCTTATTATTTATCAATAATCACAAAAATATATATTTTTAGGAACTAAATTTCTCGGCCGGATTATATTGGAATAAATTAAATTATTTTTCAAAACTATTAATTATTGGTTATTTTTTGAATTTCAAAATGAATTGAATGGTATAAAATAAATAAAAAATTCAAAAACTAATCAATTATTGTAAATTATTTTAAATGGTTTTATGCATTTTAATGAATCGTAAAAATGTATTATTTATTAAAATTGAAATTGCTCTTATTCAGTCAATGTTGGTTTTAGAGCCATGGTTAATAAGTCAATATGACTTAAAAATAATCAGTGTACCTAAATTTTGTATCGAAAACATCGGTTGTAATTTAAATAAATACAAGTTGTATTGTGCATGCACGTACCAATAAAAGGATTACAAATTTGAAATTTATCTGAAAATGTGTACTTATATACCACTAGCTCGTAAAAAATGTTTGATTTATTCCAATATAATCTGATCGAGAAATTCAGTGTTCCCTAAATAATTAGTAAACACACGGTTTATATATTATATATGTATATCATTTCTGAGGCTCATAACCTATCGGAATTAGGTTAGGATATGGCCTAACTGACCCGACTTTCAGTTTCGCCTATGAAAATTTTAATTTTATACTCAAGATATTATCCTCGATTTTTCGTTAAATTACTAATTATGTATTGTGAAGTTGTAAATAAACACTAATATTTATTAAATAACAAAATTTGAATAAATAAATTTGTAATTTGTTGATAATTATTATTTTGATTATTTTATATTATTTTTTATCTTATTTCGAAAGTATGAATAATTGTGATTAGTATAAATTACGAAAACAAAAAAAAGTTAAAACAGATTATTAGATTATTTATAAATTTTAACTTTGCTTGTTAATTTTTTAATCAGAAAATAGTTATTTATTTATATATTATGTTAAAAAAATCTGTTTGTATTGCGTATGCGCATACTAACATTTATGAAAAATTTGAAATTTTCTTAAAATATGAATTTTAATGCTCGAGGACCATCTGAAAACCCTACTTTAATCTAAATTCAAAAGGCGCGAATAAATGTGAATAAGCCATAAGGTGTGAACTTATATTACATTAATATATAATAATTGTAAATAATAATAATATATTTTTACAATATGTTTATATATACGTATACTCTATTAATTTATCAGGATATATAATACCCTATAATTTTTAGTAAGAAGTTAGAAATGCTAGAATAATATTTGGATTAGTTCAATAAATTTATAATTTTTTAGTTTTTTTATTAAAAATAAATGATTATAATAAATTCAAAATGTGTGTATGTAAGTGCCTCTAATTAATATAGAACTATTACAGGTTGATTTCTACGTGAATTGTGTTATAGCACATGCGAATTAATTACAATTCAGTTGTGCAGCCTGTTAGCAATAATAAAATGTTTTGCAAATTAGCTTTCATTTAAGAATATTAATAACTAATAACATATTCTAAACTTTCGCTTTTTGCATCATGTCTCAAGGTTTGAGGCATTACATTTTTTTCGCGTTTGAGTCTTAAAATATTTATGTATTGACTAGGATATTTTTTTTATTTTTCAATGTTTAAGAAATTTAAAAAACAATTTATTTGCTAAGTACTTGAGTTCAAGCATATAGTCAGGATTTTTTTGTGTGGTAGGAATAGTTCAATAATTTTGAACACAATTTTTATTTTTGTTTTTTTACATGATCGATATACAAAATCTTTTATTTTTAGTTTTTAAAAATTTCGAGAAGGGCAGTTCAGACCTTATGAACCTCCTTGGATATGTGCTTGCTTAAGTTAAATATTATTTCGTTATTAACTATTTAATATTTTACTAGGTGGCTTTATGTTGAACTATAATTTTTGAAAAAAATATTGTATACATTTTGTTATAAATAAAATCAAATCATTTTTTTCGAAAATGGGTTTTGTATAAATATTTTTGCATTATCTATTTTTTATTTTTCCGTATTATTTTTTGAATTATTATGAATTTTTAATTTTGACCCCTAAACTACTAACTAGATATAATTTGCTACTTATTTTATCATCGAGTTGATGATTCAAATAATTGTACTGTTCTAAAATGTAATGTTAGACAATAAATAAATAAAAATTAAGTAATAAAAAACACGTAATTGTACGAGCAAAACCAATATGATAATGTTTTTGTTTAGAATCTAAAATTAAATAACATATTATATTTTAAATGCTTTCTTAAAAATGTATAATAGTTTAAAATCTGTTCCTTATTAAACCTTGGATTTATATGAATTTGGTTGTATGATAAATTTTGTTTGATATATTATCGTTTATTTGTTTGTAAATTGTTTACTAGTATAGCATTTTAGTCTACATATTATGTAGTATTTTAGTTTCTTGTATTTAGCAACTACCTGTACTTATCTACAATATGTAATATTTTATTGAAATTTTTAATTTGTTACAAACTCTAATTATTTATGTTAACCTTTTGGGTATAAAATAACTTTAATTGGATTTCATAATTTATCTTACAATTGCCCTCTAGCTAAAAAAAAAGTGTGTGACGAATTTCCATTCTTTTTCAATTGTTGTTGACCTTGTAGACAAAAGTCTAGTATAAGATTTGCCCTACAGTACAGAATAAATTTCTGTTTTCTTTTGTAATTATTATATTTCTGTATTGTTTCTTTTTGAAATGAGCTTTACCATTGATTCTATATCATATTTAATTTATAATTTTTTCAAATTTTTTTCTTTTTTTATTATTTACGATAATAAGATAAGTAGATTTGTAGGTATATAAAGTTAGTTTCAAACTGCGCTTTTAGGTACTATTTATTAGAAATTTATTTTATAAGTAGTTATGTAAAGTATAGAGAATTTGTATATTATTTTTGTTCTTATTTATTTTGTATTGCATGATTTTTATAATGAAATAATTTGTTTTTCAAACAATGATTAAGATCATAAAAAAATAATATTAAAAAACAATTATACATTCTATTCTAAATACAATAATATTAGCGTCAATAATAATTTAAACTAAGTATATACTATTATAGTATTATGAAATTTTAAAATTTATTGAAGTGAGTTACTAATCCAAATATGTTTAATGTAGAAAAGACTTATGGCAAAAATGTTCACTTATATGGCTTTTACTGAGGTGACCTAAATACAACCGACAACCGTGGAACTTTTAAGGGTTCTATAAAGAAACACAAACTTTTGAGAGTATTATATAACAATTGTCTCTCTAGGGAAATTAACCATTACATATACCTAACGTTTATAAGTTATGACTAATAAACGATCAATTTTTCGGTAGATTTAAAATATTTATATAGGGTAGAATCAAAAATTCAAGTGTACACATTCCCTTTAGCTATATATATATATTTCTGATATTTTTTAACAACATAATACTAATTATATGATAAATAATTTATCTCTGTTTTAATAGTAAAATAGGTAAATAAACTTATACTTAATAAAAAAATATAATATTATTTTACATCAACTATAATATATAATAAAAAGAAATAATTGCATAATTTGATTTTTACCACGAATCATAGTATTTTTAAAATAAATGATTTGAAATAATCTTAGGAACAGTCATAGAGAATATAAATAATATTATTTTGATAACTTATCAAAATTATGTTGATATTTTTAGTAAACAATTTTAAATTAATTGAACTCAAGTTGTGTGTGACTATCTTAATACTATTCCTTGGAAAAATTTCAGTACCTAGGAGAGAATATTTTTGAATTTTCCAAAAATAATCAACGTACAATATTGTACTTATGTAATACACATTCATACGTTAATATCTGTCGTTTAATTTTGATGCAATAGAAATAAACTAAAAAAGATTCGATAAAATACTACTGTAGATGAAAAGGGATTTTCAGAAGAGAACGCTTACAGTCAAACTTGTAGCGGATAACGCTCATATCAATAATACTACGGTAAACACATTCAACCGACATAAAATCAAAATTACTTACCAGTTACCGACGATTGTTCTAAAATGTCCCGAGTTATTTATTACATTTTAATTAGTCCTACGATTAATAATGATTTTTTTGATACGTGTATATTACAAAATTATTTTGTTTTGATTTTAATTTTTAAGTTAATTTCTTTTTACATTAATTAATGTATTATTCGCTGGCGTGCCGCTGCGGTGGTAAGCAGTTGTAATATTATATTAATGTATTGTTAAAACAGATCAGTATTCCATACATGATTGTGTTTTAAAAAGCGTTCGAAATGTTTTTTGTGTTAGAGTTATCTTCTAATAACAGTCAATCAAAAATCTATTCGTTTTTAAACCGCATAATTATTAAGATTTTACTAACGACTGACTATTCAAACAATATAGTTGTTGATATGTTGAATGAGTTATTGTTTAAAAAATATAAATGCGTTTTTGGACATACTTGTAAGTCATTACTAAGTAGTAAGCGTTTGTGTTCAAATATCATTATATTTGTTTATTTAACTCGTATTATTTAGATACTGCTGACTTCACTGAATAAGTGCTATCAATATATATATATATATATACATACATATATTGAATTCGAACTCCTAATTTTATTACGTATTTGATAAAAAAATAGTTATTAGTTATTAAATGAGGCTTTAAGATTTCTTCAACATTTCTTACAGTTTGTAATTTTGCTCAAATTGTTAAAATAAGTAATACAAATACCATTTGATAATATTACTAAATATTAACTATATTTTAACTAGCGCATAATAGGTTGGTAATGTAAGCAAATAACTATAACGCAACTATAATGTCTTGAACGAATCAAACAAAGGTATATTAGATTAAAAAAAAAACAACTTTGTTTATAAGTAAAAATTGATATAACATCAATGAATACAGAAAATCACCGGGAGTATTTATTTCTTATTAAATATTGAATGTTATCGATTATTATACGCGGCGAAGGGCGTGTTATCCTCCTCTGCCCTAAAACATTTATTTTTATTTTCAACATAACATCTCAAATAGTATGATTACAAAATTATAGTTTAAAAGTAATTTTTATACAATCGTATTACATGGTTTTATTAATTTTATTTTTGTATTATTTTTCGCTAAATCTACAATGAAGAATGGAGATAAATATTTAAGCGTTATAACTAACTTGCAAAGGCTGATTAAAAAAAAAAAAAAAAAAAAAAAATCATGCGTAAATTATATTTTGTATGTATTAATTTTGTTATAATAGGTTAAATTTGGTTAGAATAAACTATAAAAAAATTCTTTGAGAAAAAAATGCTTTTAATATGTACTGGAAAAGTATATTCCTTAAAGTTGTATAATAGAGTCAACTATATTATACTTTGTAGACTAGTATAGAACGGTGTTGCTTTTATTAGCCATTCTAACAGAACCTGTAAAGTTTGATTTATATAAAAAGTAGTTGATCTTATGAATAATTTGGTTTTAGTATTGAAATTTGAAGAAACTTCGATAAATATAGCTATTTTAATGTAATTATATATCAAAAAATTAAATATAACAACATATTACTATTCTTATCCGAAATAAGCGATCATGTAATTTGAATACTTCATTCACGTTAACAAAATAATTGTTGAGTATCGTGAATCTTAAGTCATTATTGAATAATTATATTTTGATAAAACATTATTTAAAAAAATATGTAAGATAAATTTGTATTAATTAAAGTATTATATATGTCAGGGCATTTGACAAGTACTTGTGAAATATTAAATTAATTTCAATAATTGTGTGTTAAATATTGTATTTTTTTCTACAAATATCTATTATTAATCATTATATAATTATATTTTTATGATTTTTGAAGCTCAATATAATTTATAGAATATTATGTTTATAAAAAAATGAAATTTTGAATTAGGTTTGGAGTAATTTATTTAATGATTTTTATTTGTGGCATAAAAATATATATTATTATATTCGTATTAACAATATGTATTAAAATAACAACACAATATTTTGTAGAAAAGCTTATGATATTAGAAAACTATTTATCGAATCAAATTATTGATTTTCCGTTATTTAATTTTCATTTCTGGGTGTTTAGCTTATTTAATTACCCTATTTTGTGATAGTAGGGGTAGGTAATTTAGAAAATAGGTCAAGGCAATATCAGGGAAAATAAAACCTTCGTTGATGTTGTTTATGTATAATGTTTAAATTTTGTGATCGATAAAATAAATGCTGGTTTGGTTTGTATATAAATTTATCAGATTGCTCTTAATTCTCCTCATAAATAGAAACATGTGATTGTTTATAAATTATGAACATAAACTGTGATACTAATAATAATTTAAAATTAGTAATCAGCATATTATTGTTACATGACATATCGTTATTTAAGTTTTCTTCACCGCCAAAAAAAAAATATCATTTTCTTGTACACAGTGGTGTGACTTGTTCAGCACGTATATGTAATGAAATATTCTTTGACATACATTTTAGAACATTTGATTAATAATAATAAATACGTTTGCTCTGGTAAAAAAAATCAGTTTTGAAATATACAATATTTTTTTTATTAAGATGTACGATATCAATGACAATTTCTTTGACAGATATTTCTTATTTTGATTTATTAAAAAAAAAAAAAATATTATTGTATTTACCATGAATTTTTTAATATCAAATTATGAAATAATAAAAATTAGTAACTTTTGATTTTTACTTTATTTTATAGTCTGTATGTGTATAGTTTTTAAGTGTTTACTATTATAATGTTTGTTCAGACAGTTTCAAGAAAAAATGTGGTGTTTTGTGAATAAAAGCTGTGTAGTGAACTTTTTTCATTTGTAATTCCTTTAGATTTACAGTTATTCAGTTTTTACTTTTAACCAATCAAGCTCTACAAAGAAAACAAAATGTTTTAAAAATCTTGTATAATTTATTGTTTTACTTCCAAATTAATAATTCTATTATACATGTAATAGTAATTTACCCAATCCAAGGTCTAGTTTATTTCACTTAGATTATATTATTTTGAAATATAAATCTATAATATGTTATAGAATTTGTGAGTTGAAAACATAATTTTAAAATGGTTATTTCCAAAATATTAGTGTCCACAAAGTTATTAATTTTATAAAATAAAATGATTTATTTTGTTGTTATACAATTTTACAATTTTTTTAATTTTAATTTCTAGAAAAGTCTTACAACTTCCAGAAATTATATGTTTAAAGTAAAATCAGTTTTCAGTTTCTAGTGAAATATAAAACATTTTGATCACTGTTTACTAAACATAATTAAAAAATATAAAATATTTCATTGAAATTAGAAATATCTATGTTTAAACTAATAAAAGCAAAAGAAAATTTGGTAATTAACTGCTTAGTGCATCTCTTGATTTTAAGAGAGATTGGTTTTGATGTAAAGATGAACATTTCTATTAATACTTTAATGTCAATGTATATGTATAATTTAATTACATTGTTTAAAATTTATTCAATATTTAATTTTAGTAAAACATGTACATTATACAATTAGTAATATTATTAAAAATGTATATAATAATAAATCTTTATATACTGTATTTACTTATCAAATATCAAAAATGAAATTGTATATATTATATTGTAAATATAATATTATGTTATTAAATAAACTTTAACAAGGCCATATTATTATCTATTTAAAAACTTTCCGTTTTTGTGTTATTGAAAATATAATTTTTTTTTATTAATATCATATACAATTTGAACTACTCTTTGTAATGGTTTGATTATTTTTATACTACGATATGAGATTTAAAAACGTGTTAATGTCACGTATGTATGTATTTTCCTCGTGGAATCAATGACGCTGCCAGAACTAGTGAATTATTTCGGCGAAGGAGCTATGTCTATAATTTGGGTACACAACATAATACTAAAAATTTAAACGAATAAAATATAAAAAGGACTAAAAATGCATGTGTTAAAGTTTAATATAAATAAATAATATACCATGTATCATACTATCAAATAATATCCGATTTTTTTCTTTTATATTTATTCTTAGTGATTTAAATTTTAAAATATACCAAAACATATCTTTAAACTTTACAAAATATGTTCATGAAAAATAAATACATATAAATAAATATAATATATATATATATATTATATATGGCAGTATTAAAAATACGTTGTACGATATATATATATATATATATATATATATATATACCTATAAATATACATATATAAACAATCACAATAATAAACAATAATTTTATTTTATAATATGTTACTTTTGAATAAGTAGGTAATGGAAAAAAATGATTTGTTTCGAACTCCAGTCTTTCGTGTCTTTCATTTTATTTCCAAGTATTTTTATTATCATCAGTTAGTCCTATATGTTCATTGTAATCAGTATAGGTTTTTTTATAAAATCTTTTTTAATGTTTTTTCGTTTCTAATAGTATATTTTTTATCTGACTACCTACCTATGTTTTCTAACTTATGCGATAACTTATGTTAAAGTTCAACTGTTAATTTAGTTGATCTATATTACTGGTTTAACTAAGTGTTGGCAATGCTAATTGTATTGAACTTCGTGGTTTAAGTGTTGGTTTTTGGAAAGTTAATTATTTTTTAATTTGTATAACTAATAGAAGTATTATAGATTTAATCTATATTATTATTTAGGTATGTGATAGTAATAGTATAATGATATAATGTTTTTAGTTATAACTTAGACTATAAATATTAATTTGAAATTTGTTAATTTTTAAATTTGTTTTTAAGTGGATGTATCTCAAATGAATGATTTTTTTGAGCTGTGCCTACATCTTATATTGATGTAGACACGAACATAATATTCTGATATCTGAAATACAGGTGCTTAACAGAATATATTACTGTATTTATATAAAATAAATTCTTTTAATTAATTTTATGGATTAATTTATGATACAATATATACCTATTCCACAAAACTTGGTTAAAATTTAATTTTATCAAAATTGCAGAATTTTCATAAAATATTTTGAAATATAATTATCTATATTAATATTCTATAGTAATGCTTTATTTTTTTGAATGGATAACAGAACCATTTTATATTAAAAAAAATATATATTAAATTTTTAATTTTTTTTCAATTATGTTACATTTTTTAAAATTTGTTATCAACTTGCAATACGCATATTTATAATTTATAAACTAAATAAAGTATATATATCATTAAACATAGTTTATAGAGTAAAGTTTGGTAACAGTTAAAGAATTGTGTGTTAAAATATTTAGTTTGAAGTTTATTTTAAATGTATTAATTATATTACAAGCAAGCTCTCTTACAAAAAAAATTGTTCATTAATTTAGAAAATGTTAACATGTACTTATATTGTATATATCATATTTATCAATTTTATATGATGAAACTAATTTTAATGTTTTTATTTTAGGGGTTTTGGAAAACAAGGATTTCAATGTCAAGGTAAGATAGTTTGGTATAATTTTAATAATATCGTGTACATAGTTTCATACATTTTTACCAAAAAATATAAATAGACAAATTCATAAAAATCGTAAAAATTAGTAAATTATTTTGATGTTAGAAATTTATGAATATGGTTCTATACCTTAGATTTAAAAATGGAACACAAGATTCTTCATAAGTAGTTCATACTGAAACCGTAAAATCTAAAAAATGTAGAAAAAAAAATTATGTTTTATAGACATTTTATGTTCTAATTTGTATGAATTTACTTATTTAAACAATGAATAACGATATTTTAATTATTTTGTTATATTTTAAAAATATTATTCGTGGGAACTTAAACTTTTATGTATTTTATATATTATTATGAATTTCATTATACACAATAATATTTTTGATTTATTTTAAAATATTATATATTTTTACTGTTTTATGGTATATATGTAAAAAGTTGTTATTCAATTTTGAGTTATATTAGTTGATATAATATGGTATTAATATATATTATTATATTAATTTAATATTAATAAATACAATATTTACTGAAAAATATATATTAATTTACTATAATAATTCTAAAAATTATATAAATGAATAATAGCTATATCAAAAAAACGTATTACTTGGTATTATATTAGGCTGATAGACCGTTTCCGCTCAGAATCGCTTTTTGTATACAATGATATATCATTTAATTCAAATTTAACACACCCATAATAGTGACGCTCTTGACACTTAGTGTACAGCAGAGCGGTACTCACTTACCTACCTTTTAAATTTATAATTATAATATATTATTGGGTGTTTTTTAATAATACCCAATATTACTTTACTACACGTGATTAAGTCTCTAATTGTCTATGTTGGGTTATTCAATTGTATTGAATTTAAATAATATTATTATTTTAAATTAGGTAGTTATAAAATATTACACATTTTTTAAAATTCATTACTGAAAAAATATATGTTTAAATGTGTATTTGACAATTTTGATCTGTGATTTGAATTTTTATGTCTACTTTTTATAATCCTTGTTTAGAAAGCATTTGCCAACTAAAGGATTTACTAATTAAGTTAATACTAATACATACTAACACTTTTATAATCGTTATAAGTGGATACCTAATTCGCATTATTTTCTCCATTTTACAAACGCATAAGATTTAGCAAATTTAATTTCAGCAGGTTCATTTGCATGCAGTAGACTTAAATGATTATTGAATTGATCTATTGTCAAACTCAAAGTTAAATTTTGACCTAACTCTTGGATTTTTTTACAATATATTAATGATTCATTTTTAGCAAGTTATAAGAATTTTTTAGTTGTAATATTTTACATTTTTATAACTTACTTAAAAATAGTAAAAAGACCGACCAAAAAGTACAGATAGTATTCTTACTTTTAAGTTTGATGATATGTCAATTCTCTCTATTATTAGAAATTATTACACAATATTGGAACTGTAGAATAAAAATGTATGTTTAATGATCGTATAAGACGGAAATTGCATCATGCAGGTGTGCCGTCCTCTATATATAGAATATTTCAAAAGTCTTCATCCGATTACAAATTTATATAGATCGGCAATTGTTAGCCGCAGGTAACCGATCTATATATTAATGAAAAGATAAAACAACCAAGTTTATTTTAAATTATCTAGCTGATAAATTTGGCACCACAACGACTAATGAACTAGGTACCATTATAATATTATATACATTTTTGAAATTGGATAAAGATTTCGATACACCCTGTAGTTTGTAAAATAAAATTGGGGTATTATTTATATTATATAGTAAACCACAGTGGCGGCTCGTAGTAGTTTAGCACAGGATTGCGATGAAAAAATCTAAGAACTTTAATACATCACACAAAATATTAAAATGATATAATAATAATACAAAATTAAACACGTCGCGCGTCGTTGCCGTCCGATTTGAGCGATAAAATTCACCGCAAATCATAAGCTTCTATAGCCGCCGCGCCGTCGTAATGATATAATTATTCTTATATTAATATTATATCTACAGTTTATACAGGAAACTGGTATTTTTATGTGCGATTCACTATGTCGCACAAGCAGCGGCGTTGCATAGGCCTATATAGCTATCCATATACCCGTATAATAACATCGTGAGTTCGTAACAATATTCTAATAAACTATGAAAATAATTTGAATAATAATTAAAAATATATTTAATTGTTAATTTGTTAATGTATAATATACTATATGTATTAAAATATGTGCCTATTAATTTTGTAAATATATTTGTACTATAAATTGTTAATTTCTGTAGGGAGTGCGACTGCACTACGCACATATGCACGAGCCGCCACTGGTAAATCAAGTTGTAGTTAAATAAATAATTATTTATTTACTAAGAGATATTGAATGTTTTTTTTTAGATAGTTGTATATTATCATTATAATATTATATAACACATTTATATTATTTTCTTGGAATACTTACTGAATTTTTTGTCCATTACTAATATACATAGTATAAAAATAAATTCGCCTTGAATTTACAAAAGAATGCATACTATAGGCTATAGTTTAAAATTAAGGCTTTTTAAGATTTTAAATGTTTTTGAGTGTTATCTGGAAAATTCTGAACAGTGTTATTAATGTTAAGGGATGTATAATAATGTTTTCTTTTTAATCATATTTGCTGTTGATTTTTTATTTAAAAAGGAGTGTTACAATAAATCAATATATTAATTCCATTTTTTCCATTAATTATAGGTACAATACTTAGGTATATAGACTAATTTTTTAAACATGCTTAATCATGAAAATATATGATTTGGAATTTTTTAAAAATTAATAAATAATAATGCATATGGCATATATTTTATTAAGATATTATTTAAATTTTAAAAATCAATATAAACATTATATTATTACATTTTGTGAAACTAAAATAAATTCTAAATAACAATCTTTGAGATGTGCATATTCGTAGATGACTGATATGTGTTTTACCATGACTAGGATCGTAATCCTTGGAATACGGGTGATAGATTTCTTTTAATTGGAAGTGATGAAGCTCTTAAATATATTATACGTATATAATAGACTCGTTTCATGTCGGAATTTTGTAACTTATCATACTGGACAACACTTAAGTATTTGCGAACAGGATGATTTACGGTTTGATCGAGAATCGTAAACGACGTGGGGGCTGTGGAGAAAACGGTAAGCAGCTACTGTTTTCCATTATGACCACATGTACCTACAGCAGTAAAGTCTCAAAGTACCAAACACTCTCGGTCGTTGAAATTTGGTTTGCTATTTAAAGGGTTCATTTTGTAGAAAGTTGATAGTTTGTTCCCTATTTAGAGGTATCCGTTAGCGGAGATTTTACTGTTTATAAAAAAATACATGTTTTTTTTATGTATCAGCTTATTACTAACCAACGCCAAATACCATGGTTATCTGTTTGTAAATAATATTAACTATAACATAAATGGTGGTCTAAAGGTTTATTCCAAGTTATGCTGCAAAATTTTATATTTTATACAGATCCCAGTACCTACCACTAAGTTTTTTTTTTATAAGACTGGGGGAATTTGCCACCTCCTTAAACACCCCTCAATACATTTTTTCACATATTTTTTAATTATAGTAATTAAAGTGGGTTGTAATGCATTATGGACAAACTAAATATGTAGCCATTAGATTATTTGGTTTTGTCATTGATTTTGGAGTATTAAACTACTTATATAAATTAATTAATGTGTTGGTAACTTATGATGAAATTTTAGTGTAGGTATCGAGTTTGTGAGAATCATATTTTCAGAAACGCGTCGTATATTTTCCTAGGATTACGAATTGAGGTTTGTGCGTCATTTAGCGTCAAGGTAAAGTGTGTATATTATGGATATGGTAACTTATATCATTCATAGGTAACTTGTACTTCGTAGATAATAGACAGTTGCACTATTACCTATATGGTTATACGCTTCTATTGATCTTAATCATTAGAAAATAAGTTAGGATATTAATAAGTGTTAAATAATAATTGGATTGTATTATGTATTTATGAATTTATTTTTTAGTTAAAGTTATTAATACAAGAATATTCAAATAAAAATGGTAACCTTTTTAAAAGTTTCCCCCTTGGCTATCTCCCCTCCCCTACCCCCTTAAATCCATAAATGAGTAAAGATTAAAACATTATATTATTTATACATTCATTTTAATGTAATGTTACCTCCATGGACGATTTATTATTGTTCACAGTTTTCTTTAGTGAAGCAGAAAATTATAATTTTATTATAATTACATTTAAATTCAAATCAAAAAGTAATAGATGAATCCTTTTATTAATAACATTATATAGAAAGCAAGTCTGAATTAAAAAATGCCTAATTTATGTATATAATATGAATTACAGATTTGACTAAATTATACTATATATAATATATAGATATGTATATATCTAATATATTTTGTGTATTTAATATGTATAAAATATTTTTTGTTAGATCACGTATAAATAATGGAAAAGCTAAACGTTTATACTGTTAAAGTGTATTGTATGTATCTCATTAGTATTGTAACAATTTTCTATTGTATACTATGCATATGACTAGAATAATTAGATATTCTATAACAAATATGTGGTGCTTTTAATTTTTGATGACATGAAGGTGAATTGTATTCATCGAAATATGTGGTTTAACTTAATTTGTAATTAACCTTATTTTTCTAATAATATTTTACACATTTATTTTATTTTATATTGTTTTATAATTTTACACCGGTTTGAATTAATTATATTTACTGTCACTCTTTAATATTGTTTTGACAAGTTAAGTAAGAAATCATAATTATTGTACCAATTATTAATATAACTTTGTATAAGGAAAAAAAATATTATTGATTTTAAAGTAAAATAAGAAAAAAAACAATAATTGCATTTAATGTTTCAATGTTATATCAATATATATATTTGTCATATAAATAGGTATATCTACATATTTTTTGTATGACTTTCATTAATGACATTGACAAATTTTTAAGTATCCAAGTACATCTGTTCGTCAATTTACATATGCATATTAAATAAAATTTGGATAATTTGTGTTTGTTTACAAGTGGTTTAGAATTAGATTACCAGGTGTCTTCTTTTATTATGTAGTTTAGTATTATTTGTGTTATAACAATACAATTATATGTGTTTCATTAATAATTTCAATTTGTTTGGATATTCTAGTATTAATTGTATGTTGATCTCTGCTTAATCTAGGTTTAATAAAGTTTCAAATTCGATTTATTTTTTAATAATATTAATTAGATTTAGGTACATTATTATTTATCATCTCTATGTGTTTGGTGCTATAAGAACTTAATTAAATTTAAAAAAATGATAATACACACCTGTTAAGAAATATCTATATGCTTTGTTATTTTTAGAAACAAAAATCTTGATAATTTTTCTAAATTGTATTACTAGTATTTTTGACTTTTTTTAATCAAAAAAATTATTCACAAAACACAACATTTTTACTAATTAAATATATCTATGATTTTAATTTCTACATTTTATTAAATTAAATTAGAGTTCCAACTAGTTGAGGATTGTTTTTATACCATATAAATTATAAGTTATAATCAGGGTTCGGGACTTATAGCATTAAAAAAACACTAAAATATGCGCTTATATATGATCCAATTAACTTAATAATACGCGTTAAAATTAAAAAAAATACACTTAAAAAATAATTAACAAAAAGGAAAAATTTATATTGTATTAGATATGAAAAAAATGTTATTATAATATTGGACATTTTAATACTATTATTATAATTTTTTTTTTACTTCTAGTAATGGATTGAAAAACATGGTTATTAGCCTACAATTAAACATAAAGAATCAAATAAGTTACAAAAAACAAGAATGAAATAATTCTAGTTTTAAATTTTTACTTAAATGTGTGGTGTAGAAAAAATGTGTAGATTGTTTCGGTGTTTTCTTTGCTGAGAGCTTGTTGTAGAGATTTTGGGTTAATGAAAATTTTTTGAGCTTGGTGTATTTTGGACATTTAATAACAATGTGGTAAATCAAAAGGTTTTTCTTGCTTGTGTCACATACTGAAGCAGGTTCTTTGGAGATTAGGAAAGATTGAATAAAATGCGTGTGGCCTATTTTGACATGGGTTATAACTTTTTCTCTTCTTTTTAGACTTGGGGGAAAATATTATAAATTTATAAGTCAAATTTTTAAAAATTGGTTTTTGAATGTTCTGAAAAAAAATATAAATGTATATACATATAATATAGGTAAATATTTACTAAAAATTTGTTGTTGTTAAGACAATTTTTCCTTTGTGATTGCATTGAACTATTAGATGTTTTCGAACGTTTTCAAACAGAAAAGCTCTCTTATTATCGGCTAGAATAGACTTATATGCTGAAAATGAATATTTCATCATTTAACTATGCAAAACTTGTTTCATATGTTTAAATAATAAATAAATAAAGTTTTTTTTTCGAACCTTTTGAATTAATTATTCAAAATGAATGTCAGAATGTGGGGCCACCTTATATAATAAGTAGCTTTAGTTCAAAAACATCATTTGAATATAAATTAGTTAAAAAAAAAATTATTAACGGGAAAATTCAAGCTGTAGATAGTATGGCAGCATGCCCTATGATGTTTTATGGACCTAAGCGTCCAATGGCTCAATAAAATAGCTCTTATATTAATCGTAATAATTATACCTAAATTAATAAAATACATTTTCAATTATATTTTTAAAGCGAATTTTAAATACGAGTAATTCACTGCGTGCTCTGTTGGAAAGTTTATTTACAGTTTAACGTGTAGATACATAGTATTATATATTAAACATTGTTATGAGTCAATTGTAATAAACTGTGTATTATAAAACTAATTGTTCAATATTTTACTTGTGATTTTTTATTATTGATTAGATTATTCATTTTTTTCGTATTTTAATTTAATGTTAACCCACGACCACTCTCTCGAAAACAATGTGTGATGTGTACAACTGTTATTTGTTTATTATATATTTATATGTATTAAGCATAAAGCACATTAAGTTTAAAAAAGTTTAATAGTTTCAATATAAAGGGCACTATCTACTTTTAGTGTCTGCGCATGATTATGGTGATAAAATGGAAGAAAAATATAAATGGGAGTTATGTGATTAAGAAGCCACTCATTAGTGACACTTAGCTTTAGATTAATAAAGTTATAAGAAAATTAAATCAAAAGATTACGGCACCACTTACTTTTGAGTCAATGATGAGAATTTTCAAGAAGTGAACGGGTGGGTATGTAAGCCATTTATGAGTGGATTCATGGTTATTTTCTATAGTCTAGAAAAAGCCCGTTTATAAAATGGCGCAGCTTCTTCCTCAATTGATTTAATGCCAAAGTCTTTGTGAAGGGTTAAGTAAGAGACAAAGAGTGGAGCGTTTGTGATTTTGCAGAGTGTAATATTATGGAATACTTGAATTTCGTTGAAGTTTGATTTTTGGCTGATCCCAATGGTAGTTGTATCCCGTATGTCCATATATATTAAATTTGAAAGCTATAATAAATCATCGCGTTCTAAAACGATTCTAAGCAGGGTTAGATTCAATTTTGTCTGTTGACATTTCTTCAAGATTTTTTTTACAGTTTTCATAGTTTTTCTTACGGTATTGACTATTGGGTAATTTTAGTATACAAACATCAACTATATTTGATTTCTAGTTGTGTGTTGTATAAAATACTTTGAACTTCATCAATGGCCGAATTAGGGTTCCCAAAAAGAAAATCATAATCTAAAACCATTCGTTTTTTACATGAAAGATTGGTATATTTATACTAATAAAATGTTGTATTTATATTGGGTTATTGTCATTAGCTTATATGTTTTCATTATTGTTTATTTCTCATTTAGATAATAAAAAATTACAACTGATGTACAATTTATATTAATAAAGTCCTCATTAGAACAAAATATAATATAGGTGCTGATTGTAACTAAAATTATAGTATATTATAATATATAGAATGACTCACATCAACTATATTTAAAATATTTTTTGAGGGTACATTTTAATGGCATGAGCTTAAAACGTATTTATTATTATTTTACTGGAAATTTGTAACCTAAATCTTGAAGTGTATAATTAAGTATTTTCAACACTTATTATATAAAATTATAGTTTGTATATTATATAATATGTATGATATAATGTGTAATGGAATTTTGAATATAAAGCATATACTAATACTGGATGATTATAATTTATTATCTACCAAGATCGTTTTTGATTATTGTATTTATCAGTAACTATGAAATGTATTACTAAAAGCAATATGAAATAATTTTTGCTGTCATACCCGCATGTGTTGTATGTCTTACTAACGTACATCATAACAAATTTGCGTACAACGGAACACATTTTGTGATATTAGCTTTAATATTAGAGTAAATTTACCTATTATTAAATTAAAAGGCAAGAATATTATCTAGAAAATGTCATTTGCTTTTATTATCATTTTAAAGCAAGTTTAGATAGGTATGTAAAATATTACAACTTTAAAATATTTATAACTCACTTTAAAACGATATATCAATATATGGCATTTCCTAGATAATATTCTTACCTTTTAATTTAATAATAGGTAAATTTACTCTAATATTAAAGCTAATATCACAAAATATGTTCCGTTGTACGCAAATTTGTTATGATGTACGTTAGTAAGACATACAACACATGCGGGTATAACATCCTTTTAATTTATATTATCACTTTTAAATATATCTAGAGTTAAGGTGGGCGATGATTGTTGTGATTAGTTTCTGAACTTTGTTTTATATTGTTCGCATCTTAATCACCTATCTTGATATTTTATTGATCGAATTATATGCATTAGAGAATATTAAATAGGTTTTTCTTTTTTGAATACTAATATAAAATGGATATTACCCGCTGTATATTATTGACATAATACACTGTGATTTATTTTCAGTGAAAAATAATTTGCCTCTATCCCAAACATATCCTTCATTTTTTTAAATCGTTAGTATTGACTCAGTAGTGCATAGGGTGACCCTAGAAATTGATTTTGACACTACTCCGCCACAACTTCGGTGGTCCATTATGTCGGGGGAAACGTAATGACGCTCGTTATACCCTAACTGCTATGTATGCATTGGTATATTATGTGTTCTGCTTCGTTTATTTATAGTGAAAAAATCTCGTGGTGAGAAAATAGACAACAAAAAAATTTCAATTCAGCATCATTGTTGTTTAAATTTAACTTTAGTTTTGAATATATTTGCTTAAACTGTTGTTGGTATAGATTATATCTGGTGTGAGTAATATTTTAGAAAGTTTATTTGAATTTTTTTTTATATAAATATAAAATTTATTAATTATTCGAGTAATAAAATAGTTCATTAATTAACTGAACATTTAGAATGACTTATCAAAGACATAAATATAATAGTGTTGAATAAGTATAATCAAGCCATTTAAAACTGATTCATTGTAATTAAATTTTATTTATTTCATATTATCTGAGTTTTAGACATTTTTAAACTTTTTTTTTAGTTATTACTCATTGATGTTCGAGTGTTAATACATTTCTTATTTGTTTTAACATGTTTTGATACTTACTTTTAATTTAATTGTTTTCAGTTCACAATTCAGTTTTGTTAATATGATATATTTTTTAGTTAGTATTTAATTGAAACCTACAGACCATAAACAATTTATGAAATTATTATTATGTTGATTAATAGTTTCTCACCTATTTATGTAAATTTAATAAGTAATCAGTTTATTTAAATTATTTATACTTTAAAATATTCTGACTTAATATATGTATGAATAAATTCACTTTCATATATTTTAAAACAATCCTGTTCCAAAGGTTTTGATTACTCTTTTATTCATAGTTTGAAATTAACATTTTAAATTAGGTACTTGTAATTCATATAATATTAAGTTATTATTGGTTTACATAATTAATAATTTAATTTTTAAGAATGATATTTTTAATTAAAATAGATCTTTGTTATTTTAATAACATACAATTTAAAGTTTAACTAACACGATTTAAAAATTTATTTTATTGTATAAATTAAAAATACGTAAATATCCATATTTTATTTGATAGGTTAAAGTAAGAAATTCCCTCCATTTAAATGTATGTTTACTGTTCAACATGATCTTTATATATTATATAAAAATATAACTTTTTTTTTGTATTTATTTTGTTTTGTTTCGACATATTCTATTCAACATTTACTAGCAATATAAACATTAAACATATATAATTTGCTAGACAATTTCTTGAAGTATGTATTCCGTGATTTCGATATACTTTTAATGTGTATAGAAAATATTGTATTTTTTAATAGATTTTACGGTTTGACTTAAAATATATATGTTTAGTAAGTATTTTTGTTGTATATATGAAAGTAATGTAAATATCAAAATTAATTTTTATTTAAAAAAAATAATCCAAGGAAGTCAAACATACCAATGATTGATTACTGTTACTTTTTTATTCATAACAACGTAAACACTATAATTTATTATGAATTCAGTTGAGCTTATAGAAATATATTTACTATACATTGAATAGGTATGCATTTGGTATTATATTCTTAATTTTAAAAGGTTGGAAATAATTGTTTTGTTAATATTAGACAATTTAATTAAAAGTACGTTCATTTGGATAAAATAAATATTGGTATATAATATTATATATTTGACAAGTAAAAATAAAGGAGTGTGTTTAGCTTAATATAAAAATCGGGATATATTTGTATTAGTAGTAAAAGTTAATGATATTGTTTAAACAAATTTGAGTCTTATTCCAACTTTGAATATTAATAGTATGCATTTATCGACTCCTATGATTTCTGAAATCGAGTTATTACAATAGTTTTTCCTCTCAGCAAGTTTGCTTTAGGTTATCTGTAAGATATTGGTCTAACACTAATAGTAGTCTTTTTCGAAGGGGAGGGATTTAATGAAATTGAAAAAAAAACGTCACTTTAAATTAATTTACAATTCATAGAGGTGTCATTTATTTTAAAAATGTCAACTAAACCAGAATCATTTTCCGTAAAAATATATTTTGTTACAAAAATAATTTGTTAATAGATATTAAACATTAATGAAAATACAATTCGTTAAAAATTACCTTTCTTTCTAAATAATGAAATTGACTAACAATATGTTCGTAACACAATTTTATTATATTATATAGTGTATCGTGTAGTATGAAATTGAGTATTATTATACATTAAAATAGGAACCCAGATGGTTAATTCTCTTACCAATTCCAAAATACGCACTAACTTAATAATTCCTTTAGTAAGTAACACAATGGAAAATTTTTGTCTTGGGTTCGGAGACAGTATATTACTTGTTATTTGAGTGAAAGGTTGATCAGATGCAATTAATTAAAAATTAATCTTTGGTTCTGTATTACAGATACGTATAATACAATCAAGATAAACCTAACTTTTATGCAGTAGATTTAAATCTATTTTTTTTTATACTTATATATTTTCGCTAATTTTATATATTATGATATATTAATAATACAAAGATAATGGTACAAACGCATTTAGTCTTTTATTCTAATTGCCTACAATTGTAATAAAAATATAATAACTTATCATTATTTTATTATTTATGTTACCATATTTATTTCTCGTAGTTATTGCATTCTTCATGTTAAATTTTATTTTATATAGTTACGGTTATTTTTTTATTTCAAAATAATATTTCACCTCATAAGTCAAGAAAAATATAAAAATTCTTTTTTTTATTACCTTTTGATGATTTATGAACAAAGAAGAATGTATTACTAGTTTATAAAATTGTATAAATTTCACATATTCGTGGATATTAATGTGGTGAAGGATAATATAGATTCTATTTAATAATCGTTCATCTTGACCAAGTCATTATCATTAGCATTGTTTAGTAGTGACAAAAAGTGAATTTTGAAAAATATCGATTGAATAAAATATCGTTGTATAGTTCACCTTTCAATTTAAGATTACTAAATGGAAAATAATGAAAGAAAAAAGCTTTTGTTTTACAATTATTTTTTTCTTTTTTAAGAAAACTATAATGCTAATTTTTATAAGATTCTTGAAAAATGAAACTTATTATAATGCTTACGATTGAACTGCAAGTTATAATAAGTTTAATTTAATTTTACTCGAATTTATATTAATTATTTTCATGTAAACTTTGAATTAAATTTATAATAAATATGTGTAAAAGTTGGAACTAAATAATAATTTAATGGTTTTTTTTTATGGTTGGTCTGTGATAATTTTGCTTGATTATGAGGTCATGTGACATTTTGATTGGATATTTTACTTTTTTATTTGTATACTTATTTTTTTTGAGTTTCGAAATATTTTGTAGCTATTTTACTTATATAGAACGACATGAGATGATAAAAATCGATTATTTGGCGGAAACAAAAAAATAAACTTTTATTGAAATATTATCAAAAAGTAATAATGGTAGGTACATTCTAATTTTGTTTAAAATATTTAACGTTTTTTTTTTATTAGAAATGTATTTATCAGTGCTAATTTTTTTAGTTATTTTTTATTCAAATTAAAATTATTTTCATAGAATTATTTTAAAGTGACTGTATGCATATATTTTAAAACCTCAAGGGTATTTTTTTCTAGGAGTTCTTGGATAGACTGAGTGATTTATTTATCGAATAACGCTCATCATTTCAATGTCTATTAACGTTTTTGAAAATATTTTTTTTATACAGTTTCCAGTCGAAATAAAACAACATTTTAAAATATTATCGTTATAACTTTACTTTTTAAGTTGCTTACTTTTTTGAATGATCACATACATTTTTAATTTCATGTTCTGAAACAAAATATTTCTTGGAGTATTTTTATACATTAAAATCAAAATTCAGACGAGTAGTTTATGAGTTATAAGTATTATAATTATTAAGTGTTATTAGTTTTTGTTAGTTGTGGGGAGGGGTATGGGAAAATTCCACAAAATATTGGTCTACTGCTTTTGTTTTAAGATAAATTGCTGATTATATTCTATTTTATTCTGGTTTTAAATTCGTTTAGGTAAAAATTGCTGACTGGCGTTTTCTTATATAAAAAATATATTGTCTAAGAAAAATTACTTCTTACCAATATAATCGTCGAATCATTTTATAATTTTATATTCATTTCAGTTGCATTATTTTCATGTTATCATTATTATTTTAAGAGATTTATAACATCCGAATTTGTTGTTTTTGTCTTAAACATATGACTCGAAAATTGTACATACCGTAATAGTACAGTTTTTTCATATTTAGTTATTAAAATTAATTGCTGGATAGTTATGGACATTGATAATTGATAGTAAATAAATTTGATACATAGTTAAGAATACATTTTATCTAATCATTCATAATAAATCGTCATTGTTCTGGATAATTTAAAACTTAAAGATTATGTAAAGATACAAGATACAAATTGCATAACTATTGAAATTTGTATGCATTTCCATTTTATTTTAAAGCAAATAAATGTTAAAATGATACTTTAAATTTTACTGAAAATAAGTTTTTATATTGTATGTTCCAAAAATTAAAATTTTATATTTTATATTAAAATAAAACTTTCAAAACTGAAATGGTAGTAATATATATTATTAAACTAATACTACCTCGTTTAAATCATATAACTTATACTGTTCTATGTTATGTATATTTTAAACAAAAAGTTAAGTATAGTGTTATATTCCATATTAAACTTAAAATTATTAACCATATAGTTATCATTCTTAAAATTAACTATTGCATAAATATATGTATAATATGTTTTAAAATAAAGTCTAATAAAGTAATAATTAAATAGCAATCAATTATTGTTTTAGTTGAAATGTTTTGTATAATTTGTTAGACAACTATGTCATATTATTTTTATTGTCAATATGTTACAATGAAGTTAGATTGTTTTTAAATTTAGTTTTAAGTATTGAAGTGTGTGCCAAATTCATAAGTTTTAGACACGTGATAAGAGTAATAATCAGATAATCTTATTATTTATTATATTATGTATTATGTCATTTTTACAATGATGTGCTTTGTATTTTAGAAAGCTGTTTAATTTAATAGACCACAAATTATATATTAAATTATTAGTTCTTTTTTTTTTTTTATCAACGAAAAATAAGTTATAACTTTATGAATTAATAATTATTTAAAATTTAGACGTATAAAATATAATGGTAAAATCACATAAAAGAAATTAAGTACACACAAATGCGGATATCCGATACAATAATTATTAGTAAGCATGCAATTCTAAAAATTAAGTATGGAAATAACAATCATCAATTATAACAAATGTGTATAAGGTACATACTTTACTGGACAGTATAACAATATTATTTAATATTAATTATATTTATGTATACTTCATGTAGATTAGTGTATTGTATTAGGCAATTTAATGTATATATAAATATACTTAAAAGTATTACTTATATTTATTATTGTGTATGACCTTAGATATTGGAAATTAAAAACTGTAAAGAGCTAAAAAATGATAAATAACCGGAATTAAAGTAAAAAAAAAACTGCACAGTATTGAAATATATTTTCATTTGACGTTATTTTAAGCCGATCAAAATGTATTTTAGAAAAATCCCGAATGTCAATACATGAATTACTCAGTCGGTGTTGAAATGTGTTGTATTCAATATGTCAAATAATTCATGTGTTTAGTAACAAAACTACCAAATTGGTCTTTTTCCTACTGTAATTCGCTATTTTGCATAAGTCATAATGTTGTATTATCAGTTTCATGATAGATTAATATTAATCATGTAACTTATAAATGGCTAATTTATTGGATAAGAAGATTACCTCTCATTAGTATGGGAACACAAATTATTCCGGCTGTTGTATTAATTATAATATTTACAGGCAATTTACAACTATTAAACTGATCCGTATTTTTTAATAAATTGCCCGTAAGAATTTTACGCAAGTTTTTTTTGGCCACTTAACTACGAGAAACTGACAACCAATAGTAATTTAACATCAACTGTTAACACCATTCCAACTATCATATATCTAGTATACTTATATGAGGAAAAGCTATTTGCTCTTTTTAATTACATTAATTTCTTAATTCGTCTTCCTATTCTTTTTATACCTACACATAAAATCAATGTTGTGGATCATTATTATTTATTTTTAATAATACTTATTATTAAAAATATACTTATTGCTTATATTGGTACCTATTGTGTACTATTGTTTATATGTGTGTATCGAATGTTAGATTTATTTTCTCTACGACTACAATTTATTATTTATGAAAACAATACATATAATAATTTTCAATCTACATAATTTTATCCTTTGAATTATTATTGATACCGATTGTTGGGCTGTCGTGAATTTTAATGTTATTATAATTTCATAACATTCAAATTGTACACGTATTTGTGTGATATAATATTAGATAACGACTATACATAATGAGTCATTATTAATGATATTTCTTAATTTTTTTTTTTCTATAATTTGCTGTTAATTTTTATGGTTATTATGTCGTCTCTGAGGATAAGATTTGAATATTAAAAGAATTCTAAGCTCATGTTTGTTCTTATTGATAACTTAATTAAAATTTAAATAGATCTATGATTCATTTGCAAGAAGCGAAATATCAAAGTTAGCAAAATGTTTGTTTTTCATTTTTTTTAGTACCTATGTCCTATATGATTTATTTTTTAGCCTTTTTCACGATTAAAAAAAATATTTTATAATTATTAAATTTATTCTTTGTTTATTTGCATAACTTTAACCTATATGAGAAATATTATTTTTTAAATAATGCGCTTGGTCCGTCTTAAACTACCTGATTACTGATCATGGACATTTCTTCACTATACAAATTAATTTATTTTTAGAAAAGATAATCATGTAATAAACAAGAAATATTTTTATTTGTTTTAAACTAAAACCTCAATAATTTTTGTATTTGAATAATTCAATTACTATAATAATATATTTGTTTTTAGAGATTTTAGAATATTTAAAGAAATTTATAAATTATGTTAAGCATTCTATTATTATTTTATTTATACACTCCATCGTAATTTACTAAAGTTTAGTTTCTTTTTAATTATTTAATACAAAAGTTACTATTTGGAAAAATCAAAAGTTAATGCTATTTTATTGTATAAAAGAGGTGACAATATTTTTATTAATAACTTAAAAACATTTTTTCTAGAAAGAGAAAACAAATAAATACTTTACTTTAACTTTTTATAACTTTATTAATGTTCTGCAGTGATTTAAATTGAATATCAAGCTATATAATGTATAAGACTTAAATATATTATTTTTATTCAAAAATTTAAACTTTAGATGTAAAATTGAAAACTTTATATAACAAATGTATTTTAAAATAATGAATATTGTACTAATTTTATTTTATTTTTATAGTATGCAGTTTTGTCGTGCACAAACGATGTCACGAATTTGTTTCTTTTACCTGCCCTGGAGCCGACAAAGGACCTGATTCTGATGTAAGTAATCCAATTATTATGATTTTTCTAACATAAACTTAACATTGTTTTTTTTCTGAATTGACAATTTTTTTTTACAAATATAATGTGCAGGACGACCACTATACGTTTAGATCAGATTATTTAGACTGCTAAAATAATGGGCTAATATTGTAATTAATATATTATAAAATTAAATACATTACATTATGTCATGTTTTGTAGCAATCTAAAAAATATTTCTTGCATTCAGTTTATTTTTCACATATTGTAGAACGGCGGCTAGTGTAGGCAATATCGATACATTAATGTTTTCGATCCAACAAAACGTATTTATTAATGATTCATTATGTACCGAAATTATAATAAAATAAATAGTTGATACTATTAATATTTTTTTCATATTTTTAATGTTAAGCTGATTAAGTGGTTCTTAGTACTATTTTAATTTTAACTGATGTCTAATCGTTAGTACAATTTAATGTAATGCGTATTTTTATACTTGAGTTTAATTATAGTTATATGCTTTGAATGTTGAATTCAAACTAATATTAAAAAATGTATTTAAAATATTGACCCAATATTTTAGTTTTAACTCAATGATTAGTTTAAAATAAAAAGTTAAATAGATATAAACATAAATAATAGTTTAACCCTAAATACAAGGTTTGCTTCAAATTTTTTACAACATTTTATTTTTTTATTAATTTAAATTATTGTTTTTGTTATAAAATATAAAACGCTTGTATAATTTATTTTAAGAGTATCTATTGAGAATTAAAATTATTTTTTAATTTTTTTTACTGCGTGTCCTACATTTGTTATTCTAAATCGTTTTTTTGTTGTAAATTTAATTATTTTAATTTATAAATTATAATTAATACTAAATACAGTTACACAATATTACACAATAATATTCATTATTTACTTTAATGAGCAAAATTATTGAAGAGTTTTTGATCAAATTCTATTTGGTGTGTTTAGATATAAAATTTATTTTTGATTTCATAAAATTTAATATTATTTAACTTTTATTATTTAAAAAAAATGTTATTAATAAAAGTTTAACATTTTTCAATCACTATTGTTATTTAATTTAAAATTTTTAAATTGTTTTAATTATGTTTTGCTGAATAAACTATTGTAGTCTATATTTGTTATTTCGTAATAATGTACTGAAGATCACACAGTTATGGAATTTGACCTATACAATTTTTAGTTTTAATCTTATTATGCCTTCTGAATCAATTATGTCTTTATTATATATGTATGGTACAGCTTTTTGAGATCGTAGGGTTAGAATTGGGTCATGTCTTTGTCAGCGAAAGTACGCACATTAAAAAGGTGTAAGCTCGCTAGCGAGCGACCACATAGAGGCACGCGTTGTTGTAAAACGGCGATCGATGACCGAGCTCAACAGATGGTAACATGCGTGCAATATGTCCGACCTACAATATTATAATATTGTGTAATGTGTATATTATTGTTGTAGCGTATTATTTGTAAAGTGTTATCCAAAATTTATGTTAAGTTCAATTTATTATTTATGTGTAACAAATTATTTAATTTGTCTTGTGATGAACACCGTCTAAAGGTTGTTTTTGTTGAAATGTATGATTGAATGCTAAATTTTGGAATTAGTTTTTATGTAAACGTACCCAATTATGTTTATTTATCTTAGATTTCACATAAACGTGCAATTTTAGTGATAAAACTTTCAATTTATTTTAATGTTTCAGTTTATCTATTATTATATTATTTATTATGTCGTTTATTTGATGTTCCAATCTATCATTCTTATAAATTTCTGATTTTATATAATTAATGAACATATTATCTTCTACAATCTGTCACAAATGACCTACGCAAAATAGCCGCCTACTTGATACTTCGTATGTGATTTTCTTTAAATTTGCGAATTATGTACTGTTTTTTTTTACTTGCGTTCTTTGAAGTGTAACAAACATTATACGAGTATAAAACTAAAAGTATATTTAAAAAATATAAATAATACTTTATTTGTGTTAGTAATTATTCACAATAGTTTGTTTGAAAGCAGTGTTAATAGATTCAAATTATATTGTATTATAGTCGTTTTTTTAAATGTGTTTTCATTAAAATATAATTTGACAAAATATTTATTTATTTAATAATATTTGTTTATGTATGGATTGTGGGTACTTGCTTTTATCACATAAATTATCTTTTTATGTTTTTGAAGTAAATAAGATATTTTTAAAATTTTAATATATTTTTTTTATGTGAATAACAATATTACATTTTAAAGGACACAAACTTCGTGTTTTTCCTCAAGGATTAATAGAATACTTTTAATTTTAATTTTTATAGTAAGTTGTCAACGGGGTTTTTTTTTATAAATTAATATTGTTATAGTTTAGTATAGTCTTGTTATTATAATTATATTATATAATTTTATGTTGTCCAGTAAACATATACTAGCTCTTTCACTAATTATACAAACTCTAAGTTAAGTTATGCCATTTAAACTAATAAAGTCGAATTAATTAATAATTAGTATTTAATACTCTTAAAACATAAACCGTATTTTAAAGTGTATGTTAATGTATAAATGTTGATGATATAAATATCGTACTATACATTTTATTTTTTTTACTTATGTTTTAGACACTTTTATTTTTAATTTATTTTGTTACTTAGTATATCATTATTGTTTTTTTTTTTTTGATTGCAAAGGTTATAAATTTATTAAAATTATTTTATATTAAATTTAATGTGTATATTTTATTTAGTACACATGTTAAATTATAAAATAGTTAAAAAATTTTAATAATTTAAAATACATTCGTTTCATATTTTTATCATTAATGTATGTAAGTGTTGCATTGTCCCTAAGAGCGTGATGTAAATATTATCTGTTGTCATGCATCAAAAACTGTTTTTATAATATGCATAAAATTAATACATACATTTTTAATTTATTTTGATTTTTACAATACAACTTGAATTGACCTATTTATATAGAACTGTAAGTCCAAAAAACTTTGAACTTTATTAATTATCAAAAGTTGAATTATTAATTTAGAACCTTTAATTAAAAAAAATTAAATTACTTTTATATTTAGCTAATTCTTAAGTCTTTGAAAATATAATTTTTTAACGGTGTTATTAATTCAAAAAACACTGACAAAAAATTCAATGCTAATGTTTTTTTAATTCAATTTTATAAAAAAAGATATGTGTTCTGTAATTATTTGTTATAGGTTGTATTGAACATTACATTTTCATCAAATAATTTATAATATAATTATCTAGAAATGATATAATTTTCATAATATCTTAACGGTTTTCAGCTATTAATAAATACTTGATTTTCCCAATTTATAATACTTTTTATGGTCAAACAATTTAAAAATATTATACAAGATTTTTCATAATTTTTTTTGGTGCTGATAAAAAAAAAAATGAATATCCATATTATTACCATTGTTACGTTTCTTTTAAAACCCGTTAAAAATTTAAAATTTTAGGCTTGTTAAATTTTATTAAAATTGCCATAAAACATATTGAAATAGTTTTTAATGATATACTAAATATCTTGTTACAATGATTGTACATTTAAAAAAATATTATACATTTTTGTTTAATAATAGTTTTTATATTAATTATTAATTATTTATGTTGCATTCACATAGTAAAATCGCTTATCTCATGAACTAGATGTCCAGGTAATGAAATTCGCCCAGAGGGAATATTGACAAAAATACATTGTATGGACTTTCATTTCATGAAATGGACAATACTTATATTGTACACTTAGTTTAATTATTATAAGATAAATTAATGTAAGTTATTTAACAATAAATTGCATTATAAGTTTTACTTTTATGTATTGTCTTTTGAACAAAAATATAACAATAAAATATATTATATTGTATTTTATTAAATCATATGTATTATTTATAAATGAGATAAATCATATTTATCTATATCAATAAAACTACCCGTGCTCTATATTATATGAAAGAGATACTATCGTGTATAGTCGTCCTAGACACCCTCAAAGTCAGGGAAGTATTTGAGGTATAACTAGGAATTACCATCGTGCTATTTATAAACGTAATTGATAATAAATTCATTTTAAGTTATGAACTATATTATATTATATTAATTATTTTTGATTGACTGGAAATTTTTTTTTATCATTTTTAATTTTTAGTGACATATTGAGTTGTTGATTATTTCAAACATTAACTATTGAACCAATCTTTAAGTAAATCATACTTTGTTCAAAGTTTATGTAATTCTTTTTTTCTTTGTTCCGTGATCATACAATATAAGTTTGGCAGATTTGTATGCCCCTATTAACTTTTGGTACTCCCAATATAACGTATAAATTAATTTAAAAATTGTCTGTTATTTTTTTTTGATTAACACATTATAATTTTGATCATTTTCTCTGCAGCTTTAATTTGACCTTCGTGTACACTTTAACGGTGAATTTATATTTTTTTACTTGAATCGTACAATTGGCAAATAATTTTGTTATTTTCAATAATAGAAAATTCACTTCAAATTTAAAAATACTGTAGGCAATTAAGTATTTTTTAATTCCTTTAATCTGAAATATACTTTTGAGATCTTCTTCCGTTGTTAATTTCTTCAATAGATCAGATAGCAAATTTAATATACCTAGTCCAATTTTTGAATTATTCCAAATTTATATTTTATAAAGAATACATCCAATTGTTTGATGGAATGAATACTTTCAATACTTCCCTGATTTTGAGGGCATCTAAAGCGACTATACACGATAGCATCTCTTTCATATAATATAGAGCACAGGTAGTTTTATTGATATAGATAAAATATAATATAATATAATTTATTACTTTTTTGTTTTGTTTATAAACCAATACATAAAAGTATAGTTTATAATAAAATTTATTTATTTATTGTTAAATAACTTGCATTATAATAATTACACTAAGTGTACAATATAGGTATTGTTCATTTCATGAAATGGATGTCTATATACAATGTATTTTCGTAAAAATTCCCTCTAGACGAATTTTTATTACTGAACACCTAGTTTATTGTATGAGTGATTTCACTATTTAAATGTGACATATATATATACTTATAAGAATTTTTTAGTGTTAAAAGTATTTATCTTAATTATTTTATAATATAGTGTCGTATTAAGTAAACTGATTAAATTGAAAAACAAATAATTTAAGTTTATATTAATTTATGAGAAGGATTTAAGTTAAAATAATTAAGGTATATTACAAATTATCAATTATAGAATCTACCTGAAGCTTAGGAAGAATTCACCAACCAATTTTTAAATTTTTAGGACATTTTAATCATTACTTGTATGTAGTTAAATAACAATTAAACAAGTAAAGGTGACATTAATTTATATTTTTAATTCAGCTGAAAATTGGTTGAAAATAGTATTTTATTAATTATAATAAATAAATAAATACGTTTTGTTGGAAATCATTTAACATAAAAAATAAAAATTCCAAACTGTAAATAAAATTTTTTTAAATGAGAGCATAGACTTAGTATTTATGTATAATTTTCAAATAAAATATAAATAGAATATTATATAATTTTGTAAACAATATTTAATTAGTTATCATTAGTAAACTACTTGATTAAAATAACTAGAATACAGTTAGCGTTAATAATTTATTGTTTATAAAAATAAACAGCATATTATTGTAATAGACACATTAAATTTTTTAATAATAATCAATTTATACAGATATTTATTATGTTTATAAATAACTTCGTATATCTGTACGTATACTAATAGTGAAATTAAGTAGGTTTTAGATATGTACTTTTTAAAATAATTGTTTTTAAATATCGTACGAAATAGTTATTTCAAATAGGTACCTAACAATAATATTTAAAAACTAGCAATTAGCATATTATTGATGTTAATACAATAATACATTTATATAATATATATATATAACATATCATTCGTATATTATGTTAATTTTATTGTGTTTGATATTATGACTATATTAAAAATATATACGTTTAAAAAGATAAATTCTTATAATGTCTTAAAAGGCAATTGAAGAGTTAATCGATTACTTAAAATATATATTTAAAGGTATGGTAAAAATGTGTCTTTTTTGTTAATATGGTTATATTGGTTAGGGCAGCAGGATTTGAAGATCTTAAATCGTTTTGGTGTAATTTATTTTCTTCTTCGATACATATTTTTTTTTATTTTGTAACAAATATTTTCTCTGGCTAGTCTTCCAGGACCAAACACAGGTTCAAAGTGCATACCTACGCTAGCCCAGCATTTTGCGACCATTGTGGCTCATTATTGTACGGTATCATACATCAGGGAATGAAATGCGAAGGTCAGCAAATCCGAAACATACATTTTTTTATCATTTACCTATATATTAATATATATTTATATTATTTTTAATTTCTTCGTTTTTTGAAAACAATACTCATGTGTTTGTATTCTTATTATTTTGTTTGTTCTGAATTCTACCTGAATGCCTGCCTGTGTTCTCTACATTACTTTTTATAACATTATTTTAATTTTAATTTTTAATTACAACAAGCATTTAAGCATAGACTTGCTATTTAAAACCACTATACATACTCTTCTTAAAGCTTGCACGAAAGTTTTCAAAATAATAATTGCGATGCATTAACAAAAACGGTGGTGAGGTGTATGAAGAGATACCAGTAACCACCATTTCTGCGTAACCAACAGCCAACAGCCCTAATTAACTACTAATACATTTTGTATACGCTTTGCGTGTACATTTCATATGTGTATATATATAATACAGTTTGGGAGATGTTCATTTTTCCCGGTTTGAATCATCTTTGAGGATGTAACATTGTCATAGTGGTTAGCCGCGGATTCAAGTTTCGAAGTATATATATTATATACTGTATAACTAATGGTTGATGTACAGAACTACTGTTAACTTAGTAAAATAAAAAAATAAAACATTGTTTTTTAAATTGGGTAGGTATATCATAAGGTTTAAAAAAATGAAAAAATAGCAACGGGTTGAATTATATTTTAAACGGTTTAACTTTATTTATTACATTTTCGTGATTCGATACATTCAAGAGATGTGTTAAATATTTACTTTATTATTATACATAATAATGATTTGCTATATTATTATTATTATTTTTTTTTTTGATACTATGATATTATAATAGGGTTACTATTTTAAATTAAAAAAATATCTCGTATCGTCTGATATAAATTTGCTTAATTTCTCAACATTAAAATGCAAATTATAAATTGTTTTGATAGCATATCAAATTTAAGTATAATCTAATATTAGCGGAATTATTGTGTTACTATTACGTTAATTGATACAAGGGTAGGTTATTATGTATTGTATAGCAATTTATTTTAGTATAAATGATAATTATTCTTTTGTTTGATACCTAAAATCGCATAATTTATTTTTTAGCCAATTTTCCTCGATTATTATTAGGACATAATATATGCAATTTACAGATAAATAATAATACATTTTATTTATCTATTTATTAAATTTAGACGAAGTCGTCGTCATATCTGGACACTGTCTGGGCGGCATGATAGCCCAGTAAAACAGTGCTTTTCAACTTTTTATGCAATTAACTATGGCTATAATTTAACATTAAATAAAATAGTAAAATTTATTTTTTGATCTATTTTTAGATTTATTATTAAGTTATTGTTATTAATATCACATAGCCATATGCAACATATAGCGGAAGCATGTTGTGGCAGTATGTGGCTTTAGTTGGTTATGCAGTGGTAGTACGGGGATAATACCATTTTGGGAACATTTCTGAATAATGCTGCCCGAACCGTGCCAAGATATTTGACGATGACTGTAAATAAACTATATTAAATACCATTATATTAGGTAATCGTATTAGTTTTATCGATATATTGTTACAAACTTGATTAATGTTTTTGATTTTTGAAAAATATAGTTTATTAAAGGCGTATCATGCGTGGGCTATACACCCACACTCGATACACGATTAAAACCATTTAATGTTTAGACAATTTTAACTTAAACAATGTATAACATTAGCTTATTATTATAGTCTATGACCTCATTTAAACATTATTCTTTAAAATATATTTCTGCGATTTACAATTTTTTTTATCATTAGACGAAGTGTACTTTTGGATTAATAATTCACTAAGTATAAACATAATTGTTTTGTTACTATAAAATTATTTAAATATGCATTCAATTTACTCGTTAGATTGTTATTGTTTTTATTTTAATACCAAAAAATGTTTCATTATAAGTTATTTATGCTTGATATGATCTTAATGAATTAAGTTCAATTATTTTATTTACAATAACAATTTATCTGGCTTACTATAATTTATAGTACATGTATTTTTATAACCTAATATTTTATCCTTAAATTCGGTTGTCCTATGATAACTGTCTGATATTAAATTCAGATTTAAATATTCATAATATTAATATTTATTTGAATATAGCATAACGTGTTATACAATTTAAGCTTATTTCACTACAAAATAAGATACAACTTTTATGTAGCACGTCATATTCAACAATGATAACATTTTTTTTATACCTGTAACATGTTTTCCTAGCCCTTGTAAAATACTCCCAAAATCTCAAGTATCTTATACATTTAATATAGATTTTTTTTTGTTGACCTAGAAGTAGACCTATTATGGTCTAAATCGATCACTTAATGGCTAAGTTTTTTGAGGCACATATACGTATAAGTTTCTGCTTTATCAAGGAAAATTACGATCTCTTTCTCTTGATAAGTCACTTCCTATATAGTAAATCTTAGCTCTCAGTTGTCTTAGGCAACTCAGCCACTCTATTCTCCATTTATATATTTATTATTGGATATCTTGAAGAACTTTTTAAATTTGTAAAGTAACACCCGTAAAGTTATGACACAGATATTATAGAAAGAAATAATAACACTTTAAATTTTTTTACAAAACTATTTTATTGTATATATCAATAATGTATTTATTTGAAACTAAATAAGTCATTTTTATTTTTAATATTATCATATATTATTGTATAATATATACAATAATAGTATAAGGAAATTATGATTGATTATTTAGTAGTAATTATTCATTACTTACGATAAACAAAAATTATAAATTTGGAGACATTTTACCATTTTAATCGTGGAACAATTATTGTCCCTCTCAAAGAACAAATAATTTTTGTTTTATAGTAACATTAATATTTCAAATATTAATTAATTTGGTGCTTATTGATAAAATCTTAGGTACACTTCCTCTTAGCAGACTTAAATTATTTTTGTAGATTAATGAATTACAGTAGTTTAACTAGTTTATTTGGTTTTATATTTTGTTTGATTTATAATATTGTATTATGATTATTATTATTAAATTCTTATTTTATTTTTGTATGTGGTCATCCTGACGTATAGCACGATATTCTTTTTGCTATTATTTGTATGAAACATTTGGTTAACGATTAATTTCCAAACATAACTTTATTATTATGAAAAAAACAAAATAAATAAACGAACAAAATAATTGACTAAACACAGTACGTCCTTAAACTATCCAATTATGTTATCCTGATGAACGGATATATCTAGGCCGAAACGGCGAAACATCAATGGGATCTTCATACGTATATCACACCTTCTTTTTGCGACCATTGTGGATCTATGTTGCACGGCATTACCCATCAGGGTCTCAAGTGTACAGGTTAGAAAAACTAAACCAATAAAACACATACTTTATAATCAACTTTAAACAAAATTAGATTTATCTAATGAGTTTAATTTTTGTTCAAAAGGTATAGTTATAATTTGTTTTTGTTTTCATTTTTATTTTGCTTTATTTTAGTGTTTAAACGAAACATGCCACACAATAATTTAGTATTAATCAACATGAATAAAAACTATTAGCTTTTTTACTTAAATAATTTTAAATCATCTATATGTATTCAAATCTTCAATTACTTGTTTATTTTATAGAAATATATAATTAGCCCTATTGATATGGCTCTTCAATTTTTCCATGCTGATTTATAAATTTAGGTACTGTTAGAATCATTAACAACCTTTAAAATTTTGTTTTATGATTCAGTATTAATACACACCTCCGCATGGCAGTTTTATAATATTTTATGCATGACGTTTTCACAGTATATTTTATTTACTATTTTTTTGAGCTTTAACTGTATTTAACACGATTTGTTTAAAGTAAAAATATTTTGATATTTAAAAATTTTTTTTTTAATTGAACATTTTATATTGTACTTAAAAAAATTAGCATGTGATATGAATGTACATAAGCGGTGCCAAGAGAGTGTTCCAAATTTATGCGGTTGCGATCATACAGAACGTCGTGGACGAATAGAAGTGAAAGTCACGTGCCATGGAACGAAACTTATCATAGAAAGTAAGTAATATTAGTTTAATTTAAACTTGGTTATTGTGTAATAAGAATATTTTGTGTTTTATAACAAAATACATATGTATGAAAAATTATACATATTAATTAGAAATTATATTGTAGTTGTATGGTACATAATATAAGTATTGAACTTGTATTTGCAAAATTTCTATAAACTATATACTATGGATAAACATATCTCAATCTTTTCTATAAATAACAAAATCATTTGGAGATATCAATTTTAAAATTTGATTAAGACTAGGTTAAAATGTGATTATGACTTTCTATATGTAAATTATGAGTATGCAGTTTGAGTGAATATTTTTTCCCCAGTGGTTTAAAGATATAATTGGTATTATCCGTGATATAGATATTTGAAATCGAAGTTTTATTATTCTGGTTCTACTGAACTTAAATCACGTAATATTCAACTAATTTTTTATTTGACATAAAAATATTTGTGGGTAGTGCACTGATGATTGTATATTTAATCAGTATTTAATAAGTGTGACACTCTTAGAAGTAGGTATAATGTATATTTATGGAAAAATAATGTGATCAATGCGTATAAAATGCATTTAGTTCGATAAAATATATTAAGTATGATTTATGAATGTATGTTATAAGGTATGTAATATTAATAAGAACTATAGAAAGATTAATGTACACAGTGTGTTTCATAATTTAAATTTATGAAACTTATTACGTATATATTTTTATATTTGTTAAAATATTTTATATGTTATACCATTAATTTTATTAATTAAAACAGTAGATGTTTTTATAAGGGCATAATATTTTCTTATGATTACATTTTACGGTAAGGAATTTAACAATCTTTTTTTTTTTTTTCATAGTCGATACAAATGTACAAATATTATGGCTGTAGGTATATGTTGCATCAGAAAACTGATGATTTACAAATTCACTATAGTAAATTTTGCGTTCCCAGCGTTCCGTTTCAAATAAATAGAAAGGATACGCTAAAAAAAAAAAAATTAAAAAAGAAAGCGGACTCCGTCTCCCTACGTCCACTCCAATTCAAGCACTGAGAATTGGTAAATCATAACTTAAAAAAAAATTTCTTAGTGGATTTCTAAGTATATTTATTATTAAATGCTAACTATCTTGTTAAACTAATATTGTTGAACTATTTTTTTATACTATAGTTTTAACAAAAATCTTTAAATTGCAACAATTTTTAGTTAGATATTTATAAAAAAAAATTTTGTATATCTAAGATTTAAAAATATAATACAAGATTTCTCAAAAGTTTTTCTACCTATATAAAAATAAAAGTTCACCTGAATGTCATGTTAATTTTTATACGCGTTTAAATTTTTTATGAAATTGAATATTCAACCATAAATAAGTAACTATGTATTTCTCCTCGATTTTTGGTATTTTGTTGTCAAATATTCGTAGATACTTGAAATTTTCAACAACAAATAATAATATTTTCATTATTATTATTACATATTATGTTATAATTTTCTAAAAATGTTGATTCTTTTTAAGATATATATTTAAAGACATGAACAAATAAAAACTTAAAAAATAGGAAATTTAAAATGGTTATAGATATTACAACAAACTAAATATTTAAAAAATATTATTATATCTATAAACTGCCAAATAAACAGTAGTTGTACACAAAAAACAAAATTAATTTTCTCATACTCTGGTTTTATGTGAAAATACCATTTTTCTCAATTTATTTGTTTGTTTTTCCCGATGTTTTTTAAATTTGCTTACAATTTTTACTTTATATCTCCCAAAGTAGCAACCATAGATACGGTTTTGTGCCGGAAATTATTCTCACAGTTTAAGATTAAAACAAAATATGTGTTTAGTAAAAAAAAAACACTACCATTGTATAACCAATACAATCATTACTTCACTCAGAATTAAAAACTGCAATAAGTGATTTTGATTACATCATGATAAATATAATGACTGGTAGTACGGAATAGCCAAAGCTTTAAGCTGTGTCACTCGAAAGCTTAAATTAAAAAGTTTAGGCTGTGTTTGTTCTAGACGTCATTTGGGGTAATTTTGCAAGAGGAAAGTCCATTAATTAGTAGGATTTGATGATGGATTAACTTTGAATGGTATGAAAGTTAATAGGATTTAATTTATTGTGTTAATGTTAGAATTTTCAGGTGAGCGTGAAAATTATTATTTTTGATGAACGATTTAAAAAAAAAAATGACTGTATATTAATCTTAAGAAAATTTGACCCAATATCTAAATACAATAAGAACATGCTGCAGTTTATCTGATAATAGCTTTGTAAATTTAGATTTTATGGTTGATAAGAAATAATAATATATTAAAGTTTTAAATATTTTTAGTTTATTTCATTAATATAGATATGTAGGTATCTCACTAAATTGTTTTATTCTTAAATAAAATACGCTCATCTATACCTATAACCGGCTATTATTTTATTATTATTAAGTATATGATTATTATTATTATTATATATTATTAAAATTACATTATTAATAAATTAAATATTAATTAGAAACAGCCTAGTAGAATAATATTCAGAATGAATGAAATTTATATCTATTTCTGTAGAATATAGTATTAAATTAAATGTTCAATATATTACCAAAGATTAAATTTAATTATGTTGTATATGTAATTAATTTATAAAAAAGTATATTTATTAAATTAATTTTTATGAATTTTTATTCACGAAGAAGCTAAAACATACTATAAACGTTTTTTCAACAAACGGTCTGCTCACTCAAATTCTCTGATATCCGATCTAGCCACTCACACGATTCCTGGAAATCCACCATGGCGTTTAAAAAAAACTGATGCAGAGATCTTCTTAATGATTACCGAAATAAAAATAGACACTAATTAAAAAACTATACAGTTACAAATATATTTAAGCAAAATGAAGTTCGATCACTGTATGGTTTCTTCCCTCGCCCTATTCATGTTTTTTAATATAACATAGCACATATTCTTAGCCTTTAGGTATAGATTGTATATTCTTTAATAAAATTAAAAAAATTTTTATGAATGTTTTACATTGAGTTGTTGAAATATTAATAAAACAATGGAAAGTGTTATAGTTGAAATATTCACATCTAAAAACGTCAAGTGTAATATTTTAGTATTGTTATGAAAAATATTTAACGTACAAATTGATACTTATTCAAATAAATAATTTTCATTAATTATTCACACTAAAAATATCGATATTATAATATCATTTTTTCCTTTTTATTATTCATTTTTACACTTGTCAACCTATCCAAAATTGATTGAAAAATGTCGCCGTTCATAACCAGTGAAAAATGGCATTGTTATCCAGTTGATAATTGGAAGTATTATTTCTGGAAAACATTTTCTTTTCCAGATCTTAATTTTGTAATGATACTTTTTAGATCGACGTGATAATATAAAAATTGTTTATTTCTGGTAAAGTTTGATAGATGAAAATATTTTATCTTGGATTTTCTGTAGATCCCGTGGGAATTAATGAGAAAATATGTGTACTGGATAGAAATTCAGCCTAACTCTTATACTTTCAATCTCAGAAGACTAATTTGAATGTAATTCCATTTGTTGAAAAAATAAAATTGACACTATTAATTATTGAATTATATGAATTATATAAATTTATTTATTTGTTACTCATATATTTCATTTTAATATTATCAATAAATCATTTTTTCTTAGATAGTTTTAATAAAAATTATACATTCTAACATTTTAATTTTGATTAATTACATTTATTCCTTTGTAAATAAGTATATATCAAAGTTTATTTTTTTTTTACTATATTAATCTCTAAACGTTTTCATTTTAAATTTTTTTGAAAATGTATTTAGTATTTATTTCATACTGAATTTTTTTTTGACAAAAATGAAATCTATTTGGGTTTCAAATAATTTAGTTTTGATAATTAATTTGTATATAATGATTGTTTAAATTTAAGTTTCTATGTAAAAATTGTGTTTGTCAATAAAATTAATATGATAATAAATTACTTTGATGTCTTTATCAGGTTGCACTGATTGTAGTGAAAAATTCTAAATTCATAAATAGTAATATACTAATATCAATAAATGCAAAATAGCATTCATTATTATAAATTCTAGCTCTTGTTTTTTGAGGTATACTTTTTAAGTTTGTAAATTTGCATATAAATTTTACTTATTGTTTATAAAACAGTTTATATTATACTGCGATGTTTTGTAATCTATAAAATATTTACAGAGATCCATAACCTAAATTCTAAATGAACAAAAAACAAAAGCAAGGAATACTATAATAGTTTTTATTAATTTCTATTCCTCGAGTTGTTTTAACTCCCAAGAAATCGGCTAGTGTATGTAACTAAAAATAAAATAAAAATATTATTGAATTGATATATTAAAATTTAAGTCTTTGAATAGAAGTTTGAAATACATTTGTTTGTCATGTCTTTTTAGGTATGTGGAAGTGATATAAAAATGCAATATTTTCGGAAAACATTTTTTCAACCTATTATAATACTAAAAGTATAATAAATGACTTTATTTATATCATGAAATGTACTTAGTGATAAATACTGACACTCTGACACTGTCTCCACTCAGAATCGTTTTTTCGTTTATAATGATATATCATTAAATTTAAATTTAACATACCCATAAAAGTAACCCAATTGACACTCAATGTACATCAGAGCGATGACCATTTGCCTACCTTTTTTATATTTATTCCTGGTTTATCTTATCGAGTATCGAGTTTTTTTTCTATTTTTTGGAATAGGCCATTCTAAAGTTTACGATATTAAAAACTCTTGGATTTTTCTTTCATTCTACAAACATTTCTATTTTTTTTTTTAGTATATTTACTCAAATTGTTTAGGTTATTTTTTCCTTTTAAATTTAAATTATCCATTATATTTATATTTTAGAGGAATTTTATATTACATTCTACTTTGTTTAATCTCGACATATTAATTACTAACTATACCCAAATAATAGATATTATAATTTATACTTTACCCTACAACTATGCGTGTTTTTAAACAAATTCATATTACTTTATGAAAATAATTAATAATTAAAATTATTTTCTTCTCTTATTTATTTTTAAATAAATTTAAATGTTATTATTGTTATTTTTTTACTATAAAAACGAATTATAAATAAATAACTACAAGCGTAATTTCAAATTATAAATGTTTATTGAATTTACTTTGTATATTATCGATGATTTAATAGAGTTATGCTCTTAATGCTTTTATAATACTCGTTGAAATCAGAATATAAAAATTTTTGTTTTATTTTTCTGTATTGATTTTAAAAATTCGCAATGTGATTATCTATATAAAATTGAAAATTAATATAATATATTCTTTTAAAATATTCATTCACAATGTTCATTTGATAATATTGTATTTTATAAATAGTGGAATATTAATTATAATAGTTTTAACTATAATATTATGTTGCTATTCGAAATATTTTATTTCTAATATGTAATATTTGTTGTTTAATATATACTCGTAGTAATCATGAATTACGCTATAATAATACCAACATGTATATAGACGGTCCAAGGTAGTGAACGGGTGCATATTATGTTTTTTTGGGGCATATGGCATTCCCTTAGTAGAACTGACAAAAGCGATTGCATAATTTATTGTTTTAAAAAAATTCACAATACAAAACACTCTGACCAATGACCATATATAATTTTGTCGGTCTAAGAACAAAAACCAAACCTATATAATTTTTGCTTACAACCTTTGTGTATTTTTGTTGTTTTTTATTTCATTCACTTACCCTCGGGGTTTCGCAATTGAAAAATCTCACATCTATATTACATTTTCTCTGAATGAATTCAATTACTATTCATACAATTATTTACCTATAGTTTTACCTGTAGTTCATTTCAGCTCTGCTATGGTAATTAATGATTAATGAGTGGTGAACGTTGTTATATCTATTGTTTTTAATTTTCTGAAAATATAGAAATTGTTAAAACTGTCTTTATGAACTTCACACATAGATTTAACATCTTAGTTTTTTTTTTATGCTCTGAAATTTCATGTACTGATCAGTAATGTGATTGTAAACTTAGTCAAACAATAAAAGGTTTATGTAAAAACAAACTATTTTCAAAATCTAGCTTGGTTTAGTCTTTGGAGAAAACATTTGACAATATATCCATTGAATCAATTAGGTACTATCGTTTTACATTGACAAGACATTTTCCTAGAATTTCCAGTTAATTCCATACGAATAAATAAAATTAATAAAATGTTGTTTTGTTTTATATAATGCTAGAATAATGTATTTCATATTAAAATATTTTTAATTTTTTAAAGTTAAATAAAAAGATAATTGTGTTTATAGTTAATTTTTATTGAAATATGAAATTTTTCTCGTAGTTTACTATAATAACAATGCAGTATTTCTAGTAATAGGTAGTTCCATAGTGAAACTTTTATTGAATAAAATGTCCAATATGACTACCACAAAAAAGTGAAAACTTTAAAAATCTCGAAATAAATACACTTACGATATTATAGTTATAAAATCTTTATTGTAGATCGTAAAAACATGTAGGTGTACTCAAATCGATACAAACTTTAAAATGTATTTAATTCTTGTTATTGAAACAATGGACATAGTATATATACGAAAAACATACAAAAATTAGTTTCTCTTTATGTTTTAAACGATTGAAATTGAGAGTGGTACAAAAGAAAAACAAACTTATTAGAGTTTATATTCAATAAACAATAACTGTAATGAAATCATTCGTTTTAAATTGAAAGTTTATTTTAAAGGACTTAATATGTTGTCTAAATGTGTTTGTATGTTTTTATATCGAACAACAGTCAGGAAAAAGAATTACATTTATAAGAAAAGAAATTATATTTTAATAAGACTAATGAACAAAAGATATAATATAAACGAATAATATTGATAAATTATAAGTATATTTCATTGTTATTTTTAAAGAATGCAAAAAAACTATGTATTATTTATAAAAAATAATTGTAGAAAAATAAAAATAAATAAATTGTATTTAACGTTTAAATATTTTTTTTTCTCAATAGTGGAAACCTTTTAGTAGACCATTGTTTATATTTATAAATTAATTATTACAAACTAACTACTTTTCATATCAACTATTACTACTTAGGTTTAATGTTAATATAATATATATAATGTATAACCTATTTTATATTATATTTCACATTTTCACAATTATTATTTAACTCAATAACTATACTGTACTAAGTGTACTATAACTAAAAATTTAATTTTTTTAATATAATTTTTGAATACTGTTTCCATCTCGTATTTCCTTGTTATAAAATTTTACTTGCCTTTATTTTATTTTGTCTTTCGCTTCTCGCGACCTTAAGTTGGCTTAATATTCTGAAAATGTATCTACTGTTCATCGGTTTTTATTTCTTATTAATTTAATTTAATATTTTCAGAGTTATTGGACTCAAATTATTTGTTTATAATACGGTATGACTTACATAATTGAACTGTAAAAATACAAAAAGCATTTCTAGGTTCTAATTAGGTTCTAATTGTAAGAATCATCTTAATAACAGCTTTTATTTGTGAATTCTAAGTTTAATTAATGTAGGTTATTTTTTTTACAAATATCCACGCCTCCTTGGTATTTTATATTCTATTATTATTTTAAGCATACTGCCTTAATTTTTATAGTTTTATTTCCATAACCTGTATACCTGGTTGACCATTTTTCATACATTTTTACAATTAAATTAAATTTGTTTATTATACATTTATTTTAAAAATTGATTATTAATTTAATATTAGGATATTTATATTTATACTATTTAATAATTAATATTTCACGAAAAAAATAAAATTCTTGTAATGATTGGTGAAAAACACCATTATTTTAATTATAATTTTAAATTATTGTATTTCCTTTATTTTATTTTTATCCGTCTTGACTCTTGGTTATGCATTTTTACATGATTAAATCTCAGACTATTTATTACCCTTGAGCTTAACATATAAACATAAACAAAATCTAGTAATTTGATTTAAAACTTTTTAATTAGAAGTAAATTTTGTTGAACATATATTTTTTTATGTTTCAATGTAAAAAGTATTTTCTTTCTTTTTTCGTTCTCTTTTTCATTCTCTTTAACTTTTACATTTGTTTGTTACACTGTAATTTTCTTTGTGAGTTGTATTCTGTTCCCATTTAGTCTTTATGTATTAACCAGCATTATTGATAATCCAGAATATACTTTCCATTTTGGTTTATTCTGATGGGATCATTTTCACTGTCTTGTATTTATTTTCTATTTTTTAATTGAGCTGTATAATCAATATTCTTATAAATCAAAAATGCTAAAATATTATTAATTTGTAGTGAAGACCGATTTTTTTTTTAATCTACAATACATTTTACTATGTTATTTTTAAATAACCTATATAATTATCATCTTTTTTTACGTTTTAAATTATTAATTTATGTTTATTATTATTTATTTGTATAAAGTTTATGTGAATCAACAGAATATCTCTTATAAATGGTCATCTTTGTTCCTTGCAGTATATTAGAGACAAAAGTCAACTACAAAGTTATATTTTTTTCAAAACCATTTTCATAATTATGAAGTTTTTTTTTAACTATTATTTTTGCGATAACAGATTATGTCAAAATATTCCTTAAATATTAACTTAAGAGTAAAAGTGATTACTTTTTCTGTTTTCTTAGCATAAATTGAATATACGTATTTAAAAATATAAAAATGTAAAAAAAAAAAAATGCTGTTTTAATATTAATTTTTACGTCTATCTATTTTTCTTGGTATTAATAATATTATCTTAAGTTCCATTTGAATTTTAAAAAAATCTAAAACTATTATTGCATATATTAAGTTCTTTAAAATATTCACCATAATAAAAATATATAGACAAGTGGGATCCACCTAATAGATTTGTTAAATTTAAATTCAATGATTTATCATTATGTATGAAAAACTTGTAAGTGGAGACATTGTGATGTAATTTTTCATATAATTATTAATTCAATTTATTTTACTTTTATTATTACGTAGGTTGATTTAATTTTTCCGAAAACATTATATTTATTATATTATTAAAATAATGTATAGGTATATTTATACCCTATTATATTATTGTTATACATTTTTGAATTGATAATACTTTAGTGTAAATATTGTAAGACAGCGTGAATAGGGTCATAGTATAATATCATATATCTACATATTTTAAAAATTGCATTGCGTATGAAAAATAAATAATATTCCTACATAAAGTTTTATGTCCTCAAGAATAATTTGTTTGAATTATAAAAAATAATTAATATCGTTATTCATCGTTAATATATGTAATTTCGTCCAAATATACGTTATATAAAAAATAATTGTGTTTGTATATTTTTTAGATATTTAGTTCAAGTTTACTTATGGAGAACATTATATTAAATATTCATATCTTAGCTTAACATATTGGAAATTTGTACTTCAAATGCACGTAAAAAAAGTAATGTTTATATATTTTTATAACTTTTATACAGACACAAGAACAACTTATGCGGAATCTTGATTTCGACAATGTTGACTAGGCAAATAATTTTTAATCGAAATTTTTAGAAAAAAAAAATTGAAAATTTCTCATGCTTAAAAGTAACTCGAAAGGTGAAATATTTAAAAAATGATAAATTGATATAATGATCTATTTTTATCAGTTTTTTAATTTTTTAATTTTGTACTTATGACTATTTTATTTTGATTATTATATTACACTCCTATAATTTAAATCTACGAATTTCCATTTTACTTACTTCTAATTGCATAACAACGACAAAAATCAATATTTTTGTCCAACTGATAGTCATAATTTGCTATTGACAGTCCTAAGTCTGTGTAAAATGGAAAAAAAAATAATGTTTCTATGTTGGGACGCGATTTGTGTAGTCATTAAATGTGGTTGGGACGCAATTCGTGTAGTTGTTAAATATCATCAGGATGCAATTCATGTGGAAAAGGGATTTCAGGACGTAATTCATGTGCAGCGCTATTGCATTGGTGAAAAAAAGGTATACACCAATTGCGACATTAAAAAATAATGGTTAACCCATATTATTATAAAAATGTTTTACTTAATTTAATTTTATAATTTTAGTATATATACTAACATATCGTGTAGATATATTAATGAGACGGGAAATAATATTATATTTATTTTAAGGCTGAATACAGAATTTATAACATTCAAGTTATGAGAGAGCGGTATATAATAATTTTATTATAATATATAATTTGCAATTTTGATTACTATTAAATCTGATTGTTATATATGCTGTAGTTTTTAACCATAGTATTATTCTACTCTTAATTAAAAATGAAAATAATTAAATATTTTTTAGGAGTTAATATTAACGCAATAATTTTTTTCAAATGTTATATTTTATATTTATACTTATCGAAAATGTAACCTTTGATTCATATAAATAGTTTTAATATATACAGTATACATATAATAATTATATAATATATATATACATATATATTAAATACACAAGGTTATTTGTTAGTTATTATTTTTTAAATTTAATGTTAGAAAAATCGTTTCATCAGGTTCAGACTTAGGTTAGCTTGGTAATTATAGTAATATCTTATTTTCATTTCGAGATGAAAATAAGAATAATTGTAATTTTTTATATAGTGAATGGAACTGTATTTTCCAAATTTCTATTAACTATGGAAAAATTGTAAAATTCGATGGCTCACTCTGTATATATGTATATATTTTGTGCGATAGAAAAAAAGCATATTAATTTAAATACTTTTCTAATGACTGTGTTTTCTTGTTTACAAATGCATTCGATTGCGTTTGTCTGTAAAGTTAATGTTTTTAATTAAAATAATGTAGATTGAATAAACCAGATGAATACATTTATAAAAGCACATTCAATTCATAATATGTATAATTTTCAACATTTTATTTAAGTATTTGTATAGTAAAATTATAAACGTTTTTTATTTAAAATATATCTTTCCATATAACTTAATTAGTGACACATTTTATCTTAGTTATTTATTTTTTGTGTTATAAACGTATTACTGTTAGCCGGTATGTACTAGAATAAGGATAACTATCAAATTACGGAAATTACACAACTTTCCCATGTCCATTAAGTTGGCACCGGAACATTGTGCTAGTGCATCTTTGGATTTTGCAAGAACCCCTGTTATCTCAGAGGAAGGTTCTAAATTTGTCGTCGCCACCGGCATATTTTTCGATTTCAGAAAAATATATACAAATATTTTGATTGGAAAATTTTGGGAGACTGACAAAAAAATTTGTAAAATGTCTCAAAAAAAAAAAAATGTTGATTTGAAAATTCTAAAAATTAATTATTTAAATTTTTGCTATTGATTTACAAAATATTAGTACAATTTTCGATTTGATTGTACTATGTCAGGTGAGCAGCTATACGAACATGTATATATTATATTGTTATTTTTCTTGACTTAAAATGTATTAAATTTATTTTACGCTTATGATTACAGATTTATGCATAATAAATAATTTATTATTATTAATAATAATAATTTATTTCGGCCAAATTAGTAATTTAAAAGTTGTTAACTTATATTATATAATAGAGCAATCATTTTTGTCTTGTTCACCTCAGAAGAACACCTTTTATTGTTAATTTATAAGAGACTAATCAGAAAAGTATAATTTTCTTTTAAACTATAAAATTAATTAACTGTTTAATTTGAATTTGTAGCTACTAATAAGTTGTAATTGAACACTAAATTAGTAGGTACTATAGATAACAATCTTATGAGACAAGAATAAAAAGATGAGCAAGTGGGTATGTACAATTTTTGTAATACCGAACAAATGTTATCAGCACAATCATATTATTCGACATAACTTACTGTTTCTTTGTTTTAAATTTTAAAATATCCAATAACCTATCAATAAAAATGTTTAACAATTAATTACAGTATATACAAGGGATATAATAGTGGTAATAAAGTATAAATTCTGAGAGATAGTTTTGGTATTAAAGATAAATATAGATGAGTTTCAAGAATAAATTTCTCGCTTGAAGTAGCTTAGGTTGTATTAGGCTGGAATTTCAAACTTGAAAATTCCTCTTAAATTATTATGTTTTCACTGCAGGAAATGCAGAACATGGTACTTTGGTTTGAGGGTGAGATCTGACCAGAATTTTGATGCTATCGTGGAAATAATCGCCGATCTTTAACCTACAACCATTTGTTATTCGTAAAAAAAATATGTACGTAATAAACACATCGTTTTTTAATAAATTGTTTCATTTTTTTAAAATTATTAATAAAGACAGTAATATTATAAAAACATTTTACAAATTGTATAGACATACCTATTCAATTATGTACGGTCGTGAATAGGCGAACAATAGAAGGTATATATATTGAGAAATAGAATCAATTACCGTATCATCTAAGCTTTAATTTTTGTACCTTTACATATAATATTTAAATATTTATAGTTGATTACATTATTAATTATATGTATAATAACAAAAACTTAATATAAAACGTAATAAATCACGAATAATAATATAAATGTATCAAGCAACATGTAAATAATTGGGCATAAAACAAAATTTATTATATATAAAATGAAAATTTTCAAAATATATAGATTAATTATAAGATATTACCACGATTTTCTGATAATATGACTCAAAAGTTAATATCTTAATATTAATAATATAAATAATATAATAAATGCAATGTTTTCGTAAAAAATTAAATGTACCTACCCTAATGCTAATAGTAAAATAAATAACTTTAATAAAAATATCAAATAACATAATATCATGAAATTTACTTAGTGTTAGGATGACAGACCGCCATCGCTTAAAATCGTTTTTAGTAATTATATTCTATCATTGAATACAAACGTAATAAGTACTTTCATTGTAGTGGACCACTCGATATCTACTGTTACAGAAAAGCGGTGTTAATTTATTCATGCCTATGTTATTATTTATATGTTACTTAACTTTAATAAGAATTTCATTAAAAATAAATAGAATAATGTTTTTAAAATGTATTAAAATTATTTAATTACTGCATAGTGTAGAGGTATTTAACCTAACTTTATAAATTTATATTTTTCAGTTTTAGTTCTAATTTTGATATTTTCATAAAGTATTATTTATTTGTGAATACGTTTTGATATGATTAACATTTTAATTTGATCGTTTATAAAAAACAATAATATTTAAAATAACTTTCCATGTTCTGGTATAAAAACCACACATGGAAATAATAAGATTTTCAGGTTTTATTTATGTTTGAAGATAATAGAGTATGAAGATTGTTTTTAATTGTAAAAAATCAGTTATTGTTATTTTTCCGTTGATTTCCATTTATTCAATTTTTTTGTGTAATGGTTTAATTACTTATACGTAAGTTATTAGACATACATGATAAATACATTCTTATTTTTAAATTATTGTGTAAGTATATGGAGACAAATATAATATAGTATAATTATTTATCGATTAATTATTGGAATTAAAATTTAAAATCATAATTTATTAGAATTTTTTACATGGGTTTTAAACTTACTTTTACAATAGATAACCGAAAAAAGTATTTTATTATTTTTAGAGATTTTACCTATTGTTAGATATATATTTTAACTTAATTATATTTTTTAAGAATTATATATTTGTTGCATAATGAAAAAGTGATTTTAAACTATGTTATATTATGTAAAATTTAACCATCGGCAACTCCAATATGTTATAACAAAGGTAGCATTACTTTTTATACTTTTAATAATATTTTGCTTCAAGTTTAACAGCTTTATAATTAAAATTGTATTTTACTTAATTGATTAATTATACTATTCGGTTTTACTCAGTACAACTGTAAGTAAATGTTATCATAAGACTTATAATTTATATTTATTATACCTATGTAGATATTTATTTATTGTATTTGAAAATATATTTTATTTTTAAAAGTTTTTCTTATCAAACTTTTGTTAAATATAAAATATGATGAATGATTTATAATATATTTATATAATTGATTGTATGTATTTATACATATTAATGAAAATCGCATATAAATATATTTTCTATTTTTTTCCTTAAATTTTTGGTAAAATTTTAAAAATATAAAACGTTTTAAAATAGTATAATACTATAATGTACCAATACATTATAATAAATTATTATTATTTTTTTATTACAGTAATAAATTTAACTTTTGTAAATACAATTTTTAATTTTTAATTCATAAAATACGTGTAAACACTGTAAACTGACATACTATTTTTGCATTTATATTACTATAATAATGAACTATTTTCTATAATAATATTTTTCCACATTTTATTTGTTTATTCACATGAGTCATTTGTAAAAAAATATACTATTTTTATTATTTATGACAATTCTTGCACGCTACCTATGTAGCATGTATTTCATTCTCTCTTCAAAAAAGCCATTTAAAAATGTAATGTAGCAATTCTTAATGGCTATTTTGCTGATAAGAATTGCTTTTTTTCTTAAAAAATATTATGTCATTATTTAAAATTGTGATCATTTTTTCAAAAATATTGATGATTACAAAAAGATCAAACCATTTAGAAAACATTAATATTTTGAATTTTTTAGCCTTAAAGTTAATTAAATTAATGGAAATTTAAAATCCTAGATCTGTTCATAAATATTTACTTAGGATTTGGTGTTAGTGAAAATGAACATACTGGATCAATTTTGTTTTGTCTACATTTAATGTGACCCGAGTAATAGATTGTCATCTATGTTCCATGGAAATGTGCAATTTTTAACAGCCTTACAAATACGTAAACAACTTCTTCTTTCTATCCCGTTTGAATTATTAATTGTTTAATTAATTGACACTTATAAATCTGAGACTGATTTCAACTCGATTTGATTTCAAGTAAATACTACTGTTTGCTAATTGGTTATATGAATTTATCTTTGTTAATTATTATGTCGTTGAATATATATTTTGGCTTAACATTGTAAATCGCATAATTGTGTCAACAGTGAAGCACAGCAGACCCGTTTTAGGAGCTATTCAGAATTATAAAATTGTGTACGAAAATCTTGAATCTTATGGCTTGTATACTTTTTCGTTTTATATTGGATTACACTTTATACAGTTTTTATTTTGAATATCAAATATCCATGCCGTCGTTATGTACACACAATATAACATTTTATTGGTTAGTTTTATAAAATTATAAAATATTTAACGTATATATACGTATGACATGATAAACTCGTTGATTTATATATTTTTAGTTTGAAATGCACAACTAATCATAATTAATGTCTAAAATATAAGAAAATAAGGTATGTTTTATGGCTGAATTAATAGAAATGTATTAAAAATGTTATTAATTTAAATAATTTAAAGAATAAACGACACATAAATATTGGTATTTTAAATAAAGTTAATGAATACAATAAGTTACAATTATAATTTAATGTCTTTAAATTAGTATTTCAAAGCCAACGACATTTTTAGAAAAATATTTTTATAATATTTATAACATTTGTATTATTTATTAGGGTTTATACTATATAAATATATGGTTATCTTAATATTTTTAATATGTGTAAGAATAGTGGCAACATTTTGTTTATAAACTTCGAAACCATTTGTCTAATAGATACAAATTTTTATTTTTATAAATTCTTTAAACTATTGTTGAATCAATTTTATAATGTTTTCATTTTAATTACGATGAGATCTGTATTCTGACTGAACAAATTGTTATTATAAGATGTATAGCTTATAATTTATATTTTCTAGATTATTTTGATTACCTATTTGTTAGTTATTAAAACTTTATAAACATATTCAATTTAAAGAAAAAATAAGGACTAGGTTTTGATAAAAAATAGTTTGGAGCTATCTAATAAAATAATTATTTGAAATAATCAGAGATTAAATTAAAATTAAAATCTTTTCTTGTATATTATGTTCTGTTTATTAGTACGTTTAGTTAGTTATGTATTATATAAGTTTACTATTTTACAATAATTAGTAGACAAAACTAAGTATAGTATTTTTTTTTAAATTTTCTAAGACTTCTCGTCTCTAATGAATGTGGTCGACAATAAGCTATTCGACAGTCATGCAAAAAAAGGTCGCTGGCTCACGATACCACGACTTTCTGGCACGGTTTTCGCCTAATGTTTCGAGCAAATCCTTATGGGGATTCTTTAGACATGTCCTTTTTTTTTCTTACTAGCACCCACTTTATATCCATATATTTGAAGGAGACCCTTTTGTTGTACCTGCCAAAATGTGAATAAGGTATTTACTGGTTAGAGTGACAGTAATTGTTCAGTTCTGTTATACCAATGAACGTGATTATGACGGTGTGTTAACAATGTTGACAAAAGGGTTGGGGAAAAAAAATTAAATTAATTTTATTTAAAAATATAAAAACATCTCTTAGATTTATTTTAATATGAATAATGAACACTGATAACCGGTAGGTACATATTTTTTTTTTGTAAAAGATTTTTTCGATTGTTAGAGCTTTCAATTATAAATTACAGTTATGTTTTTTTTGTTTTAACGAATTATCTAAGTAGGATTGACTTATTTATCAATCTATGGAAATTTAAACTGTTACATTTAAAATTATATCTTTAATTAATAAGATTATTGACATCAATGAAATCGTACAATTATATTATATACTCTTTTTATGTAAACTATATATATTTAATACATTTCTATCTATTTTCGCGTTAATTAGTCATTTAAAATATTTTTAATTTTTGATACAACTATGCAAGCCCAGATTAAGATAATTTTGGGCCCGGGGCCAAACAATTCTAGGGGCCCATAACCATAATCAAAATATTGGTAACTCACAAATAAAAATATTTCAGACAAAAAAAAATTATATTTATAAATTTATTTCTTACTTTTTTAAATACAAAAATAAAAATGTTATTTGTATAAATTATTGTACATATTTCTTTTGATATATGATATTTACTACTATTTTTTTATCCAAATATTTTTGATTTAATAATAAAAAAAACCGTACTATTCGCCAGGGGCCCATTATTGTTTGATATTCGTTGTGGATCCAGGGCCATGGCCCCCCTTAATTTGGGCTTGCAACTGTTCACTTTTAACATTAGTAATGCTGTGTAGGATCATGTTTGTTTAAATGTTTAAAATATTTAATAACCTAATAAATCATTTTAATTATCTGTTTTTTATTTTATTATAATATTAGAATAAAATAATTGTATATTCTACATCAAATGATGATAGTCGTGTAAATTGCATACCTACTAAATATTAGTGTAATAATTATTGGTTGCGGATTATTAGTGATTTTTCTTTAAATTTAGGGATTAAAAACTTTGTGGGACCATAGTACTTATGTATAATACATAATATATATTGTACGCAAGAATATTATATAATCCATTTCAAATTTGTGATAAATCGTTTTAAACGTTATTAATAAATAATAATAAAATTATAACAGCGTATATCCTTATACAGTAAATATTAAATGTTTAACCTGTATTGTCTATATATAATATTTATATTATAAATAAACGAAAATCGCACTGAATATTATAAATTATGCATAAAATGTGGTCCATTTATCAATTAGTCATTTTGTACTCTTATTTTGATCGGGTTTTTTTTTAATAACAAAATAATGATGTTATCTTTTTGTGGTCTATTTATTTATATTGTACGTTTGTCACAGTTGGCCTCGGGGTACCATGAGTATAACTGTTATATTGAAATTTTACCATTCAACGTTGTCTATTCATCGAACATTTTTTACGTGCTAAACAACGACATCTACTGCAGCAGTGGTGCCTGTGTTTGATACATATTTTTCAACGACTTGACTCGGCTGTTTTAAAATATTAATTTCCATACCCATTGTGTTATACATAATTCACTTATATTATTATATTTACTCCATTGTTATATTGATTTTATAATAGTTATTTATAAGTGAATCGCGGACGCGTAATAAATTAAATTTAAGACTAGTGGTCTGACGGATCAATGAATTCGTGATTACGATTCTTGATTTGAAAAAGATTCTTAGTCCGTGTGATGTGGACTTATTTATGATACTGAAGGAAAATATAAGTATAAGACCATCAGTTGGATGTAATAATATTAATGGTCTTCTACCCAAATACTACTCCTAAATCCATCCTCCTGATGCCCTTCTTAGTTTTTATAAATAATTTTTGTTCTGTGTCATTTATTTTATTACAACGTACTATTATTTGCTTTTATGTTTTTAGTTCGCCAAGGAAAAAATCTCATTCCCATGGATCCTAACGGGTCATCAGACCCCTATGTAAAGTTGAAACTTATACCGGATACAGATAACATAAAGAAGAAAACCAAGACAATCAAATCATCGTTAAATCCCGTATGGAATGAGACAATTACGTTGTGAGTACAATTTTATTTTTATTTTAACGCCGAGTTATTTTGATTTGTGAAGATGTCTTTTTTAAACAACAGTATACATATAATTATTCTTACAAACAACACTTTGATTTTATTGATTCAATAAACAAAAAGTGTGATAAGAATTTATTTTTTAGTTAATCTGCCCTGCTTCAAAATTGCAATAACACTTCCATCCACCATGTTTGAGATTAGGCTTAAAGATACCTGCTGCGATGTTGATTGATTAAGAATGTCACATGGGTTTTTGTGTTCGGAGTGTGGTGAAGTATTATTAATTTGTTTGATGTCCATGGGTTCCATTTTAGATCGTATCATTCTATTTTACCCCAAACCTCCACCCCCTAACCGCCCAAAAAAGCCGAGGCAAACTAAATATTTTCATTTCATTTGTTCTCGTGGAATTCTATTAGCGTTTATATTGTTTGTTCGATGAAATGAATGAAACTCGCGGAAACAAATAGATTTGATATCTTGGGTTAAAATACAATAGTATATGTATAGAGTATACGTTTTGGGAATAGTCTCCGGGGATTTTGATTTGTGAATATACGAGTATATTATTATAATCCTATCAAAATAACAAACAATAAAGGACTAGGTATAAAGTTGAAGTGTGCAAACTTGTTATGAAAATTAATTTCTGTACGTATATGTAAATATTTTAAAGTTTTTGATTATACAGAGATGAAATAGACTATTGAAATATTAAGAAAATATAAGTTAATGCGTTTAAAAATTGACGTGTTTTTTAAGTAATTAATGTCGTAAATAATTTTAGTAATTATTTACTGGAATAGAAATTTTATATTTACTTTTACTATGTACAATTTTTTTTTCGAGACTATATATTAATATGAATATAAAGATAACTAAAAAACTACAAATATATTTTTTGATTAAAAATTTACCATTATTTCACTTAATTTTTTCTAATAATATAATTTTAAAAAATATATAGTTTATCATTATTATTATATTATTATTATTATAACAATAATTTTTAATTCTAAATGAATAATATTTAAATTAACCAAAATTTTTTCATTTTTTAGTAATATAGTATATTATGATTGACATGTTATATTTTATATATATGTTTTTTTCTATTTATTTATTACGATTGATGACCACATAGTACATGTTTCGTTAATCGCTATATTATGTATTAAACATTTAAACAATCTATAATTTTAAATATTATTAATATAATATATAATATAATAAATAATAATATACATAGGGTCCCACCAACTTAGTCTTCGTGCATAGCCGCTTATTATAAATCAACCTTCTGCTTAATCTTAGAATTTACATAATTATTTGAATATTTAATGAAAATCAGTAATTTAACTTTTAAAATATTTAAATATATTAACTTCATAAATCGGCTATCTAACAATTCTATAAAAAACGCAAAAATAAAATTTTTAATTTCTAGAAATAACGTAGAATTAAAAAATAAACTATATATATGAATATTTAACTCCAATTTTCTAAAATTATATTTCATAAAAATTAAATAGAAAAATTAATTTAACATTTTGTGTATTATTTAGGTATTTAAATAAAATTATTTATACCGAAGAGAAGTTTTTACCCAGATATATTGTTTATACTTAGTGTTCTGTTTTAAACAATTATTATTTACCGCTTACTGATCCGATTTTTGTAGTTCGAAACTTCTGAAAAAAAAAATTGTTATAAATATTTTATTAAAAAACAGTAATTTAATATAATGTTTATTAATTTTTTTTTCATGAGTTTAATAAGTTAGTTATCCCCAAGGTTAAATTAGATAAAGCTACAAAACAAAAAGTTAAGACATTAATTTGAGTTATAAATAATAAATTAAGTGTTAAAATAAATTATTAACTACATTGATAATTTTTTTTTGGTTTTATTCATAGAAATTATTCAATTTTTTTTTTTATAAGTGATACAAATTATATTTTTACTGTTTAAATAAAAATAATTAGTTAAATAATTTAATTGAAGGTTAAGTTTTTTTACAATGTTTTTAAATTAAATTTCTATTAAAAACGAATTTCGTAGAATTTTGTAATTTCATCGTATTTTTATGATTTTCATTTCGTGATTCATATTACATATAATATAATGTTCTCTGTATTACTCGCTCATTAATTATTGAAACAAAGAGATGTATGTATAGAAAAAAGTACGTACCGTTAAAAATAATTATTCTTTGCATTGTACAGAATCCCAAACTGTCTTAAATTTAATATGCTGTTTGAAATGTTTGAAATCCTAACGAGGATAAATAAAAAAAACAAAAAGTTTATAATATGTTTTTAAATTGTATATAATATATATATATATATTAATATTTTCACTTACCTTATTGATCAATCTATTAAATCTTGGGTGACAAACAATAATATTTCAAAATGTAAAAAAATGTATAACTCAAACATCGATATTTATTAATTATAATTAGGATAAATAGGATATTATGTAACATTATAGCATATTGTACATCCTCGAACTCAACTAAACACGGTATCTTTGTAAGTTAGTAAATTATTGGTTCTATCCACTTTTCATTTACCTCGCCAAAATCAATGAGTAAAACAAATCATTCAAGTTGTCTATTTAAACAGCTATCTTATTAGCAAAAACTCCTTTTTACTTTTTTCTTTCATATTATATTATAATATTATATAACACTATATTACAAGAAAAATTAGTTGCCAAATAAATTACTGGCAGCGGCGGTAGCTGGTTATTTTTTATTTCAGTGTAGTTGCGATTTCTACTATTGAATCATAATATTGTCTACAAAAACAAATAAAAATGTAATTTTTACTCAAATTCCAATTCAAAAAACGCTGTTCGGGTCGCTCGATATTATATTGATACTGTAGTATATGTGAAATGCTGTAGTGTTTATTTTGTTCGATATACAGACTGTCGGAACTCCCACCAATTTTGCCGCAAAACCTTAACGAGTGTCCAACCATTGGCGTGTGAACTCTTCAAAAGACCACTCCCACTGTCTTGTAGCCGTCACACGTGCACTGCAAAATGAGAATATTATATTATTATGAATTTATGATTATTATTTACTTTTTTTTTTTTATGCCAAAATAATATCTTCATTATGATGTACTGATGTGAATTTGATAAACCTCTGAAACCTTTAAAATGCCTTAATTGTGTTCACGTGTCAATCAAACTGGACGCTCGTTCCTGTACGTTGTTATTGCACATAACGCTTATAGGGTAGTGGAATCACGTTATCTCTTTAACTAGAAACGTCCAAGCAATTTGCATGTAACCGTCCTACAAATTATGGCGCTGTACCACATCCTATTGGCTATTACACATACGTCACGGCGCTTTTTATTGTGGTAACAAATGTGTCGTACACGGAACTTCCGTCAATGCATTGTTAACAAAAAATCTAAGTATCCATCTTCCAGGAACATGAAATATCTAATCCACTTAATCCGAACGACCGACGACGTCACTGCGGTTTTTTCTATTGTCGTCGATGTTTGGCGCGTATTGAAACATAATAATATGTAGTACTAAGTATTACTGCAGTATAACGCGCTCATCTTTTCCGATGTATTGATGGTGTCCTTAAAACACTCTTGGTCTGTCATAAATACTATAGGATTATTATTTATTATTATTTTATTATTTCTTTTTTCTTTTTTTATTTCACGTATACACATCTGCGCGACTACTAAATATTTTACTTTACTATTTAATGCTTCGAGAGTAAGAAAATAATATATTTATGAATAATAATTATTTTATAATAATAATTTAAATTTGTGGTTTTATATTAACAAGTTTAATAAGAACTTAAATTGCCAAATAATTTCGTGTCTAAGTAAATTTTAATAAAAATCAATGTGTGACTGGAGTTTAGAATATATACATTAAAAGTCGATACAATGTCGTAATAAATTATACTTAGTTAATAAAATCAGATTCTCCGTGAGCCGTGTAAAATCGTACAAATCATTTTTTTTTTTTAATATTATTCGTTTATTTAATCGTTCTTATATATATATATATATATATATATATAAATATATGAACATGTGTGTGTGTGTATAAAATTACTTCGAACTATAATTTAAAAAAAAAAAATAAAAACATAGCGTTGGATTTAGTTTTAGTAAACAATTAAACATTAATACAGAGATGCAATTGAAATATTACATGTTTCAATTATTTCATTGGTTAAATCAAGTTCGTGATTAAATATTTTAAAATTTATTTTTATTGTATCAAGTTAATTTAGTTATATTTAAAATTAGTTATTTTAGATAAATAATCTTTATATTATTTCTTGCATAATGTTTAAAGTTAGTATAGCCTTTTGCGGAAATACAAACTCAAGACTCGACAAACATTTTTTAGATTCCGAGAAAAGCGATGAATGTATTGATTTTACAATGATGTCTGTTTTTTTTTTGTATCTGACGTCACCTTTAGGATCAGTAAAAAAGCTTCAGTTTTAAACTTTGAGGGTGGTTTCTGGTAGCGAATAGGATCTAGTTAGTACTTCGGGAGGTCAAAAGTTAAATATTCCCATATACCTTTCAAAATAATCGGAAAAAAACTAAAAATAATTACGGAAAATGGTAATACGTTTACACAAAATAGTTTCCAATCGATTTTATTTTTTTTTGTTGTAATTCAAAAATGAACAACGGTAGGTACTTGACATTTTCATCAAATATTTATATTAGCGTTTTCTAGACATGATATAATTTGAAAATATTGAAAATACATAGTCACAATTTTTTATATGAGTGTTTGAAGCTTTTGTTAACATCATAAATATTTAATACAAGGTTCTTCTACAACAATTAAACAATTTTTTTAAATGACAATTTTTTTTGAACAATTTGAAATCTAAATATTATATTTGGGAAATTAAACTTTTTGTCTTTATGTATATTAATAATTTTTATGTAAAATAGAATTTTGAAAATATTTAAATTAATTTTAAGCTATTATACCTGCTTTAACATATTAATATAATTATACATTGTTAGGTTATTGCCTTATAACTTATAATAAATTATAATATTATAACAATTAATAATATAATATATGTGATGTTTTGGAAAAAAATAGTTTAGTCTATCGTTTAGAAAAATAAATTATAAAATATTTTAAGGAATATAGAATAACTATTTTGCATACATTGCAGATATTTAGTATTGAATCAAATTTAAAACGTTATAATATTTATTACAGTAAGTTTCTCATCAATAAAGTTCACTTAAAAACTTTAAAAAAAATAATGTTTATGTTGATTGTAAACATTTTTTCTTTGGAAAATACTTAATTCGTTTTTTTCTTTACATGAAAATTATTGTTTGTCAATAATAACTTATTAATGATAAAAATGTATTTTAATGGGAATAGTTTTAATGTAATTTATTGTGCAATAACGATGAATCATTTATTAGTTTTTTAGTTTATAATTGTTTATTTCATTAAACGTTTAACTTGAATATTATTTTTAAAGTTGAAAAATATATGTTTACGCCTTGGGAGACAATAAAGAATTGAGGAGATATGAGTGTTTAAGGAAGTTCAAAAAGATTGCAAAGCAAATCAATTTATAAACTCTGTCTTTTCTTGACATCAAAGTTGACATACGAAACTTATGGATCTTGAAATTCAATCGCAAAACTTACTTTCTATTGTTCCGGGGAAAACGTCACAACAATGATAAAACTATGGTATTGATTTGTGCAGTGAGCTGAAGCCTGAAGATAAAGATCGCAGACTATTGATTGAGGTGTGGGATTGGGACAGGACGTCCAGAAACGATTTCATGGGATCTTTGTCGTTTGGAATATCGGAATTGATCAAATTGCCAGTAGAAGGTTGGTTCAAACTATTAACTCAAGAAGAAGGGGAATTCTATAATGTACCCGTGCCCGAAGAGGGTGCCGACCTAGCTGCACTAAAATATCAAATGCGGGTAAGAAAATTATAAGTAATTTTTTTTAAGAAGACGCTTCACCCACATGTGTTGTCTCTATCTTACAAACGTACAATATAGTAGAAACCGTTTCATGCGGACAAGAAACACTCGGGCTGTAATCAAAGTTTAGCAACCAAATTTTCATAATATAATAATGAGAATATTGACTGTGTAACATCATTTGAAATTTTTTGTAATCACTTATTAGTGATATCATAAAGTTCTTATCGTTTCAATATCCATTATTTCTTTTTTTGTGTTTTTCAAACTTGAAAACAAAAAAAAATAAAAATGATGTTGGACAATAAAAATTTTCACTTTTGTGTGAAATTTTGTATGCTATACTTGCACTACAGCTTTTATGGTTCTTGACCACGGTTGAAAACGGTTTGTACTATGTTGTCCGTTTGTAAGATGGAGATAATATATGCGCGTGAAGGGTCCTCTTAAGTAATATGATGTGACTATTTTGATTTATCCTTCATCATTTAATTCTATCTGCGCGTGTACTTTTGCGTGTTGTGTATCTATATTTAAACGTTTGCAGTTCAATTTTGAGTACATTCATGCAAAATATGATTATTGCATATATAATTGGTTCTTCTTGATGATAATGCTATACAGAACTTGGAACTAAAATCTTTCAACTTTGAGCAGCATGATGAAACTTTTGTACTTTTATTTTCTTCTCCTATCTTCCTTCTTTTTTTTTTTGCTACTGAAAATTATCTTTATTTGTTCTATTTAATTTTGTGTGTTCTTCAAATAACTAATGTTATTCACGTTTATGTAAGCATTGCACATTAATTAATTTATATTTATATCTCTCTTAACACAGGGCTCAAAAACGCAAAGTCGAAATTTGGTTCGTTTCAAATTTAATAAAATACTATGTAGTTTTATTTTGTATATTAGCGAATAGCATGTATATATTTTAGAGAATATTTATATGGCTGTAAAATGTATTTTAATTAAAATCCTAGTTAAACATAAACTTAATCAAAGTTTATCCGTTCACTGCAGATAACATGTGTGTACTGCACAGTTTAACTTCAAGTTTTCTATTAGAAATTACTATAAATAGGTATTTATATCATGTTAAATTTATATTTGAAGGAAATCAATTTTACAATTATTTCTAAATTCAATAATTAATTCTAATTGATACCGGATTTTATATACGCCTAAAATCTTAAAAATAGTAGGTTTTTTTTCTTATAATATATTAAAATAATCTTTAATATACATAAATATTATTTTTCATAAAAATTTATTAAATACTGTAAAACCAAATAAAAGTAACGGTTTATAATAATTATACGATAGTTAAATTAATTCTTATCTTTAAAAAATTATTTGAACAATCATATTATTTAATCTATAATATGGTTATATACTGGTGTATATTGTTTAATTATATTATATATATTGTATGATTGTAGCACATAGTTACATACCTAAAATTCAGATATATGAATTAAAAAAACAATAATAATAACGTGTTTTCAATAATAAAACTAATTTTATGTTAATCGTAGAAAATGACAGAGGTCAAAAATATACTTTTTTTTATAAACTATTACATTTTCTATAAAATACTTAAATAAACTCCAATATTCCTGAAACATATTATTTTCACAAAATATTCTTTAATAACCTTGAGATATGCTTTATTATGCGCTAAAAAAATGTATATATCAGTTCATAATGAATCGTCGAGAATGTTTATCAAATTGGATCATATTCTCAATAAAAATATATAAAAAACATAAAAATCCGGTATCTACTTATGAGTAATAACCTAATATTTTCCTAGTAGCACTTCTTATATCATTATAGTTACTGAGTTACACATAATGATTAAAACCAAACATTTTTCGATGATAAGTTTATTAAATTTAAATTAAAAAATCTTTAAATGTTGTCCGTATATTATTTTAGAAAATAATTTCTTGTTAATTGTAAAGCGATTAGCAATATAATATTATTAGGCATAAAATTATTTATAGTTGAACTCTACAGAACACCGTTTGTTGTGCTATAATCGTAGCGTTAGTATCAATACAGTTACTAATTTTTGTTAATTATTTTGTCTTATTAGTATCTATTGTTTTCGTATAATGAATAATGGAAAAATTTGTAGATATATAATATATATATTTATGTCTTGTAAATATTTTTTAGTAAAAAGTAAAAATAATCACTCATCCTAAACGTATTATGTTAAATTTAATGTATGTACTCTTATAAATCAAGTACCAGTAAATTAATAATTTAATTTTGAACTAATTTTCAATCATATTAATCTCATTAATAAAACAGTTGAAATTATAATTTAAACATATGCCGTAACACTTACTTCTATATAGGTACTTCTTAAAATATGACTATGTATTACAAAATAAAGATAAAAAAAAAAATTAATCTTTAGTTGTATTACTATTCAATTTTTTAAAAATTATACAGACATGTTAAAAAAATTAGTTATAAAATAAGTTAGTATTTTGTAATCATTCTATATTGGTTATTTAACTTTAATTTTTAATCGTTGAAAATATATATATACTTTTAATTCGTGTAAAATAAATTAGCATACCTTGAATATTTAAATATTGCTTTTAGTTACTGCGCTTTATAATACTTGTTATTATTATGATTCATAAATAATATACATGTTCCATTATTTATAATTAAAAACTAAAAATGTAGATAAATGATAATATTATTTTGTTAATTTCTTGTCTTTATACAGACATTTATGTTAGTTGTTTATTATTACTATTATTATTATTTACCAACCGGAGAAAACAAAAGAAGGCCAACTAACAATACATTAAATTTGTTTTTGGTAATAGTTTTAAACCTTCATTGAAATGAAAGAAGTAAACTACGAAGAAAACTGTGTAATAAATTATTCATCAACTCACTTTACCGTCAATCAAAACTCCTTGTGTTTTTTTTTCATTAAATTTTAAATGTGGTTTTAGTTTCACAAACATTTTTAATCGAAAAGTTGTTTTAAACGTGAATATTTGAGTAAACATAATTATAAGGACATGAAAGACTCAAGTTTAAATATATATCTATATTATTTGTTTTTGTGTTTCATTTTATACAGTACAAACAAATGAATATTTTTTTATCAATAAATTAATTTATTAAACTGTTTTATGTTGTAATAAGGTAACACAATTTGATTAATTGGTGATAACAATAAAACAGATAAACATATTATACTTGTATTATCAAGTTACTTGCAATACTTACACCAAATTTGAAAACCGTATTTTGATAAAATGTTCTGTATTAACTACAGTTATTTTGAATATTTAAGGTAACTGTTGTAATATTTCTATAAAAAGTGTTTTGATTTTTAAAACTACGATTTAAAACCAAACGTTCTTCATATTGTATAAACATATTATTTCTTAGAAATATCTAATATAATATACTATGATATAGTAATTTCAATATTATTATTTTAAATATACCAAAAACCTAGAATGTTATGAATTTATTCTATCTTATATACTATTTAATTTAGGTTAACACATTCTATATCATTACTTGTTTAAAAGGTTTTTTATGATAATTGTAATACATCTTAATTGTATACAGTTATAATATTTGTAAAAATTTCTTTATTAATTTATAATGAAATTAAGAGAATAAGTTCTGAAGTTTTTCAAATCTCTTTAACAGTAAATCAAGAAGTGTAAATTCTATATGTTTTTTGCTGAGTACTGATAAGTTCAAATGGATTTAATACTCTGTTCTTTAGTAGGTAGTTGAATACAAGTTCAGTTTAATAATATCTAATGTAAAATACAAATACTTAAAAATACTTCGTAAATATTAATCAGTAATACTCGTAAGCAGATATTTTATACGCTTCAAATTTGGTACCAATAAATTTTAATATTGAGAAGAAAATCTGTTCAAATACGATCGATTTTGAAATGTTGTTATCAAATTACTTACATATTAATTTCATATTTAATAAATTATAATAATGGCATTTTAAAATTATTTTTATACATTTTATATTTATAAGTTGAATATGTAATATAATATTAAAATAATAAAAAAGTATACTAAAATAATTTTTAAAAGTTTTTAATGTTTATTTTTAAAACAATTTATCATACTTCTATTTATTTAATGACAATTTTTGAATAATATTTATTCAGAACTCAAATCAAATTCCCAATACTTCTGAATATTTTTGTATTATAAAATATAAAAAAAAAATGACGGCGCTAATATATGACTTTTGTGTTTTTTTCTTGCTTATCCTAAATAATGTAGCTGCTTATTGGTGTTCTTTTCTGTAAGAGCTTTAGAAGTATATAATTTTGCTATTAAAGTTTTAAAATATTTTTATTATTATTGTTATTATTTTATATATTACAAATTATATTCACACATTTAGAAGACATCATTAACCAGTAGAAAACCAATGGTGCCTGACAAGGATGTTCCTCATAATATGGGGAAAAAAGATGTTATCAGAGCGTCGGATTTCAATTTTTTACAAGTACTCGGAAAAGGCAGTTTTGGAAAAGTAATGATTAGCAATCTAATTGTTATTTTTTTAATTCTTGTTGATCGTTAATTGATTTTTTTTAACTATTAGGTAATGTTGGCTGAGCGTAAGGGAACTGATGAATTGTACGCGATAAAAATTTTGAAAAAAGATATAATTATTCAAGACGATGATGTTGAATGCACCATGGTGGAAAAACGTGTATTAGCGTTGTCTAGTAAACCACCATTCCTTGTACAACTACACTCTTGTTTTCAGACAATGGTAAGCATTCACAAATGTTTTAATAATAATAATTATTATCACAAATAAAATTACTCGAATTATTTCAATAATTATTAAGTAAAGTAGAAATCGTTTTTCTATTATTAATTCAATCTATTTAAAAATTTGAATTTAAAGTTTGAATTTTTTGTAAAAAATACTGTTTTCAGATACATTATTGTGTTAATTGTTTACAATAAAAATGCTTGAGAAATTAAAAATATGTTTTTTATGTGGAAAACATATATTTTTTATTTAATAAAAAATAACATAGTTTACTGGTATTTTGATTTGAAATTTATTATAATATATATGTATGTTGCAAAATATATTTATTTGTTTTCAAGTAAAAAGTATTAAAGCATTGATATCAAAATAAAAGTGCTATCGTATTTATCTTAAATAAGCACTTATCATTTCCTATTTTTTTTAATATAAAAACATTTTATCAGTCTCTCCTACGTTTTACTCGTTTTTATCTCCGTCTTAAATACGCATATACCTAACATGAAAAATGTACGTTCGACATGATTGATATCGTTTTAATATAACGGTAAATTGACCTATTAATCAACTTGAAGATAATAACATATTAATCATCATTTATCGCCACTAATCGAGACTTCAACAAGTCTAACATAATTGAAAAAAAATAGAAGAATATTATCTATGTTCTCCCATCGTGTTTTTTTTTTCAATTTTTACTTTTAAGTCATAATAATGATAAAAAAAAAATAATATAACAATTTAAAAATAGTTTTATCCCATATCGTTGAAATATAAATATCATAAAAACCGTCAAGTGATTAAATATTATTATGTTTCATCTTAAGTACTTGGGGTTTTATGATTTGGTTGATTTAGGTAGTTCTTAAAGGTCAGTATTCTTTTTATTATATAAAAATAACAAACCTGAATCAATTATGTTGTATGTAAATTCATTGTTCTCGAGTACTGTGTAATGCGTATGTAATACGAAGACAAGTAAAAATATTATTTTTTTTATTATTTTACAATAATTAAAAGTTAATTACAGCAGTTGGGTGATTTCATAAATTAATGTCACCTTCAAATTGTTTTCTGATGGACACACTAACACTAAATTTTGTTATAATCAATAATTTATTATTATGTTTTCAATCATATTTTAAGATTCGACCTTCTATTTATTAAATAACGGAAACATAACATTTACGTAAACATATTAGGATACATACATGTTTCTCTATATAATATGTTCTCCTTAGATTCTGAGTGGAACGATGTGTATTCATTTTACATTAGTTTGTGTGTGTTGTTTTTTTTTTGTATATACGATTAGTAGTCGAAAAAATACATTGATTTTCAACTTTGAGAAAGGATTTGAATTGAAAATTTGATATAATTTATACTTCAGTGTTCGGTGGTGAAAAGTTAAATATTCTCAGTATCTACCTTTAAAAATAATCAGGAATTTATTCTCGAAACAGTTTTCAATCGATTTTATTTTATTGTTGTAATTCAAAATTTAATAACAATAAATATTTGAAATTTTTATTAAATGTTTAAATGACTATCTTACTATAAATAATATAATTTTAAAAATATTTCTACTCTTTAAACACATTTAAAATTATGATTTTTTTTAGTTTTATTTCTATAAATGTTGATAAAAAATTTTTTACTTGTTTAAAAAGTTTGATAATTTAATAAAATATTCCATATAAGTTATTCAAAAACTTTATTCATGAGAATATAAAACTTGTACATATAATATTATATTTTATACACACAATGATATTTTCAAATGTAATATTTTTGGTAAAAATAAATTCAATCTACTATTATTGCTAATAGTAAAATAAATTACTTTACCTAATAAAACATAACATGAAAAATTAATTATAAGGTTATTTAATTAAGTTCAAGTTTAACATATCCATCACAATGACCCACTCGACACCTATCGTACAGCAGAGCGGTACGCTTTTGCTCTCTTTTTATATTATAATTTTATTAACGTACTTTTTTTTTTATTTCAAAGAAAACTCTTTAAAGAGTTTTTACATACATTTTGATAGACGTTTTTACTTATTAAAGAGATTTTAAAAATTTGTATACGTTTTGAAGAAAAGTATCCTATTTTGAAAATAAACGATATTATTATGAATGAAAACTAAATAAACAATATTGGCATCATTTTTATTAAAATTGTACACAATTTAATAGAATTTATGAACGTTTGCTATAAATCACATGTTTTATACTTTTTGTTGTCATAAAATATTTTTCTTACTTTTTTTATAATAATGTATACAATTTCAACACAAACTTTGAGTACAAAGCATTAAATGAAACTACACTGCTTACACTATGAATAATTCTGAGATCTGAGAAAAGGGTTCGTTTTTATATTTTTCCGAGATCAACAATATATTTTTACATCTTGAAAAAATACTACAATATGAAACACTATTGCTCTTTAAGACATACCCGGAAAAAATCATCATTCTACGAAATTAATCTCATTGATATTGTCAGATTTTTTCCGATATTTTATACAATATTTGATGCGCCTAGATCGGAATAAAACAATTATCAGAATGATGTTGCAACTCATCGCAATATCGTAAAAATAAAAAAATAAGTAATTAAAGTATTATAAGTTTACTATAATATGGGTAAGCCTAATAAAATAGGGCTAGGTTTGAGAGATTCTTCCCTACACTTAGATGTGCCGGAGAATATTACCACTTACCAGTTACTAATATTATATTTATGTAATTACCTTCATCCTGATTTTCGGAGAGCTCTCGAGGTCGTGTATTCGATAATTTGATCATCAAGTACACCGTTAATAGAATAGATATATAAATTATAATAATAATATAAAGTATATTATAAATTATAATCATGTGTTTTACCTGACTCGTAGCTATATATGCAGTGTCGATTAATATCTAGATAAATAATCTAGGTACACATTAAGCACCTAAATCTTATCTAGATAAATAAATAAATTAGTATCTTAGATTTAAATTAAACTATGGAAATCTATATAAATATTTTGATAAATCTCGTTGTGTAATTCACGCGTATTTTTTTCAATAATCATTTACTATTTGTATTTTTTACGCATATTTATTCTTTAATATATTTTTAACACAAAATAAGCCTTCCTGGTTATGCTTTCCCCAATGACACTACTAACCCGAGAACCTAATAGCATGTCAAGCATTAATAAAAATTAATTATTATAAGATGAAAATCTAGATAAAAAAGTTTTATCCACGTCTATCTTCATTTACTAATTTAAATAATTATTTAGCTAGTAATCTAATATTTATCTAGATATTATTTTTGCTATCTGAACTCAACACTGTATATATGTTATGCAGTCATATAGTAAATTGACACAAATAAAGAACTCTTTGAATATTCGAATCCAAATATTAATAATATTTAAAGATATATTAATGCATAAAATGTATTGGTACTTTAACCAGTGACTTGTTTAAAGTTTTAAGTATTAAATTTAGAACTTAAACAAACAACTTTAAATTTTTATACTTATTTTTCTAGTTTTAACAGCTTATTTTTATAATATTACTATATTATTCAATTGTTATAATTATTTTCGTTTTTGTTTGTATTCATATTTTCTACAGACTTCATTTTATTGGATTTAATATTGGTTTTATTCATTTTTGAATATTGGCTTTTGTTAAAAAATATCTTACTTTATTTGTAGTTTATTTTTTAAACTAAATTATAGTAAAAAATAAATAAAATAAGACCAAAATACGTTACACTCATTTTATCTTTTATGTTGTAATTTTTTTTATCACAAATTTCGGTCCTTAAACATATTATTTATTTGTATATTTAATTTAAAATAACTAATTAGTAGTAAAATCATAATAATATTATAGTTAATACACTATTATCCACTCTTGATTAAGCTAGGTTAATGTTTATAATTATAAAGGCAATGCAATTTAAGACAACTCAAATTATATTGGTTTTAGAATTTTAAACGCACCTTTAGGTTTTATTTTTGAAATCGGAGCATTAGAATTAAATGACAAAAAAAATGTTTTTATTTATTACATAGATATAGAATTTCTTTTTTCAATACAAAAAGTTTAATTCTTTATAATTGTTACATTTCCGTTATACTGCAGCAATAGATGAATGTTCAATTGTTACGTTATGCATATTATTATCATTGATTAATAATATAATATATTAGGTATATTTAATAAATACTATTATAATAACAGTTAACAATAGAAATGTTTTTAACAATAAATAAAACAAAACGAATTTTCTCATATTTTACACAAGCCATTTTGTATTATTAATAATAAGTAATAACTATCGCGATTTGTATCTGTAGCTTCATTATATGATATATTATTTTTAAATGAATGCGTTTATTATTAAAAACAACGACAATTTTCAAAACTAGATTAAACAAATAAAAATATTATTTTTTCTCAGGATCGTCTATATTTTGTGATGGAGTATATAAATGGTGGAGATTTAATGTTTCAAATTCAACAATGTGGAAAATTTAAAGAACCTGTCGCCGTGTACGTTAATTTTCCCGTGAAGTTTATTCATATTATGTCAACTCGTAAATGTATTTTTTTTCTAGATTTTATTCCGCAGAAATAGCCATTGGACTTTTCTATTTGCATCTCAATGGTATCATATACAGAGATTTGAAATTGGACAACGTTCTATTGGATCAGGATGGTCACATAAAAATCGCTGATTTCGGTATGTGCAAAGAAGGCATTATGGGTGATAAGACTACAAAAACATTTTGCGGAACACCAGATTATATTGCCCCAGAGGTAAAGTATTTATATTTATGGTCGATAATATGCTTGATTGCTTTATTATTTTGATATCAGATTTTCGTATTGCAACTGTTAAGCATCGGTGTATATGATATTTTATACACCGTGAAAGTAGATTTGATTGTCTTTACGTTATATCTAACTTACGTGTAATGCGTAGCTGAATTCGTTACTTTTATATCCAATACATAGTTAGGCTTACATTAGCATTAGTCTCTGAGGACTTTTGTGTAATTCACTAAGTAAAATATTATTACAATTATTGCTTGTACATATTTTTCAATGCATTATATTCAGAAGGCAGTTATAAAATATAAATTCCTTGATTTATCCAACTACTATTCAGTGTAAACTATGAAATATTGAAATAAACGTGAAATTACATTATTTTATTCACATTTTAAATTACGTCCGTAATACAATTCATTATGTTCATTTATCTTTTTTAGAAAGTTGCATAAAATATACCAAAATTATACGTACGTAAAAGTGGTACATCTACAGTCTACATATAAAATGCTTTTTCAAACCTTCATAATATTATTATAAATTTTTGCAAATAATTTGATAGTATTTCCGTTTTGTTTTTTAAAATTTGTTTATTTATTATTTTGTAAGAAATATTTTTTTAGTTACAGTTTTTCTTAAACTAATCCAAGGTTTACAGCGGAACCACCACTACAGATTAACTATTCCAAACATCAAACTATTTGTTTTTAGTTGAATATGAAACAAAACTCCTTTATATTATCCGATTAAACTGTATAGTGACGTATTCAAAATGCTATACTTAGTATACTTAATAGTGTATAGAATATTATTAATTATATAATAGACTTTTAGTCATTGGAAGTAAAGCGATATAAACCATCCACTGACCTGTATTGGCTGTATCATCATCAAAATTAATTTTCCATTATTTACTTAAACAGAATTTAGAAAAATAATATTATTTTAAATCTCAGCTTCGTATAAATTTCATTTCATCTGGACGTTCAATAGTATTTAAAATGTTGAAGTTCATTAACTGTATTCATTCACAATCTTGAAAGTACCCTAATTATTGTTTCGTTCTACTTCGACTAACATTTTTAAATTTGAAAAAGAACAAAAAATATCATTAATTATGCTTGTAAACCAAAAGACCTTTAAAAAACACGATATTGTCTTTTAAACAAGCTCTCGTTATTAAGATGATTTTTTTTAGTGTATATTATTTCAATTTTTAAATGAAAATCAATTGCATTGCTGTATTACGAAGAAAAAAGATATTTAATTGGTTCTATTCAATTCTATAGATCATTGTCACCTTACGCTTGTTTACTTCATATACCTAGGTATTTAAGACATTTTTAGCGCTTAATTTGTGTAGCGAATCCATGTGTATATTTTCTGAGAGATATTTGGTTCAGTGTACGATTTACTAAATCATGTAATCGAATAATAATGCGAATAATAATGAATAATAAAAATATATTATTAACCTTACTGGCACTTGGCCGCCTTTTTTTATAAACCTTAGTGCAAAAATGTATTTTTAAACTTGCATTAAAACTTCTGTTATTTCTTGTAATTTCTGTTAACTACTTATTGAATTTTATAAGTTTATTTTCATTTTACACGTGTTTTAGTTATAAAGTAGTACTCGATCTTTTAAATATTGTCTACAAATGTTCTCGTCGCTACTCACTATTACGGTACATTAATTTTCTTTTTTTTTACATTTTAAAATTAATAACACACGAAACTATAACTACTATAACAATAAGTTGTATAACATTACTGTAAGTGCAATGTGCATACCTATTGAATTACAATTCTTAGCGGTTCCATATTCCATTTCATACATCTGTACTTAGCAAATTAAGAAAAAGTGCGATCTTATATTAGAATCACGCATTTATTTATGTTTAGAATCCAACTTTATTCGTTTAACATGTTTAAAACGAGTAGATCTCACATCCAACGTACTAAATTCTTATAATATCGGTAGATCACGTATACCAAACAATATTAATTGCGTTGATTATTTTTAAAAGCTATATAACACACATATTTTACATTATGCGTCACTGTAATGTTTTAGGTTTAAATGATTTTAAATTATACTCATCGTTATAAAAGTGTAAACAGAACTATAATAATATCGAAGTTTATTGTAAAAACGTGCGTACCGTGTTATATTATTATTCTATAAACATTAAACATTATGTTTAGATTAATAATAAACCATATCATTTTAATATTATTTGCATACCTGTTAATTAGGACTATTATTAATCAACAGCGACATTAATCAAGCAATCGACAACGAATATCTTTACCTTACTATTCTATACATAATCTCATCTATTATAAATACAAACAATTGACGGTTTACCATTAAGCCCCGATAAACTTCCATTGCTAAACTAAACTGACGATTATATATGTGCTATAATATACAATACACATCCGTATTGCATATCTATACGTAGTACACCTACGACATAATTTAACCATAAACAAATTGGTAATCACAATAATATTATAAATGTTTCAACTTGGCAATATTGGTTGATATATAATATATCATAGCATAGATATTCTAATAACGTATTCATATTTCATAGTATTGTTTAATTGTTTTTATATTTGTACTCGAAAAAACATATTGTACGCATGAAGTATACAATACAAACACTTATTGATTTTCAGATAATTTTATACCAACCATATGGCAAGTCTGTCGATTGGTGGGCTTACGGTGTTCTCCTGTATGAAATGTTGGTTGGACAACCACCATTTGATGGAGAAGATGAAGAAGAACTTTTTGCGGCCATCACTGATCACAGTGTCAGTTACCCTAAAGGAATGTCTAAAGAAGCCAAAGAAATATGCAAAGGGGTAACGTTATTTTAATATCACTAATACTAGAAACTTAATAGAAGTACATTTTTTATTAATTTATTTTTTAAGTTTTGAAATATTTATATTTTCTGAAAACTGTAGTTTTTGACTAAAAATCCGATGAAAAGATTGGGAGGAGGTCCCAGGGGTGAAGAAGACATTCGGGGACATGTATTTTTCAGACGTATCGATTGGGCAAAAATTGAAAACCGGGAAGTGCAACCGCCGTTTAAACCAAAAATCGTAAGTATTCCTCACCACACGGCATTAAGAATCCGTATAAAATTAATATTATATTTATGTTATAGAAACACCGTAAGGACGTGAGCAATTTTGATAAGCAATTCACTGGTGAAAAAACAGATCTTACCCCCACCGATAAACTGTTCATGATGAATCTAGACCAAACAGAGTTCATGGGTTTCTCATTTCTCAACCCAGAATTCATTCAGCATGTATAATTTATTTATCTCCTTTATAAGTATCCTTTTTTTCAATTTTATTACAGGGTTTTCCTTTACACTCCTTCGCTGTTATATTATCCCGTCTTTGTCTACCAATTCCGAATTCACTATAGTCAATTGGACATTACACAACACCCATCGAATTTCTTTCAGTGTTTTTAACTGATATACTTTTTGATCATTATCCCTAATCACGTTATCAAGACAAAAAAAACAAACACACATTTTCTGTTTTACAATTCAGTATTATACTACTACTATTACTACTACTACTACTACTACTACTACTACTACTACTACTACTACCACTACCACTACTACTACTACTACTACTACTACTACTACTACTACTACTACTACTACTACTACTACTACTACTACTACTACTACTACTACTACTACTACTACTACTACTACTACTACTACTACTACTACTACTACTATTTTTATTACCGTTTCTGCTGTCCCTATTATCATGAATTAATTAATTTACATAAATAGTACACGACATGTCTACAGAATGTTTTCCGCATGTCTGACCCTTGTTGTCATACCATACACAGTATTTTCTATCGTAAGTTTAGAGTATTGTCATATATTTCGTAGTAGTGATGAAGAATAATTAGTCAGCAAACGTCTGTATTTCAGAGCTTGAGTATACGCGTTTTGATTTGGGCGCACATGAATTGCCTTCCACATCTAGGTAGATGACCTTTTTTCACATAAATTACCAGTGTGGTTTTGGAGGTACTTCGAGTACCAAACAACTGATTATAAATTAATATATCGATATTACGTCATTGAACTATCGATTATTATGTTGATTTCCGTAATGCTCAAAAATATTATTTTTGTATAACTTTATACACACATCACTTTATGACCAATTATTACTTCTCTGTTAGGCGCGTATACAAAAAATATTTTAAGGGTGGCCCCTAAAACTAAGGTTGTGCATTTTTATACTTATATATCGATAAGATTTTTTATCTGTACCTATACTTTAAATTGACAAATATCATTGTTACTCTTTTAAAACATATTTAATAAATTTCCTGTTTTTTTTTTTGCGGCGGGAGAGGGATAGAAATTCTAACCTAGAAGGCCAGATGTACGCGCCAGACTGTGTCGGTCTATTTATTAAAATATTTATAATTTTTTATTAACTTAAAATGTGGACAGTAAAACATTTATTTTATTTATTCATTATTTTATTCATATAAACAATTTTCGTAGTATAATATTCAGTTTATTTATTTTTTTGTTCTCGCATTGTAAATCGTCGTGTGCACATTCATAGACATTTTTAATTTAAAAAAAAATCAATATTTGAAATTTAAACGAGAAATCAATCAAAGATAGTTTTCGAAAGCGATTCCAGTACAAAAGGGTCACTACCTAAAATAGGAGGCAATTATTTAAGTGAATGATATTTTAAATCAGGAGGTAATTCCAGTAATCTTTTTTTTAAAAAAAATCATTGAAGGCAATTCGAATGTGTCCTTTAGCCCTTTAATTTAACGTGGTACCAACTTCAAGGGTGTATGGACGTTAACCAAAGAACATCGTTCCATAAAATAGGATAAAATTGGGACCATTACGCCTATTGATATGATGTGTGGCTTTAATTATCTACATAGTTTTAATCCAAAGTGAAGTAGTTTTTAGAAATATATTTATCATTAAAAAAAAAAAAAAAAAATGAATACAAGTTCTATCTGTGATCTAAACAAGTGCAATAGACACAAAAAAGATGTCATTATATTTAAATAATATTTCTCTCGTTTTATATTACATAATATTCAACGTTAGAATATCCTAAACAAACATAGTTACCTCGTTTCCGTTTATTCCCTTTATGATACGAACAAACGTGTTTTTATGTAGAAACGATAGGTTGTGTCTAAATATTTTTTCTTGTTTAAAAATTATTTTAGTAAAAACTTTTATTCGTACCTATATAATATAATTATTATTATTGCTTAAATGTTTACGTTATTATTTAAATTATTATTAAAATACATATATTAATATATTATTAGTCACTCTCGGTTTAAATATTTCGAGAATATAATTTTGAAACATTATTAATGTTTATTATTCGTAAAAGACATTATTTTATATCGGTCGTTTGAAATAAAAGTATATTAATGGATATTTTTTAGTGTTTGAGATTAATGGATGATAATTCACAAACACCGTGATAACAGTAAGTAAGGTACTTAACATTTTTTTTTTTAAATAATTCAACATACATTTATATCAAACGATCTGTATTTCACGTTTAATCATGTGTTTGCATTTTTTAAATAAAATTATGATATAATATTTAGGCGATTTTGGGATTAACAACATTTTAAGTGATATTTTACTAAACTATATTATAGTAAATCAAATTGGTAGTAACTATGTATTGTTTACTTCTAGCTAATCTTTAACTTGCTCACAACTTAAGTCTATTTGTATAACTTAAGTTTAAAGTAGGATCTGGTGTTAAACTTCTAAAAAAAAATATTTAACGATCAAAATTGTATTTACTATAAATGTTTAGTATGTTTTGTGTTGTCTAGTTTGTATATAAGTGTTGTACCTTGTACGCCTAATTATTCTTTTATCATTATATTTATGTAATCACATTTTATTGTTAAAAAAAAGTCTTTTAATGTACAACAATTTGTTAAAAAAATAATTAATTATGTATCTAATAATACGGGCTTGGGGGAATTTTATTCGTATTTATTGTTGATAATTTTTAATGTTATATTATTGTAACTTACATTTTGTGCACTTTTTTTTTACGTTATTGTTTTATTATTTTCCCTCTCATATTTATAAATATTAAAAATGGTACGCCATTCAATCATTATTATTGTCATTGTAGTCAATTTACGTATTAATAATTTGTTGCTATTTTATAAACTTCTACCATTATTATTTTATAGTTTGATAAACAATTATTACTAAGTATTCTTGTTAACTCCTAAATATTGAACTATAAGTGCTACGTTTTATTTTACCGATCCATATTTATTTATATATTTCTTAATTTCTTATCATTACACTTTTCATATTTTAAATAATTTTAGACACAAGTTAGTCGATAGGCTAAAATCGTGTTAAATACACCATTAAATTAAAAACTAATACACCATTTGAAAAGAATAAATATATTAATTGTTTACAATACTGACAATCAAATATCACTTAGTAATTTCTGACACAATATTTTATCTTCTTCTTTAATACATTTTATTAATGTGCCAAAATTGCTCTCAGTGTTGTTGAATTAATTACATCTATTTAGATTTTAACAATCGTTTAGCTTTTAATTCATTTTAAAATACATTATAATAATATAACTAATAGTTTTAAAATGTAATACATTGTATTTTATTTGTGTTTTTTTTCAAATTAAAAATTATTATACTCATACATATGTGATTGCTGAGTAGCTTGTTTTATTATACAGATTATTAAAAATTCATTTCAGTGCTGTCAGTTCCGGTCGAGGTTTCGGTTAACTGGTGCGGGGAGATTGCTGGTCTAAACGTTGATAAAAAAATTGGCCTACTTAATGGAATATCGTATTGTACCTACGTATCAAAACGTTTCATTTCAAAACTATTTTGCTTGAGCTTTATATCATACCTATGCATAAAAGTTATTTGTATGCGTCTTTTATACGCAACTCGACTCTCGCGACCATATCTAATTACTAGCGATTAATATAATATATTCGGTCACTTGGCACGCAGCACAATATAATATTATGACGTGTACGCCGTGGATCAGCGAGGTTTGCGTCCTATGTTTATGCGAGCTCATTACCGATAAGTTATAATTGTCCGTGACAATCAGCTCTTTACCAGTTATTAACGTTTAACGCTCTCAACGGGGATGCGATTTTACACTGTCCGGATAATTTATTGCAAAATTACATGGGTCGGAATACGATGGAATTTTTTTATTTTTTATTTGAGCAGTTTCTTTTACTCATTTAGTACGGTGGTGAGCGTATTATATTGTATAATATCATGGCTTGGTAATTGGTATTCGTCGAAAATGGAAAATGTGTCATGCTAAGTTTTTCAAATGATTTTGATTTTCAATCATTTTAATCGCACCGGACGACCTTTGTATCACAACATCACAGTAAGTAAGTCAAAATAATAACAATATTATTACTTTTTATCGGCGTGTACAGCGGTGCACAGATTCTAGTAGAAAGTTTGAAGGACCGCAAATGAAAAGTGCGGCATTACACAATATAATATATTATTTACCTGTATACGATAATATACGACTGGTAATCTAATGTAGGGGTGGCCAACCAGTCGATCACCCTTTCGCATTTTCTTGATTTTTGAATTTTTTTCAGAAAATAATTAAAATATATAATATTTTTTTTTGTAAATTTGTGCATCTTTGTATATCCCACGAATATAAAAATTATATTTAGAAAAAAGCAATAAATAACAATGAAAAACGAGATCATACACAGATATTGAATAAAAGAAGTATAATACGCATGTACATTATATATAATATTAACAACTTTTTTTTTTTTTGGTCGATCGCGACAACCTAGAAAATTTCGTAGGTCGATCGCAAGTCTATTAAAGTTGGCCACCCTTGATCTAATTTATAGGTATTCTGTTTTAAATGTAAGCTCTATATATTATATTGTGTAGGTATAGACGACGCACGCGTTATCGTAATATTATAATGCTATCCTCTGCAATGTTATACCTAATCACATAACGGACGTGTAAAATAATAATAATAATATAGTCATCGCAAACTTCCTGCCCACACACAGTATACAGAGTGATTCACAAAACATGCTCATCCCTATTTTTTTTTTATTTTTTTTTATTTCACGTGGCTCTCTATTAATACTCACATAATTTATTCAAATTCTGATTTTTAAAATTTTTAAGTATGCTATATAGGATCATATTTTCAAATACTTTATACCTTTTAAAATGGGTTTAAAAAACATACAATATTGATAGATTAATATTAATTACTATAATTTTCAAATAATCGTAGCCTCAACTACCATATCTTCCAAATGTATTATCGTATACCAATATTTCCAATCCACGAAATTAAATAATTTAAAAACTACTAATTTAAATTTAAATTTAGATATATTAGATACATTTTTAAATAAATGATTTACTTAACAAGTAACAGAAAAAAGGTGATTTTTATTTAAAAATAAGTTTTATCGCTACGGAACACTTCTTAAAAAGTACATATAAAATTCGAATAAATTCATTATTAAATGAAAAATGGGGATGAGCATGGTCGGTGAATCACCCCGTATAATATACGTGAGTGTGTTGTCGGCGTGCTATCCATCAAATATTATTTGACGTTTGGTAATTTTTTTTTTATATACCCGCCAAATTGCCTAGCACGCAGCGTTTTACAGTAATCGTCGATACGTTCATGTTTATGTATAATTTTATGATAATAATGATATATTGTATATAAGTATATACGACCCACGACTTTGTTATTACCTACTTACGGTTTTAGACATCCCACCTCGTCGATTCAATAAAGTGCTTGTACGACGGACCGAAAGTTGAAACTGATTATTTAAACACGAAATTGCGCTTTCTCATTTTGATTATTTTTTTTTTTTATAGTGAGTTTGGGCCACATTATTATTAAATATGTGAGTATGACTTTACTGCAGTAGTACATTTACTGCAGATATAATAATAATAGGTACATAACGATGAGCTGCAATGGTAAGTATATAATCATTTTCGAGTATCGAAGTACACGAAATAGTCGATCAATAATTTAATTGTTTTACCATTGATTATATTATATTATATTACAAACAAATTAATAATTGCCTGGTAAATTTGACATTTCATTTGTTCGCTAATAGTAATTTTAATTATGTACAAAATACTTCATAAAAAGTACTCTGCACAGTAGTAATAATTTTATCTGAGTATAAGTAACATACAAATTGTAGTCAACAATAATATTTTAAATTTTAATGTCAAAACTATAGATTAACAAGTGGTATTTAATATTTATAAATAATTTATTCTTTCGATTGTCAAAAAAAATAATATTGTTTCTCGTATAAGCACCTAATATCCACCTATTTAGGTGATTGATATACACAAACATTCGGCCGTATCCAAACAACTGATGGAAAAAAATGGCCAATATGTTTTAGCAGATGTTGATAAGTTGCCTTCAACCTAATGTATACTAATTACCCCCCCCCCCCACCAATATATTTGAGTTGAGACTATGGGAGGTGGGGGGCGAAATTAATTTTTTGTCTATACAAACTAAAAATAATTTACAGTTGATTACCTTGATATGCATAAAATTCTTATTATGTTTAGTATAATATCATTACGATTTACAATCTTTATCAAACAGAAAATTGTTTTAATTAATGTATTATATAGAAATAATACAAGCGATGGGGGGCGAATGCCACTTCGCTCTCCTCAAATACGCCCTTGTTATAAAATAGCGGTCCTTTTTTTTATAAATTACAATTTATGCCACTATAATTATTATCATTGAAAATATTGTATTTATTCTTTTATTAGGTTAATATATATTTATTTTCATTTTTTAATACTAATACCTACTATATAGCCATGTCAACAACGTCGTGCCGTCGTGCCGTCACATATTTACCTTCGCCATTATACGATAGGTATTGTGATCGTACCTATATATAATATATTTAAAACAACTGATAAATGTTGCTCTTGGTAGTAAAAGAGAAATTGATATAGAAAAATGTAATTCATTTTGAGGGCAACTGGTATATATACCCGTTTTAACCAACAATAAATACAAATTATATATTCGTTAAAATTGGTTTTTCTATAGGAAATTATTTCATGTATAATTAAGTTGTAATCGTATGCAGTCCGCTTGGTTTTTTTACGATCGTTTTTACCTCAGGTCTCACGTTTATTATACTGTAAGTGTAAAAACATAATATTTATCAAAAATGTTTTCACTTAATAATATATAGAATAAAATATTAATATAATAATTTTTCTACTGCTCAGGATTGCCTATATAAAACACCATTGCTTAAATCATATTAGCACGACAAATTGACAAAAAACAAGTTTGTATATTAGATTTTTATAAAGGAATTGTGTGTACAGATATCACAAATATTAGATATCATGTCTTGTTTTGCACTTAAATACAACTATTCAAATATGTATTTTAAATACTTTTGGAAAAAGTATTTGGACAAAGTATTTTAAGTAGTAAATACTTTCTCAAAGTATCTGAATTTAAAATTAAATACTAATTTTTAAACACTTTCTTTTTAGTAAATACATTTTTAATTTTTTTTTATCACAGAATTTGGTAGTTGTATATATATAATTAATAATATATTATTATTTTATTTTTAATAAATTATACCAAACGACAATTGAAATGCTTCAACAAAGTAAACAGATGAGTAATTTATTGTTGCGCAAAATGATACGGTGTAATACATGTTCTATACAATGTATGTGAAACTTAAAAATGCTAAAAAATGTTTCAGTTGGTAAATAAGTTAACATTTAAAAATAAGTAGGTATATTTGGATACTTTTAAAGATTTTTAGGAGACTGGTAAACGGTAAACGTGCATTTATAAATTATGTGAACCAGACGAAATTCTTCCTAAACCAGACGTAGACATTTAATTGTCTACTTGTAAATATACCAATTTATGTTTCATAAATAAATATTATTATTGTGACTGACTAAGCGGGCGCCGTTCACCAAATAACCGAACGATGATGGACGTATGTATAATATATTATGTATAATAAATAATAATCACACACGGTATACAATTTTAATGTATTTTGATTTTCAGAAAATCCCAAATAATGGAAAATTTCAATTAAGAGTCTTGAATTGTCGTTATTCTAGTATCTAGTACATTCTAACAATAGTTAGCTAAAACTTACGGTTGCAGTTTAGTTATTGAATATTTATTCGAATTTACAATTAATATATATAGGTATAAGCACTATAAACCAAAAGGTGTCCCGCAAGGATTTGCTCATTGCGATATCTCCTGAAATAATGGAGGTATCATAATTCTGTTTTTATTTTATAAGACTCACAAGAACAAGGATAACAATAATATTTAATATTTTAATTTAATTTGATGTTTTTCTAAAAAAGTTAAAAAATAATTTTTTTATTAATTATTTAAAAAAAAAATCGAAAATAACCATTTTTAGAGTTTATTTTTCATAAAATATTGACGTTTTATTTTCATTAACATCTTGATTTTCAATATTTTTTCTAGTTTCGAGAAAAAATATGAATTATTTAATATTATATAACTATATTATAAGTGCCTGCGTTATAAAACGTGTGATCCACGGGCTCGTGCCTGTATAATAATACAAAAATATTTTCGAAACAAAAAAATATATAAAAAATTACGATTCTTTTGAAAATAAAATGTTGAAATGTCAATTTTTTATTATTTTCAGAAAAATAAACTACAAAATGGCTATCTTCGATTTTTTAAAAATAATTAAATAAAAATAATTTTTTTAACTTTTACCAAAATATTAAATTAAATTAAAATATGAAATACTTTTAGTCCTTTCCCCTGTGAGTCTTAAAAAATATATATATAATTATGATACCTCCATTATTTCAGGAGATATTCCAATGGGTAAATCCTCATGGGACACTGTATAAGTTCCGACGTGACCAATATTTTACGTCTTAGGTACTATAAATAAAATAACTATTGTATCATTGTCTTATTGTTTATAATGATTATTTATATTACATACCTATTTGTATTATTATTAGTTTTTACATCATTTTGTAAATAAAAAGTTATTTAATTAATTGCATATATTTTGAGCTGATAAAATTTAACTGATTATAAATCAATTTTAACTCAAATCATTATTTAAAAAAATAAGTTCTAATTCATTTTAATCGATAAACAATCAATAAATGAAATAATAAATAAACCCACGACTACAAGTTTACAACACTTTTTGATGAATCTTAATGAAGGTAAATAAAGTTATTTATTCGCACATGACGTAGGTAGGTATATCAACATAATATACGTTTGTAATAAAATAGGTATAATATATTATTATGATTTTACACATTAATTAAACCTTAAACCCACCAATCTATAATATATATATAGTGTATATATAGTATATACCTATATATATTACCTATGTAAATGATGTAATTGTTGACTTTGTTCAAACGATATTTTCATCGTCCTTTAGCATTTCTCCCCTCATAGCTGTTCGAATTAGATGTTAAACCATTTCAGTGTTGATTACGGCGCACAAAGGCGCTCACGAGTGCAAATTCCTGGAGGATCGCGGGGACAAAAACGCCAATTTATTCATTAGACATCAAGAGTGGGTAGTTGAGTGTCACAAGATGAAAAAAAAAACTAAAAAGGTATTTATACATTTCATTTTATCTTATTATAATATTCTTTGATTCATGGAACGAATACTTAAAACTATAAACGATCGTAAAAAAAAAAAAAAAATGTTCAACATTCTTTAGGATATTTTTTAATAGGTACCATTTATTTAATATTGCATTGCCGGGTCTTTAAAATTAAAAATGTAAATTTTATAGAATAAAAGATTTCTCAAAAATAGATACTATTAAACATAGTGAATAATAATATAATAAACCACTAAAACAACTGTACATAGAAATTTAAAACTAAAAATTAAAATCTGTCAACATTTTATCAATCGGCTTTAGCTCCCTTCTTTGGAAATTTAATATATTATATATTTATTTATTTAATAAATAGTTCGTAAAATTCATAAATTTATAGTAATATAAATAAAATTGTTAATATTGTCATAAAATCATATCTATGAGTGTTGTTTATAATCTTATATGTACTAAAATATTATAGTTGTATTTTATCCAAAAAAGAATGTATAGCTTCTCCCATTTCAGATTTCTAGATCCACTCCTGATCGTAATTAAAATAATACACATAATATTATGTAGAAGTTACTAGATGAGTATGAACTTAAAATTTGTATACCATATTTATTAATATTAGTTGATTTAACTTCGTGAATGCATAAATAAATACATTAAAAAAATATATTTTTAGAATTATTATTTATATTGCACTTATACCCAACTACTTTTTCTGTGCTGGTAAGATTTATATTTTTTATGTGTATATTATTTTTTATATAATATGGTCGAATCCCAGGCGCTGCTTGCATTCGTTGTGCCATTGATAATATACGTGTAATACCTAGGTATTATCTCCTCCAGTACAATATTGGTTGGCAGTTATTGGCTATTATATGAGTTGCATTGACACTCGTGTTAAAACTATTTTCCGTGTGATGATACAATGTTTACGTATAGAGCAAAGGTATTTAAGTAAAAGTATTCCAAATATTTACGAAACATTCTAGTCGGTAAAAAATACAATCGAGTTTCCGTAATTATTTTTATTTTCAAAATTAATGAACGGCCATTATAAATACCGAAAACACAATACCGAGACCATAAATATTTTGTATACACTGGGGAAATAAAAAACCACCATTACGTACCGTAACCTGGCAAATAATAATAATTTATATAATTATAAACATGCCTTATATAATATAACGAATATACCATAAAATATAGGTACCTGTTCCGTGGGCACTTGTTTGTTTCAGTTTTACGTTTACAAACTCGAGAGAAATTTATTCACAAAATGTTTTTGAAATACACGCGTTCAAATATTTACGTTAAAAAAATAATAAAAACAAAAGGCAACGGTAGTATACCATGTCATAAATAGTCATAATTTAAAATGTAATAATAAATATTATATTACACGATAATTAGTTTATGATGATTTTAATAGAATTCAAAAGTATTATATGATGGTAGGTAATTAGTGATTAGTAATTATACATGGTTACTCTTGTTCAAGGCTGACCAAGTGTCCAAGTTAACTTATTTCTTTTATTTAAATTCATTTTTATTGATCAATTTTTCATGATATCTTGGCACCAACATCTTTTTAATTATCTACTGAGTTATCTAGTGAGTAATGTTATTGTTGAGAGATTTTAAATTAGTATGTTTTTAAGAAGTTTTTTTCATTCCGTTAATGCCCAGTCTTTCATATATTTCCTAATTGTAAAGAGGATATTTTAGTATTTAGTTACATTATCAACATTTTTAGGTCATCATTTATCATTTTTTGGTTATTATTTTATAAGTATTCCATTGATACGTTGCTAATTTGTATATTCATATTAATATTTTCTTTATTAATTATATTTTAAAATACAGCGACAAGTGACTGCACCAAAAGGCAATGATTGAACCATTTCATCCATTAAATTAATTTAGAGATACACTAATGAAATTAAAATAATAAGTCTTACATCTTAAAATACAACTCGATAATAAAGGTAGGTACCTCTATTAAACATTAAAAAATGAAAAATATAAATTTAATGCTGTTTTATTGACTTATTTTACGACATTATAAAAGCAATAAAATTATTTCATCTTTTTTTTTGGTCATACTTCTTGTATAGATATTTAGATTTTACAAACGTTTTTGAATAGTTACGATTTCTATACGAATATATTATACTACTACACTTATTGGACAAGAAACAATTGCGATAATGAAATGTCTCACTCCTACTCATTTAGCTTAGCTAACATCACGTGTCTACTAAATCAATTACATACTTAATTACAATTTTCCTAAATGAAAATGTTGCTTATTAATACAGTAGGTAGTACAGTATACCGTTTACCTTTTAAAATTCAGCCGTTTATTTCACTGTACCTGTTATTTTAATAGTTTGATTTTCTAAATAATTCATAAATAATTATAATATCATAATATTCAATTTTCGGTTAACAATACTACACAGAATTCAAACTTCAATAATTATATAGTTATTTTATAATATGTAACATGTTAATATGATCTAAGACGTTGTAATAATTATCTTAAAACTATTTATAACGTTTAACCTTTATTAAAGTAATGTTTATAATTAAAAAAAAAAAATACGAATTTTAAATTTATACAATATCACCTATTTATAATAAATTATATTATAATTTATTTTATATTCCATATAACAAGTTTTATATTATATAAAAAATATATAGGAAAAAAAATTATTATAACAAATTATGTTTAAAAATATAATTTTCTTTTGAATATCAATTCTGTGTTGTAAATTTGTAACAAAAAGGTTAACACATGACATTTTAAAGAAATTAGTTTAATGCCAATAATAAATTGTTCTCATTAAATAATTATTTTATAAATATATATATAATTATATTTCATGTAATAAAATACTTATGTGTGGTTCAACAGTCATAACTCATAATATTATAATAAAGAAATACGTTGTAGTTTTGGATGTGTCTATATACGTTTGACAAAATATCATGTAATTTCCGTGTATCTATATAGTTTCAATTTTTTATTACGATATTCTGATGTGTAATGTGTTCATTCAAATATCAAAACCTGATAAATGATGTCGTAGAATAAACAATAGTCAGTAATCAATATCGTATTAAAACAATTCATCGTACATGTTTTCACCTACTGTTTGGTCCCGTATGGTGTAGGCCGATCTGTATAATATTATTAAACTACAGCTCACAGCTCGGATTATTTATTATTTATTATTATTATATGTATAGCCTAGTTATAGTTATAGTTCAGAACGGACACGGAATAAACGGTTTAGTCGGGTTAAGTTTTATAACGTTATTACGTGTATAAATATATAGTTCCAATGGCTGTTATAATTGAGGCTGATTTTAAGTGGTTGTGAAAATTACTCTGAGCACGGAGACGCGTAAGTGGAGTTTCCCTTCCCTTTAATACCCCTACCCATTTTCCAGCTACTCTTACACACACACTCACACACCTTACAATACCATCACGAATGTCGCTTTACGGTCCATTCAAGTGGGTATCGATTATACGTCCCAACGATTTAATATAATAAGTTTATGTATAAACGCTATTAGTATGAAATAGTAGGATCTTAGTCCACCCCGCAATTAGCACCTCAGCCTTGTAATTACGTGAGTTAGTGGTTTAAAAATCTTATAAGGTATAAAAGATTATTTAAGGTTAATTAAAGGAGGAGTGTGGTGGGCTTCGCAACTACCTATGTATTCTATTTGTCATAAACGGGGGGGGGGGGGTACATCGTTTTCTTCATAAGAAAACATTTCAATTTTGCATTAATAGTAATTATGAATTATCATACACACCTGGGTATATTATATGTTACATAAATTAATTTTTCCAATTTCCAATTATATTTACGTGGCAATTATTTATGAACAAAACAAATTTTTTCTTCTAAAATTTTTTTTTTATTATTATTAGAATGACTGTCTCGGCAACCAGGGCCATTGGTTACAAGAAATTTAATTTACATTGATAGGTAGATTCTTACATTAGGTTGAGACTTATGACTAAATTGATAGAGAATAAAATAAACACGTCTATATATAATTAATATTAATACATTATAAGAAGATACATTGTGAATTTATAGTACCGGTATATTATTAAATTATCGTATAGAGTTCTGTATCTTTGAAGGATTTGAGAACATATTTTGTGATACCAGCTAGTGTTTAAATTTTTAGTTAAGCTTTCTTTTTATGGCAGTATCATCCTATGTTTTTATACTTATATTATTTATATTTATATTTTCAATTTATTATTTATCATATTTCGTACATGTAGACGTATATTATAGTAAGTTATTATTATTTAACGAAAAACGATGTTTAATTTTCAATGGTACTGCGTTATCTTGTATAATAAACTTTAGAACTTCATATTTTATAACTGTGTAGATATTTTTTCGTTCACACAACCAACTGTTTGATAACAGCAATTTTTTTTCTTCGATTTAGTCACATTGTTTTAACCGTCGTTGTAAGTTCACGCTATTGGTTATAACAATTAATTACAAATCGGTGGCCTTGTTTTACCTAATTACTCTCGTGACAATATTTTATGAAAATAACACCTTCCGTTAAAACCACTAAAACTTTTCAAACTTTCAAACACTGATTGTATGTGCGTATGATGGCGTAGTTAGTATAAATATGTATACTGATTGCTCTACACGCACGTGTATATATACACCTAACTTATACCATTATCGTACGTATATTCATAATTTAAAAGAAAAACAATAGTGCTATACGCCGAATAATACAACGATCGATGAGATAAATTCTGCTGAAAAACGAATCTACAGCCGGGCCGGATTATCCCGACGAGGAATTAAATGCAGCGCAGCGATACGCACGCAACTGATAGGCAACACACTGGTTGTTATAAGCTTCTCGGCGCGCGCGGTCCCATTGCTTTAAATGTTTAATCAGTGTGTTTTTCTTTATTGTCTCTTATTCCATTCGTATTTTCGTATATATATATATATATATCTATTTACATATTCCGTATTGTGTTAGCGCGGACGATCGCGCGTACACGTCGTAATACTAAACGCTCGCGGGACCCTATCCTTAAAACTCGCACTTCGGCGTTTCCTTTTTTTTTTGTCTTCGCCGAGCCTATCCTATCCTATCCTTATATATATAAGTATGCAATTTACGTATTATGTTTATGCGTTTTGTATACAATAGCGATTGTACGGTAGGACTTCGCGGCATTCTGTATATGCGAATATCTCGGGCTTTCGAGTACGACGATCTACTCACCGCCCACACCCCAAACCCATATACACGGTTTTACAACTGCCGCTATCATATCGATCCTGTCTTTGTACCGCGACGATGGTTCGCAAAACGCCGTGCGAGAGTTGGGAGCCACATAAATTATGCGTAGCCGGTTCGCGCATTAATATACGCGCATACTCGTATACATATAGCACGAAGTATTATATATAATATTATATAGGTTAGGTTTACCTGCAACACTGCCCGCTATAATAACATAATAATTATTCAAGACGGACCCATGAAAGTTTTAAGTGCGTTTCATATCTTTTTCCTCGCATAGTGTATAGGCGTGATGTGCACTACACTGTATATACTAAAACGTAAATATAATATTTTTTTTTAACTGTACATTCATTCGAGCAGGTGGTATTTTTTAAACGATTTCTAACGCGTATTGACTTATTTGTTCTTTTTTCTTCGACATTACAATATTTAAAATTCAAATACACTGAAATTTCATATTATAATATATGTAATCTTATAATATATTGTAATATTTTACGGCAGTAATAACGGACAAAATAATCAAATTTCGAATAATTAAGAATAACGACTGTTAAATATAGCATCAAAGTCACATTCCCAAAATTGGTTTTGCCCCAGAGGTTAATTTGCTTACAAGTAAGTGTCATAATAATATAAATTTATAATTATAACATATATAATAACTTTCTTAAAGTTTGACATATAGAAGGTTCTGAATTGTTTCCACATTATTAAATAGAGTATAATTATTTTTTCGTGCCGTTTTGACATTAATAAATTAATAATAATTTCTTTATTTTTTAAAATAAATTCTAACTACAATAAAATAAAACCGCAGTATGTGCAATATTATATTATGTGACAAGTTAGAACTTCTTAAAAATAAAATATAAGAAAAAAAAATATATTAATATTAAATACATGTGTGAACTTAAATATATAAAATTATAATACGATATATAAATTAGGCATATAATAGAATAAAAAACATATGTTGGAAAAAGATCCAATTGTATAGTTGTGTACTTATTAAATGAATCTTGACATACAGTAGTGTGATGGATTTTCGCACCATCGCTCGCTTTTTAATGGGTTTTATTTTTATATAGATATTTTATATACAATTTGTTAAAAATTAGTATTTTAAAACTTAAACTATAATATATTTTAATATAGTAATTCAAAGTATCTTACAAGTGGTCCCATGTCAGTACCATTGTTGGTTATGGCGTAATTACGAGATTGTTATATTTAGAGAAACGGCTTCACGCGTAAATTAAACACTTAGGCTCTAGTCATTAATAATAATTAATAAATCAAATGTATGCATTACTCAGAAGACAATATTTCTCGTTATCCATTACGAACGGTTTTTTGTATTCACATTAAAAATCATTAGTATAAAAAAAAATAATTAAATTTGTAAAACATAAATATAACGGATTTTAAAACAATAATAAAACTTATATTTATTATTGGTATTAATAAATTCGAATTCATAAGTATATCTACTCTTCAAAACTTTATTAACATTCTTTTCAAAAAAAAAAAAAAAAATGATATTGTCTACGTTGCACAGAAGAAAATTAAATCATTTTTATGTTTTTAGTAGTCACTGTTGTAATGGTAATAAATATAGCGTGAAAAAAAATTGTATTATGTAAAAAAAAAACTACTAACTGTGTAAAATACAAAATGAGTTAACAAAATACAAATACGATTTATTTATTAATATTTTGTTGCTATTACAAATTTAATGCGAAATTTAATACGATTAATCGATATAATTAAAGCTATTGTTTGATTGTCATGGTTAAAAAAAAATCGGTTAAAACAAATTTGGTCACAAAAAATATATTAAAACTTACCGTGCTACTTAATATTTTTTAATTATTTAAGTATATCACGAAAATATTGCATTATAAGTTACATTAATTTTGTCATTGTTGTTGTTGGTTGCAAATGCAACTGTAAAAGAGGCAAGTTACATTTTTTTTTTTTTTTACAAACGTGAGTTTTAAAATTTGACAAATTTTATAACGTATATTTTTAGTAGGTAAATTGCGGCGATAGAGTTACCCACCTTTGTAAAGATTAAAAACAAATTTCGTTCAGCAAATAAAAAATAAAAGCCGGTTGTTTTAGTCGCTTATACCTATGTCATAAACTTTCAATTATTTCAATAAAATTGCTAGCTATTTAAAAAGTACACTATAGTTGATGTGAATAATAAGTTGCAGTTAGGGTTATAAAATGAATAGAGAGAATATTTTAGTATCAAAAATTATATAAAATACGGTGCTATAATATCAGCGTAGCTCGGTTTTAGTATACGGAAAAATCGATGTCGGTAGGTACCAATAACTCGCTTTGTGAATTAATTCGACAGATAAGTGCAATTTGCCTGTGTTGGGTTGGGTATATTTGAACATGATATCCGAGCTATATTATACACTAAACTTCCCTGTTATTTATAAGATAAAATAGTTTTTTAGTTTATTTAAAGCTATACCGTGTGTTCAATTTTAAAGGTAACAGGAAATATTTTGAACGTATGACTTTGAGTTTGATTCGGAGTTTTTGTACTGCGTACAGGACATATAAATACATATGTTTTTGATTAATCCTAATTTTTAACTATTTTTATCTGCGCATGCGCAATAATATAAAAATTTCTTAAACAGGAACCACTATTTTTGATACTAGATTTGGATTGTTTTATTTTCTCAAAGTAACTTTGATCTTTACAGTTTTTTTGATATCTTCAAAATTTATATTTTTATGACAGTCGAAAATTTTAAATTAGGTAATTCGTAATTCTAGGTATTATTATAATAATTTATTTTAATTAAAACTACAAGGCGTATTTATTATTACATCGAATTTATTGATAAATTATACCTATAAATGGGTAATTAAGATAGAGGGTTGAAAAATACGATAATCATGCGCAGATAAAAATAGTTAAAAATTAGAATTTACTAAAAACATATGTATTTATATTTTATATATCCTGTACGTAGTAAAAAAAACTCCGAATCAAATTCAAAGTCATGTTCGAAATATTTCCTGTTATCTTTAAAAGTTAACACACGCTATATATAGCTTATTAACATACAGACATTTCATTTTAAATACATAGATTATAGAATTGCCTCTCTATTTGGTTTGTTTGTTTCAATTGCCATTGGTTATATAATAACTATTTCATTTTACCATATAAACAAAAAAATAATATTCAATTTTTGCGAACCAAAAAAAAATTTATGTGTGAGCCAAGAGTCACCTTTTACTATAGCAACATATAGAGGTTGAAAAATGAAACTATAAAATATAAATATTATATAAGTATAAAGCTGGAATTTTTTTTTAATTACTTAACTATAAGTAGGTATTAAACTAATAAAAATAGTAACTATTATAATGTGTGTCAAGTTTGATGGCAATTCGTTATTTGTAATACATACAATATAATTAATTATTATCGAATTATTAATTAAAATAAAAATAAACTTGGGAAATTTGTATTTACATATTCACTTTACATGTGTTGATATTTTAAATCTAAATTATTGATTCGACTTTAATTAAATTATTACTTTTTTTTCATGTTTAAGATTTCAAAAACTGAACAGTCCAATTGTGCACACGCATTTATTTGATGCTCGATGATTCGTATCCGTACCACGAGACATAATCCAACGAAAAAGTACAAATTAGTGCCAAATTAAACACTGTACAACATCCTACCAGTAGGGTAATACGTGTTTACATATTAATAAAGTAAATTGCACATCATAGTAGTTTCATCGTATGCGGAGCGTGACATTTATATAAACAGCCACAGGCACCGTGCATTTGGTGGCCTTTAGACTCTCGATAATATAGTGCAAAATACTATCTAATCAGACCGTCATTAAAATTGTTAAATAACAAGAAAAAAATGCTTATTTGCTTTATTTGTCTCATCGCTAGAAAGAATAACCTTCAATAACCATGCTATAATCAGATCAAAAAATATTTATTATCCCGAACCGCTACTCCATTCAGTCCATTTTCAGGCCTCATGAATCAGGGCCTATATTAATGACTACAATGATATCGAAGAACTATCGAATCTGCAAACCCAGGCGCAAACACACGCCACTAATGATACACCAAAGATAATATTATATTCACCTATACTTGTTAAAGGCATCATAAACTTTTTACAACTGAGAAACAGTTTTATAGAACAAATCAGTCCAAACAGTTATTCTTGGAAATCTACCTCAAATCACATAAAAATGCCAACTGATAACCCTGACAACTATTTAGAAAATGTATTCACTTCCTAAAAGAAATCAATGCTTAATAACACATTTTTCAACTTCAAGCCGACAAATAAATAAGAATAATCATTAAAAATCTACATCATTCTACCCCAGTCATCGATACATCATCAATAATCGATGAGATGGGACAACGAGTCAGAAACGTAATCAATATTTAACATACTCAAACCAAAGTACCATTCCTACTGTTCTTCGACAAAATCGATCCAGAAGGAAGTGATAGCGATATATTCTTCATCACTCCTCTACTCCAAACAAAAATTAAAATAGAAGAACCGCATAAAAGACGATAAATTCTTCAATACCAAAACTACCAATCATATAGTCATACCAAGACACATTGCGCATACATTCCGAAATGCGTCAAATGTGAAAACGAATACCCCACTTCTATTTGCGGAAAGTTTACAAACCTCCCAGCAAAATGTTCCCTTTGTGAAGGAGAACATCCTGCCAACTAAAAATCTGTACTGTATACAGACAACAAACCTAAAACGTCTCAATATATCAAGGAAAATACCACACCGGTTATAGCCATCCAACTCCAACTCCACGACCATAAATCAACCTCATCATCAACAACCAACTACTGAACACTCGCAAAAATAATGTGTGTATACTAATGTAACCGAGGGTTACCACCTTTATAATAACAATCCTACTCCAACAAATAACAATGAAATTTCATTCTCAAAATTCATTGAAAAATTTAGGTCAATCATAAACCCATTCATCGATCTTTTCACCATTATTATTTGAATCCTCGTTAACGACAAAAATTCCAACTAATACTCTATCTAAAGTGATACTTTAAATTACCTCCTTATCCTAACATCAAACATGGAATTCAAATAGCCAAACCACAAAGACGAATATAAACAGTTCTACAAAATAATAGAATATAAATTCTAGAGGTTAGTGACCTCTGAAAAACAATACGTATTTCACTAATTTGCAACATCTTAATCTGCTCGATAAAATTACCCAAGGATCTGATCTGATCACATATGAAACAGCTTTTCGACTACCCAAAAAAATCATACTCTTCCTAACTCACATCCACAACTTCATAATAAAATCAACATATTTCCTTGCGCTATGGAAATTCTCTATAATAGTGATGATATTAAAGACAGGGAAACCTCTAGACTACCCTATCTCTAACATACCAACTAATATACTCCCATTTTTTTTTGTCAAAGATTTAAAAAAATATATATACTATAAAACGACTTATCCTTATAATTGATGCAAACACCTAAACCGGATTAAAGTACCAATTCAGCTTCCGTACCAATATAATATACGTATAATCAATATAATAATCAAGACCACCGTTTAGTCGATACAAATTTCATATTTGTTGGAAATAAATTAATATGCACTACTGCATTTATACACATGGATCAGACCTTTTGATAATGTGTCGCACCAAGACATCGTTTTCAAACTAAAATCTATCTTCCCGTCTTATTATTACTTATTATTCAAATCATACCTCGAAGACAAAAATTTTGTGCTACACTCTAATTCGTCCATTAATGAAATTAATCTCATCTTTGTTGGAGCTAAGGTGCAATCACAGCCCCACTTTTCTTTAATTTATACACTTAAAATCAACCTAAAATTAACTATATACAATCGCTATAGTGACTTTGCAGATGATAAAACTATCTTGGCACTTTTTTCAGAATCTGAAATAGCATCAAATTCAAATTAATCACACCTAAACTTATTACACACTAGATACAAAGAATGGGGAATCAAAATAAATCGGCACATTGCACATTTACACTTAAGACAACAGTTCCTTACAAGTTCCAACACAAAATATTTGTTATCTGGCCTCCACATGGCACGTGAGGTCACCATATTCATATCAATCGAAACGTCCTTAACAACTAATCTAGTCAACTATGACTCCACCTCATCTCTAAACACAAATATCTTAACAGAAAAATTCTTCTATATACTCTTATTAAAGCACAACCAAATATGGTTATACAACGTACAAATCTGGCATACAGCAAAGGTATTAAATATAAATAAAATCTAAACTTTCCAATCCAAATTCTTCCGAAAAATAACTAAACCTCCATTCTATGTATAAATAAATAGGTATACTTCATGATAACCATTTCATTTAAACAGTTAAATACTTGGCCAAAACTCTCTATATATCTACTTTTTCATTTGAATCTATCCAACCATCAAATTCCTCTTATCTTAAACTCATCTGTACTCAACATCTCAGATGACATTAGAAGACGTTTATAAAATACAAATGGTGTCGAGACCTACTGAAAGATTAAAAACCATTCAGTATTTACCACTACCGTGAAACTCTATCACTAGATTATGTTTATAATTAAAGAATATGTATATATATTGTATACATTTTAAATAAAAAAATAAATATATATATTTCAACATAACGTCACTAAAATGCTTCGTTATTGACAGAGTTCGACGTCGGACCGCAACTGTAGGATAGGTACCATGTAGTCAGACTTTTAACGTACATACAGCAGGTACAACAACACGTGTGAAGCGAACGGCGTGAAACGTGGGTTTTTTTTTAAATGACCCGCAAAGGAGATAAATCGGTCTGCGTTTGGCACGGTTTCGTAATAAATTGGTATGCCGACCACGCGTTTCAACAACACGTGACGTGTTCATACACGACCGAACAATTATTATAAATTATAATAATATTATATAGCGAATAATCGCGTAAATGCGTACAAGTATTTTATTATGGTGGGTCACGCGAAGTGTACGCATTCGCCGGAGTCGAATATTTGTACAGCCGAGCCAAACACACGCTCACAGCCTCCCTGTATAATGTACACAATATATAGATGAGTAAAATATTATAATTTATTGTCGTACGGGTGGCACAATATTATTATATACGCACACTTCTATGAGTGTATGTGTATGTGTTCGTATTGTTCACCGTAGACAATTTTCGCAAGCACAAAAAATGTATAATGCGCACACGCAGAGATATAAATATTTATTTATATATTATATCGATGTCGTATATTACGAACACACATATATTATATTATAATGTCGTACGGGATGAAAAACGAGATTTCCAACGATTTTTCATCTGACGTTGTCAATATAATAATATATTATATTATCACGCAATTTTCTCTTTTTATGATTATTATTCTCAGTTAACCCTTCTCGCAATTCCAGCTCGGACTCGCGCATTTTTCTGTCACCTGTTTTCTCAATACCAAAAAAATGTGTTTTGGACTTTTAAGTATTTATTATAATACCATATAAAAAAAAGGCCCTGGGATAATCAAACCAGCCTTTTATACACTTCTGCGCCTTCCCCGCGCAGACATCATAATTCCAGTTCGGGTGGTTAATAAAGCATAGTCATCCACTCATCCATATATAAAACACAAAAATTCCCAACTTTGTAGACTCAAATTGCGCAACATTTTAACAACTCCGACACAAAATTGTGCACTACAACCTGAACAATATCATCTTAATAATTTTTATTATAATGTGTTTAATCGGAAATCGGATTCTTTATAGTTACCTACCTACAATTCTATCAAAGATCATATTCATATTTTCATCAACTGGCATACCAAAGCCTTGAAAGTTGTTTGCCGAGCTTTAAATCAAGTCAATTGTAGAAGAGATGACAAAAAAATCAAAATGTTGTATACCTAATAGTAGGCATATAGAAACAACGTGATAGAAGTGGAGAACAATTATATATTCCAATTAGCATACACAGAAAACGAATTAGGTAGGTACCGAACTGTAATAAGAAACACTTAAGTGACAGCAGCTTTTTCTATCAAGACTTCTGTAAAAACATTGTTAATAATTTAAACTAATTGTACAAAATATGTATAAATTGTTTAATTTCAAATGAGAAAAAAAAATTAAGAACACTGAACATCGACGACAAACTCTTAGATATTTAAATCACTAAGTACAACAAGTCATATATGATAGGTAAGTAACGTTTTTTAAAAACATTAAATATTTTATAAATTTTATTTTACAGAATTTGAAACCCTTACAAAACAATTAATTATACCTATCATATTTGTTTTATTGTTATAGTTTGTTGTGTTTTCTACTTTATCTAATGACGGCACGCATTGATTTTATATTTCTAGCAGAATTTTTTTATGAAATTCAATATTATTAATTAAGCATTTAAAATGTTTGATACATATCTGAGCCATGTCACTCCACTCATTTATTCATCGATTTACTTTAAAAATTTAAATTTTTATAATTAATTATTTACTTATTAAATATTAGAATTGTATGTATTAAAATGTTTTGAAAAATATTCTGTTACGGAATAAAAAATGCATACAGTCATTCAAAAAAAGTAAAAACTTAAAAAACGATGTATCCAAAAACACTGTCATACTAATACGACTTTTTGAAAAATTAATGTTTACTTTTAAAATAATTACCTTGTGGCTTGTACCTAACATGTATAATAATCCATGTTAGAATGTATAACACATAATTCAATTAGTTAAATAACTTCTTCAATAATGTTGTAATTGATGTACATATATTTTTTAATCATGTCCCCGTTTCGTTAAACGAGTTTATTCTTTTAAAATCAAATTGTTGAATGCATTCCTCGCTAACTCGTATAATTGCATACCTTACATCTCGAATTTATTTATATTTCATTCGGGTGTAGTAGTCGTAGACTGCTCTTTATAATACATTACTGTGTATAGTGTACGTATATAAATATATTATATAAGGGTTTTTTTTCATTTCAGTGAGACGGAAATAAATACGTTTACGTCGTGCTCGTTGCACTTTGAGACCCGACACGCTTATTCATATTCGTAGACCGTAGTATAATACTAGTGCAGTATATAATATATATATGTATTTTATAATATATATATTTTAATCAAAATAATGCCCTCCTTCCAAATGCGTTTAGATCCGCGGTGAAAAGCGACGAATAACGTTATTTTTTATGTTAACGGTGTTGTATAATAATATAATATAAACGGTCAATGGTCATATGGACTCGTAAAGCGTCCGAAATACGGTTAGTTGCAACCCTAAGTACAACTTTTCTGTATTGGGTATTTTCGTTAAATAAAAACCTATTTTTCGCAAATCGCCAGAAAATTACTATAGACGAATTAAAAATAAAAGAATGCACAGCGCGAACAATGTTTTAATGTGTTTTGGTATGGCACCTCCCTCGAGTATTAACGCCATCGCATTATTTCTATTGAAAACATTGCTCAACGTTCCGTATAGACGTATATTCGAAATTATACCTATAATTAAGTGCATTGTCTAAAGTCAGAGAAGTTAATGAAAATAATTAACTTGAGCTGGTTAAGTTGTTCAAACGTTAAAAACGTTAAACTATAAGTTGATACTTAACAAATACGATATTTAACTAGGTATACAAGTTTAAGGCGTTTAAGGATATAATGTGGACAATATATTAACTTAACCCATTTTAAAATAGTTTGTTCGTTTTTTTTTTAATTACTATTTGAAGCGCACTGACATATTTTTTTATATTCAGTTTTTTTTTTTTTTAATCAGAATTAAATATTTTGTTAGAGATGCATTCCGTGCTTGCCTTATTATTAGTTATTTATTACACATAGGTATTAGTAGCTTTAGTGGTTTAGGTAATTGAACCATTGCGTTAACAAATCAAGAAATATTTATTTGTTTCTTTAAAATATTTATATATAAAAATACAATAATTAAAAAGAAAAAAAATTATTAACTAATTCGTTTTAATTACAGTGATCGATATTTTGACGTATTATACGTATGCTTTTAAATTTTAACTCAACGTATTATTTTTCAAATTAACTAGGAATAACAAAGTTGTTACAGTGGATTTTTGTGAACTAGATAAATTATTAAATTAATTAGAAAATGTATAAACTAGTAACGTAAAAAATAAAATTGAAAAACATTACTTTTAACTTTTAACCTAGTTTATGTCCAACTTTTTGGTACTACCAGTTATTGCTTGCTCGTCAGGGCGTATGCGAGTACTTGATTCAACACATCACACGAGCCATGGTAACATTTGTACAAACGTCGTGTAGAGTCGAATAAATGTCTGTACTTCAAAGGGGTCCATCACTTTTATTTATTCAGTACTAAATATTTATAATAAAATGGTTGAGTGTCATAAACCATAAAATCGTGGCATACGAAAAAATAACAAAACAGTTTTCAGAGTTTGCATAATATTATATTATATTACACGCATATTTATGTAGAGAAAAATATAATGCCTATAATTTACAAAAATGTCATCCAAATTCCGTACTAAATATTATAGTGTAGATAAACCTATAAATATATAATTTTTAAGCATGGGTGGGGCTGAAATCACATCCACTGTTTTTCTTCGATAAGTGAAAAACTGTGATTGTACAAATTTTGAAAATTGTCGTACAAATTCATAAAAATGCAAAAAACGCTTTCAAAAATTATAAATGGGTGGGGCCGGGGTGATGTACCTATCATATATGTACAGATTTCTTTAGATAAAATTGCTTGTCGGACAATTATTGTTGTTTACTGGGTTTTTTTTACTTTCCGACGCAACGTTGACGATCAACTAAATAATATAAAATAGTAAGTTTCAAACAACATGTATAGGTAATACATATAATACATTAATACACAAGTGTCTCCAAAGAGAAAAAAAAACATCTTTCTTACCATAAATATTTAAATAATTTATTTTGAAACCTTATTGATAAATAACAAAATGATACAATAACGAAAATACTTGTATAGTACCAACAAGTTTATTTCTTGTATCGTAGGGAACGCGTTATAATAATAAAGATGTAAAATGTGTTAGGTCTTTCTCTTTTTGTCTTTTATCTTAAAGTTGACTTATATTGTAAATTTTAAAATACTATTAAACGTTTTCGGAATTAAATAATAAAAACAAAAAAAGCCAATGAAATACGAGGGTTCTATATTATAATATTTTTACTTTTTAGTTTGATAATATGTTTCGATTCACTGTAATATTGAAAAAATAATAACAGAGCAAATTATAATGGATTATTTTGAACGTAACATTTGTCATGTTACCCAGGTGCTAGTAAAATACTAAAACCGATAACACGTGCGAGTACGATGACGCCCTCTCAAAATATATACTTACATTAAAAAATAATTAATAAATATATATATATATATATATTATAATATATAATAAGCAATTTAAAACAATAGACAAATGACCGAGTTTAAACCTCAACATATAATTTCCCATTCCAACAAATGGATTCAAAAACGCCCACTGATAACAATACGTAATAGGTATGTTGTTATATTATAATAATAGGTAATAGGTATGATGTGTTTGTTAATATTTATTATTGTACTGAAATTCGGATTCAGAACGCTCGTTATCCGAGCAATAAATTATTTTTGTACACGATATATTATACATAATGCATGTTTGTAAAATTTGAATATTACTGTATATTATGTGTATGTTGTGCAAAACAACATTGATGATGTATGCACATCGTCGTCTTACGGACACTGCAAAGATATTGTACATATTTTGTACCTATACAAGTAATGCGCTCCGCCTCTTGTGATGCGTTCTATGCGCATTATTACTGTAATTATGATAATGGTTTACATAATAATATCACTTGATCAACATTCTCAGACTACAGACCGTAACAGTATATATGGTTAGGTACGTTGCAGAAAAAAAATTGACGGATGTTGAGCCGCGACTGCCGCCGTTCACAAATCGTTTATCATCGATTCCGTCGGCTCGCGCGCTGTTTGATAAATTTCCATAACCATCGGTCGGTCACCTGTCGCCCGGTCGTCATTACAGACCGTTATTTATAGGCAGCGTACGACCATCAGTCACTACTTTATGTACTTTCTTTTTTTTTCGCCCCGCACGGTATACCTACCTATACTTTAAAAAAGTAATATTCGGGTTCGATTTATAACAGAGAACGTGTCTATCTGATGAGCTCACGTGGTCTACTAAACAAAATAAAATACAAGAACACGGCCTTTCTTTAGCTCTGCAGCACGAAGAACGTCAAACCGATAAATTGTATTTTCAATCGGCGGTATCCAATATTATTCATCTTAATATTATCTGCGTACGATGGAATCACATAAAAAACCAATATGGTCGTACAAATCTATTGAATTATAGCCGGATTAATCACTATAATATCCAGGGCGGATTTAGCAACTTGCCGCCTCTATGCCAAATGAAATTCACCGCCCCTATCCTAAAAAAATAACTTTTATACTACTAAATATCTTTAAATAAATGTATTTTGTCGATAATATGATATATGAAATATTTCTTCATTTAAGTTAAGTATAAATAAAAAACGTTCTGATTCAAATATAATATCTGCTATTTATTTTTACAAATTAAAAATGTGATTATACCATAAAAACAAAATGTAATAAATATAATAAATAATAATGTTACTATTAATATATATGATTTTAATCCTAAGTATTCATAGATTTTGCTTTTTTTCTAGATTTCATTCTTGAAAAGTCATCGATGGAATCTTCATACTTTAAATTCTAATGATAACGTCTACTTTCTATAGTTAATATGGTTAAGGAATTTAATCTTTCTTGCAACATAGTTAATCGTAAATAATTGTTCATTCTTTTTAAAACTGAAAACGAACGTTCGGCAGTACAGTAATTATTAACTTGTGTAAAGACAAAATATATTCTAAAGGTAATAATTCCAATGGTAGGTATGCGGTTATAATATTAATATACAACGTATAGTATAAATAAACTATAATAAATTACAATCATTGTCGTAGTAAATATTTCTTTACTAAAAATAAACGAATACAAAATCCAAAAACACCATTCAAAATGATAAAATGGTAAAATAAATTAAAAATTATGTAAATTTATTATATATAAAAACATAACTTTCTTAATACAATTTTTCCGCCTTATGCGACCGCATAGTTCGGAGTGCTTTAAATCCACCCCTGATAATATGTGTTAGAGGAGCCTAATATTACATAGATTAAATCATTGATTATAAATAGTTGTTACGTAGTAGGCAACGATTAAAACGTTGTCTATCTCTGTCCTCTGATATGTCGTGTAAGAGTGACAGATTCATACAACACGGGGATGTATGAGAGCCGAGGGGATTTATACGTATACTAATAATATTATACGCGACACTTGGTTATACCGAGTACAATTTAACGTAAATTGAAATTAAATGTAAACGTAATAAATTTTACTTTATTGATGGACTGGTAGCAATACACGAAGCAAGAGATGAAACTTGACTACATTGGAATACACAAAATATGTAGTAAGCGCCAATAATGGTTATATTATTATAATTATTATACATTTTATTAATTCATCAAAATATAATATAGTTATACAGATATGCCATATGGTGAGACTTCGTGTTAATACAGAATGAATGTATGATGATCCATGTCTCTAACCAGCTATGATATATATATATATGTGTGTGTGTGTATTATAATATTCTAAAAATAGGAAGTAAATAATTATAGTTATTATTTATGTATTTATTTATTTATTTGTAATTGAAATATTGAACCAGTTAAATAAAATATCTGTATTTTTCTAATTTTTTCAAATACTATATTTTGAATAATATCTTAAAAGTTTTAGTTTTAGTATTTTTTTTTTAGGATTTCATTAAATTTGCTTTTGATTTTTAATATCCCAAGACGTTTTCGATTAAAATCGTGAAAATCTCGATTTATTTTTAATTTTTTAATACTTAATTTTAGTCAAGAAGAAAATCTTTCGCCAGTTCAATTAGTATACAAAAGAAAGATAAAATTGAATAACCTTTCGACATTGGCCCACCCAAGTCGTCCTACAACTTTAAAATTGGCAACAAATGATACCAAATTATATGTAAGTCACTTTTATTTATTTATATATTATTTAATTTGCAAAAGAAATTATAAAATTAAAAATCTAATGTAGGAATTTGTCAAAATAAAATATAATATCTGAAAAATAAAGGGACAAACAATGTGAACGCTTCCAGTTCTTGGGATAAATTATGGAAATAGAAGCAATTAATATTATTTGAGTATCTTTCATTGCATTAATCAGTTAGACACTAGTTAATTTCATAATACTATTGCGCGTCGCTCATTTTTAAATGATTAATGCTACATGGCAAAATTATATTTTATTTCGCTTGCATTAACCAAAAATACGTGAAAATATAAATGGATATAGTATTTTATAATATTATAGTATCATAAAAATAAGTGAACATTCACAATCGAATTAATTATAATATCATAATATTATTATAAATACTGGTGAGTGGGCCAATTCTGTGAATCTATAACCATTTATTCGCGTTTGAAAATTATAAAATTTGGTCAGACCGTTAATCATTTTCTGTAGTTATATTTATGAGACGAAGATGAACCATAACGATTTATTATTCATGATTGTTAAAAAAAAACTTTTTTGTTGCTTATTACGGTGAAATATCAAAACTTTAATTTTGGAATAAACTAAAAAGTCATAATCTGTGATAATCAAGATTGACAGAAGGGTCTTTAATTAAAATTGTTGTTTATAATTATTATTATCATCATTAAACAAATGTAAGTTGTTGACTTTTTAATATCTATACTTCGATAAATATATGTAATGAGCTTATCTACGTATAGTTACGTATAGATACGTGTCTTTTAATAATGCTACGAAATCTTAAATTTGATAGTCATATTATGGTAGTTTTGGCTAAAACATTAACTCTGGAACTTAAATTAAAAAGTATAAAGTCAACAATGAGTCCTAGGAATGTTGAATCATTGATACGATATTTTAATAAATAACAATACTATTTTATTATTTGATCTACTTAGAAATTGTAAAGAATTTAATTATATATTGATTTTAATACTTTATATTGTTATATAAGAGTTTTTATTGTACTTATCCAAAAACACAAGTTGGACACGTTATTAATTATATTTTAATTTTATAAGTTACAATTATAGAATTTCAGACCCTGGAACATTATTTATTGTAAACTTTCGAATTCTTAGTTATTGCTCTACATATAACAAGTAATGTACTGGCTTCTTAAAACAAGAGTAAACGTTTCAATTTCAAATATTTTATTAAAATAATATATATTTAACACTTCTAAGAGCAATATGTTAACTGTAAAATGTCTGACTGTAGTATAATTTCTGATTTTAAATTTTTAGATTGAACATTTTCATATTTTTCTCATTGAAGTTCCATATATTTAACAATTGGAAATTAAAATATATATAAATTTATTATATCATATAATACATTATTTTGAATTACAACAAAAAAGTTTTAAATTTTTAAATAGTAAAAATAAACTTTTAAAAACTATCAAATTTTAATAAAATATTAATACAAACAAAAATGCATTCATAAGAAATAATATGTTCATCTTATAAATGTTTGATCGATAACAGTAGCGATAGGTCATCAATATTCAGCTAGAAATACCTAAGGTGGTAGAAAACTTACACGCATTTAAAAGTTGAATTTCACTTCAATCAGAGAAGTTTAAGTAAACATTTTTAAAATGATTTAGTGTTTTTTTTAAAAACGGGATAACATTTTTACAAAAAGGAACTGAAAACCGTAAATTATACAATACAAAAATTTACCAAATTCTTATAAGCTATAAGTGCATACATTTATCTTGCAATTATATTTCTCTGTATTATGAGATAATATTATTTTACTAAAATACGTATATTAAAAACTATTTTTAATAATAGTTATTTTCATGTTTAATAAATACTCATTTAATTTAGAAAACACTAAGCTTTTTTAATTTACCTTCTTTTATTGATTAACTATTTAATAAAGTAAAATATTAATACTCTGATGTAATAATTAATTAATATTATTAAAAATTTAAAACCAATTGTTAATAATTAAGTTTAGCATATTTCTGTTATTGATTTTATTTTTGATTCTCTGTATAATTAATTTATATTTTAAGTGCTTGAAATAAGAAACTATTAGTTCAATTTTCATCATTAAATATTAATTACTTAAATTATATTTTTAATGTTTCTGATATTTTCAGAAAATAAGTTGATTTTTTTTACTATTTTTATTATTAGTAGTCTTTTGTATATACAATGATGATGGCTCAACAATTACTTAACATATTAGTTGATAAAATATCACTATGATAAATAATAATAATTATACATTTTTTTGTTTTGACTAACAGAAAATATTAGAATATAAATTGCATAGTAGTATACAATATAAGATTAATTATAAAAATAATAATAAAACAATAATAAAAATACATAAAAATACATAAAATTGTATCAATAGAAAAATTAATTTAATAAATATTTCAACTCAAACATGATGTTACATTTTCATAATGTATTTGATTGAATTAATAAATATAACAAAAATTAATGTTATAAAGGTAGACAAGTGGGCACTGCTCTGCTATGTCGAGTGAATCATTATTATAGTGTTATGGGTACATTCAATTTGATTCAATGATATAATATCATTAATATCATTATATTATATGAAAAACGATTCTTAGGTTTATAGAATCATTTGATGATATCTTAAAAGAAATAAAAAATGCTATTGTGTACAGTAAAATGTATAATTATTTAATTGTACGTGTTTGGTCCTCGCAAATAATTTTTTAGATTCATAACATCATTCGTCATTATATTCATCACATACGATATTTTTTCAAATGTTTATAAAAATTAATTGTGTTTATATATTTTTAGAATTTTTAGTTACAGTATATTTTTCATATACACAATAGGAATATAATATTATATTTTAAAACTTAAGCTTTATACATTTTTTACTACAAAATATTTGTAGTTTGTAAATTTTTGTGATCTTAACTTCAAATGTATATCAAAAACTGTGACTATTCTGTAATAGTATTTCTATAATTGTACATAAGAACAACTTAATATGTTAAATATTGTAACTTTTAAGAATAATTTTATGTCAGCAAATAACTTTTTATCGACATTTATTGAAACAAATTAAAAAAAAAAATTTTTATTCTTACGTCCATAAAAAACTCAAAAAGATTCATTTTGAAAATTATACAGAAATTATATAGAAAACGATATAAAAATTTGGTGAAAATCATAAGTTTCTAAGGTTTTTTATTTTTGAATTACATTAAATAACAACATTTGTTTAATAAGAAATAGTTATTATACAGCCATATAGGTGAATTGTGAATCTATTGTCGTAAAAATTTTAAACATCAAACATTCAAAGATTTATAAAAAATTAATTTGATTTTCTAATAGAATTTTTCTAAGGAAGGTTAAAATATATAATAAAAAACCTTGTATTAAATTTTCAAATCTTAATTTTAAACAAATTGTGTATATTTCTGTAATTTTTTTTTATAAAAAAATATTTTAACTATACCTAGATTGTTGATATTTTTTAATTGGTTTGAACCTTGTATTTAGAAACCTTGAATATAATTATTATAATTTTCATGCATTTTACTCATTCATTAGTTTTTTATCGTAAATTGTCTATAAATAGCTCAAAAAGAATCAGAATATTTTGAAAATACACACATATATATATATATATATTACCTATAGAAAATAATTTTATAAATACGTTGATAAAATTTAAAATTTTTATGGGTATTCGTAATTCCTGTTTTTACTTAAATCTATTTTTGTTTTTCCCAATTAAAAAAAAGGTACCAGAAATGTCGAACTAATATATAAATAAAATCCAATTTGTTATCCAAAATTACCGTCTAAAATTGAATTCTAAGCATTTCATCGACTACTTATCGTGTAAACACACAATAATAATAAATACACACACACCCACACATTATTGTAAAATTAATATATTCATCGCTCCGCTCAGAATCTAAAATTCAACAATATTATTTTTATGGAATATTAAACTTCCATTAATATTTTTATTAAATTGTGAAAATTGAATCAGCTATATTTTGTGTACTTTTAAAGGTTGCTATATAAGTTTATTTTCAGCCTTGTAAGCATTTTATAATTTCTTGATAATTATGTTCGTAGGTACACGATGGTGTACTTCACCGACATTATCTCTGTTCTACAGTATTCACTATTCATTATATTAAAATATAGAAACACGAGCTCAGTTTACCGTTCGTTATAATAAAGGTTTATAAAAACCAAATCCGTAACACAAAATTAGATGACCTGATAAATGAAAATGAAATAAATAGGAACATGTTTTGAAATTGAAATTAATTTTAATATACACATTAAATGCCAATTTTGCCACAATTTTATAAAACGTTAAAATAAATAAATTTTGTCAAATATATATTTAAGTAATTAGAAAATCGAATTTAAATTGAATACATATTTGACTGAAATAAAATATTATTAATTATTTTTGTTTAAATTGTTTGTAATGTCTATACACTTTAAAATTGTGTACTAAATATACTTTACTTTTTGTATTAAATAAAACGTGTAAGAGCAGTATACACAATTTTAGTGTTGTAACACGATTACGCACCTAATTTCTAACACAATTACCCCTATACCTTTTTACGATGGCATACTAAATGATATGTGTTTATACTACATAAGTATAGTTTATATGCAATAGTATATAATATATACAAACATATCTTATATATAATAAATTGGCATATTCATGCATTCAATGACTGATTATTAATTCAAATGATAATTTTCCTTTACAATTACAGACTAAGGTCTGACAACAAATTATATTTTTGTTCTAAATAATATATTACAGTGTACCTACATAAATACATCAGCTTAGAACTAAATGATTAAGCATTGATTTTTATACCATATTTTGATTATTATTTCAATTTTATCTGGTCATCAACAACTGGGTGTAAGGCAATAATTTATAGTATTTAATAAAGATAATATTTTCTTCTTAATAAGCAATATTGGCATTGGTATCTATACTTAATTTGTAATTCGTATCGTGTATACAGTGAACGTGTTACGTGTTATAGGTGTAGTGTAAAGTGTATGATGAATTAAGTATCAAAATGAACTTGAAAATACAAGACAAGTGTACAATTACAAGTGAAAAAATGTGGTAATATCTGATACCGGTGTATTTTATAAAAGTTGTTCTGCTAGTCTCTTTGTTAATAATGATGTTACAATAGTTAATACACTTAATAGCATGCTTAATGATCATAATAATGAGGAAGTTGCTGATAATGTCATTGGTAGGCAAATTATCAATTCCCGTATTAAAAAAAATGCAAAAATGATTTATTAAAAACCCCACAGAAAATTATATCAAATTTGTATACAAAATATATTAAAATATAAGATAATAGAGGGGAAGTATATGTACGATTTCCATCTTAAAAGTAGGCCAAAAATTCTAAAATCATTAGAAGAATCATAAGTTCAAGTAATTTATAGGAGCAAAAATATTAAAAGTAATACTGGGGAATTATTTTATCACATGGATACAATTTTAAATCCAGTAATGTTTACTTGTACTACTAATCTCAAAATATTAAGTTAATTTCCTCATATATCTTTACTGCTAATGGTACGTTTTCACATTCCATTAACTGGTATAAATACATACAACCTTTATTCATTGGTTATTTGGCTCAATCAACTTTTCATTTCGATTTTGAAAAAAGTGCATGCATAGCTGTTAAAGAAAATGTTTTCAAAATGCAAAATTCTGATATATGTAGATTTAAACAAATTCAAAAACATAGTTGACTATTAAATGAGTATAGATCAAGTTTCAAGTTGGATCATAATTTTATTTTAAAATTTTTACCAGCCAATTTAGCAGAGAATGCTTTTTTACATTTAATTAAAAATAGTCCCATGTATAATTCGAACTTTACGATTTTTTACTTAAAACTATGTTGGAACTGATGCATAATTTCCATCAACTTCTTGGCAGATAAACGACCAAAAGAAGCTAGAAAAACTAATGGCCCAGAGTCTAGGATCTTTTCATATACACTATAATTCTAAATAATTCGCAATTTCTATATTTCGCATATAAAAAAATATATTGACTATGGGCGATATCGCCATTTATGTAGATACTATATACACTTCAGAACAAAAATATAGACTACAGTTAATTCAAGTATAAGTTTATAATTTACCTTAAAAATAAAAATAAACTAATTTTTATTAAAATAGAATTGTAATACGTAGTATACCTAATAATAAATAAACAAAAAGTGAATAAAATTTGTATAAAAATGGAAAGAAATCACTTTCAAAACATAAAATGCAACATCTAAGTTTTTATATAAACTATAAATAATAAGCACAATTATTAGACAGCATTAATATCATTCGATCTCAGAAATAAATCCCGATTTTCATAGACCATCATAAAATTATGAACTATGGAGTATTGGTAATGCTTAACCGCACTCAAATCAGTCAAATTAATTTAATTGAACTTGAAATTTACCCCATAGGCCATATGGTCCAGATGCCCCTTTTATGTACATATACACCGACTTACCGTGTTTATTACCTATTGACTTAGTTCGCTATTATTTTAGACTTAATTCATTAATAACACCTACTCAACGACCTGCGTAACTATAATCTGACTCTCTGAGCAATCAATTATCCCACTGAAATCCAACATCACTACAGAATTATACAAAAATAGACACAAATTATACTTATAGTTCAATACAAGACACAATAACTTTACATTTATAATGTTATTATATCACATTGTTATGCTATTTATCTTACCTGATGTTGCAGTAACCTAAACATACATTGTTACCTACAAGCTCGTTTCGGATTCAATAAAATATGTAACGTAAAATAATACTAACAAAAATTATGTTCTGCAAAAACGGTAGTGTCAGTATAGGAATATAAATGATTTATAATGGCATTTATTATTTTAGTGATTACTTTTTGTTTGTATACATTATTCAAAGGTAGCATTATACTAAAAATCATTTACTTTAGTGTTATATATCATCTTTAAAGTAAAGTATCTACATTAAAACATTTTAATATAATATGAAAATTACATTACGTCCGCAATGTTAGAATATTAAAAAAAAAATGTATTTTAATTCGGTAAATTTTTATAGTATATTTATACACTAACGTCCAACATATTATCTGGAAAATTAACTATTTTTTTTTATGATTGATTAATCGTTCAGTATTAATTATTATACATTTACTGGGTGTTAAAAAAAGATTACCTATTTCAAGTATCGGCCTAATAAGGCATGATATTAAATTCCCCATAAAACGTTCAGCATTAAATATTACACTCAATAATCTAATATAATCGATTTGAATTATATACCTATATATGTAACTAATTATGAAAACTAATCACATACATGATAATGTTATAGACTATTATACAATAATAGTCAACTCTAAAATATTGTTTCATGTGATAAACGTCATGATATCTATTATATTCATTAACACTTATTGACTCGAAAAAAGTATAAACCATTTGGGTTTGATTATAAACGGAAAATACAGAATTAGTATGTTATTGCTAAAAATTAAATAATATTTTTTTGACGTCGTACAAGTTGATTATATACGCGTATTTCAGTCCCAGGCATCCAAACTTTTTAATTCTGTAGTTACAATCATTACAATTTAAGATCATATATTTTTTTTACCTAATTTTTTAATCTTTTAACTGCATTTAATACTGTATATTAAATGTTATAAAACAATTCTAAAAATTCACTAGATTTTATATGATTAACTAATCATATAAAATCTAGTGAATTTTTAGAATTTTTTTTTTTTTATTAATTTTCGTTTCCATTGGTAACACAGAAGATAAAACACAAAATAATTATTATTAAATTTAGTTGTAACAGCAACCAATTTTTTTTTTATAAAAATAATTTTGTTAACTTTGAATTTAGAATTTAAAACAGCTGACAGTGAGCAAATATTATATCAAACATTGGACGTCATCGTCATGCGCTCACGTTTATAATATGCACACTCGTATTTCCATAGTGCCATATAAAGAATCTGTCACGAGAAAGAATCTATAGCCTACTTTTAATCCTGAAAATAGTTTTTTCTTGCTTAAAAATTGAAAAACTATAAAATTAGGGGTTACAAATTTTAACAATAAGTTTAAAAAAGTTTTTTGTCGCAAGGTAGCTTTAAAACCACTTATATCCGATCGTTAAGAAGTTTTTTTTATTTAATTTATAGAAAACATTACGATGCTGGTAAATATAGTTTTTTTTTACCTAAATACTGTGTCTGGAAACTTGAGTGAAAGAATTAGGTATTGGGTAGTACTAGTGGCAAAATCTGCCCAGTTTTTACATAAACTAAAAAAAAAATTCTTTAGAACCACTAATTTGACCATCTTAAAATATGTGGTAATTATATATTTTGTTTATTTTCACGGGCCAAAAGTACATCTAAACTACTAAACCGATAAAAAATATCCATATAAATAATATAAAATAACAGGCCGTCTTGGTTATTCTTCTTCATCTTGGATTTAGTCTTGGTCTTAATTTAGGTTATACAAAATTATACAACAATTAAATATCTATTATAATATGGTTGGAGTTTTGTAAGATTGTTTATCTAAGATAAGATAGTCCAGTGTACATATATATATAATTTAAACATAAACAAGTTCAATCATTTTAATTTTAATTTTTTCTATATTTTATCACTTTATTTTAACATTTATAAATAAAATATCTTAACAAGCTTTAAAAAATTAATCTACCATGTACTAGTAATACATAGGACATTGGTACAGTAATAAAATCACACTAATGACGCAAGAAGTAAAACAATATAAAAAAAATGATATCCAGCATAATGAATTCCTGTTATAGGTATATAATATTAAAGTAAAAATTAATTACCGGATATAAATAATTACATTAGCGACTTTCAGCGTTTGTATCGAATTCGAGAAAATTAACTAAGTATTTTGAAGTTATTAATTGCCTCAGATATACCTGTGAAACAACTGTATTTGGTAATGCTTCCAATTATTTCTGATAATGTTTTCAATAATTCGACATTTCCTCGAATATCAATCAAAAATAATACGAAATAAAGTTCTCATAATATTCATTATAAATGAATTAATTAAATATAGGTACCTTACACTATAAATATGTTTTTCTGAGAAAAATTAGCAGTTACAAAGAAAATATGTGAACAAATATATATTTACTAGCCCGATGACATTTATACATAATCACTATAAAGGAATTCGTGAGAATTAAGTCTGAGAAAATTTGTAAACTTACACATGAGATATCTCCCATCAATATTACATGCAAATGCAAATTATAATATTTCTCAAATATTTAAATATGTTGACGACCAGTGCAGATTAAAACTCGTTAACCTCATATTGTATCTAATTTTTTTGTGAAGGGAGATGGAAATGAGTACCCAATATTTTAATGACAATTTAATAATTATTTGCAAACAATTTAATTTTTTAACATAAATAATAAAATCTACAATTTATATAATGTATTCTATAATAGATACATATTTAGATAATTAAATAACAGTTATTGAATAACAATCAAGTGGTTGATGGTTGTATATTTTGAAAAACCAAAACGAAATCCTCTTGTAATTGATTATATAGTTGCGAAACACATGCATATGTTACTATAGTTACACATCCTAACTTTAATAAAGGATATAATATTACAGTAGAACTAAGATAATGTATATGCAATATTTTTGTTAATACAAGGTGGATATCCGATATATATAGATATATATTTATCCTATATTCTAACCTATATATCCACCGTGTGTTAATATAATATTGGACGACCTATTACTGTTTTCTGTTACTATGGTTACACAATTTAATCTAAATAAAGGATATATTTATTTGAGTGGAATAGAGGTATTGTTTATATAATTCAATTATACCTCCAGTTAAATGTATCTTATTATATTGTACATAAACAACTATGTAATTATATCAGTATTTATAGATTTCTTCTTTCTTTGAAGTTCGGAAATGTTTATTTCGCTCAATATTTTATTACATTTATAGAAATATGTATATAAAACACTGTTGTGAAATGTTTCAGTTAATTAAGTAATCAAACAATATTATATCAATAAAAGTGTTATTTGATCGCATAATTTAAATATCTGCTACCATTTTCTAATATAGAAATTTGTTGAAATCTCCTGATTTATGGTGTATTTTTCACTGTTTTTTTCATGGTGTATTAATTATGGAACTTACCAGAATATTTATTCTAAACAGTATTTGGTATTTTTTCTGACTATCTAAAGCAAAAATAAATCATCAAAACGCTTATAAGAGGCCTGGTAGTAAGAGGTAAAATGCAATCGATTCGTCGATGCCTTTCGGGACCTTAGTTTCGACACTAAGGAGCTTATATTTACTTATACTATACATAATTTAAACGTCTTGTTATGCATAGGTCTATGAGTTAGATAGGTATATAATGTTGTGAAATTAATCTATGATGAAAATATGCATTTTAGAAAAAAAACTCCAACATTTTGTATTATGATCTAATTTAAAATTTTTTTTTTTCGTTAGGTAGAAGATTGTATACTAATCTAACCTAACGTTGGTTATTAATCATGTTGCTAAAAACAAAAATAGTAAAATATGATTTGAAAATTGATCACATTTAAACTATTATTGTAGAGTATATATAAAATAGAAATAGAATTTCGAAAATCCAAGTCTAAGGCAACCTATAATATGAAATCTTGCTTTTTCAAAAAAAAAAAAAATGATAATGAAAATGAAAATAATATTATATCAAGTACTGAAATCGGATCACTACATAATGTGACAATTTTTCCTCTAAGAAATTTTTTTGAGCGAAAAAACTACCTGTATAGGCTTCTTAGTCATTTTTAAATTACCTTATTTTATGCATTATTTTAATATAGTAGTAATGGTTTATTGTAATTTGTATTTATTTAATCTTACACATATTTTAAAACTGTTAATTTAAATTTGGGTTTTTTTTAAATAAATTTATTAATAAACTAAAAAACTAAAATATTAATTAACTAGTTTTAGTTTTACGAACAATTTTATTACTTCAAGGTGGAGCAAGAAATGAATTAGTTTTAAAATAATGCAGTAAAACAATGTTTATGTGTATTTTATGTATTTATAAACGTCTTGGACGTAATCTTAAATCTAAGTATATTACCGAACTACTGTAAGTGACGAGTGCACAGTTATGGTTGACGCGGATCAGTGTTAAACTTTGACAACCGTTCTGCTCAAGTGTTCGCGTTAAAAGTCACGATGATAACAGCCGCGTGAACTTGTTGTACTTGTCAAGCAAACCTGATCAAATGCAAACGATAATACACAGTTAAAATGAACTAACACTTCTACATCTTTTTGACGTTATTCTGGATTCAATTTGGACAGCGTTAGGCATCAGAAAACCGTATCAAAAGTGTACGTTTATTTGCAGCGTACTGGTGGTCACAGCATTGTTTATTTTCGCGTATAATACCTATACAATAATAATAATTATTGGAAGGTCTTCGCTTGGATATCGATTTATTGTTTTCAACTCGTTCCCGTTTGATTTTATTCTGACTTCTGAGATGGCACCCGGACAAGGGCGCGTAAACATTTACAACGGATTCGGTTGTGACGTTTTTTTTCATAATAGTCAAAGTTATTACATGTACAGAATCGCATCGGCCCATATTTTGTAAATTGTTTTAATGTGTATAGGTATTTTTTTTTTCTTAAATTTGGTTTATATTAAATATTTCTTCGATATTATCTTTTATTGTTATCTTAATTTCAACATGCCATTAATAATTTTAGTATGACTATTATTATTATTAGTTTTATCTCGCATCGTTATTAACATGTACGTAATATAGTAGTTCTATTTATATAAAATATAGATAACGTGTACGGAAATTTTAGTAGAATGCTAATTTTGTGAGGATATAGTTAAGGAATATTGCGTTCTTCATAATGTTGTCACAAAAAGAGATTAATATAATTACAAAGAGACAAATGAAAACTTCGATGTGCATTTGAATGATATGGAGCACCGTGGCAGGTTTCATTTCAGAACATTTAATACCTAACTTCCAATCCTTAAGCATACATTCTTTATTTCATGCATCTATGAATAGGAATTATACTTCTGAACAAGATTGTTTCTAGGGAGTGTATCATCATTGATAATAAATACTATGGTATCATATACTCGCTCGAGTTCCCCATAAAATTCGTTATTAACTTTATCCTCTTTTTTCCCCGTTGGCGCATGACAGTTTAGTATGATTATTAGATTGTAGTTATTAGTTTAACATAATCCATCGTATGAAATACACTAATTCATTTATTACTTCAAATCTAGTTATCTTTGATAGTAAGTGGCTCATTGATCATAAATCCTACGCTAAATTCGTGCCTAGGACCGTATCTCCGCTTGTACAATGCGTAGTCGTATGGCATATATTTAAACATTTTATATTATCGATCATAAAAACGCTACCCAAGTTTATTTGATATTTTTTTTATTTATTCGCGATATATATGCTACAACAAGTTTTAATATAATATCATATTACTTTGCTTTCTTACGTCATAAACTTCGTGAAATTTGATATTTAACCAAAAAAATCATACTCTTCAATAGTTTAATATCTATTTCAATATAATAACAATTTTATAATTTATTTGATTATATAGTTAGTAATGCAAAAATTATGAGAGATTTCTTACACGTTAGTCCGGTTAAATTTGAATACAATAACATTAAATCGTGTTGTCATTAACAACAGTCTAATTAAAAAAAAAGTTTGAAAACCAAAAATTGAAGTACGTATCTATAAACATTGTCCGTTTCACAATAGTTTTATATTAAAACACAAAAACAATTTCCTATAGAGTTTTGATTGATCACACACTTGATTTTGACGATAATATTATATTGACCACTAACCAGCACAAAGCAAAACTCGTTAACTATTCGTACCATTTCTCTTCGTTACGAAGAGTGAATTGTAAAGTCATTAAAGTGAAGAAATGGGTATCCAATATTTTCATAAAATTTAAATATCAATTTACAATGATAATTTAATTTTAGGATGTATCATAAACTCTGTTGACTGTTATAGACATCATGTATTTTAAAATGGAGAATTATTGACATAATTCCAGCCACGTCTTATATTATACCTACTTACTTTACAACGAAATGACGACATAATGGTGAAATTATAGAGTAATTAGTCTGCGAGATAGAAAAAACGTCTTGTAGTGTACCTACAATAAAAATATAACAGCATATTTTAAGTATATAACTCTTAAAATATAAATTGATATTGCATGTATAATTGTTTACCAAAGAAAAAGAAACTATATTCATATTATGATGAAACAGCTAAAATAATTTGTGTATGAGCATAACTAATATTCATAGTCACCGCTATAAAATTCACTTTTATTATAATGAATTATTCTTATATATTATTATTATTGTCGTTTTTAAATTATCAAGTTTAAAATTATATTTTATTATATGCCAGTATGCTTATTTGAATTTTGAAGTTTTAATATTTTTGATTGATTGTTGAAATACTTCCCCGGAAAAATATTTATTTATACAAGATATACAACGTTTGTATTAATTATTCGATATAGACTCCGATTATGATTAAGTCCTAAAGTATATTTTCCGTTGATTGATCGTGTGGTATCAAATATTTATATTAAAAATTAAGTACCTATTAATTTTGTCGTTTTAATAATAGTATAGTTATTAAATAGTGTATTTATATAGTTAATTTATTATACCGCTTTTTATGTGCTGATTTAAGGTATTTAGGCACATGTATTTGTATTATACGTATACTCTGGTCTAATGTTGACCGTCACGTTATTGAATTACTCCAGTAAAGTTTACTTAAGAAAAAAACAGCAAAATAACAATTGAAACAATGGCAATTATCACCGAACAAAAAATAAAAAGTAAAACAATTTTTATTTTTTACTGAAAATTATTGTATAAGACATTGGTGTTATTGATAACAATTAGAATTATTATTCTTTGTTACTCAAATAAATTTTTGTAAAGGACTTTCTATGCAAACAAATACGTAGGTTATTCAAATTTGCTATACTGCAGGAGGAACTATACGATATTTTATTGTATATTGATACATTTTTTATTATCATTGATATACAATTTCATGTGAGCTATATGAACTAACAAAATTGTTTTGTTCAGTTTTTAATTTTCTTTAATATTTTATTTATTAAAACTCTACATGCATATATAATGTCATAATATATACATTTTTGCATTTCTACGAGCACATGAAAACTGTACTCACAAATTATAATTAAAAAAACCCTATTAATTTTTAATACGTTATACGTTTTTATTATTAATAGATAATATTTTGGTGGTTGTATTGATATTAGTGCAGAAAACAACTGCTAAATGTTAGTATAATATATAAAACTAAATAAAAAATTAATAATTACTAATTAATTACTATTACATAGTTTGGTGTTTTCGATCGACTGTAACCAACGATCTTTGCATTCGTTCCACTTTTGCTTTTCATTTTATTTTTAAATATTCGTTTGTTCGGATTATTACGATAGTTTTAAACGTAAAGTTCCATCATATTAATTATTAATCATAATTTTGGTGATCTCAATTCTCGGCAAGACTGCAATTCACGATGGTAAAATATCCCAGTTTTATTTCGCCGTACTCGCTTCTGATGAAAACGTATTTACTAATACGCCCTATTGCTCCGTCTATATATTATATATAAATATTTTCGCATTCAATTCCGTATTGCAGTTCAAATAATAAGTTTACATGTATTTTAATATTGTTGAACATATCCAACGATGAAGCGTATCCTCAACGTACAATATTGTCAATATTATGAACATGATTCCGTTTGACCGTTTCAATATAAATATATGTAACACTGTGACATATATTACAAACGACAGAACTTTTTTGCGAAAATGATAGTTTCTATAATATATACATATACATAATATGTATGTTAGAGACATCGGGTAAATTTTCCGACTCCAGTAAAGTGTGCTGATCGAGTTAAGACAATATAATTTCAAATTATTTATTAATAAGCCAACCTCTCAACCTTTGTACAGTCATGAGTCATGACTAATGAAATTATAAGCCAAATTTACATGCATTGAGAACAAAAAGTAGTTGACTGTAAACACTGTTAGTTTAGAATACGAATGGTCTACAATTAAATATTTAAACGTTAGTTTGTACATACTAAATGTATAAATGTCTACCATTACTCTACATGCTTTGAAGTTATTACTTATTAGGTAATACTAATTATCATTTATTTCAATGAAAGTCAACAACTCGGAATTATACAAAAATCGACACAAATAACATTATATAATTAAAATCTACAGTACCTAGGTACCTACTTAAATATATTATTTATAAACATATGAATGTGATATAATTTACGTAATTAATAAATAATTTTATCTGTTATTTTTTATTTAAAAATACTCATAGGTTATTATTTGTCGATTAAATCGCTTACATTAAAGTTCACATTAATTCACTTCAAATTCAATTTATTTTGTATGGTACTTTTAAGTATAATAAATATTATATTGATTTAACTTCAGTCATAATAAAGGAACTTTTAATGTCACAATAATATTTTTAGAGTAGTACTGCATAAACAAAGCAAATATTGAAGTATTATTTATATAATTTTTATTTGTTTTCTTCCGTCGTCAACTTCGTGAATTTCAATATTCTACCATAATATTCTCTTAAAAAATTAAATGCTTACAGTAGAATAATACAAATTATACAAACTATATGTTTATAGTTTATCTATAACAATTTGTTTGATTATGATGTTTACATATTATTATTTCGCTAGACATTTTTAGAGAAATATATGAATAAGTAGCCATTTACATTGAATATATACTTTTGTAATATTTTTTTCGATTAAATTGTTTACAAAATTGATGTTCATATTATAAAAGAAGTCAAATATTAAATAGATATTAATTATTATATGGTGCTTTTATTGATTGTAATCTAGATGCATTGGAGTAATAATTGTTTTGTTTTATGCTTGTTAATATATTTTTATTAATAGCTCACATCAATGTGCTTAATCAAAATAAAAAATATCAAAATAATTAACTCAATGGACAATAAAATGGAACGAGAAAAAATTACTATTTTCAATACTCTCGTAACCAATAAATCGGAGCATATTATCAATTTCTAATAATTCTTTATAGTATACAGCCATACCATTTTCGCTAAAGGTAATATAAATAAATATTAGTATTGAATACCAGGATTCAGGAGTACAAAACAATAAAAATATTTTATTTATACTAAAGTATGTCAACATATATTTTATCGTTTTTGATGAACGCCATATCATTAGATTTAGATAATATAAATTAGTTTAAGTATTTCGTATATTATATAAGAAACTTTATATGTATATAATTGATATTGCTGTTATATATGATATACTTATCGGTTATTTTTAATATTGTAAGAAATGTTTATTTAAAAACAATACATAATTTATTAGGAAATATAGGATGAATGATTTTTATTTTATTTAAAATATGAACATGGTCATATTATGAACATTATCTGTATTCTATGGTCGGAACGACTGAACGGTACCACTACTGTTCTTGCCTTGCTCCGTGATCGTTATATTATAGTATATTAGTTTAATATTATGTGATACTATCTGTGTTCGACGGCGTCACGTGTCGCGCCGACAGATGAACGACGATAATTTGTCGAATGTATATTAGATTAGTTCATAATGGTTTTATAATAAGTAATAACCTTACGTCTTATCGGTACCTAAGTTATAGTTTATTTAATATTACCAAAAATATATTTATTGATTATGTTATGTCAAAGCTTATTTATCTTAATTATACCGATAATAATAAAAAAAAAATAATAATAACAATATCATATACTATACCCGTAAATATATTTTTTTTAAACAAGTTTTGGTCGAACGCCACTATCGTGTAGCCCAGTGTTTCTTAAACTGTGCTCCGCGGAACCCTGGGGTTATACTTACAGTATGAAATGTACGTTCAATAATAGTATATAGTCAATATTATTTTGTACTAATACAATAATAATATAAAAAAAATCAATATTATAATAATAATAATAAAAGTCAAATATTATATTACTTTTGAATGTTATGATAGCTCCTAAATAAATAATTTTATTACATTTTGCTGTATTTAGTATATTAGATATATTATCATTGTTGTCGTTTATTGTCATGTTTAGTTGTATCCTCCTTTTTTGAAGATAATTTTGATAGGGGTTCCGCATAAACAAATATTATTGTTTGTGGTGTTCCGTGGTTTCAAAAAGTTTAAGAAACACTGGTATAGCCGGTAGATCACTCGCGCTAGGTAGATCACACGTAATCACAGCGGTACCTATATTTTGCTTTATACTTAACGATAAAATCCAACATAAAAATACCCATCGAATACAATGAAAAAAACAACAGACGGGACAATTTTTGGGTAATAAAAATAAAAATAGCCTGTTTAAAAAAGATAATAATATTAATCCTTAGACGCTTAAATTTAATTATTGTGGTATGCCGTTTATCATAAGTACCTCTATAATGTGAATATGTGAATATTTTATTTTTAATAATTACTTATTAGTATTATTAATTATAAGCTGAAAAATAAATAAATAATAATGATAATTTAATTTAATTTGAATTCATCAAGTTTCGACAATTGTGTGGGGTTTTTAAATTATGTTTAACTAAAAAACATAACCGATTAAAATGTACGAATTGTATAGGCGTCAGTCCGTCAGTGTTAATATTATTTTTTATAAATTTTAAAACATATTTATCCTGTTAAAATGATTTCCAAGTGCCAATTATACATTATAAACTATGAATAATTATTTTATTTATTTTATTTATAGGGAATAGTATATAATAATAGTTCGTATTATAGTTATGAAAGATAAAACAACAATATATTAACATTTGAAAATTAAGCTCAAGTATAATTATTATTTTTTATTTTTTATTTTATTTTTTTATTTATTGGATATTTTGACCTAGATTCGTCAAACGTAAACTGAGTGATAAAAAGATAAAAGATTATTTCGAGTATCGGATTAATTACCTATTATAATTTTAAATTAAAAACAAAATATATGATTTCTATTGTGGTCAATGTAATTGACTCGATAACACTTTGTGCGACATATATATATTTTGACTTGGTGAGGCGTCGTAAGATATCTTAAATTTTCCACTGCTTTGTGATTACAAAACTGCGAATTCGTCAAAGTAAATAAGTGATTGCAAAAACTACAGAGTTAAGCCAGTTTAGGAACGTTAATATTTAACACGCAGTGAGAGCAAAATTATAAAGTTTTTGGTTCGCCAGTATAATTAATTTATTAAGTATTGTGGTTTGTAAATTTCTGTGGTTTTTTTTTCAGCACAACATGGATTTAATACCCGATCAAATGGAAAGACCCGTGAGTTAATAAATATAAATATAATTTAAAATAATCAGCTTATCTATATATATTTTTAATAAAATCATATCAAGTGCATGTAAATTTCACCGAATTCTGGTGGTCAACTTTTTTCTTAACAACTAACATACATGTAAATATCACCAGTATTAAATAAATATAAATTCCATCGATATTATAAGAAAACAATCAAATAAAATTTATAAGGACTATATTTATCATATACTCCATTCAATGATTAAACACGTCACAGTAGGAAGAAAATCGGTTCTTCTGAAGTTCTAATTATCCTTACGCGATACTCTGCTATAGTGGAACTACTGGAACTGTTCTTAACGGTAGATAGTCGTATAAGAATGCGCAGAATTGACGTGTCCTTTTGCTGAAAAGAGCATATAAATATTTATGAGTATTTATATATTTATACACTTATTTAATTTTGAAAATTTAGTATTACACTATAGTTTATATGCTTTATCTGATCAAAATGTAAATTTTACAAACGTATTACTATCTTAAATATCAACACGATGATAAACAAAAAAATCAAACATTTAGGCAATAAAAATGGTTTTTAAGTTTATAACATTAAACACATTGTATAAAAATTAATGTATCCTTAAATTTGAAAGGAAAATGTTTGTTATTACTCGTTATTATAATTAAATTAAGTTTCAACATAGAAATTAAAAATAAAAGTCATAAAAATGATACTATTCAAAAAATAATTTAATCGGAATTGACATTTATTTATCAGGTCAAATGTTAATTATATCAACATTTTTACAGAAAAAAAATTATACCGGTGTAATTTAAATTTAAAAAAAGGTATATAATCAGTAAAATTTATATTCACCCATTAAGTTGAAAATACATAATGTAATAATAATATCTAGAATTTCCTAGACTTAAGTAATTAGGTTTTTTAACGCTAAATTAATGTCTGGTATAGGTAAGGTCGACATTCGAATAAATGTGTTCGAGTGATGTAATGTGCACACATACCTATAATGTTCTCACGTGAATTAAATAAAAAAAAAATGATTTTATTTAAATGTTTTTTGACATTATAGGTGATAAAGGTTTGTTTTAATTAACCTAAGCGATTTGCATAACAATAATTATATTTATAAATATATTTTACGATAATTTATTACTCCTTCAAAGAATATTATTGGATCTCTTTATTCAAAAAAAGTTATTTGATTTTTAGAAATACCCCAAGTCTACATGGTTGATTATAATCTTTGAATTTTGTGAACGATTTACCTATTTTGGATTAAAAAGTAAGTCAATGAAGTGGCATGTTGATAGCTTAATAATTGTAGTTATAACTTTACAAGTTCATTGTTTATTGCTTCGTAATATTTTAATATAATATTCACAGCCATCTTGGTTTTGTACCTGACAACAATATTGAAGTTCAACGGTGACGAGTCGACCATAATATATCACAGTTTCATATTTCTAGCGTACTTCATCCCAGTGCCGGCTGCGATTTTGGGAGACTCTCATTGGGGAAAATTCAAGTACGTTGTATACATTTGGTTTCGAATTTAATCTACTTAAATAACATACCTATCAGATAGTTTAAAAATTAAGGTTTTCATTATGTATTTTTTTAGAACGGTTTTATATATGTCATTAGTCTACGTAGTGGGATGCATAGTGCTCACCGGCGCATCAATTGCAGATATGTTCAATCTGGATGTTCAAAAGTTAATCGACAATTATTTTACAGTATATATAATTAATTTTCTAAACGCAATCCATTTCCCGTCGAATTCATTCGTATCGGTACTCAGTACGGTAGGTGTCAGCAAATAGAGTAAATTTACCTATTATCAAATTTTTAGGTAAGAATATTATCTAAAAATGTCGCATGATTTTATTGATATTATCATTTTAAATTAAGTTATAGCTATGTAAAATATTACAACTTTAATATGTTCATAACTCACTTTAAAATTATATTATCAATAAAAGCTTTATGTGACATTTTCTAGATAATATTTTTAACAAAAAATTTGATAAACCATATGTATTCAGAAAATATAATAGAGGGTGGATAAATTTAACACATTACCCTGTCGCATCACCCTTAAACAAATTTAGAATAATCATTCCACATTTTCAAATTATTCTTAAGCAATTTTCAGTTAAATATTTGTACAATTTAAAAAAATGCTTTTTGCTTATTCACTATTCCAAATTAAATTAAAACCTCATAAAGTAGCCCAATTTTAGCAATGAGTTAAACCTAAATTTTACTTTTATTATAAACATAATTCCAATTCCAAATTTGATAAATTAAAATTACAAAAAGATAAAATCTAAATTTATTTATATGAAACTTTTAAAAATCTTTGTCAAACATAAAACTATTTATAAAATATTATATTTATCATTTTTATCTATCACAATGTCCTCCGCACATTTAAATATGTATTTTAAAATACAAATTGAGTATTTCAGAAATAGGAATACTAAATTAAAATATCGGCAATCATGAACCATTAATTGTTTTATCATTGACGGATAAGAGGGAAGGCCAAGTAATAATATTTATAATACTATCATACTTAAGTATATTATTTTATATTATTACAGTCTAGAATAGAATAGATAATAGATACATAACCCTAAATACACTCTTTAACGTTTCTATAATAGTCAATAGTATAAAACATTTTTTTTTTCGTAATTCTAATTTTTATAAAACCGGGTTGGAAAAGAGATACATGTGACTATGACTCCTAAGATCCTCTCCGGAGCAGTTTTTAAATGTTTAATTGTATTTCGTTATATTAATACCATCAATCATCATATTATTATGATTTTTGCCATAATGCTATTGACCTATTGTCTTTGTAGTGTCAGTAGTCATGTACATACTAGTGTACTAATGGCGTAATTTAAAAATATTGTCAAAAATAAATTCAGTTGTTCAAAAATGATATGTACTGGTATTCTATTTTCACAACAAAAACATAGATTTAAACTGATTTAAATGTGTAACAATACTTGATAAATAGCGTTTCAGAAAAGAATCTTTAGGCCAACATGTTTTTTGTGAGTTTACATATAATAATGCAATTTTTAATTATTTTATATGTACTGTGTTACATTATAAACAATAAATATTATTGTTATCTAATTTTATAATTGTTTTACATTTTACATTTAAAATATTAAAAATCTAAGTACATACATCAAATAATCTTTTAAAACGTCATTATACGTCTCCAAGAGATTTTGAATCATTATCTCAAAATGTTTATGTTGAACTTTATTTTTAGAATCATTGCACTCTTCGGATTATTTTTAATATCAGTCGGTACGGGTGGAATAAAACCGTGCATATATGCATTTGGTGGCGATCAATTTCAATTGCCTCAACAAGAAAAACAACTACTATCCTACACTACCAAGTTCTCGTTTTCCGTATATGTCGGAGGATTGATCACAGCATTTTTGATGCCCGAATTGAGACAAAGCGTACACTGCTTTGGCAGAGATACATGTTTTCCATTGGCTTTCAGTGTAACTACCGTTATGATGTTTTTTTCCATAGGTAAGCATTCTTGATATTTTTGATATTAAATTTATCATCAGGTATCAAAAGATTTATGTAACCACAATTTAAGTATTTTTTTTCTATTTGATACAAAAATTGATGGAAAATATCTACTATTAGTATATTACTATCTCCTTCTTTTCTGACTCAAAATCATAACTCAATCACAAGTCATTCTCAATTACATAATTTGCATATAAAATAAATTTATTTTCAGCATATATAACTGAGTTGTTGTTTTATATGCCACAGCGATATTCTTAACTGGAAAAACCATGTACGTGATGAAAAAACCGGAACGGAACGGATTAACCAGGACGATTGGTTGTATTTTCGTAAGTGTCGTTTAATCGTGTAGTATACTTTATAAATGACCAAAAATATTTTTGAAAGTATCAGTCGTCATTTTCTTGTTACTTTTTGATATTAAGTGCGCACTGCGAGCAAAGATTACTTCGAGCGTTCCCTTCAAGGCCCATTGGTTGGAGTATGCAAAGGAAAAGTATACCGAATCTGAGATATCAGACACGAAGTCTATCTTGGACGTGATCTGCGTATTCACGGCGTATCCGGTGTTTTGGTCACTTTACGAATTACCGGTATAGTACTTATTAGCTATATAATATAAATTACTATGAAGACTATAGCCTATAGGTAGATATCTCTAAAAGTTTTGGTGGCCGAGCTACCCAAAAATGTAATACCTCCCCGAACATAATTGTATATGCTTATAACCACGGAACACGTTAAAAGTAATCAGGCTATGGCTCTTTGTGCCACTTTACTTTGGACAAGGCTAACCCCGTGCTCTCTCACTAAAAAAAGGAAGAAAGTCAATTGAATGTTCATCCATATAAAGATATAAGCCATTGTAAGGTATAAGAATAAGATAAGTGTGTTAACCATATCAATAATGCCACGTGACTTTTGTTTTGAAATAGGGTTCGAGGTGGACATTGCAAGCCACGCTGATGAACGGTCGTGTTGACTTCTTAGACTGGACAATCAAACCCGATCAAATCCAGATGCTTGCACCGTTATTTGGTATAACTGTGCTAGTCCTTTTAGAGGACGTTTTTTATCCAATGCTTGCGACAATAGGTATCCGGAAACCGTTACAAAAGCTCACTTTTTGCGGCGTTCTGGCGGTCATAGCATTTGTAATCGCTGCTCTACTGCAATTTAAAATAGTTGTAAGGCCTATGCTCAAACGTGTAACTTTTATTTTTTATTCACTTTTGATTGATATTTTTTTTTTTTAAGGGAAATACCACTGAAATAGCACCCGGACAAGGACACATTAACATTTACAATGGCTTTGATTGCAACGTGTACTTACAGTCAAAGTCATTACATGTACAGAACTACATCGGCCCGCTCGAAATATTCAATGTCAGCCACACGGTCGTGTCTCAAGACGTAACTTCAGAAGACATTGTCGAGATTACATTAAGTTTTGAATCAAAGTGCAATTTTGTTCCGAAAAACTACGAGTTCAATACCACAGTGACAATAATTGAAGGAAAAGTAAATATTTCGATTATAAAAAAAATATAATATTATTGATTATACATGATATTCTGCTATTTTCTAAAAAACAATTTTAGGTGATATCTTATCACTTGGCCCGATTGAATCCGAACACAATTGCATTAAATCGTGTTGGCATTTATGACAGTTTAGTCAAAGAAAAGTTTGGATACCCTAATTTTAGGTTAGTATCTAAATATTGTCTGTAGTGAGTTAAAAATAGCTTTTATATTTAAAAACAAAAATAATTCATTTTTTTTTTTAGAATTTTATTTGATTACACTTTTGATTTTATCGATAATATTACATTAATCAAGGCTGATCACAACTCTTTAACATCATACTCCCTCTCCTTATTTAACTGGATGGATTTTAATGCCATCAAGGTAGGGAAGTGAGTATTCAATACTTTTATATTATTACATTGGTTATCATTTACAAATAACTTAATTTTAACACGTATAATGAAATCTAAAATAGATATAATATTTCCTATAATGGAAAAATGTTTGCTACACCAACTATGGACATAATACCAGCCACGTTTTATACACTGACATTACAACGAAATGGCGATAAAATGGTAACATTATAAAGTGATTGGCTTGTGGGTTGTTATTAATATCTTGTGAAACACGAGAAAATATAATAAGATTTTTTAATTACTAAGTAACTAATAAGAAATAAATGTGTATAGGATGTACGGTTATTTTCCAAAGACGAAGGAAACTACATTCACCTAATGTGGCAACTTCCACAATATTTGTTTATGAGTATAGCTGACATCATATTCATGGTCACGGTAGTAAAGTTTGCATTTACCGAGGTATCTATATTTTTTTTTATGTAATAGGTTTATGACATTTTTTATTATTCAAGTAAACATCATTTCATTATGAATATATTAAATTTAATATGATTCTTCTATTTAAATAATGTTTATATAGCCCATTTTACATTTATATGTATACATATATTTTCAAAGTATTAAATTACTAATTTTCATGCCTTAATAGAAACATATTTTTTTTTTTTTTTTTGAAAATTATATAAAAAAAATATGTGTAAAATGTTATTATCACAATATATTACACCAAAAACGCGGATGCTATGACAAATATTATAATAATAGAGTTTAAATGTTACGTTCATATTATTGCAAAATTTATAAATAATTTATAAAATCATAATTGATTTATGATTTTGATATGGCTTAAAAAATATACTCTTTTTAATAAAGGCGCCAACAAGCATGAAGTCATTCATAGCCGCTGCTAGTTTATCGACCATGGCATTTGGAAATGTCTTGGTTATTATAATTTCAACGATGGGCATTAAAAATCAAGTATCTATTAATTATTTTATTTTAATAATATAATTTACTTGAAATCAATTTTGTTGTTTTTGATTTAGGCATATGAATTTCTACTATATTCTGGCCTCATGCTTGCTGATACTTTATTATTAGCTTATTTTAGTGTGGTTTATCGGAGTAAAAATACCGTCATCACTGACGCAATAACGCTAAATGAGAACACAATGAATGAAACAACTGGTTTTGACTGAATATTTTTCGTTTTAATACAATTTGACAATATTATCTACCACGCTCAAAAAAATTATTAATTTAAAGTTGAATTTTCGTGATGGTTATTACAAATATTTACGTATTGAAACTGATATAGGTACTATGCAATTATGTATTATTTTATGCTTAATTCAAAGATATTTTTACTATCATTGATGAACTCTAGTTTGTGTTCTTTAGAATTATTGAAAACAGAAATATAATTTAGTTTGTGATTTTCGTATATTATTATATTCATTTCACAAGTTTAATATTTTATATTAAGATATATTTTTTGCAATACTAGGTATATGTGGTAACTATACACATCATTAATTTATCTTTAAAAACTGTTTTTATTTTTTTTTTTTTAAATAATAATAAATATTATTTGGATTGTACGTAGAAAATTAGACTGCTGGAATATAGGCTATCGAATGATTGAGAAAGTTGTACATTTTTAGCTGAATGATTGAGAATACTTAAAATTAACAAAGAACTTACCATTAATTTAAAAAAACCAATACAACTGAGAAGGAATTTTCGTGCAACGTTGCCATTTAATTTATTTGGATATCAAAGAATTCACCACGTTATATTTTGTTGGTCGAACGATTGATTTTCAGTTTTAACATAGTTGCAAGTTAATCCTTATTAGTTAAAGAAAACATTTTTTATTAAACTTAAATGCAATAATAAAAAATATTGATAATAATAACTTATATTACTCATTTCCTTATTAATGTATAAAATGAAATTAAAATAATATTAATGTATGTACCTAAATATAATTTGTTATAATAATATTTTCGAAATAAGTCATAAGTTGATGATTATAATCTTATAAAAATATTTAGTCACCTGTCACCTAATAAATAAAAAACGAGTTTGTAATAAATTATAAGTCTGACATAAATTAGAAATCAATATTCATTATTCACGATTATCACAATCATAAACTTATAAGCATATTTGTATAAAAATATAATTAATATGTAATTCGTTACCTATAATATAGCTAATTTATTATATCAGTTACAGTGTAGCGTAAACTAACACACATATACTCTAAATATTTTAATAAATTACTTACATTTTTATTTACCATACACCGCATATATTAATTATGATTGTTTAGTATTTTGTTAAAAATCTAATAAATATCGTTTAATACCAATTCTTAATATTTGAGATGTTGTTAAAAAATAATGAAAAAAACAAATGTTCTCAATCATATAACTAAAAAAATTTTTCTCAACCGTACCGCTCTCAATCGTATTTTACCAGTCTATGCTATATATATCTTTAACAATTATAATATTATGTAGATCGTTTAAATAAATTATTGTGAGTAATTAGAAATTTGTTTTGAGTTAATGTTTTAATGTTTTATTCAAATTATTTTAGTATCATTGGTTACTTATGTATTTGATATATAGTTGATAGTTATATGAATGAATACAGCAGTTATGGGTAAATTGAAAAAAGTTCCTAATTGGATGTCATATAGTTCATCGATTATTGAGATTACATAATATTACAACAGCATCACTAGACTATAAGAATCGGCCACATAGAAATTTCACATAGTTTCTAAATGGTCTACAAGGACGTCCCAATAAGCATTTTTTTCGGGATGCTTTGATACCAAATCAATTTTCATCGAATTCCGAATAGTATAGGTACGCCGAGGTCAGAGAAAATGGTATGCTTCCGGAATCTCTCGCTGCACCACTCAATAAGGATTCCTAAAACTCTATCTCTGCTTCAATCAAAGTTATTTTCGTTACCGATCTATTCAACAAACTATTATAATTGTCCAGTATGTTATAAATTATAACGTATACATACAATATGTATGTGTTACATAAAGTACAGTTGAGTGTTAAACGGCGTATTATTTAGGCAATATACGTACATTAGTGTGTAATAATATAGAAAAAGTTTTATAAGTTATAAATCTGCTATAATAAAATGTATAATATAATATTATGAAATATTTATTTGTGTATTATTTTGGATAACAATAGTTCATTAGGAGTTGTGCGAGGGGGGTGTTTATTGTTTACTTTTTTAACCTCTATAGGTTGGTAATTGCTATAGAGTAGCTTACACATGAATTTAGATTTAATTCACGAAAATCTAATAATTATTACAAGTATTTTTGTTTATTTAAATAGTCACTACTGGTTACATATTATATACTATTATTGTAATAATTATTATAAATATAGAACATAAACATTTTTACAAATATATTTTTAAAATAAAATAAATTTTATTACATTTCAATGATTACTTATATAATTTTTTTTCTAAATCTTGTACATAATATTTTTATGAAAACATATAAAGACAACTAAAATAATCTTATTTACATCGGTCCTTAATCATTCGTTGAATTTGCATTTATATCGCATATTATACTGTTATTATCAAATTATAAGTCAATATACCTTAGATTGTTTATAAGATATCACCTAGACAAGGGCGTGCAATGGTTATCAATGGATTTGATTGAAACGTGTTCGGACAATCGAAATCGTTACACGTACAGCATCAAATCAGCCCACTCAAAGTATTCAACGTCAGTCGTACAGTCGTATCTCAAAACGTCTCGGGAGACATCACTAGGATCGTATTATGTTTAGAATCAGAGTGCATTTTTGTGTCGGAGTTTATACCACAGTGATAATAATCGAAGCAGAAGTGAATGTTTTGATTTTATTGTAATTAATCATTTCACTGGAAACTAATACAGAATTATATAATATTACGTTCTACTATTAGAGTTTATACCACTTAAACAGCATATAAAGTTGGATTGATAAAAATAGGCTGATTGACTAATAATAATAATTTTATTTACAAGTATCGAGAATCTCTGCTAATTTAATCAAACCTGTTGTCTGTACAAGTTGATTTAATTATTTAGTATACAACTGAAATATATGTGTTTAATTTAAATATAATTTAATAAGATATTTTTATAATAATAATTTATCTAATCTTGACAATAACAGGGTATAATTATGAACAAACATGCCATAGAATGTTGCGAATATATTCATTATATCATTAACTAAAAATTTATTAGCCAAGAAAAATTTGAAAATATAATTTTATATAAGAAAAATAAGTTAAATAATATTTAAAGCAAAAAATCTCTACGATTAATAATTTTTGAATTATAACAAAATAACTAAAAACTTTCCAGGAAAAAATCATGATTATTTATTTAAATATAATTTAACTTAAAATGTGCATAACCAAGAATTACTGCCTAAATATTTTTGTTATTTTAAATGTTGTAAGCAAACTTAATTAGAATTTTAGTATTTTGTTTTCAAGGTCATAATTAGTGCATCGTTTAAATGCAGACTAGTTTTATTCGCACAATTATCTCGTATGACATTGCGTTTTATATTTACAATAACATATTCATGAGAAAAAATAGAGGTTTTTCTAATAAATTATTTGATTATATACCTTTTGCAATTATTTTAGGTTATTTATTATTATTTGGTCCAATTTAATCCAAACACAATAGTATTAAATCGTAATGGGTGTTCGAAATCGTGACAGTTTAGTTTAAATGTGGAAATCTAAAAATGAGGTACCTATATTTCTAAATATTGTCGGTTTTCCTATAGTTTCTATATTGAAATAAGAAAAAAATTTATTTTAGAATTTTGTTCAATTATATATTTGATTTTGATATTATGTTACACTGATCAATAGAAAGAACAACTCGTCAACCTAGTATATCCTCTGAATCTGATTCGAGAGATAAATTTTAATGCTACGAAGGTGAGAAAGTCAGTATCAATAAAATATTTATTTGCAAATAATATATTATTAATACTGATAATAAAGTCCATATAATATAATCTATACTATAACTGAAAAATATCAACCATACCATACTATATATTCATAAAAAGTGTCATATTATTAGGACAACCCAAATTTTATTGTTTTATACACTTACTATAAAACAAAATTCTGATAAAATTATAACATCATAGGATACATAATTTATGGGTTATATTGGGGTATATATTAATAGTTATCTTGTGAAATATTAAAAACTAAAGATTTATTCATATTTTGTACATTTTTTTTTCAGTTTAGAAATGTTAAGTAATTTGCTTCATGGAAATATTACAAATATCATATTATGATACATATCACTGAACGTCTTAGCGTCTAGTTAATTAATAGATATAAATTAATTGATACTATTTTCCTAATTATGATCTATATAATTACTAATTAGCAATATGTCTAAATAATATTCGTTTTATTCAATACAAATATTTCAAAAAAACCGATTTTAGTATTGATTTGGGACACCCATTTAGTCCCAAAAATAAAAACATTGCAATCCGGCAAGTACAATTTAAGTATTGCATTTAATATACCTATCCATTTAATCTTGATATCATGTCTGTTCAAAGCAATAAAATAGTGAGTTGATGTACCTATATAACTATTACATATATGATATAAATCTTGAATATTTTCTTGATATGTCTATCAAAAATAATTTTCATTTCAATCAACAATATGTTATTTATTATTGTTTCATTTAAACCGCTTCAATAAACAATATTATGCTATTTATTATTGTTTGATTTTTATCTCGTACAATTGTTTTAACAATATTATAATTATTATTTTATATTACTATTTTTACTTGTATTTAACGATATTTACATCTCCATGTTATACAAATATATTAATAGAATAACGTTATGAACATTTTTGAATATTAGGTGTATACTGAAAAGTGTATTATGTTATACATCTATAATATTAATACTGCCAATTTTCCATACTTGCGCAATTCACTTTTTTTAACACTAAATCAATTAATATCCTGTTACCTAATAGCTCCATTAACGATGAACCGTTTTTCAAATTTATTTTAGAACTTGCTACTAATGGGTTAATAAATCCCCTCATTTCTCTCCTTACAGCTATACCACACAATACACAAACAACTTATTCCATTGTCCACATTTATCTCTACCTCATTAATTTAATTATCATAATATCTTTACTCACAGATTATGTTATTTATTATCTGTACATTTTAATAGAACTCCAACCTACATTTATTTTATTACTATATTTCAACCTTATTGTGTTTTACTAATATTGCATTTATTGTGTATTTAATATTATCTCCATACGCATAAGATACGTATAATAAATATCAAGCTATAATACTACTCGTTAATCGTCGAAAGCTAAAAAAAAAACACCAAAATCAATGAGTATTATAATACATACATATCTACAAACACATATATTTGAGTGCAGAGTATTATACACATCAAGTAACTTATTTTTGACCTCAAATTTTGATGTAAGCTTGTTTAAGGTAACTGCAGCGATATCAAAATATTATATAATATTAAAACACTTATCATAACAGAATTAAATATAAAATTTAAAATAAATTATAAGTTTTTTTAGAAATATCCCCAGTCTGCGTGGCTTATCTTATTCAATGGATTTTGCGAACGATTCAACTTTTTTGGATTGAAAAGTGAGTCAATATTGTAGCTTAACTGCAAAATGTGATTTTTTACTAATATTAGTATATTATAACGATTTATATTTACAGTTGTTTAAATTTTGTACTCGACGACAACGTTGAAGTTTAACGTTGAGAACAGATTCTACGATACTATATAACAGTTTTGTGTTCTTAGGAAACTTTATAACTATGCCAGATGCAATCCCCACAGATTCTTATTGGGTAAAATAAATTACGTAACTGACTGCTGTCTTATTTTAGGTTTCATCGCGTTTTTTTTTTTTTAGAACAATAATATGTTGTATAAACTGAGAATGATGGTGCTCACCAGCGTATCAATAACACACATGTTGAACACATCAATAACACACAGCAAAAGTTAATAAACAACTGTTTTACAGTACGTATAAGTTTTCCCAACAAGAAAAACATCTATACTCCACTTCGCTACTAAATTCACGTTCACCATTTACATTGGATCGGTTTTCGCGAAGTTTTTAGTGCCTGGATTGAGACATTGCGCACACTGTCTTCATACAGAATATATAGATATATCCGTGTTTCCCATTGGCATTCGGTATACCAACCGTGATGATATTCTTTCCAATAGGTGTTTATTTAATGTATAACTCCGGAGGAGAAGTGATATTATAACCATCGCTACCTAATCCCTCGACTATATTAAAATTTACATAAAAATTACTCTTCCACCTTGCCACACAATCACCAACCAATCATAAGACTTACTCTATCACGCAAATAATATAATGGATATACAATGTATATCCACGCTCTAACGCATTAACGACTGCATTAACGTTTGACATGCCACAGCAATATTAGTTAAAAGAAAAAGCGTGTATGATGCGAAGAAGAAATCGGAAGGTAACGTCATTGCCAGAACGTTTGGTTGTATTTTTGTAAATTTTAAGTGTCGTCTTAAATGCAGTGCACTGTGTACTTACTGAGAGTAAGCGAAAATAATTTTTAGATGTATCGATAAATATTCGTTGACTACAAACCAAAATGGTGTAAATGCTAATTATAAAACTCCGTTAGAACAAAACCAAAATTATTACGAAGAAATAAATAAACTCATTAATTTTCAATATCAAAATTTTATTGTAAAAATTTACGTTCAATAAATATAATTTTTAATATGGATTTTAAAAATTATTTATCTAAGTATTATAAATATATAAGACTAATGAGTATCGAGTAAAGAAAAAAATATTGGTTGCTTACTCAATAAAACACAACTAATCTGCATTTTTTTAAAATATCATAATAAATAAAAATATGATGTAACCACCACAAAATTGGTATATATTTGTAAATTTTAACTTAAAAGACATAATGAACACCATAATGTATCTTTACCTCTAATGGATGTTAATTATTATAAAAAATAATAAATATATATTATAATGTGATGTAAGGACCAAAAATTAAAATAATTTTAAAATATACATATCAAATAAACTACATAATAATGTTTTATCGTGACGAAATATGTTTTAATAATAGATTTAAATAATACAAAAATTACAAAAGTTACAATATTATAAAAAATACAATTAAATGATTTACTTTTTAAACCATTAAAAATATGATGTATCCTATTATTATTGTATGTACATTGATCGGGAACTTTATTATCGTATAACAATATCGGTGTTTAGAAACAGTTGCTTCCGCCCTTTTGGCTTCGAGCAGTTCGAGCCGTCAAATTATAGCCTCGATTATCGCTTCGTAATCGAGTTAAAATTGGTTTTAAAGTACGCAATGGGCATTAAAATGACGCCATCCGTCCCAGCATAACCCATTGGTTGGAGAATGCAAAATAAATGTACATTAAACTGGCCAAACCTGAGATATCGGAAATGAGGTCTAGCTTGGACGTGATTTGCGTATTCACGACGGCGTACCCGCGGTGTTTTGGTCGTTGATTGAACAAATGTTAATTTTTTACCATACAAATTGTTTACCTATTGTAAAATAATGAAAACTGTATAATGTATATATTTTATATGCATTATGCAAAACATTTTAGGACATTTCTTATCAGTTGGTCCGGTTAAATCCGAACAAAATCGTATTAAATCGTGACAGTTTAATTAAAAAACAAAAATTTGAAAACCCAAAATCGAGGAACATAATATATAAATATTTTATGTTTTTAAATATTTTCTTAATACCAAAACCATTGAGTATAGAATTTTTATCGACCACACATTAATAATTTTGACGATAAATGAAATTCACTAGGGCAGATCAAAACTCGTTTACCACGTAGGTACTCTCTCTCTCTTTATTTCGAGGGATGAATCTTAATACTATAATAGTGGGAAGTCTGAACTCTGAAATGAGTATCCAAAACATTCATAAAATTAAATTGTTTAATTAAAAATAATTTATTTTTAATACGTATAATGAAATCCATACCAGCTATAATATATATTACAACGGACAAATATTAGTCACACTAACTATAGACATAATACCTACCTACCAAATCGTTTGCACTCGCATTACAATGAAATGGCGATAAAATGGTAAAATTATAGAGTATTAATTTTAACCTGTAGTTTATAATTAATATTTTGTGAGCTACACGAATATGATATAACAAGATTTTGTAAATACAATAGAATTGTATAATATAGTATGTACATTTGTTTACTTAATACGAAGGATACCTATAAGGATATACTATATTATTCATATAATGTGGCGACTACCACAATATTTGTTCATGAGCTTATAGCTGACTCCATATTCATGGTCACCTCTGTAAAATTTGCATTTAGGTGCGTATAATTATAGTAAATATTCAATTTTATTTTTATTGTTATCATTTTTAAATTATCTAATTTATATTTCAGTATATTATTATGCCTAATTAAAATGTTGATATTATGATATTTTGATTAATGAAATAATTCCCCCCCTCCCGAAAATATTTTTTGTATATATTGTTTAATACTTGGATTGGTTATTTGATATAGGCCTCGATGGACATAAAATCCTTCATATCTTCCGTCGGTTCATTAACAATTGCATTTTGAAATTTGTTGTTTGTAATTATACCAAAAATGTCTATTCAAAATCAAGTATTTATTAGTTATTATTTTTTTATTATTATTTAATGTGTATATTAATTGATTTTATCACTTTTATTTGTGATTTAGGCACAAAAATTTCTACTATACTATGGTCTTAAAATGGCCGATGCTGTATTGTTATTAGGTTACTTTAGAGTGGAGAAAATTGAAGTAACAACATCGGAAAAAAACGAAAAAAATGACTGTTTTTGAATATTATTGTAAAAAACCAATAAAAAAAATATCGAATAATGATATTTTGTTAAAATACAGAAATACATTTTGTATAAAGACCTATTCGACATTACTGCATTACTGTATAACACTTTATTTTATATTAAAAATGTCATGGCTCATGAAATATTAATTATCATTACTCAAATAAGTACGCGTTATCGTTTAGTTTGAGAGCATCTTTAATATTTTATTTTTTATTTATCAAACTTAATATAAATTAATATATTTTTTCTATACTGTGACTAAGTGTTTAATAAGAAATATTTACTTACAAATCGTCATGTAATGTTTGATTTTCTAAACGTTATACGCTTGAAGATGACGTGACAAATTTACAGAAAAGCGGAGCGTACTCCGTATACAACTGCCTAGAAAATGAGGACCGTCCTTGAAGTGATTCGCGTGTTTGTGGCATACCCAGTATTCTAGTAATTGAGTGAACAAATGGTAAGGGTAGGTTATACATTATTAACCACCACTATAAATAAATATATATCGACACGATTTATATTGTGATACGACGTCGTTTACGACTACCACAGGCAATGTCGTTTGAATTCTTCGCGGTAAATTGGTCGTAGTAATTTTGGCTGGGTGAATTGGTCGCTACGGTAGTATTGTCGCCCATGCGTAGGTAATTTTAGCGTGTGAAGATGAATAGAATACTTAATTAAAATTATAATAATCATTTCCTCAAATAAATATTAAATAGGTATTGTCAAAATAATTAATTATAGTTCAAATCAAAGGTTGTCACAAATGGATAAAAATAAAAATCTAATTTAAATTTTCTATCGAATATTAACAGTTGTGATCTGTCGTTAATAATTATATTGAAATGCTTTAGTTGTATTCGATGTATCTCCAAACCCTAACGGTGCCAATAGGTGTGTGGTATACTGCAGATATAATACGTAGGCAATAGATTAAAATTAATCTAAATATTTTGAAATGTTGAAATGCTTTTGTTGACAGTAAAATAGTAAAATATAATTATATACTTGCATAATAGTTTCAAATATGCACAAATAATATTATTTTTATACATAAAAAAAAAATTGACACCATATAATTATTATTCGTTTAAATATAAAATTAATATAAATATCTATAGTAAAAAAAATTTCGTATGTTTTTTGAATTTAAAAACGAACTATTTATGAGAAACATTGAAATAAATGTTGAAGCCTTAAGCTCTTAGCTATAAAAAGGTGGACAAACGGGTGTCACCTTTCTGTGCATTAGATATCGAATGGGCCACCATAATAGATTTGTTAAATTTGAATTCAATGATATATCGTTGTATTTGAAAAACGATTCTGAGCGCAAACGGTCAAAATATATTTCGTGGTATCTTCTTTTTTTTTTTTTTTTTGTATAGCTATTAAAGTAATTTATTTTAATTTTAGTATAACAGTAGGTTGATGTAATATTTAACAAAAATATTACATTTTTATAATATTATTTGAATTTAATTATTATAATAATAAATATTTATAGCGTATTATATCAACTCATATAATTCAAAATTTAATGACATCTTTCAGTAAATACCGTAAAACAGTAAAAATAAATGTAATATTTTAAAATAAATCAAAAATGTCATTTCGTATATTAAAATATTCATAATAATATAATATACGTACAAGTTTTAAGCCCTCGCGAATAATGTTTTTAATTATAACAAAATAATACATTATAACAACGTTATTCATCGTTAAAATACGTAATTTTATACAAATCTGAACTTAAAATGTCTATTAAATATAATTGCCTTTCTATATTAAACTTATGGTTTAAGTATAAATTATTTAATAAGAAAAATCTTGTATTAAATTTACAAAACTTAGATACAAAACGAAAAATATACATAATATACATAATTAGTGAAAAATATGATAGGTATATTATTAAATAAAATCAAAGAATCAAAACGTCTTCAAGATTAAAAATCAATTCACTATCAGCTACTCAAACGGTTTGATATTGTTCATTTTTGTGTAAAGGAAAAACTGATTACTCCGATAAATAGTGCCTCGAATACTCGTAAATGCGTTACTATATTCACTATAATAATTTATATGAAATTATTCATGAAGCACATATTGCAACAGATTATTGAGGTATAAACCGTATTGTATATGTTGTTAATATAAAATACGAAAATATTAATATTGACTTTGAGGCTATAAATATTTATTTTTAATTATTCTAGTCATGACAAAAAAATATATTATGTCCAAAAAAGGTCTTACAGTTACACTTATTACACGCACCAAAATGAATTCACGTTGCCAAGTATACTTAATTAATAATTAATATGCAGGAATACCCTGATAACGATCACAATTTTACGAATTTACAAATTGAGAATAAAAAAGGTTTTTGGATTGAAACACCGCCAGTTTCAAAAACTAATAAAGATCTACTATTACGAATTTAAATTCATTCTGTATATAATAGAACCAGAGTTTTGTAAAAATGTAAGTTTTTTTTTTGAGTTATCATTTATTCAAACAAAAGTCAACTTGAAACCTTTAAACTTTTAGCAGATACTTTTCTTTCGTGTATCATAATATATACATTTACGCAATTCATTTTTTTTTCGATTAAACTGTTTATTGTCGTATATATCATACGTATGTAAGTCAAATATAAATATTTTATGGTACTTCTAAACATATCAATAAATCATAATATTTACTTTACTCCAATTATTATTACTCCGCGTTATAGAGGACAATTATTATTATTATTATTTTATGATATGTACCCAAAACATCAAACAAATGTTATAGTAATTTATATTAATCGTCATATTGTATTAAATTAAATAGTAACCTCGCTTATAATGAATGTTAAATAAAAGATTATTTCAAATAATACCAGTCTGAGTACTATATTATTTATAACATTCACTTTTTAATAAATACGTTTATCACTGTTTAGTGTTTCAAAACTGAGCGAATTCGTAATCAAATAGCAGACAAATACTTATATCCTATATAGGAGCGTGGAGTGCTCAAATTAAATGTCACATACGTTAGAAATAAATAATACTACAATACGGTTCATCCGAACGATAGGTTTTATAGTACATATAGGAATTTTTCAATTTTCTATAGAGAATTTCGAAATACCTACACATATAATGCCTTCCATAAATAACTATAGGTATAATACACAAAAAACTAAAATAATGAGTTTTCTATGTTGTAATTTATGTAAATAATATGATTTTTACCATTTTATACAGTTATGGCTGATATGTTATAAAATATAACTGATATATAAAATATTATAGCGTTACTTCATCAACGGCGCTCTATAAACAGTTAAATTTGTTCTAACAATTCTCGTTGTAGTATTTCATTCTTGAAGCCACTTCTAAGCCACATAGAACCCACGCTATTTTACAGTTATCTTATTTCCTACATAATTGTTTTAAAACCCTAGTTTATGGCTTCCTTTGGGACTCAAATTTCATACTCTATCAATTTATATCACATTCAACATCTGCCTTTAACAGAATAACTTTAACAACAAAATTGAACTATTTTTATAGTTGTTTTTCTTCTTATGAAATTGCATTATTAAATAATAATACAATATTATTACTACAGAACTTGAAATGAAAAAATACTCAAATTTATTTGTAGATACATGAAACTATTTATTTTTATTTTTTGAAGTCAAATATATTAAACCAATTTAAAACAAAATATGATAGCTACTTGTTTCAACGTAGTTCTATATTATAAATTCCTTTTATAACAATACTATTTTAAAATATATAAAAATAATAATACATTTTTTTGTACGTTATAGTTAATGCAAATACCTCGTATGTGTTTGATTTTGAATTAAATCGACATAAACATCGTTATTATTGCTGTCATATCTATATTGTTTTTGTACATAAAATATTTTATTTTTTTTTTTTTAGAAATGAGTAATGAACCCATTAGGCGATTTATGTCTCATCCAAATGCGGATCCCTTATTCCTTGAATATATTTTGAAAATTAATAGTTATAATATATTTATATGCATTGTTTGTTTTATTTTTTTTCTGTATTTAAATTAAATTATTACTTTTTTAAAAAGGGCTCATGGTCGTATATTTCATTAATAAATAAATAAACATACTCGTCAACGGTTCACGCACTTGGAAGCGTAGGTAGTGAGCGCCGGTGCTTCGATGACGGATATTTTTAACATCGACTTAACAAAAGTCAATACCTACGCGATGATATTACGGTAGATGATTAATTTTCGAAACATAGAACGCATTTTATATCGGAACATTCAGAACATTCCAGTGTATTAATAAGAAGTCTTTGATAAATGATAATATTTCAAAACCATAAGAGTCGGAATTCATAGAATACCTACCATATCGAAAAAAAACAACTAGAAAATATATTTTAAGTACCGATATTCAAGGACACTTGATTAAATAGTCGGATGTATAATGCATTAATGTATACCTATTTCTGTGATAAAATAAAATACTCTGCGCGTTCCATAAAATCAGTACGACTCGTAGCACCGTTTGATTCGTCAACGATAAGTCTATCTATATCTGTAAATCCATGCATGATAAACGTATCACTATGTAAATTTAAAGAAGTATTATGTCTATTTAAAATCACAACGACGTATATTATATGTATATATTAGGGTTTGTGAATATAAATTTACTATAATAAAACGAATATACATTCGTTCAATATAATGATGATCAATAAAGTTTGGTCTCGACAATGGTCAACAGCAAAATAATGACTTTATGTGCCTAAAAAACACGCATCGAAGACACGTCGAAGTAACTTATCTAATTAACTAATTAACTATCGACAATATCAACCAGAATAAAAGTAGCATGTGTTCATCACAACGTACTCTAAGCCAAAAATATCTTTGTTTTTCAAAACAATAATTTTTTTAAATTTTTTTAATATAGTCATAATTTTTTAGAGTTTTGGTTGTCTTCGAATTATTCATCATATCTATCAGCACAGATGGCATAAAACCATTTTCGCGTTTGTTGGCGATCAATTCTGGCAGCAAAAAAAAAAACAGTTACAGTATTCGCCGTAAGCGTTGGTGTGTTGATCTCGACATTTTTTACGTCTAAAACGAGACACAGCGTACGTTGTTTTGATAGAGACACGCGTTTCCCGTTGGATTTTAGTGTACCGGCCTTGTTGGTGTTATAGGTATATATTATTATTATTATATTTGCAGTTTATATTATAATTTTACCCTCACCTTGTTTAGCGAGGATAAAATTATACCCTCGCCAATGTATATACGCACAATTTAAAGTGTTTATTCACTGTATAATTGATGAAAGTACGTAAAATATCTACCTGGCTGTTTGAAAACTTCTCTTCTTTGATTTCTTTGGTTTTTCCTCGCTAATGCACCATCATACGTTATTAGTACGGTGTTCCCACATATTATATTTATAAACAATGTTATTAATTTAAGTGCCAACACTCATAATTTTGAAAAGTTTTAACTTTGTTGAAAATATTTAAATTAGGTACATAATTTTATGTCATCACGACATTTATATTTTTACAATTTTTTTAATATATTACTTTTTTGGGTGAAAGAATACATTTATAATTTCATAGTCTAAAGAAAAGAATTCAAAATGTTATTAGAGCAAAGTAATTCGAGGCGCTTAAAGACCCTAAATCCGGTCCAAGATCTAAAAGTTATGTCACCGTGGATCTATAATCTTAAACACTTCTACGTCGCATCCGTTCTGTCACAAAGTTTCCGATGGACGTTACAAAGCTATACTGATGTTCATCAAACGCGTGGACTACTATAGGGCTGGTCAATCAAATCCGATTAAATACGGACATTAACGCCATTATTGGATCTGACGTTACTCGCTTTCTTCGACGTCGTTTTTTATTCATTTCAAGTCATGATTGGCGTCCGTAAATCGTTACAAAAACGTACGTTAAGCAGCCTGTCCTGGCTATAATTTTATTTCTGTTCATTGCTCTATTGCAGTTTAAAAATTTTGTAAGACCTATTGGCTCGAACGAATAGTGTTTTTTTTTTAATTCCCCTCTGATGCAGATTTTTAAAGGATAATACCACTGAAATAGTATCTGGACAATGGCGCGTAAATATTTACAACTGATTCGATTACACCGTATAAGTACGGTCAAGGTCATTGCATCTCTAGTACAATATTAGCTCACTCAAAAATTCAAAATGATCAACGTCTGCTCTGCAATACTGTCTAAGGATAACGTCGTCGGTGTTACATTAGGTTTCGAAACGAAGTGCTCGTTTGTACCTGACAACTATGGGCTAGATACCACCGTGTCGATAATTGAAGGAGAAGTAAATGTTTTTATTTTAAAAATCAACAATTTCACAGAAAACAATTTAAATACACAACATTAAACAATATTGTAATACGCAGTAGTCACCGCTCATAGAACTTACTTAAAGAACAGAGTACTTGTGCCCATTAACGAATGAGCACATAATGTGTAAGCTTATTTAATTTGGCTGTGAAATATCTACTAATAAATATTCATTATTACGTAATTATTTCAAATGTATGTTTTCATTCATAAATAAACACAACATGAAAATTAATAATGATAAAAATAGAAAATGTTTTCTTTCAAAAATGTTGTTTGTAATAATTTTAAATTAGGTATATAAAAAAAAATATATCCAATAACTTTAATATTCTTTAATATGATACGTTAAAATAAAAATAGCATAGTAAACGAAAAGTAAAATATAAATAACCTGAAATTGTTAATATTATCATAAATTCTTATTTTATCTCATCCAACATCGTCAAAACAGTACAATTTAATAATAAGTTACTCAAAACGTAAACTGAGAGTTAAAACTGATGTAACTTGATAGTACAGAACACCATACATACATATTATACGATGACTCATACGTCTATGATGTGATGTTTGTATATAATATAGTTTCAAAATTAGAATATGAAAACCTACTTAAGAATTTTGATCTTCCACACATATATTTCACGATAATATTCCTATGTCAGTGCAGATCAAAATTCGTTTATCTCATACAGACTCTATTTTTTTTCTTGCAATGGATTTTAAAGCCGTTAAGGTTGGAAAGTAAGTGTTTAATCCTTTCTTACCATTACAATAATTATTTACAAATAATTTTATTTCATAAATATCGATATAATGTATTCTACAGCGGTTAAATATTAGCCACACCAATTATAGACATAATACCAACCTCGTTTTATAAGCTTTTACAACGAAATGATGATAAAATAGTAAAATGATACTGTATACCTGACTTAACTTATACTTTAACTTAACTTGACTTACAGAGTTATTTAATTAATGTTTTATGTACTACAAGTACATTTCATAAAAACATTTTTGAGAATTCAATATGACTAACAAGAAATAAAAAGTTTTTAGAATGTACGATTATTTACCAAAAATGAAATAAACTATTATATTCACAAATTGTGCCAACGACCACAATATTTGTGTTTGATTTAAGCTGATATCATATTCACTGTGACCAATGTAAAATTTACATTTATCAATATATACATATTTTGATTTTATTACTATAATAATTTTTTGGCTGTATTATGTCTACTTCTAATAAATTTCGAATTATAGACATATCTATCATTAAACTTGATGATTTTTAATTTCTGAGCGGAGCGATAAATTTATTAATTTTATAATGATTTGTTTTTTTTTCGTATGAGTACACAAGTTGTCAATAAAATGCTTCGATTTTAAACAAAAAATTAAGGAATAACGAAATTTTTACACAAATCCAATTTTTGATAAAATCGATTTTGATTTGTTTATGTAACTATGAATAATTGTAAATACTTGAAATTTTCATTAAATGTTAATATTATTATTTTCTATTCATAATACAATTTTAAAATATTTTGGCGATTTTTGAGCTATTCGTAGGCATAAGAATTTTATTTGAAATATTAACAAATATTTCTGCTGGAAAAATGCTAGAAAAATCAATATAAAACTGTTCATAAGTTTTCAATTTTTAATTAAAATATATTGAAAGTCCATAGTCACGATATTTTTTTATAAGCGTTTAAAATTAGAATTTTGACAAAATTCACAAAAATCATGAAAATTATTTTGTAGTTAGAAATTCATTAACATTTTTTTTTATACATATATACCCAAGATTTAAAAATGTAATACAAGGTTCTTTAATAGTCGAAAAACTAGTTCAACCTTCAACAACCTAATCAGTAAAAAAAAAAATTAAATTATAAGAAATTTATTGATACACCTACCTGGAAGTTTTATCTAAAATATAGTTTTTTCATCTTTTTGATTACTGTATAATATTTTTATTATTTATTTGATATAGGCACCAATAAATCTTAAGTCATTCATATTCACTATTAATTTATTGAAAATAGCACTGGGAAATTTCTTGCTCTTAATCATATCAACTATATCAATTAAAATTCAGATGTCTACGAGTAATTTGTTTTGAAATGCATACATATTGCATAATATTTATTTTATACTTTGTTTATGATTTAAGCATACAAATATTTACTGTACTCTAGTATCGTGCTTACTGACACGTTATTATTAGTTTATTAACTTATTCCACTATGGTTTACTGTAGTAAAAAAATATAACAACATAACTGATACAATTTTGTAACCAATATTTGTAAAGGGTAGTAATAATCTTAATATAAATATTAAATCGAAAATTGAAACCTTTGACGCTAATGTTCTTGGAAACTACTCAACCGATTATCTTAATTTTTTTTTTTTAATAGAAGTTTATATCACGGAAAAGGTTCCTATTGCAATAACATTTATCTAAGTTAATAAACAATTGAGTTATTTATTAGTTAAAATAAACGTGTAAATTGTGTACTTATATATATATATATATTATATATACATACATAAATGTGCGGCCCACAGGTTTCCAGCCACCTACAAGAAAAAGTACTGCATGATTTATATTTTATAATATTTAACTACCGTAATTTTTAGAAATAGACCAAGGAATTCTCATGATCTCCTTTCATCTTTCCGATCAATAATAAGTCTCCCGTCTCTACTCTCAAAAATCTTTGAAAATTTCCTGCCGAAACGATTCTGTAAAATTATTGAAATAATCTTGAATCATAATCATACTTAAGATATCCAATTTGGTTTTTATAGTAGCCACTCCACTATATGTCAAATTATCTTACTGACTTATAAAATACCTAGCAACAATTTTCAGGTGTAAAAAAATGCTCAGTTGCCTTTCAAGGCGTATGGTATCAACTTTTTTTTTTTTTAAATAAAATCGATTCACTCTCCTTTGTATTATTTTATAATTAGATCCTATCTAATTTAATACACTTTTACAGTTTGTATGGAATTAGATCTTTCCTACGTAGCTCCTATAGTATTATAGTACAAGCTGGTATTCTTCTGGATCCTTTTCTCTATCTATATTATATACTATAATACTCTATTGACTTAAATCTTCTAATACTATTGATTAACCAACTTTTAATAAAACCCTCATCAAAAACTACACTAACGATAAAATAATTATATCTCATAATGAAGACCATAATCACCAGGTATCACGTTTAAATAATCTGGCTGATTGGTAAACGAAATTGTAATTTAAACTTCAAAGTTAATGAAACCAAATTCACATAAAATTTTCATTAAAAAATGAAAGTCATCCAAATAATGTCCAAATCATTTTAATAATGAACAAATTCTCAATCCACAAAACTACCTTGGAACAATATTAAACAAATATAAATTACCTGTTCTACGCATAAAATAGAATTGCTGAATTTCTAACGACAAATATTTAGATTAAATAAGTACAAATCTACAATAGGTACCAAAAAGTTTTTGATTCATTACACTATAATAGTATAATTGATGATAATCCCATGAATCATAATTATAATACATTTTCTTTTTATGAGCTGTTTTAAGTTTTAATAACTCAGAAATAATATTTCAAATTATGAGCTAAGCAATGAATGTATTAATTTTACAATGATGTGTGTGTGTGTGTGTGTGTGTTGTGTGAATATACGATAATTAGTCGATAAAATGCTTCAATTTTTCACTTTAAGGTGGTGTCTGATAGAAATTTCAATCTATTTTGTTTTTAACAAAGGTTAAAATAACCAATATTTTTCTAAATAATCAGGAAAAACAAACACAATTTTAGGAAAACCATTAATTATTACGCAAAACCAGATCGATTTTATCTTTTGTTCTAATTCAAACAAAAAAAAGTAAATAAATGAGTACCACTCTATTAAGCTAACTCTGGGTGTGTTAAATTTGAATTCAATGAAGTATCATTGTATATAAAAAATGATTCTGAGCGGAAATGATCTGTCAGTCCATGTCACCAAGTATATTTCATAATACATTTTTTGATGTAACTAATAAAGTATTTTATTTTACATTTATTATTACAATAAATGATAATATAATTTTTTTTTTTGAAAATATTTCATTTATTAAATTATTAAAATAATATATATTTATATCATATTATATAAACTTAATAAATAATATTTATTTTATAAATACCGTAAAAGAATAAAATTAAATTCAAAGTATAAATAATATATAACATCTTGAAATTAATCTAAAATGCCATCGCGTATAATAAAATGCATAATAATATAATATACATACAAGGTTGAAGCCCGCGTGAATAATGTTTTTTAATTATAAAAAAACAATAGTTCCAATATGAAATAGTTATAAGCAATTTATCATATTTTCAAACCTTAGTCATAAAAATTTGATGTAGATCTTAAAGAAGTTCACAGTTTATACGTATAATAATAAAGTTCCAGTACCATGTACCCATACACAAAAAATAACCGCACATCATTTTAAATCATATATTTATCGCTCCGCTCGGGTTAGGTTAGGTAAAAATATTAAAAATACATAATATAGTAACAAACATTTTCTTATATATAAGTGTTTAATGTTCAAATTTTTGCTACATTTGTCAAAAATCACGAAAATTTGGAATAATTTTGTAGTTAACAATTTTATAAATGTTCAATTTTTAAAGATAAAATTAGAAAACTTATTACAAGGCTGCTCATAATTAATTAATATTGACACCAAAATATTTGAGTATATAATATAAACACAGTGTTTTTTTTATAGACATTTAAAATTCAAATTTTGACGAAATTAGATATTTTAACGAAAGAATAACGATATTAGCTATTTTGTTATAATTCAAAAACATTATTTTGGGAAACTTAATACTTATATAGTTTTATGTATAATTTTAATTTTACTATGCTCAATGACATTTCAAAATATGTAGATTAATTTTAAGCTTTTACATTTATATCATGAACCTATTCACGATGTTTTACAGTAAGGTGATATCGATAAAGTTTAAAATAATAATATAAACTATTAAGTATAAATATATAATATCATAATAATTAAATTTAATAATATAATAAATGCAATGTTTTCGGCAAAAGTTGAATGAACATAACACGTTTAATACTATTAGTAAAATATATTACTCTAATAGCAATATCAATAAAACATAGTCTCATGAAATATACTTAGTGATATAGGCTAACGACCGTCTTCGCTCAGAATCATTGTTCGTTTACAATGATATATTATTGAATTCAAATTTAACACATCTATCACAGTGACCCACTCAACGCCTATACCGCATAGCAGAACGGTACTTACTTGCCCACCTTTTTCATTTTTTATCTGAAAAATGTGTTACTTTTATAAACTCACTCAAGCTAAACGGTGTAATGTATAGGTAGTAAAATAGGTGCTTTATTACATAATATAATGTGTAGCTTAACAATGCAATCATCGTATCTATTGATGGACTCGTGTGTATTCATTCCGATCACTTTTCATTATATTATTATCGTGACTTGGGGTATTGAAGACGACAAACGTTAAATGATACTAAAAAATCCATGTTGGATACTTTACACTTATATAGACATGTACAAAGTAAGTTACCTCGACCGTTGTAACAAATTATATAATATTATGCTGAACTAAGCGTCAAAGGGAGTACCTACCGGATCGTTGAAGTATATTCATTTTTCTCGGTAAAATATATTATTTATGATATTTATGTTTTGATTCCCTAAAACTACGTACTTCCCATAATACATCATTATTGTACAAATACAGACTTCGGGTAAGTCGAATGACCTTCGTTTAAAATTAGCAAACTCCGTTTTAGTGTATAAATGTTAGTAGGTACCTTTAAATCATAATTTCGAATAAAATGTATTGAGTGAAGATTTGAACGGTTAGTATTTACAATTTATCCACCCAAAAAAAAAAAACATTTGTGTTGATTTTTTAATCGTTATAATTATTATATTATCATGCGTATATAAAATGCTAAAGAACAGATTATTTCAAATATCACGGCTTAATAAATTGACTACAATTGGATATAACATGTATTGATATATGCTAAATACTGAACATTATAAGCACTTGATTTAAATTATAAAATTTATGAAAACTTATATTCTACTTGATATAAGTCCACAATAAATAAATGCACGATTATTGAGTATGATGAATATTTTCGACTTGATAATTTGCCATAAAACTTTTCCACTCGAAACAACTGTAAAACAAGCGCATTGATTGTTGTACACTACAAATTCATTCGTGTGAATATATATGATTGTTAAAAATTACATATTTTTCGAGGTCGCAGACCTACTGTTGATTTCACACATTCATTCAGTCTAAAACACCTCAACTTTTCGGTCCAGTGGTTATAATTTAGATGGGTATTATCTAAAACAAATAATATTTTGTGATTTAGTTCAACATGGATTTGATATCTGGTCAAAACGAAAAATTGGTAAGTTTTATATAAATTCTTAAATATATTCTTAAGAACCGCATTAAATATTTTGTTATTGTTATAAATCTCTATCATAAAAAACCGTATTCGTGTCGATCAATTTACTACTTACTAATGTTATAATAATATGTTTATCTTGTCCAATCGTTTTCCCTATATCATCTTACCTACCTAAATTTTCCATTTAGTAGTAACCAACATTTTGAAACACATTCATCATTAGTAAAAACTATATAAAATATTAGGTATTCTTTGAAAATGAGTAAACTATATGTTACATTAGGTTTACAATATGAAAATATCATAATATCAATAGTCACTTTTCAAGAACTATGTTGTTCACTGTTTCAACACAGAACGCATTTATGTTCAAATATAAAACATTTGAACAAATAAATTTAAGACTAATATGCACACAAATACCTGCAGTAGTTACCAAATTCCCGTATAAATCAAAAATATTGTATAGTGTAAAAATAATACGATGCGCCTCGCGTATCGTTTTCAACCATATTATGTGAAACAAACACGTTTCAATTTGTTTTAGATTTTTGTAAATTTATTATATAAAATACCAGAGAAATTTACACTAATTTTTTTTTTTATATTTTTTTTTTTTTAAATTCAATATATAATGTATTAATTAAGTTCCGTCGCTGAATACCGCTTTATCAAGCGCACATTTTCATTTTTTCCCTCGACATCACTACACAAATACCGCTTAGATATCACTTCGGCTTATTGTACTATAAATGTAAACGATTTTGAATTTTCTAATTAAAACTAAAAAATTAAATTATAATGTTGTCGTCATTTTTCCTAGTATGCATTGTGATATTTAAAATGTATTCGCTACTTTATTCTATAAATTGTTTAACTTGTTTTGACAATTCCAACGGTGATTTTATCTTTCTCAAGATACTATCATCAATTCATTCACGACCCACACACCACACATTATTATTTTAATGTCTTTCAGTTTTCCTAAGATACGAATTTATCTTTTAAAATAAATGATAATACCGTATTTTACACGTTTTGTATACTTGAACAATACACGCGGCGTAAACACCTAACTAATACATATACACATTTCTTAAATGAGTACAAGAAGAATCTAATTTGGTAACAAAGTCGCTAATTAGTTTTGTTATGAAACTGAACATTAAAACATTTTGAATGTTCTATTCTTAATTTTATCATACGTAGTAAGGGAATATACGTTTATCGTTGAATATTGCAGAGATGAAATCGCATAATTGTATAAGCTATATACGCGTATTATATAGTGAGATATAAATGTAAGACGTTATAGGTGACTGAAATCGAACAATCAATTATTATACAGATTAAAAATAACTTATACTTTTTATTTACTTTACTATAGTTATATATTATTCGTTATAATTTATAAAGAACACAGAGAATACCTACATCTCTATTCATTTATAATTAGTAAATTTGATGTGTAGCAATTAATTAAAATTCTTTAGAGTTTTCTGAACAAAACTGCATAAATTGATTATGTACATTGCTTTACTGGTGTTGTGAAAATTTCATTTAATTAATTCATAATAATATTAAAATATTTAATTACTCGAAAATTCGACTATACAAGTCATAATAAAATAACACTGCTTTCTTCAATAAAGTGAAATATCTTGGCCAAATACAAAGAAAATAGTAAATATGAATTTATACTTATATTTACGTCACCTACTTAAAACAAATAATAATAGTGGCTATGGGTTGCACTTTGGAAATTTTCACTATCAATGGTTACTTAACCTAAACCAGCTATAGAATAAAAATAAGTCTTATCTCGTTTAAGCATCACATTGCCCGACAAAAAAATAGAGTCAAAAAGCTACTTTCCTGCACGTCTCTGTTAATTAAAATTTTTTTTTTTTTTTAAACATTATTTATCTTTTCAGAAATACCCCAAGTCTATATGGTTTATCGTACTCAACGAATTATGCGAACGATTTACCTATTACGGAATGAGAAGTGAGTTAATTAAATGGCTATGTGATGATTTACCTACAGTAATAAGTTCACTGTTTATAGCTAATATTCTAATACAATAAAAATGTATTTACAGCCGTCTTGGTTTTGTACCTGACAACAATATTGAAATTTAACGGAGAAGATTCGACGATAATATATCATAGTTTCGTATTTCTTGCATACTTTATGCCATTGCCTGGTGCAATCCTTGCTGACTCTTATTGGGGAAAATTCAAGTACGCTGCATATTGGCGTGTGATTTCAAATTGAATCGCCGTTAATAGTGTTGCCCCTTATTGGTTATTACTGCTTTTACATGACAATTTTTTTTTCTTTTAGAACAATTATATGTTTGTCTGCGGTGTACGCGCTAGGGAATATTGTGCTCACCGGTGCTTCGATGGCAGATATGTTTAGCCTCGACATTCAAAAGTTAATAAAAGACAATTTTACAATAGATAATTAAGTATCAAACTTATTCTATGTTTTAAGTCGAATGTGTATATATATTGGTCAGTCTTATAAAAAAAGGTCCTTAGATTAAAAATAATAACAACAATAAAAATGTACACACTAGATTTAATCTAAACTAACCAAGCAAGCAAGAATATCATACGCTGAAAAAAACAAAAAAAAGTTTAAATATTGTACAGATACTTTTGCTAAGCGTACGTACATGCCGATGCTCGTTTGTGATAAAATCGGTACTTAATTTCGAGTCCATATCATAAGCAATGTCATTTTCAGCTTGAAACATAGTATTATTATATAATGATATAATATATTCTTCTTTCAAAACGTAAAAAAAATATTATTCAATAATCTCGTGTTTGAACGAAAAGTTCATTGTTTCGTATATTTTTACATATTTATTGAATTTTTTTTAGAATCTTCGCCTTACTCGGGTTATTTTTCATATCCATGGGTACAGGTGGTATAAAACCGTGTGTTTTTGCGTTTGGTGGCGATCAATTCCGGTTACCTCAGCAAGAAAAACAGCTACTGCACTACACTACCAAGTTCACGATCGCAATAAACGTTGGCGCATTGATGTCGACGTTTCTGACACCCGAATTGAGACAGAGCGTACATTGTTTTGGTAGAGACACTTGTTTTCCGCTGGCTTTCGGTGTACCGGCGGTACTAATGATAACTGCTATAGGTATAATTATTTAACTATCATATATTAATCGACGGAGAAAAATACTACATGACATCACCCATACTCACAATTATTAAAATATTTATAAATAATAAAACAAATATATAATATATGCCTCTTTATCGACTTTCTCAATTATCCATCCTAACCTATGATAATATTGCTACAGCCCTGATAATTTTTTCGATTTATGTATCTTTTCAGAACTCTCAAACACTATATTATAATACTAATTACAGTATGTTTTACATGTTACAGTGATTTTCGTATCGGGAAGAAATATGTATGTGAAGAAGAAACCGGAACAAAACGTCATCGCCAGGACATTCGGTTGTATTTTCGTAAGTAAAATATTAAACGTTCGTATTAAAACGAGCGGAAATCGTTAGAATAGTGATACTCGATATTTATGTTCTCAATTTTCATTTTGACACGTTTGATTTTTAAGTACGCGCTGCGTACGAAGATAACGTCACGGGTCCCGTGCCAAAACCACTGGTTAGAAAATGCAAAGGGAGTATATACTGAAACAGAAATAGCTGATACGAAGACAGCCCTGGAAGTGATTAGCGTGTTTGTGGCGTTTCCGGTGTTTTGGTCTCTATATGAACAACAGGTACGATATATATATTTATATATATTTGTGTGTTTGTGTGTGTGTGTGTGTCTGTGTGTGTGTGTGTATTAATTTTGTAATAATGTAAACATTAATGAACTATGACTCCGTAATTAAAAAATAGTTGTAACTTGTAAGCTAAAGTTGTTGATCTAGTGGATGTTATATATCATAAACTTTGGTATCTATTAACATATATTGCAGTTACCATGATTTCCACTATCAAATAAATAGAAATACGAAATGAAACTAATGAATATTCTTATTATTCTTTTTTTATTTTAAACGTTTAAAATTCTTCCATTATTATTTTAAGTTTTAATGCATAATTTTTCTATAGCAAGTCACAGGCTGAAAATTTTAAATAAACCAAATTGATTTAATTATTTACTATTCAAAAAATATACAAATAAAAGTGTAATACTGAATCAAAATTGAAACGTATGATAATGATTATCATTGAGGTCAATCACAGACGCTTGAACTTTTCGAAAAATATTGAAAATTAAAATCATATTATTATTTCATTTTTTTATCGTAAAAGGATTAAGATAAATTAATTTATTAGTAATAAACTTTAAACATTCATAGATATAGGTGCCGACATTTATTCCCAAACTTTGACTCACCCGTTTTACGTGTACTTATCATTTAAAATTGTAAACATCATTAATTTCTTAAACTTTTTTTTATAGTTTCAGAGCCATTATTTGATATAAAAGTATTATCATTAGAATTATAAATGACTTTTTTTCTTCACGAGACGCGTATCTCCGTGCCAATATGTACAAATAGCCATGTCACTAATCGGCCTATGTGATACAACAATATAATTTCCACTTCAGATATATTTTTTTGCTACTTTTAGCATTATTCATACTGAATTTATTATATTATTCTATTTTCGATTTATCTTTTGATGTTGATTTAGGTTACATTAGTGTATATCATTATGAAATAACTATATTTACCATTATTGGGCTGTCTGATCGTATTTTTAATAAAAAATATCGTTGACTACGCAATATCCGTGATAGTTATTCCGACATTGATTTTTATATCATCCCATGATACCACGTCCGCTCTATTGTAGGGTTCGCGGTGGACGTTACAGGCCACGCTGATGAACGGCCGCGTGGACTTTTTGGACTGGACAATCAAACCCGATCAAATGCAGACACTAGTACCATTGTTCGGACTGACGTTTCTCATCCTATTCGACGTCGCCTTCTATCCATTGCTGGCTATGGTTGGCATCCGGAAACCATTACAAAAGCTTACGTTTGGCGGTGTACTGGCCGTAGTAGCATTTGTATTCGCAGCTCTACTGCAGTTCAAAATTTTTGTAAGACGTAAGCTTGAGCCTCTATATATTTTTTTTTAACTTATCTCTGATCTGTGTTTTTAAGGGAAATACCGCCGATATATCATCTGGACAAGGGCGTCTAAACATTTACAACGGATTCGATTGCAAAGTTTTCATACGGTCGAGAACGTTACACTTGCAGCATCATATCGATCCACTCGAAATGATCAACGTTACACATGCAGTCATGTCTCAAAACGACGTATTAATTACATTAGAATTTGAACCTGAGTGTTCATATGTACCAGAAAAATATGAGTTCGATACCACCGTGATGATAATCGAAGGAGAAGTAAATGTTTTGATTTTATAAATTATATTTTTTCACTAATGAAACTTAAATACAAAACATATAATAATAAATAATGAATAGACTTAATTTACCTTATCAGGTGGTATTATTGATCGATAAAAATATACCCTATACTATATAGGAACCTCCTAAAAGCATGGATAATATTATTATAATATTATTTCGCTTTTCCACATTAAAGACCATGACCTACAATTACGTTGTATACATGTACATCGATGACATTTTAAAATGTTGAATGATGTTCAAAATAATATTTTTACATAAGAGTAGATTAAATTATTTGAAACTTTTACGTATAACTACAAGACAGATCGAGAAATAATTAGTTTAAATTAGATTGCTTCAATACATTTTTTATTCATCATTTTCATAATATAAAAAGAAAAATGAACAAATATAAGATATTTGAAAGTCAAACTCTTGTACTTTTAAGTTCAGAGTTCACTTAACCCTTTCAATTACCTTCAAAATATATTTATCGCATTTTAAAACAATATTATAAGTAATAGTTAATTATAAGAATAAAAATCAATTAAAATAAATACACAACATAAATTCCTCGTTAACCCAAACGTAAGATTAAATAAAAAGTAGCAATTAATCAAATAGAAAAGTTGAATTAAATTAAACTTAATAGATTTATTATTCAGTTAGAAGTATTGCCTTTAAATAAACTTGTAGTTGGAATAGACTCAATACTATTTCCTATCCATTATTTTACTTATTGTACCCGTTTACTATTTATTATATATGTTTGTTTTAACATATTGAATATTCTACTACAATATATATTTTACAATTATATTATTATATAAAATACAATAAAATCACAACTGTGTAAATCACATGATAAATAATTATATGTATAGTCATTAAAATAATTAGAAATTTAGAACCCCAGCCAACGATGACATAGCCTTGCTTAATATAATAAACAATTATTAATTTTATATTATTATTATAAATACGTGTTCTATGTTTTTTCGACCTTAAAAATAATTATGAAAACTTATTTGATCATAACATGTTTTTTTTAATTAACCTTAGGAAAATTCTTATCACTTGGTTCGTTTAAATACAAACACAATCGCATTAAACCATGTTGGAAGTCCTGAACATTTAGTCAAAGAAAAATTTGGTAATCCCAACTTAAGGTAAGTATATTAATAAATATTGCCTGTTTTACTACAAAATTATCTACATTAAAATATCGAAACAATTTAATTTAGAATTCTGATCGACTATACATTTGATTTTAACGATAATATCACATTGACCAGTGTAGATCAAAACTCCTTTACCTCGTATCCTCTGTATTTGTTTCGAAGGATGAACTTTAATGCCGTTAAGGTGGGGAAGTAAGTATTCAATATTTTTATATCGTAACAATAATGAATTAAAAATAATTTGATCTCAATATAATAAATTATGGTGTTTATTATAGATATAATATAGTGTACAACGGAAAACTAATGTCCATTCAACCTGTGGACATAATACCAGCTACGTTTTATACACTTACTATACAACGAAATGGCGATAAAATGGTAAAAAAATTATGGTCTACCTGAATATTGTAATTAACACCTTTTGTGAACTACAAACAAATTTTATGTGAAAAGGCATTTATATAGGATGTACGATTATTTACCGAGCACGAAGGGAACTATATTCACATTCTATGGCAGCTACCGCAATATTTGTGTATGATTATAGCTGACGTCATATTCGTGGTCACAACCTTAGAGTTTTCGTTCACAGAGGTATAATTTGTTTTATCTAATAATGTTATTTATTTTTGACATATTATTTTGAGACATTTTTCAAATCCATTTATCTAATCGCATACATTTTTTATTATTGTTATACAAAAATAATAATATATTTTTTTAATTTATCAAACTTGACAACTTTCAAATGTATTTATTATATATCGTAGTCTATCTGTCTTCGGACTGTTCAATACTAAACCCATGTCTAAAATTACACAACAAAAATATGAATTTTTACTTATACTGTATAATATGTATAATAATGTTATTGTTTATACGATATAGGCGCCGATAAACATTAAGGCTTTTATATCCGCTATTAATTTATTGACAACGGCATTGGGAAATTTGGTGGTCATAATTATATCAACTATATCAATTAAAAATCAGGTTTCTATGAACATTTGTATTGTTTAAAAAATGTGTACAACTGTAATCGACTTTTTAATCGTTTTCTTTTTGTTTGTTTACGATTTAGGCACACGAATATCTACTTTACTCTGGTCTCATGCTTGCTGACACGTTGTTATTAGCCTATTTCAGTATGGTTTATCGGAGTAAAAATACCAGCGTAACAAATATTACCGAAAACAAAAAAGAAGAAATCACTGTTTTCGATTGATTATGGTTAGGTATACGTCATAATAATAAGACATAACTCGAAGAATTATATTCAATACAGGACCGCATCGCTTTAAGATACGCAATAATATTAATTACACGCGTTGAAACCTTTTATACAATAAATTGAATAAATTCTTAGATAGTAAATATCATGCTTCATTGATCAATACATAGAAACAAAAAAAAATATATTAATATTTACTTAATATTTTTTTCTGTACTATTCAATTTGAAAATAATAAATTATAAATTTATTACTATATAGGTAATTATAAATTAAGAAAAATAAACAGTTTTAATTATTAAAACATAAAAGATCGGTTGTATTTTGAACAGAAAAAAAGTCTGTTAATATATTTAAAAATGTAAATAAAAAAGTAATTACCTACGAAAGTTTTGATTTATTACACTCGTATAACCACGAAATATTTCCTCGTGAACTTTTTTAAATTTAAAATATGTATTTTTTTTTATTAGTAAGTTATCACTTTAATATAGTTACTCGAACTATTCAAATTCCATCTAGAAATGTTTTTGATTACAAACATATTACGTTGCTTTCTAATTTATGAAAAAATAACGAACGGTACCGATACGAGTTCCAAACTGTATAGAGTTACAGACTTACAGCCCAACTTTGTGCCGCAACTAGATACTATATAAAGCAGATAGTATGCGATAGATACTATATAAAGCAGATATGCAAACCTTAGTTTAAAGCCTGAATATTTTTTTTTTTTTTTTTATAGAAAGTAATTACTATAAATAAGATATGATAGTCGACGTTTAAATTATGAAAATTAATATAATATAGCTCTCAACTAATTTGAAACATTTTATCAATATCTGTAAAATATTTTTTCACATTAATAAAGTGAAATGTGATACATAACTATGTCACGAACCTACATTTTTTTTTAAATTACTAATTTAATAATCACAAGAATTCATAAACATTTTTAATGAAAACTTTACACTACAATACACCATATATCATCATAATATATAATAACTTGGTTTTACGTTTTGAATATAATAAATTATGCTCTAATAATTTATTATTAAATACATAAGTACCTACAATAAATTTAGAACTTATTTATTCATTATCGAAATTTTTTTATTGTAAAATGTATATTCAATAATCATACTTTTTGAACTATCACTATTTTTTATAATTTGATTTTATAGATGATTTTTACAATGTTGGACTCCAACTGTTGTTATTCATCATGACATAAAATGTGGTAATGGCATAATATAATATAATCAATATTAGTACATTTTTGTATATACCAAAAACGGAGCTTTGTAAAAATTTATTTTTATTATTTTACGTAAAGTAATAAGAAAATTCATGCCATTTTATAGATAATGTTTTAAATAATTTTCTTAGATAGACATTGATTTTAAATAAAATAAAATATCACTCGTGTTGCCCTATTTCAATTGAACGGCCACGGTATTAATATGGTCGCCACTGTGACCGTATATTTTTACGATATCTTTTTATAGTACTATTCTAACATAAATATATAATCTAATTGTTTGTTGTTTATCAGTCACTGTATTCTATAACTAACTTGAATTAGAGTTTAGTGTAACTGTTTAAGGAAACTACTTTCCTCCCACACGTGTATTGTGTGTATAATATAAATTATAGATTTAATCCGTACAGCAGTGTAGATAAACGTAGGTAGATATTATAATAACAGCGTTGCGGTGCTACTAATCGTGAAACTATATGCAAGTTGATATGTTCGTATCGCTTATAGTTTCAAAGTAGGTACCTGCGCTTTACCTATAGCTAGGTAAGTTCGTAATTTTGTAATGTTATTGTTGTTGCCCATCGAGTCGAAGGACCTTTTGGTATTAGATATGGCACTTCCTATCACAGATAATAATCATTAAGAAAATAACACATTGCACAGTAAAAATATGCACATGGCAGGAACATACTGGACGCCAATATCAACGATACCACCGCGATAGACATAATATTATATTCATCAGGTATTTTGAAATTTTGAAATTTTTAATATTCTGTAAAGTGTAGTATTTATATTTTGTTACCAAGTATTATATATTGATCTATTTCATCACGGATAACTCTAATAACAACTAACAAGTCCTGTTCAGTCAACATTAAAAGTTTATTATGTAGCTAAAACTTGGTAAATTATTATTATAATACATCCAACTTGTTGAAATGTCGAAATGTTTTTGGGAAAAGTTGAAATATGTCTTGAATACATGTATTTGTTATAAAAAAAAAAATAAACAAATAAATAACTAGAGTAAAAATGATCTTATTTTTTTATAATAAAAATAAGCAATGAATCGTAATAGAGCGGGGGCAAAGCACCATCGGGTTCATTTTTAGGAAAATTTATAGGGGTTTCTCTGTTTCTCTGGGGATTCATCGATTCCACCGTTTTAATATAAATTCCTCTATAACTATCGATTCCGCTGAACATTTATATAATATTATGTTGGTTCCGCCAGCTAACGATTCCACCGCACACTTGTATATTTTTATCCCATCATTATATTATGACATAATAGATAATACGTCATAAACAAAATAATATAACTTAAACACCTATATATTATCTTTTTGTATTTAAATAACCGTCAAAAATTGTAGTCTACAATGAGAAAACCTAAATATATACGATATGGTAAAAAAAACAATTAAATATACAATGTAAAATGTATTAAAAAATTAAACAAAATCATCTTTTTTTTTAAATAATGATTTTATACCAGTTTAATATAAGCAAATCTATCGATATTTTCATTTAAATAATTAAAATTGTTGTAATATATATTTATTTTTTAATTCATAATTCATAATTTTTTTTATTTTTGTTTAATTAATGTCTATTTATATTTTATTTTTATTTTCTCTTATTATTATATAAATACGAATTTTCTGTACTTATAAATTTAATACAATTGAAAATAAAAATATATTAGAATAATATGCTTTAATGAATCGTGTGTTAATACGAAAACATATTGGAATTTATCAATTTAAAAATATAATTATGATCGATAAAACTTTTATTTCCAATAATACTAATGAATACGTCTAATTGATCTTTTTTCGATGAAACATATATATAGATATAATATTTATTTGTTTATTTTTAATGAGCTTTGTCCTTTCAAAACAAGTACCTGGATAAATACCTTTTGGATAGTATTAATAAATAAAAAATGTAGACAAATAAGTACCGCTCTGCTGTATATTATGTGTCGAGTGGGTCACTGTAATGAACTTGTTAAATTTGAATTCTATAGTATAGGTATCATTGAATACGAAAAACGATTCTGTTTGGAGGCGGTCTATTGGCCTATAATCTATATCATTAATTATATATTTCGTGATATCATTTTTTTGTTATAGTTATTCAAGTAATTTATTTTATTTTTAATATTACAGTAGGTTGGTATAATATTTCCCGAAAATATTTTATTCTTTATTATTGAAATTTATATCATAAATAACATAGATAGAAAACTAAAACGACGTTTTGCAAAAAAAAAAACAAATTTCAAAGATATCCTTAAGAGTTTATAGCGAAAAAATTAAGGAGAGTAAATATTATGAGTTAATTTTTTTTCTAAACCAAGCTAACTCTAAGTTAGTTTTATGTTTACAATTTATTAAAAAACCATTTTTTAGAATTAGTACAAATAATAAAAATATTAATAATACCTCCTGTAAATTAATAAGATTTTTAATCATATAATTTAATGAACATTATTGTTTTATTTATAAAAAGAATAGTTTGTTATTATTAACACTACATATTTTAATTATAAGGTAATAAAATTAGAAACATACGTAAGTAATCATTTTTTAGACAGCCCCAAAATCTCAATTACCTAAATGTTTAACCCATCATTGTGCGCCTTTGATCTGCAGCGCTCGTATTCTATCGAACGATGGTCAGTTTTATTTGTCTTAGAAATTACATTAATAAAAAAATATATGTTACACGTTAATATATCGTCTATAACAGTAGTTTTCAACCTGTGCGTCGTGGCTCCCAGGGGCGTTGTTGGTTATTATTAAAGGAGCCGCGTCCGTAGTATAAACTAATAATAAAATTGTAAACAATATGTTTTTATTATTATTATTATTATTCGTATGGGAGCCGTATATTTGATTCCAAAATCAAAAGGAGCCGTGGACCCAAAAAGGTTGAAAACCACTGGTCTATAATATTATTATAATAATATTTTATCCTTTTTACCACGGTAAGTCTACGACGTAGGCGGTCGATTATGCTCGATCGTCATATCTAAAAGTATAAATAAGTCTAAAAAAAAAGTCATTAAGCTAGCTTTATAGCCTTATAGTATACACGACTGTAAATACATGACTGTTTATTACACTGAGATATAAAATATTATTGAATTTAAGGTTTATAATAACAAATATTGTATACATGCACTTAGGGATTTGTCTCTATAAAGTCGCTATTGACGGCAGGACTTCGATATAGTTCACAACAAGCGCTTACATAGGTTCGATGATGCACGGGTGAAAGACTAAGATTAAAATATAATCGACGTCTATAAATAACACTTGGCCTTCTACTCGTATTTTTACCAACAATTTATAATACGACGTTAAAAGTAGATGATACGATGATACCGACGACTTATAGTATTATATTCAACAGAATAGTACCTAACCAGAATAATAAAAGTTCAATTACTCGAGTAATAAAAAATTACTATCGTCGAAGATTTATTACCATATGCGTATCGCATAAGGTAACGTAGTTGGCATTTCAAGTGGTCATGTTTTTATTCAGTCTCGACGAGACGTGATGTACGAATTTTCCACCTTTTTTATGTAATTGACATTCAGTTGTTTATTAATTTAACCATACGAATAAATTAATTAATTTAAAATGAAACCTGAAAAATAAATAACTTGTCTAGATACACTCATATCTGGTTATACATAATATATGATTCATAATGTGATTGAGTATTATTGAACAATGCAAAGCATCTCATATTCAGTGTCGTATTAATAATAATATAAACGGAAATAGTTTCACACCTAAGATTTTATGATTAAATTAATCATAATAATGAATGTATTATTCATATTTTTTAATTATATGCCTTTTAGATGAAATAGTATAAATATCATGATTGTATAACATCAGAAAGATGGGACCCCAATAATAATTATACAAATAGAGGTACTAAATTATATCGGTAAGCTCATCAATAAACGTTTTACAAATAGATATTTTTACGAATGAATAATTTTTAACCAATAACATCATTTTTAGGTAAGTAATTCAAGGTTTATTTCTTTACCTTATTTAGAAACCATAATGTGTTCGATTTCCCAATGTCATCATTTTTAATATTTTGGACATGTAGCAGGTACGAAAAAATCGATTATGCCCTCTGTATTATATAGTATACACATATATTAATTAATTTACAATATTTAATTAGTCAATCAGTCTATTGACTTAATAATAATTTATAGATACCAACTACTATTAATGTAAAATTCAGTTTTGAACGAGCTTGTAGCTTTTATTTTAAAATGTATAATTAATCTATAATACGATAGCTTATCAAAATTACAAAATTCAGGAACTGACAGTCGATTTATAATTATTACTCGTATTTTACATAATAGATAATACAAAAAAATATAATGATCCATATCTACCAATATTTTTTCTCCTAAATATTTTTTAATTAATTAAATCTTAAATAAAATATTGTAATAAACAACTACATAACAGCATTGCAAAAAAATATATGTTAGTAACCTATTAGTCAAAAAATAAATAGATTTAATTTATTTTACTACACAAATTAAACTTATCAAAACATGGTTTATGTTTCATGACATTTAATATTTCAATTCATAAATCATACTGGATTATTTCTTATTAGTACGCACAGACGTATATTTCTACTCTGGAAACTAACACTCAATAACAATGTCAATATAATCATTTAAAATCAACCAATTACAATATAATATGCGAAATATCTATTTTATTTATTAAAAAATATCACAGTTATTACTTATTACAAATTACTACAAATATTAAAAAGAAAATAAATATATGAATATGTATGTTACAATTTTGTTTATATATAATATTGTAGGTAGAATGTATATACAACAAATTAAATTGACCCTGATAATTTATGTACAATTTACATAGGTATAGGTCACATTGTAAACATAGTTTGTGTATGATAAATGTCTGGCTATTGCGATTATAATCAATATAATCTCTATTTTCAATAATGATGTTGGGTTTTGAAAACAAAATCAACGTGTTTCGCGTGAGTGTATAAGTAAAAATATGAAAATATTACATCGAACTTGTAAGTTTTATTATTAATTATATGATATACTTATCAAATACATTTTTATAGATAAATAAATTTTTATCTCTTAATTATACAAAACATTTATGGCTTAACCCTCACGCGTTCATATATTATAATATTAATACAGTAATGAAGGTATAGTAGATTAATAAGTACACCGTACACCCAATAGTTATTATAATATTATAGTTAGACTTTAATACTTTATGACATATCAGTATATGTATATATCACATATAGCCATGTAGGTTAAACTACTATTTATTTAATTTAAATTTTAATGATCCCTTCCTATTTATACTGTCTTAGATAATCATCCAATAATAACTAAATATACAAAATGCAACATGAAACGAAAAGTCTATCCGTTATATTTTGTTTGTGCCTAGATTTTCTTCATCAATCAAAATACTATATATTAATAATCAATGTATTAAATAATCAAATAATTAATACGAGTACTATACGTGAAAACCAACCACAGCTACAACTGTCGAATTTTTTCGATTTAAATTTCAGTTATTCGAGCGATTAGAATGTGTTTCGGAGCTAAATCTTCACTGTAACTTTTCTTGGTATAAGGTAACGTAATACTTAAACGAGTATTACGTTAAGTGAAAATTTCGTGACGTCTCGTACGTCACTGCTCTTTGAAAAAAAAAAATTTAATGTAACCTGAACAACAAAGTACAATGATTACCTATATTACCTACCTACAGAGATTGTATTAATAAACATAATGCTATCGATTATTTGCATGGTCTCGGCGGCATTATAAAATAGTATAGGAAAAACGCTGCGTCGCACACGACTATATATTATGTTATTATGCATACAGTCATATTATTAGCCCGTAATATTGTAACATACACGGGAGTAGATCGGCACTTCCATCAGTGATTCCTAACGCACTGCGTGAACGCGCAACAAAATAATATTGTTATAATAATATAATAATATACCTACTCGTGATTTGAGAAAGACGCGCGCGACGTCGGTCCGGTGCGGTTAGTGGGAGACGGCGGCGGAACTGATGCGTGCGAGAGTGAAACGCTGCAGATTTCGTGTTAAAAATATTATTAATATTATCATCATCATTATTGTTATGCCGGTTTATATTATACTTTATTAGCCATTCACGTGAACGACTATGTAAATGGGATTTGACTAGGTACTGTGTACAGTATTCGAGTATTATTACACTAGCTGACTAGCTGCCGTCTACCGGTTTACACGTGTATGAGTGTCCTTACGAATCGTAGCCGTGGAGTTATAATAATATAATAGTATATGGTATTATGTAATGCGAGTACGACGATATACACGCGATTTCCCTCAAAGATGTTAAATAAAATAAAAAAAATTAATTAAAAAAAAAACACTTGATCCGGACTCGTCGTGCAGAAGTGAACAACGATAATAATAATTATCACGACTGTTATATTGTATATGCGTTCGATATACTATAGTCACCCGAGTTTAACGTCAATGCCGTCTATTATAATACCGTAATATAATACGCTTTATTTTAACTCGTGCCTAATCATATTTCAATAATAATTACTGCAGTAAAAATATAAGCCGTGACGAAATGGAACCGCCTGTAAAGAAATTGGCAAGTATAACACAGTTCATGTTGTATATTTTTTTATCGTCTGTGTAATTTTTTAAGTCTATATATAATATATATATATATATCGCATTTTATATAATATATAGGTAGACATTAATGGTGTATCTGCGTGTGTACATAATGCTTATTTTTTTTAATACCCTAACCCCTTGTAAACGAAATGTGTAGTAAACACGGTTTCGTAACCGTCTGCGAGTTTAATTTTTATACCTTTAAAAGCCTAAAGGATTTTTAGCGATTCACTTTTCATACTTTGATAAATGTGTTTCCCTTTTGAATTTTGATAGATGAATATGCAATATTGTGATTTGCGTTTTTTTTAAACATAAATAACCATTTTTGATTACCTACTAGGAACGTACAGAATTAATTACGAATTAATTACACGCCGTTCAGTCCAATTACGCTTGACACGAAATAAATATTCAAATCAGGTATACGACATAAATTTTGTTGATCGTGTTCAAAACTGTACCTTGTAATTAAACGTTTAAAATGTTAATATTTTCTAGGCTATCAGTAGTATAAGAGACTACGTTTTTTTTTTTCAAAATCACAATGTAACTAAATGCTCATATACTCTACATATACGAGGGGAACAGTAAACAGTAATAAACGTTTCAAACATTACTATGTAAAAAATAGTATGTTATATATATATATATATGTGTATTCATGAATGGATAAGCATATCATGCATACAAATCATACCATCGAGTATAACTATAATATTAATAGGTTAACTGTTACTGTTTTATTTTTAGTGTATTCATATCAGTATATGTTTATACTTTATATCCAATCGATATAATGTAGCATGACAATACAACTAATACAAGAGCCTAGATTAAATACATTTTTTTAAATTTTTTACTTCATACTGGTAAAATCTACAGCACGATAATAATATTATATTCATTTATAATAATTATAACTGTATCGCATATCGTTGTATTGGAATATTCATTTGATTTTATTAAATTATAATTTAGAACACTTAAATAAAATTAAAATAATAAACACTTTGTGTATTGATGTAATAACTTCTATCTTTTTATGTCAAATATAATGTGTGTGTGGCTGTGGTTTATAGACTTAAAAACTACTAAATCACTTTGACAAACATTTCAAATATTGTGTTTAGAGATACCAGAAGAGTAGTTATTTGAACTACGTTAAATAGGTAGCGCTAAACACTCTTTTAAAAATATTTTTGTTGATTACATGATATTTAAACTATTACACATACAATTATAACAAGTGCCATATTTTGAAATTCTTCATTTTTGAAAATTTCAAACCGATTAGCTTATGAAGTTATTTATATACTTGATACTAAATACACCAAGCTTATATTTGTATATGTATTCTCGTAAGACACTTCAGGTGGATTTCTCGCTACTGTCGGTTTTGTCCACAAAGTGATGTACCTACACTAACCCACACCAATACCAAGTGCTATATTTTATAATTGTTCATATTTTCTCGTACAAATTCAGGTAATACAGTTATATACTTAACCATTTTTATTTATGAATATTAATTGTGGTACTTAAAAGAAAATGGATAATTTTCATTTGTAGAGTCAAAAATGTTATGCGCAAATACTCAAACAACAATTTTAACCATATATATAATGATACGTTTAAATAATTTAAGATGCATTGTTTCGGATTTTGTTGTCTTTGTATATTTTTTTTTATTATTATTATTATACATTAAGCACAACTGTGAAAATGATATACGTGCCTAATAAAATGTATTTTTCAATTAAAATAGCTGTCGTTAGATTTTGAGTTGATTCGATTAAAAATACTTTTGCGCATTATCAATGGTAAAAAATAAATTTTTATGTATGATCATATGGGTAATTCATAACATATAAGTATTAACTAACTTGATATCAACGGTTCACATACCATCTGCAGTTGCTGATAAATTATTTTATTTTGTAAATGGTATATTCGTGTGCACATTATAATCTGTACTACGAATCGTAAGAATATAAGATACATAAAATATACCGAATAAACTACTGAAACTAATACCTAATAATTTGTATAGCCGTAGGTTAATTAAATTATGGGCTTATGTAATTTATAATTAATAATATTATGTTTTATGTGCATAAGCTATAAAGTGAAACTGTAGAGAGCAGTTGTTATCCATATAGGTATACCGATTAAGTGACACATTTTAACAAAAATATATTTTTAGGCTACAACTTTTTTTTCTGACCAGTTTCGCGTTATAGCACTTAAGATTCCTTTAGCAACTGATGCATTATATAATTACGTTACTATAGCAACTTCGTAGATGCATCATTTTTTTTAATCATATGTAAAAAATTTAGCAAGCTACGTTAAGTTTCTTTAAAAACATTAATTCATGAATATATTACTAAAACGACCCGCAAAAATATTATCTACAATTCGCCGTTTTTAATACGGCAGAGAAAAATCAATGTTTTTCATGGCAAAGATAATGAAAAAAATAATATCAAATACCTATAGGTTTATAATATTATAATACGGTTTATTAATAATAATTTAATTTAAACGTCTTATGTAGTGATTTAGGGCGCCATCTATCACATAAAACCAATTCAATAATAAAATAATATTATGTACATAATTTGGTTCATATTTTTTTCTTTTAATCCTTTAATATCCCTTTTTGGGAAACAACAATTTGGTGTCACGTACTCACGTTTAATTATATCGTCCAAATATATCCTGTAATTGAATCGATAAAATCATTTAAAAAAATTAAAATTCCTTTACAAAAAAGGATGCGAGTATATTATATTATTATAGCGATATCTGCGTGCAACTATGTCGAAGGTTAGAATGTTTCAGCAACCAACACTCTAGATATGACTATATAGCAGTACTTACAATTTAACTTTATATAGATAAATAAACGTCATGAACGTTCTCATATTAATGTCTGTTCGATAAGTTTAGATTAAATAATAATATTAATAATATTATGTGAATTAAATTAAATTTTGTAGAGGTACTTGTCAAAAATGTATATCTGGTTGTTCTATACAATACTTCATTTCATCGATGGAATTCTATATTTATTTATTTTTATTATTATTATTTAAAAGGATGTCTGCAGTGTTTAAATGAAGATAATCTCACTAGATTACACTGAGTCAGACATTGTAGTATATTTTAATAATTATGCATGCTTATAAAATATGTGTTTATATTTTGTTAAATGTGATGTGTACAAATTTAATGACTGTGATATATTATGCATATTAAAACTAATAAATATGTTATTTCATGTCATAGAAATCTCCAAAATCTGTTTGGTTTATCGTATGTGATGAACTCTGTGAAAGATTCAACTACTATGGGCTTAGAAGTAAGAAAAAAAAAATTGATAGTTAATATAGTTAAAAACGCTACATATTATGTACAGATGTGGTAGAGAAAACGAAATAAATTTTGAAGAAATTAATTCGTTTTTATATGAGTACTATTTAAAGTAGATTTTATCGGATAAAATAGAATTAAACTATCGATGTATCAAAAAATTGCATTGGAATAATATCAACACAAAAAAATTACTTTGGGATTGGAATTTTATAACTTTGCATTTTTACACAAATATTTATTTATTTGAATTATACCGATTATCAACGTAAAAATTTTAGTTAATGACTAGCCAAAAATCATCGTTTGGTTTAAATTGACTAACATATCAGTTTCTCCACTTTGTATACAATATACATTATTACTTTATTGGCATGCATTAAAGTTAGCAAATATATAAGACAGTCGATATATTTCCGTATTTTTATTTTCAGCTATCTTAGTGTTATACTTGACATCGATATTAAATTATTCCGACGATGATTCGACAATGATCTATCATGGCTTTATATTTTTATCGTATTTTATGCCTTTGTTCGGTGCTATATTGGCTGACTCTTACTGGGGAAAATTCAAGTAAGCATGCTCAAGTACCTCGTCTATATGTATAACTGCATTTATATTTTAATACATTACGTTTGTATGTCTATGACTATTTAATTTTTTGTCTTCGTTACTGCAGAACTATAATACGACTGTCAATAGTTTATGCACTTGGAAATGTCATCCTCACTGGAGCTTCGATGGCCAACGATTTCACTCTCGATAGTCAAAGGTAGACATACATTTTATGCTACTTTAAATTCATTAGATTATAGTAACATATATTGCTTCTACAATATTAATCAAAGGTCAAGATTAGAATAATTTTTTTGTTGATTAATTACACATAAGTACGTATTACTTATTGATTTTATAATATATATTATAAAATCAATGGTATTACTATTATTTGCATATTATTAGTTTATTAAGTTGATTCATTATTTTACATATTATACAATTGGTCAAAGATCAATGGAGGATATATTAAACTTCGTATAAAAATTAACTTCATTACGCGTATTCCTACTTCTTGAAAAAATAAATAGATAAATGGTTGTTTTAAATATTTTGTATTTTTTATAGTTATATTTTACTCGTGAAAACCATATGCGTTATAATTATTTATAACATTTTAATTTTAAAATGTTCGTAGGGGGCGTCATTTACAATAATTAAATAGAAGTATATAAGCGATGTTTTAAGTGAAAAAAAAATAGAATATTATGTGTTAGGGTGTGATATACTACTTCCATTACCAATTACGTAATTATATGTAGATATACGTTGTTATTCATTATTATACACGTATTCAAATGTTTGGTTAAAAATTGAATTTTGGATACGATTTTTTACTAACGGTACAATAATAATTGTGATGGCGAGTGAATACACTCCAATGTTGTTATTTACAACATCAATTTTCTTTCCGAAAATATATTTAAAATTAAATGACAATAATACAACGACTGTTTGTTTTATTTTAGATTCATTGCCATCGTCGGCTTAATATGTATTGCGTTGGGAACAGGTGGCATAAAGCCGTGCGCTTGCACGTTCGGCGGCGATCAATTCCAATTACCGGAGCAACAAGATCAACTTGCCCAATTTTTCAGCAGATTCATAACAGCCATTTACATCGGATCATTGATATCTACGTTCTTAGCACCTGAGCTACGGAAAAGCGTACAATGCTTTGGTAGGGATACGTGTTTTCCGCTGGCGTTCGGCGTACTATCACTGCTCATGATAACGGCAATAGGTATAGTTAATTATATTTAAGTTATAAGAAAATATTTGAGACTATTTTTTTTTTATTTTTTTTTCGGATAATTCACAATATTTAAACATCAATATAGTGATCGGCAAATATTATGTATATTATAATTTATAATTAATTACAAATATGAATGATTATTTTGAAATATATTATAGATTTTTTTTTAAACGCCGTTTAATTTCTAAACTTTTCAGTTGTTTTTATACTCGGAAGAAATATGTACGTGAAAAGGAAACCGGAGAATCATGTGATCTTCAAAACCTTCGGGTGCATATTTGTAAGTATATTATTGTATAATACGCACCGTCGTCATTTCGGGAACTTAATACGCCCTCATTGACACGTTGTTTGTACTATTGCGAAGTACGGTATTCGCAAAAATATAGTTTCGTCGTCTCCTAACGAAGCCCATTGGCTGGATCTCGCTGGCAACAAGTACTCGGAAACCGAGGTATCCGACACAAAGGCGGCGCTGGAAGTGTTATATATATTCATTGCTTATCCGGTATTTTGGGCGCTCTACGAACAACAGGTGAGCCCGCAAGTCACGCTCGCGCCCACCGCTGCTAATTTCTACACAATATGAATACACCTGTGCGCCCGATGGGATTACGACACGGATGTGTTTTTTTGATATTTGACAGGGTTCGCGGTGGACGTTGCAAGCGACGTTGATGAACGGTAAGGTAGAAGACATCGGTTGGGAAATCAAACCCGACCAGATGCAAACCATCCATCCCTTGTTCGCACTTTTGTTGATCTTGTCGTTCGATCGCATCCTGTACCCGTTCCTGGCGAAATTCGGAATCCGACGGCCGCTGCAAAAGCTCATATTCAGCAATTTCATGGCGGTGCTCGCCTTTCTGCTCGCCGCCGTTCTTCAGTATAAAATATTCGTGAGTACAATCATCGTCGACCTGCAATTATAACACCGCCGCAGTGGTTTTACACCATTGTCCTTTCTGGCACACATTCATATTATAATAATTGAAATAGTGTAACAGCATAACGGATAATATATTATATCCAGACAAATATTATAATAATAACGTTATAACTTTACCGATTTTCGTACAAGGGCGACAGCACTGTTATACCAAACACGGAAGGACAGTTTGTAGTGTATAACGGCTTCAATTGTAACGCTCGTGTGTTAAACCCGTCATTGTGGGTGGGCAACAACGATATCGATCCGCTGGGCTCGGCTAAATTCATGTATACGCCGAATTTCGACGAGGATGTCGTGAACATAAAACTGAAATTGGACGAATCGTGTAATTCGTACTTAAACTATGACAGTCTGAACATTAATGTAACTGTATCCAGAGGAGAGGTGAGAATATTATACATATACATATGTCATATATATATTATTATATATTCTGCTTTCGCTCTTATTTTATTTACAATTATTAGACAAGTTGTCTGCGCATAATATTCTTGGATAAAACCAAAAATATAAAGCCTTTTTTATGTTAACTTTTCAGTGCAGTCATCTGGAGTTTTTTAAAATTCCTTAGATCCCATTTAATGCTTATCAATGATAAGTTATCATTAAGTCTATTTTAGTTTCACTATTGATGCACAGTTCGAAACAATAAGTGATAGTATTTGTATTTGAAACTACTAATAGCCATATTTTTTTTAATGAGTATAAGCAAAGTTTAGTTTATTTTTTATAGTGTTAATTGTTAAAAATAGTTTTAAATTCAGAGAAGAAAGAATAATGATTTTTAAAACGTATTATTGTATTTGTATAAATACCTATGATTTGTATTTTATAACATATATCTATAATATATATAATATATAATATATCCAAATGCCCAAATGTCCAATAAATTATCTACTAGTCTTTCCTAAATGTCTACTATTAGTCTGAAACTATAAACTTCCTTAAAATAAATTTCAGTACAACCTACCGTAGATTTTTTTAAATATATAAGAATTAAAATTTTACGTATTTAAAAATAATGTTTATCTGAATTTTTTAATTATTTTTATTCAGATTAAATAATTTGCTTGATTAAATTATGCATTAAAGCTTATAATATATTCAAAGTTATTAAAGTGGCAGCTAAGAGAATCGAAATTAGTTTTGTTAGTTTTTTAGTACATTAAAACATTTAACAACTAAGTTTATAAACTAGGATAATAAATATTATGTTTACTACTTGCCTGACTTCTAGAATTACATTAATCAGTATATTATGGCAACTGCGAATAGTTTCACAGTTTCACTCGATAAAAATGTGTTTATTTTTATTTTTCTAGTCAATCTCATATTTCTTAACGTCCACTGCGAATAAAGAAGTTAAATTACGTCGTATAAATCATTACGACGATTTCATAAAGCCTAAAAATGGCCATCCTAGTTTAAGGTGAGTTTTAATCATAATATGATAATGATATACTTCGATTTTAAATATTTCAACTCTCAATACATTCTATTATTTATAGAATCATAACCGATGATATCAATAAAAACGAATCTCTTGCTCTCGTGGCCGCCGGGAAAAATCACTTATCGTACAACATTTCTTCATTTTCAAATGAAAATTTCATTCAGGTGGCTTTTGGAAAGTAAGCTTCAACTATTGTTCACATAACGAAATATCGTGACGGTTTGAAACGTTTAAAAAACCAATAACTGGATTTCTATTTTTGTAGCTATAATGTTGTACACGGCGAAGGACTGATCTCGAATATAAATCTCATGCCAGCGACGATATATACACTCGTCGTACGTAACGACGATAGCCACGGCCCGGTAATAGCATATTAGAAAGCAAACGATAAATTTGGGGGTTAATTAATGTCGTAATTGTTTTATCATAGTCAAGGCATTTATAGGAATCGAAATTGTACGCTACAGACGAGGGCAACTACTTGCACATTTTATGGCAGACGCCGCAGTACGCGTGTATGATCATCGCGGATGTGATTTTCATTGCCACGTCGATTGAATTTTCGTTTACCGAAGTAAGTCAACACATGCACGCTATCCATTAATTAGGCAGACGCACGTGCATTGCAAATTTCATAAAATATATGTCGACGGTATCGTTAAGATCCGTTTCTATAACGTTTAATAATGATGCACGTCCTCGATCTAAAATATCCGTTAAAGCGATTTAAACAAAATTATCGGTTTAACTCGCACAACAAATTATCTATATGTCGCCCTAAATTAATTCGCAGGCTCCGCCCAGGATAAAATCGTTCATATCGGCATGTTACTCGATGACTCAATCGGTCGGAAATCTAGTAGTCGTCGTCGTTTCGGCTTTGTCATTTCGCAAACAAGTGAGAACACTTTCTATCGCCCTATCGTTGACGATTTATTTGTTTACAATATATATTGATGAACTTATCGTATACAATTTATACTAACGTATTTCAGGTACACGAATATCTATTTTTCTCCGGCCTCATGCTGGCGGACACGTTGTTATTGGTTTATTTGAGTTATAGTTACAAATACAAATCGTTTAGACAACGGCTAAACGACGACGAAAACAGCATCGAAAATACCGTGACAAATCAAAATGAAGTTAAACTCGATGAGAAATAATCATTAAATGCTCTCTTTATATATAATATGCTGGCTATTCGCATATAAGGTTTGATTTAATTTGTTTCTCATCAACAACTTTGTATCGTTATGTATTATTACTGTAATAGTTGTTTATTTAAATATATTAATATTATTGCCGATTAATTTAATGAGATATTATACTAATAGTACAAATTATCATAACTTAAATTATAATTATCATATGTCGTTATACTGCATGCGGTTTGTTCATTAAATTGTTAATTAATTGTTAAATTTATCTTATAAACTACAAACGTAATATCCTTACTATTCAATATTCCGAATTACTTGTCCATGATATTATGAATAATATATATATATATATATATTATATTATGTAGTAAGTAAACTCATTTATTTAAGATAATAATGCAATTAAATTAAATATTACGAAGCCATGAATTTGTTTGTATCTCTACAATCGAGAGACACAATCGTCATAATTTATTATTATAAGTTTATGCATCCATTTTTTTTTCTATTAAAAAACGTTATAAATAAAAATTATTGAAAAAATATAGTCAATACATTTTATGGTAGTTTAAAGACAAAACCCGGAAATTAAACATGGATTATTCAATTATGATTTATGAATTAATACGTGTTACATCCGAACCGGCCCGAAACGTTTGATGAATATTATAAAATATATAAATAAGATTGAAACCACACGTTGAAGTTGGGTATCTCGCTACCCACTTAAACGTAACTAATTAGAACACATCATGAATAGATCCATTATCTATTTTAGTCATCTAGACTCTAGTACAGTAGTACCTATCAAGATTCTTGTACCATTACTCGACTTCTTAAAATCAGCTTCACGCTCACACATCACTTCCGTCTTCAGTGTATCAAACGTACGTCATTTAGTATCTTTCCGGACACTGCACATTAAACGTGTCTTACGAGTTGTGACTTTGTACTGCAAAGTCGTATAGGTAGGTACCGACTTACATCAATTTATATTCTACTGGCCAAATAGTCAATACTAATGCAGTAATACAATTTGATTCGCTAAAAATAATCTACCAGTCTTATCACAATATTGGCACAATTAGATTATAGCTAACCATATTATTACGCGCCTACTACACTTTAGAAATATATATTTTCTCGATAGTTGTAATATTATTGTACTTAGCGAAATATTATGAAGTTATTACATGTATATTTTTCGTTACTTCAGTTTACTTCTTAAAATTTCCAATTGTAACTTAAGTATCTAACATTAGTTATTTTATTTTATTAATGAAATGTATATATATGTAGTTAATAGGTAAAATGTAATGTAATGATTTTGTATAGCTATTATACTATTGGTATAAAAGATAAGTTTAGATTTTAATCATACCAATTTTTAACTATACTCGGTTTAATATGTGCTGGATAATAATATTATTAATTTATTTCAGTGAGATTTATTGGAGTAAGAATACCAATAAAATATTAACACATTTGTAGTTGACTATGTCGAAAAATAAGAGGACTTTATTTTATTCATAATAATCTAGTGTCACGGCGTAACGTATAGACAATATAGGTGCATTATTTTGTTGATGTTCAGTGAATCAAAACTCGATTTTATTAATATTTTTTTTTTAGTCTACTACGTATGCATTTCAGTTGTTTTAATAGTTACTCAAATAAATGACGACTAAAGAATACGATATTATTATTATTTATTCTACATAATAATAAATTGTTTTGAGTAAATATTATGAACGTTGTGTTTACTTTTTTTTTCGGGAAAATAAAACTATTAAAATGCAATTACTTTTACAGTAGAAACTACAAGTATACGGTCATTAATATTGTCATTATCTTATCACTTGTAAGTTTTCTGATGAGAGTTAAGACTATTGTTTGGATAATATTAAATATAAAATACATTTATCAAGATAACTGAATAAAAGTTTCATATTTTGTAAATATTAAAAAAAAAATTAAATATTATATAATCAAACAATCGGCCTCATACATTTACTATTTTATGAATATTTTAAAATATAATTACTAAAATTACGTTTAATTTACTATTAATTTATCATTTAAATTATTTAATATATAAATAAATAAATTAAATAATTAACATTATCTTAATAACTCTACATCGTGTATAGTGTATACCATTTTCCGTGCATTTGTTTGCTTAAATGCGATAAGCATAATGCATGATGTTATTTGTTTTTATGAACATTTTATAATTGTTCTATGCATAAATGTACTGAAATGACTATGCATATTCTACGGTGTTTATTGTTTAAAAAATCTGGGCCATATAGTAATCATAAGTTTTAATCATTAATTAAAATGAAAACATTTACTGATTTATTGTTTTCAGTAATAACATGAAATAAAAATATTCTGAAAATACGCAATTCTTAATATCAGAAAGCACGAATAATATAACGATAATATTTAAAAATCTATCGTATGTTTATTATATTTTCATATAATATCACCACTATCGTAGGAAATTATTTTTAAAAAATAGAACAATATTTTAATTTTGTATTTATAGGTCTCGTAATTTATTAAATAATTATTTAACCCAGAAAGAATATAAATAGTATAATCAGTTCGTAAACATTAATACATTAATCTTACATCAACATTATGTTTTTCAGTATTATTTATTTTCGACATTCAAAAAATATGTTATAACACATGTATTTTAATTTTTCTTGAAAAAAATTAACAAAATTCAAAATAATCTTAGACTTAACGGAATCATTCAAAATCGATTTTATACGCTCCATTAGATTTTACACCCTTGTAAATTAAATAAAGAACCGATCTTCTATCCCGATTAATGAAACCGTCAATATAAGAATCACTCAATTTAATAGACTTAGGTAAGTATGTTTTCAATATCCTCCGATCTCCTTGAAGGCTAACTAGTATACGCAAACCATATGCCGACTGGACTTTGGATAAATCAGTGATTTGATACTTTCTTCCCATGTCTAAAGTCGATATACTGACGAAGGCCGTGTCTGCATTGTATAGCTTTGCCTGAAGTTTCAATGCCTTCTTTAATTCCTCCATTATTTTTCGATCTGTAAATAAATAGTAAATAATAAGTAGGTAGGTACCCAATGACGAAATCACTAAATAGATATTAACGACAATAACACATTAGTATCTATAGGCTAATTGTTATTCAAAAACGACAAGTGTAAAATCATAGACTTTTGTTTCGAAAAAATATCCTGCAGTACATTATTAATGATTAATAAAATAATAATATTTCTACCGATCGTTTTAGAAAACTGTTTTTATTTTTTTTCTATATAATATATGTTAACCACTCAAGACGATACTTTATTTTTATGCTTAGAACACTCAATTTTCAAATTCGCAATATCATAATTTTTTCACATCGATACAATATATTTAGATATGTATACTATTGTTTCAAATTTAAATGTAACAATTATCATTCTTAATTTATACAGTAAATAAACGAGTTATACTTAAAAATTGGCGACATGTTAGTTGAATCTAGGAAATCACATCTATTTTTTGTCTTTTCCCTTCATTTTTTGAAATTTATTTTTTTTAACTGTACCTAATAAGCATTCTAGAAACTTATAAGCACAGCGTGCGTTTTCAGTTTTGTTTTCTACGTGTGCGTAATGTAAAAAATAATTTTTACTTACTATTTTACCTCCCTTTTCCTAGAGTGAAATGTTTATAAAAAAATAAGAAAAAGGAATATTCATTGTACAACCGAAGCTCTCTCTATCTACTAATAATATAAAATAAAATAAATGTCCAATGCATAGCCATCTCCCCGTCACAAATCACAATATGTATCAATAGAAATACCATATATAATTAAGTACTAACTTCTCGTATTCTCAATAAAAATTGTCAATTCGCATAGTTCACCGATCAAGTGTATAAAATGTATTTAGTCTCTTGGCGCACTATATTTAATTATTTTAATTTAGATATCTATTAAAAATACCATATAAATTATAAGTTTTTCATTTATTCTTTCGAAATTTTAATAATCCAATGAAAAATTTTTAGGACAACCGAAACTGCTATTTAAATCCATATGATAATATTATGCCCAATCTCTATGTAATTTAATTTTTTATAATTATAAATTTATTTTAAATTTAGGGATGGTATTTATTTTTATTAATAAAAAACAATAAGGCAATGCATTTGTTGAATTGTTAAATATTATAATAGTAGTAGTTCATATAAAGAGGACTTATATTTTTATTTTTTTATTGGCCGCTAAACATACATTTTCCTGGCCATTTTAGTTTTAATTAATTTAATTTTAGTTTAAAACATTTGTCATTTTTCATATATTATTTATTGATCCTAGGATATTTTCCAGTCTGAAATCCTAATCCATCCTTAACCACCTCTATTATATTATATATTTAAAGTATAGGTTCCTTTATAACAGTATAATATTGAAAATTGTCCTTACCGCAATTAGCGTTCTTGTAGTTGATTGTTAATATGTAGCTGACCGACTGATGAATATATATTTTACACAGTGTGAGTTATTGAAAACATCAACGCGTCAATAATATGAGTTGGTAGGGACCAAACCACCTAGGGTATAATAAATAACAAACAGTAGAATTATGTACTTTGATTTGTGTTCTTATACACTTCTAAGTAATTATTTATTAATTCAATAATGACTATGCTTGTAATCATCGTGTTGTATATTACAATAGTTCTTTTTTTTTGTTTCATAATTGTTTAAATATTTAAATATTCAGTGTTAACGTTACATTTACTTGTATTTATTAGTTTATTACAGATAGTGAAGTGTAATGTACCATCACCCGGTTATTTATTCTATTACAAAGTAACGCCCGATTGCCTGGCTTATTTTCTAATATCCAATCTTAAAAAATAATTAAAACCATTATAATAGTATTTAAAATACTTTTTAAATAAAGTATTTTAAATATTATTTTATGCATAGCTAATTATATTTTAAATTTAAATACTTTTGTCTTTGTTTGTATTATTAGTAATTTTTTCTGCTGAGAAATATATTATGATATGACATTTAAAATAATTATGAATTATTGTCATTATCGACTGACGACTATTACATACTCTGTGGTTTTATATTTTTGTATACCTACGCTTATTACGTGTATACTTACTGTGTACATAGTTAATAATTTAAAAAATTCATATATCTCAATTTAAATTATTTTTATAAAAAAAAAACATCTTTTTACAAAATTGCAAGTATTATAGATACTAGGTACGTTCATAATACAATTTGGGAAGTATATAAATCTTCAATTTTTAAAGCTAAGATTTGAAAATGTAGTATAATATTTAACATAAATAGTTCATACTGGAACTAAAAAATTTAAAGATCATACAAACACAATTATTTTTTATAGGAATTTGTAGTTGAAATTTGGTCGAGATTATATACTTAAATAAGATAAATAACAATTTTTATTATTATATTTTATAATTCAAAAACATTATTTGTGGAGACTTTTATGTACGTAATGAAATTTTCATAGTTGATTAATTTTAAGAGATTATTTATTTATGATATGAACCTATTTATTTACACAGTTCTACGGTGTTTACAGTAAGGCGTTATAGCAACTCAAAAGTTTATAATAATAATAATATAATATAGTATACATTTATATATATAATTTTAATAATTAAATACTATAATAATATTATAAATTACGAAGATTATCTACTACTTTTGTCTAACAAAAAAAAAAGACGACTTGATTCGAGTCACACGTCCATTTATAGCCAGCTCTCTCGAAATCTTGTCCGCCGTGGTACAACACTCGACATTAACTGTGGTACAGTATAACGATAATCTCCAAACATTTTTAACTCGAATAATAAAACATGTAAGTACATCAGTACATGCAATACTTATATAATAAATAATTGAAGATGTCGATTGACATATTATTGCAATATTTCCAATGATATGATTATATTCATTGCATAATATATTTTATTATTTATTTATTAGTTTATGTATAAAATCATTAGATCGACATCGATTATTGCTAAATCGAAAAAAACTTTATGTTACCTACGATACGTATTTTTATTTCTTCAACTCGGGCACATTTTTATGCTGTATATAAAAATATGAAATACATCAATTAAAATATATTTTATACTCGTATTTTCCGTAGATTTCGCCCCGGCGGTCGCGTCGGCCGTGTCAGTTTGCCGGTCGGAGTCGCGCGTCACCCGACACTATAACATTTGAGTTTTGCGGGTCCGGCGGAGCTGACGTCCGTGTTCCTAGCTATACAATCATCATCACTCTCCTGTGCGCAGCAAAGTCTCCACCGCCGTCGTAACGAGACGCCATTATCGACGAGTCAGTGGTATAGCAGTCGAGGCGGAGTCGTTGTCTTCGCGGGTACAGGCTAACCGCCGTGTACACCAAAGCTGCCGGGGCCCACCGAGCCGCCAGAGGAGCGTCAATCGCATCGGCCAACGAGCATTCGACTCCAGCAAACCCCCGTCGCGCCATGAATGGTCGGAGAACGCACGCAGGTGACTTACCGCCTTGCGCCATCCGTGCTCTTTCCAGTATCTCCCCATCCATATGCCGCCGTCTTCCTATCCGACGTCTTAGGTCAGAGAGGGTAGGGGTTAGTGTTGGGAGCCTGCAGACGCTAATCGCCCCGGGTGCAACACATCATAAACCGCAAAGCTCGCCGGACTCATTTTCGACGCCGTTGAAAATCTTCGACAGCGAGTAGCGATGAGTTGCGGCATGGTCACACCCGGTTGAAAGCCAGCCGACCAAATCCCCAAATGTATTTCTGACTTCCTCTCCCCTGACTGGCATCATGTCCATACCCATCGTCTGTGCGTCACCACCAGCCAGCATATTATCGGAAACGGAAGCAGTCGTTCCTCGATCGAATGTCAACTCGACCGACTGCACTGCCATTTCCGACTACGAAGGCTCATCTTCGCCGAACAACGGATCTTCTTCGCAACACACTGTCTGCAATAGATCCTCCATTACGTCTTGGACAACGTCGTCAACGTAAGCTTTCAATTTTTTTATAGATTGATCAGAGAATGCTTTGACGTCGTTAATTTGTGATGCCATTTTATTGTTATAATTAAACTGTTATGTGATTGAAAGTGTGGAATGTGAACGGATAGTTCGGACTCAAAATCGTAAATGAACTTTTATAATATTGTCTGAAAATTTAAAATCTCTTAGACGATAGGTACAGTATTATTAATTAATAACCTGCGATGAGGCCCTTAAGTCCGTTATTTTTCAAAGACTATTTTATTATAAATTTAATTTATACTGAACATGAACATAATACTCGACAAATAACTAATATCAAAGTAACAACATGCTATGCACAAAAAATAACACAATTCACATACTTATATATCGGTCCAAAAAATTACAATATATTACCGTTAGAAATTAAACAAAGCAACTCTTTCAAGATTCCAAAAAAAAAAAAATTACACTTTGGCTATTACGAGAACAAAATATAGACGACAGACTCACAATAAATGTATAGAATTATTGTATTATTTACTTATATTAGTTAGATTATTTTAGTAATTATTGATAAATCTAGTATTATAAATAGGTATTATTTGACTAGACAATTTTTTGTACAATACTACATTATAATATTATATTATAAAAACAAAGAAAAAATATGTACTTATTTATACTGAATAATACATATTATACATGATATCATGTGAAAAACGTTTATTGCAAATTGTTTAATCTTTTAATTTTATACTAAGTAATTATTGAATTTATATTTTAAATTGTAAACTCATGGGCCCCCACGAATATGTTCAGTGGAGCTCATTATCTTTTTGAAAAATAAATAAAAATAAATATAAAATAAATAAATGAAAAAACACACTTCAATGTAAAATCAATACATTCATTACTAAAGAATATTATTGCTATTAATATTGAATTTAATTTAATATTGTATACTAAGTAACTTGTTATGCAATAATAACAGCATATTTTTTTGCTAATTGTTAAATCATGCGACTTTTAGCGTAATGTAGGTAGGCACTACATTCTGTGGAAGTAATGCGAAAGCAGTTCCCACGGCGCCGTTGGTTTCAAACATAAAAAAAAAAGGTAGGCACTAGTGCACTACATTATAAATTATAATATTACTTATGCGTTAGTGTAGTCATTTTTGTCTATATCAATTTAAACATAATCCTAAACTCAACAATTACCTATTATAGAATTAATAATATAATTTACAACACTAATTCTGTTTTGCATAAAAAATTTATTAAATTTAATAGTTCACTAAAATTTAATTGACCAATTATGGGCCACCTAAATCATGGGACTATTCATTTTTTTAAATAAATAAATAGGATTTTTTTTACCGTGGATATTTTTTCTGACTACCATTTTTTACATTAGTTGATTTTTCTGGGTAAAATAGGATTATCCAGTTAGTAAAAATATAAAATTAGAAAATCAAAAAACTTAGAATAATTTTATAATGTTTAATATATTAGCTAAAGAAAAATTGATTATGAAAACCTTACGATTAACTAAGGAATTAAATAATAAGAGACTTAATAGTAATATAATATGGTCAACAGAAAAGTTAAAAAAAATTGATAACTTCAATACCTCAACGGAAATAATTACCAACTAATTATTTAATTTTAAAAACATGATTTAATTTGCATTTTGTCTTACTTACTCAGGAATCAGGATAACTTTGTAAATAAAACAATTATAAAAAAAACCATATTTCAAACCAAGAAGTTATCAGGATAGATAGTTTTCGGAAGTATATAGATACATTAAAAAACATACATTATAATAGGATAGCTATTATACAATTACTACAAATAGTTGGTTAAGAAACTAGACAACGAGGAAGAAAAATGCAACTAGTTGTAGCAAAAAAGGAGGGACTCTCATTAACAATTTACTAAAATATTGAAAACAACATTTAGATACTAAAAAATTGGTAGAAATACTGTTTAGATTCTGAAATTAAACCAATCGCTCTAACTAATAGAAACGTTCATTTTAGAACGTAAACAGTTAGCTGACGAACAAACAGTAGATGAATTTAATCAGTCCTTTTAGACTTTAAAATACGTTAAAATAACACCTAATTTCCCAACCATTATTTATATTTTATACAATTAAATTTTTACTAACAAAAAGATAATATACGCCTATGGCCTATACCACTATCTGTAAATGCGCCTATAGCAGGTTTAGAGCTTACCTCAAACAACCTGATAAAGTGATAACAAAAATATTCTATAATAAGGTGGCCGAACTTTGTATTGATTTTACAATGGATTTTTTTATTATTATTATTGTAACTGAAGACAGTCCCTATTTTTTGTAAATTTTGCTACTACACACTCACCATTTTTTTTTATTTTAGCATATCCAGACAAATGCATATATTAAATGCATAAAAATACATTATATTTTCTATCAAAGGAAGATCGACTTTAGAATCATCTGTGATCAATTGGCACCCCCTGAATTATTGAAATAAACAGATTTGTTAAACTTATTCAATACTTATAGATTATACATTTTACTAAATTTTTCGATACCTAACACTAATTACCTAATACCTACCAGTATTGTAATTACATTAAAATACTAAAGTCTAAAATAGTAAGATTTAATGTTAAAATAATTAGATTATAATTTTGAAATGCTATATAAAAGGGCAAAGACAAACGAGCGGCAGACCGCTTATTAATAAATGTGATAAACATAATAAATTAAAACAATGATGATCTAAATATTATAAACATATAAAACTAAATAATATTACGATGTTAAAATGATATGATATAATTATTATAACACAATTATATAATATTTTGTGTAGACATAAGTCATAACTTATTCCATAAATGATAATTCATGATTTAATGAGTGTTACCGCGGAAGAATACGCACGGAAAATCGCATCACAAAATACACGGACTACCTACTACACGTAGACGTAGTTCGTGCACAAAATGTATCCCCTTTTTATGATAATATAGATAAATGATAGGGGAAGATAACGGCGCCGCTCGTATCAGCAGCCATTCGGCCACGCACGCCTACGCGATATATTTATTTTTTTTTTCATATTCTTCGCGTACAACGTCCCAAGTCCAAACAAACGTCGGCTACAACTGGCTGCTACTCACGAGTCAAAACTAATCATAACACATCTCTAGCATAATATTGCTGTACACTGTCGGCTGTGTCGTTATGTCGACTAAAATACATTAATTATTAGTAACACTGCGCGATGTAGGCAATCGAGTGGGTACGAAACAATTGAGTGTACTAATAATTACGTGTGCCTATAATTGATCACCCAATCCTTGCGTGTACCTCGGACCGAGACGTAGTGCACGTCGTGAACGATTGGCACTCAATGATGGACATCGATCCAATTATAGTGTCCACGAGCTTAGAAGCTCTAATTGGTGAGTTAAAATTGCATACTGCACATCGGTTTGTTGTACGAGTCGATTAGATACTGTGAATAAATACACTCGTCCGTTGTTTACAGATAAGACGTTTGTACTATGTGATTTAATAATATTATGTAAATTAGTCATGAGTTATATTTACATAATATCACTTTAGACGTTAATACACACTGACCACGAAAAATAAAATAATAACATAATATTATTATATCAATACTATGACTATTGTCTTGTATGCTTATATTTTAATTTTATAACAAGGTCACTAACTTTTCGCACCACAACAGTCGTTATGTGTGACATGTGCCATGTAGTAATATTGGTAATTTTGGAGACCCTATGTAGCTCTATTTACAAATCACATTTAAGCGTTTATAAACCCTTCGTGGCATTCATTATGGCCAAATCGGAATTTATAGTATTGGTGCTCAATCTGTTAATATATTAAAAATGGTACTTTTTTTTCTTAGTTGTTTCACTCATAAAATGACGTTATTTAATTTTAAAAGAACCTTCACTTTTTTACCTAATTGTTATTTGGACATACATATATTTAGATTAGCCACTAGATACTTCAATACTTATTTTAATATTTTTTCTTTGTGTGTGCGTGTGTAACTATATTATATTTATAACAAAAATATGTTTAAAAATTAGATATTGTTGACTGTTGTACTCAGTTTACTGAAAATTAATTTAATTTTAAATAAATAACATTGTCAGTGCTTATCTAACAAAATTTGTTTTATATTTTATAGCAGAAAATAGTAATTAAAGCATTCCTATTTTTTTTTATGTGAATTAATCATCTATAACCATTTAAAATTTTAAAATGTACTTTTTCTAAACATTTGTTGTACGATATGATTAATGGAATAATATTTCAAAATCACCAATATAAATATTGAACAATTTTAAGACTTTAAAATATTAAAATTATAGAAAATATAGATCTGTTAGATAAGTATTCACTATCAAACTTTTATGATACTGACTAATTTAAGTTAAAAGCACCATTCATACATCTATTATCTACACATTATAATTTGCCATTGAAATATATTTAATTTGTTAGTCTAAGTTCTTATGGTATTTGTTAATTATTAAATAAATATAAATAAATATATATAATTTTATTTCTTTGTATAACTTTAAAACTTTATAAAATAGCACATAATTCTTGCATGAAAGTATTAATTTTGTAATGCATAAGCTAACATAATCAATTGGCAACTGAGCATAATTTGGCTGATGCAAATAATATTAAGTGACTATTGTTATAGAAGTGTCTAGGGTCTAAATTTCTTTTTATAACATGCTGATTACAAATATGTAGTTACTAAAGTATTTCATTTTATAAGATTTTATAATTAGAAAATTATGAGTGGTGGCGTATAGTCTTCCAAAAAAATTTTATTTTATTTAAATTTTACTTTAATTGTGCCTTAATAAAAGTAACAAATTATATTTCTTGGAAAAATTAATAATTTAAGAATTATAGTAGTTAAAATGTACATAACTTTGGACACTTCTATTAATTCTTAGTAACATATTTTAATAATTATATTTATAATAATTTTAATATTTATATAATTTTATTTTTTATTTAAATAAGCTGTTATGACTTTGTTTTTTTTTAGTTTACATTTGTATAAACTGCTGTGTAAGAAAAATAGTATTTTACCCTAGTGAAGCAAACAAACAATATAAATTAAAAAGGAAGAAAACAGATGTAAAAATACTTGAACAATTTGAAATGTATTATTTATATTCTTACCAAGAAGCCTAATTTATGTTTGCATACAATTTCCAGAAATAAGTGAAGTAAAAATAAAAATATTAACCCAATCAGTTTGATGCATTTGAAAAAATAATCTAAGTAAGAAAGAAGAAAATAATGGATATTAAATCTTTTAAGAAATATGGTTTGAAATAATATAAAAATATACTTTCTCTATTTTCACAATTAATAATGGATACTAATTTTTACTAAACAAAACTTAAAAATGTAGTATACACTTATAATCTTTATTCAAACTAACAAAAAAACCTGAAGTAATAATAGTTAACATCAGTCATCAAGTAATATTCAAATAAGTCAAATCAATACCTGGAATAGTGGTTACTGAAGAGAAACATTTTTACCGATTATTGTAAACATAAAAATAAAGCTAGTCTAATATGATAACACCATGTTAAATTTAATAGTAAAATGTAACAAAACATATTAATTAAAATTTAATTAATTAATTAATTTGTTATTAATTTATATTTATTTTAGAAAGAGCAACTAAAAATAGCAACGAAAAAATTGATAGTGCTGCAATGATTGCTTTTAGTGGATTTGTACAAAGAGATCCAGATTGTGCACCTTTAGCTGCAAAGTGTATTTTAGCCAAAATTCATTCAATGCAAGAATGGGAAGCTTTACAAGCCCTTCATGTATGTTGAACATTTTCAATAAAATAAAATTCTAAATTATTTTATAATGAAATGTATTTTAGTTATTAGATATATGTATGCAGACCGGTAGTGCTAGTTTTCAAGCTGAAGTTGGTAAATTCCGTTTTCTTAATGAACTTATACGTTTAGTATCTCCCAACTGCAATGGAATTCACACACCAGAATTAATAAAAAACAAAATAATTGAACTTCTTGGATTATGGTCAACACAATTCCCCAAAGAAATTAAGATACAAGATGCCTTAGATATGTTAAAAAAACAAGGTGTAGTAAAGGTAAAATTTTATAAATAACTGTTTGATATTTAACAAATTTGTAATAGTCTATATTTACTATAGGATTTTTTATTTGAAAATATGCCATCAAAAGCAGCTTCTGCTTCTAAAATAGATTCCAATAAAATGTCAATCTTGAATGGAGAAAAATCAGTATTGCTTCAGAAGTTGCTTAAAAGTAAAAAATCAGAAGATCTCAAAGCTGCAAATGAATTAATTAAATCTATGGTTGAAGAAGTATGTTTGAAAACCCACGATTTTAAAGGTGTGATAATATATTAATGTTATAATATAGGAAGAGCAGAAAGCAGAAAGAATTAGTAATATGTTGGCTGATATTGAGATAACTTCAAATAATGTTAAATTATTATCAGAAATGCTCAAATCATATTGTGGTGGTTCTGGTTCGCCAAATGATTTAGAACTAATTAAAGAGTTGTATGATACTATAAAACAATTGGAACCAAAAGTTCAAACAATGTTATCACTAGAAATTCCAGAAAATGAGGATACTGTTAGTAAGTATCTTAGTTGTGATTTTGTTTGGTTAATGTTTTGATAGCTATAAAAGTATAAATGATTGTTTGTATACATTCAAGATAAAAAAAATATATTTAACCATTAGCTATTCCTATTAGTAAGTTATTACTTATTATGTTTGTATAAACATTTTCTTACAAATTTGTTTTAATACCATTGGCTGACAATCCTACATTAAATAAATATTTATTCTTTTTCTATGTTTATATTTTTCTCTTGAAACTTATATTTAATTATTTATTTATGACAATAACACAAAACCATCATATATTTAGTTCTTAATAAAATATATATGTTATTAGAAAAAAATTTCAAAAAATTGTTATTTTTACAGGAAAAATAATTAAACTTAATTATGAAGTAAATGAAACATTAAAAACATACAATGAAGTTCTAGAAAACCTCAATCATAATAAACCAATTGATCAAGAAAATGAAGAAAATTTGTTAGATCTTAGTATATCATCTATTTCACCTGGTAAAATATATTATTTGCATATTACAAGTACAAGATTTATATTTATATTTTCCTAATTTTATCATTTATTCACAAAAACTGCTTTATTTTTATTCAAATAATTTGTTTTTATTTAAAAAAATGTTTTCATTTCCAGTGCTAAATTACTTTGTTTAAAACCAATAATGAAATGAAAATTTTTATTAATGTGGACTTGTTATTTTTATTAATGATTATAGGTAAAAAAGACTTTTTAAGTGAATCTAATTGTGAAAAAAATAATTTTCCAAATAATGGTTCAGCAAATGTTAATGAATTAGATGATTTTTTGCAAATTTCGCATCCTTTAAAAGGATTCATACCTCCACTGCCTGGTATGAATAATCAATAATTAATCTATATTTTAACTATAGTTAAAATACAGTTGTAACACAAATTTTTTAGAAGTTGTAAATTCTCAAAAGCGTGTAGAAATTAAAGACAATTTCTTAAATGTTGACTTATTTGAAGAATTAAATATTCTTGGAAAAGATATTTTGAATAAACCTAATGAAACTAAAAATTTTGAAAAGTAAGTTTTTATCCTATAATTTTTAATACATATATATATATACATAAATCATAAGTGTATATTATTCTACAGACCATTTAACTTGAAAGACACAGAATTCAATTCAGATATTATAAAAAAAAATGGTCTATCAGATGAACCATTGTTTGATACACAAGATTCAATAATATTCGAACAACCCAAAAATTATGGTATTCAGATAAAACCTCTCGGTGATATTAATATTAAACTTGAAGACATTATTCCATGTATGTGCAATGATTTTATTAATTCACATTTTAAAATTAAATACATTCATATTATATCATTTAACAATTAAAATTTAATAATATTGATAAAACATATTTTAAAATTTTGTATTATTATTTATCTATAAAGTATACTTATTTTTTTGAGTACTTTTATTAATCATAATCTAAATATTAAAGTTTATTTTTAACTTATTTAAGGTCCTGATTTCACTATTGTGAGCTTATTTGATAAGAATGATATTAGTACAGAACTACATTTAGCAGCAAACAAACCAAGAGAAGACGTTATAGTTTTTGTTGTTACAACCAGAAGCAAATGTAAACTACCATTATTTAATTTCTCATTCCAACCAGTTGTTCCAAAAGTAAAATATTAAACCTGTAATCAACTTATTATTAATTAATAAATATTATTGTTTTTATTTCTTTTAGGACTGTAGGTTACGTATATTACCACAATCAAGAACCAATCTTCCTATTTATAATGCATTTTTACCACAAGAAACCATTGTACAAATCATACTAGTTGCAACTCTAAATAAGGTAAGTAATTTGTATAAATGATAATTTTTTAAATATTCATATGAATTGTATTACTTTATAGGAAATTATACCTTTAAAATATGTCATAAGTTATACAATGGATGGTGAAATGTTTACTGAATTTGGTGAAATTGAACAGCTGTGCATAAACTAAGGTTATAAATGTTATGATCTCGAAAAAGTTATTTAAAACAATTATTGTTTACATATTTTAATTTAACTTATATTATAATCAAACGGTTCATTTTACTAATAATATTAAGTGAATGTAATGTTAAACAGTTATTAGACTAAATTATTATTATTCAATACTTCTTCAAATTAATATTATTAAGGGAATATGTAATGTTTTATTAATAATTTGTAAACTAGTCATTGAAATAAGTATTAAACAGTTGAATTTGTCAGTATTTATATTAAAATGATAATGAATATGCCACTTGCTATTTAATACTTAATATTACCATTAAAATCTAGTCAGTGATAATATTATAATAGTATAAGTAAAATAAACTAAACATTATTTTTTTAAATTGATATTAAACGTTACAAATTATTATTATATTTTTGATTTGTATTAACTTAACAAATCTGTGTATAACATTTGGACTGAGGCTATCTTATCGTAATTATTAAATATATATAAAATCAACTATAATTTTCAGTGGTTTTATTTTATATTGACCTCTAATGAAAATATTATTTTCATTATTATCATCAAATGAGCAAATATAAAAACTGCATGTCTCATATAAACTACTTAATTATTCAACTACAATAACATCATATCCAATAAAAATATGATTATTATAAATTTATAATTTACAAATGATAACATTTATTATATCTGAAATAAAAAACAATAAATATAAAGGGCTCATAGCTAACTAATAAGTAATTAATTTTGTCATGTATTCAATAAAAACAAAATTTCTATGTTAATTATACTCAATTAATATTGTCTTGCAATAAAACATGTTTACATGTGTCTATAGACAAATATCTTCCTACTAAATTAATCAATGAGAAAAATAAAAATCATTGATAGTTTTACTGTAAAATTACACATGTACCTACTTTACATAATTGTAATATATCTACATTGTATTTAAATATACATTAAATGTTTTGTGGACTTGTGGCATCCAATTTTTAAAGTATTACTAACTATATTTATAATCATTAAATTATATTGTAGGTATACTGGTGTTTAATTAATTTCTACATTATGGTATACACTTCTGTCATGAATAAATAATTTGACTATATTTATAAAATATACATACTTTGTTTCATTGAATCTAATTTATAATTAAATTCAAACAATAATCTCAACAACATTCCTTATGTATGGTCAAATTTAACGGCCAACTGCCAAAGGAATTTATGGTCAACATAGAATTAAGAAGAGAGTCTTGTCATTGCTATTTAACATTGCATTAGATGAATTGGTTAGAAAGGTACTAAACACCAGAGGCTAGGAACCAATCTTCAAAGATCTTCAACTATCAAACTAATAGCAAACCTACTCTGCTGATATAGTATTATTATTGTCTATCAGAAACAGAAAGTGACCTTCATAGTATAACAGAAGCTCTCATCAACAAAAACAAACAGATTTAATTATAAATGAAGAAAAGACCAAGTACATGATACTGTCAGAGAAGAACAATAGACATAATAATAGTATAGTAAGAGACAAGGAGTTTGAGAGGGTAGAGAACTTCAAATATTTAGGGTTAGAATTAAGTATGTCGGGTAATAACCTTAAGTAAATACTAAACAGAATTAATTCAGCTAATAAGTACTTCTTTATGTTTAATGCAATCCTGAAATCTAAACAAGTATCAATCAGATCTAAATTAACTTTCTATAAAGTTTTTACCATTTTTATAGCACAGTAAGTTGCAATTTTAAAATATTTTCATCAGTTTGTCATTGGATTAAAGGGCAAACTTTGTATTACAATAACTATTCTTAAAAATTTTTTTTAATACTGTGTATTATTAATTTATGAGATTCTTACATTTTAGTTAAAGATAATAAATTACTTCTTTTAAAGTATTTTAAATACTTTTCCACTTCTCCACAACCACAACGACACAATAGTAAAAGCAATTACTTTATTTCGATCGAAAATTCAAAATTGCCGCGCAAATGTGCCCCACCCGTTTCACCAAAGCAGTAACCATGACTAGGGTATAAGTACTGTGGCACGACGCGGCGTCATTACCAAAATAATGTCACTAACATCAATCGGTCGCAAGACAGTGCCCCTGGCATGTCCGTTCCGCCGTCCGCAACCAAATTCACAACTTCATCAGGCGTCCCGAACACGTTGTTTCGGCGCGTTACCCGTGTCATTTTGACGCGGTTTTTTGTTGTTTGTTACTCGCCCACACGACATTAAAATTATTTTGTAATTGTTTCGAAGATGTCCCAACAACACGTGTAGTGTCAGTCATAGTGAAGCAGCCAACGGACGGAATTCCGCCCGAAATCCTACTACTGTGTTCTCGCCGCATTCTACACGACTACGACAATGGTGAGTTGAACCACACTGAACACAATTATTATTTTATTACAATATTTTTCGTTTTCATCCCGCAACTTCCGCACACGATCATTCGGTGATTATGCACCTCATCGTTGATCCGTGAAACAACGTTTTCTTGTTTGTTGGCCAAGACGGAGTTAGTCACCCAACGCGTGCTTAGCGCATTTTTATTAAACTCTTAGGTTCGCGTTTTCTAGATTTTTCTCCATGTCGGAAAACGCGTGAGCTCTCATGCTATTTATTTAAATAGTGAGTTTGTGTGTGTGAGTGTATGTTTGTGCGCGCGCGTTGCTAGGCTGACGGTCAAATCTTTGCGGGGCACGTTATTTTATCATCTCCGCTACGACTGTTGCATAATCACCGGTCCCGTCACCACTTGTAATTTCGCGTATATGGACGATAAAACGTCCGTTATACCACGCACAATATAATATATATACTTACATACGTAGTTAAGTCCGTGGTCTGTGCCGAACTAATACTATTTGTTTTGTTACGCAATCTTGTCCTGCCGTTTCCTTCCATCTTCAGTCAAATTGATAATGGCGGACGATTTTGACATTGAAGCGTTGCTTGAAGCGCCCTATAACAAAAAAGAGCCGGAATCGCAGCCAAAAGAAAGTAACGGCACTGAGGAAAAATCACGTAAAGACAAAGACAAGTCTCGTAAAAGTCGCCATCGTACTAGATCTCGGTCGCGCGACAAGTCCCGCAAACACAGTCGGTCCAAAGATCGCAAACATCGACGAAAAAGTCGTTCTAAGGACAGACATCGTAGTCGTTCCAGAGACCGACATTCGCGCCGACGCACATCTAAAGATAAACGGAGTCGTTCACGCTCTCCAGTCAAACTACCCAAATATGGACCACCCTTACCTCCTCCACGATACGGTAGAAAACAATCACCTTTGGCATCCAAAGTGCCACCTGCTAGTATGTTAACTCCTGAAGAAAGAGATGCTAGGACAGTGTTTTGTATGCAACTTTCAAAAACAATCCGAGCTAGAGATTTAGAAGAATTTTTTTCATCTGTTGGCAAAGTCAGGGATGTTAGAATGATCACTTGTAATAAAACTCGTCGGTTTAAGGGTATTGCTTACATAGAATTTAAAGATCCTGAATCAGTTCCACTTGCTATGGGTCTGAACGGTCAAAAGCTTTTAGGTGTTCCTATCGTTGTTCAGCCCACTCAGGCAGAAAAAAATCGTATGGCTAATTCAATGCCAAATATGGTACAACGTACACATTATGGACCAATGAAATTATATGTTGGTTCATTACACTACAACATCACTGAAGAAATGTTGAGAGGAATATTTGAACCTTTTGGACACGTTGATAACATACAATTAATGATGGACACAGAAACAGGCCGATCCAAAGGTTATGGATTTTTAACGTATCGTAATGCAGAAGATGCTAAAAAAGCCCTTGAACATTTGAATGGATTTGAAATAGCTGGTCGGCCTATGAAAGTTGGTCATGTGACTGAAAATCATTCTATGTATGATAAAACTGCTTTTGAAGTTGACGAGTTGGACAGAGCAGGTTATGATTTGGGAGCTACAGGGAGACTGCAACTGATGTACAAATTAGCAGAAGGTACTGGATTCCCAATTCCACAAGCTGCTGCCAATGCACTTCAAGTTGCGACTGGAGTAACACCAGCAGCTCCAGCTACACCAGCTGTTCAGGTGACTCCTCCAATCGCAACTCAATGCTTTTTGTTAGCCAACATGTTTGATCCAAACAAAGAAGACGTAGATAGTAATACAACTTGGGAAACTGAAATTAGAGATGATGTTATCGAGGAATGTAACAAACATGGTGGTGTTTTGCATGTGTATGTGGATAAAGCATCTCCACAGGGCAATGTTTATGTCAAATGTACAACAATTGAAACTGCGCTTGCATCTGTAGCAGCTTTACATGGGCGATGGTTTGGTGGACGTGTAATCACTGCAGCATATGTGCCCGTAACAAACTATCACAATTTGTTTCCTGAAGCATCTTCACTTACAAAATTGTTGGTATCATCTAGAAGTAAAAATTAATGAGTTATATGTATACAATTTATTGATTTTATTTTTTTAAACTTTTAATTGACAAATAATGATATAAAATGTTTACATTATTCTATATAAAGTAAAAACTATACCTACCTTAATCATATTTTTTAGTTAACCTTTTTTGTTAGGTAATTAATATGTTTAATATGGTTATATTATAAAAATTGTGATCGAATTAAGTTGTAGAAGTTAACATCTTCTATTTCACTTTTATGCAAATCATTTTTCCATGTGAACTGATGTGAATAGTTTTAGGACATATTATATGTTTGGAGTAATTTTTTGAAATATAAATAGTTAGGTTACTGTTTGAATTTTTATTATTTTTTCATCTATTGGTCTTATCAGAATTTAATTCCTTTTTTTTGTTGGAATTATTATGTTTAAAAAGAAATTGGTGTAATAATAAATATCAAATGGTCATTTATTTGTTTGTAATGTATTATTGTACAACTTTATAAAGACTAGTTGTTATTGTATTCTGTTCATCCTGGTTAACTGTTTACCTTTTATGATTCATTAAAATATCCATAAAGCTGATTTAGATAAAATGCATTTAGTGTATTTATGTTTTAGATGAACCATTATAAAGAACACTCCTTACCATCATGAAATAAAATGTTACTGGTTCTCAATAATTATATAACCCCCCCTATATCATACTAATATTTATTCAAGCGAATAATATTAACTTGACATTCAATTAAAACTAAATTATTATTTATCGATTATATTATATTGAGTAACTAACGATTATCTATACTCAATCAAGCCAGAGAAAGCGCTGAATCTGCGCAACCTCCTGCGTTACTCTGCTATAAAAACCGGTTCGCCTATGGCAGGGTATCACTTGAGAAGCTCAAAAAAAACTGATTTAGGTCTGTCTGCGGTGCATTCTCTTGATGGACTGAGTATAGTGGATTTAATAGTTAACAATATTTTAAATTGTATATTTGCCCTTTTTAGTTAAAAAATAAAAATTAATTAATCATTTAACTCATGTAAATAAATATACTTATCTTATCGTATACTTTATAGTTAAACATAATAGTAGCTTATCTATACATAATGTAGTATTAGTAAAACAATAATTAAATATCTATTTAAATTTTGAATATATCTAAATCAATATAATAATTACTATTTGCTAAATTAATTTGCAATGGTTACCATTACGTTATCTACAACACCTGCGAGTTGTATTAGTTATAAAATATTCTTTTTTATAAACAAAAACGTGTATTAATAATTCATTTCACTTTTTCTTTTTTTTTTAATTGGCTATTTTTATGTCTAATTTTAATCTTATATTTATATATATTTTTTTTTTGTAATTTTTCAATTAAATATTTGTATAATGTATAACAATAAAGCTCTCATTTTTTCCTCACTTATTTATTACACTGTATGTAACTTAATTTAAATACTGTTCTATATTGGTATAAATGTATATACTTTTTAATACTGTTTTTGAAGTTATAAAGATCCTGTATACATTTAATCCATCTGATACATAGACAGAATTTAAAAATATGCATTTAGACCTGTGTTATTACATAGTTTTATCTTATATAAATTGACTTAAATTAAAATACATAGGTACATTATAATATTATATTATTATATGCTTGGAGGTATTCGTAAATAAGCTTAAAAGTTATAGATCAATCACTTATTTTAGTATTTAGTTTTTTAATACTCTTATTATTTATTTCAAACACTGTAAATGGGAAATTATACTTGTACATTTAATCAAAACAACCTTAAATATTTTCTTATATAAAATTATTTTTGAACAATATATTTAATATATATTACTAAATATTTTATTAATAGTACCCTACTCTTTAGTTATTAAAGAACCTGTATTCCATATTATTGAATTTGTATATTTAAAAATAATTGATCTAAGTATAAGTTTATTTTTCTGTTTATGAAATAAATAATATGAATGTTACTAATATCAATATTTTCATACTGGATTGCAGTAATGTGTAGTGTTCTAACATAGTATAATAAATAGATATTAATTTATGTTTTTATATTTTAAGTATTCTTTAAAGAATGTATTTGTTTAAAAAAAATATAAAAATGTAATGAATGACGGTCATTGGAATTTATATTACTTAAAAAAATTGAAATAAAATTTTAATTGAATTATCTGCATACCTATTTGTTTTAACTAATTTATTATATTTATAATAAAATGGTTATATATTACCTGAATTATATTTTTTGAAAGTTTCCATGCCAAAAATATTGTCGAGGATTTTAATAATTGAACTTGACTGAAATTTAGATTTAAATTAATTCAATTTTATGGATGTATTTTGAGCGCCTAATTGTTCGGCTTAAGCTTAAATACTAGATTTAGTAGAATTTTACGTTCTAAATATCTTCGTTTCCGCAGGCAAAACTAACAGTCCTTTACGAGCATGCCACCGGCTTCACACTGTTTAAAGTTAAAGAATTTGAAGAAATAGGTTCAGAATTATCAGAAGTTGAAAAATCTGTTCGCGACTTGCAGCGATTCACCAAAATCATTGAGCTATTGGCATTTGCTCCTTTCAAAACGTCAGTTGACGCATTGGAATCCATCAACAGCATCTCTGAAGGTACAAAACAATAAAATCTGACGTCCGTCTGCCGTGTCCTGGTTTCATCAAGTTATTTATTATCACATTCATAGGTGTATTGCCCGAGAGTCTGCAAATATTTTTAGAAACCAATGTGCCTAAAGTGGGTAAAATGTCAAAAGTCACTTTGGGAATTGCTGATGGAAAATTGGGTGCGAGCATTAATGAAAAGCTCGGGCTCAAGATACAACATACTGGATTTGTGCTCGAAATATTGAGAGGTCTGTTTTGTTTCATTTTGCTTTGATATAACAATTTAAATAAAAAAAATTATCATGCTTTTAAATTTAATAATTTTCTTACAAATTTTAAATGGCAAAAATTCTTAAAGTTCTATAAAATAATAAGTTCTTTTTATCATAAAATATGTTTTTATGTTTCAGGTAAGTAATATTAATTACTAAATTTATAGATTCATTAAGTGTAGATGCTTAATTATTTATTCTTATTAAAGTGTTACTAATAATTAGCTTATGTTATTGATATTATATAGGTATTAGATACCACTTTCCATCTCTCATGAAGGGTTTTGCTCCGAAATTGGAAGGTATTGCTCAATTGGGTTTAGGTCACAGCTATTCTAGAGCTAAAGTAAAGTTCAATGTCAATAAAGTAGATAATATGATCATACATAGTGTCTCATTGCTTGATCAGTTAGACAAAGACTTGAACACTTACTCAATGCGTATCAGGTAATAATATAAATATTGGAATGCTTGTTAACATAATTTTGAAACTTAATTTATTTTTTTACTATAGAGAATGGTATTCTTACCATTTCCCAGAACTTTACAAGATTGTACCTGAGAACTATTTATATGCTAAAGTAGTGAAATATATTGGTGATCGAAAACAACTCACCGAAGAAAAAATGGAGGGTCTTGAAGAGATCATAATGGATGCAGGGAAAGCAGCAGCAATCTTGAGTGCTGCCAAATCATCAATGGGTAATAATTTAATTAGACATGATTGATATTCTATAGTAAAAATATTCCTTTTATCAGGTATGGATATTTCTCCGGTTGATCTAACAAATGTATTGATGTTCACCAACCGTGTCGTATCATTGTCCGAGTACAGAAGAAGTCTATCGGAGTATTTAAAAAACAAAATGGGAACTGTTGCGCCTAATATGGCTGCTCTAATTGGTGAACAAGTAGGAGCTAGACTTATTTCCAAAGCTGGTTCACTAACAAATTTAGCTAAGTGCCCTGCATCTACCGTTCAAATTCTGGGTGCAGAAAAAGCACTTTTCAGGTAACTATATTAAACCTTGTAGCTCACTGTTTGTTAATTCATTTTGTTAATTTATTTTTTAAGAGCAATGAAAACCAAAACAAGCACTCCTAAATATGGTCTCATATATCATTCAACATTCATTGGCCGAGCAGGCAGGCAATTTAAAGGACGTGCCTCTCGTTTTCTTTCAAATAAATTGAGCATTGCCAGCCGAATTGATGCCTTTTCTGGTATTATTAAAATTCTTATCTCTATTTGAATTTTTTTTTTTTAACCTGTATTATGATATTAATATTTTCCTTGTAGATAATCCATGTAATATTTTTGGTCAAAAAATGAAACAGCAATGTGAGGATAGACTCAAATATTTTGAGACTGGTGAAAAGCCTCCCAAGAATGTTGATGTCATGCATGATGCGCTCCAAGAATCCCTTGTTTTGCAACAACAGGTATTTTGTATATTAAAAACTTAAGAACTTAAAAATCATTCATATTTGTTATTTTCAGAACGAAAGTCTGAATACAAGTGTCAAACGGAAGAAGAGCAAGAAAGAAAAAAAATCCAAAAAGAATAAGGTTGAAGAAAAAGAAAATGGAGAATAATTATTTTGTTTTTTTAACAACAGTTTTTTTACACTTGAATAAAAATTAATTTGACTAATATCTTAATTTCAACTTTCAATCATCATCGTCACTAATATCTTTTTATATTTCCTTACACATAAATAAAATGTCATAATTTAACTCTTGATTATCATCATATATGTTCTGACATATCGAAATATTAGTTGTATGATTATACACACAATGCGGGGGGGATAATGTAGTACAGAAAGTTTTTTTTTAAACGCAGAACAATATGTCAGCCTGTACAGATCAAAATAAAATTATAGATTATTTAAATATAGATATAAGATAATATTAGAATCAATTCAAGATTACACAAACTGAGATGGAAATTAAAAGTTATGGAATATTGAAAAATAGATAAATAATACAATCTTGTTAAAAAATGTTAACGTTGGTTTAGTAGTTTAGTTGGCTATACTTAAGAAATCATTCTTATCAAAAGTAATTGTGGGTGTTGGACTTAAAAATCAATTTTTCCTAATAGTTTTGAGCAAGCAATTTTGTTATTTAATAATTAATAGCCAATGATATTTAAACACTAAAGTTTGTTGGTACTTACTACTTGGCACTTCATAGTGATATCCTTAAATATTTCACCTGTCATTCCAATTTTTTTGTAATCATATGAGGGAAACATCAACATTAAGTCCAAATGTAATCAAATATTTTACTAATGGTGTATTATGTAAAGAATAATAATTGGGAATACTTAATGCACAATGTTTTTAAATGTAATTAACTGAATTTTCAAAGAAAAATTTGTGATATAATGCTGTTCTATAATAATTATATTCAGCATCTTTTAGAATAATATTATAAATTATATAATTTATAAAACCAATTCAGTCTATTTGTAAAAACTTATTTTACTGCCATAGTTAATTAAACACTGACTGTTTAATAGCTAAAATATTCTTCATACTACAATACTAGTGTCCATTACTTTTAACTTAATACATTTAAAATCAACTTAATTTTTTAAAAGTCGGTGTGAATCATTTGATCTTTTTTAGTTAGATTTATTTTCAACACTGTCACCCAAATCGGGTGATAATAACCTTGAGCAGGTGCAGACTGGCTGGGATGCTACAGGCTTATATTATTTTTACTAAAATATCTGTAATATGAAATAGTAAAAGTAAATTAAAGTCGGTATCGAGCGGTATTGTACATCATTTTAGATACAATTATTTTTTATAATTTTTAACTTTAACATATAGCTTATATTTAATAATAACTACGGGAATTAATTTTCAAAATTATTATCATCACTTAGCGTAATGTTATAACGTTATATATTTTTATGTCTTAAGCATTTTGGAATATTTGTATACTTAAAATATTTCTTTATTGTACATTGATTATTGAATAGGTAGTACTTAATCGTCTTAATCTATCGTGAATAGTCTATTATTTCCCTATATCAGTGGTATTCAACTGTTTTGGACTCGTGACTCCCTTTTTTGGCTTAAATTTTTCGCGACCCATGTAAGCTTTGTAAAAAAGCTAAAATTGCTTACTGCTTTGCGGTAGTACCTACTATTAAAACTGGATACAATACAAAATTTTTTAAACTGTATTTTCATTTATTAATTTTCTAAGTTTAATAATTAAAAAATGATTTGTTTACTTTATATAATTTTATAAATTTTATTTTTATTTTAAAAAGACTTATCGCGACCCAAAAATGGGTCGCGAATAACCGGTTAGAGACCCCCTGCACTGCCCTGTATTGCCTTTATATAGAGATGTGAGTTTGTATGGGAGCTAGTTGAAACGTCGACAATCAAAATATCGACAAATTAAAATGTCGACGGTTGAAACATCGATAAGTACAAAATGTCGACGGATCATTATATCGACAAGTAAACAATGTCGACAGGTCAATATATCGACAAATTAAATTAATTAAAATTATTATTATTTTAATTTATTTAAATAAATATGAATAAATATAAGGATATGAATTATAAAAATCAAATCAAGTATAAAATACGAAATACGAATTATATAAATAAAATAAATATTCTTGGGTATAGATATAAATAAAAATAAAATGTATGAAACATGAAATAAAATAAAATTATAATGTCATATTGTAAGCAATTCCTCTTAAAAACTCTATAACTGAAACGTTTCTGTAATTTTGTATGGCGTTTTGGATTCTGTCCTCTCGTTGTTCATTTTCCCGATAATTGTCAGTTAAATAGGTATACTATATGCCTAAATAATAAAATTTAATTTTTTTTTTCGAAATGTACCTGTCGAAATTTTGTACTTGTCGATGTTTCAACCGTCGACAGTTTAACTTGTCGATATTTTGATTGTCGACGTTTCGTACCAGACCCAGTTTGTATTATACATTGATATAAAACTGTATTATACAAGGTATTATACACATGGTATAAAATAATTTTATACAGACGGTATAAAAAAAAAAAATCAAGGCGTTATTTTTAGTTATTACACGATATTAAATTATTAATATGTATAAAATAAAATATAATCGATAATTAAGATATTAAATTATTATCATTTATTATATTAACATGTTTTCCCGTTACGTATGTCGTATGTGTACTCATTCTAAAAATATCCAAAGCGTCGTAGTTTTATCCTTATCGAATTTACGTACATTATTATATTTATATCTTATAGGTTCTATACGGTATTTTAACATCTCTACCTTTATATAAAACGTAATAATATTTTATATTTTAATATTATATTGTAATAAAAATATTCTGGCTATTATCACCCATACTGGCCATTCGGAAATGAAATAATGTACGCGTATAAATAGCCAGGTAAACAGTTGACAAAAGTATAGTGCATAATTATTATTGGTAAATATTTCCTTATATTTTCTATAATCGTAAATCATGCTAACATTAGGTTTTCTGGCATTGCCATATCTAATGGCTGCAAAAAATAAATTGTTTTCCGATCGCAAGATGAAAGAACCAAAAAGAAAAGATAATGAAAAAATATCTGGTAAATAATATTTATTAAAGTATATTAGTAATATCGGGGTTTAATTCGAATATTTTATACAAAAATGTAGGTAATGGTTTATACAAATATGCAAAAATCTTTTTAACCTCTGTAAGTTTCTACCCTTGGCATAAAATTAGTATTTATTTATTTTATTTAAAACAATTTGTTACTATTATTGTTTCAATAACTCATAAACTATTCGTCCTAAATTCGATTTTTATGTACCAAAATACTCAAAAATTCTTCTCCTTTGGAATAAGAAATTAAAAGTCTATTATGTTGTCTTTCAAAAAAGTAAAACACTTAATAAAAATTAAGGATGAAAAATATTAAAAAATATAATTTTTTAATAAAATCGTTGGTTTTTTAACAACTCGAAAAAATGTAAAAAAATGTTTTCAAAAACACGAATACTTTTTGAAATAATGAGTGTTATGATAAAAGAATCATCCTGTAGATTTCCGATGAAAAACCATATTTAAATTAACTAATATCATAGTTTCACGTGTACACTTAGGGTGATAAAGAACTTTTGGGTCCGGCGGTATTTTTAACCATCAGAGTTTTCAATTAAGTCATAAATTCCAATGATAATGGTACTAATAAAATTATAGTAGAGGATCGAATCGATTAACCGCACATCAATTATCCGGCCCGTCAATTATCCACCTCAAAAAATGTTTGTACAAATTTATTTTTCGTTTAATTTAATTCAGTTTTATCATTTTTTATGTTCATTTTATCGTGTATATATTATGAAATGCAAGATTATTATTTTATTATCTTTAATGGCTTATATATCATACTATAGGTACGTTATACACACAGTAAATTAGTTTACTTTATTTTTAATGCTTAGTTAATTATCTGTATAAATAAATTATCCGTACCCCCTCCCCCTCGGTCACAATTAATGCAGAATATCGACGCTCTACTGTACATTATGTATGATGATATTTACCAGAAAGATATATAGGGAAACAAATTTCATGCCGGTTTCGCACCAAAATGGTGGGGACCGGTAAGACTACACAAACGCGTAGGAAAAGGCGTGTTCCTCACGGATCAACAACCACCGCGCAAAATTCACGTGCCATGTCTTAAACGCGCAACACCCACAGCACACCCACACCCCAACACCACCACAAACAGATAACGGCAGGTAACGATAATTATTGGTTATTTTTTTTTTATCATTGCCCGCACACAGCCAACAACAGCAACATAATTGTCAAGCGATCAACAGCCACCACCCCCCTACAGCAAGCCGCAGAACTGCTGAAACGCAGCAAGCAGTTACTGCAGGCCGCGAACGCGGAGGCAGCCGCCCACGCGACTACGGCGGCACGGGTGCGCCGGATATCCACGGCACAGCTACGCCGGGACCCGGTGCTGTGGGCAGCCTACACCCGCGGGTGGGACGACCGCGCGGCGGTCTTCAGCAAGGCGGCCAACGTGGGTCCGAAACCATCGGTAAATGACAGGTCCCAGAGCCCAAGACGACCCGTACAGCCAGCTGGCACACCGCGACCGCCCCCGATGCCGCAGTCCGCACGGTTGCTCCGACCACCCCCCCAACCACTCATGGCAGTACTGGTCCCACGACCAACATCGTTTATACCGCCAGCACCGCCCGCGACGAGGAAAGTGGACCAGAAAAGTGCCCAAAAGCCACCGGCAGAACAGGTGACAACAGCGCCACCACAAAATTTGAGGCAACGCCGGAACCAGTCTCGAATGCGGGAATACCGGGGATAGAAAAAGGCCGCCAAACCCACCACCTCCCAACAGTCCCAACAGTACCGCCTGGAAAAACCGGCATCCTCAACCACCCAACCGGCACCAGGCCCAAAGTCGCTGGAGGCAACCAACACGCCTGTCCCCGAGGCCAAGACACCGGAGGTAGCAATGCCTACCGACGCCACGGAACAACCGGCCATCATGGAGATATCACCGGATGAGGAGGTGGAGCTGCTGTGTGACATAGATGTTGGTCCCCCAGACGACGTGGACATGGTGTTCCAAATCACCAGCCTCGACCCCACGACGCCACCCCGACATGGGTAGACAGTCCGGAGCGCGACCGCTACGCCCAGCCGGAATAACCCCCTCCGGAAACTGTCTACGCCAGCCACTGATCCACCCACACACCCACCGGAAGCGGCCGGACAACCGCCGTCACTATTCTGTGATTGATACGATGATAGCATACAACACGTGTGTCAGCTCGATTATATTATTGTCTAGCCGTTGCACCACATAATTGAAAATTGTTGCACCTAGTTTTGTTTAACCTGTTAGGTATATTGTTGTATCGTAAAATACACTGTTTCATACTTTATACCTAATATGTTTTAATTTTTTCTACTTTAGATAATCCTGACATTGCAATTATTACTCCAAGTATAATTGAGCTTTTACTAGTGTATGAAAGTGGGTTCAGTGTCGTGCTAACCAACCGTGCGTTAACACCATCATGTTTATATTTTGTCACGGGTACTCGTTTTACCTTGTTTTAAGTTTTAAAGATTTTTTGGATTGCCAAATTTTTTATAGGCATTTCAAAAAAAACAAAAAAATCGAGATTTTCAATTGTCTATAAATAGCTTAAAAAAAGTTAAAATATTTTGAAAATTCAATCATAAATAGATAACGCTAATATAAATATTTGGTAAAAATTTCAAGAATTTACAATTATTCGTTTTTGAGTTACAGCAAATTATACGTAAATACGTCATATTTTTTACGCTTATACGGGCTATAAAGTATACAGTATACTATAATAACAGGAATACCTGTTAGGTATATTGTGTATATACCTATATAGGTATATCGTATACGTATACCTATATGTTGTATTAAAACATTTTTTATGAAGTGCTGATTACTTGCATAAATGCTTCATTCAGTAGCTAGGGCTTCAACCTCTCCCCCAAATCTCAAACGCTATTTGCGCCTATGAAAATGACAATGTATTTGAATGTTTTTTAAAAAATGTTAAATCATATTTTTAATTTTCAATACAATATATTGACATATTATATTGTACCTATAATACCTATACATGTAATGAATTAATACATATATTTTATATATTTTTTTATGTATAGGATTAGATTGTGACGTGTATATTATTGAATTATTACCATTATTAATATATTATAATCTTATATTTGTATTAATTTATGAATTTTTTTACCTATGTGGTAGTGGTATAGACATATTCATATATAGAAATATGCTTAATGCAAAGACCGCTTATGGCGTATGTAGGAACGGGCGGTAGATCGCATACGACATAATTATTTAATATTTAGGTCATACATTTTATATTGAATTTTTTATTGGGTGATACCTACCTTATATTTAGTCTTAATTTTTAATATGAGACGTATTAATATGAAATTTCATATGAAAAACGTTATGATTCGAGACTGGAGATACGGCGCATAATGAGCGTTGTTACACGTTTCATTTTTAGTATCAAACCCGGATGAAATATATGAACATTGAACACTATTATAAAGTAAAAATATTTCTTAAATTAGGAGGTTTATGATATACGAATATAGAATAAAAGCTGTGATGAAAAAAATTTAAATTCTAATTAATTATTATTAAAAATGTTTTTATTTTGACTGAAAATGTATAGACGCAACTTTATCTTATCATACGAATCTCACTAGATAATAATAGATAAGATTTATTATTATTATTATATTTATTACACCCAGTGGTATGCTCAGCTTTTTTTAAAGAGGGAGGGGATATTCATTTTAGACTTGTCACAGACCCTATATTTTTTTTTCATGTAGATAATATATCATTACAAAAAAATCCAAATGGGGGGATATGACACCCTGATCCTCCCCGTGAGCACGTCACTGATTGCGCCTGAGTAATATTAAAAATAAATAAATAATGGATTAATTTTGAGCTATCAATGAGCGTGGATCATACTTAATAACTAATTTGACATTACTCATTAATCATTATATTTAAATATTAATAATATTGTTGAAGTGGTTCAAGGCATCATTGCAGGCAGGGGTGGCTTTTTTTATTTTTTTTTGGGGGGGGGGGCATAATGTCCTTCCCAAGAGATCTTACTCTTTATTTTGTCAAATATTTCCATTGATTTAATCATGTATAATTTGTATAATATCAATGTTAAAAAAATATTGCCCCCCCCTCGGTCAAAGAACTAATTAAAGCTGTCTCTGATTGCAGGCATGTTTTGTTTCTTATAGAGCGGAAAAATATAAACATCTTTTTTGTAATTTTATCCTTTATTTTCGAATATCATAATTTTTATAAATTAAAATACACTAAATATTTAGAAAATTTAAGACATTTGTATTCGTTTTTATTTCTTTGTCCTTAAAAAAGGCAGACACTTCCGAGTATCAAGTAATGTAACATAAATATGAATAAACAATATATTTTATCTACAAAATAAGAATATTTTTATATAATATATTATAATCGAGTAAAAGAACGTTCGACTTTGCGAATTAATTATCACGTACTCGCACGAGAACACGAAATCGTAGCAAAAAGACATGATTCAAATTTCAAAGGGTAATAACTACTAAGTACTAGTTACCTATTATAAAATAAAATATGAGGTAGTTACAGTCTACCCCCTCCCCCAAATTGTCCTTGTAATGTCTATGAACCTTACATAGGTCCATACGCGTACCTTACTGCAAAAACCGGCCGGTAAAATGTTTTGTCGAGAGATACGTCAGCACTGGGAATTATTGATTTTTCCGTGACAATGTATTAAATATTCTCCGTCTATTATAGGTATATAATATGATACGTACAGTCGTATATTATAGGTAGGTACATACTACATACGTAAATTGCAATAACGACATCGCAGATAATATTATCCGTATCGCCTTTTTCAGATCATGTCTATATTGACTCAGATCATCGCTGTTCTCACGAAGTTAGTTTTTCGGTACACCAGTAAAACTGATAACCGCTTCGGTTTTCCATCATCATAATATACCAGCAAGATACCTTTTTAAGTACCTACCTACCGGACTTACGACGCATCAGGTCAACTCGTAATACATTAATGTATTTATAAAAACACCGTTTTACTCTACAGTAAGTACACATAAAATAATGATCATTGATTAATAATACAAGTGGTCGTTTGAGCGAGTGTAATTTTTATCAAAAAAATAAAAAATTAATATCTACAAATTCATTTGGGGGATTATTGTAAATTTGTATTTTATACATTCTAGGGGAGTGAGATTATTTTTGATTATTTAAACATTGGCGTGTTTACAGGGTAGGCTGACTAGGCCCGGGCTTACCCAATTTTTATTTGACTGTTTGGTTCCATGTGATAGGAAAAATCTTTCCTAATGGTTATAAATACACTTACAACCTACAGTTCAAAACTGGCCTACCCAATTATTTTATACTGGACACGCCACTATTTTTAAATTAATTTTTTATATTTTTTGACTTTATATTAATATATGTTTATATACCTATTATATTATAGTATTATACATATAATATTACTATAACGATGCTTTTTTAAAATTAGAGTTCGTATTCATTATTATTTATTGTCAATTAAGTATATACAAAAAAATAATTGATTTTCCAATTAACGATGTACATTACTACACGATACTACATAATCAATTTACCTTTTCATACTTATTCATCCAAACACTCCAAACCGTATTTTGATGGAATAAACAATCACTCAAACGGTATATAAGTATTCGCTCAAATAGTCTGCGCTCAATAATATATCTTTATTATTTATAATGAACTAGTGGAGGTCAAAGTTTAGATTTAACGGACTTTGAGTACCTATATACCTATCACCGAGCTCGGCATGGAGGCGGTGGATGTGGCATCCGAGTCTTCCGAGGCCGCAGCTCACCGGCCACCGACCGTCAGTCTGGACTTCAACGAAGCTATGGCCGACTTCAAGACGATGTTTCCAACGCTCGACGACGAAGTAATTGAGGCCGTGTTGCGATGCAACAAGGGCAGTGTTGATCGGACTGTCGACCAACTGTTGACGATGAGTTGTGAGTGTCGGGCAGCCGACCTGCTTAACGGGCCGGGCAGCAACGACCTCGATGATGCTCTGCCCATGCAATCCGCGTTTTTCGACCCAATGTGAGAAGATATTCGTTATATCTATTGATGCAATCGCCGCCTAGATCTGTTCAACTATACAAGGCCTGATTTAAAGAAATGGAAACCTGATATTCTATTCACTCTGGGGTCGTTTTTGATTAAAAAGCTAAATAACAATTTTTAAAAACCAGCAACATTAAAAAAAATTTACAATAATACATTTAAGGTACCTAAACTTAGCTGACTACCTACAAATATATTTTAAATCCGTAAATCTAGAAAAAATTTTTAAAAAATGATTACAATTACAAATTCAACAATAATATAGGTATATTTTTATACAGATTAAACGTTAATTTTTTTTAATATCAAAATTTAAATGCCCACAATAATCACAAAGAGTCCTACAGTTTATTTTATGTTAAAAAAGACTCCATCCGAGTTTTTATATGCATTCAAATACAGAAAACAAAACCTAACCTAACAGGAACTAAGGAGTCCTGTATAAAATAAAATATTATTATCCGACATAATACAATTATTGTCTTTTTATATTAATAAATTAATTATAGCCATAAGCGCAATTTTAGAGAGTTTGGGGGCTAAGCCGTAGCCCCTCAGTCGTAGCCCCCTCAAAATGGTTTATATATATCCAATATCCCCTCCCACTTTTATATATCTCAGGGAGAATACACACAATACATACATGCAAATTATAATAGCCCCCGCAAATGTAAAACTCAAATTTCGCCTATGATGATTATAGCCAGATCTCTGAATCTGTTTTGGATCAAAGTCGATCTGAATATCTGATGTATCTATATGGCTACATCAATATATTTTGATCTTCCTTGTACAATAACGTGTACAAGGTCAGGGCCGTATTTAGCTTTTCTGTGACCCCTTTTTGGGTCCCTTAAAAATAGGCTTAGAGCCGAGCCCTGGACATTTGACCAAAGAAAACTGTCCTAAATACGGTCCTGTACTACTGTACAAGGTACATACAAATATAGTAATTATACACGAATTCATATATTATAATATTATTAAATATTTTACACATACAACAGTATTTTTTATATAATGATTTGGATTTTAATCAGAAAGAACAAAAATTAAAAACGAATGTATAGGGAGAGTGTGTGGTAAATTACACCTATAATACCCTAGAAACGCCAATAGGATAACTACTACTAATAAAAAAAAATAATACTATAGTATTAATCATGCATGCCATTAACAAGTTTTTGTATTAGTATATACTATATAGCTGATATAGTACGTTATGGACCCTGTTCTCATGCACGAAATACAAAGCCGTAAATCAGTGCCTGCAGGTTCAACGATTGATGGACCGGTGCGATTTTCTCTCTCTTTTTCTATATGTCAATGTTTGTCTCCACTTTTCAGGTTGCCCGACGTGCTACACAACCTCGGCAAGAAGACTGCCCGAAATATTGGCGGTTCTTCATTAAGCCGTTGGAACCCGCCGATGCTCGGGCCCTTGCCCACCGACTTTCTCAGGATCACGAACAACGGCAGTAGCACATCACAAGTAAACGTATATTTCTTCGCCACCAGATCCTGTATGGACCGTAGTCCGTAAGTCAGTCACACTGACACCCGCGGGCGTATTTAGGATTTTTTCTTGGGTGGGTCGGGGGTTTCTATTATCTATATTTATGTAGACCTTGCCGACGTGTCATAATATTCTATGTTTGTGCTTAGGTACCTATATAGTATATACAATAATAAAGTATTTTGTACTTACTTTTTATATTATATCATCGTCATGCTTATTTTCTCAGAATCAACATGAGGGATGAGGCGTTACAGTTTTTATTATACAGGAAATACGGAATTGGTTTTCGATAAAAATGTATTATCAATTATCATTATATAACTGCTCGAAATTCAAAAAGGTTCTTATGCATACAAATTGCTAATATTATTAACTATTATTAATTTTAAAATCTTATAAGTAGCTGTGATTTTCCACCAAAAATATGAACATAATTGGCATTTACCTACTTTAAAACGAACTCAACATATTGTTGCGAATCGTTTGACGGAAAACTTAATAATTCAGAATTGTATTCCGTCTGACCAAATAAATTTTCATCATTTGAAAAAAAAAGATCTACCTAATGTAAAACATACCTATCCAAGACAAAATAGTACATCCAAGGTGAAAAAATCGCTTGAGAGGAAAGAATTAGGTAGTCAGTGAAAAAAATGTTAAGTTTACAACTCTTAACTAAATATCATATATTGGAAATTAATAAGTATTTTTAACATTCATTATTATTATTTATTTTAATTAATTTAACCTATTTTATGGTATTGTGTCTTATACAATTATTATGTACTTATTTTATTATAAATTATAATTAGTATTGATAAATATGTATACCTATAGGTACTAACGCGTACCTTATTCACTTGTATCATATATTAGTGTATACTGTATTCGTATACCGTCCAGAAGCCGAGAACCGGATGAAGAAATAGAATAAATACGTATAATACTATTCTATAGCTATCACCTATCCCCGTGCACTTCGTTGCAAAATATATCCTAATTGATTGTCAAATGCATAACGCATGTGGATTTTTGGTATACTGATTTAGTGTAGATATATTTCCAAAAAATCAATTTTACATAGCTATCCCGCCTAGCGTTTCTTTTTTGTTACCATTTAACAGCAGCATTTTTTTTTAGAAATTATTTTAATATATTTGTTGTTGTTGTTGTTGTTGTTAAATGGCCCAAATTTTATATTATTATCATTTTGAACCAAAAATCTACTACTACTAACGTTTTAATAGTAAGAAACTGGATCAAAAATAATGAAAAAGTTATGTACTTACTGTGTAATTATAATACATCAAAATATCAAATATTATATATTTACTAACTATACTAATTTCTAATAATAACTAATAATTGGTAACACGTATTTGCTAATTATTTAAAAAATTAATAACTTGATCTTTTATTAACTTATAGAATCAGAAATTAGCTTAAAACTTGCACCGCGGTATAATCTTTCAATTAAAAAAAAAAATCAAGATAATCGGATGATTGATGAGTAGTTTCAGTAGTTTCAGATAACACGTGTAGTGTGTACCTAACAAAGATTTTCATTTTCACATTTATAGATAGATATGAATTAACCAAGAACCAATTCTGTAATTTGGAACTAACTTGTAGGCGTCCTTTAATATAATTTTCTTATGAATATTATTGTTCATCATCAAATCATTTATTCGCCAGCCGGGTCAGTTATTATATATTGAGGACATTTAGCTATGAACAAATATTTTCTTAAATGCAAAATAAAATTATAAAATTAATATATAATATTAATAAAATTGATCAAGTTCAAGTGGTGGTAAATCCCCTTTATATAATATATTCTCTCACCCGTATAAATATAGAATTGGCACTGACAGTTTATTTTAATTACAGATTTCAGAGAGCGAACTCAACGACGAGCAAATAGCGATTCTGTTGCAAAACGAAGAATTCCTAGTGCAACTGCGTAAAAACGAACAATTTCTCTCCACTTTGGATAAAGGCATGTAAAGTATTTATACATTATAGACTAGGTATAGTCTATAGACCATACTGATTATAAATGTATATACATACCTATAGGTATATACCACAGTTTTCAATATTGTGATTTTGTGTTATTGTTTAATATAGATATACATACCTATTATTATGGAATTGTCAGGGCCGGCGCTAGCAAATATTGATGGGTGGGAGATATAAATATATATAATTTGCCGACTACATTTTAAAATTTAAAACTAAATTCGTAAGTGTTGTCTCTACTCTCTATCGACCATCTCACACATAAGTAACATGGGAAATTTTGCATTCAAAATAATTCAATAATCAGAATAATCCATTTAATAATGTTAATTTAAAATTAGAGTAAATTTATAAATTGTAAAATTTAAAAATAAAACTATTATCCGGGCAAATTGGAAAGTTTTATTGATATTTTAAAATTATAAACTTCTTGTAGATTTTCAAATTAACATAACTTGCTTCATGTTTAAAATATCAATAAAACACTCCAAAATGCTCTTGTATTTATTAAAAGCGTGATCTGCAGGATTAATCTCTTTTTTAATTCTATCTTCTCTCTATTGATTTATCTTATTTCTGTTACGCAAAGCGTTACCACAAATATTTATTATATTATTTTTACACAATTATTATACTAAAAAATTGTAAATATTATTTTGCATTATATTTCATACGTGTTGACTGTTTAGTGTTGTTTCGTTAGAAACTTCATTATAAATTTTATTGATCAGCCATAGCCTAGACGTATAGCCGTATAGGTATTTTATGTAAAAAACTAGGCTATTTGCCTATTTGAATACCGGCCAATTTTTCCGTCAAAAACTACCCATTTAACTTCAATCAGTTCGATCATTATATTGAAGCGATAAGACTTCTGAAAATGTATAATGGATTCAACATAAAGTCTATATTTGAGATCAATCAGAGTAATCGGACTACATTTTTTAATTTTGACCTTAAAATTCCACAAATTTAATTTAGATAAATTGTTTGAAAAATATTGTTTAACAAATATTATTAAAATAAAACTGGAAAAGTGGCCCGACCGATCTCAAGTATACTTAACGCTGAATTCAAATTAATTTTCAGAAGTGTAAAAAAAAAAACGATACAACGATCGGACTGATTGATGAAAAATTAGTAGTTTTTAACGGAAAAAATTATACGAATCCTCATTCCTGAACAGTATAGTTGTTTTAACCGATTTCTCATTTGTGCGTGTACGTGTGAGAGTCACCTTCGCTGGTTTTTCTAAGAATAAGTTACGCGCTCTTCAATAATGCGATATCCAAACATACAAAATACCCCTAACGCCCCCCCACTAAATTCGGCCCTGGGAATTGTTTGGTCGTAATGTGGCATAGCCAAAGGGGGTGGAATTTCGATTACGATTACTACGTAAAACTTATTATGATTGTTTATTTACATTAGAATTTTGAATAGTATCTTACATTTATTTATTTTATAAAAGTTACTGCAAAATTCTAAAGTCGTATACACCCAGTACCTATTAGTAGTATTACCCACCATGACATCATACTAAATCGTATGAAGGATTCGGATTCCCCACGGTACTTTGTAGCAAATTATCAGTGCTATTCAGTCCTATCCAAAAAAAAATCCTGGCTATGCCACTGGAATTGTAGTCAAATCCTTTTATTGCTATAACAATGTCAATATGTCATAATAATATAATATCTTATTATATAAATATTGTTTTGAACCAACTAGGTTTATGACATTTTTATCGTTGTTTAAATTTTAGTGGATTTGACTTAGTCATGATACTGTGTTTGTGTTTCAATAGACAGTCCTATGGAAGAACAAAGGTTCTTCATCCCAAATCATACACCAGGTGATGAGGACGCCGCATTTAAAGAAAGGCTGAAAAATATGGGAAAAGGTATAAAAATAATGATAAATTTGGAATCAGAATAATTTTTTGTCAAAATGTTTTAGTAATAATTTAGATATTATAAGTTATATCTTATGAAATATGCATAGAACTTATATGAGCTTGACTAAGCATAACCTAATGATATCGTTGAAAATATTCTATAGCTTCCAGAAAGAAATTTATCCAAATTGCACGAGTATTCACAGGAAAAAAAAAGAAGAGCACAGCACGCAATATATTGAATCAAGGAGACACTCACACAAAAGACAATTTATTTCTACATGAAGAAGAACACTGAATCAAATATTTTACTTATTGTTATTGTTTAAAAAATAACCTGTTCTTTTTATATTTAATTCTGTTATTGTTATTATCATTTAGAATAATTTAATAGAAAGTGTTAAATAATATAGATTAGAAAGAGTAAAATAATAAATAATAATTTATTTAAAATAGCAACTGTTCTAAATAATCTTCAAAGTCATCTTCTCTTGGTTTTTCATCTTCTATTTGCAGTTGCTCACTCCAAACATTATCTTCAATTGCTAGTTTAGAAGTTACTGGTGCCTCACTCTGAACACTAGTAGTTGGCTGATTATCAGATTTTTCTCGTTCTTTGTTGGAATGTCTTGATTTGTCTTTTTTAGGTTTGGAAGCTTGGCGCTTGATTTCTTTCTTTTTGTGTTTATAATTTAATTTATTGGAGCAATCCATACATAACCCTGAATAAATTTTAAATTAAATAAAAACAATGATACAAATAGCATATAATTATAAGTTATAAGTAAAACATACTGAGTTTAACTAGAGTGTTTTTCTTTTGGTAGTGTTCCATGTAACTAAAATTTACCTCCCATGTCCGTAGGTGTGTTGTTTCATCACAAATTTTATTGCCACAAATGAACTGACCTTTACCACTAACTAATTCACCTTCAGTTTGCCAACGCATAGCTACCTACATCATATATAATATTAGATAAACATAAAAATAATTATTTATAATGTCTTAATAGGCGTATAATGACTCTAATTTACTTTAAATAGATAACTAACCTGGGATTTTTTATATAAGCTCAAGTCACAAATGCAGTATTCTTTGAATAACTTATCATAATACTTCCTAGCCAATTTCTGTTCCCAAGTAAAAACTTCGTCATCTTCATCCCATACAAACTTGTGGTTCTCCTGTATAACATCAATATCGCGTTTTTCACGTCTAAAACAAAGTAACTAAAATAAATAGATCCATACTCCAATTTTTTAACTCAAGAATCAACATACTTTTTTAAATCAATGGATTTACAGTACTCCAGATATTTGTCCAATAATTCCTTGTGCAATTCATATGGCTGTAGAGCAATTAATTTTTTTCTATCCATATTGCATTAGTGTTTAGTTCATATTTATAAGCATACAATTAAATGTCTTAACGTTCATATAACTGATTCAACAGATTTCAATTTAGTGATATTAAATCATATAAATAACTAGAAAATAGACTAAATTAGTTTAAATTGCAATAAGTAATAACTAATGACATAGCGTTGAAATACAATTTATAGCTATAATTCTACATTTTTTTGATCAATACAATTATAGAATTGAATAGATGTACAACAATAAAATAACTATAAAGTGTTAACTAGAAAAAATAAATAATTATTAATTATTATTAAGAACACTATAGTCTATTACTATATTAGATAACAAAATATAACAATTCAAAATCTATTATCTATTTAGTATTTTGGCTCATATCATATTATTATTTATTTTTTTACGAAGCAGGCTGCAGCAGATATTACCTAGACACAGTAGGAGCAGACTTGTCACAATTTGCGCAGGCGCACATTTTTATCATGTTGTTGCTGAACACCCGTGATAACAATACGCGCCAAATATTTTTGGGTTTGAAACACGAATTAAGATAATATACTTGTTACTTTTTAAGTATATCTTAATTCATAGTGACTAAAACACAACATTTACTCTAAAAATTTGTGTTTTTTCTATTTCAGAATTCTTATTGCTCCAATATATTAATACAACATTGGAATAGAATAAGTTGAAATTGCTACTATGTTGCACATATTTATATAAATTAAAAAAAGTAATTTTTCCCAATTCCCACGTTACTCGTGCAAGTATTGTATCCGCGTTACAAACATGAAAATTCAAATTTGAGTTTAGCAGAACTTTTTTTGTGATGTTGCTTTATTACCTTATTAGTTTGAATAGTAGAATGAATAATGAATTGATCTTTTATCAAACATAAAGATGAGAATACTATCTGTGCTAAGTGTAACATTAATTTGATATATATCTATAATAATTATTTTTTCAGATTTTGGTAATTTATGCTGATCATTAGAATAATTAAAAAAATTATTAAATTCAATATTCAAAGAGAAGTTTAACTATATATGTTCTACAGAAATACAATAAGGCACAAGAATATCAAATACTTATCTCAAATCCACAAATATTAAGTAACCTAATCATATTCTTTTGTGGATTAAAAATTATGGTTTTTAGAAAATATTTGAATCTTTATTTCTGTTTTTCCATCAATTTTGCAAATTGTCATTTGTACACTTACACTCTTTAGCTACCTACTCATTTGTAAAATGTACCAATTTACTATTGTAATTTTAAGAGGAACTTTTTTTGGTGAACATTGAACCAGGTTTGTGATCTATTGTTTAAAAATAATTTTTAATTTTTTTTAGTATTTAGTATGTTGGATTGTTATATGTTGTATAAAATACAAAAAATTTACATTTAAAATCAAAAGTATTGGTAACTATTGTACTTCTATACTTTAAAAAAAAAAATGTTTTTGTACTAATACAGTAATACTGTTTCATCAATGATTATCGGTATATTTTTAATTTTGTGAAGTGATACCATTGTTTTATTATTGTGTTATAAATATAATAACTTTACTAAGATAATAAGATAATAATTTTAACTTTATTTAATATTATTTTCATTAATCAAAATTATTAGCTTTAGATTTTTTTTTTATTCAAGTTTAATAATAATTTTGGAATTGTTACATAGCACATTATTTCCCATCCACCATTCAATTGTTAAACAGAAATTGAAATTTTACAGTTTTCTCTATTAAAACAAACTACACATTATATCTTTTGGTACATATTCTATTTGTCAATGTTATTGATACAAATACAGAAATATTGGTACTAAAAGTAATGTTAAACTAAGACTAGAAAATTCTTGATACAATATTTAACCATCTATTAAAACTAAGCAAACAATCTAAAAATTTTAAATTCTTATACTTAATGCTTTAACAATTTATATAAAAAAGTAGTCTATTTATTGTCATAAATGCCATACATATATACTTATTGAAATAAGAAATTTTGGTATAGTTATTAAGTGGTAAATAATCAATATTGTTCAAATCATTATAATGAGGTTATATAAGAGATGCAAATTAGATATACAGTATATTTTTTGTTTAATCCTTCTAATTTAAAAATCTATTTTCGTTATAAAATTATGATATTTTGGCTTTATTTAATTTATTTATTTGTCATACTATTAAACAATATTTGTTTCAGAAAATGTATGGTAAAATTTGCATCTCTCAAAAATGTACTTATTATTAACACTTTGACTGCTGACGTCGACAAATACTATGTGTTCTATGCGGCAAGCGTCGACAACCTGTATTACTTTTTGATCTCACCCAATAATACCAGCACACAACAAGCTATTTGTGCTTGTGCTACTGCACAGATAAACGGTTGAAATTGTTTAATTCGCAGTGGTTTGAGATTCCGGGTATTTTTTATATTTTTATTACTATTATTATAAAAAATGTTCCGTACAGGGGAATCGCTCAAGTCAAACCATGCCGCAGTGAAAGTGTTAAGTAGTAATTTATAATCAAGGTCAGTTATTTAATAGTAGAATATTATTAACAAATTCATAGTTGAAATAATAATAAAACAATATATAATTGTGTAAATATTAATTAGGTTCATTTAATTAAATGAAAAATGTTTCTAGTCCATAGAATTAAACATGAAATATAATTTGTTTGTTATGGTCTTATTATTTTTTATTTCTTTACTTGGTAACATTTAATAAAGTATCGGTAATTGCTTCAGCTACATAATTTATATTATTTGTATTCAATCCACAAATGTTAATACGTCCCGACCGCAACATGTAAATATGATATTTGTTTCGTAAGTATTCTACATGACTTGCTATAATATTAAAAATGTGTTTAAGTACAAAAATAATTTAATAAGTATTCACTTAAAAATTTACCTGATAATCCTGTATAGGAAAACATTCCAGTTTGATCAGTAATATGATTCCATGTCCCAATTGTTCCAAGCTTTTCTAAATTTTCTCTTAAAGCTTTTCTCATAGCTTTAATTCTATCTGTCATTAACTTTAAAGTATCCATCCTAAAAATAAAATATGTATTAACATAACACATAAATACATTATTATAATCATAAATATTTACAACAAAATAATTAAAAAATGTATTATTTAAAACTCGCCATTCATTTTTAAATTCATCATTATTTAATATTGTACTGACGGTACGTGCACCATGGTTTGGTGGATTTGAATACATCCCTCTAACAATCATTGTCACCTGAGATTTTACAGCCTTAACATTTTCCAAAGAATTCAGAACAAAAGTAAGGTTTCCTGCACGCTCATCTTCAAAATGCATTACAAGAAATACAGGCTAAATTTTAGTTTCAAAAATTTAAAATAATGTATTATTATTATAACTCACTATAAAGTCCGTAGTTTTTAGCAAATGATTGTGAACATAAAAATTCAAACCCTTGATTAAGGAAATATCGTACAGACCAGGCATCTTTTTCCAAATCTCCAGATGCAAATCCTTGGTAAGCATTATCAAAGAACGGTATTAAATTATGTTCCTAAAACAGATAGATGTTAAACCCTTATTTTTTTAATTTAAAGTACATTAGATTTTTAATGTAAAATAATGAATTGAAGAAAAATGTATAAACTATAACGTAATATTATAATTCTCCATATTTGCTTCATATTTTATTAAATTATATATTTTTATGAACTTTTTATGTTTTTTTTACTAGGTTTTATTTTCACGATTATTTTTCCTAACTACCTAAAAGTATATTAATACTAACTTTAATAATTTCTGCAATTTTTTTCCATTGATCTTCAGTTGGATCTAAGCCAGTTGGATTATGAGCACATCCATGCAATATAATAACTGAATTTTCTGGTGCATTCGATAAATCTTCACAAAATCCATCAAAATCAAGAGATCTTGTTTCTTCATTCCAATAGCGATAAGTTTTGGCATTTTGAAATCCACTAGTCATGAAAATCAAATGATGATTTTCTAAACAAAATTGTAAATCAATAACACTGTTTTAATACATTATAGAAGCTTTTATTTACAGGGTGAGTCACTAAGCTTGCTCAACTTTATTTTTTTATTTGATAACCTAGACTTAATTTTCAAAATTTTAAGATTGTTTGTAAGTACTACTTAAGGAATATTTTGTGGTGAAATAAACTTTTGTTTTGTAAAAAAATCCCCCCTCCCTTCCTTCTGTATTATAAATTTTATATTTTGAAGCAGAATATTTTGATGAGTGTTTAGATATGACAAATAGTTTTTGAGTTATAAGTATTTAAAGTTTTGATAAGCGGAGTGGACTGGTAGGGAATACCCCACAACATTTTGATCTACTACTCCTAAATATTTAATGAATAATGATAAAACATTAAATTAATGCATTTATTGCATTTTATGTGAAATCTAGCTTTTATATTTTAAATTATATTCAACAATACAAAAACAATAATATTATTTGCATATAATTACCCCAAGTTGGTATTGAATAATAGAATGTGGTACATTTCAAATGTTTAACTAAGAATTCTGCACCCACTCTTAGTGCTCCAGAACCACTGATTGATTGAACTCCAAAGATCTAAAAAATAAAAACCATATATTAATTTAAATATTTTTCATATTTATTAAATCAAAATTAATGCTTTCATTAACATAAATACATTTATAATGTTATCTATGTACTATAGTCATGTTTGAGAAGTTGGGTTATTTACAGAATTTAAACTTAATAAAATATTTGTTAAAAAGTACCTAATATATAACTAAGATAAGAGATATTTATACTGCATAATATACATTTGTAGATTATTTTTAAATCAGGAAGTTGCTATTCACTAACAAATTGATTACAATTAATAGGTTTAGAACAAAATTATTATTTCTTTTGTTTATGCATTTTCTAATTCAATCTTATCATAATTTCCAGTGTCAGAACAGATTGAAGACTATAATACATATGCACTAATATGCATAGACACGTTAATTGTTATTAACTTATTGTGTAAATCTATCTTAAATATTGGTAAAAAAAAAAATAATTTATAAAGAATACAAATTTATTCTAAGTATTTAAAGAACATAGATTAATATCGCTTCAAGTTAAATTGTATATTTTATTTAATAAAAATAAAGCTATTATATGATTTAAACAGTGGCGTAGCCATGGGGAGGATTGAAGGCCCCCCCCCAAAATATCAAGAAAATTAAAAAATTATTTTAATTTTTAATGGTCTTAGAAAATCGCTACAAAAATCTTAAATTGTACTTTACAAAAATCAGCCCACCCCGAAAAAAATCCTAGCTACGCCACTGGATTTAAAAGCTCAGAAAAAAATTAATATTACAAAATGTATGAATACCTATTTTAACTTTTAACAATAATTATGTACCATATTAAAATATAAATTACATATTAAAATGTAATATAAAATATATATTATATATTTAATTAAAGATACTTAAGAATATAACAATTTTGATTAAAATCAAAGAACTAGAAAAAACACAGTTTTGAAAGTATTTCATAGACAAAGCTTATAATTTATAGATGTTATGACATTTTGACAACCATAAAAATAATTAGTAATATTAGTTATGGTGAAAAGTAAATATTAACTGGTATTGTATTTCATTAACAAATTTAAAATTTACATTTACATTCATTATTGTTATTTGTTATGAATATATTACTAAGTTAAAAGCAATGATGTTGTATCACAAAATTATCATAATTGAAGTCCAACTATATCCAATCCATTCAACATACTAAGTTAAAAAAAACTCAAGGAGAAAAAAAGTCTAATATCCAAACTATAAGTTATAAGTTATAATTAATTAATTAAAATAAAAACTAATTAACTAATTATAATTACTGTAGTTTTATTAAAGTATAACAGTTTTTTTTTTAATTGTATTAAATTAATCCTTATATCCTCAAAATTGGAAATATTGATAATAAATAATTAAGTGGGTATAAAATTTATTTATTTTAAATATCATTGTTCCATAACAGGCTGTAATACCAAGCAATAAATGAAACCTAGATTTAATTATTTTTTTTTTTTTATGTATAACCAATTTCCAGTAAAAATAAAAGAATATTAGGTGTTTTTGATATTATTAATAACAGTCAACCCGCCCTAAAATAATTGGTTTAATTTGATGAGCGCAAGTCATACACTGTATTTTATATAATAGCTGTTATTTAATTGTACATTTATATAGAAAAGTTATTAAGTAGTCAAAATGACAATATAATACAATACAGAAACTTTATCCATGATTACTATTTGACAACCCTATAAATAAACAAAAAATATATTCGATTTTCATGAGCGAAAAGAAAATGTATGTGTAAGCCACCCTATTATAGGAGTTGAAATACAAAGCTACAAACCCTCTCAGTCTCAAGTAAGCTATTTATATAACTTTTATTTAAAAGAATCCAGTAATTAGAACAAAGAAACATTACTTTATATATATATATATACCATATTAGTTAATTTGAGTAATGAAAGTAAAATTAATTTAATTTATACGTTAGATTTTATATAGAAATATAAATAGGTATGTTTACCTTTGGTTGTTTTAAATCATAACTTTCCACTGTATACCTACATCATTAATAATTTAATCATTTTTATCATTATTAACATTAATTTTATCAACAAGATAATATTTTTATTAGTTCATAAAAGCATTGTAACTTGAACTTTAGATCATTTTATAATAATTATCTATTATATTGATGTTTTCTAAAACAAAATAGTATAAATATAAATTATTACAGTTCCCTCTTCTTGTCGTTCAGCGATATTGCCCAATAGAAGTTGTGATGCAGCTTTAGTAAAAGATTCTAAGCCCAATATGGGTAAATACTCATGATTTAACGTATTTTCAAGTACCACACTTTCAGCCTTTTTCACAACAGGCATATAAAACGGTTTGCCTTCATCCGTCCTGTATGCTGTAAAATTGAATACAATAGTCAATATAAATTGGTAGCAGATAGTAATCAAAATGTACATACCCCCAATGGTCAAATTTACTTTTGATGGATTGTCGTCTTCATTAAACACTTTCACTAGATGGAACACTTCGATAGGCGGTGCTTCTTTGACGACACTGAAAATACTCATAGTGGGACTGTGCGGTATACCTACTTCAATTTTACGACTTAGAAAAAAAAATAGAAATGATTGTAAGAAACAAATTAAAGAAAGTAACTAATAAGTAATAGTAAAATATTATGCTCACAGCCAGCAGATAAATGTAGAACTGTAGAACAACGGAATTACACTTTTACACACTCAACTCAGTCAACTCTCTACAATTATAATAGCATAATAATTTATAATTACTATTTAAAATAATATAATTACACACTTGGATGATAAACGTCAAACGAATACTTATAAGTTATAATACCATTCGCCGATAGTCTATAGTGTCAATTTATAAGCCCAGTCAGTCGACACTGTTTAAATAACTAATAAATAATATTATTATCAATACGGTGCCGATTACATGGGCAAACGATGTAAAATGTTATCAGCGTGAGTGACCTCTACGTGTAATAGGGAGATAACAGCTGTGATTTATGATTTGTACGTAAAAACTATAATAAGGTAAGGGATAATGACTTATTAATTGTAGTATTGTTCCATTACTAAATCACCCAGTCAGTGGCGTGTCCAGAACTTTTTTTATGGATGGACCAGAAAAGTTAAGTTCAGAATGGTTTTACCCTCTCCCCATATTATAATTTGATCTTAAGTTTTAGCATTTTTATTCTAAATGACTAATTTTTATATTTTTATAATAAATGGTAGCTTACCTTTTATTAAAACTATATTTAAATCTTACATTTGTATTGAAATACCTAACCTAATTAAAACAATTTTTTTTCTAACTATAAATCATATTTTCATTTTTCATTGAGCATCGGACTTATACTGTGGTCTAGTACTTGTATAAAAATGTGGGATGGGCACTTGCTTACCAGGCCCATCCCTAAACACGCCACTGCACCTAGTACGAGTAGTACCCATTATAAAAAAAGATAAATAACCCAACTCAATAGCGTAGTTGCATTAGATTCATATTATTCATAGATTTTAAAGAATTTCTATACGGTCGTAGTAGTGAACATTTATGAAAAGATATTAATCAAAATACAATTTGGCAAGTTGACTACTCCCTCAAAAATTAGTTACGTTTTCAGTGAATGCAAAATTTATCTTAAACTTACCCACATCATAATATGACTAAATTATTTTAACATTTTATATTACAATATGAGTAATTATGCCGTAAATCTTATATCCTTCCTGGCCTTTCTCGTAATTACTAGGTACAGTCTCTAAAGCCTTAACGATTGTTAAGGTATTGACTATTGATACTCATACTTGATAAAAAAAAACTATTTCACTATAATTTAAAAATACCGTATGGTCTTATTGCTACGTAGTGGAGTAGGTATTAAGTAAAACATTGGTAAGTATCTACCTCATAAGAAATTATCTGAACTAAACCGTCAGAAATCACAGTCGTCGGATAATTATTATTTATTGTATAGACTATAGGTAATAATATACCTACTATCATTGATTATAGAATAGACTATTCTATAATTATTGCTAGGTACTACGCATATTTCTAATTTATTTACATCAATGAAACGATTATTTAAGAGGATGTAGGTGCATTGTTTGTTTTCTCTTTCTAGTCCACGAGCAACATAGACAAAATGCATTTACGCAGTCTGAGTAGAACTCACTCAATTTTGGTTCTAGAGTAAATACACCTATTATAAAATTAAATTTTGATAATATTTCTGAGTACAAGACGATGAGATTTTTAAAAAAATTAAAATTTTGAAAATGTAAAGATTATTTAAAAATGGTGTAATTTATAGCTATTTCTAAACGATATAATTAACGTAGTATTGGAAATAATGGAAAAAACTCATCGTCTTGTACGCAGAAATATTATCAAAATTTTATTTTATAATAGGTATATTTACTCTAGAACCAAAATTGAGCGAGTTCTACTCAGACTGCGTTTTGTCTATGTTGCGCGTGAGCTAGAGAGAGAAAACAAACAGTGTGTGACAGTGACATCCTCTTAAGTCTTTTCAACTCCATAATTTTACAATATCTATTTATTTTTATTGTATCAATTCGTATGGCATACACTATAGTACCGCATACACTATGATAGCAATAGCAATTGACAATAAGACTATAAGATTAATAAGCTATAATGAAATTAAATTACAAGATAATTTAGGCACCTAGTATTATAATTTATAATTGATAAATCACAAGTATACAAGTATTGCGATAAGAAGCCAATGCCCCTTGGTACGCCACCCAACACATTTATTGCACAACGATCTGAAAATCTCCACTAAACGACAAACAGCATATTATACGTACCAGATACTTACGCTTCCGTTCCAAAACGGAACATCATTCCAATAGCTTTATATCGCTCAGCTTCAATCCGATTAACTTTCGGGCAATCCGCAGTCAAACGCCCGAAACGTGAATGGCCCAGAGTTGTTCTCAACGCATAACATAACGTATCATGTACCTATATATATATATATCGTCATTCATATTTTAATTACATTATTCACGTTCGGGCGTTTCTAATGCGAAACGCTTTCATGTTTTTTCTCTGTACTGTTTATACATAGTATAGCTTACATAACATATATAATACTCGTCGCACACTATACCTACGCAGGTAATATATACACTGTAAATGACTTTAAAAAAAAACAATTGAAAAAAACATGTATAAAAGCATAACCGAGACTTGAGTAACGGGCTACTCATATATGTATAATATAATAAAAGAAACGACGACAGTCAAACAATATTAAATATCAAAATTAATGTATATGTATTATAATAGTAGGTACTAGATGATATATATAATATAGGTACCTACCAAATCTATAAATTTATATGTATATTATACTAGAATAGGTAATACTTGACCTATACAGTTAATAATAAAATTGAAGGCGTATAGGCCGCGGCCGTGGGGCATAATATTATTTTGTTATCTCGTCTAAAATTACGTGTTATAATTATTCACTAAGACGTAGGTTAGGTGCCTATCTATCTACCGTTTAACTCTTTTAAGTGTTATGTATGAAATAGTCAATATTATGATTCATAATGTAAAAAAGTGTATAACAAATACAGCTATGAAAATAAATACTAATTATAATTATATATACAAACAATTCGTACTTCTCATGTCATCTATTCGTATAGTGGCGTGCCAAAGTAGGCTTTTTTTGAGGCAATCGCCTCGAGATTAAAATGGGCGGGCGGGTAGACGGGTACCGGGTAACGAATTTAGTGCGATAAAAAGTTTCTACTTAATAAACAATCATATCTGAAATTTGTTCAGCACGCTATACTGTCTATTCCTGTATAAATATTATAATATTATTCAGACCAAGGTGGATCTATATAATATTATCCACCTTGATTTAGACAATGCATACGTTTATGCATATGTTATCAACACAATATCTACCTGCGGTACCTTTTTTTTTTCCGTTATAACCGACGACGCCGCGGGATCTGCTTTCGCGTTGCTTCCGCGGCGCCGCCATCGTTTATTGACAACATTAAATATTTAAACATACGTGGGGGGGGGTAGACGGGACAGCTCCCCGACTTACCCCCCGTTCATGCATTTTCAAAATTATACATTTTGCATTAACAGTATTTCCTGGACCTCTTCCTGACACCTTCTCGGGCCTACCGGAGTCCGCCGTTCTGGATGTCACGTTCTCCATCGGGGCAGTCACAACCGAGTAGCGCGCACGTTCCCTTGTGCCATTTACAAGGCCTCATCTTCGCGCGTTCATCCTTTTCTTTGGCCGACAGAATAGTCTCGACCACGCGGATGGACTCCAGGCGATTAATTTCGAACTGTTTGATGATTCTCCTTCGGGCTTGGGCGTCTTCTGGCAAGTCGTGTGGCAGGAGACCGCACAGGATTTCTTCCACGTCGCCCGCGTTCGGAGATCGAACCTACCTGCGGTACCTATATTCGGTTGAAATGTCTATGGAAAAAATATCAAACCAAGATCATTTTTTCCTCTAACGATTTTACGCCATTATATTATAACATTATACGATAATAAATTATAACCGAAGGTCGCCAAGTTCAGCTTGCAGTGGTGTGTCGGTGTGTACAATGTGTGACGCCAAGTGTTTGAAATAACCTGGATCGCTGCGAATACCTACCTACATGAATAAGTTAATAATAAAATCGATTGTCCAGGCATTTTAGAAATAGTTCTTTTTAATGTTTACGTTCCAAATCATTATTTCATATGTTCTTGTTGAACAATTCGAGTATAGTTATATTTTTTCTAAATTGTCTTAGTTATTCTAATGGAATAATTTAATACAATATGAGCGACCGTCGCCCTATAGATTGATTTTTTTTTGCAGTAGCCATAATAAAGAGTAATCTTTTTAAAATTGAATGCTATTAATAATAATTATTATTAAAGGTTTTATTATTTTTATATGTTAAATTTACATTTTTATATTACTTTTACTATCTTATACAGTGGTGTATCCAGAGGGGGGTTATAACTCCCTCCGAAATTTCTTCGAAATTAAAAAAAAAAAATATTAATAGTTTGAAAAATACTTAAATGTTATTAGTTATTACACTTGATAGGTTACAAAAATAAAAACAATTAATAATATTTAAGTTTAGTTCAGTGTAGTGTGTATATAATTAAAACTAGTTTTTCGTTTCATAGGAAAATTTTTTTAATAACCCCCCTCCCCCGCCCACGAAAAAACATAACTGGATATGCCACTGATCATATCTTTGTTATTTATACCTAAGGTGTCATTTAATCATTTATCAAATAAATAGAAAATAATTAGATATTCTGATAAAATTAATTGATAGAATAATATATTATATATTATATCCAGTATACTTTATATCACACTCATATATATATATATATATATACTTTTCATCAATCACTAAATTGGATACCCTATTGTCTCTATTCTAGATCGGTTATTTAAAATTGAATAATACTAACGAATAGGTACCGTATTTAGTTTATAATTATAACTTACCTTTACCTATTTATGAAAGCGTTAGTCTTTATGCGTTCCGCTGTTAACTTGGTATTTACCATCACCACGTTAAAAGTTCGATCACAAGATTGATCTTTATTTTTATATTAAGAAATGGATTTAGGAAATAAAATAAAAAATATTAAATAAAAAGACACTATACTTATAGGTACAAAGTATACCCGAAGTATTTTTAATTGAATACACAATAATATAAAATAAATACATTCATTTATATTTATGTAAATACGGAATTTCCGGATTTGAAATATTTTTAATATACTAAAAAATATCGATATTAAAGAGATTAGAAGCGGTAATTTATTTTTTATACAATCAATTATGGTTTAGGATTAACTAATGAGTAATAATTATCATGAAATTCTTTTACTTTAGAAGATATTTCCTGTGATATGATCATAAATTTATTGATTGTATTATCTTCAATTTGTTCCCACTTGTAATCAAAAACAAAACCAAACTCTTTAAATTGTAATTCAATATTTTGAAACAAATTATTAACTTTAGATTCCAATTTAACTTTGATTTCATCATCACATTTCATTGTTAATAATAATTTGGCTAATAAGCCTTTGATTTTAACTATAAATGACCTCAGACCTTCTGGAAATTCTTCTTCTTTAAATGTGGTTGTTATATTTTTCTCCAATTTGTAATTTTTATTTGTTATTATATTACGCAAATTTATTATTTCATAAAAATACGCAGCAACATAATATTTGAAATAAATATCATAAAATCCATATAAAAATTCAGGGTTTAATATGAACAATTTATCGACACCACTAAATTCTTCAATATTAATCTTTTCTCCTTTCCAGTAAACTATTATTCGATTTTTATAATAAGGGAAAACTTTAGAGTTTTCAACAAAATTTTGACACAAGAACTTTAAATTATAATGATTATAATTATATTCAATACCACTTTGTTTATCCGAAAGACCAGTCAAAAATTGTTTTATATCTCTAGCGATGAAGTTTTTATTTCCAAATTCACTATAATATATATTATTAAAAAACAAAAATGTATATCTGTCTGGTTTACAGTATTTAATTCCATACCTATTCAATTCATTCATAATTATATGCGCTAGTCGTTTTATATCACTAGAAACGTTACAACAGTTATCCCGGTTTACCAAAATAATGATTATATTACTTGCAATTCTGAAGAGCTCCGTATTTTTTGTTTCTATTTTCCTGATTAATATAAATAAATATTCTTTGATTTCCTGAAAATCATTCCATAGCTCATTATAAAATATATTATTATTCTGCTCTGAACTGGCACTTTTATTATTAAGTATAGTAATTCCGAAACATAGTTTATATATATTGATGGTAAAGTCGCAGAATGATTCCATATAGATTTTTTCACTTTCTTTCATGGTTTCAATTATCATTGTACTTTTCGCGAATGGTGTGTAATATCTGTTGTGTTCAACATGAAGTTGTTTAAAATACTGATTAAAACAATGAAGTTCTTTAATGTTTTGTCTTAGCACAGCTAAAGTTCCCATCAATTTATTTTCAACATCGTTAATCTTAGTAAGTCTAGAGTAATCTAATACAATTGTACTGCTAAGTGAATCATTATAATTCGTAATGTTTTCAATAAAATCATTTTTATTATATGCTTCATGAAATAAGTTTGACAATTTATTTATATAATTAGTATATTCTATTGGAACATCCGCAGTTGTTTTTAATATGTCATCTAGAATACTAACATATCTTTTAATTTCAAGATTATTATTAATAAAGGAATCTGTGTCTAGCAATATGACTAATTTGTATAGTAGTTTTATGATTGCAGTTAAAACATTCTTCTGATAATCGTATATACTTTCCATGTCGTACGATTGTTGAACTTGTTCCAAATAATCTATCAGCGTACCTTTGGTTTTCGTAGTTAACACTTTTGCCTGGAGAGTATTATCAAAAATTGATTTTACTGTAGATCCTAATAGTGTTTGGTTTATAGTACATATATCCTGCTTTTCTAGATTAAATTCTGAACCATTTATTTGGATAAGTTTTAAAAAACTAATAATATCTGTCTCGGAATCATCTTTTACTATTGAAAATCCATAGAAATGTGTGTCTTCATAATTTGGAGGCGAATCATTGCAACTCGTAATCAAAAAACGTTGGATTTCATTCATAATTTCAAGAATCATACTAATTATAGTATTATCTGATAATTTAGTTGTGTTAGCGATAATAAAATTAATTTTTAATTTTAATAATAGCAATGTATTTAAGGTAGATTTGTCGCTGTAGTATAAATAATTAGTTTTTTTGCTTATAAATGTGTTTAATTCATTTATGAAGTGTTCAATATATATTAAAATATTTTCTAAGTCTACTTTTAATTTTTCAAATTGTGTTTTAAATACATTTTCCTCAATAAAATTATATGGGAATTCATTATAATAAAATGAAGGAAATGTATTAATAAAATTATATAACTCATAAACGATCCAATTAGAAAACTTACAGTTTATGTAAATGTAAAATACATTTAAATTTTTGTCTAATAATTGTTCTTCATCGTTTGTTAAAGAGTACATGTATATTGTTAAATTTTCTCTTTCAGAAATGTCAACTTTTTTGTAAAATAAATCGTCATTATGTAGTTTTCTAACTTTTATAGAACTTAGCATTGTTTCAAAATTTTCTGAAAAAACATTAAATTGTTTAATTGTTAAACACAAAACAACAAAAAAAAAGACTTTTATGCTCTGCATTTTAAGTAAAAAATAAGGTACTTCAAAATTAAATCATATATTCACAGTGATTTTATTTTCAAAGATATTATATGGTTTTTGAGGTTTTTACTAAAATAATATGTTATTTATGATTACGGTAGTCTGACTCTTTGCTAAGCGTACACCTATATATGTTTGTAGAGCTGCGATAATATAGCATAGTATTCTGCATTTCTGCCAAGTTAAATAAACCATACCTACTTTAATAGTTAAAGAAGACATAAAAACTGCGAGGAAAATTATGTATGAGAAGAGACGAAAACATTACCCAACATTTCCAAAATCATTAGATGAAGCTATTGATCAACTAAAATATTTGCATGAAGACTTTAAATGTTTATATTATATTATTATATTGAGCGCTTGTTTTTTACTTTTTTTGATTTAAAATTTTTAATTTTAAATTGGGCTTGGTAGACTGCGTCGCACCACTTGGCAACGTTTCATTAAATTTCGACCGCAGTCGTGTCATTTTTTGGGTGCAAAATAATCCCTTTTGCTGTACAGTGATCGTCCGCAATCGTGTTGCATAAAAGGTAAAGCGTCCGCAATCGTGTTTCACCCCAAATTTCTTATAATAATATATTATTTTATTTGTCATATATATTTATAAAATTTAAGAATAAAAAAATTAATTATGAATTTAATATTAGTTAAATTTATAAAATAAATACGAACAATTAAAAATTGTACATTTTATTTTATTCATTTTAGAATTTAATTTATTAAATTAAATTTTAAAAATGGTTTCTAGTGTTGTATTGTAAATCCTGAAATTAAATTAATTAATTTACTTAATATTTACAACTATAAAAAAATATAGAAAACAAATCGATAAAATAATTAATTTAAAAAAAATAATTGTATTAATGTCAACATTTATTCGTTGCGATGTACAACTAAAAATTATAATAAAAAATTATTAATTATTATTACACAAATACATACGTAAATTTGTAAAATCAATACATTCAAAATCTAAAAGTTGCTGTAAAAACCGGGCAGATGGTACCACGAATATTTCTGTTTCATAGACGCTTTTCACTTATACTCTTTAATCTGGTTTTACATAAAATAGTCAGAGAAATAAATATAATTGAAGATTTTACACGATAATGGGTTTAATAATATATGCTAATGACATAGTCCCATTACAAAATAACATAGAATTATGAAATTATAATGTAAAAATTAAGTTGTTGGCTCAGATCAATGACAGAAAAATGAGTATGTATTAATTGAACGAAGAAGCAAAGCATACCATAAATACGAGTATTAGTATACAGTATGTATATAGATGTGGAGCGCCATAAGTTTAACAGAATGTCAAATCCATACATGGTTCTAACTGTTCTAAGACATAAAAAGAAAGGTTAAAGAAATAAGACTTCCAGTGTTTAAAAAAGAAGAATTTATGGATCATTTATTGAATTTGATATGAGGAAATGGAGGATATATAACAATGAAGAGCTAAAGAACAAAGACCGGTAATTTTAGCAGAAATCATGACAAGACGACTGATGTTTATTGATCACGATTGGGAAAAAGATGGCATAGTTATTAAGATGGTAATTAAGGAAAATTCGTTTGGCAAAAGGTCAATGTTAAAGCAGTAGAACTGAGTATACGATGGAGAGAAGTTGCAAAAAATTGGGAAAAATGGTAGAAAATTCATCTGAAAAGGGTTGAAAATTACAAGAAGAATCAATAAAAGTTTTAGTTTATAGTAGATACTATAAAAAACGTTGTGCTCATTTTATTTTTATATGTTTAACTAGTGGGTACAAAGAAAACTGAATATATAACTTTCAAAGATATATATCCTTGCATAGGCATTGCTTTGGATATTTTTTATTTAACCAGCTCTTCAAATAAATATAACAGCTTATGTACAATAAACATAATATGCGTGTTTACGAGTCTGGGCACTAGAGGAATTATAAGAAACGGGCATAAAGACAGTAACAACCTTTAATAAGAAAAATTTTGTTTTAATTTATAAGTGATATTTAAGTCAAAATGTTGTTCGTGGAACAATATATATATTTTTTTCTGTGGTTAGTTACAGTAAAATGTGCTGATATTACTTCAATAATTAATGAAGTCAACATCGATATGAAGAATAAAGAAATTCGATTGTTTCAATTGAAATATAATATAAATATATTATTCGATCCTGAAAGACAAACTAAAGGAAATAATGAAATAACAATGGACAAAGTAAATGCATTTTATTTAATATTAAGCTGTAGTTTGGCTGAACAAACTTTGTTTGATTTATGTGAATTCATTCTAAATTTTCCATTATTTTACTCACTCAAGTTTTTAAATACTGATTACAAAAATGAATTTAAAAAAATTGAAGATAACAATAAGTTTATTATGTTAAGACAAATTGTACAAAATATAACAGAGTTCTTACAAATATTCAATTACTTTATTCATTCAAATTCGGATTTTCTATATTATAAAGATAATGATATTTTAAGAATATTTATATTACTAAAAATAAAAATTGAAATAATATTATCGGAAAAATATGTTTATAATGTTATACAACAGGAATTAAATGATACAGATATGCTAGTCATCCGAGAAATTCTCGAAGAAATAAGTGCAATTCAAGTTTTTCTGTCATTGAATTGTGATAATTCCACGTTCTATACTGATGTATTAACCTTAAAATGGTTTGGCTACTCAATAATAAAACCAAAAAATTATCATTTTTCATGGATAGAAATGTTTAAAGACAATCTAGAACCTGATAGTTGTCCTATTCAACACATATTTTTACAGAATTTTGTAGGAACACAATTAGCGGATCCAGCTTTTTCATACGATATTGGTAATACAAAATCAAATATTACTAATGAAGAAGGTAAACATATACAAATTAAAAATGTTTTCGAACAAATTCAATCATCATATGACATGAATATCATATATTGGTATATGAAGTCTATTTTAGCTGCAATTATGAAACTTTTATACAGTAGAATAATAGAAGGCATGCAAAAAATGTATTTAACAACAACAATTATTGATAAGATAGAAAATATTGATATTAAAATATCTCAAAAACAAAATGATTATTCTATGGATATAGTTAAAGCGTTTGGACTTTTGAAGCATGCCAAAAACCGAAATCAATTTCAAAATGATGAACATTATCTAGAGGTTATAAATATGTTGTTTGAGGGTTATTCTGATATAAAACTAGACATTATATTAGAAAAATATAAAATTGATCTTGACGATATACATGATATGAATAAAAAAGATGATTATAATATAGAAACATTAAACACCGAAGCATCTGATTTTGAAAAATATTTGATCAGTTTTTTGAAAACAATAACCGATAATTTAAGTGAATTCGTATGCTTTAATAAATATTTAGGGTATTTTGAAAATTTATTTAATAAACAATATCTACCAAGTAATAACTATAAGATTACAAAAATAAAATCGATAAATAATGTCAAATATTCTAAAGAATGTTATTTTATTATAGACATGTACTTTATCAGCTATAGAAGTGTTATAGATGTTAATAAAATCATCAATCAAAATAATAATTCAATAAAAAATGAATATTTTATGAAAGCAAAAAAAGCTATGGATGATATCAAAAATTATTTCATTAAGTACAATAATTCAACAAGAAGACAATTAGAGCTTTTTGAAGTAGGAAAAGATATAATCTCTGTTTTAGAAAACATGCCACAACAATTTTTAGAAAAGGCATTCTTAAAAAGGATAATTAATTTTATTAATGCTAAATTACATAACTGGGGACTCAAATACTGCACTCAACCAAAATTTAATTTGTTATTGTTCAATAATATACAGCTTATTAAATTTGAAGATAGTGATGAGGAAATAATTGCTGAAAATGACATTCAATATATGTTTGACTCTAAATTTGAATCAAAATATAATAATAAATGTTTTGACTATACTTTTTTATATAAAGAATTCATTGCAAATGATAAGGGTATTTTAAAATCTTATTCAAAGAATATTTTTTTTCAATCGCAAAATCAAAAACGAACTATTAAAAACGTTTATGATGATTTAAACTATTTATTTTTCAACTCTCACTGCCTTTACATATTCTATGATACATTTTTCAAATTATCTATTGCAGCTTATTATTATGAGTTAAGAAAAGTATACAAATATTATCAAAATAATCCATCAAAAAAAAAAAAATTTAATGATTATAAGATAATACCTGACCTAAAAGATACATCAGTAATATATTGTCCTGAATATTTGGATATTTTATTTAAACAAATTGTAAATCTTGAAAATCAATTGTATAATGACCTGAACTTCGAACAATTTGGTAGGGAACTCGACACAATTGAAAATAAGATCACAAACTTTGATATTAGTTTTAATTATGATAATAAAATAAAAATAAAGAACTACGGTGATTCCAAAATAAAAATTGATAAATTAATTAATGATATGTTTATGTTGTATACAAAATGTTATTTAAATACTCTGCAATTCACTTACGTAGATGTTACTATTAACCATGCTATTAATACTATTCCTCGAGTGAATAATACTTACGAAATTCAAAATGAAACATCTGAATCGGAATATGATGAAGATGAGGAAAAAGAAACTGCTGTTTTGATAAAAAAATAATTTTTATTATTATATATAAAAAATTAATTTTTATTCATTAATATTATCATTAAAAATTTATAAGCTATCATAATTATAATTTTTTTCCAATAGAAATAGACATGTATAGCATGAGAGAAATTACTAAATAAATATAAAACATTATTTTATTATAACTCAATTGATAAATGATTTAATATTAATTGTTTTTGAGCAGACTCGTTTTCTTACTTGCATCATCATCATCTCAGGCCTTGTGAAATATTCATATTACGATATATATTTTTTTATTTTTTGAAAGAGAAAGAACTATATTTATTATTTCTAGAAGTTGTATAAAACGTATACATCACATTTTTTTTGAATATTTTGAAATATTTTTTCTGAAAATAGTATTCACTGTCAAAATTCTTAACATCCAAAGTGATAAAAAAAAAAAAAAATGTAAGATTGTACGTGACTATTATAAAACTGAATTTCAACGTATGATAGCGAAGCTTGGACAACGGTCAAACAAACAAAGATAAACTTGAGGGGTTTCGAGAACAGCGTATGGAGAAAAATATGTTGGCCTATTATCGATAAAATAACGGTGAACAGGTGGAATAGAACAAAGAGTTGTACGATATGTTGGAACATTAGGAGTTGGGCGTCATAGTTTTCCGCCAAAATCAACCTTTCCTTTTATCACCAGTATAATAATATATATTTATATTTTCCGCCACCATAAATTTCAGTTTTTATATTTTACAAACTTCTTATTATAAGGATTCAAATACTAAATACACGCAGATAATATGTTCACAATTATGCATTTTTCCCATTAATAGAACTACGAGGAAAGATTATGTTTGCAATACAAGCAACAGCTGATAATTAAGATAAAATTTTGCCATATGGTTTGATCTTTTATAATAGGTATATTTAATTTAATTCAAAATCAAACAAAATAAAAACTGAATTTGGTTAATGGTTACATAATATATTTGACTTATTAATTTTAAATTTGGAAGATGTAAGTAATTGTTTCGTTATTGATTTGACCAATGGCCAATTGATAAAAGACTACACAAATTTGCAGACTATTTTGTTGAGATATATATTTCTGAGATTGTGTTAATCTTACAAAACTTTGGGCACTTGTATATCCTTTGAACTTACACGTACAAAAAACGCATGTGAGTTATTTCATGCATCACATTTTAAAAATAGTTTCTATCAACATTTGAAATCTATTTTACAATAGATAGGTATCAATAGGTTTTAATCGAAAAAGTGCAAACTGTCGTTTATTGCAAATTAAAAAGCATCAGTGAATCAAAAACACAGCAAAACAAAATTTTAAAGCAACAAAAAAAAAACCAATGTTTAATTGACCAATACAAAAGAAGAATAATATACCGATGTACGTTTGTAAAATCCATAGCATATAACTATAAGAAATAAGGTTTATAATAAAATACAATTTTAAATAATTTTAAAATCAAAATTATTAGGTATAATTGTTTACTTGATTTTGTATAACTCGCAGACTTAATTTTGACTTTAATTTTGTAATAACATTATACAATATTCTATGTATGCAACAATATATAACTATATAAGTATTACTTGAATGTGTTTTTTAAAATATTTTACTATATCCCACGAATACAATAAAAGTGTATTTATTTAATGTTTTTAAAAAGAATATATTTAATTATTATATTCGATTATCTAATTAATTTTTTATTTTTAAAATTATCAACAACTTCATATGTTTTCACAATAAGTTATCAAAATATAAAAATTGAAATTATTGGTTGCGAAAAGTGGATCACCCATCGGAACTAGCTCTAGCAACAAACTTTATTAAGCGCCAAATAATACAACAATTTAAAGAGTATAGACATATTAGAAGGAAAAGAAGAAGGTCATTTTTGTTCGTTGAAATGATTTTTAATTTAAAAATAACCTTTTGTTGTAAATTAAATACATATGTATTACGTTAAATGTAATCAATAAATAAAAATTTGGTATCTAATTTATGAATTTATTGTAATGTGCTAAAATTATTGTACAGATTGCTATTATAAGAAAATGTCAATATAATTATTAATATCATATAAACTTTAAACTTATATAGGTAGTATGCAGGATAGGCGTCAGGTTTTGCGAAGCTCAGGGCGAAATACATTTCACGAGGCCCTAAATGTATGGCGACTTTAATACCCCCACTACCTGAGTAGTGAGTATAGAGTTAATGGTTGTTTAATTTTAGTGTTTTACATAATAAAAAAAACAGGTAAAATTGAGTTCATGTAAACTCGGCCATAAAATAAATTCAGATAACAGTATACAATTAATACTTATAATATATTATCATTAAAAAAAGTTTATAATTTTTATGATAATAATTATCCACATTAAATAATAGTTAGGTACGCATAATATGCCAAAAATATTTAAAACTTAAAAATAAAAATAATAATTGTCTGAACAAATCAATGAAACATATTGACATATTGTTATATACTAATGTGTATTACGTTAAATAATCGTAATAATCATTATGTAACACTCATTTTTTATTTTTATTTTGGATTGTTGAGTTTATTTGGTTATAGTCTTACATATAAACTTTAGAAATTTCATCGTATGTCATCGAAACATTTTACCATTACAGATAAAAGAAAATAAAACTGGCGGAGTTTACATTAGAACTTTTCATTAGATACCTTTTTATCTAACTGGTATTCTGGCGGAGTTTAAAATCGCCCATTTTTGTGCTGCAATGAACATCTGTGTATTATAAAATCAATAACGCCAACATAGAACACAAATACCCAAAAAAATGTATTTACATAAACCTATTCGCTCGGCCTTGGTATGTATATCGTGCACTAACTTAAATTAAAAATTACTCTCACTACCCCATAGGGCATAGACAATAGACATATAACTATATAAGATATAAATATATAATATATATATATATATATATAAAATATTAATCTTAGATCGTTTCTTGTAGAAACATAAGAGCATCGGACGTCGACCATCATTGGGTATTTACTATTCAACCGCACCAGTTGGCACGTACACATTATTTCATACTTATATATTTGTTTATCATTATATTATTTTTTTTTGCTGACGTAAACTTTTAAACCGAATAGTGAAAAAACATAATATAATATTATTACGAGTTACGACAATATCTCAAAGACATACTACGGAGCTGTTAAGTAAAAGCTTAAAAATAAGGAAGAAAATGTGAAAGTATTGTTAAATAATAAGTTAAGCCTATGGGCTATTTAAAAAATAATTATTATTTTCCATTATGCCGTAAGAAAAATTGTCTAATGTAAAAACGGTGATTGGACTAAATCACTAAATACCTATAATTATATCTTTTTTTGATATTTTTATTTTTATAAAATATTACACATATTACATAGGCAGTCTTGTTAAGAATACTTTTGAAATATATTTAGAATACGTATTTTAAATACAAATTATACTAAGCAATTAAATACTTTTTTTTTAAATATTCAACATAGGTCGTACTTAAATAAATAATTTTTTTTAGTTCAATACATTTTATATTCGCAAATATATTGGTACTATAGAAGTAGTACCTACATAATGATTTTCCGAGTTCTAGAAATATTTATTAAGAAAATGTTATTATATTATGGTATAAGTTTAAAGTTATTTTATGGTAGATAGTTAATAGTTAGTACTTACATAATACAATTTGAAATGTTTATTTTCAACAGGTCCTTAAATTAACATTATTTTTCGAAATCTGAAATTATTGAATCATCGGCACATAATTCGCAATCGAATCAATTAGATATAAATTCTAGGCAAAACTTAGGCTAACGCTATGCATTCAAAATATAAAAAATGAAAATTTGATAAATAAATCGTATACTTATTATTAATGAACCAACTACGGTGATATTTCCGGATCCTCCGCATAATCCACTACTGTTGTATATATAACTGATATTAATATAGTTGGTCATCCGATCGATATTTATGGCTTAAATCTATATACAATACCGAATAATTAGAGGAAAATTAACTCTCAACCAAAAATTAAATACTGATTTTTTCGCTTCAAGTCGTGTACAAAAATAGGATAGTAAAACAAGGACTTTTTACTAATTTTTGGAGAAACCGAACATCCAAAAAATGGAGAATTCGAAAGTAGAGAATGACTAGCGTATTCTCCATCAACTGAGAATATATTTGGTTTTTATTGTATTCTTTTTGGGAATCATCGGGATAAGTTTGGTTTTGTTAGTTTTGGATATATTTGTTGTATAACTGTATAAGGAGATATTAATTAACATGAACGAAGTTTTGTTTATTTAAAATTAATTAGAAAATGAATATCACGTACAAGTACATCAAAGATATTGAACATAAATTCACAGCATAAATCATTGACGGATCAACAGATATTTTACTGCGGTGAAAAGTTTTACGTAGAGTAGTTGAATGTTGAAACGTTAAGATATCTTTGTGAAAGAGGTTTCGCATCAAGAGGTGATACTGAAAATGTTGGCGGACGGCGATCAACAAAATGGACATATTTTAGTTACTCTTGTGTACTTATTGAAATTTGACTCATATATAGCTTAACACTTAAATGAAAATTCAAGCAAAGTTTGTCCCATTAGGGAATTATAGTATGCTCTTACTAGTAAATTTAACACTTTTCTTCTTATGTATTAATATATAAATTTATTTATTTAATTTTTAGATTAAGAACTATACAGTTTAGAAGCAATGTGTTATAACTTATAATTGTATCGATTCCAAAGAAAGACATAGGTGCTTAGAATAAAATAAATCTGTGTAGGTAAAATTTACTAAATTTATAGTTTTTATTTTATAATATATAGATCAGTATGCAGTATATTAATGTGATAGTTATTTATTTTGGATTTCTTAATATAGTTTTAGCACTATTTAAATAAAATAAAGAATTCTGATTTATAGACATATAATTTAAAAACTAACGTTTGATGATTTATTTGCATTATTCATTAAAATAATATCTTTTTGTACTCATATTATCGTATACCTATTTAAGTTTGATAAACTATAGTTTAGGAGAATAATAAGGAATAAATAAATAATCTTATATCTATATGCTTAACTGTTTAACGCTATTAGACATACAAATTGATTACAACTGTATTAAAGAAATTATAAGTATATCGTATTAAATATTAATGAATTTAAATAGTAGTTTAATTTTATAACTTTTTATCTTACTATGTTAGGAAATAGATGCATTTGGCTTATACACTAATCAAGATCAATTACAGATTAGGTCTAGTATTTTTAATTTAATGTAAGAAACTAATAATTTTATACCACCGCTAAATGGCATTTTTAAAGAAACGTATTTCTTATTTTTTAATTTTTTTATACCAAGTCGAATGAATTAATCTATCAATGAATATTATACTATAATATAATGTTAAATGAAAGATAAACATTTAAATTAAATATAATCATTAAATTAAATTAGGCAACCAGTAATAAATAATGTGATTTGTTGTTTATTTCAAAATCACAGTATAAATAAGAGATACTTTGTCCATAAACAAAATGGGTATAATATTTTTCTTTTACTGTTGACAATGTTTTTTTTTTTAATGTCGACGTACAAGAGACCATTCACGATTGTTACTTGCTTTCACCACTAGGAAGCGCTGTCGTACACGACTTCACATATTTTAATATTCAGATTTCTGATTTAATACAAGTATAAACTAGGATTAATTTTTTCTTGTATTTAACATTATTTACTATGCGAGGATGATCAAAATTAGAACGATATAAAATTAGTATTTTGTTATTATATTTTGTTTATATATTTTTATAATAATATTTTTACTTTCTTACGGGTTATGGTCATACTTCAGTGCAGTAGATTAGTAGGTACCTTAATGAGACCACTAATGGCCTATATTAAATTTTGTGTCTAATAAATAATAAAAATTGATTCTGAGTAGAGATGGTGGTGTGGTATTTTATACTTCTAAAAATATTTTTCTAATTTATTATGTTGCTGTTAGCAATACTACTGTTTAATGTTCATATATTTATAGTATACTGACAATTTAAAAGGTATATTATATAATGAACGTAATACAGGGGTTGAACTATTTTTTTACAAAAACATCCCATATAACTATTATATATTAATTATTATAATATTATAACATAATATGTATATTGTTATATTAAAACTTATAACTTCATAAGGACCCCTCTTATTTATATTATTTATTAATGATTTACCATCTATTTTTGATAGCTCAGTTAATATTCTTTTATTCGCTGATGATGCTAAACTATTTTCAGTTATTAAATCACCAAATGATGCATTAAAATTGCAGTCAAATTTAGATAAATTTGTTGAATGGAGTCGTGTTAATCACCTTCCATTAAATATAAATAAATGCAGCGTAATAAAGTTTTCTCGAATAAATAATATAATCACCTATAATTATTTGATTGATAGTTATATAGTTACAAGAGTTTCTTCCATCAGAGACTTAGGGATTATCTTTAATTTTAATATGGATTTTTCCATCCATATTAACACCTTTATTAAAAAAGCTTTTAAGATGCTTGGTTTTATTAATAGAAGCACGATAAATTTTAAAAATACCATTGCCTTAAAAACTTTATATTTTTCCCTGGTTAGGTCTCATCTTGAGTTTGGATCAATTGTTTGGTCACCACACTATTTTTCATATACCAGTCTAATTGAAAATGTTCAGTATAATTTTCTAAAACTATTATGTTTTAAATTAAATATACCCATTACAAGAGAATCCTATAAATTGTAGATTTCCCAATTGGGGATCGCGTCTTGTGATTCGAGGAGTAATTTTGCGGATATTATGTTCTTATATGACTTATTAAATGATCTTATTTATTCTCCTGAATTATTATCTCACATTGGTTTTAATGTACAAACTCACGTATTAAGAAAATCTAATTTTTTTCATGTTTCTCTTTCCAAAAATAATTATACTTCCACCTCGTTTTTCCCCAGAGCTCTATCTTTGGCTAACAGTTTAATGGACCATGTTGATTTTTTTGGTATGTCGCGTTTTGTATTCAGATAAAATGTTTATTTGGCTTTAAATTTAAATTCTCTTGTTTAAATATTATTATTATTATTTTATTCTTATTTTTTATTTTTATGTAACCATTTATTGTTAATTAATGAGTTTTACTGTACTATATATTTATTCTTTATTTAGTTGTTAACTATTACCATTGGTACTAATAATTTTTACTTCTTTATTGTATCCAAATCCTGTTATAAGATAAGTTGAACTGTACTTATAATTATTCTAATTGCTAAAGGGTTAATACCCGTTTATTATACATAAATAAATAAATAAATATGTCAATACCGATGAAGGATCGCATATACGTATGTATAAATTGCTTAAAATTAGACTAAATATTTTGGTTTTATCGTGTAGAAAATAATAATAATAATATATATATATACACTAGGTATATATACTTACGTATCGAAGTAAAACTTTTAGTTTTCACAATAATAATTTTTTATGAAAACTAACAACTATAAAGAGTTTAAATCATTATTTTAATTTTAAATTTCTTCATAATTTGAATTCTAATGTTTAAAATAATTAGGATGGCTACAATTTTTTTAGTTACATTAAATTCCAATAAGAACAAATATTGTTATCTTTTATCAAATTTTCAAAACTCATGTATAAAATTAAAAAAATTCTAAGCATTTTTAAGTACAACATAATTGATTGTGAATTTTCAAATCAAAATATGAACTAAAAAAATGATTTTGAATATGAAAAAAGAAATGTGACTAATATTGATATTTTTTTTACGTGTTTATACTTATAGCTTTATGAGTAAACTTGTATGAAATTTTCAAACTGTTTGGCTGAAAAAACAAAATTTTACTAACACATAGTAATGTTTTAAAATAAGCTGTACAATTCTGCAGAGACGGCGCATTAAATAGGCAATTTAGCATCATTTTTTCATTGCAAAACTAATAAAATAAACAAACATTTCACCAGCCCCCTTTTTTAAATTTTTTTCGGTCAAACATTAGTGCCATTAGTTTAAATTTGTGTGACATCAGTTTAACTGTAAATTTAAAAGGGGGGCTAAAGAAATTTTCCCCATACAGAATTTTAATTTATTTTTATACTCTAGTTTAGTTAAAAAAAGAAAAGAATTTTAGCAACTGTCAACTAGGCACATATTATGTAGATAGTTTCAATGATGTTATTTTATTATTTTGGTTTTCATATTCAGTAATCATCAATACTGCGTATATACTTTTATAGGTAAATTAAGACCTATAGAATACATGCATGTTTAAAAAAATCACATAATTGTATCTTGACTTTAGGGTTAAATATATTTAATTTTTTAAGTACCTAATTAATCATAAATTAATCTTTTTAAGATAAACTAAATTAATATTGTTAGAATATCGAATACATAAATACTATTTTGATACATAATAAAAAAAATAATATATTTGCCTTAGTGGATGAGTGGGCGCCTGGGCTAGAGTAATTAAAATGTGCCCGGTCCACTCAGATCTGTTTTTGGCTCCGCGCTTGCTCCTAACATTGTTTTCAAATTTAAATCTAAGAACATTAATGTAACTTTTTGTTTCCATTATTTTGTATGTAGGTATTCATTATTGATATATTTTACATTTTTACAGGAACATGAGTAAATTTAGTATTAATAACATTATCGTATATTGAACTGTAAGGATTAGTTATGTCTACTTGAATTTATTAAACATTTTAATGTAATATTTGTATAACTTATGCAAGTTGTCTAAAATACAGTGAAAACTCTGCATAATGTAAATATTAAATTATAATGGTCGGTTTGATTATTCATATTTATTATATCCTATTCAATTTTGTATACCCTCTCTATTACGAAAACTCTCTATAACGAAATAAATTCGTTATAGAGAGTTTTCACTGTATTAAACATAAAAGTCGTATGTATATATATTACACATATTTGAAAAATATATTTAGGAATATTTTTATCTTATTGACATAGTTTTTTTAGGCATTCGTTTATTTCATTATTTAGATTACTGAACAATATGAAATGACTGTTTAATAATATGTACTATGTACATAACTATTTAGAAATTGTTTTTTTTCTCTGGTTAAATTTAAAAATAACCTACGTTATATTATTGTATTATCCATCTACAGTTTATAAGTAGTCGGTTTATTACATTTTTTATCACTGGATTATTGATTAGTGTAGATAATTATTTTATGTTCAAAAAATTTATATTAATTAAAGAATTCATAATTTCTATCATGCAGTATAGTGCAAAGATTACTTTTATTTTATATACTTATCTTATATAGGTATAAAATAATAAAATATAATTTAATATAATTGATATGTATATGGATAATTTAATTTCATAAATAAACTGTTGCAAGTATCTAGACAATATATATATATATACAAATGCGCGTGTATAATAAGTGTGTAATTTGTGTTAATTTTTCTTTCCTAAAAAAAGGATTTTTTTGATTCAAAATTCAAATTAAGGTTCTTCTATTTATTTGTTTTATGCAATGCATATTTAAAGGTTTACAAGGCTTGTTTTATGACATATTGTAAGTCATTATATTTTAACAACGATATAAGATATTAAGATAATGACAATACATTTTTAATGGATTTAAATTCATAAATTAATTTTATCATGCCCTAAAATGGATATATAATATATATATATATTATACACATAGTCTTTTCAGTTAAATCGTTTATTAAAATGTTTATACCACACAAGACAAGAATACATACACCTTATGAATTATTATATCAGTCTATCCCACTAGAAACGGATCACGTTTTAATATCCCATACCATCCTACCTCCTATGTTTATGTTTACAAGTTACAACCACCCCATATTGGCCTACATATAGAATAATGATACACCAATTCGCCAGCTCAATAATATTTTTGTTTTTCGTCTAGATACCTATACAAACTTAATTATTTATACATTCTCAATTAATTCAAACTATTATTTGATGTTTTTGTACTTACTACTTACATACTTTTTTTTTATGTGTTCATTATTTCAATTCTTATATTTACCATTTTATATTATAAATATTAAATTGTACTCCTCATCAATTTACGTATGGTAATAAATGAAAAAATAAAAATAAACATAAACATAACATGAATAATTGTAGTATACACACTTAAATAATGATTAATTGTTTCTTTAAATTTTTGGTTTGGATACATTTTAACAAACAAAACATTTCAATTAACCCCAATTTTCAAAGGTCTTTGTAACCGATGTCTTGTCAGAATTTAAGTTTATATTTACAACAATCTTAGAGTTCAAAACGCATTGGTCTAGGTTATGTCGACATTCAATCAATTTCCAACGATTTTATAATAACAACTATAACCTCAGTAATAAAAATTAAAAATATGATTAATTACTCGATGTAGAACGCCATCTCATGTATTTGAAAAACAGTGTTACGGAAAATATATTTATTATTATTTATTACCATTAGTCGTAGTTTTTCTTTGATAAAATTATTGTATAGACTGCACTGTTATTTGTCAATAATTAATTGTATTTACTTGATTTTAATTAATCCTCTTCATTATATTTTTCTATAAATATGAATAAACATAGTTAATACTCATGATTTCATGAATATAGGTACTATGAGTAAAGTATGTAATAAAAATGTTTTGTTTTTACTAAAAATTTAGTATTTAGATATTTATAAAAATAAAATATTCAAGAATTTTTCATATTTATATGTTATATCATTATATCATACATGTATTATTTTAATATGCTTACTTTAATTAAAAGTATATATTTTCAGTGTTTAAAAAAATGTTTAAACAAAATATTTTGGTTTAGAATGCTGTTTGGTAGCTTAAAATTATAAATACAAAAATCTTGTAAATATAATATAAAGGCCACATTACGTCTAAACAACTAATAAAATAATGATTTTTTTTAGGTTCAATTTAAAGACAGTTTAGGTAATATATGGTTACAAAAATGGTACCTTTATGACTATAGATACATTTACAAGAACTGATTTTTGGTTAAATAATATAATAAATTGGAAATAATATTTAATTCTTATCAAATAGTTTAGAATTTAAAACTAACGAAAATAAATTGAGTGAAAAATATAACATAGTAATGTTTATATGTATATATAATTAATATGAAAATGAAAATATATAATATTATTCAAATCATATCGAATTATTTATTATACAGTATAACTCCCATATAACGAACTTCTATTTAACAATATTTTCTGTTTAACGAATTGTCGAATTATTTTTAAGAACCACGAACTTCATTGTTAATTATTTCTATAATATAAAGAATCTGATGTTTCTGTATACCTAACGAATAAACTATTTGATAACAAACCACTTTTTGTAAACTAAATCGTGACATTTTATAAAAAAAATACAATTTATAATAATAATAAGCAAATGAAACTCACTAATTATTTCCCAATAATAAATTAAATAGATAAATATGTAATAAAATAGTAAAATTTGTAATATGATATGTATTTGATGTTTATTTTTAATTAATACAATATATAATTTGAAATACTTATGTAATTCTATTTAACAAATTTCTCTATAGTACGATTTTTCCATTTTTCCCAATGCGACTTCGTTATTTGGAAGTTTCACTATATTTAAACCGTTTTTACATAAGTTAGTAGTTTTATTCATATACACGTTATTGTATATTATGGTCTACTACCAATTAATCTATTCATTTTTATTTCATTGACATAAATATTTATAATATTATTATGGCGAAAATATGATTATAAATTATTATTACGTAGTAAGTACTCCTAATTGGTTATAATATAATAGTATAATACTAATTATACCCATACAATGCATTTCAATAAACAACTATTCATTCATGATGTAAATTAGTTAATAAATAGAACAAGAACTTTAATACACATCCTTTTTTCTGGTTATTGATAGTATTTTATGTTTAAAGCTGTCTGGATTCTCGTTGAGAATAATTTAAATAAACATTTTATTATATAATTTATGTAAATATTATATGTATTCATTAATTGTATAAGTTTCCCAATAATTAAAATAAGAAGAGACATTTTTTTTAAATTTTACTTTAATTTTTATACATTTTTACATATTTTATAACATTATTATTGTAATATTATAATGTTATGTGAAGTTGGGATAAAAAAAAAGAATATAAATAATATTATTGTACATTTATTATAAAAAAAAAATGTATAACTATGCCTATTTACTCTATAGCAACATTAATTTACATATCGTGTTCCATACGTTATAACTTATAAGCTTATAATAAATATTTTGTAATTATTATTGAGTATAAAAAAGACTGTAAATTTGACTGTTATGGAATTACACGTTTATTTTAATGGATTAAATTAATAAAAACTACAGGTTAAAAAATGGTAAAGTAATTTATTTTTTACTAATTTATTTGAAAAAAAATACAAAATATTGTACAATGATTAAAATTTTTGATTAAAAATAGAAATAACGATGTAATTTTTAATTTTCTTACAGGTATTTAACAAATTTTAGGATTTAATATCCGTAAGTGCATATTTAATAGTATTATATTATTATACTGTTTGTAAGTCCTTGTTTTACTGATGATATATTTTTTGTTATTTTTACATTTTACAACCGCATCTATTCGATACGAATAAGTAATGATATTTGATGTAATTTACATGTTAATGTTTTCTGCTTGAAGTATCAAAATGTTAATACTTTGACTTAGGTACTTACAATCATTTTCATTTAACTTCACATTTAAACACCGTGACATATTGTAGTCTATTATATGATGGTCATTGAAAACTGAGAAACATTTGCATATAACTATAATACTATATAAATGAACAATATATCATTACTATTGCACTTAAAAAATAATGACGTCCATTGAATACATAATTATAACTTTCCAAAGAATATCTACTTAAAAATTATCGAGGAAGTACTTATAATATAACTATTAAAAAAAAAAACCAATGTTTATCAGATATTTATATGATCAAAAAAAAATGTAAGTACTATAAATATAAAAAATAAATAAATTCTACCTAATGTTAAGTTTATGAAATATTTTTATAACATACATTTTTTTTTTAGAATTCATGAAAAACTGCTGTCAACTGACATATATTTTCAACATCATCAAATTAATTCAACAGTCAAATTGTTGAATACAATCACTGCAGACGATTAAATCCAGCATACACAATAACAAACCGAATTCGGTGCACTATTTTTATAAGTTTAAATATTAAATATAAACAATAAACGTAACGTATATATGTAACCACGATGCCGTTGTTACCGCTGCGTTAAAATGAGCACAGTGTGTAAGTAATTGATTCAAGCGTTTTGAATTCACTGTGTGTAAACCACAATAATAAGCTAAGTCAAGAAAAGTTAATATTTATCACGGAACAGTTTATACATACTTATCAAACTAAACGATGTTTAATGTTGTTACGTTTATTTTTTTTCTGCCTCGTAATTATGGTTTATAAAAAAAAATAAAATAACTATTTTTGGTTCCCTAATTATAAATCCTGAATAATGCATAGGAATGCTTATTTATAATTATGTACACTTTATATTATAATGATAAATAGTTAATTGTATTAAGTATAAAGACTTACTGACTAAAAATAAAAACAAACAAATATTTAATCACAAGAAGATAGTACTCGCTTACTCGCTTACTCGCCTATATTAATCAATGTACGGCTAACCTAGCTTTACTTAATTTACATATGTAGTATGAACTTTGTATAAAATACAAATCACGCATAGCATATATGGACCTTTGTAGATTAGAATCTTAAGCATAATTGTTTGGTGATATTTATTATTTTACAAGTTATGTGGATACATATAATTAAAATTATTAAAATGTTGTCTTTTAATTTTATAATAATTATGAACGTTGATTTGTCAATGATTTTATTTTACTACATTAAAATAGTTATTGTTAACAACAGGAATTAATACGATAGTCGAACATGAATATTATCGAGAATTATCGAAAATAAATAACTCTATGACTTCTAAGTGACTTTATATGGCATAGGTACACGGTATGTAGTATACCATTCAACATTAAACTATTCGAATAATATACACTTTATTTTCAAATTGAATTAGGTTTATAAATCATTAATACCACATTCGGTTTAAATTTATAATAAATGTACAATAGTTATCTAATGATATTATCTATAAAAATATATTCAAAAATGACGTGTAAGTAATTAAATAATGATAAAATGGTTTTTAAAATTAATTAACTTTTCTATTTTCATTTTCAATTAGTGTTTATATAGTATAAATAATAAAGTGAATAAAGACCTTTTTATATGATTAAAAACCACATTTAAGTGATAAAGTGGTACATTAAACTGACTAGATCGTTGAAATTGACAATGAAACTTAATTAAGTATATGCGTCATATTATGTGTTTATGTGCATTAAATTCATATTTTCTCACAGATCATGGCGGTATTATGAAGTCGTTTGTAATTCTCACAATTTATTTGCAAAAACTGAACACATAATCACATAAACAGCCAAAGTCTACCGGTAAACAAATATTTATATTTCCATTTAGTCTATAACGGAGTGATAAATAAAATGACTATTTAATATGCTGTATGCCTAGAAACAGCTAAGTGAAAACAGACATGTAGTGAGACTTAGATGAGATTAAATATTAAAATTGTATTGATTGCTACATGAAAAGTATAAATAGGAAACATCACGGCCCATGCCTGCCTTATTATCAGGTATCTATAATTATATTTAAAATTTTAAAAGTTAAACGCCTCTGGAGTTTTTGTAAGTGTACCTATTATACATATCACAATATTACACGTATGCAGAAATTAAGAACTTATATTTATACTTTTATAGGTCACATATAATTTAATTATTGATTATTAATACTATTGTATTTTTATTTTTAATCAATGATTCTATAAATGATACAATTTTCAGCTACTATTAACTATGAAATATCAGCCACGGAGATTAAAATAAAATTTATCTGATTGTGCTAATAGCACTTTCAGTTATATCTTTATATTACAGCTTTTAATATAAATACATAGTAACAGATTTTATAATATTCTTAGTACTTCTATTTTGTTCATGTGTATTTGACATAGGTACCTATATTTAAATTTATCTTTATTTTAGTAGTATAATGACTATAATTTAGCTACAGTATTTATTTCATACACTTATTTTTTGAGTGAGAAGATTAAAATCTATTCTGGAGACCACTCTTAGTAGGAAACTAAGAGCAATATTATATCTTAATAAGTAATAATGCTTGAACAAAATTTTGTAAAAAAAAATCCCCCTCTCTGGAAAAAAATGTTTTGAAATAAACACTAATGATAGTCTGTATTTTTGTTATTTATAATAATAAATAATGGTAATATAGATATGCTATATTTTATATTTTCAACAAAAATTTTACAAAGAGTTATTATCTATATATACCTACTTGGCATTAACAATGTAAAACTTTCAGATTTCTTTTATTGATGATTTAACAATCAATATTTTATTTAGGATTCAATTTAAATTTCTATTTAAGTAATAAATATTCTCATCGACGATTTAATAACAGCCCTATGAAAGATAAACTCTTTGTTATTTTTTGCTAGTTAAAAAAAAATAAAAATATTTACTGCTCATGATTTATTCATAGTCAACAAACCTATAGGGAATTTATTCCAGAAATATATAACAACTATAATCTTTCCTTCATTCCCGTGAATGGTATTCATCAAAACTAAACATTAAATATTTTCGTACTCCAACACGGAAAATATATATATATATAATATTTTAAAAGATGATCTATTTTAGTGTCTACTGCCATTTATTATCTAAAAGTTTAACTTTTATGAAGATATTATTTTCATATATCTTGAAGTCATTACAAAACAACATTATTGAAAAAATAATAAAATATTTTTGCAACTTTTATTGTTATATTTTTTTGGGTCTTTACTTTTTTGAATGACAACATACATATTTAATTTTATATTTTAAAACTGAATATTCTTCAGAGTACTTCGATACATAAAAATTGTAATTCTCTAATAAGTCTAATATATTAATTATGACACTTAAATAATAGATCTGGGTTCGCCATGTATCTGCCATATGTGATATGTGTATGTTCATTGTATAATATTATTAACATTTATTAACGGAGGAAAACATTCTTTAAATAAAACGCTTATTCTATTGTCAATTATTTCTTCGTTTATAAATGTATGTGTATTAGTAAAATCAACTTCATATAGGCAGGTCTGCAGACATATCGATGTATCGTTTAAAATATGTATATTATGTCACACGTTTTACGTTTATCTGATGTAAGATCATATATAGCTGTCCGACAACAACATGCCAGAATGATCAGCGTAACGCTGTGACAGTGATGTATCAACTGCATGTATTCTCATATTATTTAGATTATTTTTTTTTTTTTTTTATTATTACATTAAGATATTCCCAGCTTGCGCTATCTATACCTAGAGATATTAGATATAATAATACATGTTTTGGTTCTTTAAGTGCGATAGCTAAATTAAGTTAAAAATTTAAGTTAGATGATAAGATTATTAGTTATTATTTATACACTGGCACTGATATTGGTAGGTACCTGATGCTTTATACTCGTAAACTGTACTTAAATGCCAAATAGTATTTCTGGAGGTTTTGAAAATTTAAACGTGCAATAAAATTTATATTGTCAATATTGTCATACAGGTATAATTTGGTATTAATCTACTTAAATTCTAGTTGACTCTATATTATGAGTATTTTATATACACTATACAAGTACACACATATTATACATATCTATTGTATTTCGTGTATTCGTGTGTGTATGTATGTGTATTGTACGTGTAATGTGTGCATAAATATATATATAACATGCGTATGACAATAATATTGTTTATATCATTTCGTAGATGTTGTTATAGTCGGTTTCTATAAAATTAACACCAATTGTGCTTGTTAACTAAATAATTTGTGTTATTAAAATTATTACGCATGCATTATTATCGCAACGAGTACATTTGCGCATTGCGTATAAATTTATAATATATGTAATATGTACGTGTGTGGCAATCACAATAGTCCATTTAGGTTTATAATATGTTATTTTTATAACTTATAATATATATTATTAATACGTATAATGTATGTTATATTATGCACGATAAGTGCAGATTTTATTTTATTTGTATCTTTATTAATAACAATATTGTATACATATATTGTGTATTCTATTTGATTTATGCCTTATACGTGTGTGTGTGTACAAAATGCGTTACGTTGACTTGTCAATTAAAATAACATCGTTTGACAGTGACGTCGTAACTAAGGCGTTGACACAATTGGGAAATAATATATTTTTTTTTTAAAGATACTCGCGCGTGTTATGGTTTAGAAATAACATTTTTACGTGGAGCATAGATAACAGAGTCACACAAGACCGTTGGTAAAATCCGATATGACCCAGATCGTGCATAATGGCAAGTCGGAAGAACGCGAGTTGGGCGTTTTCGAGAATAGGATGTGTCCACGAATCGAAATAACGCTGATTTATAACAATAATAATGTAACCCACGTCATAATATTTGCACAGTTTCACGGACAAGCGAATTTACGTGATATTATAACCGTGAAAATCGAAATCGTTTAACTCGAAGCACAGAATATCATATATTGCCTCCAATCTGCATTGTTTATGTAGAAGTATCGCGGAAAAAAACCTCGGTATTCGATTCCTCCAGAAAAAATCACACCGTCTAATATATTACGGCTTACATATGATGGGTGCACGTAAATAAAATATAGCAAAATCAGTTTATATTATAAGTATACCTTCTAATCAATATACGTATTAAACATGATTGATGATAACCCTACCTATATTACGTATAAATATATGCATATAGTATATTTAATTGTATTATGTATATAAATAAGTAATAATAAAATATTAAAATATTATTATTATCTATATTATTAGGTGATATTTTTTAATGATTAAACACTGAATTTAAATTACTTTAAATTAATTCAAAAAAATATATTTAGTATCAACAAACTATTTGTTATTACTATATTATTTTTTTTAAATTTAAGCCTTTTTTTCTTGTTCTTTGAATTTTCTTCAAACACTGAAATTTTTTGGATGATGTCCACGATTGCTACAATTTGTGCTATTGTAATACGATTATACGTGTTGGTCTTTGAATAGTGGTGAAAAATGTATTTTTATTTCAGTGATTTGATAAAATAATACAAAAATACGAAATATTACAATTAGAATATTTGTACACTTATTGTATTTGATATTGTGTGTTGCTGCTAACACTCTAACAGATGTATGTAAATGTAACATTTCTTTATACTCTACTGCAGTTAATATAGTAATACATTAAAATACTATAAATGTATTATTTTCATTTATTAGGTTTAATTTGCTGCCGCTTAACTTATATATATTATTTGTTAAAATAGTACGACTTTATATCACATTCGACTGATTATTAAAATGTATATCATATTATTAAAATCATGAATACAATTGGAGTAATAATAAAATAAAATAAGTAATTCTGCCGAGTGTTGGGGACCTTTGCACATGTTGAGGACCAAAGGATACAGCATATGCTGACGGTTTTTTAAAGGTTAAGACAAAAAAAAATGTATTGATAGGTCAGATAATTTCTTACCATTATTGATCTCGTTTTTACGGAGTATATAAGTTATGTTTATAACGTAAATACAAATATTTTTGTTTTGTGAGATCCTTTAATAATGATTTTATTCAAATTCTACTTTTTAAATATTTGTTGTGTTCTGTGGCGGTATTAACTTCTATTTTCAAATAAAAACTTTCCTTTTTAATGTAAATTATTTAGTGGAAAATTGTTTGTACTTAATTCAAGGTTCGAATATGTCGTTACTTGTTTTCCAATTATCAAAATGTTTATATGAAGGATGATTAAAAATAGTCTTTAAAATGGTTTAACAAAAATATAAATTAATTATTACAATATTGGATCTTGAAATTATAATTGGACTTTGTCACTTGGACCGTTTTTACAAATACTGATGGATAATATAAACAACTAACATTCTCAATTTCATGTCATTATAACTCTTTAGTACTCTAAATTAAATAATTTAAAAACTACTTGTTTGAATTTTGATTTTTTAAACGAAAAATTATTCAGTAAAAATTGCTGCTAGAAAATTTTTCAGTAGAAAAGCCAATTATTTTTTTAAAGGATGACGGCTATGGTTCATATTTCATAGTATATGGGCGGGAAGTTGTGGTTTGGATCGATTTTTCACTCATCAATAACCGATCATCTGTGAACCAGTTCGAGGGCTCCCACGCGACCAAGTAAGTATCCGTCCACATCAATAATATCGTTGTACTATAAAATGTTATTAAATAATATTATATTAAAACAACCAATCAAGTATAGGTATGTGTAGGCACATACGCTAAACACAAATCGGTTTGTACACGGACAAGTAACTATATATTATATTCGTCACGGTAGCCCATACACACAAGCACGGGGCGGCGCGCATAGCGTCTAATATCGATCGGCGGCCGGTGCCCTCTCCGCCGCGGCCCCGGCGAGGAGGGCGCGCTCGTTCGTCGTCTAGCACGCTGACACTCGCACGCGCACGAGCGATTGCACACCGTCAGGAAGCGGCGGCGACGGCGGCCACACAACGTCCCGAGTCCACGTCCACAGCGGTGCGCCGTGAGACAGGTCGCGCGGTCCCGTGTCCGCGCGCGTACAGAGTTGCAGTGTGCGGCCGCGTGTTGTTTGAGTAACGCGGGCGGCGCGTGCGATGCGATCCCGATCGCGGGTTACCGGCGGCACGACGACCACGGCGATTGCACTTGCACCGGCACCTGACGACGACGGCGGCGACGACGACGACGACGACGACGACGACTGCGACTATCACCACCACCACGACCACGACGACCGCGGCTGTCGCGACGGACCGCGTTATCGCATCATCATTATTCTACGTCCCGCCGCCGACGCACCTCCGCCGACGGGACGCCGACCAGACGACCGCGACATCGACGGACATGGCCGAGGCGGTGACGAGTCGCTGAACGACGACAAACGCGGACGACGGAGATCGCGGCGCGCTCGCGGATACACCGGCCCGACCGTGAGTATATGTATATATTATGATGTTATGCGCGTCCGACGCGGACGTGTTATATTTTACTATGCAATAGGTGTACCCGCTGCAGCGCCGTCGCTGGAGTTGTTAACAACGTTATGCCCTACGTGAACGGGGCGAGTGCGGCGAAATACGAGCTGGTTTGTTTTTCGCCGCACTCGCTGCATTCGCGCAGGACATAGCGCGAGCCGTATATTCGAAGAAAAATTCGACGCGTATCGATTCGTATCGATATAAGTCCCAAGCCCGATATACAGCTATGTATACCGTTCGATGTATGGCAGTACGTACGAGTATATATCTAAAAAATGTTAAAGATGTGCACAATATTAAATTGCACCAACAGATATGGATTCGCGCGAAAAAATTAATTCCGAATCAAATTATGAGATTCATATAAGAAAATTGCCTCGAAGTTATGTTTAACTCTTAATTCGTCTACGGGCGGTTACGTATCACACGGATTATCGCACACGTGACTTCTCGAGAACGGTCGATTTCGGAACGATACGTTTCGGTTCAAAAAGTATATGTGGTGACTTCTTTAAAAAAAAAAGACCGAACAGTCCTGATGTTTCGAGACTTACGTATTTTCCGCGTTAGATAGTTCGAAATAAACTCGTTTCTTTTCAAATGTACAAACATAAAATTACGTCAGATATTGGACTTACAATTTTCTTAGCGTTTAGACTTTTTGTAATGGACATTTTGCCAACCGACGATTTGTGCCTATGAACACACTGTTATTCGTTTCTAACCCTCTTGGAAAAATGCTATATTTCATGATACAATTTTACGCCGATCGATTCATAAGTATTTCACTATTTTGTGTCTATTATCGGTAATAGTAATGTGAACTAGACAACGATCGCGATAATCGCCATTATCGCGTGAGTATCGGTGTTTAATGCTTGCAGTCCGCGGGGAACCGGTGGATTCGAATAGATCGATTGAGTATTATACTAAAATTTGTATATACAGTGTATTCGTAGCGATTAGTCATGCACTCATGCGGAGGTGCTGCGTGCTCCAAAAATGCAAATAAAAAAACTTGTTGTAAGTTACAATCTAATAAATAAATAACGGCCCACATAAAATCTTTCTTCAGTTTACATTCGTTTCAAATCCACCTCTGTCATATGTATAGTTCAAATACAACTTACAAATTTACAAACTTTAATTATTATTATTGTTGCGAAAGAAGCTCCACTTTATCTTTGAGTGGATATCATTTTTATTTTTTAATCAACTTGGAAGCTTTTCTGGCGTTTGGGATCTGCGGATGATTTCATTTCATCCGACATATACAATAAACAATTATTATACCGTGTTGAATGTACAATTACACATGCCATGTTTATGATCATTTATGTGAGTTTAATATAACAAAAACTCGTATAACGGTAATGACTTTACTGTGATCGTATTCAAAATGTTATTGTGCGCAGTAAAACGGTTTGTGTCCGTTTTCAAAGGGATAATAAACACGACATTTGTATAAACATAATGTTTGTGAACGATATACCATATAAGCACGTCATATAGACATATAGTACTACTAAATATATACCTACATCGTCCAGTATATTATATAATTTATTCGTATGTAACTGGCTGTTTTAAGTATAACAGCTTAAACTGACTGAGTTGTATAGACTCAATAACACTGCTAAAATATTATATGCTTTTCAGTAGGTACTTACATTATTATCTTATATCGGAGAAAACCACTGGCTGTTGGCTTTCGATTTTGTAGCCACTATTCTGTATCATGTATGTGTAATCGTATACGACATGCACAAAATAGACAAATCTGCAGTCTACATAGGTCGTAGGTATATACCGTAATACGTTTAATTCTGGAGTTGCAAAGTGTGTCTTGTTAACGGACTCGCCCATAATATTATTTATTACCACGGGTTAGGATGTTAGAATTCAATTCACACACGCGAACTCATTCGCGATTACAGGGTCTTGTAAAGCTTCCTTGATATTTTTTTAGGCTAGGATGTTTAGCTTACAAATTTTTATCGAGCACTCGCATATATTAAAGTACATATACCACGGCCAAACAGCGTCTTTCTATAAATGACATTTTCCGTCGATAATGCGTTTGTCACATTATTATATGTTATATTATTTATTGTAAAATATATAACGTATTGTAACGATAACATGTAGTTTACATTTGCGAGATGTTTGCGTTTGTATAGGTATATTATTATTGTACTTATGTTGAAAATATTCCAATGACCTATTTGTGTATAATATTCATTGGAGTATTTAGCCGCACACCAACAAACACCGATGACTCGTGAATTTATATAATGGCATAATGCATAATAAGCTACATATACAAACGCTAGATAATATTACTCATGCAAAAATAAAAAACTTGCATGAAAATTAAAAATAATTTCTTTCATTGTTAATTGTGCTCTATCGAATTCTTTATTACGCACTTTATGTACAAACGATATTTTTATATGTAGTACGTCATTATACGACTATGAAATTCAATACTACATTGTAGGTGTATTTGTGCGGTATATATTCGTTACACGTTATAATATACCGTAAATCGTCATATGTAAAATAAAATAAAAACAATATTATGTATTATACATACCTATATACCATACGGTTCAAACAACTCAAAAGTCTCACGGTAACAATTTTTTTCCTCCTCCCCATGCGTCTGGGATTTGTGTTTAAAAATATCCATTACAATTTTATCTTGGACACAAATCAGCTATATCTCTAATGTGTTTTTCCGCAATCACCTTTTAAGTAGTAGTGGGCATAAAATAACAAACGACAATGCGCTTATATTTATATTATACCTTATGTCTACCACGAGGCCATTGGAACTTGTAGGTACATATAACATTATATATATATTGATTATAAACATTTCCCGCTGTATAGTCGTTATATGTTATATACTATATAATAGTCTATATAACATAAACAGCGCGCTGATCACGTGTGCATTGTATTGGAATGAGCTTTTTTTATCCGTATAATCAACTATTGTGATGTTCCACAAACGGCGTGTGCCGTAATTGTATCATTTTCATGTAGTTGGGTTGGTATATATAGTGTAAATATATAACGTGCTTATATGGAAACTTGATTATCTCGAATATCAAAAATGTAGTACCTACTACACTGCCGTGGGACACCAAGCAAGTAATTTACGAGTAATATTAAACTGCTGATAATTATAAAATTTTGGTATAATAAACAGCTTTATATACCTAACCTCACTTTCAGATGTCTGATGATTTTTGTGACATTTAAAAAAAAACTTTAAAATTTTGTTTTAGTTCACTGAATAAATTTTAGTATTACTTTTTTGCATACAGAGGTACTCGTTTTAAACTCTATATAATTTAATTTACGTTTCTATTTTTAAACGAGAATTTTCTTATTAAATGGGAAAAAATACAGTATATTTGGATTCTAATATAAATCATTATATACGGTAGTAAATGTCGAAATAAAACCACCTCACAAAGTATTGCGTGTCCATTAGGTCTTATTGAGTTTAGTTTTCGATTCTGGTGCTAGCACAAAATATATTCTTTAATAATACTGACTTTGACATAAATATATTAATCTAAAAACAAACACTAGATACATAATATAACAAACACTAGTCTGATTGAAATAAAAATTAATAAGTTATTAAAAAAAAAAAATATTTGTCAGTAAGTATAAATAAATTATTATTATTATTTTTTTTTTTTATTATAGTTATAACAATAATATTTTTACTAAGCAGTTTCGAAATTTACAAGTTTATTTTCAATTTATTAATATTGTACTGTATTGTACTATTGTATATCACTAAAGTTTAAACTTTAAATCCATGTTTCAATAGACAAAAGTTTCGAAAAAAAAATAAAAATAATATAATTTAAGTACTTGTAGTTATAACTTATAATAATAGAATTAATAAATAAACGTAAATATGCACGATATTGTTTGTATTATTGATAATATTATTTTTAGATTTAGTTCACTAATCAATAACCATCTCTTTACTGAAAACTTCAGAATTACAAATTGTAGACAATTTTTTATTTAAGCAGTAAAGTTTTATAAAACACTTATGAGATAACTGATATAATATTTTACTACGTTTATTTTGGAAAATATGAAATTTTCAGACCTTGTAAATAGTTATGGATTGTTAGTTGTGTTAAGTTATGTCATGACTCATGATATATAATAAAAGGTTTTTTATAGTTCATAGTTTCGTTTCTGGGTATAAATAACTTGGTTTTCGATACAGATAAATAACAATATGTATAAATATAAGTTTATTATCAAAGAATAGCTTTTTTAAATAAATATAAATTCTTCAAATGTTATTCAATTGTTGTATAGTAGATTGCTATTGTAAAAATATTTATTAATTATTAGTCATATGATAAATTATATTATTTCATACGTTAATTAACTGTAAATACCTAAAAGTTCACGGTACTTAATAATTAGAATCAAAAAATATATATTAATTGTTATAACAGTGTTAGAGCTAAAATGAAAGTTATTCAGTTTTCAAAAAATGTTTAAATGAATATCAAATTTCGATTTTAATTTTAGTTTCCAACAATCAATCGATTATCAATTTGATAGCTATCTGATTACTTTTTTTAAAGAAAGTCTTCGTATAAATCCAGATCATATTGACCCATATATTTATAAACAAATGTTTCTCTTTTTAGAATTATTAATGTTTTGGTGTAACGCCAAATATGTGTCAAATTATAAATTACTGATTAATATATTATATATATGCATATATATTGATAGCTACTTATTTGTCGAGAAAAAATATATTATGGTATTATTGGAATATTATTAACTAAGTTGTGTAACACAACCGGTAAACGTGCCATTCATCTGAAATCTATATCGATAAATAAATTAGGTACCAAATATATATTTTATTTTACTTAAAACAGTTTTGTACATTTCAACCAGAATAGATTGTGTCATAATATATGTGCAGTGTGCACAGTGTTCGTTTAACCTATCTGACAATCATTCATCACTGTCGCAGAAACGAAACGTCATTCAGTTAATAAAAATTTTTACTACACTTAGGTGATCTTATTTTAAATAAAACTTCAAAATATTTCATTGTGTACTAAATTTAACGACTAAGATATTTTAGCTTGATGACAATTTTTGCGTAAGTGAATGCTATTGAAAATGATTAACACTCGTTCGTGCACGTCACTATACTTCAGCGGTACTTATTACTTTGGAATTTGTTGCCTATTATTTTAGTAAATTAAAATAGCCATACAGAATATCGTTATACATTATAATATATAATATCACTAAATATGTCCTTAATAAAATTAAAATATCTCGAAGCTCATTCACTAAGAGTCTTCTTCATTCTATGAAACATGTCTTTTTTTTCTCTCATCACATTCATATTGTTCTATTCTTTCGAACAAATTGTGTAATAAAAAATAAAATTTAGTTTTAAAAAATGAAAATATAAATTCATAAAGCTTATACTACTACAAATGATAATAATAAAAAGTTGTTTATTTGTTTCAGTGTAACGTTATACGAATATTAAGCAACAATGAGCCTAAAGAAGAAACCCAAAGAAGACGACCACGAAGCATTGGCCGGAGAAGAAGAAGCTGTCACAGGTGATTTGAATAATATATTCTTAAATAATTACATGACTAAAAGTTTGCATATAAATGTTGTCAAATTATTCATGTATATTAAATATTATACGACGAACGCGCGTTCCGCAGCAATTCAAACTTGCGTGAATTTCCTAAAAAAACAAAAACAAAAAGAGTATTGTTTTATTTTAGGTACCCTATATTTAATGTTTTTTTTTATATATCTTTTGCATACTATTTAGACAAGTGTATGATGTATTGACATTACGCTGCTGTAACAATGGTTGGTACGAATTTCTCTACATTCGTTTTGTATCATCCAAACATGTATTTCATATTGCACATAAATATAATGGCGTGTCCAAAGAATACTTATTTAAGTGTATGAATAGTAATGTACCCACGTGAGTGTGTATATGTGTCCCTGTTATTGGCCGCGTTTCCCCACAACAGTTAAGGGTCAATAACACGATGATTTTTTTTTTGTTTAACTGGCCCAATAGTTTTTGCACACTTTTGGCTTCGTTCAATAATATTTATGTAATTTTTCAATCGATTGCGGTCGCTGTCGACATATTATATTGGACGCTTGTTGTTTATCGGGCTATGGGACCGTCAGTGCGTGTGTGTGGGAGGGGGGCAACTTGTACGACCATTGCCAATGTCAGTGTACTAAATACTAATACACTATATTATAGTTACTATACTGTTACAGAATGACCTTGGATCATCCGTTCATTAAGTTTAAAAATACTCGTTGAGACACATAACCCTAATGAAGGTTATTCCTACCTTGACGTATTAACTTTTGAAAAGAACCGTTAATTCCGTAATAAGCGGGCAAATTCTGTCGAGAGAAAACTGTACAATGTGCCAAAAAGAGAACTTTTATTTATTTAATGACCCAATAATAATTATCGAATAAGCCGCATTAAAAAATATGAGTTCAGCTTTAAATTTGAATAAATATTACTGGTGATAATAATGGGTAATTAGTAATTAGTAATTACTATATTTTGCAGACTTATAAACTTTTGTAATTGATTATTAAAAGCTCCATTAATTATATAGCTACATGACATTTTACACTCCTATACACTTGTATTTAAAACATTACAGTTAAAAATATATAATTAACGTGGCATATAAATAAGAAGCATTTTAGGTAACAATATTATGTATTATGTTTAACAAAAATAATTCAAAATGTGTGTATTATACAAAGACAATTTTAAACTAAATTAAAATTATCTTAATTTAAATATATATTATTAATCATACGTTAAATTTTTTAAAACTATAATTAGATTTATATTGTATCTATAACGGGTGATCCATTTAACGTAAGATATTATTTCAAAAACTATTAACGTCTTTGAAAATATTTATTTTACATAACTATACAAGACGTAACTAAACAAAATTTCTCTAAAAAATAATATTTATGTTTTAATATTTTTTTAACCTTTTTATTTTTTTAAATTGCGACATGCACTTTTTTAATTATTCATTCATTCTATATTTTTTTGAGCATTTCGATGAATACAAATCCAATTTTGGACGAATAATTTATGAGTTATAAGTATTTAAATGTTGATGAGTAGAGTAAAGTGGTACAGAGATAACCTGCAAAATGTTGGACCACTATACTCTGTTTATCTTAGTTTTATACGTTTTAGTACTTGTCGAAAATTTAATTTTTATAGATCCAAATACTCTGAATAATATCTGCTTTGGTTTGTGGAATTTAAAATTAATGTTATCATTCAAAAATCATAATATTAAATATTTTAAAAATCACGATAAAAAATAATAAAAATGTTGTTTTATAACGACTTAAAATTATTTAAAATAAATAATAAGTGTTATATGTTAAATAAATCTCTTTATGTATATACATTATTTAAAAAATATGCACCACAATTGATTGATTATTCGTGTTTGAAATACTATAAAAAAATGTTATAAATTCATTAATACATATTTTCAATTATTAACGTACCATTATTTATTTAACAGTATAAGAACTTAAGTGAATAGGGTTCATTCACTTAAGAATAAATCAATTCTAATTATAGTTTAATCAGATGATTAAAAAATCATAAATTAATAACAATCGATGTAAATAAATAAAATAAATAAATAAATGATTTAAAATATTTTTGTTTTATAAAAGGTTTATCAATAAATTATTAAACTATAAAACGTTTATTGTTTGACCTTAGGTGATTAAATACGTACTTAAAAGATGAATCTAATTGATTATATTATGTAAAAAATATTTATAATTATAATATATATATAGCTTGCAAGTATAATAAATTATGTTATGTAATATTTAGATATATGTCCGTAAGTTTTGTACTTAAGAAAAAAAATAATAATAATATGAACTAAGACTACATAGTATAGGTACTCATCATGTGTCAGTCAAAAATAATCTCTATAAATAATAATTATTGGTAATTTTTATATTTGTTAATTTATTTGACTTACATATAATATATATAGTATAAACACATAATAATATATTATACTTTTATACCTAAATTAAGCGTATATGTGTATATATAATAATTATTAATTATTATTAAACAATAAATTATTATGTATAGTATATTGACTAACAATTTCCTGACCCTTTGTTAATCTAATAATAAAAGGAATAATTGTGATTTTGAATTATAATTATAAGATTTAAGGCAACGTTTAAAATGTTTAAACATTCTTCATTCCTAACCATTGATCTGTTGGTGACATTTTAAAATTATATGAAATTGATTATATCAATCAATATTATATTATACATTTTTGTGATATTGTTATATAGATGGTCAAAACTATGTACTCGTTCCTCCGGATGGTGGATGGGGTTGGCTAGTGCTTCTGGGAAGCACATTGGTCAACATGCTAATTCCAGGCACCCTTAAGTCATTTGGAGTGCTGTTCGTAGAGTTCACCGAAGCATTCCATGCGTCAGAGACCGCAGCTTCGTGGATACCCGCAATCTGCTATTTTCTCTATTGTTCTTTAGGTAAATATAATTTATATTATATTATTAGATTGTATAGAAGACAACGTGCAAATTTATCCAACATTCATTGTGTTTATAATAGACAGATGACGCACCATTATTCGAAACTAAAGTATTATATACATATTGTAGTTAATCAAAAATAAACCATCTTAATTAAACAGCTCTACGTTTCTAATGATACAAATTGCGTAATATAATGATTTCACTCTATTCATAATTTGTAATTGACTGAATTATATTAAAATTTAAATGTTAGAAAAATGTAATAAATTAGCGTGTAACACAACGACCTAATATAATGAGACATAGTTAAGTTATCAATAATCATAAACATTTCATAAAGAAAAAAAAGAAAATGAATCAATAATTTCATATTAGCTTATTGAAGCTTGGATATTTAAATGAAGTTAAATTTCATTTATTTGAAAAATAGTATCGAATTTATAAAGTATAATATTATTATTAGCTACACATATCATAATCAGTTATTAACAGTATCAATAATTTCAATAATCAAACAGCAATACTGCAATTTTAAACTTTCTATCATTAATTTTTATTTTATTTGACTATTAAAATTAATATTTATTTCTTATATTTTTGAATTAATATATAGTAAATAATTAGAATCCAATGGTTAGATAAGGTCTTAACTGACACTAGTGAATATTTCTATTAATAGATTTTAATAACTATCGATTAAATCAAATAATAGTAATATGTACAATAATAAATGTAATATTATTTCAATGATAAAAAATATGAGAAAAGGGGGACCACTCTGTCGTGCAGTAGGTGTCGAGTAAGTTACAGAGTGTACTCTGGTTATTAAATATATCGATTACTGTTGCAAAATTAATAGGCAATACTTGACTACATACATAATATTATAAATTATAAGTACAAGTGTACGACAGAAACATTAGAAATTCTTAGATTGTTTTATAATGTATTTTATAATCTATTATACACATTAATCATAATGAGACCATAATAATAAGTGAAAACGAAATAAATGTTTTGATAAATTATAAATATTATAAGCAAAACTTGTTTAAGTTTCAAAATGATTAATGACCCACATTCTCATAAAAATATATACATATATTTCATAATATACCTACTATTCACTACTAAAATATGTATAATATGAATATTGTATGCTTAGTATAATACAATTTATGTAATTTTTTCTATAGTTAATAAACAAGTTTAATTTATTTATATTTTAATCGTTCTTAAAAATATCAAATCACATAATTATTTTTAAATTATTGTTTTTTTATTTATTAAAATCCTTACAATTTTAGTTTCAAATAATTGATTAAAATTACTATTTTAATTCAAATTTTGAATATTATACTAATTTGTTTGTTTTTTTAATGAGTATGAAATAATCCAAAATTATTTAATGGATAATGTATATTGTTGACGTTTATTTTTTATATATGTATTAGTTATTAAAAATGTTACCAGTATTTTAACCATGATAATTATTAATTTCTTCAGTTTATTTCGAATCCAATCGTATATAGATTGATCGTATAGAACTGTATAAGTTCTGTTATTTCTATTTAATTTAAAATATTTATGCTTACAAATAATATACCTCCGAAATTGATGAAATAACCAAATTTTGTTCCGTTTTACTGACGGTATAGATGTTAGTATAATGCACCCAAGGGAATAGATTTTGCATATAAGCTGTTAGACTACATATTATACGCAATGTGTTCAAAGTATATATTACACCATCCATTCGCACTCAATTAAAATTGTTAATAAACATGTTGTTTGTTTAATTTATAATTAATTTAAGGATTGGTTTCGTGAATAATTTATAATCATAGTTAGGTATGGGTGGTATGACGTGGATTTGACTGCTTTGTTCGCCTTTTAAGCAAAAGCTTCTCTACATTTAACATAAGTACATGCATTACTACGCAGAAACAATAATATTCAGTAGGTAGGTCACATTTAAAAGAATCAGTGACAAAATTATTTCCTAATACAAATTGGTTACACGAAATACACATTTTAATTAAAATGTGTTGTATTATACGTATACATTATTATAATGTACTTTCGAGAAAGTCAATTCAATATTTTTATTAATATTATTTGTTGAATTAAAACATATTATTATGACATCAATCAAAATAGTTATAATGAATGGGTTTTTATGATATATACATTATATTATTGTGTATATGAATCACTGGAGAATTTAAATGAACTGTGACAAACCGTATAAGTTATTTTTTATAGGTAGTCATTAATTCTAAATCCTAGTACAAAGATTACTCATATAGTAGTACTATGTCTAAAGATTATTAAATAAACAAACCATAAATATTATAATCTATTTAATTTTGATTTAATTTTTTTTATATACATATATTATATACATATATAATATGTATATATTAGGTCCTGTTTCGAGTTACCTGTCATCAATATATTCATATCGTACAGTAACGCTAATTGGAGGCACTTTAGCTTCTCTGGGATTGATGCTCTGTTACTTCGCCGACTCCATCACATTTCTGTACTTCAGGCAAGTAGTTACATATTTAATTAATTTATAATAGTTTTACTATTGTTTTATTCTACGTTAATTTCAAAGAAAAGTATTAATACTTCAATTATTCTTTTTCTTTGATCATATTTGCATAATATGTATTATAACATAAGTGAATTATAAAATGGGCGATTATTTGAACATCTCAATATTTAAATTCATTATCATAAAGAAAATATTATTTTTCAAAAATATTGTTTTGTTATGACTTTAGATAATATAAAAATATAAATACAGTAGAATTTCATCAATTCGGACTAATTGGAGCTCTAGAATCTAGATTATCCGTTTTAATGAAAGTCTGAATTAAACAAAATAACCAAAAAACGTGTAGATATATACATAATATTAGGCGAATAAAGGAATATGCGAATGACAATATTTAATTGGTATTTAAACGCGATAACATGTAGAAAATTCGAGGAATTTGTTATAATGTGTTGTACTTTAGAAAAAAATAAACATGAAAATAGCCTTAATCAACTATCCGGATTAAGCGAAGTCCGGTCTAATAGTGTCCGGATTAATAAGGTTCTACTGTATTTTCATAAAATGTTAATTGTTTTTGAAATAATAAGTGTATATCATTCTGTATGCGGAAAAACGGTGGTTTTACTGTTATCTTGCCTTTGGCCTTTGGGTTACTTATTATAAGTATAAGTAAAGTTTTAAATAATCAATATTTTGAATTTGAACACATTATAACTATTTGTTTGTCAATGCGTTTATGTCCCGAATACTGAAAAGAACTTTCATACATTATTATATTTATTTACTAATTTACATTTATTAACGTTTCTTAGCACACGGTTGTATTTATCTTGTGGTACTCGTATATAATTATATACATATATAAATAAATCTATATCAATATACTATTAGCGTATTAATGATTTTTTTGATTCTTCATAAAAGCTTAAGGTATACAATATTGGCCATGAGAAAAACATTATACGTATTGACAAATCAATTGAAATTTTCTTCAATGCCCTTGAGATTTATTTATTATTGTTACAAAAACACAATTTAACGGGAAATTGCGTACCTGCAATAAATACTTAAGTACATTTAAATTGAAATGGATAGCCTGTAGACATAGTTAGGTAGTAGGTAAAAATATTAATTCACCTATTCCACAGCAAGTCATAATTTTTCCTTTAATAAATTACATTTCACTACATGCACATAATAAAAATGATATCAATATAATCTTATAAACGTGGCTATATGTTTTTAACTAACGAGTGAGAAATTCTTCAATAGTTATAGAAATATGTATTGTGGCTAAATTAACTGTAATAGTGTTAACAATGAGAAAACCTTTAATAATTTCCAAAAAAAAAAAGATTTTTTCTTTGCTTTTTCATTTTTTTATTCTCGTCCATACAATAGAATGCCAAATTGCCAAAGCACATGCGTTATTTTTCAAACAGATTACGTACGTCACTACGTCATAATTTTACTGCTTTCTTTATAAACTACGTTTAAATTGAATTAAAATTATAAAAAGGGAAAAATGCTTTTGTTATTTAAACAATAAATAACACAACTATAAAAATTAATAAATAATTGCATTTAATAATGTTAACAATAAAATATCATTGACAGTTTTATTTTATTTTTTATGATGCAGAAACTATAGAAATGTTAGAGGTTACTAAAATCAAAAGTTTGATTTAATGAATAATACATTTGATTTTATAGTAATAAATCATCATAAATTGATATCATTAATAATAATATATAGTAGTAGGTATATGAAATATACATTTTTTGGTCAGTGTTTTACCATTAATCATCAATATTCATAAACGTATAATAGTTGATATTTTAAGTTACTAAATAAATATTATTGAAACGTCTTTAATTGAACATGAATACGAAAACCGTTTTTAATTTTTCAATAATATATACTTATCTATTTTATATACCCATTTTTATTTAGTATATATTACTATTTTATATTTGTATAGACACATTAATAATGCAAAATATTATTTATATTTCTGACTTTTTGAGTGGTTTCAAATTCAAATTTAGTTTTGAATATTTCTATTATTATAGATTCTAAATTTAAATATATAATATGATTTACTTTGTTACTAAATAACTTATCAGCTGATTTTAACGTAACTTTGATTTTCAATTTTTAATTAAACATGGCTTTACTCTAAGATTTTATAGTTTAATTGATTAATTGAATAAATGTATTAATACATAGAATATATTCTACTTCACGATAACTATAATTCACGGTATATAGAATATTTATTTTTCTCATTATTATGTCCAACAGTTACTATTTAGATTACTTCCAATTCCATTGGGTTTTTATAGTAATATATTTTATCAAAGTATTCCTATAGAAGTATAAATATCCCTCCTAATTATTAATTGTATTATTTATTTAGATATAGAATTGCACCATCTCAATATTTTCAATGTCTCGTGTTCTAGATATCTAAAAAACTAATTACAGCATTGATACATAAATAAATCCATACAATTTTATAAATTTATATTTTATAATATGTATGTTATATGATTTTTATATCTTTCGATTTTTTATTAACTACAATTTTTACAGTTACATTTATTTAATTTTTATTTTGCATATGGGATTTTTTTTACAATTTTACTGTTCATTGGTTATCAGATAAATTATGAAACCTCTATTGTGTATTGTGCACGATAATGGTTATTTGTTGTGACGTATACAAATAATATAAATATAATAAAACGTTCTGTATACAATAGATTCGGTTGAGCCCAGGTGAGTATGGTGCATCTGATTCTGTGTAAAGTTTATAGTCAGATTGTGAGTAAGATTCGGTGTACAAAGTCGTTATTATTATTAAACTTATTTGCACGTGCTCTCTGTGAAATTAATTCTGATCGGCATCATGTCAGTACTTATCGCCTTATGATGTATTTATTTTTCAAAATTTGGTGATGCTTTCGTGTACAAAGAAAATAATTCATGTAACACATTATCTGTTGTTGTCGAGATGTTGTCGAATGATTAGTTTTTGCTTGTTAAATATAACACAAACAACAATATCGATAAAAATGAAGATAATATTTACATAAGAAATTCTATTCACATCGTTGAAGTATCGTAGACTCTATCGAGTAGATACAAACAAAATATATTAATCAACACATTTTAGATCGATGTATCCAATCCTGACAATAACGTATATTCAATAATGATCTTATTATATAGGTAATAATATAAATATAAATATCTTATTGTTTATTTTTATAATCTAATAAGGAAAATCACATCATATCAATAAATACGTAATTATATTGTTACTTTTTTCTTTTAAGAAAAATGTACAATACGGTATAACAAGCATATTATGTGAAGAGAGTAGAAAAAAAATAGCTTAAGATTATTTGCTTATTAAATCACCAAGTAGTAACACTTAGCTTGAAAATATATTATTACCTATACCTACTGGCTATATTAAAAATATTTATTTGACTTATTAATCCGCCTAAATATACCTGTATAAATAAATAAATAATTAAATAACTTTATGCTAAAACTTAAAATGACACGAAATTTAATGTAGATTATGTAATTAAAGTGTATGTCAATAAAATACTATAATGACAATAATAGTATTCAGATCTTGTTCTTCTTCATATTTAGTCAGAAATTACGTTATTAAACGACAGCGACTAGATAGCACCTATCAGCTATACTACAGAAAATCTGTATATTTTTTATGTTTTATTCATTGTATCTGTATGTTAGCTAAATGTTTATGACATCTATCACAGTTAAATCATATCATATATTGTATTCCAATTTTACTATTCATTGGATATTTAAATTTGAATTAGGGTTCAAAATATTATTAAGTTAATCGTGTTCTATATCCTTTTATATAGACATATACTATATAAATAGGAGGTAGGTACGCACTGACGAAAATCAAACCAATAATAAATCATATAATATCCGACACTTCCTAAAAGAAAAATTCCGTCCCTCGAGCTTTTTGATTGCTGCTATATAAATTTACACCGACGTATATTGATCTTTAAACATTAAATAGCAATATAAGCATATATAGTGTGAAATGAAATTAATCTACCGAAAAACAAGGTTTTCGACGTTTATCGGGAAAATGAAATCGTATTTGATGGTATTTCTCTCGATTTTTCGAATCCTACGAGACGACAAAATATTGGGTTGCAGAGTATACAGCGCATTTATCGGATTGCTCAATCGGATATATATTACCACGTTCTAAAATAAATATCCAATCATTTTAATCGCCAGCAACTATAAATTAAGAGTTTTTTTCTTCTTTTTCTTCTTCAGAATAATGATTTTTATGGCAATGCAAAAACACTCTAGATAAACCTATCAATCAAAATGACCCGCTAATTACAATGTGTTATGTGTTGTACTTTCAATATGATGTAATTTCTTCTTAAAATCTTAGCAATTTCCATAAGTAAACTTTTGCTACTTTTAGCCTACTTTTTCGATTTCCAATTTTATTGCGTTTTAAAAAAATGTTTATATGTTAACTATTTTGCTAACGACCACGGGCCATTGCGTGTTTCAGTTACGGGATGATGTTCGGCTGCGGCGCGGGTTTGGCGTTCCCTCCTGGCATATTCATCGTGACATCGTACTTCGTCAAGTACCGCGGATTCGCCAACGGAGTGGCCATATCCGGCAGCTGCTTGGGTTCCATGTTCCTGCCGCCGTTCCTGGGCTACCTGATTGACAACTACGGTTACAAGTACAAAAACAAAAACAAAATCCCTTCCCCTCCTCAAAACACGTGTCGTATACTACATTATATTATATAATATATTAATATGATTGTTATACATACGAGTGCTCAACCGAAACGGTCCGAAAACTCTTGAATATTATATTTATATAAATCGTTTGAAGTTTCGGGTCGCGTCGATCCTTTCCTCCCCACCCCCTACTAAATATAAAACATAAAAACCGCCCCGTAAATACATGTGTGCTGTATGTGTGTGTGCTTGTGTGTGCGTGTGTGTGTGTGTGTGTGTGGCGCAGGGAGGTGGTGCTGATACTCGGAGCCCTTACGCTCAACGTGTGGGTGGGCGCGATGCTGTACCATCCGGTCGAGCAGCACATGGTCAAGCAGTATGTGGACGACTGCGAGTGCGGTGACGACGGACTGGACAGCGGCGGCGAAGTGGACGCGGCGGCGTCGTCGGTCTCCCTGGCCGTGCAGGCCGCGGCGAACTCGGTGACCGGAGGTAAAAGCTTGACGGAACTACACCGGTGTGGCGATGACGACGAGGACGGGCGGCATCAAGAGACCGTGTCACTGCTGGCACAGAACCTTAACGGTTACGTGATCGTCAACGAACTGAACGCGTCCAGCGTCAAAGTGCCGACGGACGACCGGTACCTGCTGGCTGGCGGCGGCGTGGCGGTTATCGCGGCGGTCAAGAGCAAGTCCACGGCCCGGGCCAACAACTGCGGTTCCGATTCGCTGAAGTCGCTGCAAGCGTTCAGCAGCTGCGGCTTGTTACGGACCACCAGCGGCGGAGCGGCCGACCACATGCAGCTGCAGCACCACAACTTGCACTACCAACATCAGCACTGCAACCTGCAGGCGCCGGCGTTCCGGGGCGCGAACGGATCATCGTCGCTGTCGTCGCTGCGGTACGTCAGCACGCCGTTCCACGGCAGCACGTTGGTCAGCCTGTACGAGGACTCGCAGCCCAAGAAGAAGCAGCAACAGCAACAGCGACGGCGGCGGCGGAACAAGCGAAACAAACGGCGATCCGGTAAGCAGCACGAGCAGTCGCCCTCGCCGTCCGCGAAAACGGATAGCGACGGTGACGGGGCCGACGGACAGACGTCGTCCCGGCGTAAAACCGTGGCCGGCGCGTTACAGTTGCTGTCCGACCCGCTGTTCATAGTCATACTCGTGTCGAACGCCACCACGGCCATCGGGTACACGAACTCGGCCATCCTACTGCCGTCGTACGCCATCAGCATCGGCCACGACAAGAGCAGCTCGCAGTACCTGCTGTCCGTGGTGGCCGTGCTCGACCTCGTGGGCCGGGTGGGCGGCAGCACGCTGTCTGACTGGATCCGGCTGGACAAGCGGTACTACTACCTGGGCGGGCTCGTCCTGTCGGGCGTCGCGCTGTTCGTGCTCCCGTTCGCCGACGACTACCCGACCATGTGTTTCGCGTGCGCCGCGTTCGGGCTCGGTTCCGGCGTCGTGGTCGGCATCACGGCCGTTATAATGGTCGACATGCTGGGCGAGGAGCGGCTGTCGTCGTCGTACGGCATATCGCTGTTCTGCAACGGGCTCGTCCAACTCATCGGGCCGCCCGTGGCCGGTTACATATTCGAGACGATCGGTTCGTACAAGCCGGTGTTCCACGGCATGGGCGTCATATTGCTGTTCGGCGCCTCCACGTGGCTGGTGACTCCGTTCCTCAAGAAGAACCATCATCGCCACTGACTGTCACGGTCGCCATCATTTATTCTCTACAACAATATTACTTACATACATAAGTACACACACACACACACACACACACACACACACACACACACACACACACACACACTGACAAACCATCATACACATAATACATAAATACTTATAAATATACAAATACACAAAATTATAGTATTATACAAGTGTGATAATATTATATAACGATTAATAATACATATTTGCCATAACCGACGCGTATACCTATATATACGATTAGTGTAATTTAGTGACACGTCAAAATATCCCGGTAAAAATATCCCCGCAAAAATATTCCACGACAAAATATCTTGCGTAAACATTAATTAAAAATTTAAAGCTTTTTCCTTATAAAAGTTTCGTAGATATTAATATAATACAGTTAGTTATTATTGACATTTGTAGAACACGAAAAAATGTATTAAACAATGTTAAAATAAATATTAAAATAAGTTTTTCGTCAAAAATCAATACGCTTATTATAATACCGAGTTATGTGCTATCGATTTTAAATATTTATTTTTATTAGTTTCATCGTATCCTTTTACAATAGAATTTAACGGCTTGCCTAAATTTTTATATTTTCGCCTTTTTTCGGTTGATGTACTCCAGCTGCTTGTTATTCAATTTTGCCCCCCCCCCCCCCCCGTAGACCTTGTTCTCGTTTTAACATATTAATTCTAACAGCAAATTTTATAATAAAGATTATCACTTTGAAGTTTGAGTTATTTTATATATGCGAGATATTTTGTCATGGATTATTTTTGCGAGGATATTTCGACCGAGATATTTGATATTTTGTCGTGGAACCGTGTAATTTATAGTTTATAATATATATTATTATACCCAGTGGCTTATTTGGGTGCTGTAAAAGTGACGCATCAAAAGTATTCAATATTGTAGGTCGTAAAATAGTATGTAAATACTTATTAAACTCGATTATATAAATCTAATTTTCAATATTATGATGGTTATTGTCACAGTTGTTACCGCATGTCAATTATAATCATAATTATAGGTTTGGTTTGATTGATGAGCAATCAATATTGTATGGGAAATGTTTTTAAAAATATGGTGACTCTTCTACACGTGTTTTTATCTGTCAGAGATAAAATGTAGACCCTAGAGGGATGCAAAATTAGAAGATTGAATATCATCCATTATAATGTTATAAAACAAGAGAAATTTTGCAGCACCAAAAATGTCAATCAAATATGATGCCACTGATTTACCCATAGGTACACGTGATATAATATTACAATAATTTATTAATTACTCATACTTCGTTTAATTATAATATTATTAATATGTCACGTATGTCACAGAGATGATTCCGTTATATAGAGGTGCTTTAAATTGCATTCTATTTCTCTTCCTGGGCCAATGTATTTAATGATTTCAAGAATCCGTGACTCGCAGATATGATGCGATGATTGCCACAACCCACAAATACGTGAATGATCGATTTGCATTTAAACTTATACAGCGTAATGTAACATATTATTTCGTCGTACGTTATTCTTTACGATATCAACGATTACTAGAATAATATTAGAAGGTATAATAATAATATATAGTTTTTCAAAAGATGCATATCCCAGGCGAGCCAACCATTATGTCGGTGGTGGCTAAAGGAGCGCCATTGACATAAGTTTTAACTCGTAGGCAGCCGTTTACCGTGTATAATCAATTATTTTTATTACCGATTCGTTAACCGTCAATCATCACCGCGTTTATTATTATCACCGATGATATAAAACACATTCCATCATTGTGCGCGTTTTCCGTTGTATTTTTTTCCGCTGTAACTTTTAAGCTGGTTTTTCATAAACTACCGAACACCGCCGCAGGAATTCGTACGAAAAACAATGTTTACCTAAAATCCGAGTAGCGTGATGAACAATTTTTATACTAGAAGCGAAAACAATAACAATAAGGACAGCAAAGAAACAAAATTGTTAAATATATATATAAGTATTTCTAAAATGTATAATCACACACTACCCGTTTTAGACTTGAGGCAATCACCTTGAAAAACCCTCTAGGGAAGTCACTGCCTGCGCAATACTTATATCGACACGAGCGTGTACAATACCATATCGCTATCATATAAAGAGTTCCTCGTTTTTACATAGAAATAATATGCTATCATAAAATAAAATACCGAATACGATACGCGCAATTTAATGGTCGACGGTGCTACCCACCGACATAACATTTTTGTTTCGATTCTAATTTTTAACCGATTCTTCCAACCCCCCGACGTCACATCTCATACATTATTATTGTTATTTCACACAGATGACCTATAATATCTGCAGTGACGTGTGCTAATATCAAACTTGTTTTAGCTCATATGTTTTTAAGTGTATAATTTATAGTTTATACTTTATTTCGATATATTCATTATTTTTTTACACGTATAGTCGTTATAGTCTCTCTTCTCCATATTCTCATACTCATGGATCATGAGATCCTCATGTTTATACGAGCCTCGACGGCCGTCCCCATTTCATCCATTTGAGATGCTGAGATGCGTGACGTCAATATTATTCTATATTTTGTTGGAACCAAAATGACGAATTTAAACACAGAAAATATATTTAATATAATTTAAATATAATGTCTAATTATTTTGTCTGTTCGTACCTGTTGTTTATTACGAATCTTCCGTGTCGGTTATTATATAAATATATAACACAATATTATTTTGTTGTTGAATTGGTGGTTACGTTGTTTTTTTGATTTTTTTTTGTCAAGAATTTATATATTAAACGTTCTACTAGGTATAGTATATTTCTCAGAACTGATAGATACCGTACATAGTTAAAATGATATAACGTTAAATAATGTTAAACGATTTTTATTTACAACCACTATTATACTATAAAATATAATAGTCAAATTGACGATAAATATATAAATTAATATGAATATATATATATTATATTATTACAGCTAATGAAATGAGAGAAATGTACTTCACATTTTGAATATTTCTAGTAAAATATTGTAATAATATTAGTGTATAATGTTAATAATAATAGTAAACGTTATAATATTTTGTAGATCATTATTTTAGTGTACATAGTCATTTATTTTTAATTTATTATACTTGTATAGAAAATATATAAATCAATGTTATTCAATTATAATATTATATAAATAAATAAATACATTTGTAATGTATTCCAGCCTTTTTCACAGTATCTATTCATATTTTATTTCAAGTCTTCAATCATAACAATCATATGAAGTTTAATCCACTATGTTTATAATTATTATAAGGCGAAATACACTTTATGCTAAATAACGGTGTTAGTGTGATGACGTTCAGCAGTGTCGTACGGAGTACCCTACGAACGACAATAGTAATTGAGAAATTAAATATTAAAGGTATGCGTCATGTACTATTCAAAGTAAGTACTTAAATACGTTTTATGAAACTTGTTTTTGAGTTATATTAAAATAACCAATAGGTGGATACTTCAATACGTGATATGAGCGATCTGTTTAAAATAGGAGCGTTCCCAATACATAAAAGTTAAATATTTTGATGAAATTTATATGACCAATGGTAGTAAGTTATAAGTTATAACAAACACCTAGCGGCGATCAGTAGTCGTACACGTTTGCAACCCTTTCACTTACACGATGTAGTTAATTTCACCAACGAGGCTGATGAGGTCATTCTAAATAATAATGTTGTTGTTGTTAAGAAAAGTTAAAATTAACAAATATGCAGTGCAGTAAACACTTAAAACATTTCTATTTCTATACATTTTTACTTTTAGTTTGAACTAATTGAACTATAGACGTAAAGTTGTCAAATTATCAATCTATACACACATTATTTTTGAATATTATATAGAATTTCAACTATACAATTCAACTTTTGAAAACCCGCTATTTGCATCTTTGTTTCTGCCCTCACAATTGTCTGAAATATAATATGATACGTGGTTATTTATGAGATAACATTCCCTGCCTTTTGAAAATGAAAAGGCACGCCACTGGGCGGCATCTAGCAATTATAATAATAATAGGTATCAGGAACGACAAGAACAATGTGTCATTCTAATATAGACACTATGGTTGTGTTATTTTTATTAATTATTAAAATGGACTGCATTAAACAAATACAGTAATGTTCGCCTGTACGCTCAACCTTACAAAAAAAAAAAACAATTTTTTTCTATAAAATATTATTAATTATTATAATGTAAGTGAACTACTACATTAATTTACAGAATTGAACAAATGTATATATTTTTAATTATACTATTTTATGGTAAACAACACGATATACTTAATATTATAAATAATACAGACATAACATTAATTAAATGATCAACGTTTGGTCACGAACAAATTTTGTGCGTAATAGTCGTGGATCAATAATTGATCAATTATTAAATTAACAATTATTGTTAATATTCAAATGTATAGACCTAAACTTTACTAATAATAAAATTAATATTTTAATATTTAATAAACAAGTTAGGAAAGCTCACTCTAAGAACGTGATAAATTCCAGATTTTGAAACATACATTTTATTGTTTATTTTTAAGATAAATTTTTAACAGATATTCTTATCATGTGCTTAATATTTGGTTAGTCCGTATTCAAATTTACGTAAGTCCCTGAATAAAACTTATAATGCCGCATTTATTGTACGTCTACTTGGCACAATCCCGCACGCCCATGTTTAGTGGCTACGTGGTTGCCTGTGATAATTTTAAGTTTTATAATTTCAACCAGCAACACTAGGACCCGGGAGTTTACCAATTACGCCTAAGATGACTTTTTCATAGAACAATTGCGATTGGTCATTTTTGGGGTCGATAAACCAATTGCAATTAATAATATGCGCATATATATAATACTTTAATTAAAACCTTTTTATGTATATTTATATACAATTTATGTTTTACTATAATAATAAGAAACCGATTTTAAAAGTTCTTTGCAAGTCATCATTCCAGATTTCTATTTCCCCACAATGAACTCTACGACTAAGTGTTACTTTAAATATGCTCGATTAGATCTATATTTATCTTGTTCAGTACTTTTTATTGCGATATTAGTGCATTCTTGTGTTTTTTAGGAAGGCGTTTTTTAGCAGTGAAAATGGTTCAATTTTAAACTTTAAGGGTGGTTTACTGGTATCTCAGTATCTGCCTTCTGCAGATAACAAATTAGATCAAGTAAGTATTTTGAAGGATCAAAAACTCTAATTAAAAATTAGTTTTTAAAATAACAATCATGTTAACAACAACATTGAAGTAAAAATTAGAATTTAAGATCAAATATTTATCAAATTTTTAAATTAGCATTAACTCAAAATATTTTTTATCTTTCTGTGGTATTTATTTATAGATATTAATAAATAATAAATATTAATCAATTCTAAGCTCGGTCAAATAGCTTTTAAATACTTATACAATATCCCACATAAATTCTCTTATTGAAACATAAAAATATTATAATACATAAGCACGATTTTTATTTATATTCGTTTGATTTTTTAAACTTTAACGAAATCATGAACTTTTTCAAATAATTTTGTACTTAGTTAATAATTTATAAAATGTCCAATTTATATAGCTATGGATTAAAAATTCAATACATGAATCTCTTAAGTTATTCCTATCAGCATTAAGAAATATCAAAAATAAATATAAGCACAGTTCAAATTTTGACGAAATCAAATATTGAAATGAAACACAATAACGATTTGAGTTTTTTGTTGTAATTTAGAAATTATTAATCGTCACAGAAACTTGAAAGTTTTTTCATTACGTACATAATTATTTTCTTGACATAACAATTTTAGCTATTTATGACACTATACATTTATTCAAGTCATTCATGTATCATGTGTATACATTGACTTATAGGTTATCATAGGCTTATAGCTAAACAAAAACAAAAGCAGATGACGAACATCGATCAAAATCGATTTAATATTTTAATCGAAGGTGTACAATCTAACAGCGACGGACTAAAATCCTTAGTATAAAAGATAATATACAAATTAACGTGGCAGGCGCATAACCCATGTATTAATATGTTTATGATTTTAACAGCTTTAAACTTGTACTTAGTCACACAATAATGATGCACAATTTCCAATACAAGTCAAATTAACCGATCTAATTATCACCAACCTGCAACAATTTGGTCACTATTTTTTTTCTTTCGTACGCACCGAAAACTATTGATTTGTCAAACCTATTAGAATTTATTGCTGGTAGTAAACTGGTGAATAGACCTGAAATATTTGTTGACAAATAGTATTTATTAAACACTAGAACATTTTTTGGGGCAAGTTGATGAACTTTTCGAACTATAAAACAAATATAGTCAATGTCAAAAGATGTGCAAATTATTTCTGGATTTATAGAAACCAAACAAAACAACTACAAATTAATTAAATAATGAGAACACAACACTCCAAAATCCAAAAATAAACTGTAGTCATATAACATGGGAAACGATTGACCGGCCTGCGAAGTGCTTTCACAGTAAATACCAACCGACACATGCGCCATCAAAGTGTTGAACATTGCAATATTTACCTAAAATATTAACTTTACCACTGATGCACTTGTTTGAATGTTTGTTAATCAGGTGTAACGTGGTCGGGGGTGATCCGTTAAATATAAAAGATTAAGTGAAGAAGTTAGTTTCTTTTGAATCTGTATTAACCGGAGCTCGAGAGCAGAAGGTATTTAGGATCTTTAATAATACAAATAAATGAAGACCGGTCTAATAATAGTTAATACATAAAAATTTATTCATACTTACAAAACTTACTAAAATGTAGGGCTGTCTTGGAGTCCCGGTGAGCGTGATGGTCTGGAACTAACGTTCTCGTACATATTGGGTTTTGGCCATAGCCTTACAATATACTGAATGTGGCACAAAGCCAGGGGGACGGGACTTAATATCTAGCCCAGTATATATATAAAGTGTATAATATATTAGTTACTATTATGTTTACCTATATTGTACCTATTATGTTTATTAACTATAAATAATGATGTAACGATTGTTACACAGGTATGCAATATGATTATAATTTACAAATATTGAAAGAGTTTTAATAATTCTTAGCTACAGCCAACTTATACATTTTTTTTAAGAAATTATTCAGTTGATACAACCTGATGATATTGTAGACAAATATTATTAAGTTAATATAAATATTTCATTTCTTATACATTTTTTGGTGTAAAGCCAAATACATGCCAAATGTTAATTTTATAAGATATTTAAAAATAATAGATTTATAATAAACCTACCTATTTATTGAGAAAAAAATATTATTAATTGACTATAGTGCAATACAACCGTTAAACACTTGAAATATAAATCGAACAATTAAATTACTAATCTTGTAAAAGGGTTATTTTTTAAGCATGCTCCCCCATTTTTATGCTTAAATTATGCATATATTCAAATTCTGATTTTTGGTATTTTTAAATGTAATTAAAAACGATATTTTCGAGTACTTAGATTTTTTATAACATTTAAGGAGTATCTTGTGACGATACCAACTTTGGTTTTTCAAATGATAACATAATATATGTTTTAAAGCAAAATGTGAATCAGGTAATTTTTTTGAAAATGTATGTTGACGTATTGTAATAGAAATTATATGCAATATGTATATATATTTTTTTTTTTTACAAAAATAAATGTTGTACATTTCATTTTTTTAGATTGTGTCATAATGTGTGTGTGGAGTGAACAGTGTTCGTTTGAATTATTTGACAATCATTCATCACTGTCGCAGAAACAATAATATATTTTGTCGATAAAAAAATTTCCAAATACACCTCATTGGTCTTTTTTGAAATATAGGTATAACATAAAAAATCGTTTAAGTACCAAAATTAACGACTAAAATATTTTGTTTTACAGAGACATTATACAGATAAATACTTTACACTCGTTCACTCGCATAGTCGTGAACGGCTTAATAAGAGACCATGCACCCCTTCTCCTATCAGCTTCATTTCGTATTTATCAACATCTTAACTGTACGTTAGTAATATTATATGATGACAATATGATATAAAATGTAATAATATATGCTGTGTTAAACACGTAGAGTTATAGATGTTTATTTATGTCCAGACTGTGTATGGATGGACTATAATATCATAACATCATGATATAATAATATTATGTAAATCGTGGAAAATCTTGATAGAAATTGTTTAAATTTAATAAAGTTTTTTATTTCCACTTCGCCTTCAAGAATCATTGTTATACCACTACACTCGTTCGCGGATATCACTATCAAGATCAGCTATACACAAGAGGGGGTAATTCCCCCGTTGACTTTTTTTTTCCGACTTTCAGAAAACAACTTATTAGACATTAGAGTTGTTTATAACAATAAGTCATAATTTTTGATTATTAGTAATAAGTTATTGCTTATAAATTATTGACCCATAATAATTAATAAGCCATAAAGATCCTTATTTGTGTCTTTGAACCTCAACTTTAAATGTATTATTACTTATTATATTCCCCCCCCCCCCCATTGAAAATTCCTGGGTATGCTACTGACAATACATATTGTTTTAAAATGTGTTGCCTATCAGTAAATTATTATTACAATTATATATATAATTTTATAAAACATAAAATATAATATCACTAAATATGTCCTTCGTAAAAATAAATTCTCAGTTCTCTATTGTAGAACTTAGAAATACACTACCTCCGGCCGTGTACATTCCCCGAGGAAATAAGTATACACTGACAGCGCACTTACACCTCAACGTTAGATTTTGTATTATTTTATATAATTATAATACAACCTTTAAATGGTCGTCTTCGCATTGGTTTGAAATTTTTAACAACACCAAATATTTTGTAATTTAGTAAAATTACAAAAAAAATAATCTTAATGGGTAATCGTGACATAATTTTTTAAAACCAAATTTTAATACGTATGGTAGATCTACATAGATTTGGTTTTTAAAGTTCATCAACCTTGTAATTTTATAGCAGCTCATTAACGTATTATATAATACCTATATGTAGGATTATTCACCAAGCATACTCACCCCTATTTTTAATTTAATTATGAGCTTATTCAAATGTTTAATTATATTTTTTGGGTATAACCGTATAATATAATTTTTTTAAATACTTATATTTATATACTATTTATAGAGTTTTCTGTGGCTATATCAACTTATTTTTTTCTAATAAGGACTAAAATAAATATTTCTATAAATGTTTAAAAGATGAATTTTTTAAAAGTATTGTTGCTCGAAGTTCGTATTAATAGCTTATGATTTATGTAACTTTGTTTACTAATGATAATGGAGGATGAGAACATTGAGAGTTATAATGATTTGAAATTGTAGTTATTATTATTAATCTATAAATATTTTAAAATTCGTAAAAAATTGCATTATAAATACTAAATACAATAACACTTATTAGTTATTATATTATATTTGTATAAACTATTTTTAGAACTATTATCCAAAACATAAATATTTTAATAAATCAAAAACCATTTGTTTGGATTTCAATTTAGATACATCAATATTTTCAAAAACATCATCTGCTTAATAATTTACAGTTAAAAAAGTTGGTATACTTTGAATAAGTCTGTATCGCCACAAAATATTCCTTAAATGAAATAAAAACGCTTGCCAAGTCAGAGATCGGCATGTAAACTTTCTTGATTTTCAATTTTTAAAAATGTATTAATTATATGCAATATATATGTATAATGTATTTTATTTTCATTTTAATTTAGTGAGATAGATCTCCGAAACCGGAGAGTGGATTTTGTTATAATTATAATAATTATAATTTTCCTATTTAACATAAATTCTTGAAGTTTTAAAAATTCAAACTATTTTCATTTCAATTACCATACTTACTTGATTAAAATCAAGAAAGTAAAATCTAAATTATTAATAATACTTAAATGTACTAACTTAAAAATTCCAAAAAGCAGTAATTAAATAAACTAGTTATTGTACCTATATATTGTATGTACATGTTAAATCTATTTACTGTTAACTTAATCATTGCTAATAAACTTTTCTTAATAATTAAAGAAAAAAATAGGGACGAGTTTGCTTGATGAATCATTCTGTATATTATAACCAATAGCAGTGGTTCTCAATCTTTTTAGGACCAAAACCCATATGTTCCACTGAAAATCTATTGTGACCCACATGGTTTCACTTTTACAGGATCAATAAGTAGTTCTAAAAAAATCATCAAAGTTTCTTTATTACTTTTATTACTTATTACTTTATACTAGAAAGTCTATAAGTTTATAATGAATATAATTTTACAAATATATTTTTAATAATGAGACGAATTTGAAGTGAGTGCTTGTTTTTTGTTGTGGTTGATAATAGAACCTTATAATTTATATAACTTATGACGTTAATGTATAATGTTTATATCATATATAATAACATAAATATTTTAGAATCTATATAATAAAAAAAAAATTCTCACGACACACAAAAAAATTGATTTACGGCTCATCAGTGGATATAAATTAAAACACGTTTAAAAAAAATATGTCACAACAGCCTATCAAGACTATTTTTTTGAAACTCTACTACAGTAATACGTCAATAATAATATTCAGTGTTATTCAGTGATAATCCAATTCATATACCTACGTTAACGATATACACATTAAACTATCATACAAATTACTAATTATTACGTAACATTAATATATAGTATTGTTATTGTACCTATATATTGTATGTACAATGTACAATATGTACATGTTACACATAACATTTTACATTACATTCATGTAACAGTGTATCTAATATCATGAACAAATTAACGTATTTAGCGCACAAAAATTAGAACAATCTCGTAGAGGAATCCTGAGGTGGGGGGGGGGATTAAACATCTTTCTTCGTAAATTTAATAATATTGACTCATCATTATACAGAATGATTCACTAAGGACGCCCGCCTTCCTTTTTTCTTCAATAATAGAGTAATTCAAAATCTAATTTTTTAAATATATTTGAAGACCATATTATTGAATACTTGAGAATTTGAAAATATTCGTACCACTTAAGGATGATCTTATGGTATTAACAAAATACAAACTTCTGTTTTCAAACAAATAACCGTGCAATTTATATTTTATTAATATATTATAAGATAGTCAAAAATTATCGTACATGTAATGTATATTGTAATGAAAGTACCAAATATAAATAATTGTTACAATCATCGTTACAAAACACTAGATAGGAATAATATATTATTTAATTCACGCCTACCCATTGTCCATTAATAACCGTAAATAATTAAGTATACAATCGTATAGGTAAATCTTTGTTTTTAATATTGTATGTCTAACCTATTAAAGTATAAGTACCTACATAGTACATATTATACCTAATGATAATTAAAACAGATAATTGTATTTATCTATATAATATACAAACGTGGTGTATAAGTGATATAATCTACATAATATATAATAATGTTTTATGTTGCCGTGTCTACATCAAATGACTAAAGATTAAATTATCGAACTTTTTTTAGACACGCACTGCGCACATCATGAGTTTATAAAATAATAAATAAAAATATTTAATATGTGAGTGATTATTCAGATTATTCTTTTTGAGATATCGATTTCCTTCTTTGACCTTTCGTTTTTATGACACGCCTTATTCATCTCGTATTGTAACAATAGATGCACGTCATATTTTACGATATGCGCGTAGTGGTTTATATGTAAAAGGCCACTATTGTATAATATATTCTGTACGCTCCTGTAATCTCTAATGTAAATAAACTTAATAAATTCATAATAGTAGGTATCTACTTATTTTACTCTAATAAAAATTACATTTCACTCGTAGATTCGCATAATATAAATAATATTTCAAACACAAAAAACTGACTCCTAACCCATGTACATATTTCAATATATTTTATCTGTAATATGTGCGTAATTCTTAAGTTATTTTCTCAGTATTTATCCGTAAACGCGTATTAATAATATTATATAGTATATACGATAACGATTTGCACTCATAATATTTACTATTACGTCTTTATGATTGTTTACGCATTGTTATTTTTACAGAGTTAAAATGTGTTTTAATAATTATTATTATTACTATTAGTTATTGTTTAAATAGTTTAAGACAATAATATTTTTATTCATTTAATAAAATATGTAACATTGCTATCCGTATGACCGTATACTTATCATGTATAGCGTTAGTACCGCGACGGGGATGAAAACAATATTATTGATCGATTTACTATCAGATTATTCAGATTTGTACCATAAAATTCGCCCGACTACCGAAATCGATTATTTCTATTTGGATACTTTGTTGTTAGTCCTTAAATTATAATATTATACCTGCTTCCCTCCCCGGCCATACATGTCCTGTTTAAATATGTAAAAACCTAACAATTCTAATAATTGTCATGGTTATTAAATCATAAAATAATTATTTTAAATATGAATTATTTCATACACAGGATATAAATACTAATTAGTAAATAGCACATAAAATTACTTTTCATTAGTCATCGTCATCACTCATCAATAAAAAAAAAATTAAATGCGTATGTATATAAAATTGTATATGCAAAATAGTTTCACATTTTTATTTTCCCTTGAGACTTGTCAAAAACCACCCCAGAACAATTTTATATATTGCTGAAAGTCACTAACATTTTTGAATACTTACGCATAGTTTGACTTTTGTGATTTGAAGGCTAAATTAAAATAGAAGGTATCTATAACATGTATACTATTATAATTACACCCCCACATAAATCAGGGATTCATATTCGAGATGCATGTTTTAATAATGACACTTTATTAATATTGGATAGAGAGTTTTTGTATTAGTACCATTAGAACCATCATTACAAATAATAATATAATAAGGTGTGCTTTCGCAACCCTTACACTTTCACAAAGTATATAATCTCATCAACAATACTGATGAGATTGCTTCAAATAATAATTGTATACAATTTAAAATTAACAAGTGTGCAATGTGTTTACTCACAAATCGGTAATTATTATCATTCTATATACCTACCTTTTTACTTTTGGTTTGAACTTTGAACTATATACAAAATTGTCGAAACCTTATATTCGAGGGTGTGTATTGCCACATTAGCTGGTTTTCATTTTATAAAGAAAAAAGTATAAATAAGATGTGGTTAAGTCTAATATAATTATATAATTTAATAAATCAAATTAATTACCTGCTAATTGTATATTTATTTCAGGACCGCTTTCACCGTAAAAACTAAAAATGTATCTTAGCAATTAATATACCTGCTATAACAGTGACGCAGTGATTAAGTGGTTTTCAATCTTTTTAACAATACGGCCACTTCGTCTTCAACATTTTCGAGGCACATTAATCTATATAATGTATAAAATACCTACATATTTATATTATAAAACTATTACATATTAATAAATTAATTAAAAAGACTTCAGTCTTCAAGGGCACTTGATCGGTTAAAAACCACTGCTGTAGACTATAGAGAGTAAAAAAAATAATTTATTTATTCTAGGATGTTTCGGTAGTTAATCAAAAAAACAATTTACTATTCCGTTTTATACCTCACGATTAATATAAAATTTTTAGAATAACTAATATTATAAGTTTTTTTGGTTCAGTGTGAGATTACTATATGTTTGCGTTATACAGGTTATACTTATTTAGTCAGTTATACAACATTTAATATCTTCGATACACTACAAGTTCTAGTTTCTAGTATATGCTGAAAACGAATGAATCGTATAATAAAGTTCCAATAGTGATGTCAGCGGTTTAACATAAACGAAGCTATACACTTATATTATTAGAAACTAGTTTGCATATTTTGTTTTGGATTATTTGCATAAATAGTTTGACAATAAATATATTTTGTAACGACATAACCCCTGGAGCAAAATTTAAAAAAGAGAATTCAAAATTGTATTTGACATAATCTAACATGTCTTATCGTTTTATTTCTTTTTTTTTTCTTGTTATATTTACATAATTAAAGATATGTGTTATTTAAATTTATAAAGTAACTGTATTTTTTAATATCTCTGAAATGAAATCGAAAATGTGAAAAATGATATACGTTGAGCATTATCAAAATTATTCTCACGGATTATGGACTTGATGAAAACAATCTCAAATTCCTTATTAAATTAATTTTACTTGCATATCATTTAATATAAAACATTTATAGAATTGTATTAAAAATATAAAAATAATATTATAAAATGTATAAAAAGAGTCATTAACTTTTCAAAATTTTACATAAATTTAAAAAAGTATAACAGTAAAAACAAAAATATTAAACTCAATCTCTGTTTAGGTATTATTATATAAATTGTGTATTAGTACTTTCTTGATGATTACATTATTTTTTCATCCCTCAGGTTAGTTTCATAAATCGTTATGGATTTTTTATAAGCACGTCCTATATACCTATATATATATACGAAATTCAAATAAAATTAAGCAAAAACTCGACGAGTTGAGTATGACGGATCACGAGCAAACATTGTTTTGATTATACATATATAACTTTCGGTTGGAATCGTTTCTCGTTATACGACCGTCTTTGAACGGGGTCATACGATTTGTGTCCTACAAAAAAGGTTTACTAGTGAGTATATTAGTGAGTTGGTGTAATTATTCTTTTATTATTAATTATTATTTTTAGGCTTTAGTTTTTGTTGTTGTTAAAAGTTGTATAAAAAATTACCCACAAGGACTTCTGGATTTATCCTACTATTTAGAATATTTTAACGTGTGCCAGGATTTTAAAATTGTTTTTATTTATGTCGACTTCAAAACATCTATTTACAGAGCAATATTAAAACAATTTAACTAGAAATATTATTAAGAAGGTGGCCACATATTTGGAATGCAATCTTGGTGGCAAAAATTCAAAATACATGGGCTATAGATAATGAATATGGGACGAATTGGAGAAAGTAACAAATATTTATCACTCGTATATTTTGGTTTATTTTTAAAAGTTGGTGTTGTTTTTTTATTTAAAATAATCAGTTAATTTAAAGTTATGACTATTGAATTTTGATTAAATTCAATATGAAATTTCTACTGAACTATAAGTTATTATAAGCTATAAGGTTATAACATCAAAGGTTTGATATACGAATAAATGACAATTTATTACTTATTTATTTTATTATTAGTTGTTTAATCACCCCTAATTTATATACACGAACAATATCTAAAATTCCGCGATGCAATATTAAAGTTCAGCCGCCAATAGCTTAAAATATCCTATTATGTAATAGATTGGACGTAATGAGCTTATGAAACGTGGGTACTTTTCAAGTGACATGCGTATTAAACGATATGATAAACTGAGTCTGATGATATTAGTTTTGGTTAGCTACGATGATGATTTTTAATTGAATATATTATATTTTATTCGACTATGAAATAGTATCCATCATATTTCTGGCTATTTTTGCCGGCACCGGCGGAAGTAGGCAAAATGTGCGGTTTATTTTAATTGTGTACAATGTACATTATAATTTCTTAATAACATATCGCCAAACAGAATCGATCACATTTGTTTTTATTCGCACGCAAATTGTTACACCTATAAATGCGAATGGGGCCAATACACGTCCACCTTGGCTGAGACCACCGCTCACCGACGTCGTATTATATCGACGTAATAACACTAGAATAACGCGTGCGACCATGATAACCACCCGGAATCGGTTTTGCGTCTTTATTCCATAATAAGACTAGGAATCAAAATATTATTTCTTTGTAATATTATAAACAAGCGTAGAATTTTTTTTCGCTTTCAACGAACTACGGTGAAGTGGGTGATGCTTAATCTCCGGGTTTTTATATTTTTACGCGTTTCTTTTATCACGTCACGAAAAAAGAATAAAATGTATTACATTTTACGAAAATTCTCGCTGTGACAATCGTCGTTTTGCAGATAATAAAATTATGCTCACACGACATAATTTATATATAATATAATATCTACGTGCTAATGATAAATCGTGATTGAAATTGATCGAAATATATGGTCGGAGATTAAGTGAAGTAAATGAGGAGAGCGAAGAGCAATAACTATTATTTACCATTTACATAATACGTTTGAAAAATTAAAAATGACATTTAAACAATATAATATTATTTTACCATGTGGTTTGGCCGTTATCAGTGTATATATTATACTGTATAGTGTATATACAAGTTAAGTGATGAACGCCGTTGCTATAGGTGGGTGTCATTCGATTACGCGCGCAGCTCGCAAACCGAATTCCGTTAAGCATGTTACGATTATGCCGCGGACGAATAGTTTACGTCGAGTCGCGCGAACGCCAGCAGCAGTCACATGCGCCACTTATCGCGGTGAAGACGGACGCCGCGAAACGAAAATATAATAATATACGTAATACATATTTTTATCGAACCACGAGAATGATCTCAAAACATACACAGACGCGCGTGACGATTAAAATAACGATTATGTTGCAATACATCGTGCGTGTATACTATATAGACACCTGTTAATATTTGCATTGGATTCGCAAAAGCGTCTCTCGAACGGAGAAAAAAATAATTTCATCGATAAAAGATAGGTACCTTAAATATTTACGATATTATTGTAATAATACTCGCGTACCTTCGTATATATGTGTATTGTGTAATATTATACTAATAATAATTTGATTACGATAATTAATAATAATAATAATATAATAGCGACGTATTTACATATACATATTATACAATACGTGGTAATACAAAACAATATAATATAGAAGATCGAGTGACGTTCTCTCGCATTATTGAATTCTACATTAGTGCATATACATAATATGTGTATTACATAAATCGTAATATGTACTCGTAATCGGAATCAGCTTCCGAACTGACGATTGTTTATCGCAGACGCATCGACCGGTATGTGTACACACGCACCACCGGACCAAGCGTATCAGTCGCGTTCGATAGGTCGTTCAGGTAGCAATAACCGCCACGGGCGCATCATGCCACCGACGCCGCCGCCGTCGCCGCCGTCGCCGCCACCTTCGTCTTACGAGTAATATATAACAATAATAACAGATAATATAAAATACAATATAGTATCATGTGATATATTATTATACTTCGACAAGACGTTCAAAAATCCACACCGAAAGCCGTATATCGTGTACGATTTTGTACTATATAACAGCCAGCTGATAGTAGAAAATACACCCGTCGCAATTTTACACTATTTACCTGCACACCGGAATCGGACACGGAAATGGCCAGCGAAACGATGGTGAGCTGCAGAGAACCGGAGGCCGGAGATTCAAAACCCGAACCCGATGAATCGTCGTACATGCTTCGGGACAAAAGTGCGTAACTAAACTTATACTTGTTACTTGTATACCTACTATAATACACAGAACTAGATATTGAACACTGAGAGCGGCCACGGTGTAAAAGACGATTTAGGGGATTCTTAAAAAAAATACCATTAAGATTAAATTATCTACTTGTATCTTATTTTTATTAAAAAAACAAATGTTAACAATGTATAAATTTTATATAAATCTTTAATTGCACAAATAGTTTACATATATTATATATAACTGTAGTTCTAATACATTATTTAGTATTCTAGTCTGCACTTGACATTATGGTTATATCATTTATAATACTTTGATACCCATTATATCAGCCATCGGGAGCCCTAGTCGATAGTCCCTCCCACTATTTTCAAAGCGACAAGGCACCAATGCAATATTCCGTTTTCACCGGTAGTTAATCCTGCACTGATTATACACCATATCTATTATAGTTTAACATATATTTATTACAATAGTGTATCGATTTTTATTTCCTCGACAACAATATGGATATTTTTTTTACGTTTCCGGTGTCCATTGCTCGTATTGATTTAATTAGATAATATTATATCGATATGTTTCATGTCGCGCCTCAGGAACGTCGCCGTCGACCAACCACAATCAACATCATCAACACCCGCAGCAGGAACGTCAACACAAAACGTTCGACGACAGCTGGGCCTGGTACGTGGTGGGTGGTTGCGCATTCGCCAACTTCCTGTTGCCCGGCATGTTGAGATCCTTCGGGCCGGATGTCTTGGATGGGTTCGTCGAGGTCCACAAGCTCGAGTTCGAGAATCGGTCCGTCGTCGGTTGCCGTTGGATACCGGCCACGTTCCACCTAACGTTTTTCATAGCGGGTACGTGCCAAAAACGATGACGATTAATATATGACATAATAATACATGCAGGTGGGTGGATGTAAATTCCATTACGATTTTCAAGTAGTTATTTTAGGGTGGGATTTATGACATGGGCATTTTTTGACCTGAAAAATAAACTATGTTAACTCCACCGATATTATAAAAAAATCAAATCCATATTAGGTATTATGCAAAATTATTCTTACAAATATATATATATAATATATATATTATATTATATTGTGTACAATAAAATTCAATTGACTAAAACTAAATTGGAAAACTATAATTAAATATAGTTGGAAAGATTTGAAGATTTAGTTTTACACATTTTATAACAAAAAAAATTACAGAATGTCGATTTAAAAAAATATGTATTATTATTATAATTGTTATAGTCTAAACCGCTCTAAACGAAAATAATCATAAAACTAAATATTTAATATCGGTGGAGTTTAGATCTATTTTACAGGTCAAAAGTCTGTAGGCACCATAGTAGAATTTACATATTTGTCATTGGTAAAAAAAAACCATATCAGTAAAATATTTACATTTGTAAAAGGTACAATCGGTGGAATTCACAATCGTTCACCTAATTTCGGCTTTATAGGAAAACGGATATGCCTATTTACATTTGGCGATTTTTTTTTAACGTTCAAAAGAAGTAGAATTATTCGCGTATAGAATATTATAATATTATAGTTATTTGTTGCTCTTTACATATACGCATAAAACAAATATTGCGTGTATGTGTGTAGCACGTGTGTCATTGCATTCTCGCTGATATATATATTTCGGATAATCGCGTAGTGTATATCTATATTATACAGAGTGATTCACGGTGCAAGCTCATCCTCATTTTTGCCTTAAATGATAAATTTATAAAAATTCTTATTTTTAATTTTCAATAACTACGGTCAGACTATATTTCCAAATTGTTGAGATTTTTATTCTATTTAAAAAGTGGCCTATGGACAGTGAAAATAGAAATTTTTCTTTTTCAAATAACATCACTCCTTTTATATTAAATGTTAACATATCAAAAGAAAATCTAATTTAAAAACAGAAGTTTTTATTGACACAGGACACTCCTTATAAATATAGTAGCTACAAAAAATCTTAAATATTTGAATATATTATGGTCTTTACTTTTTAAGGATTTTTAAAAATCAGAAAAATCAGAATTTGAATAAATTTATTATTAAATTAAAAATTAGGGTTGAACATGTTTACATGGGGAATCACTCTGTATATAAATATGCACTGGGAATACCGAGTCCTCTGCACTTGAGACTTCAGCGCGAGTCCGGAATACTGTACGCGGTATCTATACTAATAAATACTAAATCATACTTATATCTGTTGTGAGTCATGTGCTGAGTACATTTCCATCGACAGTCGGGATTTTTTTCCTATTTCATGTTACATAATAATATATCTATACTATCTAATGTTTTGGCGTTGTCGAGTACAAACGTTTACATACACCTATGCTCGGTGTATATTATGCACTATGCGCGTATGTATCAACATTTGTAATTTATGACGCGTGCCAGAAAATCCGAACGTCGCCTCTTCTTCACTTCTCGCGCTACTGCACGAACCGTCAAGACTATATTTGTACGGAGAAACAATCGACCCGGAAACCAGATTCTGTCGATATCGTATACCGATCATAATAAGTTCCATCCGGAAAATATTAAATAGAAGAGGCCTTAAATTATATTATAATATACGCATTGTATCGATTAAATGTATTACGTGTACACACCAAGTTATACTGTGTACACTACACATGAATCGTACACCAACACGTGTTTCGTTTTTTTATTACTATAATATAATAGTGTCATTGGACGTGATTTCGACCCCACAGCTTATAAAACTATCCACTTCTATTCTTTTTCTTGAATTTAGTCACGCAAATCCATAGCATATATTTTTTACCAAAACGACATCTAAAAAAAATCACTGCATGTCTGGCTTTTGCAAGCAATATTGTTGTAATGTACGGCATCATACGTTGGACACACCACACACGTACATATTAAACGTTTTATAACGTTTATTCCGATAATGCGATGGTCATAAATCATAATATATTTTACAGACTAAATAAATGAAATCATAATATTAATTAAATACCACAGTGTGTCCTAAAATATTTAATCAGTGCACTACAAACATTTATTTTGTCTAGTATTTAAATAAAATACGCTCATTATTATTATATTGTATTTGTTTAGGGTCTTTTTAACGACGTGGTTTTTTCTTCATGTATATTTATTTTTTTATGATTTGGCTTTGTATTCATATCTTACAATCAAGTTAGCACAAAGAAATATATTAATTAAAACGTTTAAGCTATTATTTGTTTTTATATATTGACTACACAGGGCGATTTTTTTTTTAATAGTTCCTATAATCACATAAGACACTAAAACACTCCTTATCTTAAGTGTTAATGGTTTTGTAAATACTTTTAAATCATTTGAAGTCGATAAAAAACTATATTTCAAATCGTATAAATTGTATTTGGAACGAATATAAATAATTATTCGTAACTTATAATAGTAAATATTTGTAGATTGTTTGAGCGGAGTGAAGTAGCGCAGGGTTATACCACAAAAATGGTTGGTACACACTACTTCACTCATCTAAATTGTAAATATAAACATATTAAATTATTAACCGCTCTTTAGAAATGTTAATATTATATTATGTTAAAGTCCTAAATAGCAATTAAATATACATATAGTTATTAAGCCTATTAAGAGGATGTTAGCACACTATTTTTTATCTATTTCTCTCTCTCTCTTTCTCTGTCTCTGTCTCTGATCCTGCACGTGTAACGTAGCAAATTTTCATTTCGTATATTAACTAGTCGTTAGGCTAACAACTTTAGTTTTAATACTGTAGAGTGAACTGATCCATTAAAATGTAATATACATTAATATAACATTATATATACATTATTTGTACATTATTTGTATAATATTTTAGGTTTTTTCGCTGACAATTTTTGAATCGTAATACATTTTTATGATTAAAAATATCATGCATAAAAAAATTAAATATTGTAAAAAAAACTAACTTACAAACACGAATAATTTTCTAAACTATAGGCTTGATAATAGGTCAATTCACTTTGTTGTATTCTAACTATAATAACAAAAGATCGGTTGGGCAATTAATTCTACTATATATGCTGCTCGTAGGTCGTATATATAGATTAAAAAAATATATTAGGCCTAGCTGACATCCTCTTAAAACATTTTGAGATAATAAATGCTTACTGTTAAAATAATCCTCCTGTATACATGTATCCAGTAAACAAAATTCAATTTTGTTAAAATGTATTATTGCGGGAAACGTATCTCCGTCACATTTCCTAGCCGTAAGTTCTCCGCCCGAACAAAAGAATATAATATAATTATTAACAACGTAATTGAAGCCTCTATCCATGCTCCGTGCTTCTATCACCAACAGTACTATTGTGCTAAATAAATAGCTCCCGTTGCACCCTGAAGTATCAGAAGTCCCATTACAAACGAAATTTTAGTAGGTACAACATAATATTTTTTAACTTTAAGATCGCGTTCTTCTGCGTAGACCGCAATTGCGTATACCTACTCGTTTTTACATAATATGTTATTGAGGATATCATATAGCAATATAGTGTGTTTATATTTTTTTTCAGCACAATTTATCAGGCAAATATTAATACGATCAAATTTCAATTGGTGATTTCAGGTTCTTTGTCCTGTCTACTATGCAAACTGATTTCGCACAGAGCCGTAACGTTCTGGGGCGGACTATTGGCTTCCGCCGGTATGATGTCCAGTTCGTTCGCCAATTCCATATCGCACCTGTACATTAGGTATGTAAACCGTAAAGGCATGCATATTTTTAATTTTAGCTTACCAAATAAGACACGCATTTGTTATGATGGGCAAAGTGCGTGACTATCGGACAATATTTACACTGTCTAGACATTATGGGTACTGAACAAACTATCCGGTTTTGACGGGCAATGTAGGCAAAATTATACATATTAGAATATTGCCCGGTCTATAACGGTCAATACCTATATACTAAAGATTTTTTGATTTATTTTAAACGTATTTGTAACGCTTAGTTTTAATCAATACGTGTCTTAATTATATTTTTTTTTATTTACAAATTTTTATTTTTTGAGTATTGCTTTATCCGTTTTAATTTGATTTCAACTTTTAGAGAATACTAAATTGTACATAACTGCACTGCACAAATAGTAGGTACTTACACGGCTACACAATTTACATAATATACTAACAATTCACATGATTTGAATTGTAACTGTGGGTACAAAATCTTAACATTTCCAATCATAGATATAATTTTAATATCTTAAAAGTTAAAAGTTAAAACCAATTTACTGAACATTAAATGTATGATTACTATGACCATTTTGTTAATCTAATAAGTCATATTAGATGATTTTGACACGACATTAATTGACGAGATAATATCGAGAGTTTGATAATATAATATTACGAGTATTTTAAATAGAAATAGAAAAAGTGAAGAGTAGCTTTACATTATATTAGGTAGGTACACTAATTATAGTTATGTTCTATTACTTGATAATAATACGTTAGCAACGCTGTGTACCATTGATTTTATAATTAAATCAATGGCAGTAGGTACCTACTAAATTGAAATAGTTCGTGACATTGTAGCATGTTGATTATAGAATAGTCTATTCTATCATCAATGATTGTAGGTGTTTATTTAAAGTGTAATCTAATCAAAAGTCAATATATTTTTCATTAATTTTAGATTTCTAAACAAAGAATTTTATTATAGATAAAGTACACTTTGACCGATCAATGTATTAATAACCAATTGTGCCAAATAGTATTTTAATGATTTGAGCTAAAACAAAATGGCCATACATATACGGATAACTATGTCATGACTCATGAGTTATACGCTTATACCTACAGTTAACTAGTGTTGTAACCGATCTATCTATTTTTTAATTACCAAAAAACTGAAAAAATTATTTACAAATAATTTATAAAAATAAATTAAACTTTATGTAATATTTATCAAAAAATATTATTTCATTAAAAAATATTTTAATAAGGTTATAACATTTTGTTACCAAAATAATAATAATAAATTAGTCACAAAAATGTTCTATCATTTCATTCGGAAAATCTTGGAATATGGGTCTTTAGATGGATGCATATTGCATATACATCTCAACAAATAAAATTTCTAAAAATAACAAAATCCAATTTTCAAAAATCGATTTTTTCCTGTTTCAAAATAAAAATGCTATATTGATATAACAAAAGATTTATTAAAAATTAGTTTGAATAACATGTATTTAAAATTTAAATTAATAATATAAATTAATAGATTTTAATAGAATATAATGTTCATACAACAATATATGCTTTTAAATCAACAAGACATTAGTTTATTTGTTTTAATTCTCAAACAATCGATTATAATAATGAATATTGTGAAATCGACACACCATTTAATCATTATAAATATTTATTAAATAAATTAACCAAGTTTTTACTTCTTAATCAAAAAACATTACCCGTATGTTAACAGATATTTTATCAGACCCACCTACATTTTTATTGAAATAATATGCATATTTTTTTGAGTGAGATATCCATTATTGTTCTACATATTTATTCTTACTACCCTTCAATCAACACAAAAGCGCCATATTTGACTCATATCTACATGACATTTTTGTTTTTTAATTCGCCATACGGCATAAACTTCAATATGTAGAGTATGCCGTATGGAATATGGATCCCTGCAGTTGGCAGGCCTAAACAATTTTCACTTTTATGAGTAAATCCAAGTTCAAAATTGTATATTATTTCCGTTTATTTCTGAAGTGGATGGTGGTATTACTACCTTCTATACCTACTACTATCTCTTATAGTTATGGGAAAAACGAATTACCAATTAGTAATTATCTAATTGCATACTTATCGTCTAGTTAATGTTTGATAGCAGATATATAAATCAATAACCACCGAACATTTTTCGAAGATCGCAAATTTGGTAATAATAAGCTTATATTATATTATGTATTAATACTCGCAAAAAATCGGTTAGTGTATTAATTTATTATAACTAATAAATTGTCCTTAGGTATTGTAAAATTTTGTAAGTGCAATTTATTTGTAGACTCTAAAATGTATATAAATCACTACTAAATAGTCAAATTACACTTTCTACACCCCTTCCGCCCAAAAAAAATAGTTGTAAATACGCCACTGGAGCTATTTTTTTATTTTTTTATTGTTTACATTATACTATACATATAAATACATAATATATTATGTACGTATTATACATGACCAATGACCATTTTCCCGATTTTCCGCAGCTACGGCATAATGGTGGGATTTGGCGCGGGTTTGTGTTATTCAGCTGGAATATTGATTGTCAATGAGTATTTTGACAAGCACCGAGGACTCGCCAACGGGTTGTCGCTAGCAGGCACCGCGATCGGCGCACTGGCCCTGCCAACGTACCTTGATTTCTTGATGTTTTCATACGGCTACAGGTATATCATATTCTATTATATAATATTCATTAATATTTAATACACGAAAACTATAAAAAGAAAAAAATGAGCAATATGTGATCATATTATTGTTGCCAGCACATGGTCCCTTATTCCCAACTCAATAAAATATTAATTGTAAATAATATTATATAAGGTGGTTCATAAAACAAAATTATAATTTAAAATTTAAAATTATTGTACTACTTAAGAGGCGTCCTGTTAAGATACTAAATATTAACTACTGTTATTCAAGTGACAATCCCCTCCACTTTCATCTACTGTAAATTATAGATAATTTGAAAATGTTAACATATTAAATTTAAAATTTAAAATTTGAACTACGATATTAGTTTTATAGTCATTTAATTTTTGTATTAAGGATAATGGTTTGGATAATATGGACTTTAAAGATTATGGATGCTTTGGGAATTTGAAAATTCTAGTAATTAATATTAATCTATTAATATTTATAATTTGTAATAATGATCCAAGAATAATAAATACTATACCTATAATAATCATTAAATCTATTTTATATTTATATGTGATCTAAAACTACCTTTAAGGAATATTATTATTTTTTAAACATTTTAGTAGCTGAGTAGCTACATGTTTAAATTTTGGATTATATAGGTACATCAAAATTTTGCTCATTTAATAATTTATGGTAAAAAGAGATTTTCATATGAACAATAGAAGTTTTTATTGTCACAGGACACTAATAGTATTCATACAACAGAATTCGAGAATTTGAAAATAGCCTTTGGGTATATTTAACAATTCCAAAAATCAAAATTTGAATAAATTTTTCATTAAAATTAAAAATGGGAATGAATATATTCATAGTGAATCACGCTGTATATGGTATATTATACCTAGTTTGAATTTTTTAGGGGTTTATGGTCTATGTGAAGATAGTCTACAATAAATTTAATTAAATTCATATTTTTTAAATAAAATACACAGAATTTAATTTTGCTTTTTAGATTTTACCCATTTTTTAATTTTTTAATGTGACTTAAATTAGCACACATTGGTCACATTGAAGGTATTTGAAAGAATAATAATTGTTATTATTTCTAATTGCTATTAATGCTTAATTTCCTGCAATCCTGCCATTACCATGATTTTTTTTTTAATAATTGTATTGTTTTGGTAGTTCTTTATATTACATTAAGTATTATTAACTAATCATAACCATTAATATTCATATTATATGTGTTTCAATTAAATTCAAAGAATAAAATAAAATAATTGTAGGTAAGGTGTTAAATGGTTAGTAACTAACTAATAACTATATAGGTAATGATCACATTTGCATCATTAGAATAGGAATTAGGTATACGATTACTATACAAGGTCCTATCAGGATTTGTAAAATACGACCTAACAAATAATAGTAGATACAATATCGATATTATATATGGCACAAATATACGCGCTCTGCTAAAACCTTATTATATAGCTACTAGGTATATATTATTATTATTCGTTTAGATTTTTTAACCTGACCTAACCCAACCCAAGGGCCTTTAAAGTTTGCCATTATTACTTACCAATAGCGATTGTATCGGTTTTTTCCTGCAGAGGTGGTATTCTGATCGTGTCCGGAATGATGTTGAACACTATGGCGTGCTCGTTGACTTACAAACCCGCGGCCGCGGACGGAACAGTTCAACAGGACGAAGTGACCTGCGCGAGGCCAAGTGCTTCGTCGTCACCTACGTCGTCGATTAACGCGAGAGCGGTCACGACGACGGCATTTAGGGCGGCCACGGACCTGTACTACGCCGCAGTGGTGTCATCACCGTCCCCGCCACTGTTAAAATCCAAAACGACGGCGGCGACGACATCCTCCACGGACGACGAAGACGACGACGACGATGACGAAGACGATGATGATGACGAACACCTGAAAAACACCCGTTGGCGACGGTGGCTAAAATGGCGACACCCGAGGCTTGGCGGCAGACCGGTTGCCGAGTTTCTGGCCGTGTCGGCCGTCCACGCGATCAGCCACTTGGCGTACGCCACTGCCGTTCCCGCGCGTGGCGCTGCCCTACAGCTGGCCGCGGCCGAGGCGGCCGGTCGCCTCATCGCACCTACCGCTTCGGACCTACTGTCGCCCGGCGGCTCCGCGTCCGTTTATCTGTACGCAATGATTATGGCCGTCGGCGGTACGGTCCTGCTGACCGGCGCCGCCGCCGAATCGGACGTCGACCCATTCCAATGGCCGCGGCCTGCGCAATGGTCGGGGTCCCTGGTCGTGGCCTTTGGGCTGGCGTCCGGCGCGGCCGTCGGGCTAGAACCGCTGATCGCCGTCCACGTGCTGGGCCGCGAATGGCTGGCCGCATCCTATTCCGCCACGTTGCTCGGCAAGGGCGCAGCCCAGCTGGCCGCCGATCTGTTCCTGCAGCGGCCGTCCGCCCCGGTCCGCGGTGGACAATGGCCGCCGATCTCACCGTGCGTGCTCTACGCTCTCGGTTCCTGTATGGTCACCACCGCGGCGGCTTGGACGGCCGCGTTCCTCGTCAAGCGTCACTACGCCACCAAGACCGGGTGCAGCCGATACGTGAGAACCGCTTGACTACGACTGCGGCCACCGTCGCCGTCAGTGGCGAAACCGTCGTCGTCCTGCTATATCGTGTAGGTATACTATCCGGATTGTATATACGGTCATACTATACTTCGGGGACTGTTTTTTCACTGTAAAATCGATAAATCGTAATACGCGTATATACGTACCTATGCCGTAGCCCTGGAAAGCGTCAAAAACGGTTACGAATTTTTTTAAATTTTAAAAGCTTTAACAACGATCCACGTTTGGGTTATATTGTAATTTATGTAGCTCGTATAACCATGAAAGTAACACATCTATACATATGTGACTTCTATTCATATAACTATATGTATAAGTACTTTGTATGATATAGGTATATCGTATATATAGTATGTACGACGAGAAAATTTAACACAATCGGTGCGATCCAAAACTCAACGCCAGATTATAACCTACAGATATAATACCCAATCACGTCAACTTGTATATTATGGTTCTTTCAAATAATCCGTGATTTGTTTCATCGATTTATTTTATCCGGCGCCTTTCGAAAACACTATAATTTACGTCGGGGGAATATTTTCTCCTACCAACGATTATTGGTGCAACTACGTGTTTAATATTTAATAGGAGTTACGTGTAGGCGATAGCCAATTTTGTATTAAAATGTCTATATAGCATGGAAAATTAAGAACAGAAAAATATTATAGGTATACTTAGATACCTACCTATCTAGTACAAAATGCTATATTGAAATATTCCATTTTCTATGTTAGTAGGTAGCCACACATTTGATGGTTTCGTGATCATGAAATATTGAAATGCATTCAAAACATCTCTATGCAATTTTCACTATCATACTGTCTCATTGACTATACAAAATATCTTAAAAACTGAACAAAACTATAGGTAATAAATCAACGCAATGTACATAAAGATCAGAATGTCCAGACTGTCTAGGCTGCTACTGATATACCTACGTCCTACACGTTACACACTTACACCAGAGCTATTGTAAAAATTCACAGGTAATCCTTTTTATGATAAATAAATACTAGCCATTAAATAGTTATTATATGCATTTAAAATTGTTCATTCAGAGGCAGAGCAATTAAAATAGGTAGAAACAATAAAAAAATAAAAATTCTGATTTTACGTAGATAATAGAAGTATTCTACTATTCAAGGCTTTCGTTTATTGTAATGATATTATGTACCATTAGTGTCCATTAGACGGGCATTAGTATATATATCTGAATTGTTTTAGAATCTGTAGGACTAGAGGCAAGTGCTTGAAGTAGGTAATTACTGGTTATGGGGTACATAAACGCAGTCTAATACGTTTTGTGCGATCGTGCCATTGATTAAATATATATAATATTGTATATTTATCAATGACTCAGTGTAGGTAAATATATGTATTCTAAAGCATAGTAGTTATGACTTATGGCACCTATAGAACTGTGTGTGGCTGACTATAATTTCCAATATACTACAGGTTTAACTCCTATTGAAAGTTCGCAGGCATATTTCAATTTCCGTTACTATAACGAATTTGCGTCCTCTCAATATTATATAATTGTTTTCAACACTGTAGAATTATTAGAATTTTTTATTTTTTATAATTTTTTCTGTTGATTAATACCTAATTAATTGTGTGTACATATACCTGAATATATATATATATGATCATAAGATTTATGAACCAGTACCATAGAGTAATACCAGTACCCAATTAATGTCAACCATTTGACACTTGTACAACTAACTGGGAACTGATTTTTTTTTTCACTTTTGTATTTATGTAAAAATTAAATTGTATTTAATGATTATGGAAAAATATTAATTTATCACCAGTTATATATAGATAATAAATCATAACAAATGTGTTCTTAAGAAAAACGGTATTTATTTCATTAATATTGGTTATTACTCATATTATTTTTTACCAATCACTTTTTTTTTATATAATATATTGTCCATAATCATATATTTATCAATTGGTGGGAGAGGCATTAGTTTTCAGTAAAAAAAAATAAAAACAAAGGTTATTATTCAAATTATAATAATAACACTGTATCTTTAACTTCATAAAATTGAAACATATAATTATACTCAGTTCTTTCATTTGTAAATTTATCTTCAATTAACAACGCCAATCAACACAATATTGATTTACAAAAAAATCATGACACGTTAATAATATAAATTAAAAATATTATGAATATAATAATAATAATGAAAAAAAAATGATGCCATAATTTAAGTCTTAATAAAATTAAAATACATTGACAAATATTAAGAAAGTGTTTTACAATATTATCTTGATTAAAATACAAATAATATAAAATAAAAATTAAACACTAATTCGAACACATACTTTTTTCAAAATATAATATTTACAAATCAATATATTGTATGAGAATAAAAGTAATAAATCTTATTCATAATTTTTATTAGATAACTGAATGAAGATATCAAATAGTATAATGGATAAAATACCCTTTCAAAATCACTTATACAGACATAAAGAAATATTTAACTTTACATTTAACAGGAATTCTCAAAATAAATAATTGCTTATTGAATAATTGGAAATGCATGGCACATTTTATTTAAAAATATACATTAAATAATAAAAATTAACTAGGAACAAATCGTTCCTGTTTCAATAAAAGTATTTTAGGAAGAAATATTTACTTACTTTTATAAATCAATCATTCAGAATTTCAAACTGCAATTAATAATAAAATATATCTAGCAAACATTTTTAAATTAGAATCTAATTTTGAAATTTTGATTATTTTATTAAAATACATCTCACTTGAAATTTTACCTATTCGAAAATTTTAACTATTCAAAATTAAATGTTTTTGAATATCTTATAATTAGTATACTAAAAAGTAATAAGTCTTGAAATCATTTGCTTCACGGCCTCCAAGAAGTTAACATTAACTTTTCATTCAATTCAGATAGAATGATAGCACATACTTTTGCTTTTTCATTCTTCATAATAGTATGATATATTTTATCTTCTGGATCTTGTACAACTTTTGTTTTATAATTTTGTTTTAAAGATGCTACACCTTTTTTAGGCTGTGATATCTGTACACCTCGGCGACCTTGATAATTATCTTTTTGTTTTGCATTTGGTTTTTCAGTACGTTTCTGTAAAAATATTTAAATTAAAGATGTATAATATTACTTTTTAGTATTAATAAATAGAATTTAATTTTTTTTTTTAATATAATATTATGAATTTAAAATATATTAAATGATAGATTTAGAAGTAGGGCATAGCATTTAATACTATAACAAACATTCAGGTCATTACAAAAATATTATAAAAAAAAATTTTTTCAGATAATAGTTGTTGAATAATTTATTTTTTTAATAAAGGAAATTCCAAAAATGTACAGTAGAGCATTTAAACACTAAAAGTATACTAACGTATCACAAAAAAAAAAAAATGTAAAAGTATTTTGAATTTTTGCATTAAAAAGCATATTTTAAATAAATGTTAAAAATAGGTACCTACAAAATAACACTGACTAAGTAATAAAAATATTATAATTTTTATAATTGACTTGCATTTTTAGAATTATGTATATATATATAATCAATAATTATGTAATTCTTAATGTTTGACAACAATTTAATTTCTTTAGGTATGATAAAAAATATTGTTGATAATAAAGTATTTAATTCTTATGGTAAAATTAATACTTTACTTATCTAAAAACATAACTATGTATGAAACCTATGATATGTATCTAATAAAATTAATATTATCTTTAAAAATAAATTAGTCAATTAGAAATTTAACACTTGTCAAATTCAAAATTATTTAAAACATAAAAATCAACTAATATTAAGGTATATTAAGTTGGATAAAATTTAGATATATTTTTTTAGAGAGGAATCTACTTACCCGAGTTTTACGTATGAATGCAGAAGCATCGTAATAGTTAGGTTTTTCACGGCGTACACGTTCAGTTCTACGGCGGCCGTCTGAACGTGTAGTCGAAGAGGTTGTAACATCCTTGGATTCTTGAACTGACACGACCGTCGCCGCTGCCACCTTGGTAGGGGCAACTTTGGGGGTAATGTCTTTTTTGGACAGGTAAAATGAATGCTTGCATTTGGTACAAGTCTTCACAGCAACTGGGTACTAAAATTAAAAACTAATGACAATGGTGAAGGAAAACAAACATTTTACAGCGATAGTAGCACAGCGACCTACAAAGCTATCCATCGCGGGTTTAAATTAAATTTTTTAATGTTACCTGTAAGCCACAACCGGGGCAAATTTTTTTCACGGAAACTTTTTTGTGTTTTAACATGTATTGATCTTTATATGTGAATTTGACGGTGGAAAAATGACCGGCCGGCTCCGGTGTACTTGTGGCACGGTATGTCAGCAACGACGATCCGGCATCACCATTGACGGTTTGTGTGAAATCTAAAAAGTCGGTCGACGATTATATTAATGAAAAAATAAAGAAAATAACAAAAAAAAGTTGATTTATTGCCATTTTAAATCAAAAAGGACGACGTCTGTCGTCTAATCTAAACGCTGTTGGCGACCTCTGGTGGACAAAACGTCAATCATCAAGATCCATATTCAATAACCCATAATTCCCCTATTCCTACTTCATAGTTATCGGTTATCACTGTATATTGTCTTTGGCTGATCATCACGTTGGCAACACTCAAAAAATTACACAGTCTACCCGGTTATCAGTTATAATATCACTGATAATTACACTATCACAGTTTTCCCGGTATGAAATTTGAATTATATAATGTTAAATGTTTGATTTTGATGAGAAAAATTTAATTAGAAATTGAAAATTTTTAAGTTCACATTTTACAACACGCCCAACCAATGAGGAACAACCATGATGACAAAATAATATAATATGCAAGGTTGTAATTATCGCAGGTATTTATTTATTTATTTTTTTATTTATGTATAAATGTATAATAAATGGGTTTTAAACCCTTTAACAATAAGTAATGCATTGTGAGTACAGTTCAGCTATCTTATAATATATTTTGAATACAATCCAAAAAAAAGAAAAGAAATGATAAAATCAGTAGTACTTATGGTAATAGTTAACACCTAAATAATGAATAATTATATAAATGTAAAAATCATTAATTAACAATGAAGTTAAAAAAAAAAAAACCAAGTGGTATTACATGTTTTATATTTTCTTGTATATGAAATCATGTTCAAAATGTCAAGAGTATTATTCGCTAATGCACAATAGTACGATACGTGGATACGTTAAGTGATTATAGGTATAGTAAATAAGTAAATTAGTAAATACACAAATGTCTAATAATATATATAATAAATTATGAACATCAGATGTTCACTTTTGATTACGTTATTTATTTAATTTGAGTGGACTATTTGGGTTTCAATTAACACGACTGATCAAAAAATCAATTTGCCGTGATCACTTCGAGGACTAAATTTTGTTTTATGTTTTCTAACCTATATAATATTGAATACATATTATACAGTAATATACTAATATGACTGTTGGCCTTCAAGAGAACGAGGTTTTTCAATAATAACTATTAACTATCACATCAAGGTAGCATGAAAAAAAAATACTCGTAAGGCAACAGAATATCTGGTGATCGTGAGACCCCCCCCCCCCCTCACGGGCAAACCGAAACTCGAAATTTCCTGGACGTCGTCTAAATAAAACGATGTAAGTACTCTGGAAAATGAATTGACGTTTGATGGATAGATCTGCGTTTCTCAACCAGGGAGTCGCGATAACTTCGACTAAGGATCGCGTAGATCAAAAATAATAAAACGCTGATTTACAAAATGTGCCTTTTTATTTAAAACTTTTATTGGACAAAAAAAATTCTTAAAATAATAATAATAAAATTAGCTAATGGAAATCCCAACGATCCGAGACATAACATTCAAACTTGATAAGCTTAAATTACTAGACATGGTATTTATCATGACTTGACATGACATTAATTTATTTTGAATTTGAATTCTGTCACTGATGACTGTTGTAATACAATTCGTATAATTGCAATTTCGATGTTTACAACACAGCTCAATGCATATGATCATAGCATAAAGCCTACAGATCTATATTCTCTAATCTTCAATCTTTATAGATCTCAGTATTGCATATTTATTATATATTATACTGTATTTTTATATGTATTATACTATTTATACTCAATGGTAATGATCTTAGTAATCGTACCCTACGTCCTTAGTATCTACTTTTTATTATTGCTCAATAGCCAATGATCATGCCCTAGGATATAAATATTAAATAATAAATATAATATAAATAAATATAAAGCCGCGTCCAGACCAAAGAAATATTTGTCGAAAACACATGTTTTCGACAATGTTTCCGATTTCCGCTCATAAGTGGTAACATAAGTATTTGTCGACGTCTCGACGACTATCTAATATCTATGTCAGAATTTCGGAAATAAATGTTGCTAACAACTGACAAGTTTTTTTTAGTGTGGACGCTGCTTAAATCTGTGTCACATGTTCAAACTGTCGTGTGGGTTCGACGACTGCCGAACTTATGCGATCTATATCGTTCATTTTATGCACTTTGTCGGGTTTTATACACTAACACCTGTCACTTATCAGTTATTATGTTTTACTTCTACTATAAAACTATTACAGTATAGACAGTATGAGTATTGTACTAATACTGCTAATTTGGTATTGATGTAGTTCGATAACTCCGACTCGTGTACTGTGTAGAATATTGTAGATGGCAAATGCACTGACTACTAAGCACACGTGTGTTTTCTCGAACTTCGACGACCGACAAGTGGCAACCATAGTTAATTTACCGAGAATATAAAAATATTAACTTTTTAAGTGACTTGATATTTCTTATCAATTTCATGAATGTAAGTATCTTTGAACGACAAGTATACAAGGATAGATTCTCATTTTGACTACATCGAAATTAATTAATTTATTAGCATTTTATGGGGGGGGGGGAGGGAAACAATACTTTCAGCATTAAGACATAATTACAAAATAAATATTCTATCATATTTTCAGTATCTACCTATGCATTATAAATTTAAAATTTATTAAATTAGTCTTAGTTAAAAATGTTATAAAAACCTGTGGTTATTTGTTTTGATCAATAATAAATATGGGAGTGGGACAGACTTGTTTTTTGAAGATTATAATATCATAATAATTATTTTATTTTTGATAATTGATTGGCATTTCAATGGGTATTTATATACTATAAATTCTAATATATATAGGTAGGTAAATTGTATGGTTTATTATGATTAACATGAAATTTATTCTAGCCAAACAGTTTGTAGTTTCATTTTTCACACTTCATATTACATTAAATGTTACATATTTATAAATTATGATCCATAGATTCTTCATAATATTATTGAATATATCTCAAATAAATGAAATTATAAAAAGCACTGACTTAAAATTTTTTTATTTTGTAAAACGTGTTCTTTCTCCATAGATGTCATGCTCATTACTGCCTTGCTTATTGTTCTTTAAATATTGTAATGTATTAAAATCAAAAAATGAAAAAGAAATGTTTAAATAACTTCATAGTTAAAATATGTTAAACATCTAATTGAAAAATTATATTTTAATGCATAATAAACCTTTTATTTTTATTGGTATGTGTTGTTTAATAATTTAATTTAATTTAGCTATTTATATTGTTTATAGGATGAATAATAACAGTATGGCCAATATAGACAGATTTTCATTAATAACATCATACATTCCTGTTGACTTGGCGTTTGATTTCATCTCTAAAACTGACATACAACAGTGTTTAGAATACCTTACAGCATGGTACTGTAAAATGGGCTGTATCCAATTATTTGACAATGAGAAAATTTTAAGTCTTGATACAATACTAAATAAAGATTTACTTCAAAAAGTAATAGCAAAATTGCCAACAGTGGATTGTGATGATTATAAACTTCAAAATGACATGGAAAATCAATTTAATCAAAAGCTTAGTATGTTGTATAATTTCAATATTAAAAAGTTTTTAATTGATTTTAAATTACAAAACAATTCTGCTAATTTGGCTCGAATGGTTTGTAAATATTCAAATAAACCTATTATGTTTTATTTTAATTTACCAACATTAGAAAATGCTTGGGACTCTTGGAATACTTTTAGGAACATGACTGGTTATAGTTTACAAATTGGCATAGTTTTATACCTTACCAAATACGTACCAACTCGTGATGAGATAAGTCGATGGGTTGGTGAACCCATATCTGCTTTATCTATAAGTACAAATCTTTTCAATTTAAACAAAAAAGGATATCCAGTACTTAATGAAGAACATGAAGTTATTTTGAAAATAGCAATACAACAAAAATGGACAATAATTTTATCAGGCGAACCACTACCAAATATGAGGGATTATTTTTATTATATAATATTTGTTTCTAAGAATATTAATATCCCATCTCCAATATTAGAGTGTGATGATCTTCTACAACTACCTTTACAACCACTCAGAGATAATCTTATGTCTTGTGTGTATCATGTATTTGAACAAGATCCAGTTAAATATACGCAATACCAAAAAGCTATACATTTAGCAATCATAGACAAAAAGGTAAAAAATATTGTTATAGCTGTTATTGGTGCTGGTCGAGGTCCTCTAGTTAAAGCCAGTCTGAGAGCTGCAGATATAGCAGCCGTAAATGTTAAAATATATGCAGTTGAAAAAAATGAAAATGCCATACCGACACTTCTTATGTATCAAAAAAACATTTGGGGTAAATCTGTTGATGTAGTTTTTAGTGATGGACGAGAATGGGATCCACCTGAAAAGTGTGATATAATGGTGTCTGAACTCCTGGGATCATTTGGTGATAATGAATTGTCACCAGAATGCCTAGATGGAGCTCAGAAGTGTTTGAAAGACGATGGTATTAGTATACCTTGTGAATATTCATCCTATTTAAGGCCTCTAATGTCACATAAACTTTTTAGTCAGACCATAAGAAATAAAGCCATCGATGAGTCATGCTTATCAAATTCGAAAGATGCTGCATTTGAACAGTCGTACATTGTTTTACAGCCCAATAGCTACAAGCCGACCAAAACCAAAAAATTATTTACATTTCATCACCCCAAAAAAACATTAGAAAGCAATGCTCGGTATAAATGCCTTGATTTTGAAATAACTTCTAACATGCAATTGCATGGTTTTAGTGGCTATTTTGATGCAGTATTGTATAAAAATATTACAATAAGTATAGAACCATTAACTGAGAGTATTGGCATGTTCAGTTGGTTCCCTGTTTATTTTCCAATCAAGGATACAATGCTTGTTAAATCGGGTAATGTTATATCTGTTCATTTTTGGCGGTGTTGTGACGAATATAAAGTATGGTATGAATGGTGTGTATCTTCTCCAAACCAAACACCTATCTATAATTGCCAAGGAAAATCAAATTCTATAAGACTGTAATTTATTAAATATTTAATTTTTATAATTTTTGTATATCATTGACTGATGTTATCTTTTAAATTTTAATAGTCGTTTGTTGCTATATACCTATGTTGAACATGTGTTAATTAAGTTCAAACATAAATACATGATTACCTAATATAGTTATTCAATAAATATTTTAAACTAATTATTAAAATATTAAATATTCTTTGTATACAAATTATTATTAAGTAACTATAAACTGACTATAAAAGAAATTGATGGCACAATAGTAAAAAAAAAAAAGAAGAAACTAATATTTAAAATAAATTCCCATTAAGAACACTAGCTTTTTAGTAAATTTTTTAAAGCTTTAACAAATTTTATATTTCATTTTTTGTTTTCAATTATGCTGACTGCTCAGTGACTTATGTTAGTTGTTAGGTGATAACAATGTACAAGTATTTGAATAATTCCATAGTGATTTTGAAATAGTTTGGCACTCCAACTACTTGGCTGCGTCGAAAATCAGTATCCCCTGAGCGCCTGAGAAAAATCTATAATTCGAAGAAAACATTAATTTATCGTTTGATAAATTGATAATGGTATGAGAGACAGCGGGAGACACTACATTTTCTGTGGGTACTCTAAATTAATTTCAACAAATTTTAAATTTAACTTTAAGTAAAAAGTAATAAAAAGATTTAAAACAAGTAGGTACCTATCTATATATTTTTTACATAACCTTAAACCTGAGCACATATCTGTTATGTGATAAGTAAAATCATGAATATAACAAAGGACATGGTTTTAGACGGTAATTTTCAGATAATAAAGAACTAAAGGAGGGAATCTTAGATAGGGGTAGTTGAGATTTCATGAAATCAAAACTATGTAAACAGTTAGTATTGTTGATACATACATTTTGAACATTTTGTCGTCTTAATACTCTACACAGTACACAGGTAGGTTGTTATTTCTACTTAATTTTAAATAAAAGGTTATGTTTAGTTTACAGGTATTTCTCTAGAGGTTTTATTTTTAAGAATAATCTGATTGCGTAGATAGGCGATAGACAAATAATATCTATTTATTTTTATAAGAAACTTAAATCAATATTGCAATTTTGTAAAAACATTTTAAAAATGTCTTAATTTAAAAAATGATTCATTCCAAATTACTTACTTATCCGTTGTAATCAGTGATCAAATATACTTATATTTTTTCATTCATTCCTGTAGGTATATATCTCATCAAAAACACTCCGTGTAAAAACATCGTTAAGTAAAAATAATCACTTAAATTACAAAAGTTGTGATATTAAAAATTGGCTAAGTAATTTCATAAATTCATTAATATAGAAGTACCTATTTATAACTGTTTGTATTTAATGTACCTTGTGTATTTATTAGGTGCAAATAATATTTTACTTAGCTTGGCGGTTATTAGAAAGATGTATTTAAATAGATGTATTGTTCTGTAGTTTAACAATAATAAAAATGATGCGTATAGTTATGTAGAAATCGAGACATAGTGCATTTGGTTTCTTAGCTGTAGAGACATAAATAATAGTAACTGTGCCAAGTTAAGTAAAATATTATTTGCACCAAATAAATACACAAGGTACATTAAATACAAACACGTTATAAATACTTCAATATTAATGAATTTATGAAATTACTTAGCCAAATTTTAATATCACAACTTTTGTAATTTAAGTGATTTTTTTTACTTAGCGATGTTTTTATACGGAGTGTTTTTGATGAAATATCACTCATTTTTTTAATTACAATTTTGGATATAGTTAATTCTTATCAGACGGTGATGAAATGTATTTGTTCGGGAGAGGGGAGGTATATTATTATATAATTAAAGTTTTAATTACACTCTGATTTACGATTTTCCGTAGATAGAATGCGAGATTTAAGAAGAGCTACTCTTCTGTCTTTGTATTTAATCGCTGTTTCACGTTTTTGAATTTTTTTTTTATAAGCATTGGACACCATGTTACGTTATTAACTTTCGCACAGTTTAAAATGCACAAAATTGCGATTTATTCACCGCAAAACGCCCTCGTTTCAATTATATCAACAAACACCGTTGCAAACACACGAAACGCACAACGAAATAATAGTTATTACTTATTAATTATAAGTCATAAACACAAAACACGAAGCAGATCTGAGACAAAGGAGAACTTTTGAACTTTTCGTTTAACATTTACACTCATACACAAAAGACAAAATCAACGTGAGCCCGTTGCATGGAGGGGGAAATTCGGGCGGCCAGATATTTCATCGTTGTGCCGTGACGACCGATTACGCAACAAGTGATTGCAACATTTGCAACCGACGCGTGGAAAGGGAAAATGGGCCAGCACAAACACATACTAAGTGAAATTGTTGAAAAAAATAGCGTTTTGCTAAATAATTATGCCAATACTTTTGCATATAACTAAATGAAATTTTCACAGAATCATCTACACACCAATCTGAGCTGTTCGTGAAAGTTTCAAGTCAATTGGTTCATTAGTTTAGGCTACAGGGTTTCCGACATGATTTTCGTAAAATAACATTGGTTAAATACAAGTTGGTTCCTCATGTAATACACCGTCGTCGAGCGCTGGTTTCGAAAGTAGACTTTCGGGCAATGTAGGCAAAATTATACATTGCCGGACTGTATATAGAATTGCCCATGACTACTATAAGTTATTCTGATATATTAGGAGCATGTTGCATGTACAATTTATTTAACATTGCCGGAGGGTTTAACAACCTCAAGATGGTCTTTTCAAAATTTAAGATCAAAAAAATTATTTAAAGGCCGACTGACGACTGTCCAATATTTTATATATTGTTACATTAATGTTTCATCACCAAATGCAAATGACGTCCAACTAGGGCTAGAACTGAAAAAATTGAATATAGGCTGTAGTCTGTAATATTATAAAAAAGCTGGTTGCAACTTGCGTCAATTTTGCTGCATCACAAATCACTAAGTTTTATGCGCAGTAGTGTACATAATTCGTATTTGTTGCTCTCCTAAATAAGCTCAACTCATAACTGAGGGTCTGTGGCATTATTATAACCATGGTCTTGACAATTTTGAACGTCTAAATATTGTAATTTTTTTAATACGTCATAAACACAATTCTGTGAGACATATTTCTTTAATTCGAAAAAAATAAGATACCTAATAAGATAATAATTAAAAACTAGGAAAAAATAATAATATGTGGCTCATTATGGGCCCTTGCCAAAAAATAAATTTAGGCCCTTTGGCAAGATTTCGCCCTGCCTGTCCTGTTACCTATATTAGTTGCGGTACCGGTTTAAGCCAATGCCCAATACAATTTTATTATTTAAAGCTATTTTTTTAATTTTAAGTGATAAAAGCAACAATGCAACATTGACCGTCGAGACGTCGACCAATAAGTTCATAATCTAAGACAATATTATATGGACATTTATAAATTACGTATACCGTATACGTAATAAATGTATTTGCAATATTTTTACCCGAATGAATAGACATGGTCATATAAAACTTATACAATAAATTTAAATTTAACAAAATCTTCTTATTTAATTCTATGAAAAACAATTTTTTTTTTAATTATGAAATTCCGTAATATAGAAATTTCATTGTAATTGTAAATTGTTGACATTTATTATGTTAGATAAGAACGTAAGATTTTGTTAATTATAGATATAATATTATATAACCTACTATAACATATATTAGTACTGTGTTTAAACTTATTCTATTTTTATAAAATGTTTATATAAAAGGAAGGCATACAATTGGTGGTCTTATTGTTGAAGTCACCAGTGTGGCAGTTTTGAAATAATTGTCTAGTTACAAGATGGAACGAGCATTTTCGATATTTATGGTCGTTTCGATGACCGTCATTGTGGTGGCATTAGGCGATCGACTACAATGTAAAGACCCGAATGGACAACCGGTAGACTGGTAAATAAAACCGATTACGTTTTTAAATATTATAGTTAGTATAATAGGGGTTGAAGTGAGGGGACACAGGGGGACTCAGTTGCTCAGTAATAAGTTCCTCTACCTCTAGATAATGCTGATTAAAAAACATCCCCTAACAAATTATTCGTAAAGTATGCCGGAACGCTTCAATTATAACTAAATATTAGTTAATATATTTTTTTTTTTTGTCATATTTATTTTTATTTGTACAATCTGTATAAAATATATTTACAATAAGCACAATAGATGTATATATATAGAAAGGTCGAGGTTGACTTGATTGAAGGAACTATTCAGTAATAGCAATTCATGGCATGGATATTAGTTAATATAACTCAGAATTTCAATTTCATTGAGATTAAATCGTAGTTTTTATTTTTTATATATTATATTATTAGCATATGGCATCAGCATAATATAAAATACATAAATAATCAAAAGACATGTAAAAATAAAGCTGAATAAATAGGTATGTAAGCAAATAAATAAGTAAATTATTTTTTATGAAATCGTGTTATTCAATGTTAAAGCAAACATTTACTAATGAAAATACAATTTATGTTCATATTTAAATATTTATAATTGTTTTTTTTTTAAATAGCTCTTTATAAAATAATGTAAAATTGAGTTTTATATATTCACATATTAACCTATATATATATAGATAAAGTGTGAATGTGTAATTTTTTAAGCTTGCTTAGCCTACCATGCGTAGAATTTGAATTTTTTGTACAATTTAAAGCAATAAAAATACAACATTTTCATGATATAAATATTTTTTGTCTGATTAATTAAGTTTTCTTAAAAGACAATCAATACTTACAACTTAATATAATGAGAAAAAATATTCTCTTTCAAAATATTAAATTCGTACAAAACATAAATTATTCTTAAAAATGTAAAATTATTTGTTGTTTACATTTTTCACGAAATAAACTACAAATTCGAATATTATTCAGGAATAAAAATGAGATGAGTATACCACTGTTTAATGTTTATACATAACATATTACCTTTATAATTATACTGTATGCATTAGAGATTAGACATAATAATATAATACATAAAATTATATGTGGAAATATATGGAGACATTAGCCCCCCTAGAACTTTTTCCCACTTTAAGTCCTGATGTGTGTATATGGATAAATTAAATAGTTCCTTCCGTATTTAACATCGATGAAATTACATAATCTGATCTATTTTGTCAACATGATGGCGGAGAGACATTTGCATTATTCACGCGGTTAAAGTAAAAATCATTATAAATTAATACAATTGTGCTATACTATCAATATGTATATATCAGTGGCGACTCGTGCATATGTGCGATGGTGCGGTCGCCGCACTCCCTACAAAAATTAACAATTAAATATATTTTTATTTTTTAATAATTATTAAATAATTAATTAATAAATAATTATATATTATGCAACGCTGCGGCTTGTGCGACATTTAGAATCGCACATAAAAATACCGGTTTCCCGTATAAACTATAGGTATATAATATTAATATACAAGTAATAATATCGATGGCGCGGCGGCTATAGAAGCTTATGATGTGCGGTGAATTTTGTCGCTCAAATCGGACGGCAACGACGCGCGACGTGTTTAATTTTGTATTATTATTTTATCATTTTAATTTTTTGTATGATGTATAATAGTTCTTAAATTTTTTCATCGCACTCCTGTGCTAAACTACTACGAGCCGCCAGTTGCCACTGGTATATATATAGTATATATCCCTTATCCTATATATATCCTATTATCCCTTCTTGAGTATGCCTCAGTACTATGGGACCCCTGTACGGCAGTGGATTCATCTCTTATAGAACGTGTCCAAAGAAGATTTTTAAGCTCATCAGCGTTTATTCTGAAAATTAATCATCCACCTCACGACTACCATCCAGTTATGCAAAAACTAGGTCTTGTCTCTTTAGCTGATAGAAGAGTTGAGGCTAACTTACTCTTTTTACACAAACTAATTGATGGATCTATTGATACTCCTTCCCTACTCGCACAAGTTGGTTTTAAAGTTCCTTCCCGTCAAACTAGGTCATCCACTCCCTTCGCTATTACTTCACACAATACCAATTACGGCAGAAACCAGCCAATTGATAGGATGATATCCTATTATTATTAGATATCAATGAATATTGTATTATTACTATTATGTACCTAAAAATGTAAATATTTATGTCTCACTATATATTATATCATGTGTTTGTATTATTACTATTGTCTCCATAAAATTTCTATTTGTAAAGTTTGGTAACTGTAACACCCACGACCCACTTAGGTTAAATTTATATATTTTTGTACATTATATTGGGCTCACGACCCGTAATAAATAAATAATAATAATATACAATATACATTAAACATTAGTAAAAATTATATAATATATATAATATATGTTTTGCCTACACAAAACCTCAATTATGCAAACACTAACAAGTCTTAACTAATAAAATATATTACGAACTTAATTACTTATTAATTATTACACTCATATATTATTCATTAATTTTCGAACTTTTATTTTAATTTGTTAAAAATAGGTTTACGGCTATCAAGTTGCCAAACCTCATGTCAAATTTGTCCGATGGGACCGTTTACGTCTATATGGACGCGAAGAACCCGGAGTGGACTTACTTTACAGGGATCATAACCGAAAAGTCAGCAATCGGACACACGATATCGCAGATGTACACGACCACTAAAACTTTTAACGAGGTAATTTTCTTAGCAATACAGTAATAAATATTATATTATTTTCATCTATCTATACGTTTATTGAATTAACTTTCGTAATTACGTGAACCAATAATAACTTAAGTACCTACAAAGTTTAAGAGGATTTGACCATCATTATCATAATAGATAATTATAATTGAATTTTAGTATTAGAAAAACACCATTTATTATAACTGTCAATATGTTTATATTTTCAAAATATTACTCAATTATCTCAATTAGTGAATTATATTTTATTATAGAGTTTGCGATCAAACTTTATACTTTCAGAAAATTAATCAGAATTTCAATGATACAACTCTATACCTAGGTATAGAATACTTTTTAAATATATTTTTCAGGAGACAATGAGACAAGGTTCTTGAGTCAATAAAATTTTACTACTTTGCAGTTTCCGAAATTTTTTTAGGATTATTCACTTTGTATCACCATTATTACTTTATGTTTGTATAATGAGTAAACCTACTCTAGAGTTTTCAGTCAATATATTATACGAACGTTTAGATTTGAGGAGAATACCTACGTCAACTGTCTGCAAGTGTCACCATCCTTTTCATTTGATTATTATGTCTTGAATTGTATCAATTACACGTTTCAGTCACCCCCGAAACCTAAAGCTATAGATACTTGTAGATTTCGATTATATACAATATAAATTATAGCTATACCAATACATCCGTATATTTTGTAGTCGATAATGTGGATCGTATACAACGATGAACCGACTAACGGTCCAGTAACATTAACGAAGGGTCACTCCAAAGGTACTGTGGTAGCCGACAACAGTTCGGGTTTATGGCTAGTGCACAGCGTGCCCTTATTCCCACAGTTACCTTACCAAAACAACAATTCGTATACGTATCCCAAAACCGGTGTAAAATACGGCCAAAGTTTTCTGTGCATGTCCATGATGGCTGACGAACTGGATAAAGTAGGTGAGTATCTAAACACATCTATCATAACATGTTTGGACGGTGACTGAGTATTAATTAATTATTTTATCGATCCTGCAGGCAATCAGTTAATCAAAAACGAGGTGTTGGTATACGGCAGTCACTTCGGAGGTGATCTGAAATCCACGTACCCGGGTTTGTACAACGCCACTCTGCCGCACAAAACTCCAAAAGTGAAAAAATATGAAGTGAGGTTACAGCCTCTTCGCTCTGCCGAGGGCGTAGAGTTCTTGTCCATTGCTAAGAGCAGGCACTATGGAAAAGGTAAACTTTGCACGTATTTATATGAGCTACTTATTATGTTACAATGTAGGTATTTAAAAATCAAAACACATTATTGACATATTTATATACGAAATAAAAATACTATAATCGGAATATCAGTCAGTAGTAATAATGATTTTCTTGTATTTAAATAAAATTGTTTATTTCATCATACAACTGTAAGTTATTATCTGTTAATTGTTGTAGATTTATATGAAGACTTAATCACACAGATGGCACAGTCAAATGTATACACAGAGACTTGGTTGAATTCGCCTGGTTCCTTAAATTCGTCATGTTCTGGTCACTACAAGTAAGTTGATGTAGAAATAATGCACTAAGTACATAGTTAGATTAATTTTGCCTTAATAATAATGGTTTTAAGGACTATGAACATTGAGTCGCTGGCCATGAAGAACATTAAAGGGTTGAATAATGTATGGTACAAGTCATCCTTGGATCATTCCAAATGGGTTGTGACTGGGAAGAGTTCTGTACACTGGACTTGCATTGGTGACATAAATCGAGCTGTATGCTTATATCTTAAATAATATACTATAAAAAATAAAAATACATCAGTATTATTTAACATTCAAATGTTCATGGTTTTAGGAACACCAGGAGATACGTGGAGGTGGAACAGTATGCATAAAATTAATGCCTGTATGGAATCAATATAAACAACTAGTATCAAGTATTGAAAAATGTAAATCCTAGTGCTATAATTATGTGGATCTTTTTTAAGTATTACTATTATTAAAAATGTCAATGTTATGTATTTAATTTTTTAAGTATGTACTTGTTCAAAGTTTCTACACTTAATGTAGATAATAGTTATGACTAAAGTTATTTTAAAAAATTAAGTTTTATAAAATATTATGTGTAGGTTCATGATATAGCACAGTGGTGACCAACCTTTTTATACCAAGGGCCATAAAAAAATTTTAAAAATGTTCGGCGGGCTTAGAATTTAAACTTTTTCTTTAAATTGAATGTTATACATATTTTATTTTAGGCACATCTTAATATAGGTATACTAACAAATGTAATTTTTTATTTTATATTGTTTGTTGTAAAATTAAATATATATATTAAGTATAAATGTATGTAATTGATGAAAATACAATAAGAAATATTTTACAAATGTTACATTTTTAAAATATATATTTTTTTTAATTTTAATTACTTTGATGTGCTGGATTTGGCCCACGGCCGTACTTGGTCACCACTGATATACTAATAATAGTTATGTGTTCGTTTACAATTTCACTTAAATTAATAATTTTGTGTTTAAAGTGTTCACACTTAAGAAATGTCTTAGTTTTAAGAACAATTAATTCCAAATTACGTGTCAATGTACTTTGTAATAAATGTATTACTGATACATAAATTTTCATATATTAATATTGAAAAATAATATTAAACAAATATTTTTTTAATTAATTAATAATATACAATGAACATAATTTAGTATTATTATATTAAATGTGGTAAGTTATCTCACAGATATAATACAAAAGGCAATTATTTTCTGGAGATGGTAAAAATATTAAATGAGTTAGTCTTAGAGCCCAGAATGTAGAGACTATATTGTACATACTATATAGTATATAGCTACATATGACACTGTATCGTCTTAATACTCTGCACACTGCACATTATACAAGAACGTACTGAACTATTTTTGCTTTATTTACAATGAAATTGTACTTTAATTTTTTGGTCCTTCTCAAAAGTAAAATTTTATTTTAGATTCTGAGCGGAGCAAGGAACATATTATCGATTTTATAATGATTGTGCGTATGCTTTATTCTACATAATATGTGCAATAAAAAATTATATAAATAATATTTATTACCATTTTCAAAATGGATTCTACTTAATGTATGCTTTCTCTTGATCTATGTATCAATAGTTTCTTGGACTGTACATTTTTTTTTATTATTATTATTATTTTGTCCTCGTACTCAAACAGTCACATCCAAATGACTCATGTCATGACCATGACCATTTGTCATACATTTTATCTTCAGGCATTATTAATTATTATAGTATACTAATATAGTATTTATAGAAAATTGTAATCTCATAACTAATCAACTAATCAAAGATTTATGAATTAAATTAATTTTGATGAAATTGGGTGTATTAAAAATGTATGGTATTATTGGCTGAAGTCTGCCACTTCATATTCAATGGCTAATACATTTTTACCATTTTTAACTGAAATACACGCTGCTCATATTAAAACTTGCGTCTTGAGGTGTAGTTTAATACCTGTATACTTCAAAAATTATTGGATTAAAATTGAAAAAAAATTCAAATGTTGATAGCCAACTTTATCAATATTTTTTATTAAGTGGCAACTATGTATTTTTAAAAAATAATGGAAATCCTTTGTCCGATCCTCAAAGTTTTTTAGTTCAAAAAAATGAAATTGTTTAGTTAAAATATTAAATTAAATTTATAAAAATATGTTATAACTTACTACCTATACAACATATTTTTGATAAAAAATAACAAGATAAAAATCTTAAACTGTTAAAGATCTTAAAATAATCTTAGACTAATAAACTTAACTAATTCGGTCTTGTACAATAGAGATTAATTATATCATATGAAAAATGTTGGGTTGGATTAAGGTTTTTGCCACTCATAGGCTGAAATAAATTTACCACCTATAAAAAAAAAAGCTATTTCGTTTCGACCGTTAAAATTTGCCGCCCTAGGCTTTAGCCTAAATAGCCTAAGCGGTAATACGGCCCTGTGTTTCAGTCTTACAAGTACGTAATATACCAAATGTACGCTCAGCAGATCACGTTTAGCTCCGTCAGTTTAAAAATTAGAGTGAATCGACCTATTATGAAACTTGATGGTAAGAAAATAATCTGTGTTTGTATGTTGGTTTTTTACGATAGTTCAATTTTTTAGCAAGTTATGCGTATATAACATAGCATAAATTAAAAATGATCATATAACTCACTTAAAAACTTAATAATCGTAAAAAAACAACATACAAACACAGATAATGTTCTTACCATCCATCAAATTTCATTATAGATCGATTCATTCTAATTTTTAAACTGACGGAGCTAAACGTGATCTGCTTAGCGTACATTTGCTATATTACGTACTTGTAAGACGGAGACAACACATGCGGGTGTTGCGGTCTTTTAAATGCTATTTATAAAATATACTATAATACTACATACAAATATATAAGGCGGTCCACTTTGTATAGAAAAGCGGCCAACTCGACCATAATAGCCTTAAAAATGTCTAATAAGTTCCTTATAATTTTAACTTTTAAACTTTATCTTTCATCAGAAATTAAAGCGTACCATATTTTAAATATTTATAATTGAGTACAATTAAATGTCATTCATTCAATTTAACCAAATTTAACTAACATGTTAGTAGTTAATTATAATTTTACGAGAATATTATGAAAAAAAAAACAAATTCAATATTATTTATAATCCTTTAATAATGAAAAAAAGTAGAAATGTGTCGTATATGTAAGATCTAGTAAATTTTTTTCAAAAAAAAATAATCAAAATATGTTCATAACTTTGGATGTAAATTTCAAGTTAAGAAATTTTGGTTTAGTTGCCAACTACACCTTGCCACCTTGGTAGCCAACTTCAGCTACAGTGTTGAAAAAACATTGTTATTTTATATTATTTTAGCATGTATTTCAGTGGCGTATTTATGGTGGAGGGAGATATGGAAGATAAATTCCCTCCGAAACATTTTTTTTTTTTTTTGAAGACGGGGTTTAAACAGTGCAGTTGTTACTTATAACTTTGTTATCCTGTGGGCTGTAGGCAGTAGCGTATGTAGACTGTAAAGCGGGCATTTGAAAATGGGGGCATCTACCCCTGGTGCGGTGGCTATCATTGTAAAGTTAGCATTGTTGGCAATTTTTTTAGTATATATTCAAATACCTACTGTATAAACAGTCTTTTTCAGTATAAAAAAAAGTAAAAAATTACTTTACAGTTTACATCGAATATTTAATAGGAATAATATAAAATACATTAGCAATATTTACTTACTATATACATACACAACTTGATTAGGTAAGTATATATAATAATTATTGTATTAATATTTTAGCTGCCAAACGAGCTCCTCGAAAGTTCTAAATATTGTATTATTTGTTGTTTAATAAAAAGTAAATTTATACACAAATTGTATTTTTTAATTTTTTTTTGTGGGGGGGAAATGGAGGCAACTAAATTATGTTGTCCTGTTGTCCATGGTTGTAACTTTTCTATATGCACCCATGCATATGGGCTGTGAGTGACAAGTGAGTAATAACATGACGATTGATTAATTATATATATGCCTATATTTAGTCGATGACATATTATAAACAATAATAATAACAAAGTTAAAATAAGACCATCCATCAATGAGTTGTGTATAAAATTAGAAAACTTAAATTTATTTTATATATAATTAAGAAATGGTGAAATTGACTGTGTAAATTATTATAAAATGTCTTATTATACAACGGAGGAACTGAAGTTAAAAGGTTGCAATAACTAAACGCCTATACCGAATTTTATTTTGTGACGAAAGACTATTTGGGGCCGAGATATCAGCATTAAGAATAATAATGAATATTATATAAATATTTGGGAATTGGGGGATTAATAATAATTATATAATTTATATAAACACTAAAAATCTATTTCATATCCCCTCCTCAAGAAAATCCTATTTACGCCCCTGATGTATTTAATTAGTTTAAGCATTAATTATAGAATAGACTATTCTATAATTAATGGTTTAAGCCAATACAATTTAATAATTATTTATTTAAGCGATAAGGAACGTTGACCGTCAACCAAGTTCATAATCTGAGACAATAATATTATATGGTAAATTATAATACGTAATAAATTGAATCGCAATATTTTTACCGAAATGTAGACATGATCCAATAAAACTTATACAAGAAACTTCATTTTTACAAACTCTTTTTATTTAATTCAGTGGAAAAACAATTATTTTTTTATCAATCGTGAGATTCCGTAATATAATTTCACTGTAATTGTTAATTGTTGATCTTTATATGTCAGATAATAACGTAAGATTTTCTAACCTATAGTTATAATATTATATAACCTGCTACCTACATATTTGTACTGTGTTTTAACTTATTATATTTTTATAAAATGTTTATAAAAAGGCATACATTTGTTGGTCTTATTGCTGAAGACGCCAGAGTGACAATTTTGAAATAAATGTCTAGTCACAAGATGGAACGAGCATTTTCGATATGTATGGTCGTCTCGATGACCGTCATTGTGGTGGCATTAGGCGATCGACTACAATGTAAAGATCCGAATGGACAACCGGTTGACTGGTAAATAAAACCGATTACATTTTTAATTGGTAATTATTATATCCTGTATAATGTATTATATTTGTGTTTATATGAAATAATTCCTATCCGCTAGGATATCCTTAAATATCGTTGAAATACATGATTTGATCTATTGACAATATATGATGGCGGATAGTGCATTTCACATGTACACTATCCATACACAGAGGACCGGATTTACAAAGGATTTCCAGGATTGACAGGATTGCCCCTCCATTTGCCCCCTATAATTTAATGTTAAAAAAATATAAATTAGTAAAGAAATTGTAAATCATTATTAATATACAAAATAGTAAATATTACTTTAAAGAATTTTTAGACTTAAGTTATATTATTTTAAGTTTGACTGTTATATTCAAATTAAATTTGCTTTTTTTAGTTTTACTGTTGTATATTCTTGATAATAATAAATAAGGTATATTTTTGATTATTCATTTAGAAAATAAATATAACATATTATACCCAACATATTTTTAGCAATACATTCTTGAAAATATGGTACAAAAAAAATTAATGGGTGATCGAGTAGCCATATATAAATGCCACACCAGAAAACATTTTCGCCCGGTATCGCCCTCCCTCTCAATAACAAATATCTGGCGCCGCCACTGTTCAATAGGTTGAAGTAAAAATCATTATCAATTATGCTTTACAGTTTACACAATATATAATATATGTGATATACTAAATATGTATGTGTGTGTCATCATGTGTGTACCTACACAAAACATTAATTATGCAATTACAAACTAATAAAACATTTTCCCGAACCTATAATTTCTTATTATATTCATTTATTTTAATTTGTTAAAAATAGGTTTACGGCTATCAAGCTGCCAAATCTCAAGTCAAATTTATCCGATGGGACTGTTTACGTCTACATGGACGCAAAGAACCAGGAGTGGACATACTTTACAGGGATCATAACCGAAAAGTCAGCTATCGGACACACGGTATCCCAGATGTACACGACCAGCAAAGCCTATAACGAAGTAATTTTCTTAGAAATACAGTAATAACTATTATATTATTTTCTTCTATATATACATTTATTGAATAAAGTTTCGTAGTTAAACGTGAACCAATAACTTAAATACATATTTCAGCCGTTTTAGGCATAAGTCTTACAAATACAAAGTTTGATGAGAATATCATCATCATCAATCATCATAATTCATAATAATTAATTATAATTGAATTCTTGACATTCTGGTATTTGAAAAACACATTTAGAATTATCTAAATAAATTTAAATTGTTAGAAAATGTCTCATGGTTTCTATGATATATAGTATATACGTATACGTATTAAAGTATTATTATTATGTCTTGAATTGTATCAATTACACGTTTCAGTCACCCCCGAGATCTAAAGCTATAGATACCTGTGAATTTCGAATTTCGATTATATATGTCGCATCTCGCATCCACTTAATGTAATCGTATTTTTCATGAAATGGATATCCATTTCATGAACAACGATCATATCGTGTAAGTCAAATTTTAGTTTATGAAATGGACATATATTTTATCCATTTCATGAAATGGAAACTCTTATTTTACACTTAGTGTAATATTTTTAATTAATTACATCAATGGGTAACATTTTGTGAAATCGAAATAATAATATTGATACGAGTACACGAATCTAGTATCTTTAAATTGTAAGCATTAAGATACTAAATAGGTACCTATTTTAGAACTTACTGTACTATACTAATAAGTAATATGTTATCGATAAATAATCGCATCAATTGTATGAGTTTAGATTATATACGTAGATTATATATACGTTTAGATTTGAGGAGAATACCTACGTCAACTGTCTGCAAGTGTCACCATCCTTTTCATTTGATTATTATGTCTTGAATTGTATCAATTACACGTTTCAGTCACCCCCGAAACCTAAAGCTATAGATACTTGTAGATTTCGATTATATACAATATAAATTATAGCTATACCAATACATCCGTATATTTTGTAGTCGATAATGTGGATCGTATACAACGATGAACCGACTAACGGTCCAGTAACATTAACGAAGGGTCACTCCAAAGGTACTGTGGTAGCCGACAACAGTTCGGGTTTATGGCTAGTGCACAGCGTGCCCTTATTCCCACAGTTACCTTACCAAAACAACAATTCGTATACGTATCCCAAAACCGGTGTAAAATACGGCCAAAGTTTTCTGTGCATGTCCATGATGGCTGACGAACTGGATAAAGTAGGTGAGTATCTAAACACATCTATCATAACATGTTTGGACGGTGACTGAGTATTAATTAATTATTTTATCGATCCTGCAGGCAATCAGTTAATCAAAAACGAGGTGTTGGTATACGGCAGTCACTTCGGAGGTGATCTGAAATCCACGTACCCGGGTTTGTACAACGCCACTCTGCCGCACAAAACTCCAAGAGTGAAAAAATATGAAGTGAGGTTACAGCCTCTTCGCTCTGCCGAGGGCGTAGAGTTCTTGTCCATTGCTAAGAGCAGGCACTTTGGAAAAGGTAAACTTTGCACGTATTTATATGAGCTACCTATTATGTTACAATGTAGGTATTTAAAAGTCAAAACACATTGTTGACATATTTATATACGAAATAAAAATACTATAATCGGAATATCAGTCAGTAGTAATAATGATTTTCTTGTATTTAAATAAAATTGTTTATTTCATCATACAACTGTAAGTTATTATCTGTTAATTGTTGTAGATTTATATGAAGACTTAATCACACAGATGGCACAGTCAAATGTATACACAGAGACTTGGTTGAATTCGCCTGGTTCCTTAAATTCGTCATGTTCTGGTCACTACAAGTAAGTTGATGTAGAAATAATGCACTAAGTACATAGTTAGATTAATTTTGCCTTAATAATAATGGTTTTAAGGACTATGAACATTGAGTCGCTGGCCATGAAGAACATTAAAGGGTTGAATAATGTATGGTACAAGTCATCCTTGGATCATTCCAAATGGGTTGTGACTGGGAAGAGTTCTGTACACTGGACTTGCATTGGTGACATAAATCGAGCTGTATGCTTATATCTTAAATAATATACTATAAAAAATAAAAATACATCAGTATTATTTAACATTCAAATGTTCATGGTTTTAGGAACACCAGGAGATACGTGGAGGTGGAACAGTATGCATAAAATTAATGCCTGTATGGAATCAATATAAACAACTAGTATCAAGTATTGAAAAATGTAAATCCTAGTGCTATAATTATGTGGATTTTGTCTAAGTATTTTTATTATTAAAAATGTCATTGTTATGTATTTTATTTCTTAAGTATATTCAATGTACTCGTTCAAAGTTCTGAGCAGAGCGATGAATTTATTATTGATTTTATAATGATTATCTGTGTAATAATATATACAATAAGAAGTTGAAAAAAAATAAAAAAAATGTTTGATGTTTAACTTTGAGTTGATCCTCGATTTAGTATAAATAGTATCAAAAAAATGATAATATATACTTTTAAGAGTTCAAAATAAAAGTTCCTAGTGTTTTTCTAAATAATCAAAATTTAGTAAGAATCAACAAAAATTTTTTCTGAGCACTTGTTTTTGGAAAATATCAATATTGATTATATTTTTAAAAATGATTTATCTTAGCACTTATATATAATTGCATTAAACAAACATCGTTTACCACGCCACTGGTGGTAACATATGATTTTATGTTTTGGATGTTCAATGACCTCCATAGGAATAAACTATGAGCAGATCAGTAGCACATTGAATTCAACGTCAACTTGTCCGTACTGTGCTACAATTTCAGGTAATTCATTTTCACCTTTATGCCATGATTTAATTTTAAACACTGTAATGTTGTTTTTTGAAGCAACAGCTGCTAATTATAAAAGAACTTTAAATTTAATGCTAATCTTTTTATTATATTAATTTGTCTTTTTTTATATTAACGTTAATGATTAGGTATACAAATTTTATGTAGGCAATTATACTGATAAGTTTTCTATTTTACACGTAAGTCATATACGTGTAATGTGTGTCTAAAATATTTTATTTTATTTTGTTTTACTTTTCACTTTAACTTTTTATTTTTTATTACCTATAGGCTATAGGCATAATATTATATAACTTACTATAATATATTAGTACTTTGTTTAAACTTATTCTATTTTTATAAAATGTTTATTAAAAAACATTATATTGCTGGTCTTATTGCTGAAGTCGCCAGTGTAGTACTTTCGAAATAATTGTTTTGTTAGTTGTTACAACATGGAACGAGCATTTTCGATATTTGTGGTCGTCTCGATGACCGTCATTGGGGTGGCATTATGCGACCGATTACAATGTAAAGATTCGAATGGAAAACCGGTTGACTGGTAAATAAAACCGATTATGTTTTTAATTATTATATCTAGTATAATTTATTACAATAGTGTGAAGTGCCGGATCTTTAACTCTGAGGTCCTGATACAAAAGAAAATGTAGGGTTCCCCATAAAAAAAATTTACCGTACAGTATTTTTTCCTTTATATTTTTACTATAAATTAAATTGCATTATAAATTTATAACTATATTTTAACATACTTTTATGGGTAATAATGTAATATAATATTTAATAAATTATTTATTTAACATAATTATTATTTATTACATAAATATTTATGGGAATGCTGTGCAAAGCAAATAGCTTACAAATAATATATTTATTAAATATAACACATGTATACTAGCTGAATATATTTTCAAATGTAAATAAAGCAAGTAAATTTTTTTAAATTTTTATATTTTTTCCTTGATTTTGTGTTGGCAAAATTTTCAATTATTTTTTCAATACTTAGAGTTTTGGTCCATTATTTCTCTATATTTAAAATTACTATACCAGATAAACGTTCTTTTCAACATTATGAGTTTTTTTTTTTTTACTTTATTGCCAAAATCTTGAGCTAAAGCTGATAAAACCCATTTTGAGGTCTTGAGATTGAGATATTACTGGTAAAAAAATTGAACAGAGTTTTAAAAGTTTGAAAAAAGATTTTTATTTTATTGTGACACTCTGCTGCATCCGAAATAACTAGAATTAAATTATTGCTACAGCAACCAGCAATGGACATACCTGGCTGATAGTACAATATGTTTTATCCTTATTTGCGTTCTGAATGTGCTCCGCTCATCACAGAAGCTCCGTCGTAACCATGGCCTCGACATTTTTTAATATCCAAACCGAGTTTCATTAAAACGTCTTGAGTAAGGTATACATAATCAACCATAGGAATAAATTCAAAATAGTTCCAAACCAAAATCCAATACACCATTTAAATAAAACAGAAAAAATTTCACCAAATATCTATTTTATTTTATGGTACTTGATGTTTAATACAGATAATATCGGGACCCCCGGTGCAATGCACAGCTTGCACCGGCTGTTTATCCGGCACTAATATAGCGTGTGCATGTAATAATTCCTTTCCGTATTAAACTATTAAATATCGATGAAAATACACGATTTGATCATTTTGATCTGTTGACAATAGGGTGGCGGATAGTGCAGTATTTCACATGTACCTACACTATCCCGCGGTTGAAGTAAAAATCATTATCAATTATTAAAATTAAGCTATACTCAATAAATAATACACTGTAGTACTGTGTAATATATATGTAATATACTAATACGGATGTGTTTGTCTTTATGTATGTACCATTGTACAAACTAAAAACCTTAATTATGCAAATACAAACTAATAAAACATTTTTTCGAAACTATGATATATTATTTCTTATTATACTCATTTATTTTAATTTGTTGAAAATAGGTTTACGGCTATCAAACTGCCAAAACTCGATTCGGACTTGTCGGATGGAACCGTTTACGTCTATATGGACGCAAAGAACCAGGAGTGGACATACTTTACAGGGATCATAACCGAAAAGTCAGCTATCGGACACACGGTATCCCAGATGTACACGACCGATAAAGCTTATAACGAGGTAATTTTCTTAGCAATACAATAATAATTATTATATTATATTCATCTTTATTTATTGAATAAAGTTTCGTAGTTAAACGTGAACCAATAACTTAAATATATATTTCAGCCGTTTTAGGCATAGGTCTTACAAATACAAAGTTTAAAAGGATGATTTGGTGATCGTCATAATAATTAATTATAATTGGATTCTGGTATTTAAAAACACCACTTATATAATTGTCTATATGTTTTTATTTTGAAAATATTACTCAATAATCTTTTATTATTGAGTATGCGATCAAAGTTTATACTATCAGAAAATTTCTCAGGAATTCTATGATTCATTACGTGTATAGAATACTTTTAAAATATATTTTCCAGGAGATAAGGTTCAGAAATCAATAAGATTTTACCATTTTGCTGTTTCCAAATGATTTTTAGGATTTTTCACTTTGTATCTCCATTTTATGTTTATATGATGAGTTTTACTACCTATCCTAGAGTTTTCAGTTAATATATTATACGCACGTGTGATATCAGATTTGAGGAGAAGACGTGAACTGTCAAGTGTCGCCATCCTTTTATTTAATTATTATGTCTTGAATTGTATAAATTACACGTTTCAGTCACCCCCGAAACCTAAAGCTATAGATACTTTTGGATTTCGATTAAATACAATATATATATACATATTCAGTATAGCTACACCAATACATCTGTGTATTTTGTAGTCGATAATATGGATGGTATATAACGATGAACCGACAAACGGTCCAGTGTCGTCCTCGAAGGGCCACTCCAAAGGTGTAGTGGTAGCCGAAAGCAGTTCGGGTTTATGGTTAGTGCACAGCGTGCCCTTATTTCCGCAGCTACCTTACCAAAACAATACGTACATGTATCCCAACACCGGTGTTAAAAACGGCCAAAGTTTTCTGTGCATGTCCATGAAGGCTGCGGAACTGGATAAGGTAGGTGAGTATCTATACTTACACAATACACATTTCTATCATAGTATCATAACATGTTTGGGCGGTGACTGAGTGTTATTAACTGTATATGTGTTATCGACCCTGCAGGCGATCAATTAATCAAAAACGAGGTGATGATATACGGCAGTCACTTCGGAGGTGATCTGAAATCCACGTACCCGGGTTTGTATAACGCCACTCTGCCGCACAAAATGCCAAAAGTGAAAAATGATGAACCAAGGTTACAGACTCTTCTCTCTATTGAGGGCGTAGAGTTCTCGTCCATTGCTAAGAGCAGGCACTTTGGAAAAGGTAAACTTGGCACGTATCTATATGGGCTACCTATTATGTTACAATATAAGTATTTAAAAGTTAAGACACTACATTATTAAGATACTTACATACGGAATAAAAATACTATAATATCGGAATAGCACTATAGCAGTCAGTAGAAAAATATTTTTCTTGTATTTAATAAAAAACTGTTTATTTTATCAAACAGCTGTAAGTTATCTGTTAATTGTTGTAGATTTATATGAAGACTTTATCACACAAGAGGCACAGTCAAATCTGTACACAGAGACTTGGTTGAATTCTCGTGACAAATTAAAGTCGGCATGTTCTGGTCAATACAAGTAAATTGATGTTGAAATAATGCACTAAATGGGTAGTTAGATTAATTTTGCCAAATAATAATGGTTTTAAGGACTATGAACATTCAGTCGTTGACCATGAATAAAATAAAAGGGTTGAATGATGTATCATTCAAGTCATCCTTGGATCATTCCAAATGGGCTGTGACTGAGGAGAGTTCTGTACACTGGACTTGCATTGGTGACATAAATCGAGCTGTATGCTTATATTTTAAGTTTTAACTACTATAATATAAAAAATAAAAATACATTTGTATTATTTAACATATAAATGTTAATGATTTAGGAACACCAGGGGGAACGCGGAGGTGGAACAGTATGCATAAAATTAAAGCCTATATGGACCCAATATCAACAACTAGTATCAAGTATTGAAAAATGCTAATCCTAGTGCTATAATTATGTGAATCTTGTCTAAGTATTACTATTATTAAAAATGTCATTGTTATGTATTTTATTTCTTAAGTATATTCAATGTACTCGTTCAAAGTTCTGAGCAGAGCGATGAATTTATTATTGATTTTATAATGATTATGTGTGTACCTACCTTATATGTTATATGGTACATAATAATATGTATGATAAGATGTTTAAAACAATAAAAATATTCTTCGATATTTAACTGTGAGCGGTTTCTGAATTTAGTATATAGGTAATATGTATTTTTAAGACGTCAAAATAGAAGTTTCCAGTGTTTTTCAAAATAATCAAAATTTAGTTAGAACAAACTAAAAATTTAAAAAACAGAAATTTTCTCAACACCTGCAGTTTAAAAAAAAATCGATATCGATATTTTTAAAAATGATTTTTTTTGCATTTTATATATATGTTAATTAATAATATTTTATTTTAGTAATATTTTAACTCCTTTTCAACTATTTGTATTGACATGAGAAAATTTATAAATTTTTAAATTTTTATCGAAACATTTTGCTTCTTAGATCAAAAAACTTATTAATTTAATACAAGCTCGGAGCTCTCATGTACAATTTTACTATAGCTATTTAAAAATATTAAAAAAGGCAAAAATTTCTTTAAGCTTTTGAAATTTAAATGTTCACAAAATTTGTCGAGATCACATAATTTGTAACTTATTTTGTAGTTGGCAATTTATAAATTATTATTGAATTTTAATAGCTATAACTTGAACCAAAAATAAGCTGTTATGTGTAGTTTATATTGAAACCAACAAATAATAAATAAAACATTTTTTGAAAAATAAAATCAATCTACTGTTATACTAATAGTAATATATAAATTACTTTAATAATTACAATATCAAAATAGTATGCAAATAGGTACTGCTCTGCATAAGATATTGAATGAATCTATGTATGGGTTTGTTAAATTTGAATTCCAATAATTTATTTAATGATATTTCATTGTAGGTACATATTATACGAAAAACTATTCTGAGCGTAGGTCAGCCTATATCATTACGTATATTTTATTTAATTAAGTATATTTTTTTGTATTTTGTACATAGGTAGCTATTAAATTCATCTATGTAATTTTAGTATTTATTGTGGTATGTTGATAAAGTTTTTTTTTCGATAATATTGAACTTTTATAATATTATTAATACGAGTATTTAATTATTATTATGATATACAATATATATTATAAATATTTTAGACTATATTATACCTATTATTGTTATTTGTTAATAACTCAGAAGTTAGAAATATATTACAATTATTACTGTATCTCTCTTTAAATTCAATTTAAATAAAATAATAATATTAGGTTATTAATTAGGAACAGAATTTTTTTTATGAATTCTTAAATTTCTAATTATTCTTAACTTTAAAATCAATGGAGCTTATACAAAAACACTTTTTAGACCTACCCATTCCTACACATCTATCTAGGTATCTACTTACAACTTTCAAGTCTGAAGATACAAGGAATTGACAATAAATTCCTCCCCTAGTCCACCCTGCCTATTATCTTAATAGTTATTAGTAATTGGATTTTGCATTAGAAAAATAACCATGCCTATCTAGGAAATTATAACGTCATTTTCTAATGCCACTATCAAACTTGAAAATAAAGTTAACATAGTGATCAAATTCCACAAGATTATTCAATAACTTTTGACAGTAATAAAGACTTTTAAATACTTTTTTCAACTGACCAGGAGCGTGTATCCAAAATGTTTTAGTATTTTATATTTTTATCCTGCACAGTTTTTATTATTGGATTTGATCACTCTAGGCTAGTTATTTACTATATGTTTGTACTTTGTATTATGACTTTTACTATCTATTCAAGAGTTCAAAGTTAATATATTATATGTCTGTCTGATGTCAGATTTGAAGATAACACACCCAGTGTTGGCATCCTTTTTATTTAATTATCATATCTTGAATTTTATAAATTACACAATTTTTTTGCCCTACTAAAGGACATTAATAGTTTTTTTTCCGTTTCAAAGAACAGACTTGGAAAGGTAAACTATGCATGTATTAATATAGACTACCGATTATGTTAAAGATGTGTTTTAACTTTATTAATATATGGAATGAAGATACAAATAAAAACAATAAAAAAATTAAACATAACATAAAACTTAACACAAAATGCATTTAATAATATGTACTTATTTAACGAATTGAACTGAATGCATGCCTGACAAAATCAATGTACGAGTAAAAAAGTAGAGAAATGCCTAAGTAGCAAATAAAAGTGAATGATTTTTAATATATTTAACTTGTTCCTAAGATAATATAATCTGTTGATTAGATCATACAACAGTTTTAATGTACATATTATACACAGTTATACATTTATACAAAGACTTAATCAAATTAATGGCACAGTTAAATGTACACGCAGACTTGGTTGAATAATAGAGGTCAGTTCAATTCATCATGTTCCAGTCGGTACAAGTAAATTGAGGTAGAAAATAGAAATATAATGAGCATATTGTTTTACTAAGTAATAGTGTTCCACAACCAAATATTTTCAATTATCGATATTGATTCATTTATATCAATATACTTTATAAGACTAAAATCAATACAATAATACTTAAATAATTTATTGGCGGAAAAATAGAAAATATTGCTTATCATTCTTTATCATTGATTAACTTTCAAAACTTCAATAAATAGAAAACTAAATGATATTGAATATCGAAATACTTTTGATAAATTAGTCACTTCGATATGGAAGTATGATATTGTTGTGCATCACTACTAAATAATAATGTTTTAAGGGTTATGAGTTATGACTTATAAGTACTTATGATTTAAGAACATTAGATCGTTGACTAAGGACATAAAAGGGTTGAAAAACGTATGGTTCAATTTGACTGTGGACCATTCCAAATGGGTTGTGACTGAAAAAGAATTCTGTACAGTGTACATTGGTCTTGCATTGGCGACATCAATCGAACAAATGTTTGCTTACATTTTAAATACTGTAATATAAAAAATAAATATATAGTAATATTATTTAACATAAAAATCTAATAGTTTTTAGGAAGCAACTATAAAACATGGAGGTGAAATAGTATGAATAAAATCAATGCCAATATGGGAGCAATATAAATAACTGAGTACTGATCCTCACCTGACAATAACTGTTTTTTAATATTCTACTGTTATGCATTTAGTTTTTAAATACTCGTTCAAAGCTTCTTCACCTAATGCAGACAATTAAGAATATAAAATACATTTAATAACAAAATGAATAAATTCAAAAAAGGAAAAACCATACCTAAATCTTTGCCAAATCCAGACTTTTTGAAACCACCAAAAGGTGCGGCAACATCAGTTTTATTATAAGTATTTATAAATACAGTACCAGCATCAATTTTTTCAGCAAATCTTAATGCCTTGCTTATGTCTTTTGTAAATATGCCAGAAGACAGACCATAATCAGTTGAGTTTGCTCGCTTAATAACTGCATCCAAATCACTAATATAGTAATATATAAGTTTATGTAATATATTTAATTACAATTTAATTTTCAAAGAATTATATACTATTCTATAAGTACACAAAACTTGTATTTATACCTGCTACTAAATTTAGTTATAGCCATAATAGGTCCAAATGATTCTTCTTGAGCAATAAACATATGATCTTCAACTCCTGTGAACACAGTTGGCTCAAAATAGTATCCTGGTCGATCAAGACGTTTTCCTCCAATTTTCAGTTCAGCTCCTTCATTCTTTGCTTTATTGCAATAGTTAATTAATTTTTCCAAATGGGCCTTATGATTTTGAGGTCCATGATGAGTGTCACGTTCTAACGGGTTTCCGATTTTCTAACATTGTACAAAAAACTGTTAAGTATTAATTGCTTGCTTAAACTATAAGCATTAACCATTGATACTACTAGATATATTTAATAAATTGTAATAAAATAATTGAAACCAATTTTGATTCAAAAAACTATGCTAAAGTATAAATATTTTAAGTAGATTTAACTTAAACTGGAAACTACTTGTTAATAATGAACTGCAAAGATACAACTGGACTTCATTTAAAATTTAAAGGGACCTTAGTAAGATTTTATTAAAATAAAATAGTCTATGTAGCTTTTAAACTTACTTTAATATAACATGGAATACTTTTAATACAGTAAAATGTTGAGAATTTTCTGTTTTTAATAGTGATATACTAGTATATAATCTAAGAATTCAACTTCACTAACTGTATTATTTATAATATATATATATATATTTTGAATTAATCTAATTAATTTTCATTTTTATTCTAAAATTATTTTTGGTGAGTACCAATCTTGAAAAATTATTGCTTATTACTTAAGGAATAAAATAATTATAAGCCAATAAATAGACATTAAGGTGCTTTACCCTAGTTTAATACTTTTCTGATTAACTTACAATTTTTTTTACTTCTTCAACAACTTTGTCAATAAATTTATCATGTATGCTTGATTCGACAAAAACTCTACCTGCGGCTATACAATTTTCTCCTTTGTTGAAGAATACTCCTCCCATGCTCTAGTAATAAAAAAAGTCAACTGTTTATTAAACCAATCAAATGCTTTCAGAAAAACAAAGAAACATACCATTCTAACAGACTTGTCTAAGTCGCAATCATCGAGTATAATCAGAGGAGATTTTCCACCAAGTTCTAAGGATACTTTTTTGAGATTCGATTCTGCTGATGCTTTCATTATTGCATGACCAGTTGCCGTGCTGCCCGTAAATCCCACTTTTCTAATATCTGGGTGTTCAGCTATTGCTCTACCAGCCTCAATACCTAGTGTACCATAAGTGTTAGTACATTAAAATTATAAAACCCAATTGTTCACTCAAATCTACTGTAATAATACCAAGTCCAGGAAGTATATTAATAACGCCAGCCGGAAAACCGGCTTCTACAGACAATTCAGCAAACTTCAATGCAGTGAGGGGTGATACTTCTGTTGGTTTCATTACCACTGTATTACCCGCTGCTAAACATGCTGCCATCTTCCAGGACAACATCATCAATGGATAATTCCATGGTGTAATGATTCCACAAACACTATTTTCAAACAAAATCATAAAATAATATTTAATATTATAATATTGCATTTATTTAAGGATGCCATTTAAAACTAACATACCCAAAAGGCTCTTTTTTTGTAAATGTTAAATTTCTATTGGGTCTAGCATGTGATATCGGTATTGTTTGACCATGTATTTTATCTGCCCAACCGGCAAAGTATTTCCAAACATCAATAGACATGCCAATATGAGTTTTCAACGCTAATGTGTACACCGCACCAGAATCAATGGATTCTATTGTTGCTAATTCTTCTCTGTTTTTATCTAATAAATCTGCTATCTTATACATAACTGCTCCACGATCTCTGGGACTCATTTCAGACCATTCTCCTTCGAATGCCCTACTAGCTGCAATAACTGCTTGATCTACATCAGCTTCAGATGCACATTGAATCTAAAGTCATGTAATTGTTGAATAAGTTAAATCTAATAAACTGTTATGCGATTCATAAAATAAAAAAATACATTAAAAATAAATAAAAAAAAAGTTAAAAATATTCACTATTTATAGATAACAATTTTGAGTAAGTCTTACTGAACAAATAATTGATTCGTCAGCAGGATTGATGCATTCCAAGGTCTTTCCAGACTCAGAGTCTACAAACTGTCCATTGATGAATAATTGTTTTGCAAACTGTAATTTCATATTGTTGACTTCAACCACTACTGGATCATATTCTACACGGTTATTGTCATCGGTTGAACCTCTAGACCTCTTGACCAAGATGTTACAGAAATCAGAAAAAACAGGAAACATGTATACATCATCATTCTTTAGCATCAATTTCAATTTATCCTTGATCTCTTCAATTAACCTAAATTATTTGATCATAGTAATCACCAGTTATATTGTTAAATTAAAAGAAATATAATTTATTACCTCACAACATCCATAGAACCTGCTCCAGATTGAAAGAAATGAGTATCCTTTCCAATTTCCATGTTCAGGATATTTTTCCAAATTGATTCTACTACAGGAATGTATGCTTTCTCTTGATCTGTGTAATCAATAGTTTCTTGGACTGTATCTGCATTACCGTAATTTGACGCAGCCATCATTTTACCGTCCACTGACAACCTCTCAATGTTTATCTAACAAGGTAAAATAAAAAAAATTGCATTCAGTATATTATTAAAATACATTGTAGAAAAAACATTTTTTAGGACAAAGTTAATGCCTACTAATAAATAATAAATGATATATTTACTTTAAGTCCATCGTTGCAGGTAACCAATAAACCTTTATCATGAACAATAGCTGGAATTTGAAGTGTATCAACAGTCACTTGGTCACCGGTAGGTAATTCATTTTTCCAAATAGACGATTTATATAATTTTACTTCTGTTCCATCTATGATAGTCCAAGCGCCTGGAGAACTGTCTAACCCTCTAATGAAGTTCTGAATATCTACTCCACTTTTAGACCAATCTACCTAGAACCAAAAGTTAAATGTGACAGTAAATCTTTCACAATTGTACAATGTATGCAGTACTTACTTTTTGTAAAGCCTTTTTTCTTACAGATGGTTCAAAAGAAGACCCTTCTGTAGATTGAGGTATAACAGGAGCTGTACCATTGGCCACCATATCAACAGCTTCAGCCTAAGTAGTTTATAACATAATTTGTTTTTGTCAAATGGTTACATGTATGAATTATTATTGGAAAAACAATTTTAATTAATTTTTTCTTAATTACCATACTTTTGATGCCTTCAGGATATAAAAATCGATTGTATAAAGAATCAACAGTGTCATCTGGTAAAACCGGGCATGATTTTTGAGACAATATTGGACCAGTGTCAAGGCCGTCATCAGCCCAAAATATAGAAAACCCGGCTTCTTTATCTCCATTCATCAAGGTCCTACAACAATACATATATATTTAATTATAAATGAAAAAAGGAACTTGTTATATTATCTTACCAATTTATAGCACTAACTCCTCTGTGTTTAGGTAAAATCGAAGGGTGGTAACATATGCTTTTATGTTTTGGATGTTCAATGACCTCCATAGGAATAAACTGTGAACAGAACGGTAGCACATTGAGTTCAGCGTCAACTTGTTTGTATTGTGCTACAATTTCAGGTAATGAATTTTCACCTTTACGCCACGATTTAATTTTAAATACTGGAGTATTGTTTTCTGAAGCAATAGCCGCTAATTACAAAAAGAAAGAAAAGATCAGTAAATAATTATATATGAAATTAAAAAAAAACTACACATATATTTTTAATAGAAAATCAGTATATATTTAACAGCCAAACTATAAAAAAAATAAATGTAATTAATATAGATCAACTATAACAATATATCTATATAATAGAGTGTTAACTCATTTTAATATCATAATTTATGATACAAGTCAGTAGTCAGTATATTCAGTTTTTAAATTATTTATTTTAAAATAAATCTAAAGCTTAATAATACAGTAGAAACTCATTAATTCGGACCTCATTAGTCCGGACTTCGCTTAATCCGGATAGCCATTTATAATACGTAAATTACGCTAGTTTATGTCATAGATTAAAATAAACAAGAAAACGAATTCTAAAAATATCCTATATGTATTATGTATCATGTACTTTTAGGTTAAATATTGTAAGACATACATATGTATTTATATTTAGTTTGAATAATAAATTAATATCCAATATATTTTTTTTTAAATTTATAATTTACGATTTTTGGTTATTTTGTTTAATCCGGACTTTCAATAATTCGGACAACCTAGAGCCCCGTATAGTCCGGATTAATGAGGTTCTACTGTAATATTAAATATCTGTCGGTAAAAGTTAAAGATTTTATCACATTTTTAAATTGTTTCTTTTAAGTTTAATCTTTTTATTATATAAATATAATATGAATTTTCTTGTTTTTATTAATGTTAATGATTAGGTATACAAATTATGTAGTCAACTACTGATAAGTTTTCTATTTTACACGTAAGTAATATGTGTAATGTTATGTGTCTAAAATATTATATTTTATTCTGTTTTATTTTTCATTTCAGCTTTTTAATGAGTTTACAATTTTATTTTATTTGTAATTTATTGGTTTTGGTATTCTTTGTTGAAATTTTTATTTAAAACATAATCATTTCTAGATAGTTCCTATAATTAATAACAATTATTACTCTAACTATTAAAATAATTATTAAGAATATTTCAATTAAATTTAACTGTATAATATTACTTCTTTGGAACAGAGAACAATTTAATATTTAATTGTCTAAAAAAGTTCAATTATATTAGAGGGTTTATTTAATATTAGCATTGACTAATAATTATAATCAATGTAATTAGTCATTAAATGAAACCAATTTGATTTATTTTATACTTTTATTTACATTAAATATTGTTAACTATAAAATTATTTGTTATACTAAAGTCTAAACTAGTTGAACTAAATTATTAATAATGAGTAGTTAGTACAAAGTTTAACATTTGCAATTTAAATCTGAATATATTATAACTATAAACTTGTAGATATTAGATATTAATAATAGATAAGCAAATTATTATTTTATATCTATTCATTAATTTTTTTTAACTATTATCAAGCAAATATAAATTTATCTTAAAAAAAATACTAGTAAAAATTGTTTGTTTGATTTTTTTAAAACAAACTTAAAATTGAAAGGGTTAAGTACTAACTTTTTATGTAACATTATATAACTAAATGAGTAATTGTTAAGTAGGTTATTAAATATTGAACTGGGATAATAAAAATATCTTTTTGTGAATAATTGAAAACTTTATATAGGTACCTAATTAATAATGAAATTCTTTTTTTGGTTCTTAAACTTAAACAAAAATAAATAATATTTATATGTAAAAATAAAAATTATCCCTTAGTTGTTTTGATAATTAAAGATCAATATAGGCATTGATTATAATCTATAGAATAGACTATAATCAATGGTATAGGTCACAACTATATGGAATTAATTGATACCTACCCAATGGATCTTGCCGATTTCCTTTGTCTAGTATGGTAAATACACCAACTACGCGATGACCGTTTTTCAACAACAACTTATACACTTCGGCTGCAAAAGTACTCTGACCAATTATGGCAACATTTAGGTCTCGTTGGTTGATCTACAATGAACAATAGGCCATTAGAACAATAACTGACATTTGAAAAATCATACTTACAAGACCAAAACGGCTTATTGGTCGACATTTAGCAATTTTTCTAAGCATAAGCATGTTGAAAGTTGGCCCTTGTAATCAACTAGTCTCGACTAACAACTATTAAACTTTTTTTACTAACTTAGTCCTAAAGAAAGTGTACTAGTAAAAAATTACTGACACAGCCGTGGTAGGTTCTAAAATCTAAATACTAATATTTTAATGATCTAATTTCAAAAACGACTGTTGGTCGTTGGAAGACAGGTGACTACAAACTATTACAATCGAGATCCGGCGACTGAACACCGTTTGACGATAAGGAGGACGCACATGATATAACTTGTATATTTTTATAGTACCTCCACGTGGACGTGTAATTTTTAGATAAGGTTTATCAATTTATCACAATGAATACGCCACAAACACAACATAGCCATTACATAAGTGGCCTAACCACAGAATGCCAAGGCGTGGCCCTCAGAGCACTGGGCTTGGAAGGACCTTCGACCTTCCTAAATACACTACATTCGTATGTCGTATGTGGTATGTCAGTAAAATACATACAAAAATTTGAATTTTGTTTTAAAATAAAATTCATGTCATACTGTTATAGAAATTAAAAATGTGTAAAACATATTATATTACGTATAAGAGTATGGACCGTGTGTATTAATTGAAATAAATGTAGACAACAAAAAATGAATTGAAAAGTTACATTAAACTTTATCATTTATTTTAAATTCTTTATAATATTTGTTTGAAAATTATTAACTAAATAACATTATATTTTTGATATTCCTTAATTGTCTTTCCTAAAATTCCTGATTATTGTGCTTATTAAATTATTATAGATAAATAGCTGTGATTGAGTCAATCAATGTTTTCTTTTTTATATTACATCGAAATCATGAATATGAAATATAAATTATAATAGGTAGTTATATTGTAATAGGTATTGATTATGCTCATATTTAATTTAATAACAATATATATATATATAAATTGTGATTAAAACTATCAAAACTATAATCATTACGTTTTATACAGAAGACTACCTATTTTGTTAATTGTAGTGTCAATATTATTTTTTTTTTTTATTATTAAAAATAAGTATATTTACAATCTATACATAAGTGTATAATGAGTAAGTGTGGTGACAGAGTAAATAAGTAACATATAAAAATAACAAGAGAAGGAAGGCTCCCAGCAGTGCCACCTGACCAGAAATTAGGGTTTGAGTTTATTTAGTTAATGTTTTTTTTTTTTTTTTTTTTTTTTTGTTTTAGTTAGGTGTTGAGGAGATCTCTTGGCCATTGCCTTTTTAACCTTCTAGGAATGATAGAGGTAGAGGATAAACTTTTAATGATGGGGTTTAAATGAGCGCGGAGCGTTGAGTGGAATAAAATTTTGAATAATAGGATTTGGCTAAGTCGTTAAGGGTTGGCATGTTCAGATCTTTATGGAGGTTTTTATTGGTAACATACCAAGTTATTAGGCGTAGGCATATGGATTGGAATGCTTGGAGGGTTTTAGTGTTTGATGGTTTTGCTGGCCCCCATAGTTGAATGCCGTATAGCCAAGCCGGATATTATTTTTATATTTTTAATATATTATTGTAATTGTAATATATGTATATAATATATTTATAATATTTGTAATATCGTTTTTTTATAGTCGAAATCTTAAATGTACACACTCAGTGGACAACTAGTTATAATAATTATGCCGAAAAATACCGCTAGATGGCTCTGATGTTGTACGTCCACTGTGGCGGGATATTGAATCACGTCATTATCGATGTCGATACGCTTTTACTAGCTTTACTTGAGTTCTGTTGACAAGACGATCACTCAATAAAACTAAAAGAGTGGGTCTGACAAATAAGTTTAGTTCACATAGTGCAAAAAATCCGATGTATGAGTCTGTGGACAGGTAGTGTTAAGCAACCGTCGTCCGTTATAAGTAAGGGCCGACGACATCGTTCTCATCAAGATCATACTTCACAGGATCATTTCTGTAGTATGCATCGTCCCCTCCAGGTGCAAATCTGGAGTCGTCATCAGCCACGATGATGAGACTTGTTCATTTACCGGAGCGTGAGATGGCTGGTGATCAACTGTTCGCAGTATGATCATCCAGCAACGATGATCGCAACCAGCTTTGCTGGGAAGGTATTTGGACCGTCTGAGTGGTCCACTTTTATTTATTAATATTTTAACGTTTAGTTAATTCATTATGCTTTCACTAGATATTGGCTAATGATATCTTTCTTCAATCCTTTTTTTTTTAATTCAAATTAATTTTAAAACAATTGTATTCATCGTCAAACAAGGTTTCTGCTATCTTCGAAAAAAGTTCCAGAGTTAACCTGATACTTTATTATATAAACTCCATTGTTATTTGTCATTATAACTATGTTATAACTTTTTATTTAAAGTTTACAGAATTTTATTTTATTTTAAATTAATTCCTATTCCCGCCAATGATAGCTACGTTTTTAAACTAAAAATATAGCTTTTTTTTGGTTATTGACAAACTATAATATTATATTATTTTATGTGATGACCTTGTGTTAAACGTATAATGTCGTGTAGTTTATACTAAAAACAAACGCATTTTGCGATGTTAGCTTTAATTTTAGAGTAAATTTACCTATTATCAAATTTAAAGGTAAGAAATAAGAATATTATCTAGAAAATGACATATTATACTTTTATTGATATTATATAATTTTAATGTGAGTTATGAATATTTTAAAGTTGTAGTATTTTACATAGCTATAACTTATATATATCTTAATTCGTGCTTGGGGTCAGCTGTATTTCCTTTTAAAATATAATAAATAATATTATGATAATATTGTGATAAAAGATAAAAACACCGCTAACAGTTAATGATAAAAGAGATGAACAAATTTCAAATATTTCTTTACTTAGTAGTTAGTACTTTATTTAGTTATAGATAGACTAATTACAAATTATCAATAATAATAAATTTACTTATAGAAATAAAGATTATAGTAAAGTTACTGACTACTGTATGAGATTAAAAATATAATTCTGATTCTGTAGCTATTACTTTGGTTCACTGTTCAAACCAATTTGTCAACATTGACGACTTAGTTCTTATTCCATATCTGTTGTTTTGGTTGACTCTATTTTCTAGTTTTGATCATTTGAGTAAAGATATTGCTTTTATATCTGATAGAAATATGTCAGTGAAAATAATTGATGGCAGTGTATTAGAAGGTGTAAGTGGTAAAATAAAAATATTGTTAATTATTTTATAATAATTATATACTTGTAGTTTGTTAATTACTATTTTAGAATTTAATTTTTGTTTACTATCTATTTTGTGTAGTACTTATATTTATGATATTTTAATAGGGTGGCCAAATTCTACGATTGTCTGTAGCATTTTCATGTCTTTTGGAGCAACCTATACTAATTAATAAAATAAGAGCAGGTCGATCTAATCCTGGTTTGAAACCTCAACATTTAGCTGGTAAGTGTTAATAAATAATTTATAAACATTTATAGTATGATTTAAAATATAGACAACTCCCAGGTGCAAGAAGGCTCTTTAATTATAGATTTCTTTAATAGGTACTTTGTTTCTTTTGGCTAATATGTATGCAAAATCAAATAAATTTGAAAAAAAAAATATGCCAATATTCCTACATTTTTAAATTTAAACTATATTATAAAATAAATTTGTATCTAATCAGAATTTTAATATGTAGCTTTCTAAGAAATATGAAATTGCGTGAAGTTTCCAAAGCAGTTACCTAATTAAGAGATTAAATAGTCAGATTATTTAAAAATTTTAAACTTGTTTTAATTGTATTATAACTACTAAATATTAATATTGATACATAATTATACAGTTGGAATTTGCAAAAAAAAGTCTCTTGGATAATTAAGTTTAAAAAAATCATTTTAAGAGGAGGAGACAGTATAAGATTAAATACATAATTTAAATCTATAGACATTTAACAATAAATTCTAAGTTTGATATTGGTTAGTTATACATAACTCAAGTATGGTAAAAATATTAATGTATTTTTTTAAGTTTCAATCAATATACAAAATTAATTGTGTTATAGGAATCCAATTAATTAAACAAATGTGCTATGCAACTACAAATGGAGATCGGCAGAACTCTTGTGAATTAACATTTCAACCAAAATCTCTAAAAATGGGAAATTTCAATTTAAATGTCAATTCTCAAACTGCTGCGTATGGTTATAAAAAATATTTTGAAATAAATTTGTAATTTTAACCATTTATTTTATAGGAGTATTCCCTTAATGATACAGTCAGCTTTACCTGTAGCAATATTTAGTAATCATAACTCCAGTATAACTATGAAAGGAGGAACTGATGTTAGTTTTTCTCCTTCAATGGATTATGTTAAAAATGTAATACAAAGAATTAGCTATTACTATTAATATAAGATTATTTAATTTTATGTTATACGTTTTACTTAATAGGTTTTATTTCCTATTTACAAGCTTTTTGGTGTTCATTGTGATGCACTTATAACTAAACGGTAACAAGTCTTTGAAAAATATATTCAATGGTATTAGTTTCATTTAACTCATTTTTATTATAGAGGATTTTATCCTAAGGGTCGCGGAGAAGTGGTATTGACAGTGAATCCTGTTGCTGAATATTTAAAGCCTGTTGAAATCATTAATTTTGGAGATCACCCAGCTATTAAAGGATTTGTATTTATATCTGGACCAAAACATCAAAATAATAAAAATAACCAAGTATGTATTATATTATTTTAATACCATACTATAGTTGGTCCACATTATTTGTTGGATTAATATATAATTTATTTATAATAATTTCTACTTATAACTTAAATCACAAAGTAAGTATGGACTAGTTGCAAAGTGACATAAACTATTTTTTTATGAACAAAAATCATTAAATTCCATATAAAATAATTAATTATGTTTTAAACTTAATAAAGTAAATTATTTCAGAACATGTTTTTAATATAATAGTAATATTTAGATAGTTCAAGATATAGCAACAGCTATCAAAAATAAATTAAACCTTTCCGGTTATCATAAAATTACAATTGAAACCGAGGTTGGAGATTCAGATGGTTCTGGTGGAAGTGTAGTGTAAATTAAATTATGGTATTTATTTATTTTTATTTTATAAATATTATCTAATATATTTATAGGTTGGTTGCCAATACTAGAACCGGCTTGATTGGTTCATCTGCTCTGTATGATATGAGAAAATCAACTGTAAACAGTATCACTGATGAAGCCTGTGACAAACTTTTATTAGATTTGGAAGTCAAGTCATGTGTTGACCCTAATGCAATGGATAATGTAATTATATTGATATTTATTGTTTAAATATTAATAGCCAATAGTCATCATATTAAAGTTAATGTTTTAAAAATATTAACTAATATATTTTATTAAAGCTCATTATTTTCATGGCACTCGCAAATGGAAAATCAAAAGTGAAATGCCGAGAAATCACCCTGCACACTAAAACTGCAATTTATATTGCTGAGCAATTTACCGATGTGAGTTAAATTAATGAACTATAGTCTATAATTCAATTTTAATATTTCTTTGATGTATTAATGAATGTTATAAAATACATTTTCCAGGCTAAATTTAGTATTAAACAATTGGACGATGGTTTAAATGAAGTCACCTGTGAAGGTATTGGATTGAAAACTTTCTAATTCTTAGTTTCATAATTTTCAATTATTTAAAATTTACAAAATTGTCTATAATCTTTTTCTAATTAAATACCTACTAATTACAAATAAATAATATTTAAAGCCATTAATTTTATTTATTCATACACTATACAGACTGTGCTCAAGTTTTTTAATATTTAACATATTAATGCATAAAATAAGTACCTTTATATTTTATTATTAGTAAAAGAACATAATTATACTTGAAATAAATTAGTTTCAAATTGAATTTGTTATTTAACATAATTTTTATCAGATTTTTAGATTTTTGTTTTATAATGTCTGTATTTAAAATTTGGTTACCAAACAGTGGTGAACTTTTAAGTGGTTTCAAAGGTATTAAATAATTACACATTTTTTTTTTTTTTTTTCTTTATTAATATATATACAATCTGTACACAAGGCACAATAAGAATATAGGCTATAATATTACAGGAGGAAAATCTTGAGTGAAGAAGCCACCCACTGATGACACTTCGTCGAATTACACATTAAATAAAAAATATCAATGATTTTTTATTTTTATTTGAAGGTTTACAGGCTTCAACTGCTAAGGTTATTAGCCAACATTTTTTTTTTAAACTAAATACAAAGAAATAAAGAAAAAAAAAAAAAAAAAAAAAAAAAAAAAAAAAAAAAAAAAAGGTAATATTTACAAAGAATAATTGATTGACAAAATACATATTTACAGTTGATATAAGGTGTGTTAACAATGTAGTTTGACTAAATTAGAGTTTGTTGATGAGGTTGTATTTGGTGATGAATTTGATGATATTTGAAGTTTGTTCTTCGTCAAGGATTTCATTGATGTTGTGCGGTAAATTGAGAGACGTGCGTGTTGGTTCGTAGATGGGGCATTCTTCGAGTATGTGTTTTATGATGACGCGAGTTTGACATATATTGCATATAGGTGGGTGGTCTTTGCTAATTATAAAAGAGCGTGTAACTAAAGTGTGGCCAATTCTTATTCGGGTGATAGCAATATCTTGACGTCGGCTGAGATCAGGAGGTGTATGTCACTGTTTCACTCAGCTTTTTATGGAATTAAGTTTGTTGGTAGGAGGGATGGAATCCCAGTGGTGCTGCCATGACAAGAAGATTTTGTTTTTGATAGATGTGAAGATGTCATTGGATGATATTTTATCAATGGTGACAATGGTGTTATTGGTTAGGTTTTTAGTGACTAGGAAGTAGGAAGGCTGCCTGCTGCCTCATCTGCTTTTTCGTTTCCATTTATTCCTATAAGTGAGATTTCTTATTTGTATGTGAAAAGTGTATAATTTTTCATATCATAAAGACGTAGGTTGTAGGCAATTAATTGTATAGTATGCAATTTATATATACAATGACTTGAATGACTTAATAACTATTATAATTTTATGAAATTAACCATTTAACTTAAATTGATTCTATTATTTTTGACGTTTTTGTTTACATAAGGTATATATTCTGATTCCCGAAAATTTTTAGTAGTTCATATGGTAATCGGAAATAAAATCCCCAAAGCAACTATTTTTAGTATTTAAATTATAATAATAAAAATAATACTATTATATATCTCAAATGTGCTTGAATATAAATAAAGGTTACTTATTGTGATGAACATAATATGTTCAATGAATCTAGGGAAAAAACGACAAATAATTAAATAAATAATAATAAAAATAAATTATATAGATATCATATCGAATAGTATACGACACGACAAAAAACGTTAAATGTAGTTAACTTTAAAATGTCAAATAGGAATTAATTAAGTTTAAATATATTATAAAAATTCAATTATTTTAATAACTTTTAACCAAAATTAATGTTTTTCACTTAGTCGTTTTTTACCGATTACCATGTTTAATACCAGATAACAATTATTATATCGATAAGATAGAGTATAGACGATTAAAAACTTGATATAGAGCAATAAAAGTTTACCTAAAAGTCTTATGGATTTATTAGATTATTTTGATTCATATTATGTAAATGGCAAGTATCGAAGAATTGGAAACGATGAAAATAACATATGTTCCCAGTTTCCCACCAGTAGTGTGGAATGTAAACAAGACCACCCTCAATGACTGCCACAGAACCAAAAACATCCTACAATATGGAAACTTGTTAGGAAAATTAAAAATTAAATTAACGCCAATCGAGCACAGTTAGCATTGGATGCTTTAGGTGAACCAATAGACGTACAAAAAGAGGACAAAATGAAACAGTTAACATTCGCTTGAAAGAGTTAGTTACACGACAAACTGAAGATAAATTAATCATTGTAGACTTTTTGACAGCTGTGTCTAACAATATAAGAAAACAAACCGACTAGGCGACTGAACCTAATCTGACTATAATTTTATTATAATTGATTATATAATTTTTTAAATAGTTGATTTGGGGATTTTTTTTCCAGGATTCGTTCATATTGATCATTTTTTGTTTGGAATAATGTTGTAAACTCGTTGATATTTCTGGAACAAGGGGTATATTCGTAAAATTTTATATTTAAGTATATAACAAACGGTAAAGGCCTTAGTGCCTTACTGACTACTACGTAGTACGTCCATACTATTACTATATATAAAAACATGTGATTGGATTTTAAAAATTGCAATACAATTTTTTTTTTTTAATGTATGTAAGAGATAAATTAGTAAAAACCCTTCATAATAATTTTTTTTTTCATCTGATGAAATAATCCAAAGGAATATAAAATACTAATACGAAATTACGAAATCACGATTTAAGATAATACAGACGATATAGTGATTTATGATAAATCATAAATATTTTATCATGGACGCAATACTGTAATAGTATACAATACCGTTATTGTTCCGTTGTTACAGGGGTAGTGGTTTATGGTTAGTGGTTAGTTTCGTTAGGGACAAGGGTTCACCAGCCACCACTATTAATACATACGAAAATTCATTTGTACCCCATTCATAATGCGTGTTATGTGCCTGCAAGCTATATCCAGTGCCGGATTAACCTACAAGCAAATTAAGCACTGCTTAAGGCCCTTGAGAAAAGTCGGCTCGTAATTTTTTTTAATCATTGATTACAAATAATATAATACTTATAACCAATAGAAATAATATACATAGGCAATACAAATTTAGCACATTTGTGATTTATAATATATTATATAGTATAGATGACTATAGTAGTCAGGCACGTATACAGGGGTGGGTACAACCCCCCCACCGGAATTTTTTTTTGTATACGTGACTGATAGTAGTATAGAATAACTATTGAGTATCGGTAAATGGCATACATTATGACTATCTATTTCAGTCGCATAATGTAATACTAAAAAGATCTAAATTGTCAATAATCAGTTTCCATTTCCTGAATCTATTTATTAAAAATTTCAAGATAACGTTTTGATTTTGGTTATTCTATTCGTAAATAAGCTATTCGATGACCGCTTTTAATCACTTATACGTATAATTAATAACGATCTTCGTCCTTCTGGTTCCTCCTCCATTACAATCAAGACTTCAAGAGTAACCTTCTGTTTAAAGATTTCTTTCCTTTTTCTTCCAATGTCTCATTGCTTCATTTATGGAAATTAATGTTGCTGGTTTAATTTCGGCATAGTGTTAACCTAGTCCATAGATAAGTATGTATAATAAAAATAAATAAATGGTCGATTGAGAGTGATTTATTTTTTTATTTTTGTGTCCATCATCACGTTTTGGAGAAGTAATAATGCTTCGATTTTTGACTTCAACCCCTCTTTGAAAAGGAAAATTCATCAGTAGTTTTAAAAAACGGGAATTTTTACACGTAACCATTTTCCATCCAAATCCATAACCAAATCGATTTTTTGATTTTGCTGTAACCCAAAAACGAATCATTGTAAATACTTGAAATTTTCACCAAATGTTTATATTATGGTTATCTATTTATGATTAAATTTTCAAAATATTTTGACCTTTTTTAAGCTACTTATAGACAATTGAAATTTGACAATTCTTTTTTAAGTTTTTTTCCTTAAAATGCCGATAAAAAAAATTTGGCTATTCAAAAAATCTTTAAAATTGAATACAATGTTTATTATAAGTTGTCTTATTGTAGTAAAAAAATGTTTATAAACATTTAAAGTTCAAATATTTACGAAATATATCAAAATCGCGAAAATTTGCAAGGAATTTTAAAGTTGAAAATTCATAAAATTTTTGTGGTTTATACCTAAGGTTAAAAACCCCAATACAGGGTTATCCATAAGTTTTTCTTCAAGTAACTGTTAAAAAAAATTCCAGCGTCAATATAGAAAAAATGTTATGAGCGTATGAAGTGAAATTTTTTTCGAAATCATGTAAAATAATGATATATTACAATTTAAATATAGGTAATAATATAATATATCCTACTTATAATCATTGACTGACAAATCATTTCCGTTCAGAATCGTTTTTCGTATACAATGATACCTGTCATTTCATTCAAATTTAACACATCCGTTATTGTGACTAGTGACCTACTCTCCATCACTACTATACAGCAGATCGATACCCACTTGCCCACCTTTTTTAGTTTTTTACCAGTTGAAGAAATTCCTAATGAAATAGATAATATGTATTTGACGTTTTATCAAGATCTACATAATATTATTGATTTCTTATTTTGATTCTACATGATGTATCAATTATTAGTTTATTAATATTCAAAATCTTCAATCACGAATCTACTATATGACTATCAATTTAAATTTCTAAAAATAATTATGAGAAATATGTACATTTGGGTTATCCAAATTGGGTATTTTAAGTCCATGACTTTTTTTTTAAAAAGACAGGATTATATATGTACACCAAATTTAGAAATAAACAAAAAAAACCCGAATCCTCCATGCTAGTGCATATAGCTGTCATAATTAAGATATTATCTCTTCATAACAAGCACTTCCTATTGTTCAATTATTGTTACAATACAATATTATATTATTATTGAAAATTGCGATTTGTGGTATAAAAATAATTCACCGAGCGATTGAACATATCGCGGGGTAACGATGCACAACAGCAACTTCGTATAATGTGTAATTATAAGATCAATTATTTAATTGTATTTGAATATTTATTTATTATAGTAAAGTTATATATATTTGTTGCCGTGTATGTAAATATTGTTATAATATATAAACTTTATATTATAATATTACAATGGAATGGTTGTATTAAGAGGACCCCATACCCGCATGTGTTGTTTGTCTTATTACTAACGTACATCATAACAAATTTACGTTCAGCAAAACACATTTTGTGATGTTAGCTTTAATATTAGAGTAAATTTACCTACTATCAAATTTAAAGGTAAGAATATTATTTAGAAAATGACATTGACATAATATGATTTAATTGATATAATCATTTTAAAGTTATAATATAATATTTTATATTCTGTGTTAACTGTCTATCTAATCTATCTACGAAAAATTAATGTAAGTAAAATATTTTAAAATATATACATATGCAGCTTCTAGAAAATATAATAAAAACTGAACTACTGAAGACTGAACAGAAATCAGAATAATAGTATTCATAACAAATTTAATTTTAAAATTAAAATTCGACATAGTTGATATTAGACATTATGACCCTTATCAAGGTATATCCAAAGTATTTAATGCTATTTTTCTTTATCATTTAACATAGCCCTCAACAAACGTATTTTATAATATAGGTGAACATTGTGATAAAAGTAGTGATGATCATGTTTTCATTTTGAAAAATGTAGGTTTTGTTTTAACAATAATAATTGATTTTAATTTCACTTACTACTAAATTAGGTTTAAGTATATAATTGTAACATGAATTATATTGATTATCTTAGATTAATGAGAATCGTACAAACTATTTAATGTTTGAAATCAGTTATCAATTTATTTGAGTATTATTACAAATATAAGTTAAATATTTAGGCAGTAGATAAAATACTAAAATGTCGGAAGGAACACGAATAAATTCTGAACAAATGTTGAATATGGACACTAATACATTGCTTAAACAATTGAAGCATTATTTCCATCATCAGACCTTCAAAAGTGATTTACAAAAGAATGCCATTATTGCAATATTAAAGCGTAAGTGTATCACAATTATTATTTAATGTTATTTGCATTGCTAGGTAAATTAATATCAAAAAGCAATAAAGTTATAATACTTATTAGTTATTACATTGTAATAATACAATAGGTGAATAGGATTAATTTCATATTATTTTTAACTTATACTTATTATGTTATTAGGTAGGCCTACTACTTTAAAAAAAATCAAATTTAGGTTATTATATTTTATGATAATACATTATTCTACATAAAAAATGTTAACACTGGTAATAACTGATATATTATAAGTTGGTACCTAGTTAAATTATGAATTTAATAATTAATTAGATACGCGTTTTGATTTACATTATATTCAGAATCTCTAAGAATCTTATATATCAATATTTGGTAAAGGAATATATACATGTAAGACTATAAAATAATAATATATCAGTTTAGACACAATACAAGTAATGTTATGATAAATGTTAAATATTTATGGAGGAATTATATATTATTACTATGGTAAATGTACAGTTTCCCTCAGTTAGTTTTAGTAGAATAGTACATTTTCCTTTAATTTTTTAAAATATTTATATAGAAATACGTATTATAAAAATGTTGTACTACTCTGCCAAAAACTGGTATTTCTGAGGAGATATTGTCTTATACTCTACAGCTATAGATATGATGTTATAAACATATATTTATAAACACTAAATTCATATAAATATATTATATAAGTAATATTTAAATTACTTTAAAGTAGTAAAAATTATTAAAAAGTTATAAGTTCACCCATTCATTACTGTGAGAATAATTTATACAATCTTAATAATAGAGCTAACACTAATAAATTTAATATATTTTTTTAAAGGAAAATGTGATGTATTTGTATCAATGCCAACTGGATCTGGAAAGTCATTATGTTATCAACTACCTGCTGTACTTCATTCGCCTAAAGTTACAATAGTTTTTTCTCCTCTTATAGCTTTAATGAAGGTATAAATCTAGTTTCTTACATAAGTTTTCAATGAAATCATAATTTTCAAAAATTTTACAGGATCAAGTTGATCATTTAACACGTTTAAAAATTCGTGCTGAAACAATTAATTCAAAAATGACTGAATCTGAACGAAAACGTGTTATTAATGATTTATATTCTGTACAAGTAACTACTTCATTACTTTATGTAACCCCTGAACAAGCAGCTACAGAATTCTTTAAGGTTGGTAAATTTTATTTTTTTACAATTTATATTAATATTTTATAGTAAATAAAAATTATTATAATATAATTTAATTTTCAGGGATTATTATCCTATTTAGTACGAAAAAATAAATTGGCTTATATAGTGGTAGATGAAGCACACTGTGTAAGCCAATGGGGTCATGACTTTAGACCTGACTATTTGAAATTGGGACTGTTAAGGGAACTTTATCTTCATATTCCATGGATTGCACTTACAGCTACAGCTAGTGCCGATGTAAATTATAAAACTAAATGCTTAATGAATTGTTTAAACTATCCTGTAGACTGTAATATATTACTAGAATAATTTAAAATGTATTTGTTTAGGTTGTTAAAGACATTATGGATGTATTATGCCTAAAAAAACCAGTCTCAAAGTTTACAACACCATGTTTTCGATCAAACTTATTTTATGATGTTATATTTGATGATTCTATTGGAAATTCTTATCAACATTTGAAAGAATTTATTGATCAATGTTTATGTGATGATATAAATTATTTGGAAAATACTCCTAACATAAATCCAGTAATTTTTTTTTTTAATGTATAGTTATTGAAATAAAATGTTGATAATAACAAATATTTTAGTTGAATCAACCATGTGGTATAATATACTGTAGAACGAGAGAATTAACTGAAGAAATAGCCACAGTTCTTAGTCGGAAAGGTGTTTCCATTGCCCCTTATCATGCTGGTAAAAATATATAATATAATGTTTAATAAATTAAAATACTCAGCATATTATTATGATTTAATATAGGGTTAAAAGATAAAGAACGACTTGCGGTGCAAGAAGCATTTATGAGTGGACATATTCAAGTTATAACAGCAACTGTAAGCTTTGGAATGGGAATTGATAAAGCAACTGTAAGGTTTGTCGTACACTGGGGTATACCATCTAGCATACCAGCATATTATCAAGAGTCTGGCCGAGCTGGAAGAGATGGAAAATTAGCTCGATGTCGAATTTACCATTCAAAACAAGCAAAAAATTCATTAGATTTCATTTTAAAATCTGCAATAACTCAAGCTAAAACTCAAGATAAACAAAAAAAAGCTAAAGGAAGTTATAGCATGTTTCTTAAGATGATACAGTTCTGTGAAAGTGTACAGTATGTTTTACAGTGTATTTTAATATTTTTTAAAGACTAAATTAATTACACATTTTAATAATTGTTTAACTTTTGTTTGATAAACTAGATGTAGACATGAATTTTTTGCTGATTTTTTTGGAGATACCAAACCCCAATGCATTGATAAATGTGATGTATGCTCAAATAAAGAAGCTGTAAAAATAGATTTAGATGTATTTATGTATGGAATAAATAACAGGAATCATACAATTGTATCAAATGAAAAATTAGTATCCAGTGATTTTTATGGAGGAGGACGCAATGCTATTAATGAGTATACTTTACTCCTTACCTTAAAGTTTTCAAGCACTGATCTAGTTACTTATTATATAATTGTAAATATTTGTTTAGGGAAAGTGAAGAATATGCACGTGAGGGTGAAAGAGAAGAGCACAAAAAAAATTTAGAACTAGAATTAGAAATAAAACGGCAGTTTGAAATTAGAAGAGCTAATATACAAAATATTATTAAAGAAAATGAAGAATTAGTAAAAAATTCAAAAGTTAGAGCAGCTGCATCTACAATAAAAAAAGTTAATGGTTTGCAGTTATCAGTAAGTATCTCAATTATTCTCTAACGTTTTTAATAAAAATATATGGATGTATTATAAATTATAATAATATAAAAATCTAAATTGTGGTTATAATTTGAATTTAATATACAGTTTTATAATAATCCTTCTAATTCTGAAGAAGGTTGGGTTAAAACAGTCAATTATATTCTAACTTTATTAAAAGAATCAAATTATCTATGTATTTTATGCACCTAAATTTTTAAAATGTTAATTACTTAGTTACTCAATAAGTCAATAATATTAAACTCATATGAATAAATATAATTAGTGTTTACTATTTCTTACGAGCAATTTATTGGAGATCATTTTTAAATGGTTTTTAAAAGTATGTATCAAGTGCCATTTAGTAAAATTAGTCATTTTTTAAAACTATTTTTTGATTCTAAAAAAGGAAATTAAACTGATTTAAAAATAAATGTTCTATTGAATACAAATATTTCAAAAAAATTCTTTAACAAACTTTTACTTTAAATTAAATTTCACGAGGCTTTCTAATATTTTTTATTTAATAAAGACTTAATTTGTCTATTATTTGTCACTGTGTTCCGAGGTGAAAATTTTCTTTTAGTTTATTATTAAATATGAATAGTGAAAAATGTTTTTTCAAAAGGGAAATTAATGAAAAATACCTAATATTATGAATATTGTTTTTAGTGAAATGTGTCACTCGTTGATTGTAATTGAAAACTAAAAATAATTTTTTATAAGAATAAATTACTTAGTTTATAATTAAATCATAGTCATAATTTGTTTATATTAATCTATAATTTAATGTAATGATTAATATCTATGTATGTGAATTTATTTAATTAAGGTAAGAGAAGAATTATTGAGGTTCATTGAAGAGTATTTGGAGAAAAATATTGAAGCATGTTCTTTATTTGATTCACTAACAGAAATAACAAAAGATGATCTTCATAATATTGCAGTGGACTTAGAATATGAAGCATTTACTAGTTCAAAAGTTGTAGCTGTTTATCGGAAAAAAATTGCTAAAACAGTTGAGTAAAATTAAAACATTTAAGTTATTTATTTTGGAAAAATTTATCATTTTATTACATCTAACCTATATGGCAGCAGTTTCCAAAGTGTGTGTCTAACTGCTTTTACAAGGGTGCTGTGTCACCATAGTATATTTTAGTAAAATAATAGTATTAAAGTATTTCTCATAAAGTTAATTGGTTAAAAAAAGTGGCTGATCTTATGGTTTATAGTATACTATCAATTATTTTATAATTTATTATACATTTATACAAAAATAAATTTATAATTTTATATTTTATCAAATAATTTCCAATTAAATTGTATGACAATTTTCTATGTTCATATTAAACTTTTAATAATATATAAATAAAATTACCTATTCCTAGTTAAAACACCCATTGTCTGCAGGTTAAATACATAAAATGTATATAGTAAATTTATTATTGCTATTTAAATTTAAGTATGGTAAACCTAAAGACATTTTTATTATTACTATCATTATGAGTTATTTAAAAATTCAAGATAGCTAATAGAATTTAATTCTTGCAATAATATAACTTATAAGTTTTAATCAAAATGTCGCTGTTTGGTGTTTGTTAATCAATATGTACAGAATAAAGGAGATATAATTGATATAATTTTGTTTTTATAGTCAAAAAAGCATATTTATATTTAATAAAAACAAATTATTTAATGTTGAAAAATTATGTATCAAATTTTTTTAAAATTTTTATTGTAATAAACTTGGTTCTTTAAAATTATTAAAAGGCAAACAGAAAATTTAATTTTATACTCTCAGATAGTATGAAGTGACTAATAATTTTTTTAAATAATGACATTAAATATTTATTTTTTGTTTATTTTAGGTATCCCTTATTAAGGCAGAAACAAGAGCATCAAACATATTTGACAAAATAAAAAATTATACACGACCAGAGAAAATTAAAGAAGAATCTAAAGTTAATTCAAATATTGAACTCCCTCCTATTGTTACAGCTTCAGATCTTATTCAAGCTCAAATAAAAAATAAAGCGCCTGAGCCAAAAATCAAAAGAGGGATTAAACGAGATCATTTAATGCAGCAATCAATGAAATCATTTGTATTTTCGACTACTTCTACTTCTGTAACAGAGAATGAAGAATGTGCTACAAAAAAACCTAGAATAGAGAATACTGATAGTGACATGGAAATATCTTCGGATGACGAAGTTCATATTATAGAAAGTACTAATATAAATGATCCTAAAATCTCGGAAACTCCAATTAAAGTAGAAGAATTATATCCTGAACAGCAAACAAACTATGCAGCATTTAACATTGAACCCAAATTTAATGAATCATATTATCAAACTACATCTACTAATATACAAGTACCCAAAATAATTATGGCTTCCAATTTAATAAAAAACAACCATGAATCCAGTTCAACATATGATTCTTCTAAAGATTTGTTAAACGTTGAAAGTGACTATTTAGCTATGAATAATATGCCACCAACAAAACAAGACCAAAAAATTCTTATTACTCCTAATAACACATGTTCAAATAGTACAAAAAATATTGAAAATGGTGTATCACATATTCAGTCTAAAAGTAACAAATCACTAATAGCAGAAAAAAATATTTCTGAAATTTTTAAGGAAATTTCAGAAATTTTAACTCCATCAGAAAATGAAAAAGATTTAACTATACAAAACAATGAACTCCTGATACAGCAAAAGCAAAATGATATAAAACAATCATCAATTGAACATAGATTACATGTTCAGCAAAATGCTGAAATATCTGCAATAAAGAATATGAATAATCTCTTCGGTGAAGATAGTGATGATGAAAGTAAATTAGCATTAGTTGATGTTAAAAAAAAATCCTTAGGTGTCCGACTTGGTATGTCATCAAATGTAAATTTTACTAATAAGACAAATAAAAATTCACAAGAGTCATTGAAAATAAATAAAAATAAGACTGAGGATCCGAATAACAAACAAAAAAAATTTGAATTGTCAAATTTGGTTGTAAAATTATTAAATCCTTACTACAAAAATAATTTATTTAAAACTAAAGAATTATTTAAATTTATGGCAAGACAAATTGTTCATAAACTGTTGGAGTCTACTAGTCATCCAGGTAAATTAATATATTTAATGCAATTGAAAAATTAAATGATGTGTATATAAGCATCATTGCGACAAATATGTTCACTAATATTTTAACGAAAATTGGTAATATTTACTTAAAAAAAAATAAAATAGTTATATGCATTAACCATTAATGTTTAAAATTATTTAAAATTAAAAAACTGTTTAAAATTTTATAAAAATAGAATTTATTTGCTTATGGTAAATATTAATTTATATTCATCATTGAATTTTATTCTTCATTATTAAGTTATATTATCTACTATCTAGACCACTGGTTCCCAAACTTGAGGGCGTGTACATTTAAAATTAAAAAATTAAAATAAATACACAATTTACTTAGAAATGTATCTAATTATGTAGTTAAATGTATATTTATGAAAGCAATTATCAATATATTTATTTATTTATTGATAATATATATCAATTAACAAATATTGTACTTTAAATTTTAAATTTAATTATTTATTTAAAAAGAAAAATATTTTAATAGTTTAAGTTATGTATGTATTATTGAATTGGCAATTTAATTATATTTGTATAAAATAAATTATTTATTTTACAGAAGAGCAAAACATCAAATTAATTATCAGAAAATTATTTCCAAAGGAACAGAAAATAAAGATTGAATCTGAAGATCAAATATTGAAGTTATTAAGATCAATTCCTTAATATTTCATATTTAATTTTATAAATTGTTATGATGTTTTTGTTGAATAATGTGTTTGTTCCTTATAATTTTACTTTAGTAAGTGTTATCAGATTTAAGTGATAAAATTAAGTTTATTTTTATATATTTTTTAATTTTATTTTATTTTGCTGAAAAAAGACTTATATTAGTTATATTTAATTAATTTTTTTTTGTAATGAAAGAGTTAAAAGGACAATTTTAAATATTTCTATAATTTTTAAAATAAGTATAATTTATTTATAAATGTGTAATATTATTATGTGACTTGATGTTTGAATAGTTGGACATAATTTATGTAATATATCAAAATATACCTATGTATAGGTAAATTGGTAGTCCAGTAATTAATTTTTATTGGTAACATGGACATAGACTTTGCCAAATTTAAATACTTTTACACTTTAATATCAGTTTATCAGTTATCATGTTTTATTACATATCTATATGATTTAATAAAAATTAAAACATCTTCCAACAGTTTTTTATTTGTCATTAAAAATATTTTGTATTTTGTAATTTTATTTTATTGGCACATAGTCAATACTTGTTCATGTTAATATAAATTGTAGATTACCATGAATTCTGATTGATAACCTTATTTTAATGATCACATTTTTTATGATAAATTTTTTTTACTTTTATCTTTTTAATTATTTAACTTGTTAATGCAAATATTTAAATTTCTTATGAATATGGATAAAATTATTTTCTATAATTATTACAACAGATGACTTCACCACAAATCATCTGGTAAGCTACATCTATTCATGCAACACATAAATCATAATTTAATGCCATAGTTTTTTATTGATACACTATCTTAATATCTATATTTGTCTTATGTTACATACAGGTTTTCTTACTGATGTCAAAACAATAAAAATGTTTGAATTATAGGAATAAAGATAAAACAGGTTGAACCCGAATAATCCACAAAATACTGACCAAAAATGTATTTGTATATTTAACCTTCAAATCATAATTTCTCGATCTATTTTGTTAATGTTCCCTTTATAATAATTACTATTTAAATATGTTAAACTATTTACATAAAGACAATTTTTTTAAATAAGTACCTAATTATATTTTGGTTTATAAGTTGAAAATTAAAAATTGTATTAGTAGGTTATTTAAAAAAATTAAATTGTTATAAATAAATATATGTAATAAATAATAAGTTGTTTTTGACCCATAGATTTATAAAGAAATGGACTGATGACAAAGTGTCGTCAATCTAGGGATCTACATTGTTAGAAAAAGGTAGTATATCTACTGTTTATGTTTCATCAATTATCATATAGGTACGCAAGAATTGGTTATATTGTATTTTTTTTTATAACAATGTTGACTTTTGGCAACCTTAGCAGATTTATAGGGGTTACAAGTCCATACAGTAGTATTTATGGGAGGGGCTCATGCCCCCCTCATTCGCCGTATTTTTATTATACGAGATACTTTACTACTCTACACCCCATGTATGCAAATTTGAACTTTTTGTCTGTGCCTCCCCCATAAGACATTTCTAAATACGCCCCTGCAATTCCATATATTCAATAAAAAAGCACTATCTATCAGAATTTATTAAATAAAATTAGGTTATTAAAAATTTAAGATAAACGTTTACTTTTAATTCTATTTTATTGTTTCATAAACATTAGCTAGACTATATTCACTATAATATAATAAATAAATTAATAAATATTAATAGTGGCATAATTTTTAAATTTGGGTTTAGTACTGAAAATGTTAAAGCCCTTTCTTCGTCCTAGCAACTATTTGAGATCTTAGGGGTGTTAACCTATTTTCTAAATTATTTTATACACTAATTTAATATTATTAAATGTTTTATTCTACCTATACATCGTCTCATGAAGACTAACTAATAGAAATTAGATAATATGGTAGTATATACAATAATATGTAAATATGTACCTGTATTATTTTGGGTCAAATAAGAATCACAATTTGAAGGTATAATCTGTACAAATTATACTATTTGTTATTTGCAAAATAAGTTAACACTTCAGATTTTATTAAATATTTCAAATTCCCAGTAAATTATCATAGGTGGTTCACACAGGTTCCTACAGGTTAATAAAATTAAAATTATATTCGAATGTGTTTTGAATCATTAAATTAAATTTAAAACAAAATAATATTATCAAATGAAAAACATGCTTTGAGGCTCGGGCTCCATGGCCCTTACTCTTTACTATTTGATCTCTTTTGGTTGCGCCACTGTCAACATGATAAATTATTATTAATTTTTTAATTATTTATTAAATTTAATAAATGTTTCAGCATTTTTCAAAGCAGTTTGATTACCTAAATTATTATTACCAACAAGTTATAAATTATAGATTAAATGTTCAGAATACAAATGGTTTTTATCAATGTTTTGTGTACTACAAGTGTGTTAAGCTCTATAAATTTACTTTAAATAGGAAGTGATGCGAAAATGAGCATAATTAATAGGCATAAAACGTACAAATTTATATTGATACGTACTCTAAAATTGACCATTGTTTACGCATATTATAGTTATTACCTATTTTCTTTAGTTGATAAAATATGTCGATTAATGAGATTTTTCGTTACTGTAAATTACACTATGGTAAAAAAGTATTTTTTTAAAAGATTGATTTAAATACTTACGCTTTGTGTGACGTGTTGTTTGCCTTCAGAAATTCATAATAAAATTTGAAAATTAAGCAATGACCGCCGTTCACATATTGTTTAACAAAACATTTAAAAACGAGAATGTCAGTGTTGCCAACTATAAATACGTGATTAATCGTATCGCTATGCTCGTATTCACTGTGACCTGGACGATTCAAACATAACCTGTAAAATTTACGTAGGTATTCGATCTTGTATTCACAATTTTACTTTACGTTCACGTTGGAGACATCCAAAGGAAATTTGGATTTGGCGTTTCCAACGTTTCGCCCATCATGGTAAGTGAACTTTATTTATTAAAGATTTTAATTATTCTTGTTCTATTTGCTTAACGATTATCCGCCGCTAAACGCTTGTTTATTGTCGATGTATCAAAATGGCACAACAAATTATTCGTCGTACTATAAACTAATATCACATGTGTTATTTTTCAGTCGTCGAAGAAGACGTTCAAAATCAAGCAGAAGCTTGCTAAAAAGATGAAACAGAATCGTCCCATCCCACAGTGGATTAGGATGAGAACTGGCAACACGATCAGGTATAATTTGCTCTATATCTATAGTATTTAATTTCTTTAAGTACTCTGGTTCTGGAACATAAGAATTACCTTGTTTATTTTTGGCTATTTTAGTATACCAATTATTACAATGTATAATTGTTATTACTTACGTTCTCTGTTGTGTATCATTCAGTTATTTCTCAACATTAATAAGTCGTGGTTACAGAGTTTGCACATGATTGGACCAATTAAATTAGTATCGTGTTAAGCGCATAGTTAATTTGATTGTTTTTTTTATTCCTTTTTATTATTAATGTAGTGTAAAAAAATTAAAGTGTAATCTAGTTGTTTCCTTAAGTTAATCATTTAGTCACATATAGTAGATGTTAACAAAAAAAAAAAATAAAATTGGCATCTATTTTATTAAGATGAAGTAAATGTAGACATAGTACAAAAACTGTCTTTTGATTATTATATTAACAAGTACTTCTGGCTTTTTAATAAGTGGAAAATTCACACTGTTGATTTCAACGGTTTAATATGATTTCATTAAATTAGTCTTATATTTTAAAAGGATCTCAGCACTTTATTTGTTTTCTTTTAGACTTAAAGCGTAACATAATCAGTATGTGTTAAATTAAATTTTATGGTTTTAATAATCTTGTTAGAATCATTATGGTTTGATATTTATAGATTTCTACTTTATTTGAGAATAATTATATTTTAGAGAGTCAATATTTTGATAAAATTTCTAACACCTTAAAGTATTCTCTGTCATTATTTTTGGAATAGTTGATTTTATTTTTACTATAGTTTTCTTAAAAGCCACAAAATTGCGTGAATGCTTTTCAATTTTGTGTGTTAGTAGAGGGAAAGAAAACGTTTAATGCACTGATATCCTCTTAATACTAATGTAAATCTGTCACAAATTCACACGTTAAGACCTATTTTGGCCTAATGGCTTTTTGTGTCTTAAAAATTTAATTATTTATGAAATAAATTCTTTGTTTAATTTATCATTGCATCTTTATTCTTTTATAGTTAATGGGTTAGGGGTAAATTCTTAAAAAAATAATTGCATTTTTTTAAATAAATATTTCATGGCTTGAAAAATTATCTAGTTGGTACTTAGTTTGGAGAAAACATTTTTAATAATTGACGTCAATTAAGTTAAATGATTTTGTTTCTTATTTTTGATTACATGTGGTTATTTCATTTTTTTTGTAAAACGTATAATTTACTGTTAACATTTACTTTGCTATACTTGATGAGTGGGCATCGTCTACTATTATGGTTGCATTTTATCGTGTACATATAATATGTAGAAAAAAAAGTATTTGTTGATTCTAATTGTATCTTTTTTTACATTACAGATATAACGCCAAGAGGCGTCATTGGAGAAGAACTAAGCTCAAGTTGTAAGCTATGCTGATACTGATTTACCATTTCCGCGGGTACTTTGACTATTATTCAGATGGATAATAACTATGTACAATGTTTGATATTAAATAAAACTTAAAAAATTAACAAAATTATGTTTTCTTTAATATTTTCTACTATTTACCTTTAAGCTTTGTACATCAACATTTTATATTTGAATTACAGTAGTGATGTACTGATGTATTCATCTTGGTCATGAAATCTATATATTTTATTGTAAAGTATAACATATTCATGTATATATTATTCTATCTACCACAAAAAGGACAATTCAAATATTTTAGTTATTACTTATTAGTGAATAATGATACAATAAAGTACTTATGGACTTGCTTTCATTGATCTGTCAAATTTCAACATTTGCTTTTGAAAACATAATATTAGATACTCATTATATGTATAAAATAATGCCTAATATTAATTATTATTTTGACTTTTCTATAGAGATATTGTTTGCAAGTCCATTTGCGTCTGGATTGTTGGTGCTATATAGAATTTTAAAATATGTATATACTAATTAGTTCAACAGATTAAGTGTTATCTGTGAATGATGAAAATGTCAATTACACAAGTTATAATTTAAAAAAAAGATACATGTTTGCAATTTCAAAGTAACATTAATTATTTAGACAGAAGGCAGAAAACGACTTAAAATATTTAAGTAGATTATTTTAAAGATATTTTTGTCTACCTCTTATTAAATTTATTATTTTAAACTTTTGGACCCAATAGAATTCCTTGCCGACCTCTGTTTTAAATCATGTTATATAATAATACACATGGTAGATCATATTTTTACAGACCGTTATTGGTTAATAACTCGTTTTAAATAAACTTAAAGATTAAGCTAACAATTTTTGAGTATAAATAAATTAAGATGATTTAATTATGCCAACTTTGTTGTTATTAGGGAGAGAGACTCATTTATTTGTAGATAATTCTACTCAAATGAATAAATCTTAAAAATTTAAAGAAGATATGTCAAATAAATTATATATCATTTTTTATTTTTTTTTTTTATATATTTATTTTAAATTATATAAATTTGATCTCATACATACATATTTTCAAAAATACTTATGTTGGATTTAAAATGACTTAATTAATATGATTGTATTGTAGATGTTGATTACACAGAATATACATTTATAAAATATTCAATCATTGTCATCAGCAGTATTTTTTAAGGTCAAGGGTGCTATCAAAGTACTAAATGTATAACAATAAATTATTATAAAGGGGAATGTCTTGTTCTCAATTGACTGTTATACCTTGATATATTACACAATTGAAATTTATTTTTTTTAATCTTTTTCTAACTAATAAATAATAATGTAAACGGTTATTTTAATTATATTTTATAACATTTTTAAGTGTCTGGTATTTTATGATTTTACATTGTTTGTTTTTAGATAATTATTTAATCTCTGTATGTACAATTTTAAAATTGTACTACATATTAGTCTTAAGTTTTTAATTCTTTTGTTATTTTTTTAAATTTAAATTTGAACCTTTGGGATTGGGGAATATACATCAAAATTGAAAATATTGTACTACCTATTAACATTTGGTACCCTGAAATATATTTTATTATATGACATGTTAAGTATATTAGGTGTGCATTTTATATGTAAATATCGATTTAAATTTATAGTTTAGGTATATTATGTTATTTCTGTTAAAATACATGTATTATTCAGTGGTGATCTCTTGATTTAGTTGTTGATTCAACACCGTAGTGCTAATAAGGCACTTATATTTTAGCTGTGTATAATTCAATGTAGGTATTAGTATATCAGTTTAATATATCAGAACTCAGAATAATCGGGATGTATCATTTATGACAGATAGTAATTTGAGAATAATTGGAAATAAATTATAGGCACGTACCTACATCTAGGTAATAATATTTAAAATGTTGTTGATAAGTTTATACGTTTTTTAAGTGTAAAACTAATTATTAAAATATTAGATAATTACTAAAAAAATATATTTGTATTAAGTTGGCTGTATAAATATTAATTTCAGACATTTAATGAAGAATTTTGTTATTTTTCGAAGGATTTAATGTTAGACGGTAAATTAAAATGTTGAGTTAAGTTTGCCTGTAATATTGTAGTAAATTCAATGAAGTACGGTCAGCCACCAGAATACAAAACTTACATGTAATGTGAGTATGTGACTAATAAAAAAATGTATGAAGTTTTAAGTATACTTTTAAAATTGTACCTATTGGTATTGTTGGGGTGCTGAGAGTTCCCCTCCCCAAGATTATGGATTGATGACTTAGCAAATAGGAACAGAAAGCTTGATTTAGTTTTATAATTTGACTAAATTTATATATATAAATATAAAATGTAATAAATTCCTCTCCCCTCCCAAAAAAAAAAATAAGTTCTAAATAGACTACTAACAATCATAAACATGCAATCTATTCCTATACAATAGTTGAACTTAAATAGAAAATTAAATATATTTTTACAGAAAATATTTTACATCAATTACATTTTACTTAGCCCTTAGTATCATTTAAAAATTTTAAATCAATAGTTTATAAAAAACCTTGATACGGACATGTCAAAATAAAAAAATAAAACATCGCGTATACCTATTGCCTATACATGATGCCGTGTTCCCGTTAAAAAAAACCAAAACATAATAATAAGTGGGATAGAAACTAACTCTATTTTATAATCACATTTTTTAATAAATCTAAAATTTGAAATCGATAAACAATCGTAATTTCTTTAACTCAGTTTACTTTAATTTTCAAAGGACGTATATATATCAGTGAATATTTTTTTAGATATAATCATTTCACAGCATATAGCATATGATAAAATTATTGCTCTTTTTCAAACCTCTACTTGACCACATGGTAGATTACACATAATAATATTATTGTATAAAAAATATTTTTTTTTAAATTGAAAGAGTGCGGATATCTTCTCATTTTCTTAATCATGTATATGTATAGCAACAATAAACGAATAAAATAATAATTTATTATAGAACCACATAATATAATAATACGTGTCATTTATTCTTGGTTAACAACCAATTTCCAAACCACCTCAACGGGTCTTGGGGTTGGATGTTGAACATTTCCGACAGACCTTCGGAAATCGTTGGCATCATGGCATCCTTTATGTACTGCACCACCTCGTCGTCTCCGCCATCCGTGGTCGAATCCACTTTGCCTTCAGTTAAACATAACCGTGTATAAGATAACGATTAAATAATAATAATAATATTAATAAAGAGTTGTAACGCGTGATTATGATAACGTGATGGAAGTCTGTGCGTAATATCTCGCGTACTGTTTGGGAAAAAGAATTTTATTTCTCGTTCGGCCTCGGCCGGAGAACCGCTGCCGTGGAACGCGTTGGCTACCGGGTCCGGTCCCTGCTCCGTTCCGTAAATGGCTCGCAGACTGACTGGAAACAAACGTTTAGCGCGAGAAACGGTCGCCGGTCCGATCAGCCTCAGCCATTCTTCGACGCAATTTCTTTTGGACAACACGTACACCACAATCGGGGCCCCGGACATGTGATCGACAAGCTTGGTGAAGTATGGAGCCAGCGCCTGTTCTTCGTAGAATTCCGCTGCCTGATCTCGGGACAAGCGTAACACTTCTTTCTGTAAAACGATACAGGTATTGTGCGGGGAATTTAAAATTACGATATCGTAACTGAGAATTATTATATTTACTGTACTATATTGATAGATTTAAACGAGAGACATTATGTAGGTATTATATAAAGTCATGTTTAGGAATTTTCCATTCGTGGCGGGCAATGAAATAAGAAAAAACTGCTCAATTATATATAGGTATAAAATATATGTTATAGTTTTAAAAACAATTTTTTCTGATAAAATTAATTTTATGTTAAAAAAAATGACAATTAAAAAATGTATTTATGGCTTATAGGAATATTATCATATGACAGCAGCATTTATGTTAATATAACGATCACATAATCAGTTATAGTAAAAAATAAGAATATTAATTGTTTGAAATAAGTCAATGAAAGGATTAAAAATTAAAAAAATTAGCCTTCCATCTCCAAAAGTCAGTTGTTCCCCAAAATACAGCCCTATACCCTGAACGTATATAACTCGCGTGGAGTGTCATCCGTGTATAGTTGTACGAAGAAAAAAATTATACTTTTGGCATTCATTTTATGTACTTATAGTTTATTTTATTTTTACAAGCATTTTATTAATACATGTTAAATTGTAAAATGATTAATGTTACGTAACCTATACTATAATTAAAAATTTATCATTGGTATTAGGTACTTATTACTTAAGTTCCAGCGCCCCAGCATGGGACTCAGAATTTGATACCTAAGGTAATTTCCCACTGAGCTCTTTCTCCTAAATACATCACCGTGTACTTGAAAAAAGAGCGTATCACAAACCGTTTTGATGATAAATCCATTTTGCGCCATTATACACTCCACCTTGTACATCAGCTGGGCGACTTCCGGTTTTATGATGGCCAACGTACATTGGAACTCCTGGTCTCCATCATCTTCGTCGTCGTTAAAAAATGGTACGTCAGAAAGTGAGACTGGAAGCTTTTCATAGCCTGAGACGCGACCGGACGCGCTTTTTCGCAGCTCTGCGGTTGTGGAGCAAACCGATAATGACGGGGACGACTGATCAAGTCCGGGCAGCGATCTCGTGCCCAGTGAATCGCTGCTGTCTTGAAACATATCCAACCCGTTGAGTTTTCGTTATTATAACGATTGAAAAATTTGGTCGTTAACGTTTAGCGTGATGGCGAATAAGTCATGGAATTGTTGATTGTTGACTGATCGCTATGCGATTATCTGGTCGTCCTTTTCAAATAAAACGCGTTTGAAATAAATAACAACAATATCGTCTACATTCGTGAATAATTTCAGATACGCATAAAATATCTAGTTATATCATATCGTGATATAAATAGTGTTTGAAATTTGGTCAATTTGGGGGAGCTGTAGCTCAGGTCTATACTGGATACATTTATGATTTTAAATTATCAGAAAACATCATTAGTTTTTGGGCGGCTATAGCAATTCTATGGGGATTAAGCCCCCAGCCCCCCTATATGTGCCTTTGTATGTTGGTATATAATATAAACGGAAGAAATCGTCACCGGTTGTATAGTGACTCATATTGCCGGATTTAAGGACTTAAAAATAAAGGTCTCGGTAAAACTCTTATGTTTTAGATGTATCTATGTATACTGATATATATATTATCGGTTGTCACGACGTTTATTTTCGACGAATTTATACAGGAATTGTATGCCCTGCTTTGTTGTTATAAAGCCAAGTTGTTACAAATTATTCATAAATAATATTATTGTAATATGTACTATGTAGGTAATTTAAATATTTTCGTCTGATGCTCGCACCTAGGTTTTTGCGGTCCTAGGTCGAGCCTAGGATCGTGCGCACACCTATGAATAATGATGTAATATGGTGACTTCGAAAACGAGGAATATAGTATATAATAATTAATAACTAATAATACAATGTAGTGGGTATATAGTCGCCCGTCATAGTTGAATTGCCTCGTGATGGAAAACGCCCAGAGCACAACTACGTTGCAATAATTAAACTCGTCCGTACACGGCAGAGGGCTCGGACGAGAGAGAGAGAGAAATAATAGGTTATACCATGTATTACGCACGTATAGAGAGATCGCCGAGTTTCCCAACAACCACCACCTATCAGTGTATATTATGCAAATTCTGTCGTAAATATGGAAATTATCGGGAATAATATGTGCAGCGCGCGCGAATATGTTCCATTAAAAATTGCGACGAGCAAAGTGAAATAATTGTTTTTGATATAGAGAGAGGAGCGTAGTCGCGTGTGCATACATTATATTATGTGCTAATAAAATCATACAGTACGACAACTCAGCGTACAGCGTATTAAAAATATAATTACTATAGGCTTATATATATATATATCATACGTTATATTATAGTATTGAGTGCGCGCGTATATAAAACATATTAATATTATGGACGTGTTTGGCCGCCGGTCATCGATCGATAATGCTCGCGACACCTATTTTGATTGCCTTTGACGCGAGTGCAGCGCATAATGAAATCATTTTCCATTATATTATGTTATGTACTGCTGCGCGACAGTTTGCCGTTATCAAATTTTCGGTATCCGCGATAAATATTAAACGCGAAATGTCCTACACCATTATACCTACCTACAATGTCCGTTGGACGAGGCACGACAAAGTGGTCCGTCAGTCTGGCACCATCACAAATGCTATATATTTTTAACACGGACTTTTTTAAAAAAAAAATTCAAAATTTGTAACCCAATAGTCTTTTACATTACATATTCAAAGGACAAAGAGTTTTAACTCATATAATATTAATTTTTACATTTTTCATTGTATTTTTTAAAATATAGATGCCTATTAAACAATGATTATTTAAGTCTCTCACCTCCCCCCCCCCAAAAAAAAAACCAATGTCTGTATAAACCAATGTGCTAATGCCAATAATCATCCTGGCACTTTGAATAAAGCAATTTTATTTTTATTTTTTTTAAAAATTATACCATACTCAATTATATTACCACCTAAAAAATATTGTAACCTCATAATAATAAAATCATTTTATTTGTGAGTTTTCTGAAGAACAAAATTAATAAAAATAGCGAAAACAAGTAAATTATTTTGTAGTTCAAAAAAAAAAAAAACAATAAATACTTATTAACATTTTTACTAAATGTTTATACTATCATATTAATTATACGATAACATTAAAAAAATAGTTATTTATTAACATGATGAATTTTCAATTTTGTTTTCTATAAATGTCGAAAAAAAATTCTTCGTTGGGTCAAAATTCTTAAAAATTTAATAACAAGATCCTACAAAAGTTTGTTTTTATATTTGTATAGAAATATTGGAAATACATAGGCACTTTAAGTTTTGAAAATAATTTAGTACAATAAGATTCTTCATAAGTATAGTATAGTTAAGAAACCATAAAATTTAAAAAAATGTATAAAGGCAATTATTTTTTATAGACATTTTAATAACCAATTTAGACGAAATTTTGTATTTAAACAATTAATAACGGATATGTTAATTATTTTGTTATAATTTAAAAATATTATTCGTGGAAACTTAAACTTTTACGTATTTTATATTATTATGAATCTTAATATACCTACTCAAATACGCTCAGAATCGGTTTTCGTACGTATACAATGATTTATCGTTGAACTCAAATTGAATACACCTATAATAGTAATCCACTCATCATTCGACAACCAATATACAGAAAAGCGATATTCACTTACCTATCTTTTATTTAAACGTCGATTAAAATGTTTCAAACATTGTTAAAACACATTCTAAATTTCCAACCCGGCATTTTATATTCAAACGTATAATATAACTATTTAAAAAGAATTACTTTTTTCATTTTTCAGTATAATGTTGTTTAATATAAAACCTATAAAAACACAATACAATATAATAGAAACGAATACTATAATATTATTATAAGTTATCTTCGCACGTGACTGTATGAAGAAGTAAATTAAAAAAGATAAACTCTCATAAAAAAATCTCTGTATTCATGGGTAACGATAATAACGATATTATTATAGGGGTGCTATTATTTGAAAAAATTATATCTAAAATATAACATATTTAATATTTATATACCTTCGGAACAATACCGTGGTTGGGGTTGAGAACGCCCCGTCGATATTAAAGTATTATGAATATTGACCGTGAAGTGTTTAGTGACCGGTCGTTTGTCACCGCAGTTCCGGTCATAGAAAAAAAATTATGGTTCCGGTATAAATACTGATCAGTGCGAACGTTGGTCGAAGGTCATAAAAGCCTTAAAGTATTCTCCGGCCCCCATCATTGATGACGTACTTTCCGGAGGCTTATCATCTTTCGGTCGGCAAGCTACGCCACCTCTCCCCAAGAGAAGGGGGTTAAACTTCGACATTTATGCTCAGAGAGTGCCGCGCGAGTTTGCATACCATCCGAATTGACCGCGCTCGTTGCGATATAATAACGCCCCAGGTCAGCAACAGACAGGACGCAAAACCTCGTTATTTTTTACGGATTCCGGACCAGATTTTACGATACGACCGTAAACCATTACGAACTGATTTGCCATATTGAAAAATCCCATTGAAAAGAAAAACCGACAAAAAAATAAATATGGGATGGGGGTGCGGATTATGAGATCATGCCGGCACGAGGTTTTCCGCTTTATTGTAATAATAATGTTTATATGTATCACTGATTTATTTATGGATGAAAATAACGACTTTAGAAAAAATAAAAATAACTACGGTTTATGGACAACATATTTTTTTATTGACCCAGCTCGACGTCCCGTTGAAATGTTTTTGCCTTGGAGTTCCGTTTCCGTACCGCAGTAGATGAGTATTCGAATATTTGTGTGTTACAAACCTTATATATTTTAATTATAGCTGTTCATAATAATATGATTGTTTACCACATTTGTGAGTGGAACAGGGCTAATTAAATATTTCTCAATTTTATTATTATCTTTATTATGGATTGTCACCAGGTGGTACTAAAATAATTAAAACCTGACAAAATGTATAGGTAGCTGATTATAATAATACATTAATACACACATTGCCAAACAAATAATTATCATTCTAGACCTCTTTAAACAACTTAGATAAGTATTGACAATTATTTATTTTTAAATAAATATTAACTTTTCTACTATATATTTCACTGTATTACAAAAAAACATTTATAAATTCATAATACAGTATATTAAATAACATCAAAAAATAAAAATAAACACTTCATGTAGATTTCAATTCATATAATTTTAAAATTATTTTTCTTATTTTACATACTTACCTAAAACCACAAAATTTTTAATTATAATTTATGTTATTTGAAATAGAAGAATCAGTTCGTTAACTGTTATTATAACTGTAACATACTCGTTGTAAAGTCATTTTTATTCACCACTTGTTTAAAAAAATATGTTTGCTTGTACTTGTATCTACTAGCAATTTAAATTAATATACAAGTTAGGAAAAGTCTCTTTTTGTATGATAGTTTTTGATACACAGCATAATGCCATTGATAATATTAGCTGTAATAATTATTAATAATCTAAAAGCTAAGAAATATGACTTGGTTTTTTTGGCGGGCGGGTGGGGAGGGTAGCCAATTTTGTGTCTGTATGTGCCACAGCACGAATATTGTTTTCCAAATAAATATACTTTATTAATCATAAATAGGTTACTCTACGTCTATATATAGACTATATATAGACTAGTAAACAGCAGTATCTAGTGTGTATAGGGTACTAGATACACATTTTGACCAACTTTGAAACAGACGTTTGGCACATAGGTACGTAACATATTGCATAATTTGTGTATTGTAGTGTAGGTGCTACGATTAAGTCTATTTTATGAATATAAATGACGCGCATCAAACGTTTGTAAAGTGTGTGAAGAACAAAATACGGATAAGCTCGTTCGAACTTATCAAACATTTTCCGGACAGCAAATTGTTACCGTAAAAGCCTATCGGGATTAATGCACATTAGTATATGTGTATACGTTTCCCCTCGCCATTTCTGCGCGCGTAATAAAATATTTAAAACGAGCGTCCTGTGTTTTATATCGCGCATATTCATATTCGGCTACATATATATATATATACATACAATATTATGTATACGTGGTACTGGTCGGTGTTGTTGTAGTGCTGACTGCTGCAGGATGTGGTGCACCCCGCATCGGAACGGTTTTATATTTTCTGATGAATAATATTCCCGCGACGTTCCGACACACAAAACGTATAATAGTATATAACTATAAAACGCAAAGCCGATTCAGGTGCATGTACGCGCGTATATTATATTGACGACCCGAGGAGCGTTTACTACCGGAATAGCATACGATAAAATAGTATATATACATATATTGGTTTACGTGTATTGTATGTGTATATATATATGTATACGTCGTTTAATCTACGGCTCGTAAAACTAGACGAGCGTCGGTCGCGCACTAATCGCGATTTACGGCATTTAATCGAAATCCGAAAAGGCCACCGCTGCAGTGGCATCGGACCTCCGGTGTGGACAGAGAGAGAGATAGAGAGTGAAAGAGAGTGAGAGAACGAGAGAGAGACGACGCCAATAACAGTAACAATAAACGCCACTGCGATCGACCCCGCGCGCGCGACACGGTACGTTTGTTTTAATTGTTTTGGCCGCAATGGAATTATAAACACGGCAAAGGCGTTACGGTACCGTTCCCTCTGCAAGTGTATAGTAGTTGTATCGGACATAGTATACGTATATATTATATTGAATAGTCGTGGGCGAAAATCGTATTATCATTATTATATTGTTATTATATAATACAGGGTGATTCACCAACCACGCTTATACTTTTATTTTTTCGTTTTAATGATGGATTTATTAAAATTCTGATTTTTGAAATTTTGAAATTAACGTATTATTTAAAATTTTTTGAGATCTTGAACTCTCGTTTTTACTGTAAATTATTTATTCGTTTTTTTTTTATAATATTTGTATGCAATTAATCAAAATTTTGAACGAGTAGTATTTCATTTATTAAAAAGTGAATATTAAAGATTAGTAAAAATAATTTTTAAAAAAAATTCAAAATAGTTGCAATATTTTATTTATTATTTATTACACACTTGTACTATTTTTTATAAATTATAATTTATAAATATAAATTACTATAGCCTTCATATTATTATAGGTCTAAATTTTTAGAAAAATTATTCGCTATATAATTTATTATATAAAAGAGTTGTCATTTGATAAGAGTTTGAATCTCCAAAAGAAGTATCTTTAAGTAGTTAAAAAAAATCTCAAGAATTCGACAATTTAGTTATTAAGTATATTTAAAAATTCTAAAAATTAGATTTTGATTAATTTAATTAGTATAGAAAAAAAATTAAGTTTGGTGAATATGTTTAATAAATTAACAGTATCTTATTTTTTATTGCGATAGAGTTTTTATTTTAAACAAAATTTGATACTTTACAATTCGTACATATATTTGAAATGTCACGCCACGCCAACAACGTTTGGTATTTTAATTTATTGAAATTAGTTCATAAAATTATAGTAATATTTAAATATTTTATTGGTGCTTTAATAAAAAAAGTATCACTGAAACAAAAAAATGTATTTCTTGTAATGGGATAATGACTAATGATGATACCTCTTAAAAATATTCACTGATATTGTGTAATAGATAAAAGTGTATAGTGAAAAACTAAAATTTAATAACAATAACAAATATTATGTATCTATGTCTAATTAAAAATATGCAGAATGGAGATCTTCTTCTCATTGAAAAATGGTTTGTTTAAAATATAGTCTCAATATTGTGATTTATTGTTAGTGAAGTGGTAGACTGAAAGAGAAATTTGGAAAGGAGTAAATAATAATAAATAAATTAACCCACGATGTAAGTCCTTAGATAGGTCGTAAATCGTAATCTTAATTGTATTAATGCATGATGTAAAGATTAACCTAAATCGTGTTCAAAGCTTTATTGACTCAACCTAATATGACAGATAAAAATGTATTGTGGTCGAATAAATCAAACAAGAAGTGAAAAAAAAAAAATAAAAAAAAATACTTAGTTTTATATATAATATATAATGACAGTGAATTTCCATCAAAATAATATCAACACGCAGAATGAAGTATCTATAATAAGTTGTGAAGAGAACATTTAAAACCATCTCACGGAATTGCGTTGGAGATAATAATATTTTATATTTACACGACTTATTTAAATGTTTAACGTATTAATATATTATGTTGTGTCGCGTTTTAAAAGAATCGCGTCGGAGTTTTACGGATGCAATTGTGAAATATGCACTCGACGATAACTGTAACGATAACTCTATACGGAATAATATACACGTTGTATCGTATTTTTCGAAATTCCATTTTGTTATTTCTATTTTATCATCGCGTACCTATGTCTTATGTATATATATATATATATACACACACACACAAACAACAATGGCTGTATAAAAATAATAATATATTTGTACGACACCGGAGTTACGTGGACCGGAACCGCAGAACCGAAATCTTTTTAAGCGTTTGCCTTTGTGAAAATAAAGAACCAACTCGTTTTTCCCTTTTAGTTTTTTGGCCCTCCGCTATCGGTGCGGTATCGGTGCAATATTGAATTTTTATTGCCGGAATCCATTAGCGATCCCTATTCATTCGCGTTGTTTTTTTGCACGAAATACGTAATATACTAACCCATAGCAGAGCAGTAATTCTTTACATAAAGAAAATCGTACGATATGCTAAACGACGAACGCTCGAGGGGCTGATTCCAATTTTTTCTTAAACGAAAAAAAAAAACAATGCAAATTTATGAAGCATAACAACAATATACATACGCGAAATCGCGTGTACGATTTGAGTGAATACGAATTTATTTCCATTCAAAATACACAACCGATATTTTCTGCGAGGTAATCGTTTTTGTTATTTTATTATTTAAGAGAAAAAATGTAAAATTCATTGGTCATTTTTCTGTTGGACTAATTTTCCGTGGCCATTGTTACCTTGATTCTTGGCTGTGCGCATTTACACGCATAAAGTTCAAAAGTTGTGTACTACGAATATAACTCTGTTGGTTTTTAATTTTATAACATACCTAATATGTTGTGTGTACAATAATTATGAGTATAATAATTAATTTTAAGCGTTTACAAAACGAAACCTATCATTTATTAATACCGCAGTATATTAAATATGATATTTACACCTATTTACGTAGCTTAATATGAAGTAATGACAATTTTAGAATTATTACTCCGTTTTCTATACAAAAACAGCAAAATATTATGCAATATACCCAATTGAACATATAATAGAACACAAAAATCATAAATACAGTTTGGAATCGTTTGTATCCGATGTATATGAGTACTGTACACGTATGAAAGTACGATAGTTGTAATCTGAAAATAAGGACGAAATATCTGTAGTCTTCAAATATTGTGTTATAATACTGCAGAATACCTATATATTATACTGTCAAAAGGCTTTTCATATGTCATAATTTGGCGACAATTCGTATGTAGACATACAGGAAAAAAATGTTTTGCCGGTGTATCGTTCGATGAGGGATTTTCTATTACCGTCGTTATGTCCGTCTTACGGTTGTATATCAAAGGGAAGAATGCGAACGACAAACGATCGGGAGGGTTTAAGGAGATTTGGCAGAGTCGTTGCATAAATAAGTATTACAGTGGCGACACTGTCCCGCGAATTGCCATAACAGTGCCGAATTACTCGGTTTCTTTCCGGAACGTTTGATACGGTTCCGAGGGCCAAGGCGATTCCATGTTGTATGCAAATGGTCCGTGGGTAGGGGCCGGGAGGGGACACTTAAAGAAAGAAAAATCCTTAAGCCCGTTATATTAGGCAAATCCGCGTTCGTTTGGCCGCCAGAACCGTATACACGAGTTTTATATTTTTTTATTATTTTTATTATTATTATTATTTATTCGCGTCTGTGCCCGTCGTATATGAGGTATTTAGGTGTTCTTTTATGGCTTTCGCGGCTTATATTCCCCGCGAAAAGTTATTCGTTTTGATTAAATTTTATTGTCCGCACAAGTCGTTTTGACCGATCCGAACGATAAAAACAACAACAACAGCAAATCCGCTCGTTATTATTACGATGCGCGTATATTTAGATGATATGTATGTTATATATTTGCATTCGTATAGTCCCCAGAGCGATCTGCTCTCTTCATTACCCCCGGCATCTTTTCCTCTCAGATTGAGCAGGCCATGGTTCATTTTTATAATTTGTTTTGTGCATCCCGTTACAATTCAATTAAAACTCGTACGGAGTGCATTCGTGGAGTGCATTCGCGTGCAGTTTATGTCATATAATTCGATTGCATATAATACGCGCGTCTGTGATCGCATAGTGCAACGTCCCCTCTCACTATACCGGGAACGGTTTTAATACGATTTAGATTGCGAATAGTGCATAGTCATCGGACTCGCTGCAGTTGTCCGATCAATAACCGTTGCAGTCTCATTCCTAGTCAGTCGTTGTCGTCGTCATAGCGATCATATAATAATAGCGTCGGTACGACATTATTTTGAAAATTGAAAACCATTAAGATTTGCATAAGAAACGAGAACGCGGGTGAATGTCGTTTCGATTTGTTCCCCGAAACGGTTGTTTTTACAAATTAGGACCGTTTGGCCACAGAAAGTTAGGGAGAGGGGGTGACCGTTATCGGCATAATACACGCCATGTTGCCATCGTCTTCCGAAAGCGAAAGTTTAATATTAATATTATGTACAAAAATCACAAATTGCTTCGCCCGAGATTGAGAAAACAATTCATGTTCCAAACGAACCTGTGTGACTCTGAATTGAAACGAACGGAAACACATTTGTTTTTATATTTTTTGGTCTTTACCATCCGTACGAAAGTTTCTATTCTATTATTCATATAATCGGCTTCATTATTTTGAATTTCGCTTCGAAATACTTGTAATGTAAACTTTACTAAGAAAATTACATTAACATTGTTGTCTGAGAATAAAAAGAAGAGTATAAACATGTAAATTGTTACTTATAGAATGCTTATTTTTCTGTTTCAAAAATTAGTTTGACGCCCCAAGACATAATATATTTACAACTATATAAAGCAGGTACGCGATAAATGATTTAAATGAATGTTCTATAATTTCGTCGCACGTACATGCACATCATAAATAATTGTTAAAATTATATGAAATGTGTAAATGCGAGGAGAAAAATCCAAGTGACTTTTGAAGTAAAATTATATGATCTGCACCCTTAATTTATTCCGAGGAGTATTCTCGCAAGAAAACTCAATTCATTATAGTACGAAAACGTGACCCTTACAACAATTTTATTTTAATAATCCGTTACACTTTTCCATTTCGATGTTTTACCCTCTTCGAATATGAATCTCTTAACGAGCGACTATTTGTTACTTTTAATTAGCGAGAGTTTCTTTTTATTAAATAAAAAAGAGTAATATAATAATCATCTGACTGTTTGTATCGACTGAGATTTTTTTTTTTTTTGTTCGAAAATTACACCGACCCGTGACATTCCAATTAATCGGATACGGTAATTCTTACTGAAGTTATACATATATTTTTTTTCATTTTTTCCACCCTTATAGTCTCATTAATTTTCCCCATTTATTTTGAAGATATTAACTCAATTCATCAGACCTGATGTCCGCCGTTCAGTCCCTATATTTTGACTCATATTTTCCACGTCACTTTGTTATAATTTTAAAATTCATTTTTACACTCCAAGACATTAGTTGTTACTTTCATTGTGCATAAACAAATTAAACAGTTTAAAGCAGATTATTAATAGTATAATATATACACCACTATTGGTTTTTAAATTTTATTTTATACGTTATAATAATAAAAATGTTAATAAATATACTATATCTACTCGTACAAAGTTATTCGATCTAGGACAAATGGACGTAAAAAAAAATATATGTATAATCAGTAAATAAAATGAATAAGCTATTTATATTTATTTTAATAAGTCAAAAATTAATATAAAATATTTAAATATTAAAATTAAAAATATATTTAAAACAAATGTTTTATTATAATAGGTACGTCAACAATTAAAATACAATAACATAAATGGTTATTTATATTAATTATATTTATTTTATTACGCAAAAACGTATATAATATATATATAAAAAAAATTATTTATTGTTTAAAATATAAAAAGTTTATGAATGTCAAACATTATAGTTATTTATAGGACTCGGATTTTAAAGCATAATAAATAACAAAAAAAGCATAAAATTGTTTAAAAAAAGCAAAAATGAAGCGTATTTAATTTTAAAAAAAGCAAAAAAAAGCACGACTAAAAATTAACACGAATTAGGTTATAATTTTATAAAACTGAATAAAAACTAAAATCTACAAACTATATGCAATAGTCGATAAGCTATCGACCCATAAGCTATCTGTAGATCGATAATCTATACATTTCAATCATTACATTTAATGACGTTTCGCACTAATGGTACGGTCTTCGCCATTATTGCGGGTTTTCACATTTCATATTAAGTAAATAAACACTTTTATATAATAATTTATTACGGGTTTTGACATTTCTTATAAATTATATGAACATTTTTTTAATTACTATAGCGTAACAAACAAATAAAAATTACACAGCTAGAATAACTGAAGAAAGCAATAAAAAAGCAAAAAAAGCATTTATATTAAAAAAAGCAAAAAAAAGCAAAAATAAATTCGTTTATTTCGAATCAGATTAACGTGAAACGAATTATGTATAAAAATTAGATTTTTATCTTAAATATATAAAAAGAAGCATTTGCTTTAAAATCCGAGCCCTAGTTATTTATATTAATTATATTACTTATCTTATGTAATAATATAAAAAAAATGATCAACATTTTATTTTAATGCAAAGAAATATTTTGAGCAATTCCGCGTAAAAATGATATTTTAGTTCTAGTGTCATACCTTTGAACAATTTTTAGGTTAGATTAATATATTTTGATGATGATCTATTATAATATTATTTATTTTCTTTATATATTTTTTTTACTTCCAATTGTCCCCACGTCCAAATGGAAAGTTATTACGTATTATTACAATGGATAAAATTGTTTTTAGAATTTGAATACTTTTGAACTTTATAAGGCATGTAGTGTTATTGTACCAAGGTATACCTAAAGTCGATTAAAATAAGCAAACTTAAATAAATAACTATAATTTATTATTATAAAATTAATTATTATAATACAACAATTAGTCTATGAACTAGTACGACAATATACGCTAAATAGTCGAGCATCTATTTAATAATAATTATAATTGTTAATTAAATAATTTAAATTTATATTTCATATAGGTATGGAAATTTTTAGCAACTTCAACAAAATAATAGTAGATAAATCACTCAATAGACCAATTCAAAGTTTTTTGTTATATTTTATGTTACTCAAAAGCCTTACTGTTTTTTCGAGACCATAAAAAATGTAATAAACATTATTCAGTATTGTGTGCCTGCTGCTTACTCTGGCACTCAGTTGGCCTAGTTTTATGCTTGTCCCCATGTACATGATCACCGGTGGTATTACACTAATTAAAAGTATTATTTTTTTATCCAATTTTTTTCTTTGGTTGTAAAAGGGAATTAAGTAGTGTAACCCTCTTCCCTACTGTTTTTATAACCAGAAGCTTTTAAATATTAATCCGGCGGTATTTACGTCAGTTGTCTGGCGATTTTACGACCACAACACAAGCGTATTAAGGACAAACAAAATTTGAGAAAAACCTTTGGTCTCGTAAAAAACTAATTTCGAAGAATCAAGACACATGAAAAACTTTTTTAACGACCCAAAATCTCAGTTCAAGAGTGAGAAGTTTTTTAATATATCTCATACGATAAATAATATTATATTATACTATAATAAAATCAAATACATAACAATAAAATTGTGTAACGTGACATCAATATATTATATTGTCGTTTAGCACAACGGTACATTTTATAAGAAAAATGTGATCGTTTTGGAATAGTAATTAGTAAATAATATATTATAGCTTAGTCAATATGTATTAATTTTTGGTTAATTAGTCGTATCGTTTCATATATTTATTACGCTATTTTTAATCTGATTATTACAAATACACATCATCGAATTATACAATCTGATAATGTTAATTCGAGCGAAATTATTGAACATCCCAGGATAGTTAATTATTGCGGTTACACAGGATGACTTGATTAGGTTTATATATTTTTTTCCATGGATTGTAATTGAATTTATTTAATTTTCTAGGATTATAAATTTAAAAAAAAAATGTCTTCATTTTATATATATGTTGCTACCTAATTATGCAAATATAACAAAAATTATGAAACAAATAATTATGTTGTATTTTAATTAAAACGCATTTTTTTAATTTTAACTTGTGCATATTGTATAGTGGTTTTATTTATTTTAAGTTTAAAATTGTTTCATCTTGTGTATATAACACATAATAATAAAACATGCGTGTATTTAATTAAAATAAAATAATTTATTAATCAACCACATTGTGATCGAGTGCCCAAACTACGCCGAGACACGAAGGATATTCACCAACGTAACATCACTTCAACTAAAATTGAATGAAGAAAATACTCAAGCAGTTTATATATTTTTCATGATAATTAAATTAAATTGAAAATTGTAAATAATTGAAAATAATGTAAATCCTTTTACTTTTTTTTATCTACAAACTTATTTATTTAAACTAAATTTAAACTAATAATCCTTATTGTTGAAGCCTCGGCAGCTAAAAAAAAATATTCATTTTCTAATGAAATTTTTTTAGAAAAAAAAAATGATTTTTAACAAAAATATGTAATATTTAATACAAATCGTATTATAATATATTTCTTTATAAAGAAAGCAAGTAGTGAGATTAAAATTACTAATACTGTTGCCATAAACATTTATAAATTCATAATTTATTAAAATAAGTAAATTAGCAATTATATTTACATTTTCCACTTTTATTTCTTACTTATATTTTTATTAATTTAAAATAAAACTCGTATGTTTATTTTAAGATGGGTAGTAGCCACCACAATGAAAAAAAAATACTATATATATATATTATATACTATTTATATCAGTTTATTATTTCTATCATGTTCACTAACAATGCGTTTAACAGTTTGATTTGTATTTACCTTAAATGGTGTAAGGACACGCAAGTCATTAGGGGTGAAACAATATTCCCACGATTTTATCCCTCGAGGCTACTTTTGAGAATACGCTAAAACTTCACGTATATTTTTTGGATGTTGAAAAAACTGATTAAAATTTATGTGTTTTATATTGCCAACACCTGTTTAGATATACGTTAATAATTATTATAGATTGGAATAAATATGGGGTTGAACGGCTCCGGGCTTTTTCCGGTGTGAATAAAGGGAACTATTAAGGATATCATAAATAATTAAATAACATTATTTCCGTGTCCTCTTAAATTCTAAGCTATCGTATGGTAAAATATTATCCTTTTTTTTTTTTTTGTTAAAAGAAGTTTTATGACATTAGGTACTAGTTTAATTGAGAATCGGAAAACACACCATATGTTGAAATGTCATTACTTTACTATCATTCGACATTTTAATTTTAATATATGTCCGAAATAACAGTAAGTATAACACAGTTTATTGGTAGTTGATACGTACCTAATTTAAAATGTATATAAAAAATTATACATAACTATTTATTACTCTAAATACATAAATGCATATTATAATGTCATAATCAAAATATATTAATGATATTATTGAATATAATATTGTTGACTTTAGAATCTCATCACCCTCCGTATTATATGAATAAGAAATAATATATTATAATATTTATTATTTACTGTAACTAAATCGATGTTTTATGATTTTGCGAGAAGAATAAATGTTTTCTTAGTACAAGGTTTTTCGCCTTAGTTCTATTCGATGTAAAATGTTTTTAATAGCACAAAAAATTATACGCGTATAGTATAAGTGGCAATAATCAACAACATTAGTGGTGTCATTTATATTGATAGGTATTTAATACATTTACAGCAAGATTTTTTAAGAGCATGTTATAATATATAAACTATTTAAAAACGAGCTATTATCATTAGTCAATATACGAGTTATTTAAAAAAAAAAAATATTCTTTACTTTTTAATAATAATTTATAACCTATTTAATGTTCTCAAACACGTGTACTGTGCAGTAATTAAAAAAAAAAACATCGGAGAGTTGGGTCCGTTCGTTTTATAATATTATTATTTATTAGTCATTATACATGGACGAGTACCTATATATTTTATTTGCTTGGCAATTAATATGATAAGTGATGCACTAAAAACCCGAGTAATGTATATTAATATAGCGTATATATTATATATAATAACGTTTCGAGTACCATACGTCTGTTTACCGGTCAATAGCTTCAAAAAGCGTTCTTTTATGTAGAAGTAACGCCAGTAACGGTCGTAACCACTTCACCGTCTTGTTAAGTATACTTACACGTTTATCGGAATTTCTCTGTAGTTAAAACAAAAATCCACGTAATAACCATACAGGCAATTAATTTGAAAACAATCAGTGTGCGTGTACGGATCCATACGTGATGTAAATGTCCATCTGAATGCACTCTGGAAATCCGCTGGAATAAACGCGTATCCTTTGTAATAGTAAATAAAATACTTTCGACCTTTTTTATGGTTGGAAAACCTTTAAATTAAATTTGTTTTATGCTCGGCATTCGTCATGTTTCCCGTGTTCCAGTCGATAATTAAATCCAGCATACTGCACATGGACACCGAATTGATTCAGACGTATTTTATTTTATATTTTAAAAAATATCACGTCAGTTTGCCATCCGGACCGGAATAACCTCGTTAATTCTGTTTTGCTGCAGTGGGGTTGTGTATATGCTAATTAGTGCATTGCTCGTATTGTGATCGGAAACTCGGGGAAAACCGTTTCACTTGCATTTGCAGAAACGTGACCCATAGACAGCAGGACGCATAGACTGGACTTATTGATTTCGTTTTAAATTTCAATATTGTTATAATAATTGCATAAATTACATACAATCAAAACGAATTGGTATGTGTATGTATACGTATGTGTACGTATGTAGAATTAAAATTTCTAAAAAAACTCGATTGCCGTGTTTTGTTCAAAACAAATTTTACTGTTGAGTATTGAAAAAAATAATACACCTTCATAAGCCCAACAATATCGTTTAATGAATGTTGCATGGCTTACGCAAAAATTCATATTTTAGGGAAAGTTATAGTATGTATATTATGTATTTGCTTGAATAGAATATTTAAATATTTTCATGCTTTAATAGTTTTTTTTCAAATGTTTATAAAATATAGTAATGCATTAATGTCGTATATATTAATATATATAGATATACTGGTTTTTGTTACGAGTTCCATTTAAAACTAATACTCTTAAGTCTTAATTATTGGTCTTGTAAAATATATATTTCTATAATATATTTATCTAATAAACAATAAATTATAGTGAAAATGAAATAGTGTAATTGCCAAACTTAATGTATTTTTCTTAGGGCCTAGAACGACTCCATGTAATCACCAGAAAACAAACCGAGATTTTTTTTGCTTCCCAGTAATTGATATGTTGAGAACATTTGAAATCTACGCTGCTGCGCAATATCAACCGATTTGTCATATTTTTATTGTACTCGAAAAATGAAAAGTCGACTCCACTTTCGGTCCGAGATCAAAACTCTCAGATATAAATAACGACGGCAATAATACATATATTGTATTTTCTATGTACAAATTGCTATCACGAATTCCTCTTGTGGTTCCCGGTCGATTAGATACAATTCGGTGTACGCTTAAAGAACAAGAACAACGAAGAGGACGAATGAGATCGGCAGTATAAAAATAAAAGAAAAACGAATATTATGTCATCAAAAAAAAAAAAAATAATAATAATAATACGAGGGTCTCCTTCCGTAATGACTAGCATTCATCAACCAGTGCTGTTGATCATTATTATATACGTAGTATTTGTCCTTTTTGTGCTCGCGGAGGTGGAAAGTGTCTACCCGGGAAAACAATTTTCTCCGAACATTTTTCTCGTGGAAAACCCGGAAACGTTTCCGCCGAAGTATGTCCAATCAATCCCTTGGGTCAAAGCAGGGAGTATAATGTCGGACTTCCCGTCGAGAGGCTTTTAACTTGGAAACGCCTAATGGCATTTGTCAAACATAATAACCACACATAAGAAAAATAGCGAGAAAACGAAAAACGTATTATTATTTGTGTCCAATGTCGAGAAAACACAAAACCATAAGTAAAAAAAAAAAAATAATTGTATCACTAAATTTATCACAGGTGATTCATTTATTTTTAACCGACAGTAGGTATACAACAGTGTTTATCTAGTTCTTTAAAATCGTTTATCTTAGTAAAAATTCTTCAGTTTTTATTACTGTTTTATAATATTTATTATTATTTAAACTGTTTATTATTTGATTTTTATTTTTACTTGGGGTTTATTAATTTGCAATAAGTATTTAATTTAAATATTAAAAAAGCTTTATTTTTTTTTTTATAAAATTTAAAAATATAGACGTTAATATATTGGTGATAAATATTTAAGCGGTTTTAGTAATATACTATACATTTATATTAATTTATGTATATGGATGGATGCTAAAATAATATTATACTAAGAATTTAGGAGTTTTTAAAGTTTATGGAAAATAAACATTTTTCTTTTTGGTATACACAATATGAAACCTAAAAGGGAGGAAAAGAATGAAGTCAAAAAATATTGTCAAGATAAGTAGTTATTGTATTATTTTATTTTGAGTAATAGTTTGTGCGTAAACAATAGGTTACTTGATTATTATGTCAATTTATCATGTTATTAAGGAAATATAAAATAGCTGGAACGCCTGGAACTATACGTTGTATTAACTGGTAAAGATCAACTTAAGTAATAAATGGGCTGTCTAAGTAAATATTTCCCAAAGGTATAGTTTATCAAAAAGAGTTACAATATAGTTTTGACCCGTGCTTTATGTATAAAATTGCCATTGGTTTTTTTATTCGTGTGGTATTTTTTTTCTAAACTCAACATGCAAGACATAATAAATGAAAAGGGTCGTGTTCAAATTTATGAAAATAAAATGGCATGTAGGGGGTTCGGGGTTGATGTAAAGTAAAACAGGGTTATGGAATATGTATAAACTTCATAAATCACATGACTGACATCGCCTTGAGCTGGGTACATAGTGATTGTTTAAACAAAATACTGATAATATATATGGAACGGTACACAGAAAGTTTAGTTCAAACTATGAAATTATGAACTTCAAAACATAATAAAACATTATTTATTAATCTAAAAGAATTAAATCAACTTTTGAATAATTGATATAATATAAAGAATAATTTAAAAAGAATTCTATAACTTTTCACGGAAACCAATTCAATTTGTATTTTGGTCGTACTATCAAAATAATGTCATTCAGGCATAGGTACCTAATGGTCACTACAATTTTAGAAAAAGCTTTTAAAAATGTACATAATAAACTCGTATAGATATTAATATAAATAATACTACTAATAATAAAAAATAATATAAATTGTACGATAGTCATTTGTAATTTAAATACCCTCAGAAAAAGAAAATAAACACTTTTAATTACCTATTAAGTTAAACGCTTATTAAAGATTTTATATAATTTAATTTATTTAAAATGTTATTATTATAGATAAGTACGTAAAAGTTCTGTTCTGGTACAATTAAAATATTTTTGATAAAATATAATGTAAGACAAATACAAATATTTCAAATGATTTAATGAGATAATATTTGCAAACACTAAAAAACACAATTCATAGAATGAAATATTATAAGAAATAAAGATAGCCGTATAGATAGATACTAGGGGGTATTTATACATAGAGAGTATCCCGGTGGTCTACTTACTATGTAATATAATTTCTAGTACAAAGAAAACACGGTATTTAGAGTGTACCATGTGAACCGTTTATTATAATAATACACTGTTTATCTACAACATTGCACATACAACAACGACTACAACAACAACAACATCAACAACAACGGCGGTGTAAAAAGGTTTCGAAATGTACGCGTATATATATAGTAGTGGATGATACTCGAACCCGGTCCCTTTTTAATCCTTTCGGACAGGGGGGCCGCACGTGTCTCGTTTTGTTTCGGTCCGACGACAAATCGTTCCAAAAAAAAAAAAACAAAATAAAATAAAACACTGTGAAAAATGCAAATGTTTTCCAAAACGGGAACAATGCATGGGAAAGGGATGTTAAATGAACTGAAAGACGGAGAGAGAGAATGATAGAACGAGGAGTCGAAGCGATGGCGGCGGCGAGGGGTTCATGTGGCAGCGACGGGCGCAGGAAACGGAGTCCTTGCTCACCTTCGTCCATTAGGCCTATTGATTAGGGAGCGCGCGCGGAAACATAATTTTTATATATATATATATGGGGTCCAGCATCAGCAGCACGTGTGCCGAGCTAATGATCGGGTGCCGGTGGTCTTGTATTGGGAATGTTTTCGCGTTTCCGGTTGTGCATATATATCTATCCCGTTCGAAAATTCAACCGACTCGCAATGTTTATTACGATACGCGTTCGTTTGTATTTTTATTTTTAAACCGGAAACCCATTGTCCGTTCAATAACTGAATCCATATTTTAAATTTTCGAACAATTACTGTTAAATTCTTGGCGCAAGAGTAATGGCTTCCGATCGGTACATATTATATACATATGCAACACGCGCGCGCGCAAGCACACAATATGCAAACCCTCGAATCAAACGGTAAACCGGCACGGTGCGTTGTAATGGTTCCGACAAAATGATTTAAAAGAAGGGCTGAAAAGGGGTTTTCCAAAAGATTCTTTTATTGTGCGCGCTCTGTCCGAATCGAATTTGAGTGCAATTAATAAATTGTACACGCGTAATAAAAACGGGTTTTTATGTATGCTGCTGGTGGTATTCGCGGGCACGTACTATAATACAAAAAGTCAATATGTTCAAATTTGTTGTACAATACTTTCAAGTGAATCGCACGCAATTTGACAATATTATTGTGGGGTGTATTTTTATTTTTTTTTTCGCGACAATAGCGAGTTGTCACTTATTACTATCGCTTAAAACTATTAGTTTCGCTACCTACTGAACATAATACTGTAGTTCACGAATATTTACAATTTGTACGCTCAATATTTTAAAATGTCGATTGTGTCAATAAAACTATTATGTCACTTTTAAATTAACACATGCAAATATGACGTGTTCTAATACTAATAATTTATCAAATTATAAAACACCATGTACCTACGATACATCCGTACTATACCTATCATATTTTTAAATTTAATGTGTATAAATATCGTCGAAATAATTTAATATTTTAAATTTAGTGAATGATGCAGCGTTTAAACGAACAGCAAACAAATAATAGAATACTACTACGAATAGTAGTGGCGTAGTGCGCATAACCGAATTCAAAGCTATAAATATATTGCATACCGCTAATTGTCAACGAGGCATTGTGCGTTTTAGGGCGGCCCCGTTATACGGTAATAAGTCGTTTATTCTAGTTAGTTTATAGCTCGTGGGTTCGTCAGACCCAATATTAATAACGTACCAAACACACAACAAGCGATGTGAAAAAAAAAGGAAAGGAAAAGTATAAGGGACATTCTTGACTCCGGTGGATTTTTACGATCGAAAATCCCGATGCACAGCGATCGTAAAAACCGTCAAGGGCGTCTGCAAACGGAAAAGACAAAACTTGTAGGTTTTGCGGAGGAGGTACAAACGTAATGAGGTGGACCGCTGCCACCATCCCTTTCGCCGAGGGTTTTTATCGTCGATCGTCGTAAAAGCCACCGGCAGCCCTTTTCTTCTCTCTATTTTTTTTTCCCGGACAATTGGCCTCCGTGTTTATCTGCGACAGGGCAGATCCGTAAATTATTCGGAATTATGGAGTTCACGTGGACCCAGCAGTCAAGCATCTCGATCGAGGGGAGATGTTAAGCTTTCACAAGAAACACAATAATGACTAAATGGAATAATCCAGTTGACACTTAAACGTTACCCGACCGTCTGATAATGTACGAAGTGTGTGTCTGGAAAATATGCTTTAGACAAACCACGTGGAAAAAACGCAATGTGATACACCAAACAATACACCGCTAACACTCTAACAAAGTAATCATTTTTTTCTCATTAAATTAATTAACTTTTGAACTATAATAAATTTTATTTTAGCTTATTATTTAAGAAATATAAAATAACTTTGATGAATAAAAACAAACAATAATTATTATATATTATATTATATAATATATTTACAAGGACAAAAAATAATAATTATTTTTTTCTAGGGAATTTATCAAATGACGATGTGTTTGTCAATTTCGTTAATAATTTTTAAATCATTTCAAAACATACTTCAGTTTAAAATTTCTACACAAACGATATTTAAATATTTTTCAGTATTTTCCTAATAATCTATGGCTTCAATTGCATATAACCGTGCAGTTAATCCAACGTCGTTAACGATATTTCTTTTTATAGTTTAAATAGTTTAATATTTGTTTTTTTAATTATTCTGTATGTTACATAAACATTAATATAATGCGTATACAATTTAAATTCAAAACATTAAAATATATTTTTATTTTGTTATCTTATATTTACTGATGGTACAATTTATATAGGTATAAATGTATAATGTTTCACGAAAGACACAGCATAATAATTACATATATATGTATATAAATTTAGTGTAAATTATTCAACACTACGATTGACTGACTTCTATTTTTTTTTTTCGATTTATAAGTTTGAAGTAAATAGACCACGGTACATCCATCAATTTAGGCTTAGGTTCATTGGGATTTTACACCATCATCGCACAGAAGGGTTAAAGTGGTGCGGTCACAAAACCTTTTTCGTTCAACGGTGGCGAGGCAATCAGATCCGTGATGTTTGCCCAAAACCCGGACGTACAACAAGTACACGCCCGGAATTAATTCGCGTGACCTCGATATCCACCCCCAAAGGCATATTATGCTACGTGTATAACAGGAGTGGCGGCTGTGGCAGCAACAGCAATATAGAAGCAATAGTGGTAGTAGATTCCGAAAACCGCCGTCATTAATGGTACTCCATCACGTTAATTTCGCCGGATTGATAGGGAATTATTGTAGCGAGACAATGGGATACACTTTTATTCCCCCTCGATCCCACCGCCGTCCTGATGATTAATGGTCGAATGTTTTGACAAACCCCCTAGTGTACGGTTCTAATTGAAGACCGGCTTGACTTAAGGGTTACGGAGTGCTGGTAATATGTGCTAAAATCGTCTAGTGCGCTTATGACCGGACGTAGAGGCGAAATATGGCTGGGAAATTTATTTTATGTATAAAATACGTTTCATAGTACCTACCTATATCATAATATATTACAATGCCCTGTTCGTTTAATTAAATGCACCCGAATCATATATTATTAAGTGCGTATATTATGTATATATTATAATACTCGTATGTATACGGTATACCTATATTGTTTTTAACGGATCAAGTAAATAAACGACTTCTGTTTATTGCAAACAATGAATCCATATTTTACAATCGCTCTGTATTCCATATCCTGTATCGACCGTGTAAGATGAATTGCAAAAATTCGCCAACCCTGCTGTACGTTATTATTATAACGCTCGTTGGTGGTATAGTACGTCGTTATGACACGCCGTCTTGAAACCAATAAACATTGTCTGTATGACTCTAGTATTTTATTCGGACCGATCGCCACTTATCCCTTAGGGAAAGGGCGAAGTGTGCATCAATGAAATCAGTTAATAATAATCCTTAGAGGGGCTGAGGAGGAAACCAAATGACCAGTCATTGCACAGATGTTGATTATATGGCTTTGAAAGAGTCAGACAGGTGACGCGCTACTTACTATATAGCCAACAATCAACCAGCCGGGTATGTTTTTTGTTTTTGTTGTTTTGATTAATTGACGAACGGATTAAAAATATTGTTTACTCATTGAGATGAAATATACTTTAATGATATTTGAGGTCAATACCCATATTTGTTCAATACAAGTTGCATAATTTATGCAACAGGGTTCATTTCCATTACAATGCATTTGTTTTTTTTTTACAACTCAGTACCTAATCAATTTGTTGTATATTAATTTATAATACGAGTATAGTACACGCATTACATACAAATACCATTCATGTACACACACACACACACATACATATATTATTAAATATTATTTCATTAAACTAGATATTAATTGACAAATAATATTGGTTTTCAATTTAAAACTTTTACTGTACCTAGCAAATGTACGATGGATATGCAATTAACTAATTCGACCACTATAATTATGTTAACATGATTCATGTCAGAGAAATGCATATAATAACAGTTCAAAATTAAAGCAAGTATGAAGTATACCTTCATATTTGCTTTAATATTAGCCTATGCCCTATACGGCACTACCTACCCTATTCTAATTCATAGATAATTTTGAAAAAATCTAAATTCAATCATGATAGTTTTTTAAATTGCATTTTATGTAGTTATTTTAATTCGATGAGGTTTTAATATGATTAAAATTTATCGCGAAAGAATAGATACGACAATTTTAATGTGTTGAATATTGTTAAAATCAAATAGAAATACCTGATAAATATTTGACATAACAAAACATATACAATTTAATTATCAAATGTAGATATTGTGAGTGTTCGTTACCAATAACCCATAATTGTATAGGTACTATTAATTTAATCTATTTTATAATCAAATATGAAGAATTGAATAAATACGATTATACCTACTATACAATATTAATGATATGAATAGTTAAAATTATATATATATATATATATATATGTATCTATAATAATGAAATAATCCTGACTAGCTATTTGCTAGCCACTTATATTGATCTCAAACACAATTCAAAATCAGTGTATAACACTAAGTCTTCAAATAGTAATTACTTAAGTAAAAAATTAAAATTAAAAAAAATTGTTTAATTTGATAAGTTGAGTCATTTTCCATGATTAATACAGTAACTAAAAGAGAAAGATAAGTGATATAAGTACCTATATTAAATTACTTAAACGGTTAGGGGTTTTATCGATTCTGCCGTTTTAATATCAATTCCGCCGAGCTTTTTTATTTATTGGTTCGCCAATCAATTTTGCCGGATATTTGTTTATGTTGATTCCACTGACTGTATTTTTCTTAATCAATAGTATACGTATAAGATACACTCAGTTTACCATAATTTTTTTAAATTTAAATATAAATATTTCAAAAAACAATTCAAACATTCTCGTAAGTAAAATGTATTAAAATAGTAAAATAATATGTTTTACAATTTATTTAGTTAACGATAAAAAAACAAAAATAATTTAGTAAAAATAAAATAAATAATAGTAAATAATAATTAAAATGTAATAATATAACTTAAAAAATAATAAAAATGAATTTTATATTAATTTAAGCCTAATATATTTTGTTTTTATTTAAAATAAATAATTTACAAATATTATCCGGTGGAGTCGATACATAAAAAAGTTCGGCGGAGTCGATAGTCGGTGGTATAGTAATAACTCTACTTTATACTTGAAATTAAATACCTACCTATCTTATAAAAAGGAAAATGTCTCAATTACAGGCATTATATATTTGTGTTTAAATAATATTAAAGAAAGTATAAGAAATTATTTTAATTAAAACATATCATGGTCACAAACAAAAATATACATTTACATAATATATAATAATATATTAATGCATTTTTGAAAACCTATATCCCTAATTAAAAAAAAAAAAAACTATAGTCTCATTAAAAATTCCTAAAATCAGAAAAGTATAGAATGACTTATTATATTTATTAATTATAAACATGTCGTTAAAAGTGATAAAAACTTCACAAACAAAATAATAATAAATAAATAACAGCACATTATACGGCGACGTGTAAACAAACGACAACAATAGTGTAAATCATAAAAATATTATAAACATGGGTTTAAGTTCTGATTACGAGGAAAACCTTTGTTCAAATGCATTAATGCCAAACCAATAAAATAAAATAACTGAAAAAAAATGAGCTCAATCACGATACTTACGTTATTATTACTAATGATGCCATACAAAAATATTAAGTTAAAGAAATTATTAGATTCTATGAATTGATGAAAATACAAAATAATTTTAAAAAATAAAATGAAAATTCGATTTTTGGAATTCAGTGAAAGCTAACTGATCGTGGTGACTTGAGTAATGCGAGAAATAGCTCTTATTAAAAAAAAAAAAATAATAATAATAATAAATATAATTATGGTGAAAACAAAGTTTGTCTTTTTTAGTTTTTGTAATTTTTTTTTCCTAGTGATATTGGGGATATTTCGTGCGCATAAATAATACCATCTTCGATCGTCCGACGACGTCTACAAATAAATCGTTTAGCGGCGGTCTTCATCGTTATCTCCCGCACTCCTCGTCGTCCTGTATAATTATTATAATATAATAATATAATATACGTCATACTGTTTACCGACCACCACCTCAACCGACCGCGGCACTATTTTTCGCTCTTTGCTGCCGCCTCGCCGCCTCACCGCCGCCCACCGTTAACCGTAATAATATTACGAGTATATACAGTGGCCGTTCAAAAAATATTATCATATACACGCGAACACGCACACCGCACCCATATAATACGCGTTAAACGGAGATGCGAAAATAACGACCTGTTTAAAATATGCGCGTTCAAGTGTCTGCGGAACGGGCGCCGGTCCGCGAACGCTGTGCGTGTATAATATTTTACATAATATTATAATAACAAATAACAATAATAATAATAATAATAATAATATATACGGCAAGGATGCGGGTGCGCGCGTTCGTCGTCTTCGTCGCGCGCGCACACGTCGTTTAGGGGTTGACCGAGTAATAAAAGTGTACGGATAAAAAGTCATTGTTTCGCGTTTTCCGAGCACGAAATTATCACCCTCGAGACGGGCCCGACGAACGGGTTATACGCCACGATGACGTCACCGTGTGCCCGCATCGGTGCGGTGGAGCGCGCGAGAGAATGTGCAAAGGGGTGCGAGTGCGAGAGAGATAGAACGAGCGGGTTTGAGATGACCGAGTGGGAGCGGTGGAGAATGGGGTTGGCCGGTCGCCCGCGGCGGATATCCGAACTCGTGATGCGAAAGGGTTAGGAGTATTTTTAATTTTTTTTTTTTTTCGTCTCCTCTTCGCGGTGCGGTAGGAAAAAGATAAATATTAATAAAATGGTCCACTCGTCTGGATAACGGACGACGACGACTACGACGACGATGAAGAGGAAGGCTTATGATGTTATTTTGCTCTCGGGTTTTATTGTTGTTATTATTGTATTTTTTATTTCGTCACTGCGCCGTAGCGAGACGCAACGTGTAGATCGTGGTTTTATTATCACTGGTGACTGTGGCGAAGAGAGACGTCTAATCGACGGAAGGGTGAAAAATCGAATAACCGTTCTAGCGTTAAGTTTATTACTGTGGCCAATGTGAACCTAAATACTATAATAATAATATTATCATGTATGAATATGAATATTATCGAAACCTGGCAGTCCCTCGTATATTTATATATATTTTTTTAATTTAATCAGCATAGCAAACCCACAATAGGCATGCCACAGAATACTTGTAAATTAAGTATGTACGATGATAGCTGATATTAGTAAGATTAAAGAACACGAATAATAACATAATTTAAAATCAATTACACGTTTCAATGTTAAAACAGAAATAACATAAATCAAAATACTGTTGGCGCTATAAATTATAAATATTTTTTTAACAATATTTCAAATATTATCAGAAGTAAAGAGCGAAAAAAAAGTTAAAATTCTTAAATTTGTTTCTTGACAAAATAAAAATCGGATTTTGTAAAACTTTGTAACTTTTATGGGGATGAAGATTAGGATTTTGGGACAATCAATTTTGGAATTCGGTAAATTGACACTCAGTCTAAATCATTAATTTGTTTTAAAGTCTCGATATTCAACTGTATACCTAATTTATTCAACGTTGATTTATATACATATATATATATCAGGGGTGGACAACTGGCGGCCCGCGAACCTTTTTTATCTGGCCCGCGCTACATTTTCAAATAACATCATACAATTTCAAAGTCAATTGTCTATACTCTATGCTACGTCTATGCTAAATTAAAATGCATATTTTGAATGACTTTTTTTTTATTTTGCTCTCTATACTTTGGCCCGCTAAATTTTAATTTTCTAAAAATTGGCCCTTTAATAACTTTCAGTTGCCCATCCCTGATATATATCATAGATAAACCGTTACCAACTATATTGATCTGATTACATCGGATGAAAATATAGTGATGTGACGATGAGGCGATATTTATTCAATGTTTCACCGGCCTCTGTACAATAAGTGACGTTTAGACGGCGGTCTAATTATCACTAATTGATCGAGATTTGCGTTTCTACCGTGGCGTGATCGAAAGATGTCTGTCCGACTGAGCTCCCGCACACATAAAATACAACAAGGGGAGATAATTATTATTAGATTCCACTGCCGTAAGCGGTACCGACATAGGGTCCCGCACACACTCACATGAGTGTCTTGATTCCCGCGCACAATTTGATTAACGATTTCATAAAGAAAGGCGATGGTGGACGGTGGACGCGTATACGTATTATAGGTATTATAGGTACATATTGTGGTATTATACATGTATACGACACACATTAAATTATATTATAAATGGAATACCACCGAGTGATTTGAGCGTTCGTCAAGGTAATTAATCCTGCCGCCGCCAAAGCAGGATATTTTAAGTCCATTCAACGCCTAATAAAATCTAATTGTAATCCGTGTATGAATCGAGACTAGACATACACGCTTTATTTTACGAGGTGATCCTTTTAACCTTAAGATATTTATTTTTACGAAAAGAGTAACACTCAGAATCTAAAATAACGATAACAAAATACTAAAAAAATGTTTTTTTTTAACTATTTATGATTGAATGTAAAAAATATTTTCACAAACGTTATATAATAGTTTTTGAAATGATGATCACTTGGTATGTGTCGAGATTGTGCAGTTGGAACCTTATTGAATCACCGCGTAAATGTATATAATATCCTTGTATGATTATATTATATTATATTATTATTATTATTGAAGGGAATGAGATACTGATGCAACTGTCAAGATGACACGGCAGTAAAGTCTCTCGCAGGACGCCTCCACTACGGCTCTACGTATACACATATTTGTGTGGCACTGCACCAATAAAGAGTACCGTCGCATACGATTTTGGTAGTCTATAACATTCCGAAAATCCTATTGTGTTCGAGCGTTCGTCGCCGCGTGTAGAATTAAACCGATAATAATAATTAATATTCGGCTGTGAAATAAATCACGACGAAACGGTAAATTTGTTCCGAACGCCTCGTGTGCTTTGATTTATCGTTTCATTTAGGTTCGCGCCGCGACGTCGCTGCAGCAGTCGGTTGAATTTACACTTTTAAAAGGTTCCGACGATACGTCGACAGTACCACAAACGAAATGCGTTACTAAATATAGGAACGAACGAGCTACAGCGGGTTAGGTAGATGACGTATTGCATGTACGTAAGTTTTTCGAAGTATCTTTATTGGCGTCGTAATGGGTTTATTTGGTTAGTGAACAGTCCGATGAGTGGATGGTTATAAATGTTATCATATACGTCGTCATTATACGTCTATTGTATTAGTTTCATCGAGCGCGGACGCGTTTTTAGTTGACGTGCTCGTGTGTAAAAGGATAGCGCTGAGAAAATTCGTTTTTAGTCGTACACGATATTACAGATTAATATTTTTTCTTCTTCGATTACGCTTTTCTTTTACTCGGCCGATTAATATTCATTTGTGGGGTATTATACGAAAACCACAATGATGAAATGACATACGTCTTAGCCTTTAAAAATCAGATCATATTTTTTTAATATTTTAATATCGCAGTCATAAATCGTCACCGCCGCAGTTGTCCGCGTACCTATATAATATAATATGTTGTGTATAATATATTATCGCGTAATGACGTGTCGATGCACATGCTTTCATTACGCGTTGTTATTTATATTCGTCGTTCTTCCTTTGCCGGGGGAAAATAAAAAAAACCAAACAAAAATAAAACCAAAACGAATACGCGAAGAGTTAACAGGATTGTTTTTGCGCACGGCCGTATATATATGTATAGTGTGTGTTCGCGTGGGGACACGTGACTCCGCGCGTTTCGCCCAGCGGCGCATATATTATGTAAATCGCCGCGCGTAGTCGTCGTCGTCGTCGTCGTCGCAATATCCGTAAATTCGTCGACGACACGATGCTCACCTCCGTACGGCGTCCGTGCGCCACCGATGACAGCCGCCCGTCTTTGTCGGTCCCAATTTATTGCCGTACCCGTCACGGGCGTGTATACGAGTACGCGGGGGTGGGTGAACGTGAGCGAAAAAAAAATATAAGAGCAGCCAGCTGATTTAGAGTCATTTGAATGCCGAGTCATGGAATTTCTGTATGAAAAAACGTCTCTTAAACAAAATAAAAAAAAAACAGCAACAACAACAGCATCTCGTTGTTATTATATCGAGCTCGTATAATATAATATATATATAATATATGTATACATATACACGGCGGCTTTCGGTCGTATCAAATATTCATGGGACATCGAATCTCGTGCGACTGACGAGATGAAAACGAATAACGAGAAGTGCACGTATAAACAAGCAAAGAGCTTCGACGCGGCTAAAAGCCCTACAAAAGACTGCGCCGTGTATATATGTATAATATACATATAGATATATAATACATACCCCTGGAAATCATTTCGTCTTACCCTCTAACCGTAGTGTTTTATTTTTTTATTTTTTATACATATTTTCGGCAACGCTCGACGAGTATATAAGTCGGTTTACAATACTGCGGCGCGCGATATGCCTGCGTAGTATATATACAATATTATTATTATTTTCATAATAATATTTCACTCGATTTCTCTTAAAAGGTTCTCTTTTTCTTTTCTTTTTTTATACATGCGTAAGTATATGTATATGCGTCGCAGTGTTCATTTTTTTTTCTGGACAATAAATTTTACCCTCGTCCATATATATACACGGCGCGCGGCGGCGTCATAGCGGCGTTCGATTTATCGTAGCAAAACTTTTGCATAACGTTCGCGCGGCGCACGAGGAAAAACGTATTTCCAAAACGAAAGCTCTTAAGTTTCCGGTCCGGAAATGACCCGGAACTGCGATAAACAGCGTCAAATATAGCGGGAATAGGTCGTCTTCCTATTTTACACCCCCTCCCCCGCCGGTAACCACCACATCGTAATATCACACTGCATCCGACGCGCCGGGCGTTTCTTGTGACCTTTCAAAAACGTATTTCTTCTTCAGATAAGAGAAAAAAAATAAAGACCGGCAAGTAAAATGACCCAGTCGAAACGTAAACGACAATAACTGATATCTCTTTCGACGTTGTTATATCATAGTATAGTTTATATAGTCAAATATTTAGAGCTAAAAGGTTTCCAAAAACTATTTTTTGTCAGTTCCTATACCGTATCCTAAACTGATATTATTAGGTGCGGGGAAATAACTTCTAAACAAGTTGCACACAACACAATGCGCGTATAGTATATCGTGTAACTCTACCGTATATCATCCTAAAATAACACTATTTTTGTATAGATATTTTCCACTTTCATACCGAAAAAACATCGAATGATGGTACAAAATATGTTTTTTTTAAAACACATTTGTTTGAAAGGGTTTAATAATATGCCAGGGAAATGTGTTAAGTCATAACCGCGAGTGTCGTCTGCTCGATGAAGGGGACACGGTGACACACTATATAATATGCGTTTAGAGCATTATAATGTGTATAAAGATTTATCTTTTCACTTGTAAAAGGGTACGTATGAATGAAAACATTCCATGTAAACAGAATTATATTTTTTATTTTGAAGTAAGCTTTATGGAAATGTATTCAATATTTTGCCGCTGCATTTTTGTGTGTCACAACTAATCCCCTTCACAATAACGCTGTATTATTATAATATAATATTATGTTCTCGAACGATTTAATCGTTTGAATCCTTTTTTTACTCGTCGGATTCAATTCCACCAATATTGTATTCTATATTTCACGTTTTAAACGCATACACAATCCAATTTAAAGACATCCACGAGTTTCACGTTCTCCACATGCGTACGCGTTATTACAGGAAAATAAAACGTAATCGTGCACTTCCTGCAATGTATATGGTAACCGATGATATTTAAAATAAATAAACATCGCCACCGATTTATCAGTAAAACGTAGGGTAGTAAAAAATAAATAAAAATAGATCGGCGCATTGATAAGAACACAGTCAGTTTTGTAATTTGCGGAATTGCATAAGTATATATATTATGCTCATTATTTATCGGTATATATGTATATTTTTTCACGTGTGCAAAACTTGAAGGGGAAATATCCGAAATTATTATCTTTTTCTCTCGCGTATTTATTTATTATTATTATTTATTTTTTTTACAACTATACTGTCGCCGAATGTTGGAAATTTTATTGCCCCCCGCGAGTCGCGACTACCCGACCGCGACTGATGAAAATAATACCACTCCTATACGTAATCGAAACACCGAGATCGTATCAAATTTTATTTAGAACGCAAACAGTAATATGCAGTACATATTATATATGTATGCTATATATATATATACTCCCTTGAAATTATACTCTTTCCCCGGTGTCATTATTATTTACAAATTTCTTGTTGCAATAATAATAATAATAAAAAAACCGTCGGTACTACACACGTATGCAATAAAAACGTAATGGGCTTTATTGCGCCCGGTATATTGTATAATATATATAACAATGTATGTATATATATTATATGCTTTATTAATATCTGGCTTGTAAAAATATTTTCATGCAAATGATATATCGTGTGCTCTTGTTGTGCGTTATGAATTACGCAAAGTGGTAATACCCGCAGAAATCGCAGCCATTCGTATTATACAAAAATATAAAAAACGAAAAATAAAGATTGTAAAATATTATGTATAAATCTTTGGGGTTTTTAATATCAATGCGTAATAAATTTCGAACTCGAAACTATGTACATATATACACACACGTTGCATTAATGTTCCCCTCGTTCGAGTAGAAGCAGTCAACTGGTGAGTAATTTCGTTATTGATGGGAATTATAGATAACGCTTCGTCGTCTTAGCTTTTAAAAATGTAGGTTCAGCGGTGAACACAGTAGTACAATAATGAATGTGAATAAATTGACGTTACTTAATGCACATAAGAGTTTCATATCAATATGGTTGTGTATTGAATATGTAATAATATATTAGTATAACACTTGAGAAAAATAATACTAAAAGAAAATAATCGCACAATCGGAAAATGCTGAAGTGTTACTATTGTTAAAAGGAAATATTTTATATAATTTATGAATTTATACGATTTATTAGGTACGTCTAATTAGGGCTGTGAATACTGAATTAAGCGTACAAAAAAATTGTTTAATATGAATGCATTTTTATATTAATAATATTTGATATTAGAAAAATATGTAAAAACGCACTATGTAATTATTGCAAGTATAAGCAACTATTTTAATTTTTAAATATAGGTATTTAAGAAATACTATTTATGTAGGACGTAGCCACGTAGGTACATTATAATTAACAATAAAAAATATTTATATTACAATTATGGGTGTTTTAATTTTTAATCTATGGTAACAGTGTTGTACAAAGATCACTTGAAAATGATTTATATTATAAGACAATGATTGTTCATTGAAATTTTATACAGACAAGATAATATACGTAGTACTTAAAATATTTATTTAGTTAATAGATAAAAGATAAAAGTTATGGATGAGTGGGCTATAATCGGGACGTTTGTGACGATGAATGCAAAATATAGGTTTTACGCCGCTACGATAGTTTTGGTGCATCTATCGGCAGGCCGTATCCTCCATCTATCTGTAGATGTCATTCGCAAAAATCCTTTATTGATTGGATTTCTGAGTGTGGGGGCCTTTGGGATTCGTGTCGGTAACATGTATATCCGCCGGCTGCCGTAATGTCCCAACGGTAACCCATTCGTCCGTTGCCGGCTCCTCTATCGTCCAGTATCATCTCCATCACTTCATGGTTGGGAATTTGGTGCCGGTAGTAGTCGATCTCAAATTTTACCAACCTGTAGTTCGAGTCCGACGAGTTAACGGTGCCAAGACGCCTTGTGGTCAAATTTGGGTTAATTGTCAGGTAAACTTATTTGATCATAGTGACCACTGGCTTCTTGGTTCTGCAGATAGACAAACATTGGTTGACCACGGTCGGCTGGCTATCATCGTTAGACATACACCATTAATGTCGTCTCCGGTACCTACCAAATACCTTCTACATCGTGGTCGCCTTGAGTTTAAATTGCCGATTATCTTGTCAGACGAATTGAATTTATAACTTCTGTTTGTTTTTATGTAATAAATTTAATGTAATAATATATTATAGGTAAAACGAGGCTTTGCATTGCTGAATTATTTATATTTATAAGTTCTTTAACGTATGAAACAAATATGTTGTACTTGGCAAGCAATGTTTTAGGTTATTCGGGGAAAAATTCCATATGCATTTAAATCCACGCCCTACTCATACAACTCATATATCAAACATCGATATTCATACACGACACAAGAATATGATAGGTTTTACACGTATATTATTAGAATATACATTACATACATTTAATATTATTTTATATTATAATAACCATATTTAAAATACGTTCGTCGTTCACGAAGCGCGTGTACTTCATTAGTTAAACAGCCCCCGGGGACCGGTCGTCGATCACATTACTATGTGTATAATGTATATACATATATTACCCCTTCGCTGCTGTTTATCGTGGCGAGTCCGTAGTGTATATCACGGTGCAGTATAATAATTGTATTACCGTAATGGTTTTTCGCGAATATCTCAATTTCGCTGCGTTGTTATAAGGTCATCAGCAAACAATATGCCCGTCCCTTTTCGGTTTTCGGGTAAATCATTCTTCTCCCCCACGCACGCACACACACCCGGCCAGCCCGGTTCGCAAACAGGACACGGATTATACACGCGATAGGTTTTGACCCCGCGATATAATTTAATCCTTATTTTAATTCAAAATCGTAATGGACCAAAATTCTCATATGTATATATATATATATATATATATATATATATATATATATATATATGTAAACAAGTATAATATTAATACTAGGAAGTGCGAATACACGCAATAATGTACATTATATACGCGCGCTGCATATTGTAAGTTTTAGCTATATATATATATATATATATTATATATCCCAACGTAACGCGGCACTCGACCCACATCCGGTATATTTAATATACTACAGTTTAACACCCACTTCCTCTCGAGTACCCGTACATCCATACATGCGTTTGTAACTACGTTATGTACGTGAAAATATTGTTTCGCCTTGTTAATGGTTACGTTAATACCGTATCATATATTGACACTGACCAGAATCCTTCGGGGCACCGCGCGCAGTTCGCTGTCCAGTACGCCGAACATCATAAAACGCGGCTAGTCGTTTCCATGTGTGGGATTATAATAACGTTATTGTAATATTATGCACTTAAATATCAAATCGAATACACGTATATATCCTAGGGAGCTACTTAAAACATAAAGACATAACAGTTTATTAGATTATTGTGCAGTGCGCTATACTTGATGGTATAGTGCCTCATATTAGCTTTAAGTGTGATAAGAGGTAGCATACTTTGGATAGGAGACTACACAAAGTATACCACGTTTTAGATTCTGAATGAAGCGATTAATGTATTGGATTTAAAATGATTTTTATGTTTGTTATATTATAGTTGTCACAAGAAACATTTTGCACAGTAGAAAAAGTTATCTAGTCAAAGACTTATAGAAGTTTCGGGAAGAAAATTGGATCTAGTTGGCACTTAATTTAATGGAGGGGGATTGAAGACTGAAAATTCTCAGTAACTATTAATCAGGAGAGATCCTAAAAATTCTAAATTAGCGTCTTGTCTTTCGATCTGAAATAGAATATAGTGAATAGTGATGTATATTATACACTTCTAATTGTTTGATGTATAGTAGTTTAACATTTTTTTTACTATTGCATTTATATATACTGCAGGCATATATTGCGCATACTCTTTGATTTCAATCGATAAATGCCAGTAGAACGAAAAGGCCGTTAAAAGTTATACATCCACGGATCAGAAGTTTAAAATCATTCCACTGACTTGCAGGAATGGCGCTATTGCAGTACAGTTGCGGTTTACACGCTTGCTTAGACGCACGGATATTAAATGATAGATTTATGGTGAAATTTAATACACGAAATGATCTCGACGAGTCTCGTAATTTTATTGTGCGTGGGAGGCTAAGAATGCTTATCTGTGGTTAATTGATAAACAGCGTTGAAGCAAAAGAATAAATAAATCGTTAATTACGTTTACGCGTACGTACACACTGAGACGCGCTGACGGATGAGACCGCACCGATAAACTGCGATCGTATCGGCGAGTAATCTGGTAGAAAAATATATAAAAAAATACTGAAACTGTAACTGAGGCAGGCGAGGGTGAGTGAGTTGCTGAGAGAGAAACCCATTAAAGATCGAACACCAGACACCTCTCTTCTATATATACACACACACACACGGAAACGCGATAACTACGTGATTCGTGCGAGAGAAGCTCAAAGAGGCGCCGTCGATGAGAAGATACCGTCGGAAGTATACGTGTACGTATATACAAGAGCGTTGGGATGAAAAAAGTAATAATAAATAATAATACGCGGAAGGAAAAATAAAAAAAAAAACCACTCGGGACGTTTTTTAATTACACCCTTTGAAGCTATCAAAGAACTCGGTAATCGGTTAATTGAACCGCCGTGCAGACACATTAATGTTTCATGAAATCTCCGCGAGGACTTATGTGCACATTAATAAGGGAAATATTCCTTTCAAGTCGACTCGAGTTTTTACCACCACCATCGCCACCACTCCGGTCCACCCGGCCTTTTGTAATTTTCGCGCCCGGTGTATATAGTGTAACCGAATAGCTTTCGCGCCTCTTTTGTGCTCCGGCGTTAAATTCGATTTCAGCTTTAATCACAGTAGTCGGTTAATACACGCGCGGGCGTGCGGAGCTTTCAGCTCTGGCGAAAATTAACTGTCAACTACTTTGCTCTGGGCTTTACGGTTTTTTTCGCGCCCCCCACCCCCCACGGTCGTTCCTGTGGGATGTCGTTTTTATATGTATTATTCATAGAAACGTCGGCGCTACCGCCTACAACCACCACCGACCCAACCCCGACCGTTTACTGAAATGTGTAATAACACTATACGCGTTACAAGAGCATTACAATTAAGTGCGATCTTTAATGAACGCGTATACGTAGGTACTATGTAATTATAATGTCAAGTGTTTATAGACGGGTCGGATTACACGGCATCTTTAAGAATTGCACAAACACGATTTTTTTCTAATCAAATATTCCCTTGGTAACTATACATTTTAATAATTAATCAGGATAAAAATTTAATAATTAAATATGCAGAGTGTTTGTCATCGTACACATAATCCGCTCACTCATTTTATACTGATCAACTCTTCTGACTAAACTTTAAAACATACCGAACCATAATTGAATGCAAGATGAAAATATATCTGTAATTTTAATTTATAAAATATTTACACTTCGATAAGTTGGCCATTTTTAATGATTACGAAAAATTAATGTTTTAATTTTTAATCCGGTAAAAAGCTATATTTCTGATTAGTATATCTAACGTACAACACTCCTATTATTTACTGCAAAAACCATAAAAATTTTTTGAATTTTTTTTTCAATAGTTTAAGTTATTAAATAACTATTTAATAATAAGGTTGGTTATACATTATAAATATATAGTATATTATTATAATAGTGTAAAGATGAAGAATACACCAGATGGATGATTTATAAATATACTGTAAAATGTTAACTAATAAGATCGTGTGGACGACCGCGTTTTAGTCGTCTTTAAGGTGGTAGACTAATAGTCTAAAATTTGATTTTTTTTTTAGATAAAAATAATTCAAATAATGTTTTGCTTCGGAATATTAAATTAAAAATGTACATAAATTAATTAAAAAAATATCAACGATAAAAAATAGTTCTTTTGCAACAAATTATAATTATTTTTAAAAACGAAAGTGTTTACAGAAATAACAGAAATAGTGTCTGTATGTGAAATGGATCATTGCAGTACACGGAACTTTAACGATTGCAGCTCCTTAAAACTAATATAATCGTTATAACTAATTGGGAATGACCGACACACTTCGACTCCGGTCGTTCGAGTCGCGTTATGTACATGATATATAATATTATATATCATTAATATATATAATGCATTATACATAATCCTCGTTCCTCTCAATGTTTTCAATAAACTCGATTAAAATTCTATGGTCTCCCGAATTCTGTGGACACATTATGGAATTTCTCGCAAACTCCGTGTGACGTTCGGTTTTCCTCTGGCCGCCACCGCCGCCGACGACGAGTACGGTCGTCGCGCGGGCGTGTAACGCGGAAAAACAACGCAGACCTCCGTTCGTTGTTGAATAATGATATACAAATGACGCGCAATAAACTCGCCGGGCCCACATCCCGCACGAAAACAGATAACGGTTTACTGCTCTGCTATTACTACCACTATTACTGCGTGCAATGATAATAATATACATATACCTATGCCGATGCCGTTTTATTTTTATTATTATTTTTTTCCGCGCGCAACAATATCTTTCCCCGGGGTAGTAATAGTACGTATGTATGTGCGTGTGTAATAGCACCCTTTACTTCCTGTTCGACATATGCGCGCGCGTGTGTCGATCGAGCCGGGTTGCATAACTAATTCCGTTTAATAGCACAGTGCTCGTCGTAAAACGCTACGACGACAACGACGACGACGATGACGACGCGACGCACGGTGCTCTGGTGCTTCCGGGACGAGGGTTTTTCTGGTGAAAAAAATAAATCGCGAGCGAGGGACAGTGCGCGCGCGCGGAATGAGTGAGTGTAGGACACCTAAAAAAAATAATAAAAATAAACGAAAAATACGTTCTTTTTTCGTGAATAATTTATTAACGCGCGGCGGCGGCGGAGGCGAATCCGATTTGAACGTCTGTTCGGTTTTATTTGAATATATCACTATTACTCTCGTCCCCCCCCCCATGACGCGCCGGTCCCGCTGTTATTTTATTATACGCGCCGGATGCCGCCGCCGCCGCCGTCGCCGGAGAAGAGCGTGCAAATGATCGTCGCGCTCGCGCCTTACGACGGTTCCGCACCATCGAGCAAATGGCGATCCATCGTCGTATATGATAATCATATATGTATGTACATACAGTAAACCGGCATTATAATATTGTTATATCGGGTTGTCTGTGGCGAATCGCGCTTGTACACGACGCGATGCGTGTGTTGTACGAACACGACTCGGCAATGCAAATTCGACGTAAACGCCATTCGGGTCTCCGCGGGGGTTCACCTCGGGCGTGTGCGTGTGTAGTGTGATTTCTCGCGTTTATCAACGGTACAACAACGACGACGACGACATCCATTTGTTATACGGGAGGGGCATACGCGGTGTCGTTGTATAATAATAATGTTGACGTTTTTCGAATTTCACGAAATACATCCCATTCCGCATAATGGCATGCAAATATTAATCCTAATGGCGTCTCGATAAACATCGTTTCGTATACATAAATAATAATAAAAATAGTGCGTGTAGTACTATAGTGATATTATATATTATTATTATTATTATTATTTCGATGCCTCCTCTCCGCGTCTCGCAGTATTTCTGTTTGCGCATAAAAAAAAGTTATTGCGGGATATTGTGATGGAGTAACATATCATGATATATGCATATGCCTTAAATTGTTCGCGTGTTCAATAAAGATACTTTTTTTTTTTTTAACAATATCTTTTTCATTATTATATCAATATTAAATTATGTTGATCACGTATCATCAATACATTCATGCATAAGTACCATATTTATAATCCATTTATATTATAGTGTATTTCTAGGTATTTGATAAGTTTTACTTATAGCGAGAGATTTAAATTACTAGCGAGACGTTTAAATGATATAGTACCTAAACGGATAATACATAGGAATATAATAAACATAATATACCGAGTTGGTGGTGAGTTCTAACGAGTTCTAATTGAAAGCCGAAGCCTCTAACAGATTTATTTAATTGATAAGATTGAATCCTTTCAAAGGCAAAATACCCTTAGACTATATATTTCGGTTTTAAGTTCAAACGCAAATGTCGTCTGCAGTGAGATGGAATCACGTTGATAGATTTATCATTTACAAATATAAGGTCATATCGTTGTGTTAAATAATTAAATCGACATTCGAGATATATTAAATAAGATTATAAAAGTAGTTGTTGGTGTAATTCGCTAATTGATATAGAGTGTTATTGGTTTAATTCTTTTTTGTGTTTTAAAATAGTTTTTGATATTTTAATGATTATTCACGTTTTACCTATTAAGTATATAATAAATATATATGTAAATAATATAATATATTATTTTAATATATAAATCTACCAAAAATGTCATAAATAAATAACAACCTATACTGATAATGACTTTTGAAAATGTAGTCTTCCCACTAACTCAAAAAAATCTACTTCAAAATACTATTGTTATTACCTCACTAATATTAACTTTTAATCAACTTTTTAGAATTTTTAACTTTATCGTTTTTAAGTTTTAACTATATAAGGAGTTCACATTTTCAAATCTTTGATTTCTCACAAATTTTTATTACGAAAAGTCAATTATAGAGTCGTATATGAATAATAATAAAAATAATAATGATACAACATAACATTTTGGATAACGTACTATACAACTCTGGAGTTCTGACATACAATATAATAATAATAGTTAATTGATTCAGCGGCAAGTTAAAAGAATCGCCCACGCGACGACGTTACTGAAGACACGACCACCGTCATCATTTCAATAATGGTCTGCGCTAATATATACATACACACTCGTTCGTATTATAATAATGTGTAACCCGATAGAAAAGCGGTATACGGTTACGTGTAGAATCACGTCATCTGGAATATTTATGATGGCGGCGCGGCGTCCGTGGCAAATTGGGTTTATTGGACGATTATAATATTACGGCGGTGGGGCGAACGCCGTCAAGAAAAAGCCGAAGGTTTTTCCTAAACACAAAGTGTCCGACACGCCTTTTGATTTATGATGCGAAAAAACCCCGCCATCCCCGAAACGTCGGCCGAGGGCGGCAGTGGAACTTAACACTTAGTGCACGACCACGTACCGGCGCGACGCGGGCAGATGAATGATGAACGTTGTAGGTCCGCATCGGCAGCGGCGACTATTTGTCATCTTTTCCTCGCGGTGTTCTCGAGGTATATTCTCCGGCCCGGTTATTTCCTCTCTCCGATATTCCCGGGCACGGCACACCACCGCCCGCACGCGTCCGTCCGAAAATCGCGGGATGCACGATTTCCTCCGATACATCTGTCAATGTCGACCGGAAGACGTGACAATAACGGAATCCGCGTCGGGGTCGTCTACGTATACTATACGAGTATATATATATCCGCGGGTTTTCGGTCGCAAATATTATTAAAACCATGCTTATACTACATTATATAGTTTGCTATATATTGCCGAACGCGTCATCATAAACCGTACGTAATATAAACTTTTCGAAAATACGGTGTAAAAAAATTGAATTTCGTCGCGGAAGACGGCATGACGGGGTGCAGTGCCGAGTGGGAGTGGCGGAGTCCTGAGTGCGGGGAGTGTGGACCGTAGGGGTCTCTAGCTGCGGAAAGAGTGAAAGACCAAAGTTTACACGTGCTTATAGGACGTGATTATTTTCGACGCGCGCAATGTTTCCCCGGGAGTATTATATACACGCGGCGGATTTTCCGAAGAAATCAATTACTGAGGAATATGTCGGACACAACGGATTTAATCGAAACACCGACGGAATTAAAAGCAAACAACTGCATGGTCTTGTGTACACTGAGGAAACCAGGCCACGTCTTGTGCAAACAAGTGGAAGGGTGTGCTGTCCGACGACGGATAGGTAATTGGTTCCGATCCGGGTTGTTTGTATCCCTCGTCCCGTAAGTCATTCGACCACTGTGTCGTCCGTCCGGAAACAGACGTCGGAGACACGTCCCATTTTGATTATTGAAAAATAGTGTTCATATAGGTTTTACTTTCCTTAGACGTTACCATAGTATATTCAATAATATTACATATAATATAAACATTATTGTGTGCAGCGACCACAAGATGGATCTTAAAAAAATAAAGTTATTGCATATCCGCTGTAGTTTTTGATTTTTAAATGTATATTTTAATTTGGAAAAAAAATTCAAGATAATTGAAATTTTTATCCTATGTTGTATGATATATTTTGTATTTTTATTTATCTAAATTGTAGTAATACAATTAATATTTATGATGATACTGCTTGTTTTTTTTTATGCAAATTATTGTATATTCATTTCCATACATTTTTAGTTTGTTGATAATACATTCAAATAATAATATTTATACCTATTATATTATATTATATTTATAATACATTTATAAATATTACTTTATTAATATGAATAAACTTTAAAAAATAATATATCACGTACATATTTTTATAAATCATTTAGTGAATTCGGTATAATGTTTACTTATCAATCTCAGTTAACGAACACAATCGTTTTGTACAGATCGATCACGTTGTAATTAAGTAATAAAACAAAATATATTATATTAGTATATTACATTTCAAATCGGGTAATATTGAAAAAAAAAATATTTTATAGTTTATTTTTCCTATGTGGGTAATTTAGAGGCGAGAGTGATGAAATTGACAATTGTTGGTTTAATTTTTATCACCTTATATTTAATAAACAAACTAGAATTGGTTTTTTGGTGTATTGCGTAGCTTATATATTATTATATAGTGTTATCTTTTCGATTTGTAAGAGAAATGAATGGAAGTCGAAAAGAGAATATGTGTGTGTGTGTGTGTGTATGTGTATACATTGCTATTTGGAACCCTAAGGAGAAAAAAAAGAATTGAAAGCTTTTAACAGCAAACAGTGTGTCGAATTGAATCAACGTATTTTCCGGACTGTTAAGCTCAAGGGCGGGTGGAAAAGAAGTAGAAGAAGAAGAAATTCTTCGGTATTTTCTTTTATTAACTTTTCACGGGAAATCCGTTTCCTAAACTCTATCGATAAACTATCCGAATGCCGGAGACGCCAAAAATAAATTGAACAGTATGTTATGTTTTTTTTTCTATATTTATTTATGTTTCTCGTCGGACTTTTTATCAATTCAATAATGTGCATGACGATTCAAATACATTTTCCCGTCCAAGTTTGGTCCATTTCCACTGTTTAGTCTCCGTTTTTTTGACGTTATTCTCGTACAATCTAGTCATGATCGCCTCCAACATGGCCGAAGATATGGCAGCATTTTTCCTAACGTCTAATACAACCAACGAGTCGTTGATCATCAACGTGGACAACGCCAACTGAGCACCACGATCGGTGAGTCCGCAATTCTGCAGGTCCACAGCTTTCACGTAATAGTCGTCCTTTAACGATTCGAATAAGTCGGCAATTCCCGCGTCGCCGATCGCGGCGTTGTCGTTCAGTGTCAACCTCCGCAGCCCGTGCATGATATCCGGATTGGCAATCCTGTGTCTAAGCGAGTGCGCCCAACATTCTTCGTGCCGCTTGACCTGCTGTTTTTTTATCATGTCCAACAGACCGGATGTAGCCGACTTACGGCTTATGCAACATCCGGAAAGATTCACGGATCGGATGTTCGGTTTGTCCCTGAGTATCCGGCACAGCGTTAGACAGGCGCTGTCCCCAATGCGGCTGTAGGCCAGGGACAAGTGCTGGAGCGTTTGGTTGGTGTCGATACCGGTTATAAGTATTCCTAAAGCATGTTCGTCGAAAAGCACGTTTTCCAGTTCAAGGCAAACAAGTGCGATCGTGTTGATCAATACTTCGTGGATGGAAGTTGCGATTAGGCGTACCACGTATAATGTGGTCACAGCAAGAACGTTTCTGAAAAACGATCACGACTAGTGACAGTAATAATATAACAGTACAACAACAATGTTAACATTGGTATTTGATGCGCAGTTAATATTGTATTTACTTTACCATTTTTACGATGTGTTCTTTTAAAAAAAAATATAAATAAAAAAATTATAATATTTATACGAAAGCAATAAAATACATTTTTCTAAAAAATATTTCGAATATTTTCATTATTACAAAATACATATTGTATTAACTACCTAAATGTTGGTTGTTATTTCTAAAAATATTTCTCAGCCGAGTTCCGCTTATTTTATTTCTGATGCTAATATTATATATCACGAATTGATTTTTATTATCAATTTCATTTGTTCTCAATTGTTGGATATTATTTAAAATATTTTTATCACATTTAATTACATAAAATTATTATAGTAATAGATATATCTACTTTATATATATCCACAATGTTTTTAAAAATATTTTATTTCAATTTGAATAATACTCACTTGGGAGCTCCAGCGACGCTACAGAATGTATCATAATTTTTCGACAACTGTTCCGTGTAACGTTTATTTTTTATGCGTACATAATGTGTACTAGTATCAGTGCTTAATGCTTCCATTGCGGCCAGCCATTCGTCAGCCTTCATACGATCGCCCAATATTTCAATAGAGTTTGTCTTACCACTACATTTCACCCACGGAACTGGACGTGTCTTGTACTTGCTACAAACTTCTGTGTATGTCAATCCAAATTTGTGTTTTTCCGAACTCTCCAACGATTCATTAGACTTTATAGTAGATAACGACGGCTTACGTTTATCGTTAAGAGATGATATTCTAGAGGTATTCGATTTGGACGAATTACTCTGTCTCGTAACCGACATGGTCAAAGTCAACAGTTTAGGATATTAGATTGGAAAAATTTGAGTAATTTTTGGAAGAATGAAACTGAACATGTGTTATTTGTTCTTAAAATAAGTTTTGAATAGTGTTCACAAAACAATGCAATCGAATATATTATATTACATAATAAATAAAAGTTTACATGTTTAAGCCGAATAGACGAAAAAAGAATACACTTACGTGCTATGGCAATTTATAAATACAACGAGAAAATATTATGATTCCAAAAGGAAAAAAAAAACGTTTAATTTTTTTTTTTTACAACACAAACTTGTATCTATGACGATTATACCATATTATGGGTCTTTCTGCCGTCAAAGAGTAGACATATGGATCAACTGGCAACTATTATCATATGTTGCTAACAGAGCATCAAGTCCGTACGGTATACGTCGAAATAATATTATATAGTGCAAGTTGAATGTCGTAAAACGTGTTTTCTTCTTCTGTGTATAGGTATCGATGGTTTTGTTTCGGTTGATCCCGAACACCGTTCAGCTGCTGTTCGCCATGCATTTTTTATCGTCTTATTACCGCTTTAATAACAACTTTCAACAACAAATTTCATGCGACACTTGGCGCGAGCCCTTTTCCGGTGCGCAATTTTCGTGTGAAACACGCCACGCGTTTCTTTTGGGTTTTATTTTTTTTCAAAGACGATTTCCTTCGATATCCCTTACCACGCTGACAACCGGATTACATAATTTTTAACGGAAACCTTCCGCAGGACCCTTAGATCGGATAAAAATAATACAACGAAAAAAAAGAAATAATAATAATAAAACCCAGACCGTCTTATCTTTTTACAGCCACCCTATCATTTTGCGTTCATCTCTCACCAGCACGCATCAACGACCACCGGTTCTTCTCTCTCCGCCGCGTCGTTCTATATTAAGTATATTATTATGTATTATTATTATACATGCACTATATATGAACACTTTGGCGGGCCTTCGGCGCAAGGCGTGTGTGCTTTTTTTTCCTTCTATACATAATATATATACTCTTTTCCACCTTGTGTATTTTATTTTATCGCCAGAAGAATTTTAAATTATAACGTTCTTTGTCGTTCAAAAGAGTTTCATTTGGTTGAGAATAAAGAAAAACTGTTTTCGCAAATACGAGAAATAAAAAAAAAAACAGACAGTATTACATCGACTCTTTCTCTAAACTCTCTCATCCGAGTAATGCATTTCCATAATTTTACATTCGGTATAGTAAATGACAAATAAATTTGACGGTGCTCCGTGTTCTTGGCACTCGAGCGCGTACAAACTAATGCCAAAGAGCGTATCATTATTTAGTCAGACTATATTCAGAGTACAACAGTGTATTCGCTACACGCACGTTATATATACACGACCATTTCCACCCGGCCGTTAAGACGTTTTATTGAAATGGTTTTACTGCATGTATATATAAGTACGAACTTTCAAATTTCAGTAATCTCACAAACTGTTATTGCTTTGTAACGAATGGAGTTTGAATAGTTTTCATATAAAATATGCTTTACATTGGGTTGTTCCTAAATATTAGTTTAGTACTTATATTTAACTGTTATGTTTCGAAAATAATTTCTAATGACATTTGTTCATTGAAATAAAAAAAAATTATAATTCTGCTTATTATATGGTTTATAATTATAGTATAAAGCGACCACAATTTGGCACGATATTGGATAATTCTTATAGTATATTACAAAAATTTAGAGCACCTAACGACCAAATTTTATTTATTTTATTTTTATAGTGCTTTGGATAAAAGACACATTTATTTTGAGAAACGATTGCGGAAGTATTTTTTCTTGTGTTGGATATACTTAAAAAATATTATTTTACAGTACAAAACCGATACGACTATTAAGTCAGAGGTCGTAAAATTACTGCTCGTGTATTTTTACTTCTACTAATAATTTTTCAAAATTGACGTTTCGCATTATTTTGTAAAGATACCATTAGAGGTACCTATTATATAATAACTAGTAAAATGTACGTTTTAATATATCCTCTATTGTGTTTTTTGTATAACATATTTACACACAAGTGTATTATACACTAGTGTAATTCATTTCTTTTTAGCAGTAAATTATTTAGTGGATTATTATTATTATTATTTTTTTTTGAAAACTTCAGAGTACCTAATTCTGAAGTTTGAACGAGTAGTTTTTCAGTTATAAAATGCTTGTATTAAGGACATTAGTATTTAAAAATGGTTTACCAAAATATAAAATAGATGTAATGATATATAATTAATTATACTTGGATAATTTTTACAAATTATAAATATTATAATATAAATTACAACAAAATTAAAGTACCTAACTATCATAGTCATTAGTCTACATATCATTCAAAAGCCATTATTGTTATACTACAAAAAGTTATATAATTAAAATCTAATAATTATTCATTAAATAACTTACAGTTTGTACCACCACAAGGTACTCCTAAATAGTTATACTAGACCGTCTAAAACCTTAAAAATTTAAAATATGGCGTAGGTGTGCTTAAAAGTCCCATAAGTCAGATTTAAAATAACCGAATTATCAAAGAAAAAAAGGAAGCGACTGTCGAGCGAGCATACTTGATGAATCGTCACTGTATATTATAACGTCAGCAGGAGCTTCTGTAGGATATTTATTTAAAGGTTATCATGTCGTAAAACCAATCAGGTGTACCATACTGCATATCTATATATATATATGTGAAGTTTCGTTTACGCGACTATATATACAATACTGCAGTAGTGCACGGTGTGAGTATAATAATGGTTTGTAGAATATAATGTGAACGTACATAATATAATATGTGATAATATGTCGTTATGACGAAGTTAAAAAATTGTTTATATTTCAACGTTATCGCAAATTTAAAGTCTAAAGTTTGACGATATCCGACACCGTATAATATACATATATATATACGAATAATGATATGCCATTGTCGACATTACAACAACCGATGATAGCACACGCGTAATGGACGAGTAGCGAGACGAAAGCTGACGTGTACGTTTAATTTCCTGGAAAAAGCGCAATGCGATAATGACAATGCACGTACAGTATGTGTATATAAAATACGGATCTCGCGGTCGGCGGTATCGCGCGATACAACACGTGACACACGCAGAGAACGATTTCGGGACGGAATATAAAAATATAATATAATAGTGAAAAAAAAAAAAAGAAGTGAAACACCGCCGTCATCTCGTAATACTTTTTCCGTTGGTTTTTTTCTCGATTTTTCTCGTTTACCCCGTCCGCCGCCGACGTGTGTGCCGCGGGAATCAATCATACGCGCGTCAAACACATGTAAAACGGTTTTAGATGGTACCGACACATTCCTCGTCTCTCGTCTAAGGGCGCAGCAGCTCCTATACGTGCGCGCATATATAATACACAGTGTACAGCATCATCTACATATATATATCTAAAAAAAAAAAAAAACCGCGTTTTTATCGTCTCTTCTTTTTTCTTTTCCGTTTAAATTTAAAAAGACGATCGATTCATCATCGGCGTCCGCGCGCGCAGAGGGCGTGAAAAAGTCATGGGCTCACTCGTTTGCTCCGTCACTCTGTCCCTCTCCGTTCTCTCTCTCTCTCGTGCCGAGGTGAAATCACGTTTATTATATTTATGTGTATATATAACACACACACGCGAGTATGATGATATATGTATATGACGACGCCCGCGCGTAAAAATCCCGAGGGTTCGGGTTGTTGTTGGTCTGTTTGTTTTTTTTTTCCTTTTTTTCCCGCAGAAGGGCCACCGCCGTAATATGACGAATGTAGTCGAACGAAATAAAGACCCGGCGCTGCAATAAATCCGACGGTGTGGCGTTTAAAAAACGGGTTGCGCGCCGAGTCCTCTCTCTTTTTCCGGACGTTTTAACTCGATAACTACGCATAAATCAGCGTCTTGTACGGTGCAAAGATGTCACTGGCGCAATCGACCGGAAAGCTTTACGGCACCAAGCAACACGCGTATATATATATATATATATATATATATATGTACATCTGTAAAGTGTGCATAGTGTTTTAGGTTAAAATATAAGTGTAAAATGTCGGCGCACGGCAATCATATCGTCGTCATCATCGATTACCTAATGAAATTTCGAGTGATTTTTACGATTCCGAGGGTGCCCCCACCTCCACCAACTACCCTCCGAATGTATATACGATTGTTCCCGGTCGTAGGTCACCGGGAATGATATAAACGAATTCACAGTGCAACAAGACGTCGCTGATGATAATTGAATCGTTCACGGTAAATTTAGTTTAGCGATTGAAAGAAACATCGACGAATAAAAAAAGATACCTACTGCTGTTAAAACATATGACAATAAACCATTATTATTATGTTGCACACAAATGGAAATGCGTAAAACGTGACGAGGATCACGACTTAAGATGCGCAGTCATCTATATATGATTTTGAAACTTTTCGCTTTAACTTATTGATTTTTAGTCTTATTCTCATAAATTATTTTATTTCATATTATATAAATTAAATACCTTGTATTGATCGCAGAAACGTTGGGTTGGTCAAATAATATGATAGCGCGTTTATGATATTGTTTTAATAATAAACACGTTAATTATTATTGCTCAGCCAATTAATAACTATGCGGGTCACGTCAGTTACAAAAACTAATGGATTTACTCTATAATTATTGATGTTTGATCACTCGTAAAAATGTATATAATATTCCCTGAGCCAGAAGCCCAAAACAAATAAGGTACCACGTTAGTTTTGAATAAATAATAAACTACACATTTAGGTAACTCTATACGTGAAGTTTTAATTTACTATTTTATCGCTATTTTGTTTAAGAAGTACAATAGATTGCAATAAAAAAATTATCGAAATCTCATGAAATCGTATACTATTAATTATTATCATTGTTTAATCGTGCATAATATGTATATACAAAAGTTAAATAAATTGTCTAGCATGTATATTGCATCCATCCCCGCACGGCGCACAATATTCGATTATATTATTATGTTCAAATTACAAAATATACACAATTATTATCCGTTTTATGATTTTGTATAATATGTACAATCGATTCCCAGGCGACCAAAATATTACGCACACAAACAATAATAATAATAATGACAACGGTTGCAATTCACTTTAATTTAATATAGTTCACTTTGATGCAGAAATGATGGTTTTTCAGCCGTCATATATGTAGTTGGAGGTATCTTGCTATTTATATACATATATAATATATGGTCACAGATTTATTTGGATTTTACGTATCCCCTGTCCAGCGCGTTTATACGTCCGCGATAACAAAACGACTACAATTTATTGAAATTATACCGTTTGTTTGATCGGTCATTGCCGGCAATCGCATTACGTTTAAAATCCCATGCCAATCGGCCTAATGGCCGGCGGACCGTAACTAAAACGTGTATACTAGACCTTATCTGCATTTAAAATATACTCCCGGCGGCGGTACGACTGTGAGGATGGCGTTTGAGGGGGGGGGGGTGAGCTGCACTTTACGTAAGCCACAATTAACGCGATTTACATTAATGTTATTATTATTATTATTATTATATCGTTTTTGCCGGACCCACACACAACCCGTTCGGCTCAATTGACCGTCGGACAATTAAAATTGAAAAAAAAAAAAAACGCATCCCCTTAATGGACAATGTACTGCATGCAACGACGTATGTATGTTTTAGTCGGAGTGATTTATCTGAACTATTATTATTTTATTAATGTTAATTTTTTCAACAAGGCTTTAAAGAAATATAAATCAACAGATATGGTATTATATTGTATTCCGCGCATAAATTAATACTATTATAGCCAGTATGGAGTTTCGATAAAATAATAATAAACATTATTCAGAGTGTAACAGAATATGAACTGAAAAATATAATTAAAACTATAAGTATTTATTAGCTGAATTGTAACAAATGTAAATTTTAATCATTTTTTTTTTTATTATTTTGTTTAGTATAATATTATTTATAATCGTAACAACTATATTTGTTTAAATGTAGATTTCAACAAAAGTTATTACGCAGAACAGTTAGTTTATCAGTTCTTACGATATACTTGAAATCTATCGAAATATTTACTAAACGTCAACAGTTATGTCATCATGATCGTTATTGTTATGATATTATTTGTTTTTGATCGGGTCTCGTTAGGGATAAAAATGTACGACCTAAACCTTCGTTTAGACGCAGGTGTGGTAGTATAGGGTGGCGCGATGGCGTAGCCGTAGCGTCTCTACCTCGTCACACAAAAGGGTTGAAACGGGTGAAATCGTATTTTTATTTTGAAGCTGTCCGTATAGTGTACAGGTGGCGGGCAACACCGTTTTTAATAAATGTACAGTCCTCGGGGAAAGACAAATATAACGAAAGACAAATGGTTGTTTTTCGTGTAAGCACACACCGCGTGAGCAGACTGCAGCAGTCGTCGTTTTTCGAGAGTTTTACGCGTCTCTCACCGTACGCCGATGACGTGACGACGATAAGTATTGCGAGGAGAATGTCAACAAGACGTAGACCTATATATATATATATATATATATACGCGACGGTTCTCTCTCCCGTTTCTATATTATTATTATAATAATAACTATTATTATTATTATTATTATTATTATTATTATAATCGAAAACTTCGTCAACACTCGTGCGTTGTGTGCGCTCGTTTGCTCGTATACGACGAACTTCAATTAATTATTATCGAATGACATTTCTTCGGCGTTTGTTTTCCATAATATTAACATATTAACCTTTGGCGGCGGGTCTGAAAACGTATACGACTACGGTACACGCGCGACTCCGCTTTCCACGTGTGGCGGCCGAAATGTTAACGAGTCAAAAGATTCGCGCGCCCGACGTTTTTCGACGCGCTTTGAAGACACGGAAAAACAATATTGTACTACTATTATTATTATCATTATTATTATATCGCGTACGAGGGGGACGTTTTAATAAACTCCGCGTACGTGTACACTCCGCCGTACAAGTTAATAGGACCCGAGCGATATATGTTAAACAGCAATTAGTAGGAAAATATGCCATTTCCACCGTATGTGTACACGGCGAGTGTGGAACTTTATTATACGCGTACAATATTATAATATTGTGTTCAAGTCACTATAATGACGTAGCCTTACGTTTCGTTTTTGCTAATAATAGGTACCGCGTACCCTTCTAAATAAAACGCGTCAAATTAAAATTTATCAGCACCGCGCGTAATGGGTGTGTATCATAACCGAATATATATATACTCGACATATAAACATTAAATGTTTCCGAAAAGTTTCTTATGTTTTTACGAACCCCAAACGAATATTAGTATTACAGCAGTAGTCTAAAGTCTTACATATTATTATCGTAATATTTAATAGTAGAATACAAGAATATAAACTCAATTTATAAATTATAAGAAATATAATTTAGTTTGAAGTACAAGGGGAGTGCACTTCCCCCCCCCCTGACCACCTCGCTACGACCATAATGTTGTCGTCAAACGTGGATGCTGGCAGTGAAGTATTTTTCAATGTAAAATAAACATCTTGCCGAAAAACAAACACATGCCTATTAAAAGTTGAAAATTCAAATGAAATTTGGCACAAAATTTTTTTCTGCAAATAAAAATATATTATCATTTGATTTATTTTTTAACTGTTTAAATATACTATATGGTTGTACACATTTTTTGTTTTATCTGGTCGCGATAAATGTATTTTTATATTTTAATAAATTATACAGTCGATGAAAAGTATATATGTGTGTGTCTTCTACGAGTTGTGGAACACATGCCGTTTCTGTTTGTATAAATATAAATATATACGTGTTGTGTCATAATTTTTGGTGTAACGAGTTATTGCGATCGTTTTTTGGCCACTATGCATAATATTATAAATCATTTTGAAAATTACACACGAACGACAACAACTGCTACCGAGTCACTTTAGTTTTTTTTTAATCCGTACAAAACGCGTACGAACACCATAAAATATAATTTAATGAAAATATAGCGTATAATGATATTACGTTTTCGGAACATCGTATGTGAATATTTTTGCTATAAATCAGATATCGACGCGGGTCGGCACGAGGGGTGAAAACGAAATACGCGCGCCTTGTCGTCGGACCGTCTATTATTTTCACATCAACGAATATTCACTACAATATTATTATTGTTTTATTGTTCATATCATAATGTATGGCGGCGTTGTTACACAGCCATAATAGTGTGCACATGCGATTTTTGAATTAATCCAATGAAGACACCCGCCGAAAACGTGGAAATTAATTCAGTCCATCACGACAAACCATCATTATATATATACGCCGAAGTACCCTGCAATCTCTTTTTTGTGTCATACGCATGCAGTGTGTATTATTATTATAGTTGTGTATTTTTTGTTTCCACTTCGTCAAAAGGGAGTGACGCTCTGTTGGGTATATTGACATAATATTATGCGGTTTGACGATTACCGTATACACGCACTCGCACCTGTCGTTCGAAACGAAACAACTGTTTTTCTTCACAGCCGAACAGGTTCAAAGTCATTTCGGAGGTAGAAAATCATGCCGCTATTTTTTACACTCTCGACCGACACAGCGAACACATCTATCGAATGGTCAATACGTTTCGCTAATGAAATATATGCTTATGGACACTATTCGAATTTCGAAGGGTGCCGCAGGTCATGTGGACCAACCGAAACGACACTGAAGTAAGGTCATATTTTAATTATTTTTGTCGAATCGCACTTGGGTTAAAAATATGGTATGATCGAATACACTTAGATCAAAAAAGATGTAACAACAAATATTTTTTTTAAAATAAACTTAATTCAAACGTTTTAAAAATATGAAATGCCCTTTCCACTTAAAATGTAATTATTAGTATGATAAATAATTATTTTTATATATTGTTATAAAATATCATTTAGTGACAAAACATTTTGTAGAGATTTAAAAAAAATGAATTTAAGATGTAATAAATTGGTGTTCAATAAATAGGTATTATAAAAAAAATTTCAAATAATAGTCACAATTTAAAAAATTCGTGAAACGCTTTGAAAATACAATTATGACTTATTTTAAAATGTATAAATAATAGGTTTATAGCATAGGTATGTATATATTAATATGATTAAATAAATAAATTTATATATATATAAATGTGTGTATGTATAAAACTTATTTTAACCACGCCAACAATTAAAATTATTGTCAGTCTTAAGTTTGTAAGCAGAAAAAGAAATAAGGGTTTTCAAAATTTTTAAATTAAGTTTATTTTTGTTGAAATACATTTTTTAAACAAAGTGTAATTTAATCATTATCTTTTATTTTTAACTCAAGTGTAATTTGACCATTTAATTTAGGTAAAAACTGCAATCCGACCATCCTTCAATACTTATTATAATACTCTCACCTACCCTTAACTATTTATTTACTTTATGGTTGAATGTAATGCGCATTGCTTTGGCGGATTCCTTAAACAACGACGATATTTTTCGACAACATTCCAGTGACTGTGACATTTGAAAGGGTTGATTTAATATTATTATAAAGATAATTTTATTTCTTTTGACCAGACACAAACATGTATTTGTGTAAAACAACAAAGGAATATTTCTACTACCGAGGTATTTGACATTTGATTTTAGGGCTAAAGCTAAAAACGTAAATGTGAATGTCGAGTAAAACTAATCCTTGTGACTCTCATACAAACATTTAGAAATAATGGTTTGAAATAACCATGTACAAGTCTTTTTTATTATACGTATTATGACAAATTTAAAATTTAATTTATGCCATTAGAATTGTAATTTAGAGAATAACTTTTGAATTAAACACATTTTTTCGAGTTCAAATCAATTTCGAATCATTAATTTGTGAAAAAAAACCTTTCGTCGTATTTCACGTTTAATTCTTATAAAGTTTCTAATAATTGCTATACAGTTAAAATGGTTTTATTTCGTAACTTTTTACTCAACGAGACACATATTATTAAGACATACTTAAAAGTTTTAGCGATTTAATGTTTCTGCAACGTTGGTTCTTATGAAAGGAATACAGTTCTATAAAATGGTTAATCTTTTCAAATATAATTTACAGTTTTATGGACCATTTGTCAATTAAGCTGTGATAAGAACCGAAAATGCGGGTTCAGTAATTAAAAGTAGTTAGTATTTATACTTAATAAATAATGTTTTTTTCTCTAAAAAAAATACAGCATCTATATAGTGTCCAAAAATCAAATAAAGATCGGGAGATACGAAAGGGTTTACGCCCTTTATTTGTCTGCACGGGTTAGGAAGCTAATTATTTTCTTTGATAAACAATAGGCACGTGACGCTTAGTGGACAAAACAGATTATGATTGACGTTAACGTGATTGGATCAAAACCACCAAAATGGATAACAAAAATGAAAACACTAACTAACAACTTCCGACATTTTTCGAACGTTTTAATTTTTTCAATTAATAAATTCACTAATTGACAATTATTAATTTTCAGTAAATATAGTTTTTTTGATAATATTATTGTAAAAGATAAAATTTATTATAGAGTATATAAAACACGGCGGTTTAACATTATTTTAGTCAAATACTCGTCGTCAACAACAATGCATTCAAAACAATTTTTATACATATCTTTTAAATCACTTCGAGTGCTTGTAAGTTGGATGTATTTAATAGTTCTTCTGCGAATGTTACGTAATTGAATACGAGTACAACGTGCATTTATCGATTATCTTGTACTTGAGTGCATTTATTTATTTTTATTCTGTACGACCGTAAGTTTTTATACGTCGACCTACGGGGTCCCACTCAAGTCACTACATCGACCCCGGTTCATTGCGAACGTGACTTATTTTCGCTTCTTTAACGGCTGTTTAACAAAGTCATATAATACGATCACGATTCGAAAATTATTATTACACACACTTATTACGACTTTTATACATTTTATATTTTTATTTTATGATCGCCGGTGGTCAAGGAGCTATACATAGTTTTTACAATAGATGCATATAATATATATATATATATTTATAAACATGCTCTAAACGCCAATCGGCCATGAATTTATTTATTCCCCTATATACATTGTGTGCGCCGCAGGCGTAAAAACTGCAAATGACCATTGAATATTATCATAACGACCCCGCAGAAGTCGTAAACATTGGAAGAGTGTACCACTTGGACAAAGTCACTTGTTCGGCGATAGTTTACGATTCGCCGTCAACCGAGTGTTGGACGGTGATTTTTCGGACGCACCGTAAACAATATAAAGTTAAATATAATAAAAACAGAATTGGGGGAAAACAATAATGTCCGTTCACGTGATAAATCGAAGAGCATTGTTATAACAAACGTTTGTTAAAAGTAAATCAATCAATCGTTGTCGCCCTGTACTGTCACCGAACGGTTTTCAGAAAAATTGAAACATTAAAACAAATAAATAGTGTACAGTATATAACAATTTCAAAACGTTCTATATATATTTCAAATACACTGATCTGTAAAAATTAAAGTTTTTCGACTTTATAAGAATAATAATAATTTTTTTTTTTCAATTCTAATAAATAAAAATTAATATACAATATAGATACAATAGCCAACAACGTCGTGTTTGATACAATTAATTGTACAATATATTTAGAATAGTCATATATTATAAGTAATATTTAAACATTTAACATAATAATAAGGTCACACACTGAAATTTCTAAACAATTATAATTGAAACAATATATTATAACAAGATATTGTCTGAACCGAGTCACGATTAATGCAACTGCAGTAATTTATTACTGCGCTCGGCGTTCCCCAGTTTAGTAAACAGTTAAATCAAAGAGAAACCGAAGTGTACTCGATTGTCATTACAGAATGTTATATGTGCGGCGGTACCGTTGACTTTCTCTATCTGTTTTTCATTCGAGCTTTGGGTTCGGCGCGGAAGGGTTCAATTCCTCATATACACGCACGCACACGTATAATATACTGCAATGTTATATACGCACCACGCCGCGCGGTTCTCTTTTAGGTGCACAACAGATGGCCGCAAACGGATACTAATCCCCTCGATATACAGCTCCTACAATAACTTCTAAAGGATTTGCGGTTATTCGAGATCGCTATCAACGTTTATCGTATATACATAGTAATATAAAGGATACGTATAGTATTTAGCTGGAAATTTATAATAATTATAGATGGGCGTTATATAGCGAAGAGCTCAAAAGGTTTTCATACGAATCAACGTCAACCGCGGGAATCGCGTTAATTCAAATCCTATATCGGTATACTGACTGCGTCAGAGTGATCCATTTAACGCAGGACATTCAGTACAGTCAGTGTTGAAACTTGCAAGAACTATTAAAGTTTTTGAATATATTTTTTACATAATTACAATTTGTTAAAAGCAACATAATTATATTTTTGATTATTTTTTATTGTTATCATTATTTTAAAGTTTAGATGAGTGAAATGAAGGTAACACTCAAAATTGTGATCCACCATTCAGCTACTCTTAACTTTAAATACCTATAACTAATAAGGAATTTGTTCGAAATTTGATTTTTATCGATTTAGGTATTCTATAAATAATGTTCTTTTTCGGAATATAAAATTAAAAACGTATGTTAAATCAAAAAAAAATAAAACAGTAAAAAAAATTATAAATTTATAACGATAAAAAATGTTGTTTTAGATCTAAGACTGTTTCAACTGATTTGATTTAATATTATGTAAAAGTAATATTTTGAAGACCATAATGTTTTCATTAAAAGAATCACCCCGTAACAGTATTAAAATTCAAAAGCCGGGATAGAACGAGATATCGCGATGTGCGATTCAAAAGTCACAGATAATAAGCACAGTCCCGTTGCGTATCGGACGGTATAATCGATGTACGTGTACGTGGTTATACGTATACAAAGGTATATATTATGTGCTTAGTTTATTTTGGTCCAGGTAGAGATTGGTAGAGATTCTACTGGCACAGCATGAACGTTGTTTGAAAACTACTGTGCACCTATAATATATATATATATATTTAAAATATTTAAATATGTTTTACCCGATATCGTGAATGCCGTAATCCAATATAAATACAGCAGTACAACTAAAAAACATAAAACGAGTTTCGTTTGATTTGATTTCGCGTATTCGAGATATATTATACTTAACATATTATTCGGATTGAAAGCATCCTCCGTTTAAATGTCTTAACATGGCGCGCGTTCGTGCATACACACACACACACACACACGCATAAATATAAATACACGCGGGTATTGTGCATGTATATAATTCGTTCGGTCATAACTCCGAGCCATCTCATTACGTCCCCCCCGCGTGGAATCGAAAAACTGTGCCATATCAATGTGTGCATATTATATACTTAGGAGAGCCATATATGTCTGGCGAGTGCTTTGCATGTAAATTCATCTCGTATAACTTGCACGCGCCGATAAAACAGCGACGCGCATCTGATAAAATTAACTAAAAGAAAAACGGAGGATCCATTCCCCGGGTTTTTATATATTCAAACGGGCCCGGTGATAAAAAAAAATAACAGAAAACATCGCATCAGCCCCTCTCGGCGGCGCGGCTCGTTTTCGAGAGAATTGGATTTCCGGTTGAAAATTTCGCGGAATTTCAATTATTTCATCGGCTAAATGACACACATTTCCACTTGGTGCCGCCGACGCGCGACGCCACGGCGGCGGTGGCGTGTAATAATAATACGATTCGATTGAACATATGGGATGGTTTTATTTTCCGTATTTATATTTTTACGAATAATGCTTCATTTGCATCTGCGACAATTTATCGACAATGCTCCGAGCTCAATGGACCGATCGTCATAAACACAGCCCGAGGGATCGATTAGCTATCGGCACATAAAATATATTCTCCACCCACCCTTGTTTACGTTCCGGAATGAATATCCGCTGAGAGAGAGAGAGATTGGTCTTTGTTTGGTTATTGACTTTTGAGTTTTTAAGTGTCGTCGTCGTACAACGTTTTTTCCTTGATATTCACAATGTTCGAACAACAAATAATTCGAGTCGATATAAACGCTAATAAAGTGACGAGCCTAAAGACACGTCAAACGCAAACAATCGTACCAATTAGTTGTCAATAACTAAGTAGTTATGGGGAAGAAATAAAATATAAATTGAATGTACAACCGATACAATGTTAAGTTAGGAGTCTTCACAAAAAATAGGTGACATAAATTTAAGACGAAGTATAATTTACCTATAATAATAATTTATTGTTGCATTAAACGTATAACATATATACTATTATTCAAATTAGATCTGTAACAATATTATGTTACATCGTTACATGACACTTATGCATAATGTCGAATATACTTATTATACGAATTTTAAATTATTACGTACACATCATAGTATATAGAAATGATAAACTATGATTAACTGCTATCGATACAATAAAATATTCATTATTTACACGCAATTAGCTATAAAAGGCTTATTGTCACTTTACACTTGGGCAGTTCACAGTACGCGCTATATAGATATCAACCCCGTTCATATTACTGAACTGCGTGCGACTACGAAATTGTTGTAAAACTCAACTATTTGCCTACTTTGCGAGTACCTAAACACTTTACTGAATAGTAAACAATAAAAATTATCAATAACTGAAATTGAGTTATGGCTATTTAAATATATTTAAGATTACTTATTATATTATTAAATTATATCTACAGAATCCCACGTCTATCCCTGCTGGATATCTTGTATGTTTTAACCGGTCACGTCTCATCGTCCACGTTACAGCATTATATTGTCCAATATTATATTATAATATTACCTACGTATATTATGTTCGAACAACGCTTATAGCTGTACACTCTACAGCCTCCGAATAATTGTCGGCAGCAGCTATACGGATATAATATAATATCAGACGCGTCTGAATAATTCTGCCTCACATTAATTATTATCGTGTAATAATTCATAGGTTGTTAGCCGAAATCCTTTTTGCGATTATTCAAGCCCGGGGTGTACACATTGTTCGGCACACATGCAAAACGATGATGTATGTGTGCAAATAGTATATTATTATTATCATCATCGCCGTTGTTGTTTGCTATCTATTCGGCTCGTTTTGATCGGCCGACGCCGCTTGTTTGGATTTATCGGCTCATTATTAATATTCATATGCACGTATGGAGGGCCCACACCGAAATGTGAATGATGCATGAGGACGCATGCAATATCCAGAGTAATTACAGTTATTATTACAGTAATCATACTAAGCGCACACCGCGAATAAATTACTAATGACGTATCGACCGGCGCGATATGGCCGTTATTTCAATGGATTAAAAATTAAGCATTTTTTGTTTTTTTGTTTTGTTTTGCTATTTAGTCCCGACGTTAATTTTGATTAATGCCACGAAATGCTATAATTTTTTCGTTTCAAGTCGAACAACGGTTATTACACGACCGACCACCAATTTTCCGTTATAAATTGGTTCGCATTAAAATGCAAACAGTGTTAGGGTTGATTACGTACATATAATGATAAACAAGCGAAAACACAGAGAAGTGTAAATTATTCCGTACGACTATAATATATAGCCACTACTCACTATTATATGACACCTATACAAGTTTGTTCCCAATTATTATCGAATTGATCTATGTGTAGACGTATTCGCGAATAATTGGTTCCGGACAATTTTCATTTTATTAATAATTAATACTGTATTTAAATTATAATTTTCAACCAGCTACACACTCCTTCTCATTTTACACAGACTTTGAAGTGTCTAGAATGGCGAGTGCCTTGCTTGTAAATATTATATTGATTTGTTTCTTTTCATACGACTACCGACCCTACTACGACTTTATTAATTACAAAAAAACATCCAAATTCCACTGGTACTAATTTTTACCTCTACTGATATTATTTTTTGATCAATTTTATTTTTAAACTTCAAGTTAAAACTAAACTTTCTTTTAATATTACGCCATTTTCTTTTCAAATTGAATACTGAAATTAATATTACAAAAACGCGTTCAATGTCACATTTATATACCTAATCAAATTTGGTAAATTTAGTTTAAACGTATTTATATATTTTATTATATATGTTTTACATACATAATTGAAATCGTTGTAATTTTTTTATTATTAAAATGGAATGTACATTTATTTAGTAACTATTATACTGGTGGATCTTACATTTATTTTGTAGGTCAATGAATGTACCAGTGTGATTTATATATCGCTACTATACATCTGACAATAAAACCTATTAATATTACCTAATCGTATGCACGGGAACCAATTTGAACAGTTCTACAAGGATAAGTGATTTTTATTACAATTATACACTTTAGTTTGATCCATCAGGAACTTTGTATTTCCCTACTGTTATATACTCATATAAGTAGATGTGCTCACGAGTTAGGTGTTGGCACTTTCGATTGCCGTTTGTCACCGTATCAGTTTAAATTATACACTGTATGTTAGTTTTTCAAGTTGAACGTGTTATTTTCTATACTCTATAGTCTATATAGCAGCTGTATATTATTATACACTTAAACGTTTATCGCGACGTCGCCGGTAGGAAGTTAATGTCCGCCGTAACGACCGACTAAAGGATTTCCAAGATTTCTTCGCCGTCCCAATAAAACGTCTTGAATAAAAAATACGACGATACATACATCCTTTTCAGCTTTTCAGACCGTAAAAAAGTATTCCTCATCATAAAACCAATGTTTTACGTTTATGAAACCATTAGACATAATGTTTAGTTAGTGATGAATACGGAAAACATATATACTTATATATGTACCTATATATGAATATTATATCCCTGCGTGTATCATATAATAATATGGCGTACACTATATTATATTTTTTTAACTGTTGTCATGATATTATTGCAAATAACGAATTTTAATGTGGTGGAGGGCCAGTGTTATGACTCGCCGGCCGCCGCCGCCGCGTTAATGCGAACCGGGTGTACAGCAGTTAAATGGTCGCCAAGTTATCTTCGTTTCTCGTTTGGGTGTTTTATGATTACGCGAATTAACTGCCGACGGCAGTTTCATTGGGGAAAATTGCACTTTAACACACGTCCCCGACGACGGCCGTTAAACAATTGACTCCCATTTACCGGGCCTTTTCTTTTAATATATATTTATAACTCCGGCACGGTATGACAGGAGAACGGGGGGGACGTCGTTTTATGAATACGGGCGACGTTCGTTCTTTCTGAACGAGTAAGTGAGCGAGAGAGGGTGAGAGAAAGAGAATGAGAGAGAGAGTGAGACGGGTTGGTCTGTTGATGTCGACTTCTCGGATTCGACAGTAAAAAGACGTCTTTAAGTGCCGACGCTAAGAGAAAATTACCCATTAACCATTGACGGGGTGTTTATGACCCGAAAGTCTGGATCTATTGTGAGCCAGCTGCAGAGGCCAGATAGCGAAAATTCTAAAAAATTCTATGCCTTACGCATACGAAGAAATCGTATAATGTTTTCTATATAGTTATAGTAATATTATGTTGTATACAATAATTATTTTTATTTGTTTTAAAGTCGACGAACGCGATGGGTTTTAAAAATTAATTCTTATATTCGTTAATAGGTATATATATATATATTATATTGTGATAGGTAATCATGTCTGAGCACGTTTTATGAAATAATCAGATTCGTAAAAATCGAGCGTCCGTCGTTAAAATATTGTCACAGTATTAGTCAACTCTAATAGCTATAACTATATTATATCGTGTGGAACATAAAAATAAAATCGTCGGACGAAATAATACGTAAGTATGTCGTGTTCATAACCCGGGAATGCCCGAACGCATAAACCGAAATATTAGTGCACTATACAGCTTGGTCTCATGTTACCGAATTGGCCTGGGGTCACGGCGATTGTGGTTGTGTTTCGTCAAATCAGTCTCGCGATGACGGTTGTTTTCGGGTTTTCGATTGGGGTGAGAAATCGTCTTTCGACACTGGCGCGAGGTCGGTGCTGGATTTTTGAATACCTCAGTGCGACGTGTCCAATCAATCACGTTCATCACGGGGATCGGTCACGGCGGCATACCGATGTCAAATTAACTATTTCGAAAAACCAACACGACACTCTCCTCCCCCCCTCTTACATGTGCGCGGTTCCACGCCGTCCTTACGCGCCCGTTGGGGCAACCCTTCCGACACAATCGTTGTATTACCGTAATATACGCATATATATATATATATATATATAGATATACATATTATATAAATACGCTGCAGTACACGCATGATTCGGGTGTTAATCCGAAAACCGACTTTCACCACTCGACTAGAATACGAAACGATGATAATAGTAGTATGGTAATACGCGACTGTAAACGCATGTAACAGATGGCCGATTAACACGTCTGGCCGCAGATGGATGATGCGCGAAAAATATCCAACGGCGAAAAGGGTTGACTTTGGTGGTGCCGAATGATTGACAAGTGCGGAAGCGGAACGACGAAATGTAAAACGCTGCAGCGGAATCGACGACACGACTTCGAAATCATTTTTTTTTTCTATACATATATTTATTTATTTCCTATTTCCCGTTTTCAAAACGATACCGCGCGGAACCCTATTCTATATATTATACATTATATAATCCGATCTTTTATGCGCGACCGTCCGAGCAATTGTACACATAAAAAAAAAGGGTTGTAAAAAACGGATCATCTAATAGTGAACGCTTCACGGGTTTCGACAATTTCCGGGGCCGGAACGGTTCGCATCACCGGCGAAATTTTACATGCATTGAGTTCACGTGTGTATAATTCACTTACGTACATAATAGAGCCAAGACATTTATTAGCTCCAGACTAAAAGGTTCGATTGATTTTATTATTTTTAATTTCCAGCCAATACCGACGTCATTGCGTTGTGTTGTCGATGTCCAATATTAAATCAAATATAAATGATTTGTGTAGTTGCACACAAACGATAAAATATATTGTGATCGATTAAAACTGGAATGATTTTTACTGATAATAATAATTATTATTTATTATTTTTATTGCTTGGCGCGTGCAGCTGCATATTATACTTTATGAAACCGAATTAGGATTTGACAAACTATTGTTAAAAATAAATATACTAACACGATGTATCCAAACGTGTTTTTGGTTATAATATGTTTGTCCGTATAGTCTAGTGTATATTTCCAAATAATCAGTCCACGGTAACGAATGTAAATGTAAGTCTTATTATTTTTAATAAAAGGCCAAAATTACTTCAGTACATATTTAAAAAATCTGCAAACTGTATCAAAAGCGTTGTGAGGCACTATGAATCGTATTTAAGCACTAAAATACACCTTTAAATAATTATAATGTATAAATATCAATGTTTGTTAGTGATAAGAACCTAAAAATGGTACGATTTTTGCAACAAATAAGATTTTGTAATCTACAGATAATAAGCCTTTTTTTTAAAATAGTATAACTATAACTTGAATAACTGCCTTGGTGCGGTCGTCACTCGATTACCATATCTTTTGAGGACATCCCACTATTAATAATCATTGCCAAACTAATAAAAAAGTTTTACGAGAAAACGAGAAAACGATTTTATATCATTATAACTTATATACGTAGTAATATTGGAGACGGATAATTCATAAAACAGTTTTCCTTACAACGAGATTTAATGATCTGACGACATTCCAAAGATATTATTCATACATCATATAATATTATTATTAGTTATTCATTTGGTTCTAGACTTTTGATTGTACATAATATATTATATAGTCGTAGTACGTGAAATAACGATGTCATAAATGTAAAACAAGCACAGCGAATTACATGCCCGACGGATATAAGCAAAACAGTCTTCTGATTTTACCTATCCGTACTTAACTTGATATCATACAACATGAAGATTTTTTTGTACTATAGATGGCCAAGGTATCTATGGTTTTGTTTCATTGTGTTATCACTTATAAAATATATGATATAAATGTATCAATGTATCATATATAACTAATTTTTTGTTCGTCTTTTATAGATATTAAATTATTTAAATATATACTAATTATTAATTAATAATATTAATATGTATTTATTATTAAACTCTTGATAGTATTCTTCTTAAACAAGTTTTCCTATTATACTCAGATTTTTGAATCCATCTTATTTCCTCTTTGAAATTTAATACTACTGTTAATAAGCAATCAAAGTTTTAGGATTTATTAAACATAACACTAAAATATTATGTATTTCTATTAATTTCATTCGTATACTTTACTTTGCCGTTGTTCGATTTACATTAGATATATGATGGTTCAGTTATTTCAATCCTTATATGGCTAAAAGGCCAACAATTATTTAAAGTTATAAAGTGTACAAAAAAGATTTTTTTCTAAATATGGTGTATAATTATTAAAAATACACCTCTCTCTTTGCGATCACCTGCTCACTCATTCGGTCATACTTAATAATATAATATACACCTAATACCATCTCGTCGTTCTAACTCCAACGATAAGTTCATTTCCTCCTCTTTCAACAGCTTATATTTAAATGTAGGTAAATGCTATTACCATATAAAATAATTTTATGTTCCTTATTACTCTCTCAGAAAGCAGAAACCATACTTTTTTCATATGCCTACTCATTATACTTCGTATAAAATAGACACGAACATCCACCATGCTTCGTTGAATTAATAATGAGTTCTCACATTTATCTTAATGTTACATAATTAACTCTATTAAGTTGATTTATATTATTTTTGTTGCAAATAATTTCTCCTTATCGGTTATTTGTTATTATCTAAGTCTGTTTTTGTCATATATTATGAAAGCATGATATTTACTTATAAAACTGTCGCTTGGCATTAGTAAATAAAATTTAAAAAAATTATATTATATTCAAGGTGCTCCGTGTTTCGTGTACCTCGACATTTCTTTACGGATATAATTGGTTTCACCTAGAAATTGGTAAAAGGGCGACTTAAAATCACCACCAAGACAAACGTACACAGACAACAAACACCACTGGAGTGTAGATACAAAATTGTAATTACACTTTTTCACCGTGACGCGTTGATACAATATAACACAATAGCTGATAAACTTTTAACGATGGGCGGGCGCCATCGTCACGTCCTCGAGAGCACGGAATTAGTTGCCTAAGGGAGTTTTTCCGTTCCGACAAAAAAACAACTATGGTATACGTTACGCGGGTTTTTCTGTTTTTTTACACTCCCTCGAAATATTGTTTTTTAATTACACACTGTACATATAAATATATTGATGTATACACTCGCCAGAGTCACGACGGCAATGACGACGATGACGACGACGAGAGGGTCCGATTTCCGTTTCGCCGAGCACGATAATGGATTTTAATTAACCTCGGAACGACCACCACCCTAGTAGGTGGTAGGGGCGGATGGAAGCTCCCCGCAGTCATATATACGCATATACACGTTTCTCTACGTATATAGGCGGCTGTTTTAATATTGCACCGGACAATATTGACCTATTCCCCCCACTCTGCTGTTACCTCCACCGCCACATCTATACGTCGAAATGATGGCGTATAATATATATAATATGTGCCGTATATACTAGCATATATATATATACATAATATTTATATATAACGATGCGGTGACCTAAGCCCGGGCATATAGGCGACGGTGAATTATTGCCGCCGTTCGACATATCATCACTATTATTATTGTAATAATACACTCGTACTACACTGTGTACACGCGGTAATGCATAAATATGCGCTGCGCGTGTTCACTTCCGATTTCGGAAAATCGCCGAACCGAACGCGTCGCGCAAACAATACGCGACGGCAAATCGTCGGGGGTTATAATATTATAATAGTGGGCGAAGCGCGCGTCTCTGTTGTGTATTTCCTACCCGCGACGTCGAGCGTCCACCTGTCGGAAGCAGTGGCATGTGTCGCGCGCGACGTTTTTCGACGCGAGTCCCCGCCGATCGAGGACGGAGTGGAAAAAGACGATTATTTCGCATGACGTGTTGTGACAAGCGAAATGGATAAATGAAAGCGACGAAAACTAAAAAAAAAAAAAAAAAAAAAAAAAAAAAAAAAAAAAAAAAAAATAGAACACCGCGATTACCGCGCGCGTATGATATTTTAATGTCCGTCGATACGTGACAGGGTTGGCGACGCATTATTGTTTAGGAATACTGTGTAACTTTTAACGCGTATGACACGATCGGCCGAGTTTAAACTAATTTCATTTCATTTTTTCCTCTCTCAACAGCTCCCGGGGTGGTTATACTATACATTATAATATATATATACTCTGTCGCCACACCACGCGATCGACCCCAACTCATACCCGCGTTGGCAGCATATCTTTTCCACCCTATTTAAAAAAATAAAAAATAAAATATATATATAATATCACTCCCTTCCCGCCACAGCAGTAGCTGCAGTAGGGGTTGTTAACACCGTCAGCCACTGCCGTCGTCGCATGCACCACGGCCGCCGTCGGTCTTCCGTCCGGTATATATTTAATTAGTTAAAAGCCTCTTGACATACACCGACGACGACGACGATGAATACAATATAGCGGAATTTGAGGAGGTTGCGGATGAGGTTCTTTTTTAAATTTTCTGCTATAGTAATTCGATATACCGCGATCGTGTGATGCAACAGAGTAAGTAAGAGATAAAAAAACAAAAACAAAAAAAAAAAAAATGCCAAAATACAAATATTAATAATTTAATCCGATATTAAAAAGAATAAAATGCTTGCAAAGACCTCGACTCATTTTAATTAGGAAAAATATTTTTATAAAAAATCGCAACACGTCCTAATACTATTTATAGATTTAGATATTATATTGTACGAGTGTATGAAATACAATAATAATATTAACCTAGTTTCGTAAAAACAATAATTATAAATACCTACAAGGCTACACTAATATAATATGTTTATTATACTCGACATTTTAGTCTTTACATTTTAAGATCATTTCATGATAATATAGTATATTTTGTACACTTAAAATTACCAGCATTTCTTACAATATATTTCACACATTTTAAAATAAATAAATAAAGAGTTATTCACGAGTCGTATGACATATCAATCAATTTTACGAAAGACAATATTATTATTATTTATGCAGATAAAGTTTTTTTTAAATAAGTACTCGGTACTCAAAATAAATATTTGCGAAATTAAAATAATTTAAGAAACTATAACAAATAAACATTAAATATTTATAAAACATACCATATTAATTATGTAAATATAATAATTTAAGAATGTTAAATGTAAATAGGCACCTAATTTTTATTGTAGAAGAACACCTACTGTTTTGGGCAAAAATGTAATTGTATCGAAGCTTGGTCTATAATAGGTTATATATTATGTTGGTATATTATGATCAATCCTTCGAAAATTTTGATTATACATTTTTTTCAATACCACCACATTATAATAGAAATGTAATAACAGTAATAACTAATAATATATTAAAAAAGCTAGGAAAGCTCACTCTGTGAGCGTATGAGTTCCTGATTTCTAAACTTATTTTAATACAACACAGTATACACTATTAGTAATTCAATAAGTCTAACAGTTTACAGTAACTACGGCCAATAAATAAGATATATCTTAGTATCAACAACCGTAACAATGTACTAGTAATTAACGGACGAACACATGGATGAACGGTCAGACAGATATAACAGGAACATAATAAGGTGTATTAAACTTATATTTAGAAACTTAGAACTAATGCAATAAACATTTTATATAGCCATATAGGTACTTATTTTTTTTTCATAAGAAAACGCACAGTGTACATTACTTAAGTACTTTAAACGTACTCGTATGTATGAGTTAGTAGAAAGATTAATTCAATTAATATTTAATGTGTCAACGGGACTAATGTAAATTGTTATTTAAAATTTGACCATTTGGATCAAAGTCAAAGGAAATAATTGTTTAATAAAAATACGGAAGTAAAAATAATAAAATATAATGCGTTAGACTTCTCCAAGTATTTACACCGCCTAAAAATTGATTAAATTATTTTTATTAAAGATAATCTGACACGAGTTTGTGCTTTGCATGTATAAAATTCGTGGTAATACTTGTTATTTTCACAGTCGATGAATATTATATTAACAAAAACTATAAGAAAACTTATTTTATTTAATAATTCGTTATTGGAATAGAATAATATAGCGAGCAGCGACGTGTAAAAATAAAAACCATTTTTACGTTGCACGCAGTAATTTTCTTATCTTTCCGGCTCAATTTGTTCAGGAATAATAAGAAAGACGAAAATGAATATCAGTCGTTTTTCTCGGTCGACCAGTTCACAATATCATTTTCGTACTCGGTCGTTCTGCAGACGACGATCCAAAACCTCTGGACCATGACTTAAGATCATAAAAATGCCAGTCTTTCGCTCGTCAGCAATGTCTTCCCGTGTTATTAGTTTTCGCCCCGGTCGGCCGCCCCCGCGCACTATCGCCACCGCCACACCACCTACACCCGGTCGCGCCGACACGACAATAATAACAATAACTCGGGCGACACGAGTCCTATGCGCGCTGCAGAACACACACATTACACACCCGCCCACACAAACACACACACATACACATACACAAACGCCCGTCCCGTTATTTGGGGCTGCCGAATTTACGGGCTTCGGGTAAATGAGCCGACACTAAGGAACTCGGCACACGGGCCTGTCGATAAAACGCAGGCTATCTTAAAAACTGCTGCCGCCGCGTCATCACCGCCGAACCGGTGTAGAACGACTTGGGCGGCAACGACCGCGAAGGGCGACGGAAAAGTGGTAGGCGTATATCATCCACTTAACTCTTTTGGAACTATAATCCGGAAACTCGCAAAAGTCCGGACGTAGGTATCGTTAGATAATAATGTGTACATAAGCGCAGCAACGAACTTGCTTCCACTATATAGTATATGGCAGTTGTAGTTAGGTGCACATGTTCGGCTCAAATATACAAATGTATTTATTTTTTTATGAATATTAAAATAAGAATAAAATAATAATAACATAATGTCGTCTAACGGTAATATACATTAAGATTGGTTTGACAATTATAAACGTATACTATAATAATATAATGAAGAAGCGACAGTAGACATATATCCATAATAATAATATGTACACAAATCTATAATTGGAGTATAGTAAAAACTATCTACGTTGATACGGATGTGCGTTAAAATTAAAATTAAATAAATCTAAAGAGTTGAGCAGCGATCCTCGAGGACCATAATACCATATTATAACATAATAAACTTATACGTATGCATAGTTATAATGATTTTAAATTATATTTTAAGATAAAGTATAATCACACAATTAATTAAATTTATTCGATCATGAGAAAATATTATATAATATTAACTATACATGAAAATATGACATGGCTACTTCGCGCTGGTTTAACGGTTTGCACATATCAATATATGGACATTGTAAATAAAGTGACAAAAGTCTAATTTTATTTTTGTTTGTCCCGAATTTTAATAGAAAAGCCGAAGAACCGAAGAGGATAACACTATGTTATGTTAGCATATGTGTGTATAGTACGATCATATTGCATCAATTTTTTTTACGATAGTCAATACAGATGGGAGAACAAAATTTACTGCTTAATTGATTGATCACTTGTATTGCATCAATATCGATGCATACCTATAGGCATATCACATAATATTCATTGTTTATTTAATTTATGAGTTTCGATTACGCATAAACTGCGGAAATAATCAAAATCGTTTGTTATTTTCGGGAAATAGTACGTGACGAGTTCACATAATAATTTATTAATATTATTACTAAAGCTCGGGGGAAAAAAACATGTATCTAATAAAATATTCGTAAACTGCAGTCGAGGGGAGTGTACCGCGGGAACATAACGAATTTTAATTCGTAAACGCCGGTGTAAATCTTCGTCGAGCCCGCGGGTCCACGTGTTGACCGCATTCAAACAGCCCACGGGCGATGGCTGCAGTGCAGTGTATAACGAATACAATAGCGAGTGCACTCGGTGCGATAATGAAAACACGACTCCGAACTTGGCGTGACGGCGATATTGTGTAACGATGGGAGAGGGGCATATATAGGAGGTATAGTGGTGACGACGGGTCGGTCGTCTCGTTTGCTGTTTGTCTTATCATTTCGCGGTTGAAAAGGTTACACGCCGGTTACACTTTGCCACTTTCCGGTAGCCCAGAATCAAACCGCGTGGCAATGTAGCGCGCATATATAGGTAGCTAAATGCATATTATAATAATGGTAATAATAATATTCGTCTTCGTCGACGTCGCCGCAGCCAACACCACCGGGCACAAACGCGCAGTCGAGTGAGTTTCTCGACGGGGAGAGGAGCCGCGGAGCAAAGAGAAAACGACTACATTATTGTACACGTCGTAATACTACCTACGTAATATACCCGGGGAAGCTAATTTGTCCGAAGGGTCTTTCGGCCGGTTCAGCGGAGCGTGCCGTATCGTATCGTGTACGCGTACACATCGCGTAGCCCTTCCCGAAATGCAGCCCCGCCGCCGCGTAAGTTCTATAGTCGGACACGCCGCACACACAAAAGACGACGACGGCTGTGACGACCGATGCGTACGGAATAAGTCGTGTCGGCTATTGTCGTGTGTGTGTGTGTGTGTGTGTGTGTGTGTGTGTGTGTGTGTGTGTGTGTGTGTGTGTGTATGTATGATACCTGGCCACAACAAACTCAATTTTCCCGGCCTCCGCTGCCATTTACCCGTCCCCCGGGGGCAGGATCGCACCCCCTCCCCCCTAGCAGTAGTCTCGTCCCGAAACATCGTCATCCGGCGGCGGTGAGAGCGCCCTTTGTGTGCTCGGCGAGTGTGCCGTTTTCTTCTTCCGAACCTCCGGGCCGACCGTCCGACCGGAAAACGAGTGCGGTCCGCTGCCGCTCGGGTGTATAATATATATGTATACACTTACACACGTTGAACACGATCGAAAAACGTTTAAAACAGTGCCGATACACTGCAGCGCAGTGGTGGTCATTCCGACGGAAACGATTTGTATTACGATACCGGACAAAGGGGGACGACAGGCTATACCGCGATATAGGTATATTAGAGGTATAATAAGCACCGCTGAAACAGAGGCGCGTATTGTATCGAATTCGTCGTGTATCGTGCATTCACGTGATACGTCCGTTTTGACGGATGTATAATAATGTGTCGTTATACGGTCGCAATTCGAGATGAATGATGGAAAACAATCAATACTTGAAAACGCGTGAGATCTAAAACACTGAGTGTCTTACGGTAATAAGTCGGCCGTCGATACGCCGTGTTCTTATCGTTATTTATTTTGTGACATTAACATGATGCAAAAAAAAACTCATAAGTTAGGTTAAGTTGTTGAGCTATTTGATTTTGTATATATATATATAAGTATTTAATATAGTATTTAATAAGACTCATCGAGTCGTAATTTAAAGGGCAAGGGAATTCTAGTTTGCCCTTAAATTTTTTTAGTTGCATCAAATTTATGTTTTTCCTCCACTATTTTAACACTAATTCATTGAATAATAGGACACATACTATTTTTTTGTTTTTAAAATCATTAACTATTTGAGTTTGAATATTATTTATCTGTTTTTTATGTAAAATTACTAATTTTTCATTAAAATATTTATACTTTAATAGATACTTAAAAATAGGTACATACTCTTAAAGTTTATAACCTCGGTTATATAGATAGAAGTTAATTGAGATATTTTCATTAATTTTACAATTCTAAAAAAATTTAAAGACTGAAATATTATATTTACATATAAGGATTGATTATTAGTAAAATATTTGAGGGAAATAGGTTATCAGCATTATCACTTTCATCTCCATTATATTGTAGTTAAACACGATAGGTAAAAAAATTAACTTAACTTAAGCTATTGCTACAATAGTAGTGCGAGTTATGACAATGTTAATAGAGTTTTAATACAGTATTGATATTACATGCACCTATCGGACATATATTGCATTGTGAATTATCAAGTAATAAGGGTTTGTTGCGTTTATTTAAAACCAATGTAGTCAATGTAGGTATTTAAATAATTAAATAACATTATAGAATCTAAATATTTAAAACGTGTATAACTATAAAAAAATATCAATACCTTTGGTTGTGTGCGTTAAATTATACAACATATATTTTATGGATAGTTCATTTAATAAATTTAAACGGCCCACAAAAAAGTTCCATTACGAAACAACCCCGAGCCCCATATGCGGTAGGTACCTTATATATATAGTAGTGATTGACGCGTGAGACAAAATTTTTATATTATATTATTATTATTATTATCATGTGTATAATATTATACACTCTGTAAACAACTATTGTGTTTAACAAAAAAGTAACAATAGTATTGTTTACGAAATATCCATTTTGTTGCTATGCAGCCAGTTGAGATATTTAACGTACTCGTTATGAAAATCTATGACGGAGGGTTGCGATAGGTGTGCGCATCATAAGTAATCGACCACAGCATGAATGGGTCAATGTAACCTATAAATGTAATTATGTGAGGTCCATTTTTAATGTGGTCGAAAGCAAACAATATAATTTCGTGTTACCTCATAAGCTCTCCGACTAAAAGCCATCCAACCATTTTCTCTTAGCATAAAGACCCCCTGCGTAGTGATATAAAATGCATTAAAACCCATCCCGACAAATTGCACTAATATACATATTATTATATACACATGTATCTACTGCTGTATGAAATTGAAACCAAACCAGTTTAGTATAGCTTATGTCGTCCGATAATGAAGTTTTAAATCTGTTGATGGAAAATAAAATTGCGCAAAAAGATTTTGAAAATTGCGCAAACCATTTTATACCTAACATCGCGGTGGTGGTTATCTCGTTTCGGGACTTAAGTGTTAAAAATAATCTTATTTACAAATATACAATATATAAAATATTATTACCATTATTCACTGATTTGTGACATTATTCAGTTATTGTGACGAAGAACACTATGTATAACTTAAGGTATATAAATAATAAATATAATAATATCACTACCAGCTGCAGTTGCATGAAAAATGTATTCGTTTTATGATAATGCACTTATTCATGTTCAAGAGAACTTAAATTAACTATTGATTCGTTAAATATTTAGAGATAAAATAGATAAGTTTATGCAATCCGGTATAAATAGTTTATAGTGGCTGACTATATATTATAAAGGTTGTCGTATATATTATTTGGATTGGAACGGATTAGCATCGAAACAGTCGGAACCGAACGAACTTTATCCGTACATTATCGGAATGATTCGTAATTAAATTATCAAAGTTGTAACTTCAGTTGAACACATTTTAGTTTTTATTTAAACTTTATATTGAGTGGTTTGTGTACTTAAGAGTGATGTTATAAACATGTTAACATTGGCGTAAAATATAAATTAGTTAATATTTTTATAATCATTTAATAAAATAAAAATTATTTTTGCAAAACGGGTATACGATATATACTATAAAATAAACAGCGAAATGTCCAATAAGATTAGTTTCACACGCTTTTAAAGATGTACGTATCTCCGTTTTGAAATTCGTTAAGTATATTGTTAGATATTAATTCGATTTGATTCCGTTCTGATGTGTTGTTTTTATTCGGATCCGAACTATTCAAATCGATAGTAAACAACCAAAAAATAAATATGATCAAATTTATTTAAATAAAAATGAATAGTTTGAAACTCGAATTTGTAAAATAGTATTTTTTTACTATAAATGTGATGTCAATTTTTTATACTCGTCAATATGTGTGTTCTAAATACGTTTACTCATTAGTATATTTACAGCGAAAATGAATAAAATATCAAAACATAACTACACGTGCTATATCTAGTATAAAACACGTAATAAAAAAATACAGAAGAACCGAAAGAACATGAAAATAAAATCAGATAAATGTGCTATGAGAAATCTTAAAAAAATGAATACTTCACCCATAAAAAAATGTATATATTACATCATATAATATGTATACAATAATACAATCGAAAATTTTTACTAGGTTATTATCTAGATACTTTATTTAAAATAACCATTTTAGTTGAATGTAAAAGAATACTTTAAGTTTAAATTATTTTTATCTATAGCCAATGCTTAACACTGATCCTATTAAAAATAAAATTATATATTTTTTCAGTTTCATCATACGGACTTCTCTCCCAATAATGAGAGGCAACCTTATATTCTTATTAAACATAAATGTGACTACGTATGATTTTTATTTTTGTTACATTTTATTTAATAGGCACTAACTACATAAAAAAATATTTATAGAACAATGTATAATTCGATTGAGTATGTTAAACTATATTAAATTCAATAATTATATTTTTATTCGTTTACATATTGGAAGATATATTTTAAATATGCACATCACAAAGTAACAATAAAATAGTCCACGAATCTATGGGATGATGCCAGATATCTGTTCAGTGACGCCGAAATTAGATTTGACTAGGAGAGCTAATGGAGTCTATAAAGTACCAGCATTCAGCAATCAGCCCTCACCGACACCACTGCTCATAGAACCTACACTTACCGTCAACCCACCCACAATTCGTTTCCCTCCAATACTCGGGTTTGTAGCCACTGCATCAATCAAAACACCAGACATTTAAGATCGACCATATCGTTTGGAATAATAATAATAATAATTTAAATCGTCAGCGGAAAATAATAGCGTTATATATTGCAGCTAGATGGCGTTGTGTAATACAATTACACGTAAAACGTTTCCGCTCGAATAATACCACACGTTCCTTATCGTATTATCATACAGGATTTTTTTTTCTTATTCACCAGAAATATTATGGCAGTGTTTTGGGGGGACACTGGAAATTCACTTTTCGTATTTCAGTGTGTAGTCACTTTGTTGCGAAAAAAAAAAAGAAAAAAAGCGTGCACGGGAAAATGTGATAAACCAATAATCCCTATTTTCACTCTTGGACAGGAAACCGTCTGCAATTTGAGGGTCGGCTTGTCGTCATCGTTGTCCTCCGCCGGCCAAATCCGTTTACCGACAACGCGATTGACCAAAAAGCGTAGAACCGTAAAGTTATTGGAGAAATTCGATTTTCTATCGTCCGACCATAACGCGATTTTGTTTTCTATACTGTCGCTGTACACGCGCGAGTTGCGCAGTTGTAAGCAAATATAATAATATAAATATAATAGTCCAAACAGAGGGTCGGGATTCCGGAACAATAAAATATTTTATTTTATTATATTTTGTATCTTTCTTTGAAAACTATAACACACTGAATATTCTCATCATCGTTAAAACAATGCACGTATAAGGTATAACTAAGATACATATTAAATGCTATATTATATAGTACATACTGATAATATTTATGTGAGTGATTTCGTTTATAGATGATTAAATTTAAATAATAATACATATAAAGTATATTATAATACATTTTGAATAACTGTGATACGTTCAAACATTTTAAATATTACAGAGGATTGAGAATTGATAGTTATTAAAAAGTAGACAAGGGCATATAGGTGAGAAAAATTAATGTAATTTTAAAATAACTAAATATCTATTGTTACTTTATCGAATAAAATAAAATCACATCCATAAGCTAATGTAGTATTTCCATATTATTAGTACAATATTAATATATAAAAAAATTGTATTTCTTTATTTTATTGTGTTCACAATATTTTAATTAAATTATATTATGGTAAAATGCATGGTATTATAATAATTGCGAAAACAAGTTCATATCAATATGAAAATGTATGACTTATACTACCAAATAAAACGTCAATGTAGGTATAAGAAATGTAAAAATTAATATGATACAAGATAATATAACATTATGCATGAATAGAGATGTAAAAATCGAGCATTAAGTTAATACTTATAAGATTTTCGATAAAACATTTGAAACTGATCATAATACAGTAGGTAAATTATACCTATGTAAAATATAAACGATATATTTTTATTTGATTTAAATTATTAATAAATTACACACATTCCATAAAAATCTGTTATTCATTAACACGTGACTTATTTCATTTAATTTATTTTGCTCGTACGAGTCGTACCTATTACTCTTTAATATTAGAAGGAAATACTATTTAACGTACAATGTATATATATATATATATATAAAGCTTATAGTTCAGTAAATAATACGTACATAAAATAATAAGCATGAACTTTTAGAAAAAAAAATAATGTAATTAAGTCGAAAAAAAATCTTTTGTCTATTGTTATTGTGCGGTACAAGATTATTGTTGTTAATCTGGCGAGCACTGTACATTACCATTTCGACCGATGACCATCAATCATTGTCGGATGGGGTTTACAGAGATATGTGTCGTTGTGGCCTTCGTCCATTTATCAAAAGCATCCGAAACTGATTCGATTGTCGGCGAAAGGGCTCTCTAAAAGGATTAAAGGCGAGTGTTTCAGGGGAGGGGGGTACTGGTCATTTTAATTTCACGCCACGCCACACCACACGTCGATCATGTACACGCGAAAATCGTTATAAATATATGTATTATGCACAGATTCTACGAAAAAGGAACAAGGGATGATAAATAGGCTAGGTTATTTTATAAAAAAAAAAAATAATACATATTATTGCACGAAAAAGTAAATTGAATTCATTTTTAATGTTCAACTGTATGGCCATATAGTCTAAATTGCTAAATATAAAACAAAAATAAGTATGAAGAAATGTAATTATTTAAATATTATTTCATTATTTTTTAAATACTCGAAAAATATACTTTTGTTTATTAACGAACATATTGTGAATTTTCTCATTTATCAAACAATATAAAATATGAAGGATTGGACTTGATTGAAAACATAATTTTTACAAAAAATTTTTAATTTTTGGTGAAATATATAATAAAGATGTTTTGTTTCGGTAGATGATAATTTAATAATATACAAATGATATAACATTATGATTGTAAATATATTAATTTTTTTTATATATTTTACATTTATTTTAATTTATACATCAATGGAAAAATGCCTAAATTATTAGTTAATTTTTGATTTTATATTATGTATGACTATAAATGAGAGTAGGTATACTTTATAAACAAAACTAATTTCCTAAATCATAACCTACTATATGTATAACAATGTTTAAGATGAGTATAATAATATATATTTTTAAATATCTTGCTTATCATTCTGTTAAAAACAGAAAAAAAAATTAAATTAAATATTTCAGGTGGCAACAATAATGATAATTGATTAGTATACGCATACTTTACTTATTAATTATAATTGTTGTGTATGGACATGTGTTTGAATTTATATTTACCGCCATTGATTATAAATACTAGTATTAATAATCAATGTTATTACATTTTAATATAGTATAATATATTATGTATATATACTGGTTTTTACACAAATAAATCTGTTCCTTAGTGATGATATAAATTCCAAAGTTGATTAATACTTAAATACGATGTATCTAGAGACTTGCCGGGGCTTAGAAGAAAACGACAGAAACAAATGGTTGAGTGGTTGTAGAACGGCAATTCCTTAGGCAATCCAATTAGCCTCGCAGGCTTTGTGCAAAAAATACAAGGGAAAAATAAGATCCACGCAGACCCGGAGGCAGATATTATTTTAATCGAATATCTAGTCACCGGTGTTTCGATAAAAACCTTACCATCCCACTTGGTAGTATTTTTCCTTTACCGAGTACATAAACTGATTATCGACATTAGTCGGGCTACCGAGTACAGGAAACATAATTATGTTTTTTGATAAACAGATTCTTGGGGATGTAAAGTAAATTAGGTTTTCAGTAAGCTTTTATTTTTAATTTTTTTTTTTATATACTCTGTTAGAAAAGGTCTTATTGAAAACTCGAACAAGGTAAATGCTCCGTTGACCGTGACTTCGATTAATAAAGTCAAAAGAACCGTCGAAACACGAGGACTTTTTAATGAAAATTCTTTTACGTTAAAAGTCTTTTACTAATGGGCTATTGAGAGAAATACAGTATTTTACGGTGGACGAATTTAATCATCGAATTAGAAAGAAAAAAATGAATGTTGTATACAGGTATATCTTATATATACGTCAAATATATTATTTGGTCGTCGTTAATTTTATTTAGCTATGATGTTTAATGTTTATGTTTTAGTGAATTATATATGTATAACTTTTTATGCTTCAAAAGCATTAGTTTCAAAGGAAACCATTCCTTCACTTTTACGTCTAAACAGTAAAGTATATAATTTGAACTTTTAATTATATTAAAAAAAAGTTCAAAATTTAAAATGCTTCAAGTTAATATTTACGCGACTCTTTCTTTCACAAATAAAAATAATTTCACTGCAGTAAACCTATACCGATTCGCAACGTAAGCTCAATATCGTTACGTTTTTGGGAACGAAATAAATAGCGTATATTATCAATCAGATGGATTTAAAAATTCATATACGTAATAATACATTTCATTTTTCATTTACATCAATGTCGTTTAGCGGAGTTTAATTCGGATGAAACGTTATTAGTGTTATTACTATACATAATAACTTATTAGACGTTAACAACACGCGTGTAACGATGCTCATAAACACGTTATGGAGGACAATCGGTCATATTAAGATATTATTATCGGGTCCGGCCGATAATATATTATATTGTATTGGATACTTTATATACACTTACTACCCGTCTTACCCTCGGAGAAAAAGGTGCGCGTGACCTCGGCAAATGGAATTTCGGAGATAATGACCGTGTTTTTTTCACCGTCTCTATTTTCTCCAGAACACGGTCGTCCGGGAATAAAAGATCGGTTCGCCGCGGGGGGTTGGATATCGGCGGCGGCGACTATAGCGATAGTCTTTTGTGTCCGTGAATATGGCTGTATATAAACAGCTCGTACGGTGTACGGAGGAGAGTTGAACGCACCCCGAACACTGCATATTATGCAAATGGACGAGTGCCATATAGAACCGGAGACGACGTGGAGATAATAAGGCGAGAGAGAGAGAGAGAGAGAGAGAGATGGAGTGAAACAGAGGCGGAGGGCAAAGAATAGTAATAATAATAATAATAAAAAAAAATCCTAAACAAACACGCGAGGTATATCTGGTATATGAACCGCGTGCGTCTGCCGCAGTGACCCCGGTGTCACATTTATACATAGGTGTCTGTCACTGGACAGGCATTTATAAGTCCACACAGCCCCCGGGACCGCCGCCGCCGCCGCCGCGTGTGTTGTTGTTGCTCGTCGTCGTTATTCATCAACGTCCGAAATCTATACGCGTCGTGTACACGTATATCGGCGGTGGCGGCGTCGGCGGCGGAGACTCCCCGGATGATGCGCCCATTGTCCCGGTCCGTCCGCCCAGAAATCGGTGACAGACGCGTGTGTGCGTGTGGATGCACATTAATAATGACGACGAGTGAAAAAAAAAAAAAACACCACCAAACCGAACGGGCGGAGGAGGAGTAAATAATAATAATAATAATAATAATAAAAATTAAAAGAAAAAAAAATATGGAACGGATTATAGTCGATTCGTCGTCGTCGTCGTCGTCGTTGTTATACCGCGTGCGTGTGTGTGTGTGTGTGTATAATATACGTATGCGATGATTGCGTAAGCATCGTGTGTCCGTGTGGAATGCGACTGTTTTTTTTTTTTCTGTACGGCTATTTCTCTCGTCTCTGACCTATGAACCCGACGGGAGTTATCGTCAGCATCATCGGGGGGCACCACAAAAGGACAAAATGCATCGCCGCTGATGTTGATCCGTGACGATTTTTAAATGCCGCGCGGGCGCTGTCGTCTCGGCCGGCGGTCTTCTCTCCGCGATACACGCACGTCCAAAACGCGGTCACCGCGTTGTTGCTCCATTTGTTATTTTTACAACGACCATTTGTTATCGGAATAATAATATTACGCCTTAAAAGGGCAAAACGTTTCCAGAGATTACACGCACTCACTGAGTGTACCCATAACGTAACGAGCGCGATCGCGGGATAATAGAAAATTAATCGTCCACGCATCATTCTCTCGGACAGCTCGGACAAAGATGGTAGGTCGTATAGGTTTGAGTATAATATATAGGTACCGTTTGAATCTTCTGAAATTTTTTTCGGCCACCCGTGACTCGTTAAAATCGAATTTAACAAAAAATGTTTGAGCACGAGTTGTCGAAGAATACCGTTTGAAAAAAATGCATATCTATCCGTCTATAAATATAAACATAGAGCATTATACATAATATACCGATATATTATTTGAAATTGGACGAGCGCACCGCGATCGCGTGAGTCGAAAAATAAAAATAATTATGATTATAATCAGTAAAACGCCCTTTTTAGCGGTTTTAATAAAAGCGCAATTAGTAAGAGACACGGGACAACGTTGTAAACGCGCGAGGTGTATTAACCTTATTTACAAGACGAACAGTCGTAACTCTTTACCGCGCGTTGTACACACACACATATATATATATATGTATAGGTATACTTATTATACGCATTGTATATGTACACACTGAACAGTAATTACATCACCTCACGACGGTGGCTTTCAATGGGGCGGCGTCAGCAGCCACAGTGTGCTACCAACGACGAGATCTTAAGAGATATCTCGAGTGACAAATTACAGGCTTCTGTAATGAAAACACTCTATGATTTCGGTCGGAGGTAGTTCTTGGGGCGTACGGGAGATTGTGCGGGCAAAAGGGGAGTGCAGTTTTATTACGAGATTCCATATTATATCCTGGGAGGGTGGTCGGCGGAGGGGGATGAAAAATATTCCGGAAAATATCATTCTCGTAGGCTCCGAAAATATAATAATGTGAATCCATCACGGCCGACTGGCCGCGTCGGCGGATATAATTGGCGAAACGTTAATGAACCGGGTCTCTATGGTTCGCTGCGCATTTTTTCCTCTATGCCCTCGGTACACAGATTATGCCGTGAGGCTGCTGTAATAATAAAAGCTCTCTTTCTCTCCAAAGTCTCGTGCGTATATTTTTTTCCCCGCCGACGCCGCGCAACTTGTCCCGAACGTATTATAAGTTAGCGACACTCGTCCCTATTATTTTTCGTCGACGGAATTCTTTAACGGCAGTGCTCAAAGCGTCAGGAAGGAAGTATGAAATGATATCTCTCTGGTAGCGCGTTTAATCAAAAGTCGTAACGGCGACACAACCGACGCTCGGATTTATATCAATACCCCGAAGTTACAATTGCTAATAATAATTGCCATACTGCGCCCTAAGCCTAAATAGACATTCCGCGAATGCCACGTATATATTGACCGTTTTGTATTCAGACCCCACACGGTTCTACATTTGCCGTCAATTCGTGTAATTCTAATATATATATATAGGTAGGTACTTCATGCATGTCAAATCCCCGAAGTTAGATTGAAAAACGGGGCATAACATTCGTTGATAGTTTGGATAACACACACTATTTTAGCGAGGAAAAAATTCCGATCTTAGGACGGCAGTGTACAAAATGCTATTTAATAGGTGGTCAATTTTGAATAAATTATGAATAATATAATAAATACAAATACCTATTATTTGCATGCATTTTTTTTTCTTCTAATATATTAATAATAAATGCTTGAATCATAAGAAAATCGAAAAAATTGATAGTATAAAACGTGAAAACATCTGTTATAGAAGAAATATATACATAATAGTAAAAATGGTATACAATATAGTCACAAAATACAAATGTCATCTCGCTAATCACCGACGACGGTTTCAGCAATACCAGTGGCGTCGATATGATTTAAAGTCGTGTGTGTGTGTGTGTGATGAGTACATATTATTATAATAATAACAACATGACGATGTGTGTGTGTGTGTGTGTGTGTGTGGAGGACCGCTCGCACGCGTTTCCTGGTCGGCGTTTCCGTCTATAGATAAAGCACCTAAACTTCTTCGAATGACATTTGGTTTTTCGGGCATCCAGTAGTAATTTTTCAAAAGAGGGTCGCTCGGCCCGCGGCGCCAAACACCATCATCGTATACCGTTGCGATCGTCACTCGGCGCGTAATATTGTCGCACTATACACACGCAATTTATACATGACGTGTAAAATGTGTGGCCCCGACTCGTTTTACAAATGACTAGCAGTTTCCTCCGACGCTTTTCCGACGACGAAAACGGTGCCCCCCCTGCAACGTGTGTATACGTATATAATATCTGCTGCGCGGCGGCATCGTTTAATTGGTACTTATGTCTGATTAATAACACCCTCGGCCGACACGGAACGATAATAAAGCGCGGCGCGCGCGCTGCAGCAAAAATACATCGTCAAACAGGAAACGCCGGCCGACGGGGAAACTGCGCGATTTGACTTTGACTGAAGACCGTGCAACATCCGGACCGGGTGATTCGTTACCATCGGCGGCAGTCGTCGGATTGTCTATACAATATTATATATTATTATGAAGTGAACGTGCGCCGGTGGTCCGATTATATGAGTCACGCGTCGCATCAGACATCGATGCGATACACGTAATATGTGTGTGTGTGTGTATAAAAAATGGTGCTTAAAACACATACACAATATATTATTATATTATTATATTATATATCACACATACGCACGCGCGTGGTTCGCATGATTATCGTCATCATTATATTGACACGGTTGACGTTTACATGATGTAGTAGTAGTGGAAATGGTAGACACTGGTATAGTAAATAGGAAGAACAATAGCCTTTGTACTGCTGTTTGAATATATTTTTTTCTTTTTATCGATTTGTCAACTTTTCCCAGCCACATATAATCATCTTTGTAAAATAAAAGATCATTTCCCGAAGTTTCATAAATCGAAAAATTAATAATAACAACAATAATAAAACAGATTATACATTTAGTCAATTTTTTAACTGTATCGCAAATTAATGATATTATATAATATAATATAGGGAGGGGAGAGAGTGGAATTCACAATAGTTGCTATGTACATTTATAATTTGAACCCACATACACAATGATTCACGGCAGATATAAAATGACAGTGTTCTAATGAAATTTACTTTTCAGATACTTGCCATAACCGAATAAATAAAGGAACCACCGCCGCCGCGTGTCTTTATTTTACTAACAAACGCTAAAAGCTTCCTGCTCGCTTTACTCTCATGTCTTTGATTCTTCCTTACTGACTATACACTTTATTTTTTTTTTATATATATTTGCACAAGTCCGATCCCTGACTTTTATGTTTTAACATATATATTTTCCCTTGTTCACTATATTGACGGGGTTGTTTTATTTCATTTAAAACGTTTTTTACTAAATGTATAAGGGGGAGGAATATCTACATCTTGTTTGACAAAATACACGATACGCCTACCAGTTGAAGGACGGCCGTCAAAGTTCTATTTGCACAATTTCTCTTCAGACATTCTACGCATTGTACGAAATTATATTCGAACTGTCGTATGGTCATGAGTGTTTAAAGCCTTCACTTGTTTTGAACACAATTATAGGCGAAATACACGAGTACTCGTTCACAGACCACAATTGAAATTTTAAAATCGATATTATTATCCCCAGTGATTCGATTGAATGGGTTTAAATTATTTTTAAACCTCACTATTTATTTTTTGTCAAATCTGTTTTGCATTTTATTTTATATTATGTAACACTTACTGTATACGATACCATTTTGGGTTTATTTTTGTATTTTAATTTTTATATTTCAATAAGACACATACAATTACCCGATAGCCAAAGACAATAATGATTCTTAAATATTCAGTAACTACATATAAATATATATATTTGAATATAATTTATACAAATAACATATGTAAAATAAAAAGATTTTTATAGAATTCTAATAAATAATGGAATTATATGGATCCATACGCAGGTGTCAAAAGTAATTTATTGGTCGTTACTAAATTTTAAGCTAATATACGCTGTGGCCAATTCGGCTACGTAGTCTTACTAATTATACACGAGTCGAAGGGGAAAATAAGAAAGGAAACAGACATGTATTGTGCATTAAACAATCTAATTTATTAGTATTTTCAAAAAGCCGTATTTTTAGAACTATAAGTAGGTAGTTAAAAATTAATACGCGTTAACACTCATAAATTAACCATTCGTTATTATCGTATCTAGTTTTGAAATTTTGAATATAATAGAAAGAAACACTAAAGTACAATTACCTATTGATGATTCACCAGTATAACAACTATGTAATAGTCATCTGTAGCATCTGCATGTATAGTATATATTTGTACCTTTCACTATCAAAAAAAGTTTGTTGTTTAGAATATTATTGATATGCAAATGAATACCTCGTTTGATCGAGTGTATATTCACGTACTACTTGAATATATATATTTTAATCAAGGTACAGTAGCCCGTAACCAATACATAATAATATGGTAATTAAATCACCTATATTTACAAACATACACACGCGCGCACACGGGTATAAATATATATATATATACCTACCTACGCGCATATAATATACATAAAAAACGCGGTTTTAATTAAAACTAATCATCAATTGGTCGTGCGTAATACGCGCTGTGTGTGTGTGTGTGTGTGCGGCGGCGGTGCCCATAGAACGTGTTTACCAATGTTTGTCGTTTACATACGTATATGTATTACACTGTGTGTATTTATTTTTTTTCCGTCGAGAGCACTTCATTGTAACGTCCCAAACGCCTATCAAAAGGGTTAGCGAGGTCGGCCCCGTGACTGTCGCTGACTACTCTGTGCGCGCGTGTGTGCGTGCGACGACGGTGTTGGCATGGGGTGGCGCGATTTTAATCAGTGGTCCAGGGACCGGGCGTAATGGAAAACGCAATAATTGACGCGGGCCGACCGGGATTTTTAGGATTTCATTGACCGCACACAAAAGGTGTATAATAGTGGCGACAGTGCAGGCCTACAATGTTGCAGCGAATGTAAGCGGCAGGAGCAGCGTCCGTCCGAATTGGGGAGGCGGTTGCAGGAGAGTGGTCGTCTGACATTTGTTTTCGTGCGCAGTCCATTAAACCCTGATTAACATACGGCAGGATGACGGACGTCGTTTTTTTTCCTATCATCATTTTAATAAAGACTCGAGAGTGAAAAAAAATTTGATTAAAAGTTGTGTCAACAAGGCCGGACGAGTAAATGAAAAAGAAAAAAACAAACGCTTTTAGTTCTGACCAGTGGCCGTGTACGTGCGCACAAAGCTTTTACATAAATTATGCGTTAACCCAGTCGTATTATAAAGGCCGCAGGCGGCACTGCGACGCGCGCATGAGCATATTATTATATATTATTTTGTTGCTAACGCGTACGCACATATACTGTAATTAAAAACGTCCATACTAATTTCCATTATTTTAATATTGATTGGTGACTTAAAGTTTCCTGCGTTTGTTTGTATTGCTACCTGCAGAAGTTACGCCGTGCGTACGTATTTAGAATGCGTAATTCCGAGGAGAGGCGTATACGGTCGTCGCCGTTCAAACAATAAATGCGCGCTTAATGCATTTGTGTGTATCACACACACACACACACACACACACACACACACACACACACACACATACACCACGCCGATAGGGACTTGTGACCTTTTGTTAATTCTGTTCATATTTTTTTCCGGTTCTCTCTCTGTTTTCGGGAAACACGAATCGGGGCGTACACGGAACAGGAAACGTTTGTTTACCCGACGGTACCGTCACTATACGAATAACATATATTTAGCACCGTAAGTGCATCACGACACTTTGCAGGACATACGGCGATGACGGTGAATTGCAACCGCCGCTGTAGCCTTTTAAAAGGGGTTGTGTAGGGAGGAGGACTGCCTAGATCCGTACTCGGCTTTTATACTGTACCGAGGGCTGTCAAGAGAAACGGTCGACTTGGAGAAGTTTGGCCGAAAATCCCTTCTTTGTTTTACCGTTTTACGATAAACGTTTAATACAGCGTGGGAAGATACAATTTTATATTTACGACCCCCCAAAGAGTAATTATTACTACCGTCGTATTCATTATAATAATGTATACGTACATGTTCAGCTATAGAAACCTTCAAGGACAATATACTGTTACAACCTTATAGAATGCGCAGTATAAGTTAAGTGAAGTAATTAATTCGATAAGTTGATTGTCTTAAGAATTACTTATACTTTGATACCTTTATCGTATAAAAAAATTCGGTATGACGAATATAAAAAAATAAATGATTTATTTTTTAAAATATATAAGGAGTAAGTGAAATATGTTTTCAATTAATTTATATTTATTCTATACTGTCAACGATTGAGCGAAATTTTTTCGCGGTGATAAGTTTAAAGTGTTCAGAGTATATGTCGTACGACAGATCGGACAAAATTAAGTTTTTGGAGACTACCATTGTCAGAATAGCTATTCAATCGGCCGCCCAATCATGACGGGCACAGTTATCAACGACAAATATTGTCCTGGCCGAGATTTTTACGGCAGACAATTGGGAAAATCGCCAAGTGGACGCGTTTTCGGATTATGTGAGATTGCGGGAATTGGATCGCCACCGTACTAGTTTGGAGTAGACGTCGTGACAAGAAGAATTTAATCTTGACAAAAATCCTGCTGAAACGTCTACGTATATATAATACGTATAAGAGTATATACTCTTGGTTCTGGTTATAATCGAATTTACGACAAGGACCTTTTAAACATCAACTCGTCGAGGGAGGGTTTAAGAAGCCTCGCGAGACCCTCATTCTGTGGCCGGACAAATAGTGCACGTGCATGAAAAAAAATACTTTTTTTCTTTGCAAGAGCCGTGTTTTTAAGATTTATACTTCATTTTTTTTTCATGAAATAATTACCTATTTACTTAATGGTTTCAAAGAACTTTTTTAATAAACGAATTACAAAAAATAAAACACTTAAAGTTGATAATATTTTTTAAATTTAAACCCCTTTTTACTTATGCATAAAAGTATCAAAATTGATTTACTGCATACGAATACGAAACTGCCTTTTGGAAAACACTATCCGATAAAGTGATAAATGCTACTTTGCCTGTTTGCTGTTTTTGGGGGATTTAAAGACATAAATCAGAAGTTAACATATTATCTACTTTTAAAAGATTTAAAAGCTCGATGAATGTATTATATAAGAAGCGACTACTTTATAAAACGAAACATACTCAACCGAAACATATGTGTTACACTAACATTAAACACATTTAGCGATATTTCAATGTGTTCGTGGTTGGGGGACACGTACGTAGATTTTATTGATATTAGCGTACGTATAATAAAATATATTTAATTTTATAGTACGTTCGTAAAAATATGCTCCGTACATACCTAATTAAAAATAGCATTTTTTGTGTGGGTAGTTAACACAAAAATTATATACTTTTGAATAGGTAGCGATAAAAAATAATTATATGATTGGTACCTATAATTATTAGTGTATACATTGTACACATGCATATAATATTAAATAAAGTGTACACAATTTTAATACGTTTTAGTTTTAATGAAATTTCCCAGTATAATAATTTGAATAATACTTTTTAAGTATAATTAATGTTTAAATGTTAAGGTTTTGTTTAAATTAAAATGTATGTAGGAAAGTATTTGTGTATACGTTGTGATATTATTTGAATAAAATTGTACTTGCAGGCAACTAAATAATTATAATATAAGTATGATAAACCACACGAGTATATATTATTGTGTATGATATTCAATAGCGTTAAAAACTTCTTTTAAAATTGGTTTTGAACAATATCACGGAAATGTTAAAATCGTGTTTGTACAGGTGATAAATAATATTCTACCCTAAGGGGTTTATTTACCACACACACAAACACACATACACACAATATACGCTCTTATAATGTCCCAATATATGAACTAATGGCTGTGTAATAACTGGGACTTGTAATCAATGATTTCGTTAGTAAACTCGATTGTGATACAATAAATATACTATAATAAATATTAATAAAAGGTTTTTTTGAGAAAAATAACTCTATTACGCCTGATAATAAGGTGTGTGTGTGCGCGTACTTATAGTTCAATAATACAAGTCGTAATTCAAAACGAAAAAAATAAAACTCGTGTGTAAAAAAACGTTTATTACCGCTGATGGGTCGAATGGAATTACTTTTAGAAATTTACTGTTATATTATTTATCCGTAGTACACGCATAACGCGTAGGTACATGAAACAAAAATGACGAAGTGCAAATGGCATAGGTGTAGGTAATGACACGTAATGAAAAAAACAAAACTTTTTTTTTAAATTTTTAAAACTAACATCATATATGTATTGGTACTTCTACAACGTAACATAATAATTGTTAACAAATCATATTACACAAGTACCACATACCCACTCAGAATAAACTACCCACTATAACTATATTATTATAATACATAAGTAATAAGTATAGATTCCCGCGCATTTACATTTTAGTGCGGTTCGTACTATCTGCGCCCGCGTCCGTGTTCTTTTTTACTACACTTCGTACCCGCTGTGTTTCAAGTCTCGTGTGGATACAGTGCTTATCCATATATATATAGTATGGTGTATGTACAAAGGAGCAGAAACTATTTTTCACATGGGGAGTAAAAATTATGGAGGGTGTTTTTTTGGTTCTCTTCTCAAGACCCGCTATTCCCCCCTCAACTACACAACACATATAGGAGAAGGGCTTAACCTCCCTATCTGTGTTGTTATTTTTTCTTCAGTTATAGCGTTATCGAAGTGTAAAAGTTATACTGAACCAGAACACTTCATTTTTTTTTAAATACAGAATATTATGTAAAAAAATATAATACTCGTATGTTTATATACAATTGGTCTGTACTCTGTATTACGATCCATTTCGAGTTCTGGCTTTAGCGCATCTTTAAAACATGCAAATATAACTTAAAAGCACAATATCATTAAATGTCGGTAGATACAAAATACATAAAAATTAGCACTCAAGTATATTCAGTACAAATTTACCAGTACGTACTAGGGCTTATAACTTACCAATCATATTATATAAAAAAAATACTGTTGACAAAATGTAAAAAATAATTAATAAACAGTAGGTAGATGGTTAGTGATGGCTAATGAGTTATGAACATTTTTTTTGGTTTCAATTTTTTTAATTTAAAATTGTTCAAACCTTTATATTAATAATATTATATAACCATTAAATATCTTTATTTATTTGAAATTTGAATAAGTAATAATTTTATTCGCAGTGTGATTTTAATAATTAATATTAATAAAAAAATAATTTTAATATTAAATTTTGTTATTCGTAAACTTTTATCTACATTTTAATGATGTTAGGTTTATAATTTTACAATGGAACAACTGCCCCTGTTCCCCCCGCTCTATTCAAGTGGCTTTGACTAGGATATAAGTATGTTACACGTGTTCACATTTCATCGTCGTAGTTATGTTACTATTATTATCGTCATCATTGTACGCGCATAGGACGGTGTAAATGCGCATTTACCTACAAGCGGGTCTATTGAGCAACGTACTCGACGGATCGCGTTGTCGCCGACCGACTGCAGTTGGGATCCATCGCCGATTCACGCGGGATGAACGGGATGAGGAGGAGGTGCGCCTACTGCGGAGACGAGAGAAACAAAAAACAGAAATGACAAAAAATAATAATAATAACAACAATACCGTGCGCAACGGGCGCACGCACACACGCGCATGCAACCGGCACACACGGGATACGCGCGTTGATTTAATTAATGCGCCGGACGACAACGACGACTGCGATGATGAAAATAATAATAATAATATGTCAATAGCTCGCGGGAACGAGTTAAAACCCGCCGGCCGCGAATCACCGCCACCGCCGCCGCCGCACACAAAGTATGTTATTATTTACATTTTGCCGTTCCGTTTCACTTTGTCACAGAGATCATTCTCAGGGCTCGCCGTCCATCGCCAGTCACCCGCGGGTTGTCCGGGGCGCGGCGGTATAATAAACGTAATTAATTAACAAAAAACGAGTGCAAACGTCATCGAATCGATTATGAATGATTATGCACGGCCAGTCGGACACCGTTGTTTGACCACACATAATATTATTGTGTGTACTGTACAATATTTGTTTGATGTTACGTTTATATATATATCTATTCCGTTTGTATATGTATTTTGTATTTTGTCCGGAGGCGGCGCAGAGTATTATAATATTATATGTCATCACTGCTGCGCATCGCGTCTTGTGTGTGTGTATATATAATATTATTATATTATTTGCGTACACGCGGCGACCCCCTCCGCCCTAGTGACCGGTATAGTTTTCCCGCGCGGCATTCGTAATTATGACGAAAAGTAAAATAATTATTGCGAGCGATTTAATGCGCAAATAAAACCATGATAAAATGTTTGCCGTAATATACACACGCACACACATGCAGACAACGGCTTAAAAATATACGCAGTGAAATATTTACATTTCGCAATCGACCAACGTACAAACGGAGACCATTGTCATCGTACCCATATAGATCAATATGAAAAAAATTAGTTCCATAAAAAAAAAACATACTGGTTGACAGTTGCTGTAAAATGTGTACACATTATTATCATTTTTTTTTTTTTGTGTTATACTATCTGCAGGAGTTTCTTATGAACTTGAAAATATACAAAGGACATTGTTTGATATTAATTATTATTTGGCAACTCTAATTTCGGTCTTCCAGGCGAACCTATTGATTTGTTATTAAGCCGCAATAAATCGATAATAATATTATTGTCCGTACACACGTATTAAGAACGACACTATTATTTAAATTATATTTAAATTGGCCGGGGAATAAACTCACGCCGTTAGTATCACACCGATTGCAACAATGTGGTGCATGCCAACAAATATCCAAATGTAAATAGTTTTAAATTATTGTATAGTTTACAAACTGTGTATTTTAATTTTTAGCGTGGTTTTTTTTTTTTTTTTTGAACATACACGATTCTATTTATTAGTTATTACTTCAAAGTCCATATCTAATAATTAATTTCTAGTTTGACGGTCCGTTCTAACCGTTGCAATCGATATAGGTACTATAGTCTAGTAAAGTAGTAACTATAGACTTTAGATTCTGAGCGAGACGATGCATTTATTTACTCTTGAGCATCGAATCTTAAATTAATCCTTAAATTAACTTATCAGTTAATATACAAAATTCAAATTTTTGCATAAACTGTAGTTATGTCATTTAATTAAATTAAATATTTATTTATTTGGTTTTTCCATAATCTTAACTTTTGATTTTTAATGTAATGGATAAATATAAGGTTATAAGAAAATATTTCTGGTCTCGGATTAACGTTTGTCGTTTAAGAAATGATTATCCCAAACATAACTTTGCAACTATTAAATAATAGTTATTAAATGTAAAGTGCATTAAGTTTCTAGTATAATAATTATATATATTTAATTTGTATTTGTATTTTTAATTATATTTATACTGTCATAATATTATTATTTCATACGACGTTATAATATTTAATTTTAGCAATTTAAACAATTTTTGAAATATTTATAAAAAAGATATTAAATTGACTTTTGTTGAATTTGACATATATTAAACATCTTAAATAATAATATAGTGTAATATATACTATAATATAAATAAGTCGAGAATAATATATTTTAATGGAAATCATATTATTGTTATTGGTTAGGTATATTGTTTTAATAATTTTTAATTCAGTTTTTAAATGCACCAATGAATACATTTACAGTTGGGTTTCAAAAAAACTGAGCAAGATTAACCAATTGAATTTTTAAATATGAATATATAAAATATATTATAATCATCCATTGTATTGTATTTACAATTGTATAGCTCGTATTATGTTGAAATAAATGAATTATAAATATACGTGTATTTGAATAGAATTATTGTACTTGCTAATGTTTAACAAATCATAAAATCAGAGCATCAACAGACACCAGAGATTAGAGAAAGAGCTGCTTTTTTTTCGGAAGCCATTGTCTGGGGAATATATTCTAAGTAAACCCACTTAGTTACTTTAATCTTTGTGCTTAAAGGTTTTTAAGAATCAAAAAATTGACTGCTACAATATAATTTCCGTTTGAAGTCTTTGTCATGTGGCAAATGAGGGTACAACCCTTTTGCTCCTATTGTGATCCTCGAGATACACACACACACACATATATATATACTATGTATTGACTATACATATATAGATTATGCGGAGACAATCACATATATATATATATACATAAATAATTCTCTCTATGCGACAACGGTGGCCGTCACCATAGCCTTAGGTTTTAATCTTCTGTCGTAAATTTTTAAATAAAACCCCTTCGGCAGCTTTCGACAATTAAAAGCTCAAACAACACCGTCGTATCGGCTAGTCGCCCCTGCCGTATTTGCACGCAGTAATTGAGCGTAGTGTACTGAAAAAATGGCAGTGAGAAAAACCGGGACATTCGCCCTTTGTGGTTTTAATTCTTTAAATTTTAAAGCAGAAGCCTCTAAACGGAATTTTATTGATTTCGAAAATATCCTCTTCAATCTGTTGTCACTAGTTATTAAAAACCCGAACTATTAAGTGCTATAAGACTTCTTTTATTGTATTATATTATTACACAGAGTATAGATTATATGGTTATAACTACAATTATTTACTTGTTTACCTTAAAAATCAATCGTAGTTGATAAAAACAAAAACAAAATGTTTAAAATGATTTTTTTTAACGGTTTTAAAAATGTTTAAATTACGATTAAATCGAATTTAAAACGAGATAAAAAGCTTAGTACTAGCATAAAGGGTTGTAGAAGAAAAAATAATTTAAATATATTATAATATTATTATTACATTATAACATAATTATAAAGGAGTATAATTAATTAAATTATCTAAATTTGTAAGATGCATTGTATACAAAAAAAAAAAAAAATTAAAATGTTATTTAAATTATAAATCTAAATTTTATTTTGTATTATTATCTTTATTTTAATAACTGAGTTGTAAACTAATTAATCGATAATAGTTATTTCGCTGTTATCAGAAAAGATGAGATATTTCAGTACCAATTGGACTTCTATAATAATTCTCTAATTTAAAAGAAATAAAGTAGGTATACAATAAAAACTTGAATTAACCGTTGCCTGTCGGTACAAATAAGGGAAAAATTGTATTTTTTCTGTTTTTTTTTTTTTACAATTATGTTTAAATCATTAATTTTAAAATAAATCACGCTTGATCAATTATTCAGATGGTTTAAACATCATTTCAACTCTATAAAATATTTATAAGAATCACTATATTGTACAACACGCCGTCATATAAATCGAAATAATTTCAACTCGACGATAATATATTAGTATAATCGGTAATCGTCGGCAACTTTAAGCAATATAGTAGGTATATAGCATTGAAATAATAATACGCCCGTTTAACAATAATAATTGTCTCGTGCGTACAGTTTTTGTTTTTTGACGTCCACGCGTTACGTCCTTACTCTCCCGGCCCTGGAGGGTCTCGGCCGGAATCGTGGGAATCAGTTTCGGTGTGTTCGCCGGCGAGCAAATACAGTGCAGTGTACTTCATATTATACAGACCACTGCAGGGTCAACAACGCGCGTTATATACGTATATATACATATATATATATATATATTTATTGACGGACAGGTATTAAACAATGTGTGCGTATGTGTACATTTCATTATTGTACCAAATACACCGTGCAGGACCGTGTAATTAATTGAACCCGTCACACGTAATTCGACGAAGGGGGTCGAAAAACAGAAGCGTCGGCGGCGGCTTGAGCCGGTCCTCTATATTATATATATCACGGAAGGCATATTATTATTATTATACACTATATTGTGATGTGTACGGCGGTAATACACACGGGTGGGAATCGCCGAACAGAAATGAATGGACGTTCCGAAATTATACACTACGATAGATCTCAATTATTGTGTTATGATATGAAATTGACAGCCGATTTGTAGCCACTATAATTTCAATTAACGTGTTTGCCGGGTACTTTTTAGTTTTGACGACGAGTAGGCCGAGTGATATACGAACGTCCGCGGGGTACCGATCAGTTTATATAAATGATATGATATATTATAACGATTATTTTTTGCTAGTTTTTTTTTCTCGTTAAAAACCAAAAGACACGATCATCGGGAATGTCGTCTATTCAATTTTCTCACCCGCGCAGTACAACTTCGTTTGCATTATTAATATGCTAAAGTGCGACGATTCACTTTTATACATAACTATGAATAGTATACGACAAAGCTTGGTAATTAGTGATTTTTTTTTTTTTATTCAGTTAAGTTAATTTATTAAATAAAGTAATATAAAATTAAAAATTAAATAATTTAAATAAAATTCTTAAAATAAATTTATTGATTTAATTTTAGTTGAAAAACGATTAAAGTAAGTGAGTAGTCAAATTAACGAAAATCCTGCAAAAGTAGCTAGTTAATACTAACCTTTTAATTTAACTTTAACTTATAACTCGTTATAGCCTACTTTGGTAAACGGTATATAGATTCTTCTACAATTAAAAAATAAATATAAAATACAGTTTTAATTATATGCAATTATTTAAAATCAATATTCTGTATAATTATAATTTTATAACAATGAACACTAACTGCAATAAATTATCTAAAAAAAAAAAAATCGTACACATCGCACAATGATACTGACAACCGTTATTATAATTTTATACGAAGTAACAAATAAAAAAAATACATTTTAACTATATAAAATAAAATTGAAACAATCAATAAAATATGAATATGGTCAATTGTGATTTCAAGTTGATAGCGATAAACAAATGACACTTCTATTGCAACAAATACACTACATTGTGTTTTATTATTATGAAAAATGCTACACTCTACTCGTAGCTCATCAATCAAAAGTTGCAATGTCCCTACGGAAAAGGCTGACATAGGGCTCTCGTTGACCGGAAGTACGGACGTATGCAAACCGTTTCCGGTTTCACGGGTAATTTATCTTCGTCCACCCAATCTTAATAATAGACTCGATTAATCTCATCGCACGCTTTCCGATGACCGGTCTACGGTTTTTTCCTTCTGTTGATCATTTTGAAAATATTTAAAATCATGTGTTTGAAGAAACTATTAATCAATGATACAAAATGGCGATGCGTACACAAGTTTAATAATTTACGACGTCGTGTAAAAGTATACGCTCAAGTTGATTATATAATATATTATAAAAAAAATTAATAACACACATATTTATCGTTTTGAAACGAAGAGAGTATATTAAGTATTATAATATGGCGGAAAAAAACTACTTCAAGTACTTATTACAGAACGTTGAGCCTCGAGCGGCATATAAATGCTTCTTCAAAAGAATTGTTTTAGTGCGCTCGTATGGTTATGTAAAATCGTAAGTGTATTATATACATAAATTAGATTTAGCGAAGCGTTATCGTGAATAAATACCTGCAATACCTAAAGGTGCCTACAGTATTTGCACTCAGTAAAAACAAGTGTTATTGACTATACGAGACGATATGTTAAAAACTTGTTTTACGTTTATATGACAAACTAATATAATATTATTATCATATGCGTGAATCGAACTACATATATATATATATAATATATAATACTATGACGCAATAATAATAATATTATAATATAAAATGTGTTTTCCGTAAAGCGAGACAATATCGCTAGCGGCCGGTTCGGAGAGAATCAAATTTGGCGGTTTTCCCGTCGGATTTTAAATACGTTATTATCAAAGCTTTGTCACGCCAAAGCATGCGGCCGTGTCGAAAAGTGTGGTGCGGATTGTTTTACGCGCTCGCGTTAATGCGTACCCCCCAAAAAGCGTCACAAGTCCTCATAAATATATTTACCACCGTGTAAAACAATATTACTTCGAGTACTAAATATTATACACGATTCACGCCTCGATTCTTCCTTTATCCTCATCTCACTTTGCATCCTTACAAGACTACACACGCACTCCTTCTCTCCCTCTTTATCATCCGTCTTCACTCTCTCTCGCTCTCTCGTCTGTCTTTCTCTCTCTCTATCTCTCTCAGTATATATCTTTTTAACAGTATCATTATACATAATTGCACCAGCTCCACATATTATTACACTGTATATATATATATATATATATGTAACCCTCTCGCATTTTGCCGATTTCCTTACCCGCGTGCTTATATGCGTATATATATACCTAACGTTGCAAATCCGACGATTAATACACACGCGTACTCGGCGACTTGCTCTCGTTCGTAATTTCGACTCATAAATTCTTACTCGAATCCGTATAACTAAAACACTTCACCGGAGAGAGCTATATACGAGCAATAGCACGTAACATTGTCGTTAATGGGCAAAACACACTCGAATACGAGCGGCGGAGTTTTGGCTCCTTCGCATAAACCCGACGGTATATTATATAAGTGCGTGTGTTGTACGTGTACGCGGTATATATCTTTTATAATTGCTCGTTGTCGACGAGACTTTTCCGTGAAACGGTTTATCTTGTCTTGACTTAAAATACGACGGATTCTGTAAGTGAAATATCTGGTTCGATTTTCTATAATAAATCTAAACGTCCTGCAATGTGGACGTAAACACGTATATGGATCGAATACCGCCGAGTCACCTCTCAACGACAGTAGTTTATAAGTTTATTTCAAAACCAAATCGTAATTAAACTGCTATAGCGACATTGGATGCATATAAATAATAATATAATATATTATGCCGGCGTACTTTTGTAAATAATCATCGCAAAGTTAAACATACAATTTTAAAGGTATCGAAAATTGTATGTGCTATACGAAATTTTATATTACTGAACAAAGTGATTTTGCTTATCACATCAGTATTGTAGTTAAATAATATTTCATATAACTTGATATGTCAATCAATAACACACACAACATCCTTAAATGGTTCCAAGCTATGTTGCTTTAGAATTGTTACCACAAAACATGTTATTTCGATGTCAATGCGATTATTATTATTGTATGAGATGTGACATCATCGTAGACACACGAAAATTGGACGATCCAATGGATGAAAACCGTATACCGAAATACGCTCGAATTGACGGTCTGCGTTTCGGTTTGTTCGACAAAATGTATACATATTAAAAATAGATATAATGTACACATACATATATATATATATATATATATATATATACAGTTAATACCATATCGTTCAACTAACTGGCATGTATGTGAAGGGTAAACGGCCCCAAGCTAAAACCGAAATCATTCCATTCCATTTTTTATGTATATATGAAAAAAAAACGAAGACGCTATATTTTCTTTTTTCCTATTTTTATTCTGTCTACAAGGAAACAAGGTGAGTCCCCCGGGAAACGGACCAAGGGAGTAAGCGCAGAGTAATATTTTATAACGATGTATTGATGGCCGAGGGTCGTTTGTCGTCCGCTACTTATCCTTATGCCGGTGTGTAAACACGCACGAAATATTGGGCTTATCTTGTATGTGTGTGCGTTTGTACGAAACGAGTTGTATCGTAATATTTGTATGGAATTCCTGGGGGATGTGTCTTATCCACCACCTCTCTCCTATGGTCAAACGATCCGAGCCTCAGATTCACTCAGTCTTATCATAAAACGGACAAAGATTTATTTCACAGATATTAAAGTGTCGTTTCAAGTGCTCTGCCCCAACGAACGGTCGCGGTTTTTCTTTGACGAAACCGCTAAGTATTCAAATAACGCGCGCACATCAAAACAATATAACAAATTGTACATTATTATTATTATTATTATTATCATTACTATTATTGTTAAAACTATAGCTGACACAATTGTTTTATTGTAGAATGTAGATTGTTTATTATACTTCAATAACCATTATGGAGTACAATATACTTTGCAATAAATTATGAATATAATAGAATGTCTCGAAGAATGTAAAATCGAATACACAATTATAATATTAATTGACAGGCTCGAAGAGAAAAGAAAAACAATTTCATAAAAATAGTAATGAAAATTATAATTATGTTTAATACCGACGTTTGCGGTGCGTATATACAGTATACACGTATAAGTAAACGAAGAGGAGAGCAATAAACACTTCAGAACAAAAACGCGTTTATGTGGACGTGTTAATTGAATTCGAAACTGAAAAAATACTCGTTGGATTAACGGTGAAATAATTAAAATTAAACTCTTTTAACGTTTGTATAGTGGAATTTTTAATTGATCCCCCCCCCCCCCCCGAGTTCGTTGTTCGCTATTGTTTGGATGACTTTTGACGAACTAGTGTATGATAATATTATTAATATAATAATATAGGTACCTATTAGAAAAAGATATAAGAAACAGTTTCGCCCCTTTTCCCGAAGTGACGGGACTATCCGAGATGGATTACTGCAGTGATCTGAACCTGAACGACAAGTCGTGCGAAAACCGAAAAGATTAAAACACCGAGCGAAATTATTAGCTATCGTTTACCAAATCGCGGTGGGACCGGAAGTGAGCATGTTCGTTCGATTTACGATTAGTATATAATATGATTGTATACGACAATACTCTGAATATCATTGTAGACATATAACTTACATATTATATTCTATGTACAGAGTGATTCACCTGGCGTGCTCACTATTATTTTTTCCTTTGATAAAAATTAATTTTAATTTTAATTTTTGGAATCTTAAAATATACTTAGACTGTATTATACTTTCAAATTCTTGAAAATTTTCATTTTACATTGGGAGTGTGTCCTGTGGAAATAAAAACTTCTGTTTCAAGAGAATCCCACTTTTCTACATTTAATTATTTAGCGGATAATTTTTTTAATTTTGATACATAAAAATTTTTATGTAACTTATGGAATAAATAATTTACAATATAAATGAATTGCAATTTGATAATAGAAGTTTCTATCTCTACAGGATACTCTCCTTTCGAAGTACAAGCAGATCTCACGAATTTGAAAATAATAATGTCTTTGATTATAAAATTCCAAAAGTCAGATTTTGAATAGCAGCATTATTGAAGAAAAAGGGAGTGAATACGCTCGGTGAATCGCTCTGTATATAGTAAATTATCCTTTATCAGTAAACATACCGTAAAATGTTCTTAACAGGATCAAAAAAACGATCGGTTTCGTTCCCGCGTGTTCACAGCACTTTTACCCCGACACACAATATAATAATAATATACATAATGCAATATCCTTTCGGCGAAAAAAAATTGCCGCCGGCGGCGGGGTAGACAATACACACACGCGCGCGAACACACGTATATGTAATGCGTACGATAAAACACAATAGGACCAGTGTTGACAGTGAATGATGAGTCGAATTTCCTCATCGGCGTGTCCGTTTTAATTGAAAAATCATTAAGGCGAGCGGGTCACACGCAATAATGTTTTTTTTTTGTCTTATGCCTTTTAGAATATTATCATTGTATTATAGTAATGACGCTTTTACCACTAAACGTGTTTTCAAAACGTTTTTAATTAATTTTACTAAACCTATCTTTTTTTTTTGTTTTCAAGACACCTACCTATAAATGCACCCCACGTTCTAACACGCGATAAAATGACATCTCACCGCCGCCACTTCCTCCACCCCACACCGGCCACACCACTGTCCGGGCGATCAGACCGACACACGGCGTTTATTCGAATTGTTCGGACAAAGTGCAATAGAAATTAATTGGTGCACACGAGTTCACGGTCCAAATACGTCGTTGTATACAAACAACTGACAGAGCGCGGTCTCTGGTTTGACAACCGCCGTTTCGGAATTTCGGGAATGCAAAAGTTTAAATGGAAACGTTAATCGACAAAACTACGGGAATTTACGGGCAAAAACGATGACGGCGGGGCGGCCAAAGGTTTTTCAAAGGTCGGATTTTACGGCTGCCAGCGAATAGAATTCCCCATTTTATTTATATAGTTTATACGGTAGTTTGTTTTTGTGCCCGTGATTAATTAAAAACGAAATCGATAACGCCAACACGATGAAAACACGTTGATGCAAATCAAATTAGAACATTACAATAATTTATTATTCGTAAACTATATATAAATGTAATTAACATAATTTTATTTATGTGTATAACAACGGGTCAATAGAAAATATTAGTATAGACGAAAATATGCAATTCCAGATTTACTAATCAGCTATTTTGTGTGCACATATTATAGGTATACAAACAATATTGGTATAATTAATTTATAAATAACTGAAGCGAAATACTGTTATTCGTCAGCGAACGCATTATGTACCCAAAATTTACTTATTTGTTTTAGTTATTAAATGTGTAAGTACTTCATAAACATTATTTTTCAAAAATTGTTATAATAATATATTCATATCAGATTATAGTGAATTAAAATGTTATCGATTAAATAAATTACTGCGGTGCACCAATAATAAAAACATAATTAATAACCGTATACTATATTTTATGAATGAGATAAATTTGAAGAAAAATGACGGCTCATCGGATAAACAATATATCGTTTTAGTGTGTGTCGACAGTTATTTAGTTTGGGTGGGGTTGAAATTATTTTGGTCATTTTGCTCACCGTTTTTTATCTGATCTCGGCAATATTACAAATAATAATATTACAGACGTAGTATTTCTTTCTAATCTCCAACCGTTAAGCTTAAAATATTTGTTTTTATTGCCGTTGTTATTTATTTGTCTCGTAGAACCGGAATCGCGATATCGTTAAATCTGACCAAATACATTATTTACAATATTCCTCCGAATCGGTTTGCAAAGACAGAACGTTAAATTCAAATATTATGTCGACTCGCGGTGATTTCGTCTGAAAACCGTCTAAGGAGTCATCAACGGTCACTCAATTGAAAACTCGTCCTCCCGTGTAAATGTATTATGCACACGCGTACGATATAATGAAACGTTCGCGGCGACGACGATTGTAATTTTATTATTCATATATTACGCACGACGGTATACCTAACTATAATAACCGTCCAGCCAAAGGTCCCCGTGTGCGTTTAACCGTTACGGGAATCGGTCGGCGAAATTGAATTTTACGCGAAAATCCAGTCGGCGGCATACCGGGAGAATCGGGGGGGGGGGGTGCCCTCCCTACGTTTTGCCGGCCCGCACGGGTCCGAGATATCCGCAGAAGTGGTGCATCCAATATTGATGACGGATAATAACGTTCGGCCGACCGGTGCAGAGAGTTTGTCCGTAAAACCTCGGCGGCGGCAATTATTGTACAAAGGCCGCAGGAGCATTTTGACCGCGGTAAGGCGGGCAGGGATATATGTATACGTATTAATAAACTATTCGATATGTGTGTGTGTGTGTGTGTGTGTGCCGAACTTCGACGAATGACCCGCGTAATTAATACCGAAACTTCTGCATGTCGTCGACTATTAATAATGCATACGTTTCGCCGCAGGCCAGTCGGCTTCGTTGTATTATTCACCGCGGCGGATATTGCGCGCGCTCGCAAGTACAAATTATATCGTACACGGTGACGGGTATTCTGAGAAAAACGACGCCACCCCGCCGGTGCCTTTGCGGCAGAAACCCTGCGCTTTCCACTCTCCTCTGTAGCGCACGGTAGATAAATCTGCTGTGGTTGTATCTCTCTGTACGCGTATAGGTAGTAATTTTAAAATCGACGGTCCCCGAATATTTTCATCAGTACTTAGAGGGTTATGCGAGGAATGTCGCAGCGAACGGGTGGACACTCATTAATATATATTATGCATTTATGCGTGAATTCATTTAGATCCCCGCAATTGTGTATAATACGAGCATTGCAGTGTACGATATCGTGTATTATAGTGGGAGGTTTAGCGTCGAAAGTGCAGCTGGGCATCGACGTTTAATATAACTGCAGATCAAAGTATTGTTTTTTTAATTAAAATGTAGAGACGATTTAAAAAAAAATTCAATTCGATTTTAGTTACCTACTGTAATATCGAGATACATACGATTTGATTTACATAAGATTTATTATGTGAATCCAAAATGTATATTGTGTGATGTATAAATAGGTACGTTACTTAAAAAAACACAACATTTTTCATATAAATATTATTTAATATTCTTAAAAGAAAAACATTCCAAGTTCCATTGGCAACTTTATTTTATACAATTTAGTTAATAAAAATTTAATGTTAGCTTAACTACTTAGGAAACTAAGAAATTAAATAATAATTTCGACTTATTAATATTATTATAACTAAAGTTTAATCCTTGCAGTATTATAATATATATTATATTACTTAAACTTTGGATTATTATGTTTTATAAAATATTTTGCATTAAAATTTAAAAACAACACCCGGAATTATTTTGTGTAGTTTAAAGTGATGTTGCCATCAAAAACACATTGGTAATTTATTAAGTTAAACAAAATATTGTACAGTATTTTCATAATTTTTACGATAAAACATAAATTATACACAAAAAAAAACTTAATCGTAATCATAACTTTTAAATTTAATTTAGCTCTATAATATTCAAAATTAAGTACAAAATAAAAAGTCATTATCTTCTTAACTTATATTTTATAATATAGTTTTTTTTTTTTAATACTCAATATTATTATATTATTATTATTTATACATTTAATATATCGCTAATAAATAATTCTATAATATTATTTAACGAGTAAAATATAATCATATTTATGATATAAAAAATAATATTAAAAAATGAAAATAAATTCTAAGTAGAAATATCCAACGCTAATCCTATATAGAGTATATTATATCAAATTATACGTCAAAAAATAGCGTTCCTGTGTTTATAAATGATTGTAACAAATGATCGCAGTAGCTTATAATGATTCTTAAATAGGCGAATAGACTATTTATTATATATCATTATGTATGGTGAAGAATACGACTGAACGATTAAAATAAAATAACGATTATTTTTTCGTGCGTCAAAATATTATTATTACAACGTGAAACCGACGTCAAAGGTCGCCCTAAATACGTGTACGATATCATGCTTTATCATCATAGGCGTATTTTGAATTTACATCAACGTTCGCGCGCGGGCATACCTATATAGGTTATTATAATTTATCAGAAGTGCTTCCCCGATCCTAGGCCCGCTGTATACACAGACTCTAACTACGGTTAATTATATTCGAATTTTTGTACACTCCAAAATCGATTTGAAAAAAAATAAACAATAATATAATATAACCCCGCTATGTCGTTAGCTCGGCATTTATCTCGGAGCAGTCGACTTGCTGCCGCCGCCGCCGAACGATTAATTATTATTACCGGTGGTGTGCCGCGGGAGGAGACGCCTTCTTTTTATGCAAATCGAATGAAGTCGTTGCCTAACCCTTTCTCCCTAGTTCAGTTACGAATTTACTCTGTGCGGAAATCCGTCGGTCCTGGACAGCAAAAGTGATAAATCAAAATCAACGCAAACGTAATCCGACGCGTCTTAATGACAAAATCATGAGATATACCCACACCCCTATAATTTACAACCCTTTCGTTCCCAAAGTCTTTTGCAGTATCATTTTCACGCAAGCTTTTACGCCACGTCGCATCGAGTAAACCGAACACCGCCCGCGCGTTCAGTCTTCCTAAGCACAATCATCGCGGAAACAAACCAAATCGTTATCTCCCCATTGTATATATACAATGCGAAACGCACACGTTGAGGTACATTTTTTTATAAATACTTATTTTGTCTTATCTTTCCTCATTTTGAAAATGTCTTATTATGCAAACAACATTTTAGTCAACGCATACATTAAACCTACCTTATATGTAGACATAATCTACTCTTCTATGAAATTTAAAATATTTAATAGCTATTTGATAAACATAATATGTAGTAGTGCAGGTTTGAAAGCATAATTATTATTGTTATAATCTGCAGTATACTATATTATGCATATTAATATATTATTGCATACATCACTTTTTTGTACTACATATTTAGTTATAAATCAATTTTGATGTATCGTTAAATATCATGTTACCACGTTATATTTTTTTTTATAAGCTAATTTTTTATTGTTTTGAAAGAAATTTAAAATTTGAATTATGTCAGAGGTAGTTTTAAACCAATAACTATATTGAATTTTATATTATCAATTATATTTTAAAAAATAACTTAAGTTAATTTGAAAACAAAAATCTACTCTTATTTTGAAACCATACGTATACATTGTTATTAGAGCTCATTTAGGATGTATCGTTAGGAATTTAATTAGTTATAGTTTTAAATCATATACAGGTATATGATTAGAGGGTAATACATATTATAGTAAATATGTTTATTAATATTTTAGTTGAAATATAAACTAAATTATTTCTCATAAAATATCCTTTTTATTTGCTCGTGTGTTTGGTATACATTTTTAGAGGGAAATATTATTGAAAAACGGATGGATTCAAAACAATTGGTACATATCTACATACATTTAAAACAATTTAATTATCACAGCCGTTCAGAGGGGTTGAATGGTAGGTACGTGAGAATAGCCGTTGAAATGGCTAAAACCTAAGCTCGGGAAACCGATAAAAAACTATGTACGTACATTTAACAGGTTATTGTTTTTTGGGAACGGTAATACCAAACCACTCGATTTGAGTGCACTCCCCTCTCGGTAAAATAAAAAATAATTGCGTGGTCAGTTAAGGATGATTATTGTAAGTACGGCTTTTATGTTAACATTATGCAAAGGTCCGAGTAAAGTGAAAAACCGTAAGCCACCATGTACACTAAAAAGGGGCACATAATAACAGTAAAAAGTAAAAATAAAATTACAATATGTAATGACGTTTTCCCCACCCTCTCTAGTTTTCGGTTTTTGGAAAATTAAAGGACATTGTCGAAGGGATCGGATATAAAAAGGAAACTGTCCTAAATCAGCCACTTCAAAGCATGTATAGCGCGTCTCTCTCAGGTGTGCTATATTTCCACGGTAATCAAAATCGACCGTAAACGCTAATCCTGTGACTGTGCTTCCATCGTGTTGCCGCATCCCAGTGCATCTCTTGTACAATGCACTGTTCGTCAAAGGACCGATAAAATAAATTAAGCTTAAAATAATAAACGCAAAGGCGCAACCGGCCCAGTTTCCCATGCGGTTTCACCATCAGCTTTTATTCATATATTATTATAATCATCGAACAAAAACATACATACGCAAAAAGCCCTCTCGAAAATATACCGTGTAAATAAACAACCCTTCAATGGTGATGATCATTTTCCTAACTTAAAGATCGCATGACTACGCTATCGGTATCGTATACACGCCATAGTATTCTGTATTTTAAATAAACATTTTAGCTATATTATATTATGCTGAATAGGTATGTAATGCAACAATTATATTTTATAGAAACGTTGTCTTAAAAACTCTGACATTGTACGTTGTTTTTTTTTGTACAATTAACGTTTCTATTATGCAATATGCATATTATATTTTTGGAAAATTATCAATAATAATACAATTTTCTTACAATATAATATTATTATACCAACCATATTATATAATAATTCTCTGATTTTTAAATATACATTAATATTAACACATTATGTACGATCAAATTATTATAAATCAACACAATGTAACAATTAAATAATGTTATTACAATAATTAGTAAATAGTAATATATATTTTTACTTGTAAAAAATATATATTCTCATAAAAATAAAATAACAAAGCCGTAATATATAATATATTTTTAATTCAGCAATAAATTATTATTATGTTTCTACTTATAAGTACCTACTAGATTAATTTCTAAAATAGTTTTTAATATTTGTAGTAATAATTTGTTGCCGATAATGATTAACTTACTAATATAATAATATAGTATATTATGGTTAAATAAATTTTTAAATTTTAAACTTTTAATATTGAAACACCTATTAAACAGCATATTAGCTGCCATTTTAAATATTAATAGTAAGTAGATACCCACTTTTGCATTTTTGTTTTTAAATTAAAGTGAATATTCTGTATGCAATAATATTTAGTGCTCGAGTTGTTTTATATTAAATTTCATGCCCGCCAGATAAATTGGCTGTTATTAAATCATTTTTATCTTCTACACATAGATATATAATACAGATACCAACGACCGCTTAATAAATTTCATTAAATCGTTACATGCAATCCGTATTATTTTTTCGAAAATTGCTGATTGCGAATTTCCTTTAATGGTTTCTGGCCGTTATACTGCCGGGAGTCAGGACACGAAAAAGATATCTTTCCCCGTCACATTTACCCTTCAATCTTTATTCAAAAGAGATTAAAAACAGAAAGGAAAAAAATTAAACAAACAAAACGAATATAATATAATAATGGTTGCGTAAAAATACCCCAACCATTAACCTATGTCGGTCACGGTTGTCCGAGTGCAAATCGTACAGTATCAAATTGTCGCTATTATAATTATTATCATCCGGAATCCGTCTTTACACTGTCCCCGTAACCTAACCGTTTAAATTATTCAGAACAGATGTTATTGCGTTTTAAAGGATTAGCTTTTACCTAATGATTTTATAAAAAGACAACCATGAAAATCGTCACCGGAGTTGCGAAACCCTATGTAAATAGCCGTTTCTCTACAACAACGTATTTATTATAATATTATTGCACTAGGTATCTTTTTTTACACTCAGTCTCTCTCTTTAACGAGATTAATGGATTTATTTTTCTTTGACACCCAAACATCATTATGAAGAGCTTAATACTTATTGCCTGTGTGTTTTCGTTATATTTTTTTATCTCTTAAGTGCCGAACCGTGTCGGAAGCTCGTACAGGCCCGTCAACCTCGCCAGTGACTCGTCAATTGACGGCAAAAAGATATAGGACCATTTCCTAAATGGAGTATTGAGCTATATATACTATACATATTTATACGTTTGATTAATGGTATATTTCTGAACTTTTTTCCGGCCAAGACCGATTGTTTTGTGAATGGATTCAATAAATATAATATTTTTGCTCTTCCATAATAATGTTAATGTATTAATATGGTATATATTATGTTTGACATTTAAAATAAATACTCTCTACAGTGGCTTAATAGAGTTATTATATCTGTAATATCGTTAAATGTATCATGCAATTAAATTAATAGATACTAGTGTTTAACTTTTTAACTTATACACATGTTTATATATGTCTTAAAATATATATATATAATTAATAATATATGATTAAGTGCATAATGTACCTAAATAATGCACTTTCAATAATTACGAGAGTTCTTCTGAAGTAAAAAAAAAAATGTTTAATAATAGTTGTACTTTTTGTAAGAAATATAAATTTAAATATTAGGTACCTATAATAATTATTGTTTTTAACATTCTCGTTAAATTGACTTTATTACCTACTAATTTCATATAGGCAGAGTGTTCGATATTAAGATGTTGTTTTAATTATGTTAATACACGAATAATGATTTTAATGATATATTCTTAACTCCATACATCCTAAGAAAACGATTATACTATAAAAGTAACAACATATATTTACAACTAATTTACATAATAAAGTGGTAACATAAAACATGTTGTCGTATTATAAATACTCGTAACTTATTTTAGAAAAAAATTCTCTTAAGAATAATACGCTGTTAATATGTAACAACTACTTCACATGAATAATAATACTATACTATATAATAATAATAATAATAGTCGATAGAAAATTGTTTGCGTCCGACAATATAACATTTAGGTATGATACAGATATAATAATAATATTATCGAGCTTTGCAGCAGTATTAAAATTAATTATTTGATTGGATATCGGTAGGCGCCTGTATTACAGGATTATTAAATTTTCGAAAATAAATTTATACTGAGTGCTCGAGAGACTTAAATTTTTCGATCGTTAGTACAGTAGAAAAATCTTTAAATTGCAATGTCTCGCAATAAACAATTTAACGACCGGAAGTAAAACGATTGTGCGAAATCAAAATTTTGACGTACACAGTGTAAACAAAATCTGAATTCGATTTAAATACTAAATATACCAGTCCCTTACATACACACACACACGTACACTGAGGAAAGCCGAAACGGAAAACAATAGGTGGCATTGCATTACATTGTATCGCCGACACGACGTCGTACGATTTTCCGTCTCGGCGGCATCTCCTGCAACACCGCGCCGGCGACAGCGTAGAGTACGACAAATCTATATAGCATATTATTATTATTATATATATACATATTATACATTTTACAGTGTACAATAAACGTACACATATATACACATATATGAGTGGGCGTGCGGACGTGAGGGGGTCGTGGAAAATTTATAGAAAACGCGTCGGCCGCACGCGCCCTTTGACAAGCGAATAATTAATGATTCCGCACTCGGCTGCGGCCTCGGCGTAGTTTGTTAATTAACGGCTAGTCGATATTATATGGAAATCGTATTATTATTAAAATTATTATTACTATTATCATTGCAATTGCTATTATAGTCGTCCGTCACCGCACTGTATACACAATATTACACTCGCGGAGGCGCCAACGGAGGTATGATATTGCCATTGTGTGTTCTCCGCCGTATAGTGTATTATAATATTATTATCATTTATAATATAATACTCTCATTCGTCCTCAACGAAACGCGAACGTCGCACACTATACAATAATAATATTATTGTTATTAATCATCCAGCCGATTTCGCGTCTGCAGCTACGTTTTGGCAGTCGTTTTTTCAGGTCCGTCACAGATTTCTGTGACAATTTTACTCGACATCCACGATAATGCACCACCATTCGTCCCTGTACCGACTAAAATATCGGTAATACACTTAACACCATCCAACATCACTATATCCAATTCATAAAGCGTTTAAATTTCGCTATCGCAACTCGATAAACAATATTATTTTTTAAGACTTACATTTCAAACTGGTATTTTTAATATAAAATGTATTTATTTTTATTTAAAAAAAATTATAAAAAGTAATATTATACTATTTAACCTTTAGCACTAAGTTTATCCAAAATAATTGTATTATATTATTTATTTGATTTAGGTACCTATACTACAATTTAAATAAATATTAAACGAGCGTTTTATCATGATAAAAACACGCGTCTAATATTACAAATTATTGTTAGTACAGCATTCGCGTTTTTAACAATAGCCTTAAAACCCATGGTTAAAACATAATCGTTCTAGATTTATATCAAAGTACAAATCATATGTCCTAAACTAACAAAGATTAATATTTTTCTCGTCCGGCTTTGTTGTGGATACATCATGATACTATCTTCTAGAAAAAAGGACCCTACTTAACACGATTGTCTGTTGTCACTATTCTTACCACCCTTCAGTGTATACCATTGCGTTGGCTTTGTTATTTAAATATTATCCCACAAAATTAAGTATTAATTTAACATTGTTGTCATTATATATCATAGATAACTGTCGAAATATTACGTCAAAAGGTACAGTTGTATAGAACAAAAACATTAAAAACAATTATTTATTTTTTAATAATACCAAGCACACAGTATATAATATATATGAGTGAATGATAAATGAAAAAACATGACGAGAAAGGTCAAAGGAATGAATACATTTTGAATAATTAATCCGTTAGAACTAATATTATATATTAGCCTTTTATTTAGACCAGTGCAAATGTAAATAATGTTTTTAAATATTAGTGTTTGTATTTTGTTAACACCACAATTATAATGGTAATACAATAAGTCATATATATATATATATATATATATATATATATATATATTGTATTTTGTATACGATACGTAGGTATATAAAAGCAGGACGAAGGTGTACAACATGGTCCTATTATACCAAATAGGACCAAAACCTATTATATCTGATGGTGATAAAAAAATATTTCAAATCGTAAAATATAATTTAATAACCTTTGCTTGTTAAATTGTATTTTGAATGGTCAATATTAATATTTAGAATTTTAATAAAAGATATAAAATTATTATTATTTTAACATATATATAAAAAAAACAAACAATATTTCATAAAGTTATAAATTAATTAATTTTATGGTTGTTTTATTCAGAGTATAATTATTGAATATATGAATTATACGAGTAATAAACATTTGATTTTTACTGCTTAACAATTATTTCTTTCATTTCTAAAGATATTTATATTTATTTTTTATTTTTATTTCTAATCATTTTTGTTAATAATAAATTAACGTATTAATTTTAAGAACCAACTTATCATTGCATTATATAGATAATTACTTATTGTAATAAGTATCGATATTAACGATGGAAAAATATATAAAAAAAAGTATTGTAAATAATGTATAAAAAAAATGAAATTTTATAGTGTATTGAAATCCAAAATAAAATGTTTTAAAATTTAATATTGTATAACTAATATCCCACTTGCTTAAAGAAAAATTAAAAATATTTTCTATATTGAAACTTGAAAATAACTATTTACTTTAAAAGTAATAAAGAATTTATACAACTAATTTAGTTCAAAGAATACAAATGAATTGACAAGTTACAATTATCAAAATTATAAAAAAAAAAAATAACCATATTTTCCTTATTATTTTATTGAAAACGTTGTTGTTTCTGTCTATATTACAGACCTCTTAGTAGATTTCCAGTGCGATCAGTTGGGTAACTGAGTCATATATATGATGCGGTATACACACTAAAATATTAATATAATTGGTCCTTGCCTAGCGATCCGTATATTATGTTAAGTCTACAATCGTTGTCGCCCTATTGGTGGTATATATGATTAAAGTCGTCTCTGCAAGGAAACTCGTGTAATTTATTCCAAGTTGCATATAAATATCCGCACGATTAATTTGACTAATAATATTCGGCCCCGGTCGTTCTAACGATTCCTTTTGAACAGGATCGCCGGCCTGGAAATGTCTTGCTAATTGCTTAATGAAGAAAACCATCTAAGACAAATTCAATGACTGCGTTCGCACTCACCAGTTTTTTACAGTATATAGGTACCATTAAAATCTATCGCAAGCCATTTAATCGAAACATGTATAATGTACATAACGGGTCCCACGTTTCCGATTTACGGTCCATAAGACATTGCTGCTAACTTAAAACTATTTAGACAACAAGAAACCCTTTTTATGTATTAGTGTATGTTACGCCAACTGGCGATGGGAACAATAGTTATATTCTTTAAATTATACTTATAACTCGTTAAAAAAAAAAAATTATAAAGTTAGTGAAGGATTGGATACATCTAACTGTTTATTTGTTTATGGCACACTTCTATTTTATCAGTTGAAATAAAATGTTAAATTAAAATTAAAATATTTTTAATTTTAATAATCATGTCACGTTATTTGTATTGAAATTTGGATCATATTATACACTTTGTGTACTTAATTATTATATTTTACTAAGTGAAAATTATGTTACTAAAATTTGAAAAAAATAATATGATGAATCAATTGGCGACATAATTTACATAGTTATTTTAATAGTTGTCAAATATTATAATGCATTATTTACTAATTGTTATTAGTTAATACGTTAGAAAATAAATATACAATTTTCATAATACAATTTTTAAATTATCAATATGTTTTTGTTTATTTTATTTAAATAAGGTGGTAACCGTAAATCATAGTATATATAATATATATATCTCAATTAAAACATAGATATTATAGATTTTGACTCATAATGAATTACTCGGTTATACTATTTCGTAGTACATTAAGTTAATAATTGAGAACTGAGATATACTTTATCCATGGTAATTTATCATAAACATTTATCAAACTTTCAATAACATGTTAAGTATATTATATTTAAATATTTAAAAAAATATTTTTAAATTAAATATAAATATATATATATATGTTTAATTTAAAAGAAAGGTTTGCATTCTTATAATAATATTATTGAAATAAAAACAAACAAACGGCTTAGCAGTGTATTAAATGCGAGCTGCGACTAGAATAATACTTTATGCTTTATTCCTATACTAAGCGTATATGTTGGTCGAAATAGTATTACATCATTGCTCAAACAAGATGATTTTTATCTTACATTAGAATTAAAAAAAAAAAAAATAGTAAAACTAAAATAAACAGCTAGACATGGTGAATCACCGATTACGTTTTACCTACCCATTTAGTTGTACAATGGACCACACTACGGCAATTTATATTTTACACGGTGGTGAGGCGTGTTCGTCTACGAAATAATTCGAAACAACTTCGCTCGACCTACGTAATAAATACATCGATCTTCTGGCGATAGGGTCGCCGCCGTACCACCGGGGGAAAGGACTCGCGATAGTATTATACTTAATATATCGCTTCTATATTTTTCTCGGAACGGTTGATCTTTTTTTTTTTTTTTTTGTTTGAAACCGCCTCCTCCAATCGCGTATATTATTATAATGACATTTTTCCCAATGCATATATCATACGTTATACCTATATAATATTATATAGTATATACTTTAAGCCATACAAAGCGGAATGACTCACTCTATATACACTGTCCCTTTCAACAGGTGCACTGTTATTATTATACATATACATATGTATTTATATTGTACATACTGTGTTTGTGTGTGTGTATTTATGTACAATTTTTACAACGGCGGCAGCGTCTGAAACACCGCCGCTGACACACTGGCTCGGCATTTCTTCGCATCGCATCGCACACACACATACACAAACATTGATGATTCATCAACCGGCTCGCGGGAAGTGCTTGAAAAAAGTGGTTTAACGCACACGTGCAATTTTATAAACACGAGAAGACCTATTATAATATTATCGTCCATAGTAAAACCACGTAAATGAATCATCCGTATAAATTACACGGTAATAATAGGTATTATTTACAAATTAGTTATTTTTTTTAAAAACGTAATACTTGTCTAGTATAATATATTATAATTTATAATACATCATATTATTGTGATTGGATAAATTGTAATAACTAAACTTTTCATGTCAATGTTAAGTACATACATTTACTGCACAAGTTACAAAATAACTATGAAAATATTAAGACATAAATTAATAAAATATTATTTAATAACAAAATTGCTTAGTTCTAACTTAAACATATGTATATTAATATTAAATATTAATATTAAAAGTTCCTTTAAATTAATAGTAGTATTTTAAATTGTAAGTTCAAAAAATATTAAACATTTTGGCTATGATAATAACCGATAAAACATATTATTACAATAGTTCAAAAACAAGAGGACGATAAAGAAATAAATCATCAATTTATAGCCATACCGTTATTCATGCATATAATATATTATTTGATTATTTTGATTTGATACTTATCTTTTTGCAATTTATAATTTTTAAGTTTTTAATGAATTTTTAATTTTATTTCCAATAAATAAAAAAATATATTTAATAGTGACTAAACTAGATGAAACAATGAATAAAATGTTAACAATAGTTTTATTTAATACATACTTTTATATTTGTACCTTCGATTAAAATAATTATTTAACTATTATTAAATATTATTCGAAAATATCTATACTACAAGATTAGTTCATTGATAACTAATTAAAGTTTCATAATAGACTAATCATATAGGTGGTATATCTAATATTAATAATCACATATTTTACAATAAAAATAGTCCCGTGTTTCTTTGAATGAATCATAAATGTGTTATGTGTATAACCATAAGTTAATATCAAAACAGTTTTATTTAACAATACATTTAATTGAAATAAAAAAAACCTAATAACATCATTTTCTTAAAATAAATACTAGGAAAAACAATTGTCAGTTATCAGTATAAATATATAAAGCAATTTTCAATGGTCACGTTAAGTTAAATGTAATATTATGCGTGCCTAATTCGATGTTCGTTTTTATATTATTGTAAGTTTGGTCAAGATAAAAATTGTTAGAAGTTGTGAAAACCACATTTTAATCCATCTCTTATGATTATTAAAATAAGCATAAGAATTGATTACATTTTTACTAGTGATTTTTTTTTTCTGCAATTCATTATTTTGTACGTGTAATATTAGCGCGTATAAGGTGTCAAATAGGACTACTGAATTCAACGTGTATCCACTGTATCCAGTAAAAATAAAATCCAACGACGGTGACATCATATTATTGCACTGTAAAGTGCGGTGTGCCAACACCCGTCACTGGACCCACGTGTCGTGATGGCGGCCTAACATAGTAATAAATAGTACGATTTAACAGAAGATCAACAAAACAGCGTATATAATTAAAATTGTATATGCGCGTGTGAAAAAAAAATCACGAGTTGACAAACGCAACCGAGTGTAAAAAAATAATAATAAAAAAACATTATTAATAGTTATTTAAAGAAACCACATGTTCCGAACAATGTTTCAAACAAATAATTGCGATAGTTGCAGGGTTCAAAAACCTTTAATATTATTTCACATTAAGACCTATAATGTACGTGCTTTTTTTAAAAAAAAAAAAAAACCACTAGGTAATATAAACAATATTATATATTATGGTCTGAGTTTTATCTTAGAATATATTATTGTCTATAGTAATAATATGAACTCAATTCAACTTAACATATGTTTGTTTTCTTTTGGCGCGAATAAATTGTACGCAAAAGCCTATAAGTAGGTAATATTAAGAAATAAATTTAATTGTAATAATATTTGTGTTGTCAAAATAGTTTATTTTAATTTTATACACAAGACAATATTATTACAGTTCATAATGTGTACAATAATAAAACAATATAAGGACATATTTTTAGAAATTAATAAAACTAATAAATTATATTAAAAAAAATAATATTAAATAAATGTTAAAAACCACGTTGTGAGGAAATCATTCATTAATAACATATCTCAATTGAAATGTGAATATGTCTTAAAATAATGTAAAATCTATTTAATTATCAAAAAATAAATAAAAAATAATAATAATAAATAAATAAAATGTTGCAACTTGCAAATATTTATTAAGTCAGCTGTATATTTGTGTGAGTAGTATAAAGACTAGGTATATACTATTTTAAGTAAAATTAATTTTTGTTGATAACATAAAGAAAACATAGTTTTATCGTAATAAATGTATGATGGCCTCGTTGTATCAATTCACAGATTATTCAAATTTGAATATTTTTAAAATTGTATTAAAAATATACAGTAATAATTTTGATAAATATTATTAATTAATAAATTATTATCGAAAAATAGTGAAGTAATATGTACTTAAATTTATAAACTTTAATGTGCCGTTATATACTGCACTTATAAATACTTACTGATTAGCCAACTGTCTTTTTTAAATGAAAAACAGAAAACATATCATTACACCGAGTCTTAAAAAAAATATCAGTTCTTAAAAGCAATTTTTGAGCATTAGTGTTCATTCTACTACAAATAAGAAAATGTTAATATGAAATCTAAATATTTTATTTGAAAAAATGGAGAGAATAATAAAAAAAAAGGAACTATCCGAATAGATATTTAAGTATACATATTATATCCTAACTTTGAAGTGGGTTGCAAAATGATTTACTACGTGTTTCAGACAATATAATAATAATATGTATACCTTTAATTATTATGGTTCTTCGTTTTCCCAAAAGCCCATACTCTGGGAAAAACGAAATACGGCAAACATCGGATTAGTGTCTTGAGTATAATATAGTTGTATACGTACACCGCGTGTTTAGCAGCACATTTCGTCACCACAGTGTTTCAGTTCGTTAGAAAACAAAACCCCCGTCGAAGGATTATCATTACAAAGCGCAAACCCCATCACTGTTTAAGCAACCCTTTTTCTATATATCCTCGCCGAGTAAAAGCTCATATTTTAATCCTTCATATTATTATACACACACACACACACACACATATATATATTATATAATATACCTACATTAAACACATGTATACGATACGATGCTCTAGCGTCAACCACCCTTCCTCCCCGGGGAATATTAAACTCTTTACGGGCACAGCAGACTACGATACATGATGTCTTTTACCGGTATAACGAACGGTAATCTCTCTATTCGATTACACAGCACTCTGTTCCCATTCTCGAGATGCATCGCAGTACACTAAAGACACACGCGCGGTAATAGGTTTGTGCCAGTCGACTTAATACGAGTTTGAAAACTGTTTTGTGCGCTCTTTAAATTATTGCCAAAGTTTTCATTCGTATTTAAGCTTCCTGGACATTACGTAGAACATTATGTAATGTGTGTGAGTGTGTTTTTTAAGGAAATGTTTATTATTAGTTTGTCCACAGTTTAATATTAAAACTGTCGTGCACTATATTGTAAAATATGATTTAAACTCTGAAAAAAAACTCCATTAAAATTGGACAAAAATAACAAATAATAAATCCCTATGTAGGACACGTATATTCATCATCATATTATTATTATTATTGAACCTGACGCTTATTAAAGGTAACTTTTTAAAGTGAAATGTATATTTTTACAAGTACTTTACTAACATTTTTATGTTTGTTTTTGTTTTTTTATTTGGTAAACTCTATATAAAAATATAAAAATAAAACCTTTAGTTTCCAGAGTTACAAAATCTATAATATTATTTAGGTAAAAATGCTCATTCACAATTTTAATAACCGTTAATAAGAAATACCTATCATAACCTGGTAACTGTGTAATATTGTTCACAAGATTTTATTCTGATCCTAAACTGTATAATAGTAAGTAATAGTTATAAAAACCAAACAATTCATGTAATATTTATTTTATGAGTTAAATAATAATAGTCATTTATTTTATTTTAAACTATAATAGTTTATACGACCCTTTATTTTAATATTATGTTTTAAATTTTAAATTTAATATTTAACCTCCAATAATTATCGGAAATATGATTAAGGTAATACAAATGAAAAAAAAATAATTTAGATAATGATATTAAAACTAAACAATATTTAGTTTTCAAAAAATGTAAACACGGGTCGTTGCATGCTTTCCCGTTAATGGGTTATCTTATATATGTATACAGCGTATGAAATGCTTATACACAGAGTGGTAGAAAGGAAAAACATGAACCAACTTAAAGATACCACTGAATCTAGACTATAGTGGATGTAATTTTGTGGACGAAAATCCATATTCAGTGAGAAAATATGTTAATACAAAAACCTATGTGTTTGGTCGATCGTCAAATAAATGTTCGTAGGGAGTCGGCGTTCAGTCCATTAAGCTAATAGGCAGTCACCTCTTGTCGGAGTGTTTCCTACGCGCGAAAAGGGACGAATCCGCGGGCGATAAGAGAATATTATAAACCCGGCAACGCCGTGCTCCACCGCCACCCCTCGAGCGAGTATTTAATTATAAGCATTAAGTTGTCAGCGTCATCGTCGGGCGGTGGTCATTTGCGGAAGCTTAGCAATAGTATACCCGCGCGCAGTATTTGCATTTAAATCCTCTACGGTGGAACGCGCACGTATATGTGTGTGAAACTTCCGGCGGCGTTTTGAGTTTAGTCTCGGTATCGTCATTATCATCACGTCAAACCGGCGGTATTAAACGTGTGTCCTTTTCCACAAAAAGGACACACGAGATCTTCCATGGCCCGGTCCTCTCCTAAATCCTTTACAGTACAGTTGTGCGTTCGGTGTTTGTTCAAAAGACCCTTTTGTACAGACGAAGTAGGTCGTCGGACCGACGACGGCGACGGTAGTGGTATAGCAGTGATGGCGGCGACGCTAATTAATTTATAAGCCGCGACCACGAGGTATTTAAGTGCGTATCAGAGGGTTTTCGTGTAAACACGCATATGTTGGGCGTCCGTCGAAATTCATATACAATATATTATGCATCGCCACTTAACCGTTAACAACGGCAGGATAGCTACCTTAAATATAATACTCGTCCATCAAAGTATTAATCTACAGTATAATAATATGATATACACACAATATTATAACATGTACATTGTACATGTATATGCACATATAAGATTTAACTACGTCCACTTTTAGTCACTAATACGGTTTGAATGAATACCACTATCTACCACGTACGTCACCGCCAATTTAAAGTTTTAAACAGTATAGAGACTCTGCAATATATACTATATAATAGTATATTACAATGTTGTTTCTATTCACAGGATATAATATATTGAATAAATAAGCTATTGGAAAATAGGCAAAAAACAAATTTAACGAAGAAAAGTTCAATAGTTGAGTATTTCATTTTTTTTTTTTTTTTTTTTTTAAGTATAAATAACGTCGAGGTAGGTACTATAGGTACGAACATGATGACATACGACCGTTTATGACAAAAAACCAATCGTTTATGACAAAACCTCGTCTAATAATGGTAGTTTATGGTGTACAGAACAATGACTTTTATAATATAATCGTTCTTACTAAATTGCTAAACATGCATTCATTAATTACAGTCTTTGTTGGCTTTCGGAGCGTCTTATCGACGTCGTTTTTGCTAGTGACCAAAGTTTCCGGCGTCCGGAAAATTTAATTTTCATCAAAGAATTTCAAAGTTTGATGAATACAACAACGACCCTCCAACTACAACAATGGCGGTGCACGCGCGTGTGTGTATATGTGCAGCGTTTGTAATTGTCACGTAGTGAATCCGTCGCAAAGGGATACAAACAAAGTCCGGTTTTAATCGCCTATAATTATACCTGCAGCAGAACATTTGCATACGAAATATATTAACATGTCGGCAGCGGCACTATCCTCGACCCTTTTACTACAGTCGGTGGCGCGCGGAACAGGCGCTATCTTAAGCTTTATTAATGATTGGCTTTAAACGGCGTCCTGCCGTTTATGTATCGGTGGGGACAATGGTCAACGATAAATGTTTGTTTTGTATATCAAATCCTCGTCGAAGGGAAGGAAGGAATGGCGAAAAAAAGTTGTCCAGATTATCCGAATGGGGTCACTTGATTTATGGATTGTGCCTTTAATTCCGTCCGTTATAATGTCCGGCTGACATGTTAATGGAATTGCACGTACAATTCCTATCATTATAAGTAATTCGACGTAAAGGGTGATTTTTATGGATAAGATTCGCAAGACGTCGTAGTAGTACAATTATTTCTTTTGTAAAGACAAAAAGACAGGATAACAAAAAACAGTAATCGCATATATTTTACCAGCACTCTCTTCCGGAAAGGTTTTCCATTAATTTTCAACACGATAAATATTATTATCAGTCTTGAAAAAGGTAGGTGCATAAAATCATCGTTGATTGTTCTTTTCCTTATTGTTTAACGAACAAACTGTTAAAATATTTTATCGTTAACGCAACATATAAGTATATATATATATATATATATATATATATTCATTAAACGTTTATATTATATGCATTAGTGTTACCCAACGTAATCATCCCCATTGTTGTGACTTTTAAATTATAACTGAGCAAGTGGGTGACAACAGTCTTTAATTTTTATTTGTATTTTATTTCATTTTCGTGTGCACTTCGAAGTACTTACATTTATTTCAAAAGTTAAAATTGTACTTGGCACTCGAGCTAAATCCAATATATTTTATGACTAATTTTTATTTTAAATATTTTATTGTACAGTTTGTCACATATGCTATTATATACCGAACAATATGTAAATATAATGATGCAAGAGAGAAAAATAAAATATGATTCACAAAATAAAGAAGCCTCTCGTTCGAGTCATTTCAATGTAATATTACATAGAATATACATATTTATAGCAATGATGAACCCACGTTGGGCGCCAGCCTGGCTTGCTTAGTCGTTATAGAGATCGAGTTAGTGGTCGTCACTGTCATGGCGTACTTTTCAACACTATTATATTCCAAAACAAATTATAAACAATAATATGCGCTTGATAATCTCTTTTAAGTTAAACACAAGTGCACACAAGTACACATACATACAATTATTGAATCAAAAATATAATTTGAAAGGTACTACGACAGAACTGCACACGAGTCTCACGAGTTCGGAGTTTGCCCAATACTTTGGCATTCTATTACCGTTTAAAATCGAAATTATGATCATAATGTGGCCTCAGCACAACTGTTTCACTGATCTATATAAATTATGTAGTTGTTAAAATAGTTTTGACGATTTTTTATAGTTTATAAAGCTACTTGAACATTTAACGATTTGGTATAATTTAAGTTTTTAGTTTAACCTAATATTTTTTTCATATGTTTTTGTATTATGTTGTTGTAGACTAGATTTATAAAACATAACCTTAGCACCACCTATACAAACTTTTTTATAATTTTTTTTTTATATAAATTTTCGATATGAAAACGACCCCATTGCTCGTTAACTACAAACAAACCAACAAACCGCCGTTATATTCCGACAAACGCATGCATTCACATCCGTTTCACACTTCCTCATCACTGCCATACCAAAAATGAAGAAAAAACATACACTTCCCACATCATTATAAACTACGTCGACAGATATTTGGTCATCGGTGTCCGGAGGGTTTCCTTAATTTACCACAAAAATATAATAATTGAAACCCGATACAATATTGAAGGTGCGCCTGCAGTATACTGGAAACATTGCATTTTTTTCCCCTATTGAACGCTATTTAATGGCCATCTTATACTCGTGTTCACAGCGGGATATCTATACTCTTCCCTCGGACACCGGAGTAAATCGTCCGGCAATTAGACGGTTTGGAAAGAAAGAAAAAAAAAACGTTATATATTTTTACGGACACAAAGCTATAGTGGAATGGCGGATCAAAAATAAATAATTGGACGTTGGGGAACGATAAGTCCCTGGGGCAGGTAGTTTTATTTAAAAGCGGTTTACCGAAGGGTTGACGGGGATCTAACACTGTAGACAACTTTCCATTAAACAGATTACTGTCGCTGAGATCGTTAAAACGCGTACACACAAAAAACATATAAAAACAATATTATTTTTTTATTTTTTTGTACAAAATAAAAAATAATTAAAAAAATTAATAATAAATATTATCAAGCAAACGCAGTTCAACCTACTTATTAAAATAAACTTAAACAAATAAAACGCTTAATATTCAGTACATTGTTATTTATGGAAGGCATACAATTGGCAATAAAGCCTTACATTTTTTATAACAACGACGATCATATTTATATTCAATATTGTGTTATTGATTACTATAAACACGATTATAATATTGATTATAGGGTACTCATTATTTTTTTTAATAACAAAAATAATAATCAATGTAATATTTTGTATGGGCCAAGGTAATACTATTTGCGAGCATGATAAAAATAAAGCACCGTCGATGTTTGTATATATTTATGTTAACTATATAGACCATTGAATAAGAAAAGGGGCATATAATGTTTGCAAATCGTATAGCATTGGATTACAAGGGATCAGGTTTTCGTTTTCATTGTACGGATTCCTTAGAACACAATAATCGTTTAGTTTAATGTTTTTTTTTTGTAGAATATGTTGTGGATCAATATGGTTTGTTATATTCGGGAATTGTGTGGCTCGCCCATAATTGATACTTTATTTTAAGTAACGCATTTGCATAAGAAAAATGTTTAACTCTTTTGTTTTATTATTTGAAATAGGTACACCTACCTTATGTTTATTGTGTATTATACATGTTAGTTTATAATTTATATCATAATAAAATAATATTTAATTTTTAAATTTATATCAATTTACGATTCGGATTACTCAATATTAACATAGCAGTTTGTAATTTTTTTGTCGGTAGATTTTAATTTTTTTCCATGATAAAACTTTAAATAAAAACTAATAAAAATATTGAATTTGAATTGTCAATATGAAAAATATTTCATATTAATATGAATTTTATTTATAATATAAAAGTGCCAATACTAACTAACATGCGAGTAACACAAATGTTTTATGGGTACTATTATTATTATTATTATTATTGTTATTATTATTAATATTGTTAATAATTATTATAAATTAATTAAAATCAAAATTTATAATTTACATTTAATGAAAACAATTCAATTTAAAAATATAAAAGCAGATCATAATAAATAATTATAACGTATCATGTAGTACGTAGGTAGTTATATTCGCAAGGTTTACATAATAAATCAGGCAGTTGTTATTTCGTTTATAATAAATTATATACCTTGTACCTATAATGAATGTGTGCTCGGAATATGTTTTAAGTATCCCATGGCTAACGGGCAACAGTGACCAGGTGTTAAGATAACGTTTCGTAATTTTGGTTAGTAAATTGATGAAATAATAACTATTTGGTAATATCGCTACTGAGGGTTGCCGACACTATCAGAGGGCTCGGGAAGTTTTATGTGGCTAAAACAGTTTTCCCGCCATAACATATGGGACTCACTCATGTAATATTATCGAACAAAAATTCTAGTTGGAAAAAATAACGTCCATGACATCTAAGGGTGGAGAGACACATTTTACGATTTTTCCCATTTGTTTTATATCGACAAATAGTCATAAAACACATAAAACACGGGAACGTCGGCACCTGATGTAGATAAATTTCTGAAAACTCCAGTTTCTCCTCATACAATTCTATTAGACGTATTTTTTCGACCACAATTGACTATTGTCGATAAATACGATATTCTTTTATGTCTAACAGGAAGTAAAAATAAAAAATAAGACGTATTACAGAACCCTCTGCGCTATAAATCTTCTTACTGAAAGTTCAGGCTCTTTGCAGGATACACTCGAAAAAAATCCAAATATAACGAGGGCTCGATATATAATATTATACAATATATTCTCAGTTTAATGCTTTATTAATGACTAATCCACAAATGGAGCATAACGGAAATATATATGAGAAGATTTATTACACAACTGTGTCCAATCGTATAATTTATAAAAGATATTCGATTAAATGATTTGTTAACATTTAATGTTATTTAATAGGTAAGCTGCAAAAGCCCTTAATTATGACTTATTTATTTTATATTAATAATACCCACGTTATGATGGCATATAAGTATTTAACGTACAGCATATCGATTGATTATAACTAAAACAAAATATTAAATTTATATTTAATATTACTATCGGTGTATTCTATATTATATTATACGAGATAGATCCCCCATCGCTCACCGATAAGTCACCATGGTGTTGAGATGATCTACTTTATTCCAAGGCCAAAAATCTAAGTAATAGGCATTTTTATTCTATCTTATAATCAAGACTTCAAACATATATTTTAAATTCGTAAAAATAAGTTAATCCATAATATGATTAGTTTATTAATTCAATTAAAATATAATATAATATAATATACTCGTAATCAAAAGTAATTTTAGTTACATTATTATAATTTATAGTTTGTCTATTATAATAAGTACCATTATTCAAATGATTGATATTTAGTTTAACTGCTTCAAATTTTTAATAATAAAATAACTGTTGGTTTTAAGATGTAACAATTGGATACATTATAAGCTTCATCATCATCATTACGTATATTGAGTAATTATTGTATATTATATTCATTTGAAAATATTATGTTAATTTAATTTTTTTTTGATTTCTTTAAGTTAGTTATATAACTGTTTAAATAAAAATAATTGTATAATGTATTTATCATATAATGTAACTCATCCCTTAAACCAAACCCAGACAAAAACAATTTAATTTATGCATTTTTAAGATCAAATTATTTGTTTACCAACAATTAGAGTAAACAATTAAAATCAAACAACAAATTCAAATTCAATAATAATTTCTTGTTTTTTAATATTATTTTAATAATATACTACTATAATTTATTTATTATATCTAGTCTAATATTAAAATAACAGTGTAATAAATTGTATCTACTGTATTGTGTATTGAATAATTTACATGACAATGATTAATGATTTGATATAATATGGTTTATGGACGCATTTATTTGTTCAAAAATCAAAAGTGTACAATATAAATTATATTTTTAAATAAATATTAACTCTAGAAGATGTTTAAAATACAAATAGGTAACTCTGAATGACTAGAATTAACCACTCAATATTATTAAGTTTAATCAATGGATAGTTTATACATTCGAAACGTCTAACTATATAATATAATTTATCATCTGCACTTATTGAAAAACAATTGTTTAAAAATTATATACTCGTATTTAATAAATATAATAATAATAATAATACAAATGTTTGATAAGAAGTTTCAAGTTAAATGTATTTTATATTTATAATTCACATAAAAGCTAGAAATACGGCTTAAAAATTCAGAATTATAATATCATAATGATATTTTTTTTATTTTACTAGAATTTACTTCCAAAAAAAATCTTGAAATTTCATAAAAATTTCATAGATCAAATTCCATATTTATTTCACATCATTAGAAGCTAATTTTCCTATTGAAAATCATTTTTCAAAAAATGCATTGATTAATTAATGATCTTGAATTTATAACAGTAAAAATATAACACTATTCTGCACTGAATTATTGAGAAAACTAAAGCCAGTGAATATTGACTGTAAGTTTATCTATCATTTTGGTACTCAAAAATTCAAATAAATGGCATATTTTTAAATTCCGTTATTGAAATTTAAAAGAACTAATATTTTATTAGCTATTGAAAACATGCGTATAGATTGTGGACACAAGAAATACGAATGACTATTGGACCCCCTTGGCCGTGATGTTATGTCCACTGAATTATGTAGGTCATCACGTGTTGAATACAAAATAATGTGTTACGGACCACCACTATGGTCTTAGAGCATGTGCCAACAAAATTATCTCATAATATCGGCACTTGTGTTTTCCTTTATTTAAACGTCACCTCAACTATTGGAACGGCGCCCAAACACGTAAAACAATAAGATAGAAACTGTTAAAAATAACAAACTTTTTATCTTTTTAAACATCAATATTTAATAATAATAATATAAAATAAAAACAGTAGAGTTGGTTATTGTGGTTGTTGAATAAATACACTAATATCTATATAATAAATTATAATATTAATAATATTATCGATATAAAATATGCATTAACATTCATATAGTTAACATTTTTATAGTTTTAGCATTTATATTTTTTTGAAATATATTTTAACTTTTATATAATCATTTATTAAACTACCTACTTAGGAAATATTTATCAATTCCAAAATTATATCAATTAAAATAATAAATATTAAATAAGTTGAATTAATTGTCGCTTATAAATCCCTTTAACGCCATAATAATATATTTTAAATTCCTTTTAAAATTATATTTTTTAAATCGATCTTATAATTTTATTTTTAGAGTTTTAAACAACAAGCTGTATTAAAACCAGCACTTAATCGTTTTTTAATAACAATTTATTACATTCAATATTATGAACATCGTATAAATAAGAATAATATGTGTATAACAACTAATTTAATAGGTACGTCATAATAAAAAAGCCTCCAGCGCTATAGTTAATTAATAATGATTCAAAACTAACTCTGGTCTGCTGTGCGATCAAATTATTTATGATGCAAAGTATCGTAACTCATTATTCATAAAGTATACCTAATCTAAATTGTATGTTTTTAATAATAATATTAAAAAAAATTAATAAAAATAACTGAATATTATTTCGAGTTTATTCATAATATCTGTCATCATTAACTTAGAATAAATATACAGAGAATGTGAACTAGTATCGAAAATCACTGAATAAATTATAAGTTTGATATTTTTTTTTCCACAACAAACGTTAAAAACCATAAATATATGTATTTTTGACATTTTTAAGTGATGCTACACCCAGTTTTATGATAATTATATAATCAATGAATACGTGTTGTTGTTAAAAAGAATAAAATCATAAGACAGGAAGCGTAAGCATAATATATCATACCTCATAGTTTATATACAGCGTATACAATTATGAAGGTGTGTTTTTTACCACCTATGATCTTGAAACCGTTCCTAAAAATTTATATCGCTATAAGGTAATTTTACGAATAATCAAAACAATTCATAAATAATATACCATTCATTATTACAGTAGTTTATCGATTAGAATCACCTCCGGAAAATTTACAATTATATATAAATATATAACCAGATTGTAATATTATTGTAGTTGTCTTCCGGGAACGAGAAAAGTAATAATATATTAATATAAGTGATTCGACCACTTGTCACAACACACGTGCGTGTATAAAATAGAAAAAAAATAGTTTTAAAAAATCCGGTCGTCGAACCCTATTTTTTACATATTAAGACGTGTAATGAATGCGCAGGACCGTACGGGTCAGCGGGACAATTTCGAAAATCTACGGGCAAACCATAATCTCTGAAGTCATCTGAACACGCACGTCCACCTAGATCTATTTTACCTTCTTTTCCGTTATCGGATTATACCTTCATCACCACAACTGCTGTCAAACTATTTTTCGATTATCACTACAAAAACATTAACATAATTAGAAGATAATACACGACCGACATTATGTCACACGTGTTGCGATATCATGGAAATTGCAAAATCGCATTAGAAAATTAAAAATAACAGTTATATAACACATGTAAAATAAACTATTATTTTGCAGAAAAACGAAATTCGTGTGGTAAGTAATTCACAGCTGTATAGTAATAGATAGACAGTTAACATAGTAAAGGTCCGATTATAACCATTGTTATTATTTTAATCGGCCAACTTGTACATGAGTAATTAACGAAAACAAAAATTATATTTGATAAAATGATAATTTAAATTTATTAAAAATATTTTGTCTCTATTATTATTTATAGTATTTATTATTAGCTGAATATTTGATAGGTAATAAATAATTATTATTTCTTCCATTTTGTATGATCAAAAAGTTCACCAAATAATAATATCTAAAAATATACATATAATATAATATTTTTAAGTATAGTCAATAATTTCTTACGATAAAGACCTGGTTTTTCATTAAGAATAATACCGTCTATACTACTATGTGGTAATACTGTAAATGGAGGAAGAAAATGACATTCTACAATGTTTAAAACATTCCACAAAATACGACTAGTGGAAAAACTTTTTCCAAGCTGACGTGGTTAAACATCTGTACATCTGCCCCAGTTCGTCGGCGTTTAATCGCCCTTACTAATGGACTCTTTGAGTCCTCCTCAATAATAATAATAATAGTCATAATATTCTCGGAGAAAAGGCGATGACGGGAAAACTTTTCAATTAGATGACTCGGGCACGTACAGAATGTGAATATTCAAATGTTGTGAGATGTCGCCACCAAGGGGAGGTTTTAAATAGTCCATCGAGCAATTGTCTGGTCCCGGCGGGAGGAAAATCCTACTTTAGTCGTGTAGTCCTTTTAAACGTCAACTTTTGGCAAATGCTTACTCTATAACCTTTTCCTTCCTCCTGCCCGTTCTTATCTGTCCCCACGGATTCTTATTTTATTTCGGACTTAGTGTACGTGTCAAATGTTTAATATATTTTCCCTGCAAAATTCCATTTGTACAAGTTTGAGGAAATTTAGTAAGGCTGATGAAAATCATAAATCAAATGAAACCTTAACTAAACAACATCACGTGTCAACGCACTGGTATTTATTTTAAAGATAACCTAAAATAAAAAGTAAAATCTTGATAACTTTTCTCTAAATAAATAGTTCAATTTAGCGATTTAATATTAAATACGTATACTGTACAAATTATAACTGTGTTTTTGCTTTTATTTATATGTGTTTTATAGAAATTAAAGTGTAATATTAATTCAATAAAATATCGATTTATTCATAAAATGAATTCATTCTTTCCACGATCAATAAAATTAATACTAAATTGTACTATGCAATAATTATTTATTTAATTCGAAACCTTTTATAAAATCCGTCTACAAAAATTTGGCTAAAAACCAAAATTTTAATTTATATGAACAAAACTTTCATGTATAACCGACCCATAAGACCCTTTTATTTAGTACAGAGTCATGCACATACGGTTAAATTCCCTTGAATGAATCCCTGAATCAAAAGTATGAAATTGGAAAATGTAAGGTCAACATCCCAAGGGAAGGAAAAGGGTTGACCACGGCCATTAAACCTGTCCCTTCTGTCCAATTTCAAATGGAGATACATTGTGAAAATTGCATATATGTATGGAAGCAAATCTATACAATATCTTAACGGTTCATACCGTTTGATTAAACATACCGTGTTGGTATACTTCTAAATAATAACATGCACGTACAGTTTGTCAGTATGCTATTTAGTTTTCAAATGTAAGTTGATATATGAATTAATGAATACAATAATATAATAAAGTTAGTTTAATTGCGCACAAATTAAATGTTATGTTTTAATTTTTGGTATAATATTTCATAGAAACTCGCAGTAGTAGAACGTTATTTATAAATAGTTAAAAATCATAAATCGCAGGAAAAATATAATATAAGTATATTTAAAAATAAATTACGTGTCAGAATTTATATTAGCAAACGCAGATAAAGCGATTAATATTATATTAATTGAAATAAATCAACGTGTATTTTAGCATTTGATACCATTTTTTAGATATCAAATGGTTCATTAATTTTTCGAGTTTCAAATCAATAAACTGAGTAAATAAGTTAAAAGACATATTGAAATAGTTAATATTATGAAATAAAGAAATATCTCCAAACTGTGTTATATAATTCAATAGTTGTTCGTCTATATTTTTATCCTCGTTTTAAAACCATCAAAACAAATTACAATTTGCTCGTAATCGTTTGAACGCAATATTATAGCCGAAACGTATACGATTTACGAGTACACCCACGACGCATACAGTGACGGTTTAGTAATACACGAACTATACGTTGGCGACATACTTTGTCGTATATATATATTTAATAAAACACATAAATCAAAGGCTCCAGTAAATCTAGTTAATTAGAAAACGGACCGGTGACGGTGGCGAATCGTCGACGCGGAAACGGCATGTTGATTTGACCAATTCCCCGGTGTCCACTGAATTACTGCAGTGTCCCCATTTCATTTCCCACATGTGTGTGTATGTGTGAGTTTCCGATTTCATTTTGTTAGCCACCGTCGGTTGCCGGTATAGGGTTGTCGCGAATAAAAGATATTTCCCCGATGGTCATCGCAGATGATTATGATGAATTTCTAATACGACCGCACAACAATGTTCAACACAAACAATATGACATAAATCGAGTGTGTTAAATCTCTGGTGAAAACTAGCGAATACACAATATTATACGGCTACAAAGTATGATATGATATATCACTCCGAATTCCGATTGTTATAAATTACAATTTAAAGTGTCGTCAGTTTTACGTCGTACCTATACTCGAGAACCATAATTACATATGTCGTATTTTGACAAATTATTATTATTGTATTAGGTACATTTGAATTCTATTGCACAATAAATTCAACTACGTTGACTTTTTGATTAAACAAAATATCGTACTTAGCAATATTTAATATATTTTATAATTTATTAAATTTTCGGTTTTGTACCAAGTCAAGCATATAATGTTTTTTTTTTATTATTATTTTTTTTTTTAATAGTAGTATAGTTACTTTGTACGTAGGTACCTACAATCAATCAATCAATAATTATAATTTAAATAGATTTATTCAAAATATCACTATTTTAAACAATATAATCTTAATATTAGAACGTTGGTACAAGTGTACATTACAGAATTATACCTATATTCCATTAAATACTGCGGTAACGGATAATATTATTATACTATTTTATTCAAAGGTATTGATCATCATGTAATAAAAATATTTATTTGAAAATAATTTTTCCAGATATATTTAAAAATTAACAAACAAAAATATTTTTTCAATCAATGGCAATATTTGCATATTATTATAGTTAGGAAATAGAGCGAATATATATTATCGACGCGATACCATACAAATTAGGACATTTATAAAATTAATAATTAAACTTTTTGAAAGATAAAAATGTTGTCACAGTTTTACATGACTACAGACAGAACACTGCCAACGTCTCATTAAAATCAGAAATGTGTCATCCCATTGCGTTGATTCTAAATTAAAACCACCTATTAAATGGCTTTAAAATATTACTAATAAAATGATCACCACGTGCACCCGATAATACTATAATAATAATATGGCACATGTGCTAAAAGGTGGAGAGTTATTATATTTAGTATAGTTATTAGTTATAATAGCTGTTCGGTGAAAGGTGTTATTTAGTAGTCATAAACCACTACGCCGCACAAGTAAGTACGTTACGTTAACATTTCTACGAAAAAGTTAGTCTATATAATTTCCTACCGACACACAAGTACATGAGAAAATCGCACATATACGTAATTGGAACGAAAAAGTTGTGTCAAAGAATAAGAAGTCCCTTAGTCTCATCGGATATGATTTTGAGTGCCATCCAACAATAATGCGTAAAAAAATCTTCAGTGATATTATGTAAAATGTTTTGAGAAAAAAAAGTTTCGAATTCCACTCGATTTTCACAATACAAAATATAAATAATAAATATCCGGTATTACAGTTTTGAATGTATGCATAACTATTACAGACCAAATTTTATAATATACTTAGATACTATTTACTTTAGCCGAAACCTTAAATTTGCTGTGCGTATATCATGATGCAAATTTTTCTTTAAATTTTTGTGAAATCAATAATATATAATTTTAATGCGGTTGTTTAAGTAAATCTATTTGACTACAGTAAAAAAAAAAAAATTATTAAACATTGACTATGTCTATTTAAAATAACATTACTATATACTTTATCCACTGCATTGGTTTAATTCTACACTATTAATCAATAACTCGACAGTGTGAAAACATTTTAATTACAAGTAGCTATAATAATTCAACTTTTTATTCCTTGACGCACGACAGTAATCCGAGAATGCCTGTTGTCCAGAATGTACAAATATTATTCTACACGAATATACAAACCGTTTTTATCTAATGAACCTGTTGTATGAGATGAATGCCCGTGTATGTCTACCGACTACCATGTACCACCCTTAAAGGAGATACCATTGAATTGAACACTACAGCGTATTTCGTAAACACTCCACGTTCCCGTCGTTGTGAATTATTACGTACGCACTTATATTGGGATCCGGATAAGAAGGCAATAAATAAAGTGGTTAACGCGTTCCAGTTGATCGAAACCTGACAACGCACCAATCCAACCCTTTCACGCCGACACTCGATTTGCATGTCTTAACACGGGGTCGACAATTTTTTATACGATTGTAAACGCTTTATAAAACTCTTAAATTTATTCGTCTGCAGGTGGTAATAAAAATATTTTATTCGTATAGGTAACAGTAACGAAACAATTTGCCCTAATAAAAACGATAAAATGCGATCGTTGACCGCGATTCTACGTTTCTGTTTTTATATGCATTCTTATATTGTATTTCATATTTTAATTTAAAGCGAAAAAATATTGATTTCATTACACAAACATTTTAAGGCGATTCGAACATGTATAAAGAATTACGTATATTGTTATTACTATTGATTTTTATAATTCGAAATCAAATAAAATATTTTTTTTTTGTGGCTTATACTTAACATGAGAATCAATATAATATATGCCTATATCTATTGTATTTTAGAATTATTAAATATGACTGTAAAACTATAATCCTACTCGATAAGTCAAAATTTGTTTACATGGTTGTTTGAACATTTTATATATCTACCTCGATCATGTTTTATTGATTGTTTGTTCAATTATAATATACAACTTAACAACTATATTATAACCATTAAATAAATATTTCCTATGTACGAGCATAATGTACAAATGTACTATACTATAATCTTGTATTAAATTTATCAGCCAGTAGCAGAGTTGAAAAGTATACTAGCAAGATGTTAAAGATAATATAGTAATATTAAGAACAGTACTACACATACAGTTATAAATTATTTTGTTGATTTTATTTTTCAATTAAAAATAATCCTCTGTTATATTATCATATTCTCATGTACCTAAATAATAAAATAAATATATTAATATTAAATATAAAAATGTCTTAAAATATAATACCACTATAAAAAAGGTTGAAAAACTCTGAATGCATATTGCAAATTATTATGAAAATATACGACGCTTATAATGTATAACTTATAAAATAATACCATAATAAATTCAATATAAGTTTGAATTTAGAGTTAGTATATGCTTGGAGGGAATATAATACATGATAACTAAATTGAAAAATCCTGTAAATTAGGTATATAATATAACACACATATTATTATATATTTATCAAATCTCTGTGATTTCATCATCAGAATCTACGACCATTTATGGTGAAACTAAAAATAAATGAAATTCCAAGTTAAAAGATATAAAACGTTGTATTAATATTGGTAGGATGGGTCGTCAATCACATAAACATCAGGGGGAGACGCGTGTGTCCGTGGTGTTTGACGTTCATTTTCGGATAATAAAATCTGACAGAAAAGACGATGAAAATTTTCATTATATGCTAAACCACACGGAGAGAAAACAAATCAGCATTTTATGATGTTGGGTGTAACGGGGAAAAAATAATATACACGTATCAGTAGCATTTTATGGTATACGGGGGAAAAATAAAGAAATAAAGACGTTTGTAGTCCAAAAAAAAAAAAAAAAATGAAAGACTTTTGACGATTAGCTCGTAAAATCCTCTCGTTTTATGCCCTTGGGCCTTTGCTACAGTCTTTTTTCCTCGTAAAATTCGAATGCTTGCTGATTCCTTACGATTGAGGTGCACCAAACACTCAGTATTTTTCTAGTATCTATACCTCCCCCAGAAAACTATTTATGTTGTCGCGATATAATCGACATGTATTGTCTGTTCGCAATTTGACATATCTACTGACGATAGTTAAAGGCTTCTGTGTTTTTCAAATAGAAATAGTTCTATCAAGGGGATGTATGTGTTTTTCGTTGACTTACCCCTAGAGTATTAAAACATGTTGTTTTATTGTGCTCACGGTAATTCAGATCGTAACGTTATAGTTTACACTGCCTATACTCGTTAAGTGCAACACAAGCACGTTGAGTGATATATTCATATACTCGGCCCGTTTCATATAACATATGCACGCACGACTATACTTTTTTACGGTCATTAACAGAAGTTATTTTAACCACTGAACAAAAAAAAACCTTGTACAAATCCGAGATACACGAGATTAGTTTTACGACTTAAACATATACCTAATACCTATATTAACTTTTACAAGAGTATTATAGCATTAAATTGATTATATTGTAGTATCCGGTAGTAACTATTTGTTATATTGGAAATTACATAATAAAAATACATATACAGATCAATATAATATAAAAAATATAAGTACAGGATCAATCAACTTATATTTTTTTATACAGTTTATTTTGGAAATAAGACATTAGCCTTGAATTTGATGATGGCATTAACAAAAAGAAAGTGTTATACATGTTTTTCAACAACTATATCTCCTAAAATTATTTAAAAATGTATTAATTGTATTGTAAATGTCAAATAAATTGTATTTGAAAACTAATTATTGTTCTTATTTTTTCAAATTTATGTTTTTTTGTGATATCACTATAAAATTTTGATTTTTAAATGAGAAACCTTATTTTAATTTGAAAATTTAAAGTAAAATAATTGTATAATAATGTTGTGATTATTTATCCATTGATTAATGATCACCCTTTATTAACAAGCGTTTTAATAATTAGAATATATTACAATTTTTAAGAATTATTTATCATTACTTATGTATGATAAATGATCAACTATAATTTAGTTCATTATTTAATATGCATCGGTCAATATTTTTACAGAACTGTGGTTTCAGGTTATAAAACCAAACCAAAGTTGGTAGTAGGTTCAACAACAAACATAAAGATAGTATTAAATATAAAAAAAACATAACAATATAAATATAAATATAACATAAAAGCTATTAAGTTTAGTAATATCTACTCCAATTTTACTTTTTGAAATAAACAGTGTACACTCTTAAAATAATTACATTTTATATACATTTGGAATTTAGAGGTAAATTTAAGTATGGGTATATTAAATGGGTTATTCATAATATGCCTAAATATAGTTAATCTTCATTTGTATCAAATTTTTCCACACCTGTTATGTATGTACAAACACAAGTAATAAACAACCAATAATGCATATATATATATATATATATGGTTAAAAGATACCTATTATTTATTATTGTTTCCACCCTTATATGTTTTTGTTGTATTTTTACTTTGTAAGAAATAAAATAGCAATTATTCTAATATTTCTGTCGTCTATGTCTTGTTATACGTAGTTATTGAAAAATAACGACGTGTTTCACATGTTTTCATGGAGTAATTGAACAAAAGCCGCGGAGTAGCAAACGCCAGCGCACTTGCTACAAAAAAACATGGTAGTTTTCACATGGGAGAACGCGTTTGTATACCACCGTCTTCGCATCTACAAAGCCGACAAAAGGAGGCTTGTTACCGTAGTCCTTTTGTGCGAAAACAAACTGTTTCCGAGCCAACGGTAATCGGGCACCCCTTGTAAAAAGGGTTATATCACCCAAGACTTTGGGGAGTATATATTTTGTTGATAAAGAAACATTCTCTCACATATAGTCATAGTCACATATTATAATATACTACTACACCCCAGAATCGTTTGCACATACGTGCACATACGTCATCCGACATGGCTGATTTAGGGTTATGGTTCTCTTTGCACGGCTCGGCGATCTCGCTAACGATACCGAATGTATGTAAATTTAGAAGTCGCAATGGATAAAGGCGTGTCAGCTTTTGTGATCAATATAATTTATCATCGCGCAGAGTACGAGACAAACCGATTGAAATGTAACATAATTACGGAGAATAAAACCACGCTACAACCATCACTGTATACATAATATCTATACATAAATATAATATGTACCTATACCTTTATTATGACGCACATTGTAATACTATACGTTTAACGCGTTATAATATTATAATTGCAGTATATGAAAGACGTGGAATATTGTTAAACATAATTTGTATATTGAAATAATGAGTTTTGCTATTTGTAAGTAAACCATTGAACGTGAAACTCGTCCGACACTCGAAATAAAAATATCGAGTGAATCGAGCCCTGAAGATACTCTTGATGACATTATAGCTAAGTATCTGAATATATCATATACTTATACTGCTCGTCAGTGTACAGCAAATATTTTCATTACTGTGTGTCCGCGCACTCAAAATCGTTGTGATGATGAGACACTTCAATAATCTTGTACGCGAAGTTTCGGAACGACAAGGAATGAAGTGCGTTCGTTGCGCCTATACTAATTGTTTCCCCGGGGCTAGGGAATATAATATATATATATATATATATATATATCACGAACGTCAATACCGTCGCAAATGCCCCCCGGAATCCCGAACAATGCAATTAGAACGGAGGTTTTCGAGTGCCACCGTCCGTCGGTGAAACGGACAGGCGACTCGATATCATTCGGTTCGGTCCTCGTCAGTAGCCCATTGCACCACACTCGTATATCAATCCCTCCCTTGAAAACAACAGCACAACGATGACGATAATAATAATAATAATAATAATAATAAAGCACACGCACTCGAGTGCTAAGACGGCATTTCTCGATGTTTTATTATAATATTTTTCCGCGTTACACGCTCGACGATCGTATACACGAAAAAAAACATATATTATAACAACAGTGTGTCCCTTTTTAAAACGCCAGTGGGCGTAATGTTCCATATTGTTTGGCGAAAAACCGGTTAAACGTTCTGGAGGCGTAACGAAGGTTAAGGGACGACAAACGATTTTGCTTCGATTATATATAGCGGTGTCCTTGTGTTTTCAACAATGAAAGATGTCTGATATCCGACCCGAGAGGGAAACAGGAGACGAACCAATGGTAAAATAGATTCGGAGGCGAAAAAATAATAACAACGCGAACAATGTAATGTTTCGAGTCTGTAACGTCTGGTCACGTTATGATTTATTACCACCTCGGGTATCGTACTGAGCAGATAGCAAACAAAGATTACGAAATCCACGATGCTATCGTTGTTAATACAACGATTTCATAATTGAAAAATATATTTAAGTCAATATCCATTATACATCATACCTATATGTGTGTGATGATAGTTATGTCACGAGATTAGTTTTTGGATTTTTTTTATATTTATTTTTATTTGAATGTTTGAACTTAAAAACATTAACTTCGCATTAAATTGGCTATAATTTATGTGCTATTATAGGGTGTATTAAAAATCTTTCACTAATATTTTATGACTGGTTAAATAATAAGATTACTCCCGTAATTCAACGTAGCATAAGACTTTTTGTGTAATCGTTTCGTCTGATTTTTGAACATAATATATCTATGACATATTACGCAGAAAGCCAGGTAGGTAGGTATATACCCTCCGAGGTAAAATGGAGATGAATTGATACGATCTACTTTATGTTCCGTTAAGTACCCCAATAATTTTAGTAAACATAAATTATATTTTAAATACGACTGTGATATGAACGATAAGGTAGTCGTTTGTATAACCACGTTGTCCGGGGTTGAAGAATAAAAGCCCCCAAAAACGTGACATCCAATAAATAACATGCATTATACTTATGTAAACACACTTATTATGTGTTCCGATGTTTAACGTCACCGTTCTATTAAAAACAGGTGTACTACAATAAATGTATACGAACATGCTTGTACAATATGGATTTTATTTTCTTTGTTAAAAATGTCATCAACAAAATACAAAAACATTGACAGTACGACCAAATTGAAGTTGACCTCGCTATGTTGAATTAATTTACCAGTTTAATTTAATACATTGATTAGTCAATTGTAAAATATATAGTCTTTAAAAAAAAATCAAAAGAAACTATATTATTAATGTATGCAAAATTAAGCCGGGAAACAATATTATAACAGAATTTAACTATAAAAAGAAGAACACTTAATAGTATAACTCGTATAGTCGTATAGAACACTAAGACAATAATAGACTACATAAATTAAGATAACAAGTTTAATACATACAGGTTTAGACTAGGGCCCACATGATGCTCGCACAATATCAGAAGATTTATTATTATAAAAAATCATTCAATTAACAAATAAATTAAAATTTTAGATACACTGAACATGAAAACACCCTTAACATTTATACCTTTTACACCATACTCGTATATAGAATATTACTAACAAACTATATTATGCACCCAACTATTAAACAATGTATATATACAAAATAATTATAAATATCAAGAATATGTTTTGCATTGCAATTTAATTATTATGTAATCAATTTATTCAGATTTTAGTGCATAATCGTGGACCATAACGAGTAAAAAGAAACTATAAATAAATAGAATATAATGCTATTTGAAAATATATGTGAACATATTATAATTTAAATATAAATTATATTTAAAAAAAAGAAGATATTTCTCATATTAAGCCCGATAAATTCGCTATGGTAGTATTACTGGTAGTAAACTATAGATATCGAATATATCTCGTTATTGATTAGATCACTGTAAAGAATACATTAAATTTGAATTCAATGATGAATCAAACAAAATACGATTATAAACGGAGATATTCAGCATTTATTTCTAAGGATATTTTATTATATATTTATATTCTTATTAGTAACTTACGTTTCAGATATATTGAAACTGCTTTTATTAATTAATCGGTAGATAAATTGAACTAATTTTTAGCAAAAATAAATCGTACATGTAATAGTAATTATTATAATATTATTTTTTATAATTTTAGTATCTTGTATTAACTATTATGAATAAATAGCGAAGCACTGTACAAGTGTACAACAGTGTTGATAATTTCATAGTATAAATAGTATAAAACTTATCAAGCTTTTTTTATAATTTTATTATGTGTAGTAATAAAATTAATCGTTATTTTTTGTTTGAATTTTCAAAATTCCATAAACAATTGTAACTATTATTCAGTTTTGTTTTTTCGTTTTGTATAATATATAAACAATTAATAATTTATACCAGTTTTATTTTACATTTTCACGTTGTATTAAACTATAAAGCAATGTACTGACATTTTTTTTCTACTATTCAACTCTCAATTCTATATTTAACGACAAAAAACCACTTAACATCGTTAACAGTGTTAAAGTCTCGGAGGATATTATCATTGGTTTTTATAAGTTTTTCGAACGCGCGCGGGTTTACTTATGTTGTCGGTTAGGCAGCCCATAAAGACATATTTCTCTTTTCACCCCACTATAGGAAAAATTAGCAAACCGTAAAAATAAATGGGCTTCAGGGTGCCAAGGCCACACGTTAATTGCTCGTTTGTTCAGTAAAAAATATCATCCCCGAGATTACTTTTATTATTGTTTTTAAATTTTTGGCGAGTTTTAAAACTTTACCCGACGGCAGCTGGGTATTGTTGAATATTAAAATGGGATTTACAAATTCACCTGATCCCGCTGACGCTTCCCTAGAAGAAAATCATGATTACACAGTTTTCGGAAACACTTCGAGGCCGGAATTTATATTTGTTTTTACGGTAACGGCGTGTCGTAACGGGGCCAGATTTTAACGTGATCGTTAAATCGAATAGTCTTTTCTTACTATCGTTTTCTCTCTCTCTACCGAAATATTATACTGAATAATACAGATAGCATTCTTTAAGTCTTTCGGATCCATTAAAATAATCCTTTACGACTACTACACTAGACCATATTTGTCGACGGATTAAAATGTAAACTCTTTTGTTGCTGCGCCAATGTCACACATTGTTCATACACGACCGGGCTGGGTTATGGGCGAGCGATAGCGGCTTGTGTGACCGATAAGCCAGGTGCTACAACAATGACTGGATTTCCTGGTTGTGCATTTTAGGTAACTTAACCATAACGCGGGGATGTACATAATTTCATACTTGTGTGTACCATTTGAAATGTTCGTAATAACTTTTTGATTTAAGACACTCTCCGGATCGTCCTGCTTGTATTACGACGGAGTTAAAGTCTTTGAGAATTAATTTCGTCAAATCTGAGAAACTCGTACACTATACGTTGGATAAAGGGCTACATCGATAGATAATATGTGAATCGAAAGAGCTATTATAACGTATAACTAAATAAGGAACATCGTTAACATTATAATGTATAGAGAATTCTTTAATGTAATATGCCACAATGATAAAATGTTAATCGTTTAGCAAAATAAATTAAATCCAATTGAAAAACCTGTTATACTCATTTCGATAAATTAGGACAACGTAGTTTTTTTACTTGTTTGGATTCGAACAGAAAACTCCATGCTATTATATACAGAAATATTTACAATATACCTACATACATATAATATTATGTTTACCTACGTTACAAAATTAAGATTAATGGCATTTAACTGAATGTAAAGAAAAAAAACAGTAGCGGTTTTATAATGACAACTCGTAATTACGTGTTTAAATATATGAACATTTGATAAAAAAAAAAATTTATTTGACATTCCTGCATTAATTCTATTTCTCCATTTTCTAGTTTTTTTTTTTTTTTTGTAAAACTAGATAGTTACTTTTTAATTTATTCAAAATAATGTCACCACATCAATATTAAAATCCATTTAATCCTACGTAAACTTAAATAATGTTTAAAATATAAATTGCAAATATGTACTCAGATCTTCGTATAAATTAATACGATTCTTCGAATAAATAATAGGTACTCCTAAGTTACGAAATATTCTAAAATAATGTAATAAATTAAATATGTTTACAATTTTGGACATGTATCTAGTAAATTAGAATTAATCAAATATTACGTAAATACCAATATTTAAATATAATTCACATTATATTATATCTTTAATCTAAAACTACCCATGTTAAAAATACTTTTGCTTAGGTATTTAATGATATTTTTATTAATTACATTTTGATGAAAAATGATTATTTGTTCAGAGAAACAACTGGTTTAAATTTTTTTTAATTACGAGTATACATAAGTTTTAAATAATAGCTGATAATGATCAGGGCAATACTGCAATAACACAAATGCAATGTTAAATGCTAATGTATGTATGTAATATTTTAAGCAACATCAACTATTAAAAATTCACAAAATGAATATTATTCAACCCTCACGCCCAGAACAGTATTTTTGTGAGATGGTTTTAAAATAGAAACAACATTTTTTTTTTATATAGCAGTATAGTAGTATAGAAGCAGAATGGCGACCGCCCGCACAGTCGTAAATCAAAAGACGAACAGGACCTGGGCCATTATTTCCATATCTACAACGTATTTAGCTTGCATGATTTACTGGGTCTCGGACAGTAGGACTTTACTTATATTTGTAGCGATTTAATGCGCCCAAGGGTCCGCCGGGTGTTCAGCACAACAACTATACAACACACGTCTATATAATAATTCATCTTTCAGAGTCCGGTGGTAAAGTGACCCTGTGCATTTCCGACCGTTTTGCATCCTCGTGGTGCAGTTGTGTACAAGTGAATTATCGCTGAACAATAAATCCATGGTTATCCCTCGTCCTTCTCGGGGAGGGATTGTACCAAATTATTATTCGATGAAAAAAATATACTCATACATGTTAAGAAAATAAAAATGTTTTCCGAATAACTTTAGTGGGATATTTACGAGGGGAAATTTCTATCCAACCGTTTTCAATAATATATTCAACTTTTTGCTCATTTTTTCATAACAATACAAAATATTTTTTTAACAGTACCGTAGAAACTCTTTTGAATAGTATATCCACTTTTTATTTTATAAAATGCTTGACAACACAATAATAGGGCATTTTAAAAATATCAATAAATGCGATGTAATGCTTCCGAGTTTAATGTATACATTGCATTATATAATAATATATACATTTATTTTGTAATGGCGTCGGTACAAATGTATTGGTTTGTTCGTGTAATATCATCTGTTATTCATTTATAAATTTAATTTTCGTAAACATTAAGTCTGGGCTGTCATATATAGTTGTATATACATATATTTTCTACCCGGGTTTTAGTTTTTAAAAATTAAGTATAAACCCCTCAAATTATTAATAACGATAATGTCAAACATTTACTATTATAATTACAATATTAATTTAAGTATAAGATTAATTAATATATATACATATATATATGTATTTATGTATAAAACGATTGATTTTTCTAGAAATATAAGAGCATTCTCGTTTTGCAAACATATTTATAGACCAAGTATTTAGTATTTAGTATTACTCAAGTATAAACCATTGTTTTATTTTATTTTATCATTATGCTATTACTGTATTATGGTATATGAATATTTTACTTTGTTTAAAAAGAAAATATGATATTTTGAACAGTATATATGAGAATTGTGTAAAATACTATCTGTAGTGTGGTAAATTTAATATGAACCAAAATATAACTGGTAATTTAATTTAATGCACTCTTATCACTGTTATATACCTTCCTGGTCATATTTGAATCATGTATCTATAAGGTATATAGTAAGTCGTAAGAGTTATGAAATATATAACATTCACATAAAAATGAATGTCGAAAGTCGTCAAACATTTTCCAGGTGAGCTCGTGTTAATCCTTATCAGACACCACCTTGCTCTATTGCTTTAACGTTAGAGTCTAACCTATAAGGTTTTTATTGGTTAATAATTCTTTATTATATACTTAAAGTTAACTTAGGTTTATCAAAAGCAATAACAAACTTGGGTTTAAAGGGCGACATTTTTGTGGAATTAAATTAGCTTTTTCAATATTTTATGACGTGGATTATGTTTACAAATATGTTTATTTTTCAATAAAAAAATTTGAATTTTCAAAATAATTACATCGAGTATAAATGTATAATATACTAAATAATATTATAAATAACAAATCTTAACTATGTGATTTGTTTAGAACTCAAAGTAAATATTTTAAATACACCAGAGTATATAAGTACTATATCTGTCGTTTGGTTTTTGTGAAAATCGCCCAAACGACTGCGTTTAAAATCTGTGTAGTGTACACATAGCTACAGTCGCTACAGATTTTAAACGTGGTGAATCCACAGGCATTATTATTTAATTTGTCCCGGGCAACACCGTGCAGGATCGCGGGCTATATAGTCTACTATGCTATTATTTCGAGCTTCGCGTATCTAGTAATATATCAACTATTGTGTACGGTTCTATTTCGGGTGTTTCATTACCGCTCCCGATCATCCAGCCCGACCGGTCGACCCGTAAGACTTTTGGGGTGGTCGCGCGCGAAGACAAATACGCGGCGCGCTCGTCAACCGGTCCACCGCGGCGACGACGACGACGAAAATTTTCCCGTTCGTCGCGGTCAGTAAATCACCGGCAGCCGCCGTCAGACCGCCGTACGCGTCGTCGCTAATTACACGGGCCCGAGAACAAAACGTATTTTATACTTCAGCCGTTACCGCCACCCCCTTTGGAGCCGATTTTAGATCCGGTAAATCATCCGGGCGGCGACTCCGCGGTCGGAAGAGGTCGTCTCGCATCGTCGTCGCAGTCGGCTGCGGCGGCGGTGTGCGCGGCGTTGATTAGTGGCCAAAAAGGACACGCAGGAGAGAAAACGTCGCGGGATTTATGGCCGGGCCGCCGCCGATAGTTTCCAATTATTATTGTCGCCGTGGCTAACGAACAAAACCGACCGACGGCACACAGAAATCACGCTCGCTCACCGACATCGACGACGCGCGACGTTTCGAAAATTTATGTCCGCGCGAGCGCTATTTTTGAATACACTCTTTTTGGCTGTGTGACCTAACTACCACCTTACAACGCAGACAGGCATCAAAAATCGTGAGTGCGCTCGCCTCCTGCCGACATCGCGCAACAATCATAGGTTTTCACCAAGACGAGAGAAAAATAATTTAATAATATCTAAATAGTAATACAATAGTATTACAATTATATTATACTATGATAAACCTACTATGGTTCTGCGGTTTATTAAATTATTAAAAAAGTTTTCGGTCCATGTTCTTCAGACATATCATAATAAGAAACAGAAAGTCAAGTATAGACGTCGTTTATAAAAAAAAAAATACTACTTTTTTTTGTCAAAATAATTGTACAAAGAATTATTCATAATACATCTACCTAAATATATATATTATATTATATTGTAAATTATTATTATACATTATAAAATATAATTATCTCGCTATAATCAATATTATTCTGAAATACCAGTAAACTGACCAATAAAAGAACTGTAACCGGATAAAGAAAAATATAAGTCAAAATCAGTTCTTTTCAGGAAATGAAAAATAATGTATCATTCCTATATCGACTTAAATGACTTTTTCATCCATCATAACTTGTTTAAAATCATAAATAATACACATACCATTTATATTTTAATAATAAAAACTACTTAGAAAATTATTTTATTTAAAATTGGCGTAATAGTATAATATGAGAAATTTTATCTTCTGCGTCAAATAATTTAAATGTTTATTTTAAATAGTCGATTGTAATAGTTTTATATTATAATGTTAAGCCATTAGTATTGAAAATAACAATATCATAATATATTTCCAAGTGCATAATACGTTGTAAATGTAATAATAATAATTTATAACTCTTAGATTTTGAATAGACATATATTTATTGTATACTTGTGTATTTCGTTTGTAAAAAAAAAAATTATGAAAATTGTTATGACCAGAAATAAACTTAATTAGAATAAATTTCATAATGGATATTTAAATATTTCCTATTTTGAAATGGTTGCTCCTATATCTCGTGTAATGTTAATGTATAGTCAACGTATAGTCAATGTATAGGTGATGTTAAAATAAATTAAATAAATTATTAACATTGAGTACTCTTGTAGTATAGTGTATATTCTGTAAGAAAAAACATGATATATGGACGAGTTCCCTATACATTAAAAAACTGGTGATTTATTTTTATCAATAGACATAAATAAAAAACGTTTCTTTAGTTGAAATTGTTGGAAGACAATGCAATACAATATACTAACACACTGATATTAATGATTTATTTATCTAGAAAAAACCTAAAATCATTGTTTACTGTTGGTCGTTACACAATAGTACGTACCTACTGCGTTGTTTTCAAGCAACATGCTCATTCAGTTATTACTACAATTTCGTCTGTGGAATATAATAGGTAATTACTACTTACTTAAATATTGTATGCATTATAACGTAATTTCATTTGGTTTTAAGTGATTTTAGCTACTAATACTGAATTCGGTATTACATAATTTCAAAAATTATTACAATATCATAATCACGTTTTATGACTTTTATTACTAACACACGATAAAATGTGTATATACACCTGCCAATCAATTTCAACACATCGTCACAGCAGGTTCGCATTCGTGACCGTTACTTCACTGTCAATGTCAATGATAATATATATATATATATATATATATATAATAAATTATTCCATTCTATATTACGTTTATGTAGGTACATAAATGCAAAATACAAAATGCATAGCGAATGAAATTATAATGCGTATTTGAATTGCGACATTAATTACTTTTGTCTGTGAAACTCTTGTAGTATAACCTATGCATATCTTTGTAGGTACTATAGGTACACTGTAATGGACGCCTTAGTACGTACCGCATATACATTATACCGAGTGTTTGTGTCTATAATATTGATATGTCCATACATTTTTTCGATATTGAAAAAAATATTACATTATAATATGATCCATTAATACATCGTATATAAATATATTATTCAGGTTAATGCTTCAATACCTACCTGTGGTGATAAGCTTACAAGTTTCAAGTTTTAGATAATATGGTTTTAATTCACATATATTATTATGATCGTTATATTTATGTAAATTCGATTTTGAAAATACCAAATAAATAAACAATCGAAATTGCGTACATATTTAAAATGCCTATATAATATGAACGTCATAACGTTAAGGTATTTGAACAATTCTATTACAGTACTAAATATTACTATATTTAAACATTATAGCATACTATAGGTGTGTACTAGGCACAACACCGAAAAACAGCGAGACACACTGTGTATACGTACATAATACAATACATATATAATATGAATACCAGAACACGGCTGTGATAATAATAATATAATGACAGTCGTAATAAAAATGTCGCGTGTTCACCGTTCAGGTACAAAAACGATCGCGAATTGAACGCGGATTAGCGAGCGCGCGCCCGCGTAGAAATCACAAATAAACCGCAAACACGTTTGTGGTCCTGAAACCAATTACCGCGCTCGCGAAAAAGGCTACCATAATAATCAGCGCCGTTCCGAACTGTCGCGGTCGCGCGCGGGTTTATAATATATTATTAATACCGCACGGGCAGCCATATTGAAGGCGTATGTCGTACACATTTTATTGCATATATTTTATCGTACTGTTCTTGTGGTTTATGTATTATTATTTTTTTCATCAGTGCCGTCTGCTTGGCTCACCGTAATCGCGTCGCATTGTCGTCTCCGTGCGCGTACGGAAAAGCTTCTAGCGAACGCACGCGGTCGTACCCGCGAAGCTGCCGATTGACCGCACGAAATGTATAAAAACGAAGAAACGCTGACCGTAAATCACCGGACCCGAACGACTTCCAGTTACCCGCCGCGGAACGTCGTCTTTTACCGGCTTCAGGTAATAATATTTTGTCTAATGGCGGGCTCGGTCAGCGACTGCACGTGAGCGCGACGGGGTAAACGAAAAAAAAAAATATCGTATAGATATTGTGTTCGTCATATAACCGATAAAAATTAAATACCTATCTGAGGCGGTCGTCTACGTGTGAATGGTTATCCCAAACAAACGCGCTGCGGCGCAAATCGTGTATCTATGTTTGAATAGAGATAACTTATATACACTTATCTCTCAGTATTTTGGCGAGTTTAATATAATATTTTATTATAATATGCTTTTCTCGTATTTTTTTCCCGTCCACCGTAATTTTATTCGCAATAGACCGGGTGATTATTTGCGCGGAGTTTTGACCTATACACCTCACATGTGCACAGACGGTTATTATTTCCACACGTCGCCGTTTAACATAATATAATATGTTATCGTGACATTGAGCGTGTATAATAATATGTATATTTTAATAATAATACATACGCACTTGTATCTATGCCCGCATTATACCATTCTTATTGCTGTTGCAACTATACGATTCCTGGCCGCGATAGAGCAAATGATTTATTCAAAATCAAATCCTAATTGTAGGTATTGCAATAACCAAGCACACATTGATTAAAACCTTAAAGCTAAACGGTATATTTATAATATTCACATTAAAAATTATTATTTGAACTTACTCCGGACACGGTCGTTGTTCGATCGATTTTCCCGCTACAATAATAATGATTGGGACAAGTCACTATAACACTCGTAATATAATAGTTTTGTTACTTCGTGACATTTTCACGATAGGATTTTAGTCGTCGAAAACAATAAAACGTTATTAAATCTGCAACGATTATTCGTTGATCATTTATTTATTTTGTTTGCTTTTTTGATATTATAATACTCTCAGCAAAATGATTACAAAGCCGCGGACTCAAATGTGCGTATATACGTACATATTATGCGTACATCATTAACAAATCCCCAGGAGCAAAACGTCACTCAACTCCGTGTTCGCTGCAGTATACAATAATACGACTTGGCGTGTGGCGGCAGCGGCGGAAATTGCAAAGCCCGCGCAATACGGTGCTTTGTATCGTCATATAATGTGGACATCAAAGCACATCCGTAGTCCGTATCGGATTTTTTTTTTGTTTTTACGGTTGTTCAGACGCGAATTCCACGCGAGTTCGGTTATTTTTTTGTCACTTGCACGATCGCGGTGTATTAATCCTCGGGTGCACCGGAGACGGATGCTTTTTGACCCTCCTCCCCGCCTAATGTAAAGTCCGCGATCCGTTCGGCCGCCTCAAAAGGACTGGTGAAACCCCAGTGTTTTGTTTTGACAAGGACGTATTTTTTCCCTACACAAATCCGCTCAGGGGCTATTAACGCTAATTATAATATTTGCGCGCCGGATGATTATTTATTCTTTTATTTTTTTCAATTCGTAAAATACGGTCAAAGAGCTTCGTAGTCCGTACATATTATATTAATATAAAATATAAATTATGTTATATTATATACGTATATATAGAGGAAAACTTTGCATAAAGTAATGTACGGTCGAGCGATCGAGATCTGAAAATTAAGTTTTAAAAAAAGTGGTCTTTTCCATTGGGCGTATACACGTTTATTACTGCTCATTTCTTTTGCCATCCGTGATATGCACAAACGACAGTCCACTGATAATTATGCACGTGAACCGGGACGACGAAAAAACAAGAGCTCGACTGAAAGCTTTTTCGAGTGGTATAATATAATATAATACATATATATACCTATACTATATATGTGTGTGTTTGTGTGAATCCACCGAGTTCCTTTTTCTGTTTCAATTCTTTTTTGCAAAGCGCTCCGGTTTAAAACGCCGAACTCGCCAAAGGCCATTGCAGTGCGACGGCCTAAACTGCCTGGAATGAATGCATAAAACTTGTGGGACCTTGTTTTCCGTCGCTGTAGCCTGTGCATAATGCACTTTTCCCCGGGGACATTAATTGTACGTATATGACATTGGAATTGACCCGTTTTCGAGAAAAAAATTATAATAAGAGAAGTACATGTGACCAAAACACTTCAACTCCATTAAAATGTTTTACAAAACTCTATGTGCGACGTCTGATATCGTTTAAATAATTATTTGTAGTTATTTTATTTTATTAAAATTCCATTCATTTGCTAATTTAATACGCACGATACAAACACATTATTCACTGTATGACGTTTTTCATATTTGATATTTAACAATAATAAAAAAACAAACAATTTTAAGCGCATCAAACATGGATACGTCTCAACTATATTGAATTTAGATAAATTGGGAATATATATATATATATATATATATATTTTATATATGTGAAAACTTTATACGAATTACATTTTTAGCTTATTTTCAAACATAGACATTATATATTTTCATTAAAACTTGCGTTAGTAATTTTTATTAAGCTGTATCATAAATACAATACACTAATAAGTAATATGTAATAATATAGTATAGAGGTAAAAAAATTACATTTAGATTTTTGTGACGTTTGAAGGTACCTATATTATATTATTTACATCTAGTGAAACAAAAATATTATTATAATTTTTTGCACTCAAACAATTCGTTACCTTCAAAAATTATAATATAATATATATATATGTGAATGAATTTATACTAAAGTTTGATATATTTAAATATTTTTGATTTTTGAATAAATTGTATTCTTATTCGAATGTGGCAAAAACATATTTTAGGGGTTTTCTAATATAAGAAAAGCTTCATAAAAGCCCTATATGGATCTAAGCCATAACTCCCCCACCCTTCCTTGTAAAATATCATATAATTGTTGCCTTAATTTGTGGCTATATCTATATACTTAATATTACACTACATCGGTGGTAAGTCCAACAATAGACTACTACACGTTTAGTGAGTTTCATTATTACGACGTCGTGTTTACGAAGACGATATTTTTTCAATCTCGATATGGCACGCTCGTTGTTATTATTCTTGTCTTCTCCGCGCATATAATATTATGTCGATCGGGTTTAATCAAATTACAATGGCAAACGACGAGTGGATTTCCGGTTCCAGACCTAGGGCAGTTTTTACGATAAGAGACACAAAAGCACTTACAACAATTACAAGGTGCTCTCCGCGGGCTTTACGCTGGACCTGGTCGTAAAACCCGACAACGCCGCCGCCGTCTTGCAGGACCGTATCTGCCAGCAGGCTATAGCTGCCGTAGACACACACGCTCGTCCTCCACGAACACAACGACACAACTTTGCTCGGTCGTAAAATCGTTACCCGGCCGCATTAATTATATTATCATTTCGGTATGTGTATATGCCGCCATCATACATATTACATATTATATATATATATATATACATATATCATTAAATCCGCGATAAACGATAATGGGGTTACGCGTGCATTTTAGACCATTATTGTGTCCACGAGCTTTGTGTCGAAAACACTTCCGGTACATTAAGCTTTCACTACCTATGTATACTCGTATATATATATATATATAATACTTATATTGTATTATATATAAATTCCTAATAGACGTAAATTGCAAATAGTCCATCTATAATATTATAATATATTAACCTGCCTATATACCCATATGAACGCATACGCACTAATAGTGTTATTATTTATCTACCGTGTATATAAATGAGGTTTTAAATCACGTCGTTTGTTCGCATTAGATAAGTATTTTTTCTCTCTTTACTCGTATGCTTACGGTCGGCGTGTGTATTGTAGCTGCAGCGTGTGATGAAAATGAATAAATATTCGAAAATATCAGTGCAGATTATGTGTGGCGTGGTAATATTACTAACTAGTGTAATAAAGTATTGAGTTAAATTTCATCGCAAGACGTGGTGGTTATATATACTACCTTATACGTACGATATGACGGGTTTCGTTTCAAATACTGTTATTGGTCGACATCGAATAAAATACCGTTTCGCTAGCGTGTTCGTAAAAAATTATGTTTGCATTTCTTTATACACACGCACAGTAATTTTCAGTTAATTTAGACGTTTTAATGGCGGTCACGTAATAATTAATGTGTCCGTTCTCGTTTGTCGCTTAATCGTACCGTATTGTTCTACCGGACATCAATCTAATCTAATAGCGCTGGAATATTAAAAAATACACACTTATTTTATTATTACGATTAATTTTCGCGCTCGTCATCATGCCGGTCTCGGAATTGACGTCGTACCCGCCACCGCCGTAATAATAATTATTATTTGTATAATAGCAGATTTATTGCACCGGGTCAACCCTTCCTTATTGTTTGTGACCAAGGGCAATCTAATTTCGCTTTTTTTTTCTCTTACATTTTACAATCGGTCCAGTTTTACTACCCGGTTTATTAAACGGCAGCGCATTAAAACTCCTTGCGAGTAATAACCGATAATGACGACGATGGGTATTACGGCGAGCGATAACAATCATTGCTGTAATAATAATAATAATAACGGACGCACTCTATAATATACGCGTATATTCTCTCTGTCTCAGTCACACTCTCTCTCTCTCACTCTCTCTCTCTCTGTCTGTCTCTGTCTCTCTCTCGTATCAGAAAATTAACGAGCCGGTCAACTGGGTCCGTTGTACATCGTATATATGTATACATAGGCGTGCACATCACCGCACGACAAAAGGCGGTCGTGTGTGCAATATTCGCGTCTCTTGGCCAAAACCATAACGATATTATATTATACGGGTAGTAAAAAACTGAAAAAAACTTAAAGGTCAATAAAAAATACCGGTGGCCTTTATCGCATACACCAACGCCGCCGCCGCCGCCATCACTACCGCACCCATCGGAGCTACGTCAACTGACCCAATAAAACTTCGTCTGTCTCTCTCTCCAGCACACCACCACCATCGCCACACACTCGGTTTTCCGGGCCTTTTGCGGCTGTTGTTTGTTAATAATCGTAAAACGATTTTACGACAACGCGGGCGCCCGGCCAACGCCGAGGGTCCTTCTATTTGTATATACGCGTATATTATTATTATTATTATTACTATTATTATTATTACACGTATTGTATTCTCAAAACGAGTTAAACGCGTTATACCACCAACACGTGGTAATAACCTCGTTAATTACGATTTTAAGGTCTACAACAATAATCATAATATTATGATATGTACGCATCGCGATCGTGTCTTATCGTCCGTCAGTCCGTCCACGCTGCTGCGGGATATTCGATTCTGAATAATTTATACATATAGTCCCTGGGCGTCGTCTTAACGATTATATTTATACGAGTTCTCTGAATATATGAATTCTTATAGGATATAATATACTTACACCGCGAGTTTACACTGCGCTGATGGAAAACAGTATGATATAATGTCAATATGGTATATAATATAATATTATGACGTTACAAAGTAATAAAAAAATGTATATTACAAAATTAATAAACTCAGTCTAATATTCTAATTTTTGAATATTATAAGCTGGTTCATCGTCATAATAACACGCGTCGTCTTATCCGCCGTGCAGACAACGCACGCGCGACAAGCCTGTGTCTCTGGGGAAATTTATTGCAAATATGAAATCGTGTTGCGGGAAAGAGTGAGACGAATCGAATTTTTATTCGAAAAAACTAACACCGCGTGATGTATCTCCTTGGACGCACTCGTAATCATTATTACTGTCGAGAATGAAACAAAAATCCAATTTTATACAAATACACGGATGATGAGATGAGAGTATATATCTATTATTATTATTATTATTATTATTATTATTATTACTTGTGCACACGATTGCTTGTTGTCGCGTTAACATATTCATTACTTCTCGTGCGTCGATTTTTCGACACATACTTAACTACCTTTATGATATTATGGTCGTCCAATGTTATAATTTTTTTAATAACTAACAAAAAACAGACATTTATTCTAATTACATAATTTCCCTGCAGTATCTACCTAACTGAAATAATTATTTTTTTTTAATCCCAAATCAATAAGACATATACTTAGCTCAATGCTGCTTATTATTTTTTTTTTAAATAAAATTACTCTGACTTAAAATCGTAGTCTCTTGAATTATTTTAAAAGCCGGATTAAGTAAGATAGCACAAAATCCTCTTATTTTCACTTTGTAGATTATAAAATGAATATTAATAATAAGAAAACTATTTGAATATATTTATAATTCATATTATTTTGCTCAAATGAAGTAAATAAATTATTATACAGACGTATTACAATTTATACACATACTTTACGACTTAAATAACTAGGAAAATGTAAAACAGAAAATAAATTTAAAACTGAATATTTACCGTTAAAAAAATGGAAATAAAAAGGTTAACAAATAGCATTATATATATCGCTAGTTCAAGAAATAATTAACTAATATTTTGAAAAAATATTTTTTTTTATGCCAGTTAAAATGTCCGTTAGTTCAAGGACAATGTTATATAGAATCGAGGACACGCTATGTATTGAATAACCAGCTGAGTTTTTTTTTCAATAACGTCATGTAGCAGACTGACTTTCTTACACTTAAATGTCATGTTGCTATTATTAGTGGTACCTATGCGATATCGGAAATAATATCGACAATACTACAATATAACAACAAATATGAAATAATGTTTATGATAATATAACGTCGAAAAAAAGATTTGTTATCTTACAATATAATATATAAGCATAGCTTTTCTTGTACACATTTCTTGCTAGATTGCCGCAGGTGCCAAGGGGTATTCAAGATCTCCCTCGAATCTCTCCGTTGGTCACTCACCAAAGACGTGCACTGTATGTTGTCGTTTTTATAAGCCACATTCATTTTGTCCTTGGACACCATTTGTACATTGTATATAATATTATATTTTTTTCCCCGTTCTTATACCCGAACTATTATGCACCAACATTATAGTTATTATTATGAAAATACGACTGTCAGTCATCCGCTGTTTAAGAAGTATCCATACCGACGGGTCACTATAACCTGCAGAGCATCGCTCGCGACTTTCGATCGGTATCCGATTCGTGTACAAAGGGCGCGTAAGATTTAACGACGTAAAACATTCGTAATTTTAACCCTCCGGGTACATAATATATGTATATACACACATATTATATTAAAAATAATACAGGTGATTTCGTCTGAAAACAAGTCAATTTTATAACTAAAACGCGATAAGCCCCTTGGGGTATAGGCGATAGTGGTAGTGTTGGAAATGGTGGTGAAGGTAGTTATGGTCGATGGAGGAAGGGGCTGCAGACGTACAAAGACCGTACACGCGTATATCGATGATGATCCTCGCCCGGCATTTGTTCAGCATTGTAATCCTACGCGAGGCGGTGCTACGCAACGGCGTCGTCGTAATTCCTGCTCCGTCTCTCCCCGCGAAATACCTTTACGCCAAACTTGTTTAGGAATGACCTCATTATTTGTCGACGGAAATACCACGCGGCGAGCGGAAGCGGCCCGCTCCTGAAATATGGTTTCGGGGGCGACCTGCAATATAGATGCGAAAATTATGCAAAATTCTCAATATGCACCATCGTCGCGGCGGCGTTTAGCCCACGGAAAAGCCATATTTATATTCATTGCACTCGATACGACCCGAGTTTGCGGTAGATTTGCATCCTAATTTATTGTCTGGCACGCGAACATCTTAGGCGGCGCACATACGGCACGGCGAAGGGTATATACTATGGTAGGTACATCGACATATTTATGCACAGTATTGTACAAGGGATGTATATTTACGCATATCAAAATACTACACGTTCGGTGAAATAAAAGCATATATTTACCTATTTAATTTTTACGTCACGAAACCGTCAACTGTGGCGGTTATGGCCTATGGTATAATATATTATATCGAATAGAGACGAAAGATACGCCCAAACTTCAAAAGGTTGTTCAAAAGGCAAAGCGAATATTATCAGAAAATATTGTGACGCATACCGATGATTTATTTTATCACCGGTCCAAATGTTCTTCTTAAGAATTATGAATCCCTCCGCTATATCTTTGCATACCTTAAAGTTCTCTGTATGTATGTATATTTTTTTAATAACTCGATTTTATTACTTTGAAGCAGATTTACCTCGTAAACTTCAATTCAATACTTCTCGATGTTTTTGTTTTGTTTTTTTTTTAATAAAATATATACCTACCCAACATATATTGAATACCATGGCATCGTAAAAAGAAATCCAATTTTTTCATACGCATTTTATACAGTTTGGTAGGTAATCAAATAAGAAAATGTAATCCTGAATATTCCTCTTGTTTAATGTACATACACTATTGTTACAATAATATTTATACTATAGTCTACAACATTTTAGATATAGGAATTTCAGCTAATTCATGCTGCAAATTACTATAATCGGAAAGTATTTTCAAAACGCAGAATAACTTGAATAATTATCACATATCGTTTTATTCACTCACATAATATTATAAATAAATATGTTATCGCAGCAGTCAAATGTCGTATAACAATTATTTTTCGAATTGAAGCGAGCTTGCATATAGTTTTAACTACAAGACGCATTTTCTTATACGAACGTTCGTGTCCCTCTCTAGGACGCGTACCACAGAATGGATTTTTTTTCATTTGAACGATAGATCACATTAGGACGGCAATTATTTACAAAAATAACTGTAAATAAATCGTGTGTGTGTGACGTGTATATGCCACATCACTACTACTACGAACTGTTGTGGGGTGACATCTCTCCACTCAGTAATAACGCTTATAAATAGTTCGGTAAATTTGTTTAACATTTTAAAATTTGGCAAATATTTTCGTCAATTTTAAGGATTATTATTTTAAAGGATTATATAGATAGAGACTCTCGTGTTTTTTTTTTATCCTCTCTGTCTACGAATTTCATTTGTTCTATTGGTTCGACTCTTTTAATATATCGCCGACGATTTAGACGTGAAAAATAGGATCGAAATTATAGCCTCCGATAATTTTATCATAACGTTGCACATTTCGTTGGATATGCGTATACGCAACGCGATGGATATATTATTATAAATTATTATTGCGGCCGCGAAACCGGAAGTTTACGGCGGCGGTAGTAACAGATTAAACGCTTATATACACCTATATATACTTAGTTTATGCACGGTACACGTGTGACTTTATACTATTATATTATATTATATTATTATTATTATCATCATCGTCGTATTCGTCGTCGAAGTGCCGTCGCCGCGGGACGATGTTATACGCTGGAGCCGCAGGCAAACGTTTCGTTTTAATAGCGTTTCCGGCCTCCGTCGTCAGCGATAAAACGACGTGCACTCCAGCAGATATGGAGTTGCCCGGACGCGCGTATTATTATATTATATTATATTATACATAAATACGAGTGCGCGACAAGAGGCGAATATAATCATATAATATGTACGAAAATATACCTCAGATATAAATAAATATATATATATATAATAGTAATGTACTCGTATATATATATATGTGTGTACTCATTTACCGGGCGTGTACGAAGGGGGTGTATTGTACGATACGACGGGACATATTATTATACTATTGACGTGTGTGTGTGTGTGTGTGTGCATGTGCGCGCGTGTATAGTGTCTTCCGGGGGATTATTGCATCCGTCGTAGCCCCGAGGCTTATGAGTACCGAGTCGGATAGGTCGGAGGGGGGGGGGGGGCGTTTAGCCCAAACTCACGGCGTTTCGTTTATACCGGACCTTAATGTCATTACTATACTCACGCCGCGCTTAAAACAAACGGCTGACGCGTTTGCCACTACGCGGCGGGCTGGCGGGTTAATAATGGACGTTTCGCCCTCGCCAGTCTGAGTCGAGGACGGGCTTAACTATGCAACTCTCTATACGTTACAGTGCACCGACGCGATAATAATATATATACCTGTATGTACCCTGACTCACTTATCCGCCACAGTAATGCGTATTGCCGGCAAACGGCGGTTTTCGCGGGCTAACCTCGCCGGCGTTTACGAGCGCGATGGTTTGCACTTCCGAGAGTCCGAATCCCTTATCGTTTAGTCTTTTATTTCCGTCCTATCACCCTCTTTCTCTCTCACTCGTTCACTTTCGTTCCCTCACTTTTGAGTTTTCGACTTCTGAAGACGAAATCGACGGTTTTTTTTTCGTTTAGTAGGTATTTTTGGCGGCACGCATACAGTCAAAGTCGAGAACGGAAAAGAGACGAACGCGATTTGTCCAATACACGGTACCTATATCATAATATACGGCTGTCCAAGGTTGTGCGCGTTGTATCATTTTATTAGTATCGCAATCGTTCGGGGTCCCCGTGGTGCGCTCCGATATACGAATTATATCATACAATACACACCAAAACGGAGAAGTTTTCATTATTACGTCGGCGGCCTTTAATGTGTATCGGTTCGGTCTGGCCGAAGACAGCAAACGTCGCCGCCGGTCCCGAAAACCGCGTAACAAACGTGTATTTTACAATTTAAAGACGATGTACGATATGTCTACCTATTATATATTATGGGTACCTATACGCCACAATAATGATAATGAATACAGTCGTCTTCTCGAAGACTGTCGGCTAAAACCTTGTCGGCGATTTTATCATAATATACACTATTCTTTTCTCTCTCTCTCTCTCTCTCTCTCTATCGCTCCCTCCGCGCGTATCTATAAGTCATTGCCGCCGACACGGAAAAGGTGCGGTGACTCGATAGATGTATGTGTGCTCCCGTACGTATGTGCACATCACACGGGCCGAGCCGATTACAAAGATCCGAAATCTCGTGTGGAGGGGGCACACGAACGACTTGCGAAAAGTGCAATAATCCCTCTTATATTATTGTCGGACTCGACTCTCCACGTACATCCCTCGACAAACACTCGAAACGTTACGACCCAAGCTTGTGCGGTACATATATATATATATACGTGTATTCTACTATCCTACTATCGTAACGATAAATGTTTTCGGAAATTCTCTCCTCGACCAGACGTGACCGTGTTTACGATGTCTAATCACGACCCGTTCTGACATCCCCCAAATATCGTTCACATCCCTCGTTGCCAATCATACGCATATACTCCCGCGCATTTGTGTACACACACGACGATACAGTCGAACGTTATGATTATTATTTTTTTTCCGTTCTCCTTCTTCGTTAACATCGCAGTGTATATCCGTTTGATCTCGCGTGGGGCACAGTCGTTATTTTTAACGACGACCATCAAAAACTGACGAACCGCGCACAACTGCAGCCGGACGAATATTATAAATATTATTTTTTTTTTATCTTCCGAAAAGGGAAACAATATTTTATTGTTTACGAGAGACTCCGACGACGCGTCGTATATATGGACGTTATGTATGTGTGTATGTTTTATTTGTGTTCGTGTGCAGATTCATGATGCTACTGCTCTATACGCGCCATATATATACATACACATTATTACGGTACGCACGACAGTTATGATGTTTTTTCTTCATTTTATTGGGAATCGTATATAAGTACCTTGTATAATGACTGAAATAAACATCTCTCTGCAGACTGTAATTATTTTCTTCGTAAATCAACTCTGAAACGCTGTAAAAACCGTGTCTGTAATAACAACTACAATAATAATAATACCAGGTCCTCGTCTCGACTCTACAGAGGCGTTTCGAGCGTGTAGACGCGAAACGAGCAGATTTTTACTGTATTCATAAATCGAGCGCGCGCGCACGTCATCGTCGTTTTTATATGAAATCTTATTATCGTTATTAGTTGATATAAGTATTTTGATAGTGTTCGTATTTATTTTGACGTCCGTCGGAATGTCGAAATGAACAAACGCGTTAAAGATAATGCGTTTCTTCAGTTGGCGGACCATTTTCAATCGCAGACTTTTCAAAAAACAAATCTCGACGAGCACACTGCGCGTCCAAGACTAATTCGCTAAAGCTTCCAACGCGATAATATTTCGTACGCGCGAAAACTCCAGAGGTTATATGCAACAATCTATTTTATTATATAATAGTACGCGTACGTAATAATTTACCCAACCCACGGCAGCGATCGGGCATATATCATCGAAGTACACACACATAATATACATATAATATTATGTATATTACGGAGGCTCGTGCGTTACATTGCACTTAAACTCTTGAAGTGGCGGTGGAAGCGGTGACGGTTACCGTGGTGTGTTCGGAACGGGATGTCGCGACGCCATAAATTCATTTCGACTTGCAACAGCTCGACGAGGGGCTGCAGCAGGGTGTATAGTTTGCTCCGTCGTGTGTGTTTTTCACGCAAAATCATAAATTTATTTATCGTTTTCGCCTCACACGACGCCACCGCCGCTGGTATTATTTCTGTAGTTCCAGCGCGGCGGCGGCCGATTTGTCACGTGCGTTTTATTTCGGCCAAAAGCTTTGACGGATTTCTCGGTTCGCGGGGTAGCGGGGACCCCCGTCGAAGTCAATTACTCGGCTCGGAAAACGCGGGACGCGCATAATATTATGCATAATATTATATATATAAATAGTGTGCGCGTAGTTGTGTGCGTGTGTGCGTTAAGTCCACAAATAAATCTTTCTCTCGATTTTTCGACCGCCTATAAATATATCGCACGCCGCCCGAGGGTGGTGGTAGTATAGGTGTGTTTAATATATATATACACATAGGCACACTATTGCGACGAACACCGACGGCCACCGCTTTATAGTTATATATTATAATACGCATTCGTCTTATATGTATACATCTTATACACGTGCATATTTATATATATATATATATATATTAATGCGTAATGGGGTCGTAAATAACAAAAGACGGTGTATTAAAACTTATGGCCGCCGCCAACGTGTACGACACGAGACGCGCGCGACGTGTATATACAATATAATATATTAGTATATGAGCTGTTACGTGTGTATAGCGATTGTGTATAATTGTTTTTATGCTATTATGTAGTGTAAACTTTTATTTTTTTATTTTTTTTTTTGCTTTTCCATTCCCTAGGCCATAAATATTATTATAATTAGGCGTGAATGTATATATGTATACACACATAAGTACAGTGTATACCTACGCGCGTATACATTTTGTCGAACGAGCCGGGAACTATAAGCAAATAAATTTTTTTTCTTACGTAATTTTAAGTCATTAAAAACAACGTTTTTTTTAAACAATTTTGTTTTTTTCACTATTTTTATCGTTAGTATTTTTTAAATTTCTTAAAGACGACATGCATTTATAATTAATTATTCCTATGCAGAATATTTTTCGTAGAACCTCGATATATAGTTATAAAAACAAATTTTAAACGAGTAATTTATTAATTATAAGTATTAGTGCACCACTATTAGCTCAACTAAGCTTTAAATACTCATAAATAACTGGTTTAAAATTGTATATATTTTGTATATCGAAAACTCCAAATATATTCTAATTTTAAATAAGGAATTAAAAATGTGTGTTGTCATTAATAAAAGTAAATAATTTAAAAAAAATGATAATTATAATTGTTTAGATAAATATTGTTTTTCAATAGTTTAAATCAAATTATTAAAAATTGAATATTTTCAAAAACATCAACAGTTATTGAAATAATGAGAATCTCGTTTTTTACTTTTATCCAAGAATATTTTTACATAGACATATTAAATTATAGTAATCATTTCAATGATTTAATAATATTTTTGATTGTACATTTCCCTAATGTTTGATGTCAAGTTATATAACTACTGTTACCTTAAATAGTGTACTAATTATTATTATTTGTTTACATAAACAACTGTTACTTTATATAGTATACTTATTGTTATTATTACTATACACAAACTACGTATAGAAGGACAGAGTTTGAGAAACTACAAATTTATCTATCAGTATGTTGTAAAAATAATCAAATAAAATATACCCCTTGTTTTTTTTTTTATTGTTAAACGTCTCAAGTGACTAATACTTAAATTGAATATTATTTTATTGTTCAATTTTAGAGCCATAAATATTATGAACCATGATACCGCGTATAAGAATTTAAGTAATTACGCGTGCGTTTAAGAGTATGTCGTTATATCGGTAATATTTTGATTTAACGATAACAGTGATTTATTATGTATTTATATTTATCTGTAATAAAATAAAAACGTTTTTGTTAAATTAACTTCATATAATTATATTGTGTATTGTTACTCGTGAAAATAAAAACCACAAAGCTACAAAATATAATAAAAAATACAATATATGGTAAATGCGAATCACGTAAAAGTAGGAAGTCCATGATCAAATGTTTTTATTTAATTATACAATTATATTGTTATAGACATATTAAATATTTTGAGTAATTTATTTTTATTTTTATTATAACTATAAAGGTGTATAATATTATAATTAATAATGAAAATAATGATAAAGTCGGTCTTCACGCGAGAGCCCATCAATATATTGTACGCTTATAAACTCGTTTTTTTTTTAAAAAAAAAAACTCTCACGAATTTGATAATCAGATACCATTACCACTAATAAAGCAAAGATCATAAATGTGAAATTAAAATATATTTTTGGATACAATAAATAATAATATTATGTTAATATATGATCAGCTATTAACTATCATAACCAATTAATTTAATTTTTATATTCTATATTTTTCTAAGTTTAATTTTTAGTATTAAATTGAAACATGGCAATAATTCAATATCTATTATTATATACATATATAAAAGTTGTATTTTTTTACTGGTCATAGCTAAGACAATTTTACAATCCTGTGCTTTAACTTTGCTATGATTTTACGTGTAAGAAAATTATTTATTAAAATTGGTGTTGGTACGGAGTATTTTTTCTATATCAATAGTTTTTTTTTAAGTTTTTATTTTGCCTTGACATTTTATAATAGACAATATTCACTTTATAAATGTAATATGTTAATGGAAGTTAAACTTAACAATGTATAATATGGTAAGATGAAGTAACACCATTCTGTATGAAATTATATTATTAAAATTTCCGCTAAAACAAATCTTTGTAAAAGAATGCATTTGTTTATGCTTAATATTATTATAATTTTATTATTTATGTTTTTAATGCGATTCTAAAATAATTTTGTACTATATTTTTGTTTTAATATTACTCTTTATCACAAATTCTAGCTTAAATTAATAATTAATTTAATATTGAATTTAAAGTAGTAAATAACTTTTGAGAAATTTTAAAAAGTAAATTAAAAAGAAAAATAATTAATCTAAATTAATGTATTTACTAAATTTTAGTAATAAATTGATAATTTTGGAAATACATAATTCTACCATTAAATTAATTTTTTTCTTAAAATAATTAGATAATACAATCCATGAAAAAATTAATTGTCAAAATAAAAAAAAATAAAATGTTTTTTTGCTATTGATAAACATTTTAAAATGTCAAAAAATATGCATAAACACACATATTATTTATTTTTACTGTTTTTTTCTCCAAATCAAAATAATCGAAAAACAAAAATGTACCTACTGTGTATAATATATATATATATATATATATTCTGAATTTTAGTTATGCTTACTAATTACAGATTTAATACAAGATATTCAACAGTAGATCCTTATTGACACAAAAAACCTCCTACATGTCAAGTTTATGATTTAAACTTTTTTTGTACATGGATTTAAAAAAAAAAATAAACTTTAGTTTTATAATATATCTTATGTGATGTGGCCTATTTTTGTTGTAGAATTAATAAAGTCTAAGTGTTATAGTTGATATAAACAAAGTTCTACGTGACGTTAAAAAACAAATAATATAAGCTTGGAAAAAACATAAACACTATAACAAAAACTCCATGATAGAAAATCACTGACAATTTATACAATATTATTTATATAAATAAGAAATTTTAACTCCATTTTTTAAATAAAATTAGATGTAAATTAAAATTTAAAATTTGTTTTTTGTAGATCAATAACGATTTAAAAAAAAAAAGAAGTTTTTTATTGAAAAATTGGATTATATGTAACAACGACACTACATTATATATTATATGGCGTAGTATTATATTTAATATTGATTTTCTGGACTACTGAAATATAATTACTATAAGCGCGTTAGAATAAGCACTCGAGTACACGCGTATAGTACACCAACGTACAAATACACAGGTACCTAATTCAAGAGAATATACCTAACCACGAGAAATACTCGTCGTGATAATGCGGCAGTGGTGAGAGGGCGCGTGGATAATAATAAGCTATCGCGCGCCAAACGCACACGCGCACTCGAGGCGGAGGACACAATGTCCGGCCGAAGGGTGCGGAAATATAGAGTAGGTACACACAAGCACACATCCACACAAACGGTCATTGCTGTCCGAAACAGAGTTTCTCTATTTGTAATTACACGCACATTCGCAGACACAAATGCACGCGGACAATCGCTTTGTATCTCTGTAGCGCGTACTGCATCGCCGTCTCGACGAACAATGTACCGATGACCGGAAGCGGCGGTCATCGGCAATATAACATTTAAACATCCACAGTAATAATAATAATACTGCAGTGTATACCGCACCGGATGCGTATCGCGGGACGCGGTAAATATATTGTACGTAATAATCTCATGGATTCGACAAAACACGGCCCGGACATGAATTATTCGACAATTCAAGTCGTGTGCACGCGCGCCGACCCGCAGACAAAATTATTATATTATTATACTGCAGGACACTATATATAATAATATCATATCGATTCGGATAAACGACGCCGCCGGAAACTACAGATGTCGTATCATACAATACAAGCATGTTTTCTTCAAATATCCGTAATGATATACTAATACGTTGATTTCCGATCTACATTATCTTATGTATATATCTATCGACCAATCGTATAGTATGGGGCGCAATTTCAAAGAAAAGACTGATTGTGCTGAAGTTCCTCTATATTTTTTTGTAATGTTATCTTGAGGTTATAGATACCTATTACTATTAAAATCTAAATTACCATGAAACAATTTGCTGGTGCTAATTTCAAAATTGGGGGTGCTAAGCACACCCAAGCCCCCTCAAATTGCGCTTATGCGTATAGTTCACGGTAATTATAATATTTATATGTGATCACTGCCCAAGCGATAAATGGCGCTTCATAATACATTTTAAATATCGTCGTATACGGAGTCAGCTATCTATAGATATAAGTTGTTTTACATAACTGTGGTCCAGCACTATATAATAGTGTGAACATTAAATTGTGGTAACAGATCAGACATCGAGAAAACGTAATTTCCACAAGTTACCATAAACGACGGTTAAATTGCGATTTCATAGGGAAGATTTCACAAAATCGTGGGTGAACCTAGAAGGTGCTGGTATCATCGTGTCATGACGATTGCGGTACTTTCATCGTCAGCAGCCAATTTAGGACCGGTTTTGGAGCTCGCGTACCTGACATATAAGTATATAACGTAGATCGTTATATCGTTAGACGAACCGTCTCGTGCGGATAATATATGATTTAACCACGGTATATTATTGTTATAGAGGATTGCTACCGTACCTATTGGGGCGAAAAACCGCAAAAATCGAATAGCCGTGTGCCCACGCGGCTTACCCACCACGTATAATTATAGAACACCGCGGTCTACATGGGTATAATATAACGCGTCTAACCTAATTATATAACCTTTCCGTGGTCGTAATCGTTCACGTTATGGCACTCGTGCACACGATATGGTTCGGACGACGGTGACGAGATTTTCACTCCGACGCACGACGATAATACTATAAATAATAATAATAAATACATATTATAATATTCGATAATCCGATCGGTTTACACGACGTTATAACAATATTATTGTACGCCGCAATCGACGGTCCATTCGAAGGGCCCACAACACGACATACTCTACACGTAATGATAGTAATAATATTACATTATATTATATTATATGACGTATTATACTCCACGTCCTTTCACGGGCTATCGGCTCGACGAGGTTCCCACGAAAAGAGATTGCCGTAAAAGAAAAATAATATTTTCTATGTATGTGTGTGTGTGTAAATAAATAAATAACAATATAATCACCATCAATCATCGGTGTTATCTGCCTACCAGTCGTCGTATACTAATAACAGTCGTCCCGAACCCCGATGCGCGCATCACCGTGACGGTAAAAACAGGTGTCGCAGACGACCTTAACTGTTGTGGACGACGAAAAGTATTAAAAATCCGTCGTCCTATAAGACGGTGTAACCAGGTAGACAAGCGAAAAAAAAATGGATTTTATTATTTACATTTACGATTATTTCATTATAAAGGTCGGAATTAAACGATCGAAAAACAGTGTGTGATAAGACGTGCGCTGCTCACAAATATTTCCATAGAAATCACGTGCCCGTCGAATGTCATGCAACTATAATAAATAACAATAAGGTGTTATAATATTTTCGACAATCCAATCGGCAAAGATTGCAAAATAATATGTCGAATCGCGTACGTCGCAAATCGATTAGGTTAGGTCACCGTATCGTTGACGCTAGAAATTTAAAAATGATTTGCTGGCAGATGATAGAGCACCGCATAAACATGACAATGACCGTAGTTACTTGGTGTCTTTTGATATTACAATTATTTTATTTTAAAATTTCATTCAGATGTCGTAAACAGGAAAACGATTACCATGATACACGCCGTTCGTTTTAGTATTATTATTATTATTATTAGTTTATTTACACCAAACGACATTTTAATATGATTACAGAAATATACAATTTATAACTCAATGATAGTTTGAAATACATTTAAAAATATAATTAATAAATAAGGTAATTAATTATTGATTAAAATACATACTAATACTAATATTATATAGTATAGATGTAAAACTAATTAGAGGGATGTGGCCTGTGGTCAAAATGTGATTTGCAACTCTAAACGATACAATCTGTGGTTGTATTATGATATTTTATGTGCAGCTGTACAGAATTAGGATTGAGTCCTGGTACAATGATTTGGAATTCAAAATTGTATGGTTGCATGGAGACTAGGAACATCATCGAGTGGACCATACAATAGAGAATGTTATAAGAAATCTAAGTCAGCTTTATCGCCACGGGAGGTTAGAGTTTAAATACTTAGGGTTTGTCTTATGTCGGAATAGTCGTGGGGTGCATGATGAATATTACATATCGTATAATATTCGCTACGATTAGCGGTCATTTTGAATAGAAAATATAACGTAGTTTAATGTTAGGTAATGTATGAGGGTATGTGTAGACACCGAAAATCTCGTCTTTTGAAAGTGTACGTGGCAACTGACCATTGATTAAGGCGTGTACTAGGTATATACACCATTACTTATTTCCTCGACATTTTTTAATATTGTATATGTTTGCCCATTTGTGTCATACTTGAATATATTTTTATAACCACACTTGCGGTAAAATACCGGAAAATGTGAAATCAGATACGAGGCAATTCTGTACCTGAATTGCCTAACCATACCGCCGTGCGTTCATAATTTTATTGTTGGTTGTAAATAAGTAACTAATGATTAGAAATATTTGTGTAAGTATAAAAATTATTGTAATGAATTAAATTTATATATAATCCAGTTTTATAGCATATAAACAATCCCATATGTGGTTAAATAATTTATGTTGTTGTCGTTGGTCTTATTTTTATTTCGCCAATTTGATTTATACACGAATGTATACATTTTGAGAATGATGAATGTCTTGTCGTTTGTGCCTAGTTAATTTTTAACTATGAGTTTTCTTTAATTTTTTAACATATATTAATAAAATATTTCAAAAGACATAAATAACCACGTTACGTTTATAACTTTTGACTGTAATACCAAAGAGAAAAAATCCCTTTTTTCTATAATATTGTATTGCTTAACTATTTTATTTATATACATAGAAAAATTCATCACTTCGATAAAATAATTTTAAAAAATATCAGTCTAATTGTAAAAATATATAAATATAAAAATTAGCCTTAAAAAAATGTCAGAATACATGGGATTTAGTTTGCTAGATCATTTCAATATTTCACCGTGGTATTCTACTGCAAATAATAATAATATATATACACAGAATAATATTATTATGTACCTCTTGGATAAATAATATTGATGTAATATACATATACAACATTAAGTATTATATAGTATTATTATTATTATTATTATATAGGAATGGATATCATAATAATAATATTATTGCTATATAAGATTTGCGGGCGATGGCAATATTCAAGTATACGATGTGGATCCTGAAAAGTCTCCAAAGCTTTTGTGATAGATTTACCGGTCGAACTAGGCTAATTCGTATATATATATATAATATATATATATATGGTATACTACCATAACGGATGCATTAGTTAGATTAGTCCGTGGAGTCGATCAAATCCCGGAAGTGATGTTATTAGCCAAACATTGTCGTAAGTTTGAACGCGGTTATTGTTTTGGTCCAGGCGTTGTTCTGTAAACATCGGCCTCGAGGCGTTTTGCTTTGTCGGCGGCGAAGTTTGGTAAACTTCTCAACTTCTCGAGTGGACGGGTCGAGACGGAGCGGACGTCCGACTTTAAGACGCAAACAATGGCGCGGACGCCAGGGACTCGAGAGGGAATTTCGGGATACATCCACTGGCCTGTTGACAATGGACGGAGTAACTGCGGGACAAAGGAGACGAGACGAATTGAGATCGACGGATTGCATAGAATTACAATAGGACTGCGCCGTACACGTGCACTATATTATAATATTAATATATATATATTATATTAACCGTAAGTATACGTCGGTTATAATAGCTGTGTCAGGTAGTGCATATATTCTAACGACACCACAAAATCGACTTTGACCGACGATGTTGAGGAGGCACGTAAGGCTGTCGAATAATACTGGAAAATCAATAAACGCTGCCAATATTGTCTTAGCCACTGCTACCAAAATATTACGAGGTATATATAAATTAAATAAAAGCATTATTAGCCATTTATTAAAAATACTAAATATTCAATTACTAAATGATATTTTATATAATTATGATTACTCTCAAGTTCTTATTGTATCCCTTTTATATCAATATCTAACTGTTAATTTTTTTCTTTTCTTTTTTCTTCCTTATATTTAAAGAAACATCTAGACAAGTATTCTTGCTGTACAATAAGAGGCTTATCTCAGTGTAGAGCAAAGTTAGTAACTTCATATTATATACATCTATTAAATAAATATTATTATTATTATATAGGTAATATATAATATTATGCATTTAGTAAATTAATATTTTTATTAGGATTAGATAATTTAATGCTGCGGTATGTGATAAATGTGTACGATTTACATATTTCTTATTATAAAATTATGATAATTTTATTTTCTATAATATATCACCTGGTTAAGTTAAATTGAATTTTCGGCTTTTATATATTATTTAGAGATGTTGTCGTTTATTTAGATTAGAATTTCGGCCGATCCGTGGGCCACCCTGGTTACTGTGTACTACTGTCGTAATAGTGTCGGATAGTAAAAATTGGTAAAAATCCGTCTTAAAATCGAAATTGACGCTTTTAAATATTATACAGACATAAAATAATCACCAAGTACATCGGTGAACGTGTTGCAATCATTTGGCTATTTTAAAACCAATTAGATGACATTTTATATTCAAAAATGTGAAAAATGTATACACTGGAAAATCACCAATATATTATTATTATTTCGTATCGCGGACAAGTGTATTAAAATATTATTATTAATTGGACTCTTGTCCGTTTTGATTAAATAATTTATTTCTGGGTGAATTTCCGTCTGGTTAATATTTAAAATTCGATCGGACCAGTAAGAAACCCTCCAGCAAGATGTTTTGAGTTGTTTGTTCTTACAGTGTTTGTGAGATCGTTCGGTCTTACGTGATTCACGTACAATGTTTACCCGACGGCATTGTGGGCTTTCGAGAAATCGACTACAATAGTGGTTAGTCAGTTGTTAATATTTTAGGTAACTAACGACATCTTTTTGGCTTAAATCCGTAATGTTCATTGCAGATTTCTAAACTTATGTTTATAGAGCACCTTTTATCCCCTTTATGTCGGTTCGTCTGCCCTTTATAGTTACCATCGTTACTAGTATACAATATCATACGCGATAGTTGATATTAGGATATTAATTTTGTGTCCGTAGTTTGCATATAGTTAGATATTATATGATATTATAGTTTATTGCAAGCTGTATCAAAATACGTTTATAAACTGGACATTTATCTCGATCGCAAAGTGAGTTCTCCTAACTTGCTTATACATATAACACGCTATTTTAGTTTGTTTCACATTTGTACGTGTTTTTATGGCGTATATCCTATTTATTAACGTGTAGCTATATTTCTAAAGTGAAGAATAAAATAATATTAGAAGATAAAAATGCGTTATCAGTTGTTATCGAATTTCAATCCCAGAAATATACGACATTTAAATATCATCATTAGATAATATATTATTTAATTGTTTATTTCATATTTGTAATATGATCCAAAATTAAATGTGTCTTTGTACTTAAACTTGTGTAATATACGTCAAATTATATGATAGTAGAAAATATATTATATCTATCGTTAAAATTATATTTATTTTTGCAAACCATATCAGAAATGGATAATAACAGTCAAAACTTTAAACCACGAGATCATACCGCTAATTATACTTGGTTCTCAAGAATAATAGAAACTTATTAAGGTTAAATATTACCTAAGTTGACACTTATATAGTCAGAAAATATGTTGTTTGCGTTGTTAACGCTTTGTTCTTATCAAAAGAAAACTACGACAATTCATTATCGTTCTTTATTACTTTTCAGAAATATTTGATTTCTCGCCACGAGGTGGCCCACTTCGGTCTCCTCTTTAACTTGTATTATTACTATAAAGGGATGTAAAACGCGTCCGGGCACTTAGGCTGATTGAATGGACCGACGCAGGTAATTAACCCCGGGGTTTAGCGGGCGTTAAAGTAATGAACACCAATAGCGAAGTTTTCGATGGGTTTACCTCTACCCGCCTTCGGGTCCGGCGGCCGATAGTGCGTATTAGTCGCGTAGGTATATTATATGTTGTGTGCATATAATATAAATACGTAGGTGCATTATATATATTTGTGAAATTAGTTGGAAAGCCCGCGCGTATATATACGGTCCGACTCCAGGGTTTATACTGTTTATAGGCATGGCGATTATAGAGGTTATGCATTGCGATTCAAAACGCTCCAGTCGGTTTGTGGGAAAATTAACTGATATTTATGTCAAGGATCCCTCTCTTTCCCGTTCGTACGAACACGTTTAAATTTAAACGATGCCGTTTCGCCTAAATATACTGTCTAAGATTAAAATCGTTTTTTTGTTTGTGGAGCACACAGTCTTCGCGCGTGCCAACCCAATAATATTACACAATATTATCATAACTATAAGTACCTTAGAATATATATTGGGTCAAACCGGATAAAACTATACCGACCATTCGCGGCTGTTTTCACAGTGCGGTTGAGGTAACGTGGTAACCTAACCATCCGTAGGGCCTACGCGCCGAAAAATATTCGTTTCTCGTCAATTCGTTTAACGGGGGGGGGGGGGGCATTAAAAAAAATGGTTGGACAAAAACTATCTTTTTTTTTTTGAGCCACCCTTTCGTGAACGGAATACCGAAAATTATGACCACACGCAAGCAGACAGCGATTTCATGCTTTTATCGCAACCGTTTTTCGAATAGCGAGACTACGATTACGCGGCGGCCGCCGTGAAGTAGTACGGTACACCGAAAAGGATGACGGCGGCATCGACGATGACGACGTCAACAATAAATAAAATATACTTTTTCGATATAATGTTAGGTGCCCGTGTACCTGTACAATAGGTATATACCGGCGATCGGTATAGTGCAGGGTAGCAATGTTAATAATAATAATAATAATTGGGGTCGGCGTGTGGCTGACTTGTGAGCGTGTCGAAAGGGGAGCCGAACGTGTGTGTGTGTGTGTGTGTGTGTGTGTGTGTGTGTGTTGCCGTGTAGAGAATAACACGTGAAAATAAAAACAACTCTGTCGCGCAATATTTCAAAAGACGGAGGATTATTCGTATTATTGTTATTGTTATTATTACGAACGCGTTCAAAGATAAACATCCGAACGAACGATAATAACGACGACTGACTGTACTGCACAACAGCCGACGGCCGAGGGGATCAATATCGATATTGATATGTATACAATAATAATATCGTTATGCTATTATATTATTAGGCTGTGGCGAAATACAGGTGTCCCGTGATTGAACGCCGGCCAATACCAGACCACACCGCAGACCCCGTAGTGGCGGTGGCGGTCCAGATAAATATACGCACGACAGAGGAGACCGCACACAGCGCGATACCAATATGGCTCGATATGTATTATGTGTATGAATAATACGTAATATACGTCTTACACGGCTTTGCTGTCGGTAAGTATACAGTCGTATAAAGAACGTTTATAATTTATAATATCGTTACCGGCCGTGTGTAGTATGGGCAAGACCGTATAGCCGGACCAAATCATCAAGAGGAGCAACCAAAGTGTAGGAGAACATTTAGAATAAAACCATATCAATACGATTTTTAATTTATTTATAATGCAGTCAATTTCTAAATGAAATCCATTAATAACAATCTCATTATGATTCGATATAACTAAATTTTAAACATTTTTTAAGTGCTTGCTGCAATAAGAATTTTGTTTTAAAAATAAAAAATAAATAATACTATAAATAAAAATCACATTAAGGTGTACAAGATTAAATGTTGAATATTTTTAAGCACCTATTTACCAATTTTATTTTTTTAAATTCAATATTTTCTATCTTATTGCTTGTCAAAATCCATTAATAATACGTTCAAATTTAAGTTTTCAGTCTGTTTGGACTCAAACGCCAATAAAGCCAAGTTGGAAAGCCGATAATGTTTCATTAATTGCCTTTGAACATTTTCAAGTCGAGTTGAGCAGAAAAATGTCGATTCACTTACTGCTGAGCTACTTCTAAATACTTAAACTGCTGTTATTGTTTCAAATGTAGCTTTGAATACTTTACATTGAAATAAAGCTCTAAAAAAAAAAAATTATAACTAAATAGTACTTAACAATACAATTATCCAGCAATAAAATACATATCTAGCACCTATACTTAACCATAACATACCATTACATAATATATATATTTAATACTTGTTAGCGAGCAACGATTGCTCCTCCTCACCTCATGGCTACGGGCCTGTGTATGAGTAGAGGTGATACGTGAATAAAGATGCATACACGGGAACGTGTGTGAATTTATTTACTGGAATCATATATAAATTGTAGTAACAAATCATCCATTCCTTATCCATATTATAGTTTTTAACTGGCAAATAGACAACATAAATGAGTAGCTAAATACTTGTTATATACATATATCTTAATATATAATTTATATATTATGTTGGAGATCCAAGTATTACGATAACAATAAATAATCAACAAAACATATGTGTATAATTTTTTTTTTAATAAATTTATCATCTTTCTAAGTATCTAAAAACTACATACTTAAAAAGGTTTCATCAGTGAATAGTATATAGTAGCCATAAAATATGAACTTACTCTAGATTACATTTTTTTATATGCTATTGAATGATGAATTATAGAACTATCGTGTACTATTAAAGGTTATATTTTATAATATATTTTAAAATACTTAATATAAATCAAATAATATAGTTATACTTATGTCAAAAATAGATGTATCAAGATACGTGAATGTTTATAATATAAAAAAAGTATCAACCTAACCGTGACCTTTTCATTCTACTAACTTATAAATTCATCTAACCTCTAAATTAGTAGGTCCATGAAGTTAGCGGGAGTATAAAGTAATAATTCCGGCTATACCACCAAGTTTTAGTACTCAAATAGTGCTTTCAGAATATACGAATATAAAAATTAGTGATCCATCCCACATACGATGATCCATGAATATAAAAATCTCCAGCTAACTTCATGAAACTTAAATTATTATAGTTTACTTATATAAAAATAATTTAATAAAGTATACAAATCAATATTTTTAAAATTTAATATTCTTAGTAAAATCACAAAATACAAACAAAATAACACGATCCATTGACATCTGTAAAAATAATTAAGGAAAACACATAATAAATATTAATTACAAAATATGATTTTTAACTTTATTTGTAATTTTAGATTCTCGTACATTATTTGTAATGATATAATTACAATTAAAATAATATAATATGTATATCTTTAGATATATCTGTATTTAACACCGTGATTATAAAAATAAAAATAATTGTATACAAAAATGACAAAAATTATTTTTATAAGAATTAGTTTTGGAATTTTTTCTTTTATATTATGTCTATTTAAAGACGAAAATAATAATAATTAATTAAATATTTATTAGGATGTCTGTTAATATATTATAAGCAGTCACAAGTGAATAACAAAAATCTTGAGTCATGTTATTAAAAACTTTTTTAACAAATTTGGCGTTAGGTTTAAAAAATTGAGTTAAAAAATCTAACGAAACTGTCTTTGTTTTACTAAGCACAAACATTCCAGACATTTCGAAAAGTCGATCTATTTCTGATTTCATATCGAGTATTTGTGTGTAAAAACTTGTTGAGTTTTCGTCACTACTTAATTCATTATCTTGTGGTGATAACTCCTTTATTTCAGATTGATTTTTTTTGTTAGACATTTCTTCATACTCTTTGAAAATTATATCTTGACGAGAACATAGCTTAAATAATAACGATGATAATTTACTGACTTTAATTACTAATACTGATAAATGTTGGGGGAAATTTGAAATATTAAGGTACAACTCACATAGGTTGAGGAACATTAAACATTCATCAGAATTGAATATATTTATTTTAGGACTAATTTTTATGGTTAAAAAATGAAGAATAACCCACATCTTTGAATATAAAATACCAATAACAAATTTGAAATATAAATCATAAAATGCGTATACATGCGATGGATGTATAATAATTGCATTTATGTTCTTATAGACTTCATCAATGTTTTTCTTCTCACCTTTCCAAAAAAAACTAATCATTTGTATGTCTTCAGCAGAAAAATTTGCTTTTGAAATGTAATGTTGATAAAAATCATCAATATTTAAATAAAGATCGAAATTCGAAATCATCCGACTGTTTTGATTGATTCCAAGAGTCTTCACAAATGAATTTAAACGGTTTTTATAAATATCATCATTGCCTATATCCTCAAAGTTTGTATTGATTAATAATAAAAAATTAAAATTTGGTGGATTGCAGTGATCAATACCATATGTATTTAAAATAGACATAACCATAGTGATCATCGGTTTTTGGTGGAATTTAAAATGGTCACGATGCTTTGGATTCAAGACAACGTACAAATCGTATGAAACTTTTAAAAGGTCACCACATTCTTTGTACGTACACCATTGCATTACATCGATGGACCGCTCTCTAATAGTGGTCAAAATAGTATTTGCTCTACTCAGATATTGGTCTATAACGTCTTTTGCTTTACCTTCAATCATATTCAAAATTATGGTTAAATCCAGACAAAGACCGTACAAATCTCTAACATATTGACACATACTGTTCGATAGCTTATCGTCTACGTCGGATCGAACGATTTCTCTGATTGGCACATTTTTGTACTTGACAATTTCTTCGATTTTTGTCGGATTGCTTATGAATGGTATGTAGTATTTAGCGAATTCTTTACGTAAGAATTTCAACAACGAAAAAAAACAAAAAAAATCTTCACTACTTGAATTTATATATGTCGTAAATTCAACAAAATTAGAAACTTCTATAAATTGAGTTAAATCGTCGGTTTCTAAAATGATATTGGTAATGGAGTTACGAAGTTTAGTTATCCCATCAATCAATTTAATTTTTTCATCAGTTGTATAGTATTCAATTGCAAATAAATCAGTGAAATCGTCAGGCAAATCTAAAAAGTTTGGTATCGAATTAACAATGACTGTCACCGCATAAGGGCATATGTTTAATGCCGCGATTGCTTTATTATATATTAGCTTTACTATTGCGTTATAAATTGACTCCTGATACCATAATATTAATTCAAGGTCACCGTCATGTTTTTCAATTTGTTGTACGATCTGATAAATCATAATTGTTCCAAATTTTGTTTCGACTTTTGCGTTAGAAATCTCTCGTGAAATAATACTACTCGGGGTGTCAGTCACTATATATGTTAACAACATTTGTTGTGTGTAACACCTTTTATTTTCTAAATCCAGTTTGTTAATATGTTCTAGAATTTTGTCAACTAAATCATTTGTTTCAGCTGATTTAGTTATCCAGAAACCGAAGATATTCGTAGATTTAATAATATTGTCGCGATATTCTTCATTAGGTTTGTAAACATTACAATTTGTAACCATGAATTTTTGAATCGAGTTCATTATTCTAAGTATCGAACGAATGACCACGACATCAGATGTATTTACTTTTATTTGTTCCTCGTCGTTTTTTGAAGGCAGCGTCAGAAAGTGTATTTTCAATTTTAATAATAACAGTGTTTTTATAAACGATGTATCATAATCTCTTGAATTGGCGAGGTGTAAAAAATTACATAGTAAAATATCTACAAAACGTTGAACATAAGTCTTAATGTCACTTAAATTATCTAATAATCTTTTATAATTCTTATTAAACACATTATTATATTTATTCAAAAATGTCGCTTGATGAAATAGTGGGAATTTCCTGACGAATTTGAATAACTTATGCTGAGTCCATTCAGCAAATGAACAGTTCATAAACATATAAAACATATTTAATTTTATGTACTTATTTACCTCGCTGCCTGTAGATGGAACTAAATATGCATAAATAATATAATCAATGTCGAATAATGTTATTTTATTTGAAAAATCGTTTAATATCGTGTAATCTAATTCTTGATAGATATTATTTTCTTGTAATTGTGATAACTCAGTTGCAATAATGTTGAACTGGATCGACATAATATACAAAATTATAAACATTTTATATGGTTTTATTTTAAACATTTTTACACAGACATGTACATTTAACTACGTATTTAATTTCTCATTGTTTTGATCTGCCTTATAAGTTTTGATATTTATTTTCTACATTACTAGGCTTGTGTGTAATTATATGTAACTACTTTATTAATTGAATTAAATAATAATGCTGATAAAAGTGCCTTTATATTGTCAAATCGTTAACTTACGTAGGTATATACAATCTGCAGTATAAAGTTCACTGTTATATATTAATCATAAAACAAATTTTCTTACCAGACTTGTAATTGTAAATTCTATAAGATATTTAATCGATTGAAAAAGTATGTATTTCATAGAAAAAAATATTTTAAATCTGATCAAACTATAATATATAAAACTCTCTATATAATATATATATATATATATAGTTTTCTGTTAATTTTTGTTTTTCTCTAATTTTCTGATCTATGTTACATGATCTCAAACCGCAGTATTCAATTGTTGTGTTATAGCTATCACAATAGCTAAACAAATTTTAATCTGCAAATACAAATTAAAAAATTTATCCCTGAAATTAAAACCATGAAAAAATTTGAATTATTTTAGAAAATAAACCATTAATTAAATTGTGCTGTTTGCTGATAACAACTTAATTTTACAGGTAATAGTTCATTATTCATAAAATGTAAGTAGGTAGATTGTTGTATTTCACAATTGCAGTATTTGCATTTAATTAGTAATAATCATTACTAATATTGTGCTTGACATTAAGTGTTCAAAAAATTTAAAAAAATACAAAACTCGAAACCTGCAGACAACACTTTAAATTAAAATGCTCATTTAAAACAATATAAATCAAGAAACAATTTTTAATGAAATATACCTTTTTCAAATTCAGAAATCAAAAATATGTGTCCTGGTGATAGTTTTCAGCAATACATAAAATCATATACCAAGATTTTTTTCCGTAACAATATAATTAAATGTGTTGTCTTAAGTTTATACTATTCAATATTTCATCTGGGTGAGCTCAGATTAAAAATGGACTTTATGGATTGTAGAGTTACACATTTACCAATTATTTTGTTTTAGGTAATTCAAACTATATACAATTTAGATTAATGAAAAAAAGCAATATATACATATAAATATATTCATAGTAAAAATGAGTAGATAACATACATATTATTATTATATAATATTTAAAATATACCTTTTATTAAATTTTAATTATTGCTAGGTACCTTACAACATAACAATAGATTTTTCTTAAAAAAACACCTGTAATATTGTTTTATTCACAATGTTTTAATAAAACACATTATGTTATGTTTTTATAAAATAAAGAAATATGGTCTAGCAAATATAGATAATGTGGATAATATAGTAATAAAAAAATTACGACTTCACTTACAATTCAAAAATGAAAATTTTATTTTTAATAAATGTATAGTACATCAGAAAGTTTCCATAACATTATTTAATTGCATCACTAATTAATTTAATACAATCTATAATAAACGTTTTCCCATAGTTTGGGTGGGGTTCTTGGATTGGTTTACTCACACAACATTAAGTTGTCAAGAAACCCATACAACCCAAAATATTTTTAGTTTAATAACGAAAAACTACTATTATTTTTATATGGTTTTAAATTGTTGAGCAATAATATTGAAAACTATTAAAAAACAAAATAGGTTTTATAATAGGATAAAAATAAATATTGATTGAGATGTATTTGAATTATAACTAAGTTGTTTGTGTTTATTTAAGTTAAATACAGTAGAAAAATAAATTCCATGGGACTAGATGAGCCGACAACCGACGAGCCGACGTTGGGTATTATTTTATGATAAACATATTATATAATGTATCTATTCTATATCCAACATTTCCAAATAATAATAATATCGATATTTATCAAAGCAATTATTTGTGATAAGATATCAAAACAGTATTATACATTTGTGTTATACTCGATCTAATGTTATTTTGAATCATTGATGTTTGTGCTGTTGTATTTTATTTTATAATAATGGAGAGTTATTTGTTGAACAGCAAACTTTTTATAAATATCTCTGTTATGGTCAAAAATAAGAAAAAGTTAAATAATATTATTGATGATAAATTTAATAGGACCATCATAGATTTTTTTTAAAGTAAAGCTTATGATACAAAGCTATAAATTTAATTTTTTTTTTTTTAATTATTAAAACGATTTTTTTTTTTTAGACGATTATATTGATAATATAAAACATGAATAATAAATTGTAATTTAATAATACATTTTTTATTTTTAAGCATATAAATTAAAATTTTAGAGACACTGTCAGCCTGATATCTTGTCGGAATGATATCTTATCGGCCTACTACTTGTCGGCTCAACGTAGTGATCCCAAATTCTATATAATTTGTGGCGAACTACTATATTCACTCTTCTAAGCTCTTAGAGACAATAATATAATAAGTCTTCGTTTATTATTCATTACTATACAATAACATTGTATATAATAATTACATTTTACGTACATCATAAGAATATGGATTTAAAATGCAGGCTCCACAAAACAAGAACAGCTATACAATAAATAAATAATAAACAATGTAAAACAGATTGATTTTTACAATTTATTCAGATTTTGCACCAATATTATTTATAATTTATTAAATTATTCTATCATCATAAAAATAATATATACTTGTATTTTGATTTAATACCGTAAATAGATCGAACTCTTATATATAATATATGTGTTTGTCTAAAAAAGTTAACTTCTTATTACAGAATTATTAATTTTGAATAGAACCATTTTAGAATTTCAAAAGATATTTATTTAAAAGTTTTTTATAAAAATAATGTCAATTCAAAATCGATACATTTCACCTCCGATTAAATATTTACAATGAGATGAGTTAACATTATGTTAGCAGAAACGACTAAATCTAAATTTTCATTCAAGTTGTTAAATATCTTTTCGATTAAAGTACATTTTTTTATTATATTTTTAAAAAATCGTTCTCTTATTGAGGTTGGAGAAACTATTATTTGTTTTTCTTCCACAAACATTCCAAATGATTCGAACTGATTTTTTATCTTCGTTGTAACAACTCCTATTTCTGTGTACAGATTTTTTGAATTTTCTTCTCTGCTAAATACATTATATTGTGGTAAACTAAGTTTAATATTGCTTTTTTTATTATTTGTTTTAACTTTGTTATAATTTTCAGAAATCATAACTCTTTGTGAACATATATTAAATACTAACGTAGAAAATTCTCTAACAATGGATACGAGTACCGATAAGGATTTTGGAAAATTTGTATTATTAAGTAACGTCATACATATATCAGAAAACATTTTACAATCATCAGAATTAAATTTATTCGATTGAGGACGATTCTTAATAGTTAAATAATTAACGAAAATCCATATTTTGTTATACACTAAACCAATAATAAATCTGAAATATAAGTCATAAAATGCATATACGTACGAAGGATCCATAATTATAAAGTTAATGTTCTTGTAAATATCATATATGTACTTTTTCTCACCTTTCCAAAAAAAAATAATCTTATCCTTGTCGTCTTTAAACAAATTCGTGTTTTCTAGATAATTACTGAAAAAGTTTTCAATATTTAAAAAAGTTTTGTAATTCGAAATCATCCGACTGTTTTGATTGATTCCAAGAGTCTTCACAAATGAATTTAAACGGTTTTTATAAATATCATCATTGCCTATATCCTCAAAGTTTGTATTGTTTAATAATAAAAAATTAAAATTTGGTGGATTGCAGTGATCAATACCATATGTATTTAAAATAGACATAACCATAGTGATCATCGGTTTTTGGTGGAATTTAAAATGGTCACGATGCTTTGGATTCAAGACAACGTACAAATCGTATGAAACTTTTAAAAGGTCACCACATTCTTTGTACGTACACCATTGCATTACATCGATGGACCGCTCTCTAATAGTGGTCAAAATAGTATTTGCTCTACTCAGATATTGGTCTATAACGTCTTTTGCTTTACCTTCAATCATATTCAAAATTATGGTTAAATCCAGACAAAGACCGTACAAATCTCTAACATATTGACACATACTGTTCGATAGCTTATCGTCTACGTCGGATCGAACGATTTCTCTGATTGGCACATTTTTGTACTTGACAATTTCTTCGATTTTTGTCGGATTGCTTATGAATGGTATGTAGTATTTAGCGAATTCTTTACGTAAGAATTTCAACAACGAAAAAAAACAAAAAAAATCTTCACTACTTGAATTTATATATGTCGTAAATTCAACAAAATTAGAAACTTCTATAAATTGAGTTGAATCGTCGGTTTCTAAAATTATATTGGTAATGGAGTTACGAAGTTTAGTAATCCCATCAATCAATTTAATATTTTCATCAGTAGTATAGTCTTTATTTGTAAATAAATCAATGAAATCGTCAGGCAAATCTAAAAAGTTTGGTATAGACTTAACAATGATTGTCACCATATAAGGGTATGTGCTTAATGCTGTGATTACTTTATTATATATTAGCTTTACTATTGCGTTATAAATTGACTCCTGATACCATAATATTAATTCAAGGTCACCGTCATGTTTTTCAATTTGTTGTACGATCTGATAAATCATAATTGTTCCAAATTGTGTTTCGACTTTTGCATTAGAAATCTCTCGTGAAATAATACTACTCGGGGTGTCAGTCACTATATATGTTAACAACATTTGTTGTGTGTAACACCTTTTATTTTCTAAATCCAGTTTGTTAATATGTTCTAGAATTTTGTCAACTAAATCATTTGTTTCAGCTGATTTAGTTATCCAGAAACCGAAGAAATTCGTAGATTTAATAATATTGTCGCGATATTCTTCATTAGGTGTGTAAACATTACAATTTGTAACCATGAATTTTTGAATCAAGTTCATTATTCTAAGCATCGAACGAATGACCACGACATCAGATGTATTTACTTTTATTTGTTCCTCGTCGTTTTTTGAAGGCAGAATCAGAAAGCGTATTTTAAAACTTAGTATTAACAGCGTTTTTATAAACGATGTATCATAATCTCTTGAATTGGCGAGGTGTAAAAAATTACATAGTAGTATACTTATAAAGTGTTTAACATAAGTTTTAATCTCACTTAAATTATCCAATAGTCTTTCGTATTTTTTATTAAATACATTATTATATTTATTCAAAAATTTTGCTTGATGAAATAGTGGGAATTTCTTGACGAATTTGAATAACTTAAGCTGAGTCCATTCAGCAAATGAACAATTCATAAACATATAAAACATATTTAATTTTATGTACTTATTTACTTCGCGGTCTTTAGATGGAACCAAGTATGCATATATAATATATTCAAAGTCAAATATTTTAATGTTATTTGATAAACCATCTTGTATTACCGTATAACTTAATTTGTTGTTTATCTTTTCCTCTAATTCTTCTAATTCAGTAGCTAACTCTGAAAACTTGATCGACGTTACACACAAAAACATTAATATATGATTTAATTGTTTTATCAACATGTTAACATAGAATTGTACTTTTCGGTTCAAATCTACTACTACACAGAAATTTTTTAAATTGAATGTGTTTGTAATAATATTTATGGGTAGGTTTGTGTATCTGTGCCTAGTTAATTCAAATAAAGTATAAATATGGTACAGCTGTACATAAATATAGATTTTTGTTTTTTTGTTTCCCGTGTATAACAATTTTCTATTACATTTTAAAATTCATAAATTTGTAGGAACTTTATTTTATTACCAAAAAATATAAATTTATTTCTGACCAATCTATGAGTAAAAATTAATCTTATTTTGTTAACGGAATCAATTCAAATTTTTTTTAATAGCACTCGTAATTATAAAATTACATATTCTGCTCGTTGAAGCAAATTTGTATTGCTCTTATGCTCTTTATCAATATGTAATAGTATATTTATCACTCTGTAGTAAGTACAATAAAAATATTATATAATTAAATATGAATGCTAATATTCAATAATTTGATTGATTATTTGAACATTTTTAGTATTTTATAGCGTAATATAAGTAGTCCAAAGTTGAAATGAAATTGTTTGTTTATTTTTAATTATATATGTATATATATATATATATATATATATGCATATTCATAATATATTTATTTCAAATTAATTTACTAAAATGATTTCAAAATTCCATTTCAATAATGGAATAAAAGTATTATTTCTATGGTGCATATAATTTTTAAAATACCGAAACAAAAATTTAAAATTGTAGATACGTGAAAAAAAACGAAAGAAAATACACTTTATAGCGAATGATTATTTGAACAAATGCTTTACCTGTATTTGTATACAACCAAATGTTTAAATGTTTTTACGTTTTCATTGCTACTTAAAAAATTAAATTCTACATTACGGGGAATACAATTTTTAAAGCCTTTATTTCACATAATATTCATATAATATTTATTATGTCATATCAGTTTTTATATAGCTTAATTTACAATATTATTTCAATTTAAAAAATAAGAGCACATCGCAATATAGTTATCCACTATAAAATATTTTTTGAAATAAAAATTGCTTATTTATTCATATTGTTTTTAATTAGACATATAACTTAACATGTTATCTGTTAATTTTGAGTTTTTATTTTTATTTTTTAGTCTTATTATAATGATTTGTGGTAGACAGTGACGTAACTAGGACCATTTTGGGAGTAGGAGTAAATGAATATTTCATAATTTCACAAGTCTATAAGGAGTTAATACAAACAAACATTTATATATATAGTAATATTTTTAATTTTCCTAAACATTTAACACAATATTTAAAAAAATTTATGAAGAAATATATCACCTACATCACCCCCCCTCCCATAAGTTAAATCATTGATGGAAAAAAAAACAAAAACTTAAGATTTAAGGCAAGTAATACTCTAAAAAAATATTATGATTAAGTTGTGTCATCTGTAACCGTTACATTCCATCAGCAAATCAAACATCAAGTTTTATTACTTTTCTTCTAATATTTGGTTATACATTTCCATTAAAACGGTATGATTCTAGATTTCAGTTACATTATAAACTAGCAATATATTTTTTGTGCTAAAATTTTGAAGTTTTTAATTAAGTACGAATATTACATTATCGAATATTTCAACAAGTGTGGTACTTTTGTTCTATGATGTTATTCGAAGAGAGCGTCACAAAGTAAATTTGAAGTATTAGGAATAAAATGTATTTAAAAAAAGGTATGTAAATTTGTACTGTTTTTTGTAGAATAGATGTCAAGTGTGTCACAGACTCACAGTTATGTGTGCGAAAACGCGGCTCACATAGAAAAAGGTACACCAATCTGATAGCACCACATCACAATGACTTAAGCACTCCTATTCCAGGGTCCAACGAGTGGCTTAATATATTATAAGTCGCATACTTTAACTGACCGGCTCTTTCTCAACACTGTGAAGGTATGATAAAACATTATTCACTATATTATATTTTAAAATTAGGGCCTACCAATCACCACCAAGTTTCATAGGCGTGCGCAGACCTCTTTTTCAGGGTATGCAGATTGCAGAAGCCCCCCCCCCCCCCTATAATTATTTTTCTTGCGCAAAAAAAGTTTTTCTCAATATTCGATTTTTGCCCCTTTAAGAGCTTTAAAGTATGCAGCTGCATATTATATTCTCTACATACCCCTGCGCACGCCTATGTTAAGTTTGGCAGATACGGTGTTGATTGTTTCTCAACAACTCAACAACACACAAATTATATCAATATATAACTTTACATGATAATATAAATCAGACAAAATAACGAAAACTCAATTGTTATTATTTCTGATATTGGAAATTAATCGTCAATTTCCAAAACTCCGTTTTAAACGACGTATCATAATCTCAAGAATCAGGGAGGTGTAAAAATTATTTGGAAAATAACTTACAATTTGTTTTACTTGAATCTTGATCCCACGTGAATTCTCCTCCGGTACTTAAGTAGTATTTGTTGAGAATTTCTGATTTATAGAGTAATGGGAATTTTCAAATTATTTTAAATAACTCATGCTAAGTTCCACCGATAAATGAACAGTTTACAAATTTGTTAAATTTGTCGTGTTACTTTATCTCATGGCATATACATTGAACCAAACATACACACTGAATACCTATATAATCTAAAATTGTACAGATTAATATTATATGACGTACATTATCCATTGTCGAATTATGTAATTGATTGCAAACGATACCCTTTAGTTTTGATAATTATTTCGCATAAACTTTAAACTTGATCGAAGTATTATAAAGTACATATTAACTACTCATATGACATTTTTTCGTTTATTAAATAAGTTTGTATATTAACAATTATTAGCATATTTGTTTAGCTGTGACTAGTAATTGTTTAGTTTAATTAAATAAACTATGAGCTTAATGACGCATTCATATCTTCAAATTTTACACATAGAACAGCTAAATTTTAAATTTTATTAATTATTTTTTTTTTAATCACAAAATAAATTTTGATAGAAAAATTCGAAATATATGAAATATATCTAAAGGAAAATTCAGAGATTAAGGATACAGATTACGTGGTAAAAATGAATTTGAAAATCTAATAATCAACAACATATTTTACCAATATTTACCAAAATAAGTCAAAATTCTAATGTTAATGTAAAATAATATGTAGTCACGATAAAAAAAACCCATGTTTGTCATTCTAATCTCAATCAGAGATTAATTATATTAATACAATATGTCAATATGTATACTATAGGTATAATATTCTGAACATCCATGCATTAAATGATGATTTTACTAATAACAAATTGTTGTTGCAATCATCTCGTAACAAATATGATATATAAAATTACCTATTAAGGGTGACTCCACGACTGACACGCAACGACCTTAAATAATTAAAAGAAACATACCTGATATTTAAATTTTAAAAATAGAGTTTATTGGTTTTAATATACAATAACAATAATCATATGGTCGTAAAAAATCTTCTTAAAGGCGTATTAATACAATTGACATTTTGGATCAACAATAAAAAAATATAAAAATAATGATAGTACAATCAAATAATTATGATATAATTATGTATAAATTTGGCTCGTCGGCCTACAAAACTATGTGTTGTACAACCTACTTAGTACGTATAGGATGCAAAGTGATGGACGGGGTCTTTAACTACAATTTTTAAATATAATAAAAATACAGAGATATACCCAGCACACACACAACACCACTAACCGATTCAGACGAACAGAAAAAAAAATTAATAGTAACAATGTTAAACACGTATTACCAGTCAATATATCTTGATTATTTTTCCTATTAAAAAAGCTCAACCAATATTGCAGGTAGAAAAAATGATCATATATTTTTTTAATTTTGGTTGGTTTGTATCATTTTAATTGGTAGTAGAACTGGACGTGGTTAATATTTTGAGTTTTGTTTTTTCATAGGTAATTTTATTTTATTAATTTGAGGAATAAACGAGTCAAAACGATTGTAACCGATCTAATAAGAAGACTTTGAATGAGAATTAAATTGTCCATATAACGACCAATAATTTAAAAAAAATATGCAGTTCAATTATTTTGTCTGTCTATATTTAGGTATACTCACTATTACGGACATAATTATGAAGCGATATTAGCCTGAATTTCACTTAAATTCACAACTAGTCTTTGATAAAGCTTTTCAAATACATTATTATATTTATTCAAATATGATGTGTATTGATAGAGTGAAGGCAATTTTCTAATGAATTTAAATATCTTATGATGCTGAGTCCAATCGGTAAATGAACAGTTCATAAAAATATCAAATACATTAAATTGTTGGTATTCGTTAAACTTGTTTTTACTAATGAAACCAAATATGCATAAAAAATAATTATAATTTTAAAATCAAAAACAGTTATCTCAAATGAAAAACCATTTGTTGTCGTCTAACATTATTCTTTGTAAATGTTTTTCTGTAATTTTAATAATTTATTCTAATGCAAAATCTGAAAAATTGTTTGACATAAATCAAAACAATATCAATATAATGGTATGTAGTTTTATACTCAATATTCCAACATGTAGAATAGTATATATCATACTATTAATTAAGTTCAAATTAACTACAGAGTTCGATTGTATGAAGTTTTTTTCATTTATTGGATTCCGTTTATTAGAATGAAAATGTTTTTACTAAAATATTGAATTACTGATAGTAACTGATAACCTGATAATTTACAATTACTGACATGTTTGTATAGCTGTGGTTGGTGTGACTGTGCCAGTTGAATTAAACAAACCTATGAACTTCGTGATGCCTATAGTATCTTCAAACCATTATGTACAAGTGGAACAGTTGTATAATTTATATTGATTAATTTTTTTAAATAAAAATTTAAAATCAACATTTCTGAAGGAAAATAAGGAAATAAGAAATAAATTGTAGATCCTGTAATAAATATTAAGATTTTACTCAAATCAACCCCGGGAAAAAAAAACCAACAACAACAATTTAATTTATCAATTAATATCAGTCCGATTTCTACTACCAGTGTAAAATTTATTCATATGCTCACCCTAACAAATATTATTAGTTATATTTTATGTGTTCTGGATCAGTGTACGTAAATAATATGTGTATATCAGCCAACACGTCAAGCCACAGTACAACTATCAAACATATAATATACTAGCCGTTTAACCGGACTTCATCACACGGGGAAAATAAAAACAAATACCATGCTATACTGTACAAATTTATCAAAGTATCAGTTCACTGACTATAATCGGCGTCGGTGTACATCAGATTGTACACTTTTTTTTTTTTTTTTTTTTTTAAAAAAATATGCTGAATATCGATGCAGAAATTTATATTTATAATAATAAAATAAATGTTGTCACCCTGTTTTTATATCTTAAAAATTAAAAACACTTAATAAATAATAACATTATTATCTATGATTAATATTAAATTCTAGAAAAAACGGCACTGAAAAAACCGTCAAGGATAAACATAAAATTATGAATAGTATCAAATATTTTTTTATTCAAAAATCACAAATATAACTTTTAAGTTAATTATCAAATTAAAATAAATAAGGTATTGGGTTTTTTACCTGTCGATTTTTTCTTTGTTATTTGTTAACAATTTTCCTATTTATCGTATTGGTTATTTAAACAAAATGTTATTAATATTATATAACATAAACTACATATTTCATAAAAAAAACCAATGGCATTGTTTTATTTGATTTCCCCGAAAGTCTCGTACAGTCGTACATACATTTTGAAAAAAAAATTTCTAATTTTTGAATAATACAAAAAAATATTTTTACCACCAAAAAAAATAATGAACTCCTCAATTCAGCGAAAAAATCTTCATAGACAAATGTTCATATTAATTAATTATTTATTTTCCCGAACTATACTGTCATGTTTTTCATCAATGGATTAAAATAATTTCATAACATAATTTTTGGGAAGATCAGTGAATGTTAGAAGTAGTTGTCAACTTTTTGATTGTCGTATCGTTTTTTTTTTCCGAAAATATATTATGCATATCCCTAAATAATAACTATACGTACGATAAAACACGGACAAATAGAAAACACGTCCGTGTGATATGAAAGACTGCATGTATTGTAACTGTTTATACTAAAACAAACATCTAAATGTAGTTATTTTGTTATAATTCAAAAATGTTATTAGTGAAGACTTGTAAACTTTACATATATTGTAAATTGTACTTTATGCGACGGCATTTTCAAATTTGTATGTATTAAAATATTAAGACCTACCGCATACTTAAAATAAAATAAATTATTTTAATAGCTGTATTAAAAAACATACCATGAAGTATACTTAGTTAATATATAGGCTTGCAAACTAGTCTCCGCTCAGAACCGCGTTTCGCATAGAATAATATATCATTGAATTCAAACTGAATACACCCATTCATCACCCAATATACAGAAGATTGGTACAACTTGAATACCTTTTATTTTACTGCTTTTCCCGATTATTAAGAAAAATATTGAAAATATTTTTACTTTTAATCCCCAATGTACATGATGTACAAACTAGAACCAATTTGATACCAGAATAGTTTAAAATTAAAGTATTTTTCTTACCCAGAAAATGATTACACTCACCAAAACAAAAACACATAAACATATAATTGTAAAATTAATACATCCATCTTTCTGCTAAAAATCTAGATATTAATTGTTTGCGGTGAAACTGTATGAGCATACTTAAAATATAAAATGCGTCACATTTTGAGATTTGTACAATAATTGTAGTAAGTATAAGTGATGATTCAATTATTTTGATAAATAACCCGAATTGTATTTGTTTATTTTATATTTATTTACATTTTTTTAAATTCAACATATATATGGACATTGGACATAATATGGTTATTAATTACTATGATATTATATATTTATTTTAAATTTTATTACGGTGTATTAATTATATAATAATAATAACACATTCAATATACGATTGCGCATACATCGTGTCAGTACAATATCGTAGATAATCTCCAGCTAACATTGTTAAACAATCTACAATATGATAATAAAATAATGCAATAATAATATCAAATACAATTGTTTGCGTTACGATGTATAACACTTCTACCCTCTGCCATATAATAATAATATTATAATATTGAACAATTAAAAAGTTGCAGAAATAATATTAAATTATTTTAAGTTGAACAATACAAATTTTATTTTAAAAAAGGTTTATTTATTTATTAGAATTAACGCCAGTCGGCTTTTACAAATAATACATAATATGAATACAAGATATCTACAGTATTGTTTACATAGGATTGACTTAAGGTCTAAGAATAATAAAAATAACGAAATGACAATTAAGAAACAGGAAACAAACAAGCAAAAATGTGCGTCTCCGTACTAAAAATATTAAGGCAATAAGTTTGCTTCGCGCATCAACCTTGAGAGTTAATTAATATATAGTTAAATTATTTTGAAATATAAATTATATTAATGTAGTATTTTAACGTTTTCTAATATCTATCGATTGATACCGTACAGGAGATTTTCTGGTTCTAATAATGGTTAACTCGTTTCCTATACCTCGTCGTTAGGTTTTGGACTGTTCGATTAGTTAAATGGTTCGGTAAAAGTAGTACTATAAAACCTTTAGTAACAGCTTGGTCGAAGTGCTGTTTTCATACGTCACTCTCCTCGGCATATACTTCGAACACAATTTTGATTATATGATTTGTCACCGTGAATATTACTTCCTATCGTTGTTATTTCAATTAATAGTCTGCACACACGCCAATGGAATCGCCAATACAGATATTATATTTTCGCTTGTCGTGAAATTAAATTTGAGACATTTGATGATCACTTACAACTTATCTAGTATCGGAAACGAGTGCCTCGTATGTGTCCATGTATTATGCTCTAAAAACAGTTTTATTATTAACCGATATGTCGCGAAATAACGCTAGATGCGATATAATAACAATTTATAGATATTTGATATATTTTAGTTTTAATTCAATCTTGATATTGTAATATATATTTATTTATAGTATGTTTAGAAAACGGTAGTTTATCATACACACCTTTCCTAACTTGTTCATTTTTAGATGATTAGTTCAGTTAATTTTTGAATTAAAAAAAAAATGTATTATAATATAATTTTATAAAGGTATATAAGTAAAGCAGTGAATATTTTAAGAAATTACATCTAATCGTGTCTATTTTGGTAATACATAAGTATGATTCTTTTTTTTTATAATACAATGAAACACGTTTAATTTCATGTTTCATTTAACTACCAAAAAACATTTACGAAACTATTTTGAATATTATAATCATGAAACATTATTTTGTTGTAGTAGGAGTAGTAGGTACTTCCCAATTAATATATGTATTATAAAATGTTCTGAATTTCAAAAATTCGTTTGTAGCATCGTTTAATGCTTTATTGATGTTAACAAAGATATTGTTATATATTTTAATAGTTTCTTTGTTGTTTTCTTGTATTTTTAGCCATTCATCATCTGATATATTATCTTTTACTATACAGGAATAGTTAAGTTCTCTCTTTGGTAATACCAAATCTATAACTATGCCAAATTCTCGAATTTTATTTTCTACTTCTATAAAATCAATTGGCTTAGGAATGTAGAAGCATGGTATATTATATTCCTGGTATATTATAGTTTGAATACGTTTTAAATAAAAATTATAAGCCTTTGCCAATTTTCGAGGGTGAATATTTACACCAAAATCCGGATACTTTATATTACCACTGGTGATATAAGTTGCATTGTTTGCTCTTTCTGATGGTCTTAATGCATAATTCCTTTGAACATATTCTATGGTTATTCTAAATTCATAGTACAAAGTTGTCATTAAAAATTTAAAATAAACATCATACAATGCATGCACGTAGAAAGGGTTCAAAATGTAAATTTCGACGTTTTTATAAATTTCGTCAATAGTTTTCAGCTCTCCTCTCCAGTAAAACCTTATTTTTTTATCGCCAGTCAATAGTTTAAATTTTAAAATATTTTTTTTTGTTTTTTTAAAAGAATAATTAAGATCCGGTAAGGTGATACTTCCGGTAGGCTGAGGTGCTAGGTTAATTAACGTTTTCAAATTATCTATTATTTCTTGATTTTTAATTGGATGTTCTCCTGTTGTATCGTAATCGATATTGTTAAAGATTAAATAATCATATTTATCGTTATTACAGGCTTCAAGTCCATACTTATCTAACGCTGTCATAATAACAAATAAAATCCGAATATGTATAAATTTGCTTTGATTTTTCCAATCACTTGCCTCATCTCTTTTGGTCTCCAAAACAGGAATGATTTCCATTAATAGTTCATTCAGATAACGATCCCGAATCGTGTGATAATTGTTATATATGTTTTCCAAAGTGTTTAAGATACAATAAAAAATATTTGAAACTTCTTCGGCCAAATTATTATTCGTGATATTCCTAACGTCTCTAATGTCGTCAGCAAGAAATATACTATATTCAACACAATATTGATATAGTTTAATAACTAATTTGCACATATTTTCGGTTTCGGTTTTTATACTTGAATGATATTTAAATCGTGTTTCCTCATTTTTAAACACAATTTTATTATATAATCTATTTATTTTGTTCTTAAATATTATAGTCTGTACAAAATTAAATACTTCATAAGGATTCCTCTTGTGAATCATGTAATATTGATTATAATCGATTTTCAAGAGCTCAAACATATTAACGAAACATTTATAATCAGAAATCCGGTTGATTATTGCGTTCATAAACTTTTCCAATGAATTTTTCTCAACGCTTATTCCAGAAATGTTAAAAAATGGCAACATCTTCGATGAATCAGTGTTATCAAAATATATTTCCGGACTTACAATATTTCGACTAAAATATTTTCGCATTACTTTCTTCAGTCGATCCCTTTCGGTATCTGTAATTTCTTGGTTTGATGCTAAAAAATTAAATCCGTCTATCAGTTCCTCTGAGTCGATCGTGAACTCTGTAAACAAAAAACTCAATAGTTTAAATCCTTCAGTGATTTTCGTATTAAAAACCCGCTTTTCCGACAGTAGTTCGTCTGTTCCATAGCAAATTAATCTTAAGATTGCATCCAATATAATTTGCATGTACCAATAAATTATATCGATGTTGTTGATTTTTTTAATCGCATGAAATATTGTGTCAACAGTCACAACTCTGCGTTCTACAATAAGAGTAATGTTTTGCAGTCCCGTTGATACAATATCGTTTGAATCTAAGACATCCCATAATAACATTTGTGGAACACTACAACGTTCATGTCGTGTTACTAAACCGAACGACGTTAGAACCTTCAAAACATCATCGATATCAATGCGATATTTATTTGTCTTTGTTTTAGTCATTGAATAACCAAAAAAATATCTGTTATTGTAATATGATGATCTAACATCACAATTATACGTTATAAACTGTTGAGCTTGGTTTACACTTTTTAGAATCTCAGTTACTGTTGTTTTAACGTCAATTGCATCGTGATTTAACAAAACAGAATTAAGTAAGATATTTGTTGACAGTAATAATTTTAATAAAGATGTATCGATCATTTTATTTATTGTTTTGTACGATTGCATATTTATACAATTGAATAGTACGTTTATGATGCTTTCTGTTTTGTGCATAATATAATTGATAAGTTCTTTTATAGTATTGAAGTTCCGCCTAAAATTTTCATCATAACCATTACCTTTAATTTTGTACATATATGGGATACGTTCGACTAATTCAATTAACTGATTTTGAATCCACTCTGCAAAGACGCAGCTTATACAAATACAAAACATATTTAACTTACGTGCAGTCTTCGTATCTTCGTATATGATCTCACCAAGTATTGGTTGTGAGGTATACGTGTATAATCTGCACTCAAATGTTTCATGACTGACTTTTGTTAAATCGTATCCAAGAATTTGTGAAGTATAATCTAAGTTATTAATAATGTATTGAAATTCCGAAAGTTTTTTGACAGAATGAACTTTAGACATCAATGTCGTGAGACACATGACGCTAAATAACAGTTTGTTTACACACAACATTATAGCGAAACGACTACCACTGATACTTTTGCGTTTGATGTATTTTGCTTCAACGGCATTACCTGCGCTGAACTCGTTTAATACTATTTATTCAGTAAAAGAAATAATCACAACAAATGCGGTAAAGGAGCTACAAATGTGCTTACCAGACACATTAAACAATGCATTTGACGACTAAAACATGTTAAACAACGAGAATATATAAAACACAATATTTCAAAACAATGAAAATAGTAATGCTTGAATAAGTGTTGAACAGTAGAAATTACCAAAAATTGTTATTTAAAAATATTTTTTTTTTCGAGACTCTATGACACTATGAACCTAAGTTGTTATACAATGGGTAGGAAAATTTGAAGGAAAATTCAAATTAATTTTTTATGAGTGTTTGAAGTTTATATTTTTATTACATAGCATCTTTAAGGCAAAATAACTATTACTTATTAAATTATTTTTGTTATTTTGTTGGAATTAAAAAACTAGTTAGTATCCATAAATGCTTGAAGTCTTCACAAAAGTTTTATATAATAATAAAATATTTACAAATATTACAAATAATAACATATTGTTCATACATATTCATCAATAGGAGTTTGACCATTATAAAATTTAATAATTCAATTTTGTAACTTCTTGCGGTTTTTTTTTTTTTTTTTTTTAAATGTTGGTATTTAAAGCGTTCATTTACTTCATTTATACTATTTATTTTTATATTTGTTCCTACTTGCCTATTTAACTACCTATTTTAACTTTTCTATGAATATGAAAATATTTAGATGATAATAAATGTATAAATGTATAAAAGCTAAAATTAAAGTTATAATGAAATGGCTCACATACATTAGTGGTTAAAGTTGGCTCTGCTTTTAAGTTTTGTTTTTTCATAGGTAATCTTATTTTATTAATTTGAGGAAAAACGAGTCAAAACGATTGTAACCGATCTTATAAAAAGACTTTGAATGAGAAATAAATCATCCATATAACGACCAATAATTTTTAAAAAATGTGCAGGTTACTGTTACATTTCAGTGATTGAAAACCAAAGTTTATTTAATAACTTAATCCAAACGCATTAGCCGGTATACCGATTTTATCATTAATATTTTTTATTTCATATTAATTTAATATGTGATAATGATAAATATAATAGAAAACATATTATTAAGTATAAAATTACATATACTATTTTTTTTAATTCCACAAGTATCCTAACTTTCACTAATCCAAACCAGATGCGATCCCAATTAGTTCGGATAATCGTAGTTCTACTGTACGTTAATCATTACAAATAAGATATATGAGTTCCAACATGGTAAAAAAAAATTGCGCATATTTGTTATTACACGGCGGAAAAATAATTTTCTAACAAATAATCGCAAAATTCTGTTAAATTTCCGAATTTTAAAACGAAAAACATATCAGTAGAATACATTTATAATTCGATAAGAATAAATCTGTATTTTTTTTAGTTTTTACGCAAATTGTACTAATTTGCGTCGTTAACATCTTCAACTGTGTCAGTACACTTGTACATATTATAGAATTTTTTTCTTCCGCATATTATTATACTTACTTATATTTATTATATACATTATATTAATATGCTTATATATTATAAGTATACATACATATATACTCGTATATACTCGCACCGCGTAATGCGTAAAACCTAACACTATATATATTTTATTTTTTACTTATACTAATTTATCTCGTAAAGAGACTTACGTACAAACAGGCCGCGACAACCCGACACTTCCGAAAACGGCAAAGACTATACTGTGATCTTGACTTCAGCCCATCATATCTATACGACATATTATTATTATTATTATTATGATATGATAGACGTATTGTTGTCGTCGGGTAAGCGTACAGTCGGCAGATGAACAGTAGCGCGCGGAGATGACCCGTCGCGCGCGCGATTATAAATATTATTACGATATCACATTGTTATTATTAATAATATTATTATTGTGCGTCCGGACAACACGCGCGTCGGCCGATGTCCGATAAATATTTCCAAACAGAGAGGCGGTCCGGCCGGACGATAACATATAATGTGATTGCGCCGCGGGTAGGCGATGTGCGCCCGTTCGCTTTATATTATAGACGACGACACGGGCGATTTAAAGACTGTGCCGAATATATTGTCGGTGCGCGCGGCAAATAATATCAATAATAGACCGCCGCACAGTCGTCGCCTTTATCCGGACAACGACGACGACGACTTCTCTTGCGCGAACCGTGAAGAATCGATTGCGACCCTCTTGTTCGTATATATTACGCGCGTAGTTATGCGCTCGGCGGCACAGTCGTGTCCCCGCGTGTTTGCTGCGAGACCGACCTCCGTATATTATGATGATATTATGATAAAATAATATATTATACGCGTATGCGTTGCGGGGACCACGCCGATTTGTCGGGGACCACCCTGCCAGTCTCGTTTGGCAGCACCCTTTCCCCGTCGTGTATAGGTATGCTATGTTGTTATTGAAATACTGTTATTGGTATTGTATGCGTGTTTGTAGACGGCATCGGCGTCGACGGTTTTCCGAGTCGACTGCACCTTTGAGACGCTAAGTCGTTTTTATTTAAACTTTTTTTTTTCGCGCCGAAAGAGGTGAAGACGTGCGATGGTCTTTGCGCGAGGACCGAGTGTTTATTCGTCCGAAACGATTAGACGAATTCGCTGTGTGTTCTGTAATTTCTGGTGTGTCGAGAATCGTCAGTGTTCGATCAAAAAACGGGGATTGTCGAGACGGGTAACGTTAAAAATTAAAACGGGACGTGTTTTTCACAAAAAAAAAAGAATGATAGTATACATATGCGGTGTTTGTAAATCACAGCCATGGAAACGAATCACAACATTCACAACAAACGAACCGTTCGAAAGCGGTTCGTCGGAGGACGAATATTATGACATCACGATAATAATACCGCAATGTTATTGTAAATTATTTAAAAAATAAAATAGTTAATACAGTCTTGCGTATAAAATATAAACGTGCGTTAAAAACATTGATTTGTCAAAACACTCAAAACTACCAGTGTGACGAGATAGTCTCATAGTTGATTGGCGTATCGAAGCGAAAAATATGATCTAAAGTTTATAACAATGAATGATCGTTAAAAAAAAATAGTCGACATTTTTGAAAGTCGTGTGCTCGCTCTTATAATTTCTGTCAAGTACTTTTTGTTGCGTTTTTTTCGTTAGATCCGGTTACCAGTGTTAAAACATGGTTACATATAATAATATGTCAGTTGAGGGTTGTGGATTTGTAGAAAAATGGATTATTTTTAACTTAATGTAGAACCATAGCTTCTTTAATACGAAGTTTAGATGAGGTACCAATAAATTTGCAGTTTTAAAATTTGTTTGCAATTTTTTATTTATATTAGGTCATTTTTATTCATTTAATATTCCTTTTTTAGATTTTTTAATAATTTCCGTCAGTTGAAACTTTATACACATATAATATAAGTTATTTTTTAATTTATTTTTTAAATTTATATTTTTTTATTAATTAATATAATTATTTTTAAAACGTGGATCACGCAATAATTACACTATGTGCTGTATTTATAATAAGTCATGGTTATTATAATAATAGCTATAAAAAATTTTTGGGGGGTGCTATTGGAGAATAGTCGACTTTTTAATATATTAACCCCAAATAATGCAATATATATATTTTTTTTTTTAGAAAATAAATCGTTAAAAGAATAAATATTTCATATTTTTTCCGTGTCTGCGGGTCACGGCGGTTGCTTGATTATTTATTTATTGACGAAAACTCGGCGCGTTTTGCTGGAACAATACCCTACACCCCCGTTTTTGACCTTCTGACTCTGAGTACCGACCTGTTTGGTTTCGTCCCTCGCGCACGACACACTCGGCTCGTTATCATCCGTGTAGTATAGGCGAGCGGGTTGACGATGTATAGGTTCCGGTGCGGGTCACACGCGAAAAACACTGCACGTCGCCTAGCGCGCAACCCATCACGCACGCAGCTTATCCTATTTGCCTATATGTAATATTACGTACACGACATCATGGCACAGTAGTACTGTACCGATTCGTTTGGTGGGTACCATCAATAATAAATAATTATCATTTCCTATAATATTATAGTCGTTATTATTATTATTATTTTTATTGTTGTTGTTGTCAATGTTATTATCGAAAAGACTAGTCCCGCCAGTGAGCTGTAGGCGACCCCCTCGCGCCGTTCGACGTATTATAATATTATTATAATGATACAGTGGATCGACTCGTCGGACGAGTCATCGTATCAGCTGCACGTGTTTCGTATACGTATGGGTACATCGTACGGTATCGCGACTTATACGTATGAAACTCTTATGTATTATTATATATAATATATGAAACCCGACACCGGCAGCAGTGGCGTGACATGGACGTAAGTGATTATCGGTTCTTATCGTCGAAAAATCGTTCGTTACACGAGGCGAAGCGTACACACATAGGATATTTCGAGACGTCAAAAAAGCGAAAAAAAATACACACGCGTATAAATTAATATAATTTAATATATTTCGTCGGTAATTTCAAGAATGTGGTGACGGACGGACGGACGGAGCTGTGTATTCGGATGACATTTCGGCGGCGGACATGACGTTAGGTCATATTATAGGACGTACACGACGCAGTCTTTTCACGAGCGCGCATATTTATCACCTATACCTATAAATTACACACGTTATATAATCTTATAACGACTGTCAACAATAATCGTTGTTCGATTCGAAACCGGATTGTCCGAAACGGTGACGCGGCAGACGACGAAAATCAGACGAGACGCGGAGACCTAGACGCGGGCTGACCAATGAGTAGCCGGTCTATTAGAATTGGCCGGATAAACACAGTACATTAAAATAATTATATTGGATTCTGAAAACGATTACGAAGTGCTAGTTTCTTAGTCCTAACCTAACCTAAGCGACAAAGACTATCGTAAACAGACGTACGAGTTTGATTACAACCATAATTTATTTAAAAATATGTACAAATATACTAAAAATTGCTCAAAAATGCATTTTTTCTAAAATATTGCTAAATATTGCGAAATATTCAAATTTAAACGTAGTACCTATTTAGTTTCGCCATTTCATAAAACAAATTTATAACTTACCTAGAATAATCTACGACCACTACAAAAAAACATGCAAATGCAAGAAGATCCGAACCCTAATTATTACTATATTGACACGAAAGAAGTAAAAAACGTTATTTTGTTATTATATTATGATATATATTCAGTGATTCAAAAAGCATAATGTACTCATACCCATTATTCATAGCAATGCATCTAAATCAATACTTTAGCGATTTGTTTTTAAGTCATTAAATTGTATGTACTAATACTAAAGGATAGGTAAAAGTGATTACCTTAATAATGGTTTTATTTATTATAATACATATTATGTAATATTATTTAGTCAGTTTATTCTTGAATTATTAAAGGATAACAGTGAAAGTGAGTGTAATAATTAGTGAATCACTCTGTTTATAATATTATAAGTTAGATAGTCGGGAACTCAGGAACTACAGTACGGTACAGTACAGCCTTACAAAACAGTATCATTATTATGTGGTACATGTGTCCATCATGCTCCACGGTAACTGCATCAATATCCGATTGCACAAACCGATTTATTTCGCGCAAACAATATTGTACCTACCTAAACCGGCTAAACTTATAATTCACACGGGAACAAATTCAAGGACATTGGCGTGAATCAAACACGAATTGGTCGTTTTATACGGAAACGCCGGCTGACGTTTTCGTAAACTAGTGTGTTGTCATACACGCATATTATGTAGGTGATATTACGGCAATTGCGTATTTGTAAAATATTGTTGTTGTATACGAAAAGTAAAAAAAAACAAATCGCACGATTTTCTGTGTGCTACGATACACGTCTCACATTGTGCACCAATATATACAACGGTAATGAGCGGTAAATAATAATAGTGTATGCTATATTATTGCACGCGGTACGTACATAATATATTTAACCCTTTAACCCGTTACCGTTTTCCCGATTCGCGGTCATCGCGGCGATCGAAAGAGGAAATCGATTTACGCTTATTCACAACGCAAAATAATGCAATGAATATAAATATTATTATCAGACGCGCAATTTTGTTTGTAGGTATAGGTAATAGTAGGTACTCTTGTCCAGCTATCGGGCATGGTTTCAGAATTTCAGACTGAAGATCGGAGACTTTGGACTACTTTTAGACTTTAGGTAATAATCTATAGACACATTTATTTTTCTATATAATCATTTTTAAATCATAACCAATAGATTTTTTTTTTACATTAAATAATATACGAGTATAGTATTAACACTATTAACTGATTAATAACAAAGTGGTGAGTATTTTTAGGGTAAAACTATTGAAATAAATTCAATAATCAATAATGAAATAAAAATAGATTCAAAACATAGATATTAATATGTACTAAAGATGCGAAACAGAATCGAGACAAATGTTTTCTCTCGAATCGAGATTATGTTATTTATATTTATTTATCATAAAAATAATGAGAACTATTTGAAATACAAAAAATAAAATTCAATACATAAGCCTTAGGCCTAACCTACATTGAAGATTTTAGTACTAATAATCATTTCCGCGCAAGAACGAAACTAACTACATTACATAAATATTAAAATATAATAGGATAGGACTATACTATAATAATATAACGACATAAAAACCTAACTTATCAACGACAGACAGATTATAATATAATCGGATGTGTATAGTCTCTACTATGTCGGCAATTTTATTGACGTGTATTATTATTGTGTACAGGTTATATTCGCGGGATTGGAACCGGGAGTGTATTCATATAACTAGTGCAGGAAACATCTAACATTTGCATAAGTTACGTATTTGTTTTGCGCAATTGTAAAAAAGGCCAGTAAGAAAAAAATGTATTGTATGTTACGACAAAGACAAATCTGTATAATATTATGATGCATATGCTTGCATATCGAAGTGTTTTTTTTTACTTTTCTACGTACTTTTTCTCTTAAATAACGTTTATAAAAACGATAATCAGTTCTTATAGCATTTTATTATTTGAAATTTTACAAACGCTATCACAGTAGTGGTGAGTCGATTGAGTACTTGAGCGTACACACTAACTAAGGCTGATTGAATAATTAGTGTCGTTTTTTTTTTTAGTTGCTATTTATTTTGCTTATTTTTTAATATGTATTTTCTAAGCCGCTAGAAATAAATTTTTATATGTATAGCTTTTTTAATGTACGCTAGTTTTTTTTTAATGTTTTTTGGTCTCCGACGTTATTTTTTTGCAGCAAGCAGAATCTGGTTTATATTTTGACATCCTGGTTCGAAATTATTGGGGAAAGAGTAAACATATGTAATAACCAGTGAGATTATAAAAAGAGGAATTAATTTATTAATTTATTCAACCGTAATTTTTTTTTAAAGCAAAAACACAAAAACAATTTCACTAATTTCCTAACAATAATTATGATATTTACTATATAGTTTCTATGTGGGGGACTGACTCCGAAAACAAGAGCTTTTAGGAGATTCCTTTACTATTATTATATAAATACTATAAATATTAAAATATGTACGCATATTATATTATATGAATCGATTATGATGTGAATGACATAACAACCGAGTTTCAATGTTAACCGTTTATTTAAGTTTATTTAAATTGCTATACATGCTGCGCCGATAATATTAATCTTGCAGAATTAGTAATTATCGTTCGATCGAAATCATATATGTATAGATAGATATATCACTATTCGAGTGTCCCATACGATACATTTTACGGCCCATATGATATTGTAATAACTGGTTCCCCGAGTCGGTGTACCTATACTTGTCATACAACTGAGGTCTGAGAGGACATCATACCCGTGTGTGTTGTCTGCCTCTTACTAACACAATTGCACAAAAAATTGTAGGATCGGAATAAGTCTCCACTTTTAATTAACAATATTTAAAAACGCACATATTATACTTGTTTTAAAATTAATAAATTACGAAAAACGTTCACGTTGCATAAGATAATATTCTTACCTTTAAATTTGATAATAGATCAATAATTTACATTAATATTAAATAAAACTACTATAAAATAGATTATTTACATGAATGTAAATTTTTTGTTGTGCATCAGTGACGCGTTGATGTACGACATCTTCTTGAATCTCGGCGACGGTTAGTTTTCTATCGTTATATCAGGATCGGGTATATACGTTTACAATGTACAACCGATTCCTCAAAACATAATATGATATAGAACATAGGCAAAGTTCGATAAACTTATTTAAACATTATTTTTTCATAAACTTTATTATATAATATTTATATGAATTAAATATTATTTATAATTAACAAAATTATAATTAACTACATGCTTGAACGAGTAAGTTAGGTACCAAATATATAATGCAAATTTCTAATTACTAAATCTCTACGAAAAATGTCTTATTGTAAAGAAATATTTAATAAATTGATTTACATTAATGCCTATTTAGATCTAATTATTCTAATTTCGTTATGATTCTCAAAAATATTCTTACTCACTAACTTATTCATAATAAGTATTGACTATTGAGTAGGTATAGTATGCATTTTATGGAACTAATTGTATACAGGGCATTATTATAGTGCTCTGAATTCTTCTTATAAAAATTTGAAAACAAATAAATGTATTTTACAAGATTAATTGTTCCAAGTATTTATGCAAGATACTATTATAATGGATTGATATTGTATGTACCGTATGAAGCCTGTTCCAGTGAAAGTAATTTCATCGAATAATACAGGTATACATAGTATAATTGTATCACAGTGATAAAAAAAATCATTCTCACTGAACTAAAAATGTTGGTTATCTTATTTGGTCTTAAATTGATTTAATTGTAATGCAATTATTGTACAGTTAAAAATATAAGTAATCGTAATTTTCTACTTTTTCAGTCGAAAAATAGAGTTTATTACACTCCCATTTCCCCTCCCCTTAAAAAAATTCAGGTCTACCTTCATCAGACTGTTAATGTTCTATTATATAGCTTCCCAAATAAAATATCTACATTATTAAATTACCAATACATTATAAATATATTTATAATTATTATATATATTATATATATATATATATATATTTATATAGTAGGTATCACTCGACCAAATGGCTAGGAGAACCTCAGCCACTGTTGTTAATGTATACAGTGTTAAAGTAGAATATATATATATATACATAAAGTAATATCTGATTTAACGATCACGAAGCCTGGTGACGAGATTACAAAAATATGATACGAAGTACACGTACGATAACGTGGTCAAGTATATAATATACGTGTAAGTCATATACCTTTAATTATTTTTTCTGTCTGACACGACGTAACTAAGATTTCGGATGTAACACCGAGTACGCGATGTATGTAACTTGATCTGGACAAATAAACCTTAAAAATAAAAACGATACCCGTCATGGCCATCATACAATACAAAATAAATTTAAAAAACAAGAATAAACAGTAGATACGTATAGAATACGGCGTCATAGTCGATGTTTAGACATGTGACATGATGTTGTGCATACATAATATATTATATCTAATGCAGTTGATATACTTAGTTTATAAATAAATACATCTAATAAATAGATCTTCTGACATTCGAAACTCCTACGAATTTGAAAGTTTAAAAGTATTCAAGCTATAGAGATATTGATATCAATTTAATTTCAAATAAAACACATTACTAAACATTTTTGAAGATGATGCGTGATGATATATTGATATGTGACCTATACCTATGTATGCAACATAATAATAGAGTAATATCCAGCCCGTGTCTCACTATAGAAATAGCTCTTGACCAATGTTCATGTTAAAATAAAATACAGTTATACCCAAAATATTCAAATGTATTTATTTTCATTTATTAAAAAATGCTTTGAATATTATTTTTCTTTTCATTTTAAATTGTCTATAAATTTAGTAACATATTATAAGCTCCGGGTTGTTTTGAAATCAATCTAAATTGATTAAATTTACCTATACTATCGTCTATCCCACGAAAAATAAAAGCACACCCAATTTTAATACTATAGCCTATATTGGAACACACATTTTTCGAACAAATTACATTTCTAACACTATCATCATTCAAACGCGTGATAGTCGATCATAATAGGTAAAAGGCAACATAATATCGTTTTTATAGTTTTATGTTTGGCCATGTTGTTTCTTATAATAAATGAACGCATAATATCGTGTACAGCTCTCGTCAATAACGATTTATAACCTCCCCTCCTGCGAGTCCTTTGATACAGCTGCAACACCGCCAAGAGATGAGTGCGTTTTTATTCTTTTTTCTCGGTTTTGGGCGCACAACCGACTTTTTCGTCGTATAAGAGTCAGTCGGTCGGCGATCGTCGTCGACGACGAGAACGTCGGTAATCGTGATTATTTCGACTCGACTGAACGACGATCGCCCGTTTAATGCCGGCCAAAAGGTCAACGCGGAGTTGTTGGAAAACGTGTTCCGGCGCGAGCGCCGCGATACACGGACGGACCGACAGACCGTCCAACCGCGGTACGATATAAATGGTGCCGCACGCGCGTACGACTGCGATACCGTCGGCGGCGGACGAAAAAAAAATCGAAAAAACACTCGACGAAAAAACCCGTATGAGACGGCCCGGGAGAAAGCGCAGTGCCACTCCTACACTCGCGATATATACTTACACACACACTCAAGTACGAGTGTATTGCACAGGACACAGGTATATAATATTATGTATATATAGGTACCGTTTTGCCGTCAGCTTACATGTCGTCTGCCCATCTACCGCGCGGTGTTAAGTCTAAGCGCACACAAATCGCCGCCGGAGATGGAACGCAATGACCGAGGGTGCTATATAAGCACACCGATTTCTAGAGCTCCATATTATGTGTACACAGGACCACATACTCGTAGTACCTATACAGTCCTACTTTATCAGCGTCCATTGGGTTTCCGCGAAAGTTATAAACACACCGATGATGCATAAAAGTTACAATATAATATGTAAGAATGGAAATATGGAATGTATATATTTTATTATTTACAGATGTATATGATATTATATTGGTACATAATTGGTATACATGTTAAAAGCATGTTATCAACTTCAAATTTTACAATTTTTTTAATTCATTAAACTATCAAATATATATTTGATCACATATTATATGTACTATGTACATAAATACGTCTATAAACTCGTGATTGCTATAAAAACGAATTTGAAAAAATTGGCATTGAAAAAAATTAACCTGCTTACATTTTGGCACTTCTATAAAAAAAAAGTCTCTAATGGTACTATTGGCAAGCATCTTTAACTTTTATATATCTATACGGACGATTTCGCGGCGTCGCTACAGCCCATTTGAAACGTGCGACAGACGGAATTTATACGATGGTGTTCTGATAACTCAGTAGCGATGCTAAAATGTTTATAATCGCATTGAATTCCGGCCATACAGACAGTTTTCACCATAGTCCTCTTACAATATATTATTATAGTCGTTTCGCGGTTAAGGATATACCAGAACACCAGATACCTATACTCAGAATCAAGACTTTCACTCACATACACTAAAATATAACCCCTCTAAAATACTCTACTAAGACCAATTTGTTTGTACAGCCCCCACATTTGGGGCTCGACAAAAAAATATTCTATTTTAGATCAAACACTATAAACAAAAGTCTAAAAATGAACATACAGTAGGTAAATCTATTATTTATTAGAAATTGCTGTTAATTCCTATACCCATATTCGTTACTACAACCCACTCTCCACGGTCACCCGAATTTTCTAGCAAACAATCTGACCAAACCAATTTATTTTCCTGCAGTATTTCAACTATACAACTTTATAACAATATAAAAATTATACTTAAAAATGCACGGCAATCCTCTCAAATGACTAAAATGAGTAAAATGTAAATTGTGTCACGCCTTTTCCCCGTCTTACTTAATAGTCTATATCCACACCCCGGGGGAGTGCTTTTGGGATCATCTTCTGTGCTTAAGACACCGAATAACTTCACTTAAGCTTATTCTACGTACACAAAAATTATATTAAATATTTAACTCATATAAAAGAAATATATACTTATACCGTGGTTCGTTACGGTTTATGAATATATTAAATTATTTATACAGTATTCACAGTAGTATAATATTTGATCAATATTATATATTAAACCATTTATACCTCTATTAATATGGTACGTCCGTTGTTGACACACCGAATGTTACACAACTCCGAGTTACCGCCGTGATATATTTTATAATATACATATATTATATAGATTTATAATATGACTGTATTATACGACCATCCCGATGTACAGTCACCCGGCGTGACAATTCGTTAATTATTCAACGTATATTATATGTATATTTTATTGACTAGTAGCCGTATATGGTACCTAGGCGATGTATTGTTTCGACGACCAAACCCGTCTGCATTGATCGTGAAAACGCAAATATTGTACGATTTAAAGTATAAATGTACCTATAGTAATATAATATAATATTAAAATTAGGTACTACTGCAGAATACTGTAGAACGAGTCGAAAAATGCGTTAAATGGACTAAAAAACTATTTGTTCAAATTATAAATTGGGCACATCAAAACCTAAAAGAAAATTATCAATTTAATAATTTACAATAAAAATGAGATTTTTATTTAAAAAAAATTGTCCAAAAAATAGTACAAAAAAATCTCAAAAGTTCGAAATAATGGTAGTTATAATCTTATAGATATACTTACAATTTCAAAAATTTGAATAAATTTATTATATTAAATATAGGGCTGAGCATGTTTAACAAATTATGCATAGGTAGTAATATAATATTGTCATCAATGACTCGATTTATGTGTCGAGACTTCGCGCCACAGAATATTATATTATAATATTATTATTATTATTATATATTATATTAGTATATATCGTGGCCGCGAAAATAAGTGAAACGGTCGATACGACCGCCGCTGCAGCTAGTGATGATATGTGCGTGGGCATAATATAATATTTAACGGGAACAAAAAAAATAAAACGCATACAATTTAACGACACGGCGCGCGAGTCCGTCGCCCTATACGAAAAAAAATTAATAAACAAAAAAAACCGCATTCGTGCACTTTCTAAAATGTCGAAGATAAAACCGGAATAAGTATATATATATATAGAAACGTTTAGAGTATAATAGGTATAGTAATATAATATATATAGGCGTATGGGTACGAATTGTGTCGCGGGCATATTTTGCCGCCCAAAAAAAAAAAAAAATGTGTTGGTTCAACAAGACTCAACTATAGTCTAGCCTAAATCATTTGGAAAAATATTACTACTGATATGACTATAGGCTTAAGTATAATACTTACGCAAATTGTCCTGAACAAATCCATATCGACGTTATTCGAACGATTTTCCAAAAAAAAACCGATAATATCGCGTAGATCGTATAATATATTATTATTATGACTATAAATGTGTTATAGGTAGTACACTAAGATTTGACGAAATCGAGAATTAATATTTAAATTTTAACTTATACGTGTTGTACCTATCATGGTATCATGGTATCATGGTATCATCATCGTAATAATATGTACGTCATAATTATTAAGGATAGAATTTAATGATTTATATCCGTTGCCATTTGGTTGTTAAGTATACAAGTATGCTGTTTTATTGCAAAGTCCTTTTACAAATTTGATTCCGTTGTATCCACAAAAATAATTCAATATTGATTCCAATGCTTTATTTTTGTTTTGAATATTTTAGGTATTTTAGCATAAATTGTTGCATATTTTAACTATAGACAAGCATGCTTATGCTTTGTACTCAGTGTTGGGTAGTAACGTAACGAAAGTAACGCGTTACTGTAACGCCGTTACTTTGTTTGTAACGCGTTACGTAATTTAATTACAATTATTTTCAAATAACGAAAATGTAATGAAATTTACTTTTGATGAGTAATTTACATAGTATAACGCGTTACAGTTTTAAATTATTTAGTACCTATTGCGAATTTCAAAAAAAAAAAAAAAACTTAAAAATAATGCGGGTATTATTTATACAAGTGGCTAATGATTATACGTTCCTAATGTAATATGTACATCTTCTTCAAATTATACCATATTTTCTGTAGGAAGTGTATTTCTAGTTCCTTTGCTTTTTAAATGATAATTGCTAAGCAATTAAAAAAAAAAAATTGTAACGAGAAAGTAACGTAGTTACTTTTATATTTGAAAATTAAAGTAATTTCATTACAATTTTATTTAAGTAACGAGTAATGTAACTTCATTACTTGTATCTCTATGTAACGAGTAAAGGAACTTCATTACTTTTTAAAAGTAACTTACCCAACACTGTTTGTACTTTGTGATATATATTTCACGTCATACAAACTGATGATATTTCACTCTACACAGTATAAATGTACGTACGAATAATGTACTTTTGACGAAAAATATTTAAATGGATTAAAAGTGTTATGGATTTATTTAACGGCAATCCTGGCGAAAATGATTTAGCACTCATTAAAAGTGACATCGGATTTTTTGCTCAATCTTTTTTAAAACTAGAAGATGATAGGTAAACATTTGTATAAGTTTCATTGTATATATTTTATAATATTATTTGTACTGCGTATACGTTTTAGCCCCAGTCATGATTATATTATTGACATGAACTAAAAACAAGCCATTATGATTATCGGTTCATTCGTTTCAACTGATTTCGGTATAATTATTACCTATATCTCACGTGAACTACAGTCAACAATACAATATGATATGGACTGTGTCACTGCGACATTTAACTTGCAGAGAGGAAAACATTAACTAGAGCCAAACGAATACACCGAAGTGTTTCGGTACATAAGTACGACTAGTACGAGTGTTTCTCAGCAGAGTTTCATATTATACAAACGACACTCGCGCATCAATAATATTATAATATTGGTATTAGAGTGCATAATAGTAATATGATTTTAAAGTTTGGCAAACAACTGCAGCACACCAATATCCGCTCGATTATTCGCTACTCGTTTACAATATAAACGCATAATAATAACGCACACTCTATATAAAATATCATATAATTCAATGCCTTTATAACGAATAATATTATATAATCGCCTATGCGAATGCATCGCGACGAATGTGCTGTACAGTGAACAAAAAAAAAAAAACTAATCGACTGCAGTAAGGGATTACATAAGGTGCCTGTATTATTATATTATTATACAGAAGCAGCTAAGAATAGAGGCACCTAATATTATAATAATAATGTTATTATTATTGTATTATTACATTTGCCCTCCAGGCCCGTTGTCAGGTCGTCGCATAAATAAATTAAGATCGGTCACGTGTTAGCGCCGACCTTGAAAAACTGCACACTGCAACGCGGTACCTACATTACATTATATACTCGTATTATCCTTTTCACGCGCACACAATAATCGCGGGCACTGCAATTATTACAATCGGACTCGCTGGGCTCTTGCAGCGGGCCCCCGAGGCTAACTGTGTGCAGCTGCATCTAATCTAAACTGCTGCACTAATATAGCACTGTATGGTAATAACGAAGCGTACGCGTAGAAATATAAAAAAAAATAAATTGCACTCTACAACAGTAGTCTTGTGTGTCTTCCGTCAAGGACTCCCCTGCTGCACACTTGCATCACGACCAAGCACAACGCATTCGTCGTATAATATCGTGTTGCCCAATATATTGCTGGAATAATGCACCTATACGGTATATTATATTGTACTGCAGCGGGCATTGTAAATTACGTATATATTATCATTATTATGCATGCAGGCGATAAAGTTAACGACTGTGTTTCTCTCTCTCTCTCGCTCTCTCTTATTCTCTCCCTGGATCCCCCGCAGTCGTCCCTCACTAGCTCGAGTCGCTGCGCACTATCCGTCTCTTTTCGATATATTTTGTTGTATGCGTACGGCGTAAATAGTGCGCATAATATTATACGATCGTCGTGCCATGCATTTATATACAGGGTGATTCACCAACCATACTCGTCCAAATTTTATCCCTCGAGTCACAATATATATATTATATAATATTACATATTTATAAAAACCACTCGATCATATTTATTTGATATAGTTTTCTTTTGTTTTGCGTTATTCTCCATAGTGGTATTCTATTGATCCACTGTCAATAAAAACGTTGAGTTTTATTTGTTTTTGATTTTATCGCTCTACAATTTGATAATAGGTTATAAAATACGACATAAAAATAAATTTATATTAATTAAATGGGTTAATAACGCATTTATTAAAATTATGTTTTTTAATAATTTTAATGGTTAAATAACATGGTCTGCATACTTTCTTTGGATAATATAAAAGGTGTTCTGTAACAATAACAACTTATATATTTTCAGGTGAGAACCACTCATTTTCCTGGTACAAATTTAAGCAGTTGATTCAGTTTTTTTTGAAATGATTGATGTGCATCTAAATCAAAATAATTGAAATTAATAGTTTTTAGTTATTAAACCATGTGTACAAAATCTCTTAAGAGTAATAATTAATAGTCCTTTATTATTATATAAATTATAATTTATTATGGTTTTAAATCAAATAGAAAATAGATATCTATTTGGTACTTATTAAACTCGATTACAACTTTTGAAAATTATTAATGCTGATATTATATTGATATTATTAATTAATTACAATTTTCAAATCCTTAAAGCCCCAAAATCGTTAAGTATTTATTAGCACGGGGTATGGACTACTATTGCATATATTGTAATAATTTAGAAACTATAAGTACTCGTTCGGACTTCGATATGTATACACCAATATTTAAAAAAAAAAAAACTAATCAACTTAACAATAGCAACAATTTACTGTATTGATAAAGGCGGTTCTTATTTGAACAATTAAAAAGGCTCTTGTGTCGCCACAGGACGGATCCGATAAATACCTTAAAAATATATTATAACTGTCAAAAGTCCAACGGGATGATGATGAGCACTGAGCATACCCTCTAAATCACCCTGTATATTACAATATACTGTACAAGACAAAGAGCGCACCACCCCAAGGTCGGTGTATGCGCGCACGTCACAACCCCGGCGAAGGTCTCGTGCACAACCTCGACCGCCTTGACCTTTACCGCGCGGCGTACACACTCACACACATAAATATAACTGCAATGTTGATGCGAATGTGGGACACAAACTGCAGTGTGCTGCAATCGATAAAACTACAGGACGAGGGCTGCTGAAAATGTATTTCTTTAGAGTATGCCCACACGCGTGTAACTATATGGCGGCCAGTGAAGGAGGGAAGTACTACTGTATAAAGTATATAACTGTATACGTTCGTGTTATACGCTCGGATTTAAATGCCCTATATTATCAGTAAATGCATTTTTTACCTAAAAGCGCTAAAATTACTCCCTCCCCCCCCCAAAAAAAAAGATTTAAACATATTATAGTTAAATTAAATTATTTAATTTAATGGATACAACAATAATGTAAAATATATGAGACTAAAAAGTTTAACATTGCGTATTGCATATAACGTATTATAGTAATAAACGCAGAATTAAGCAATATTCTTAAACGCCGTACTAAATTTGTTTTTCAAAATTAAAAATCCAATTTTATACTGCATGTATTTATAATATATATTTAAGTGGTGCAATTAACATAATCCATTCAATTGCACAGTTTTGACGTACATGATCCATATTTTACATATACATTCGCGGTTAGTTAATAATGACTAAATAAAAGGATTATTGCTCTTACCCGGTGAGCTATATTATATACCACGTTATACTGTTAACAGCGAGTAATAGTTCAACGACCCGTTTTGATGACATTTATTATATACTCGCGTGGCTGCGTAATCATACAGAACGATCAATTAAAAACGTCATGCAACTCGTGTCCCTTGCGCACTTATATACGACTCTTTTGATTTTAAAATATTGCGTTTTTATACAAAAACAAATTTCACTTCTCTTTGAAATATTATGGGGTATTAAAGCGCGTATTACTTCGGTGTGCACGCAAATTATACTTATACCTACTCATATCTAAAACACGTATGCTATAAAATACGTATATACAGTAATGGTTAACGGTCATCGGCGGATTATATTATTTTCGCTATAGCGTTTGAAATAACAATAAAATCGCATGCTGCAGCGTATGCAACGATTTATCATACTGTGTGTGTACATGATATTATTATATTATTAATCTTATTACACCTTATCAAATCGTACTATATAATTGTATGAAGTGTCCCGAATGTAGACGAGAAAAATAAAATTGATCGATACTTAATGATATGTTTTTTGTGAGAAATATTATAAGATTATGGTAATTATGTATATTATATATTAGGTATACAATATTATACTCCAGTGATGAACGTGATGTGGTCATTTATCATCAAATATAATATTTACTCATTACTGCAAGTATAATAAATAAATTCAATATTTAACTAAAAACCGACCGTATAATAAATTACTTTCGTCGTCTTGTTGTTTTTCGAGTTCATCTTAATTATAACTGTAATATATGCACATCTGCGTCTAATGTATATTTGTGTATAATTATGTATTATTATGTCGTATTGTCCAATGAATTAAATAAATTAAAATATACTCTCCGTATTTGCTTATTTATGGAATGAATGGTGAGATAAGTTATAGAATTATTAAGTTAAATTGTTTTGAAAATTGCTATAAACTAAATTGGGAAAAAATTAGCAAAAAATTACTCCGCCCAACGTGGGGCTCGAACCCACGACCCCGAGATTAAGAGTCTCGTGCTCTACCGACTGAGCTAGCCGGGCTAATGAAAAATTTGGCAAAAATAAATTTATTTAACTAATTTATAAAATCTAATAAAAGATAATTTATCATAGATTAACATATTATTTGAAAACATGGCATAATCGTACCAAGTTAGAGGATAATCGCACTAATGAAATCATCAGAAAACGAAAAAAGTATCATTATTCATTACTAAATTGACTTATCTATCTATTTACCTTATTTACTTACCCTACACTAATCTTATAGATACCGCTACCGCCTATATTTTAAATATTTTTTTAAAAATTAAAATAAACTGTTTTATTTGTATAAGTTATTAATTTGCCTTATGCCTATAGCTGACTGATGGAATCACACAATTATTTGAATACGTGTTTAAAAGGTGGTGCACATACCTACTTACAAATTTTACAAATATACAACTATAGGTAATTCAGGCTCGAATCCAGAATATATTTACCCCCCCCCCCTGTAATACCATGTTCGTATCGTATTTCATCGGCTGCCAAATTTACCTGTGTGCCAAAGTTTACGGAGTAGGGACATGCCCCCCCCTGAATCCGCGCCAGATGGGTATACAAGTTTTTGTACATAATTGTTTTTCTATAGCTTGATTGCTGCAACTTACAATATTCTTATCATAATTCATAGGTAGATTTAGACACTAACGATTTAGGTTGTTTTATTAAGACTAATAAGACTAATTGTTATAATATGAAAGAACATAAAAAAAAACATATTATATTTATATACGTAACAAAATTACCCATATATATTTTTCAAGTGATTCAATATACTCGAGTACATACCTTAAAGTTCTATGTTCGATAGTATTAATATTAAATTGTTTCACTTTAAATGGCGTTACATTGTACCAACATAGTATAACGTAGGTGTGTATACAGCTACAATAATAGATGACCACTGATCAAAGCAGTCACCCACTCCAAATAGGTATTGACTATTGACCAATGACCATCGTATCCACATCCTATAATATTGTCTTATTAATATAATGATTATAATGCATATATATGCGTTAGCGTCGTTAGCGATCCTTTTACAACCATCATAGACATTGACTGAGTAAAGAATTTTCCTTTCAAAAATTAGATAAAATGGCAACCAGCCTAGTTTTGTTGTCGTTATATAGAATTTTAACCTTAGAATATTATTTTATGTTCATATATCAAGTATAAAACACAGCTCTTTATAAGTGTATCTCGGTATACATAGCTTTGTGAACTAATTTGACCGTAGATAATAGATCACTGCATATATTGTGAGGAGGATTAGATAAAGCAAATATTGATATATATTAAAACGTGATTTCAACTTCTATCTAAACTTTTCAGAGTTTTCTAAAAACAATCTATATAATTTTCATCTAAATCGGCTGAAGTATATAGGTACATTAATGTATAATATATATATAGATATAGTGAGAGAGAGAGAGATTCTACATATAAAAATAAAAATCTCTTGTATTTCTGTAACCAATCATGTAAAACAAAAAATATTCAATTATAAGTTACTTAATCTATTACATTTATGTTAAAAAACTAAATCTATAAAAATAATCCCGGAATTTCAAGATTTATAGGTAAATGCACAAAATTGAATACTATTTATTGGATATAAGAAGTCCCAATACTCCCAATGAACAAACAATCATTTTATATGTAAAGAAAGAAGTTATGATTGACCGATATATAAAATTTAAAATTCAAATGCTTTCATTTTTTCAAGTATATTATACAATTTATAATATTAATGCGTATTGGTATACATGTGTATGGAATACAAATAGGTCTTTGCACTTAGTATAGCTTTATAATACAATATAAATTGTAATACGTATATATATATATATGTATTTCAAATTATAAATAACGCGTTAAGTATATTATAGATATTATGTACGTATCATGTACCTATATATAAAAAAGGATTTGTCGAACTAGTCGATTTTTACGATTCTCACTAAGTGTCCCCGTTTTAACGGTCTCATTAAAACGTACAAAGAGTTGTATTCCAATAACGTGACCTGTAGTAAGTTGACGTGCTTATAGTGTATGTACGCGCACTGGAGAGAAGAAAAAACTCGTTTTATGCCTTTGTTATCTTCACGTGGAAATCGATGTCATAGAGCCCGCGAGTATTAAATAATAATAAAAAACAACAAAATCAAGGACAAACGCGCGCTGGCAGAATTGCATAATGCCCGCTGAGCTGCATTCAACATTGCGCTATTGATAACGGTTGGTGCACGTTATCAGCTAGCTTTTATTTATTACGCTGCACCGACCGTTGGTTGATCAACGCATGTAGGCCAGCTCACAGCCAAGACGTCATATATTATGCCAAATCGAAAAACCAATTGAGCCCTCCAAGGACTTCCTCGTCGATCTCGTCGATGTAATAATAAATATACCGGCAGTGTATACGCGCATATTGTTACGTTGTTATAAAATTTTTTATTGAAAATTGGATTGATTTAAGTATAGGAATACAATATAAATTTTTTTTGTTGCACATGCTCCAATTACTGGTGCAGTGTGGTGTGCATATAATAATATAATATATAGGTAATTGTATCAAGTGCGATGTGTACCTCTTTCTTTGCCGTGTTTGTATTATATTATAATATATTAATATATTATATAGTCGAGTTGTTGAACACGGTATTGACGATTCGAACAATATACGTGCGGCGTTTGACTTTTTTTATATACGATTTGAATTTAAATTCTTACTATTGTTGTGAGCGAATTTTATTCGCACCCTATAATTTCTAATATAGGACTCCGCTTTTATAATATTATAGCATATTATTATATTATTATTGACTATTGTTAACAAACTTACAAACTAATACATTTTTATAATATTATATTATTATGTATGGTGTACGGATGTACCTACTCATATTATAGTTCTATACCTAAATATATAGTATACATTATGGTTGATTGACATGTTCGCTTCACTGCTTTAATCTTGACCCAAAATAATCATAATACATAGCGTTAGCCATCAATATAGCGTCCGTGCGATTTCGATCTGTTATCGATTTAATATGTATTTAATGGCTTATTAAATCGACGAAATGCATATTTAATGGTTTATACTGATTTAATATGTATTTAATGGTTTATAACGATATAATGAATTTTATACAATTTACAAATTCGTATATTATTATTATTATATAAAACTACAAAAAAACATAACATAATATTACAGGTACCCATTTTGTCACCGCTTATTATTATTATTGTTATATTATACGTTTGTGAGCTGCAGATCATTGGTGGAAACCGGCATGGCATTAAAAACATTGTTTACAGCACCTATAGATTTTTTGAGTAGATGATTATTGTACCAAATAAAGCCTACACATTTTTGGGTATCCGGTGATTTATTTAATTGTATAACGATTGGTGCGCACATTAAATATCAATAAAATACCCCCGGAAATACAGAATACATTAGCCGAAAAATAATATAACAAAATACATAATAAATACCTATGTTATAATATGTTTAAATCTCAAATTGGCACATACAAAATATAATATTGTATCAATAAGTTTATAAAATACTAATATAAAATATAATGTGAACGGCGTGGCGTATAAAGGATGGTAATATAACATCTATTATAAATTATAACAATATAAGACAGTTCTCGGAATGGGCCTGTAAGAACCCTGCTTAATACGCGCTTCCTGTTTGTCACCGCGCAAACTCAAATCATATTCGTAGTCCCACTGCAGGTATTATGCCCAAATAATTTCTTTTTGGATAACGAAAATATGTGAGTATAGACATTTTTCTCTAACAACGAGATTCTGAACGATTCGTCATTGTCCATGTTGTTCTCGACAAAAAAAATCCAAATAATTTTCCTCTATTATTAAAATAACGAGTTTCCACATACTTAATAATTTTGTTGTGTACTCAGACACATTGTGGTCGCAATAGACGAATAATATTGTGGTCGTAATAAAATTGATTAAATTATTAACTTGGTATAGTAGTAGTATCCGTGATTATACATTTTTTCTTATATCCTGCAATAATTATATAGTGCTTATCCAAGTTGCAATCAGCTTTATATTAGTTTATGTCAATAATTCAAGATGTGTAGTTATATATTAATTTAAACATTATAAAAATGTTCAGTGAAAAAGGAAAAATATTACTTTTATTAAACTACTTAAATTTAGACTGTATCAAAACGGGTAAAATGTCCTTGAGTTACAGAAATAAAAATTGTTATGCAAAATTATGCACGATGTGTTTTCAAGAACAACAAATGATCATATTATACACATTTGTGAAAATATTGCTGATTTATGTATTATTTTAGTTTATTTTAATCCGATTTAAAAATGTCCTTACATTAAAAATTGTTGAATTGTACGATAAATGCATTCAAGTACAAGATAATTGCAAAATAATAATAATTTTATATTTGCATAAAATAGATTTATAGCCATTTAATAAAAAAATATGTAAATATAATATTTTTCCAGTCTTAATTATTAGTGTATTAAATTATTATATTTTCTAATATTTTTTTATTTTTTATCGGTACCACATATCAATATTTAGAAAACATAATTAAAATAAAAATTTAAACGGCAACGTATAATACACGGACCACAGCTAGTTAGGATTTCTTTAGCTAAACCATTGATTATAAATTTTGATTATAATCAATGGCTATACTAATTCTGACCGAAAATCGGTATTAACCTGGAAAACCAATCACGTATAATAATATCTTTAAGTAGATGTTTTAATGAATAAAACTTCAAATATGAAGTAAATAAAAATAAAAATTTATTGTGATAAAAATTAATTTACTAATAATTATTTTTTTTGTAATTATTTACCAACAAATAATACATGTTTAAAATAATATATACATGCATTTTGAAGTGAAAAACAATACAAATAGGTACATGTGGTGGAGACTGGAGAGAGTAATATCATCTTCGTAAATTATTTTACAGGTTGTTTAAGATTTTTTTTATCACTATATACGTGTTAATTATTCAACAGCCATTTTAAAACATAATTTTTAGAAAATGTTCATAATTAAACCAATATTTTAATTAAATAATTTTTATATAGGAGTAACGAAATATGTCCGTTTAATTATAGGCTTAATCGAAGTTATACGAGAGTATAATCAACGGTAAGTGCTCTGCAATACAGTATATACACAACGGCTGAAGTATAGGCAAAAAATACCAGATTTATATAATGTTATAAACTTATAACTTATAAGCCATAATAAAAATATGTAATATGATTTAGTTTATAATTTTAATATATAAAAGAAAATAATAGACATTATTATTTTGTTCACAAAAAAAAATTATTAAAATTATTAATATTAAAATAAATACAACGGAGTGATGTTTTTATAGAGGTAGGTAAGACTACACTTATATTTTCTTGAAAGTTTAAATGTATTTATAGATATTTCTGTTTAGATCGGTAATTTGAATTCTAAAGTAAATCCCAAACAATATTTATATACTAATATACTATTATTATATATTTTTATGTTTTTACTATTTAGAATAACATAACATGTTTTTAATTTCGTATCTCAAAACAAAATATTTTCTTGAGAATTTCGAACGAATATTTAATTATATACCTTATAAATTATAATTAAAGTTTTGTTGAGCGAAATAGTGGAACAACATTTTTCCAGAGTACTTACTGGCAACTAACTTTCATGTCTATTCACAGAAAAATATTCTATATCGAGATATGAAATCCAAAATGTGTAATATAATAATGTTGTCATTAAAAATTTAAAAATAAGAAGAAAAACTAAAAAACTATAACAATTTAAAAAAAAAATTTTTTGGATGAAATAAGTGTGCAAAAAAGAATCAACTGATATGGCCAAAAATATATTCTTTACAATAAAATTGTCAATTTATAACATAAAATGATAATAAATAACGAACGAATAAAAACAATAGATTCGAAATGTTTTAAACACTTTAAACGATAATGACTCTAATCCTGATAATCATATAATTATTTATAAATTGTAATTTTCAATTTTTATAATAATTATGTTTGCATATAGTTAATGATAATGTTCTATGATATTATGTAATACTATGTATGTGTTAAATTTATTATAGTACAAGTTACTATATTATTTGTTTATTTCACAATCGCTTATCGTAAGACCATGTTTCAATATTGTTATTTAATATATTATATACTAATGATCTAAAAACGTTTATTTTTCTACGCATCAATTCACGCGTTAATAATGAAAAGTGTGTGTAAAAATTTAAAAATTATCGTTCAAATGAAGCTCTCGAACCATTGTGCGGTAGGTACATACGTATTATATATAATAATATTATTTATCGAAATAGCGCAAATTATTATAAACAGGCAAGAGGCAAAGAAATATAACGTTTATATGTATATGTTATATTTATATTTACACAGCCTCCATAAATGGTGTGATAATGTTAAATCGTAGTATTATTATGTACGTGTTGTTTGTATACCCCAAAAAAAAAAAAAAAAAATCAGATTGCTCGCTGTAAACACGCCTATAATATTATCATAGTTTACCTACGGTCAACTGTATACACATAATAATAGCGATAAGATGAATATTATTTTCGTCCGTGGGAAATTTTGTAACGGACCAATTTGATTAAAAATAACACACGACCTGATGTCCCTCGGAAGTGTGATTATGATTATACGGGAAAAAGCGTGAAACTAAAGCATATCGTACGCGCTGCACAGTCGATGTGCAATAATAATGATATATTACAATAATAATATATCGTATGTTGCATAATATATCACATGATTATTATATACATTATTCCATTACGTAGTGGCGATTTTATATTTTTGAAATGGTTGCAAGTAGATCCGTTGGTATTATATGAGTGGGCGGAAAAACACACACACATCGTCGTAAAACGGTATACTGGCCATCGGATTCGTATCACGATTCTCTGGACGCAGAGCACCATGATAATAATATGATTGGAGAAAAAACTACCTACTATACAAATGTCCGCATTATATGTTATTATTATTTCATATTTGTTTTTATAATATACGGCTACCGACTATATAATATAATATCGTCTCATGTACTGTTACAATACTGCGATGGTGTCTTACTACTATTATAAAGGGCGGTAGCAGACGATAGTTAGTAGTTATAACTTACAACACACACTATATATAAATACATATTATAGCGAGTATGACTATACACTGCTGCGTGCCCGAATAATTACCACATTACGATGGTTTTAAGACGATCTCGTGATTCTTATAAATATTGTTATTATTAGTTTATCGATCACACCATATAGGTACCTAACCTATAACCAGTAACCTAGCTATACTTACCACGAGAGGCGGCTTGCGATGTTTGCGCAATATACGATAACTATAATTTAAATTGCGTTTTGTGTTTTATCCAATTATTTTGTAAACGGACGGACATTTTAATAATATTATATTATGACGTGTGCGTGTCTTTAGTTAGATACTGGCCACACATACATTATAATACAATGTTTGTATGATGGGTATTGGCCATTGGGTATGATGATATTTTGCATGTATTTCACTCAAAGTTATATTATATTATTATCACAGTCGTCGTATGATATTATCGTGTGCTGCAGAATGATGCAAACCCGATATAGTGCCCGATGAGTAGTAGCTGTGGCTGAGCCTGCACAGCGGTGATGCACAAGAGTGTCCAGGCACCTCCTGAAATGCATAAACATTGTTATTAATAGTATCCAGATTTAAATCTCTAAGATGTTGTAAAAAAATTCTCTAAAAAATAAATACCTTATAAAATGTTTTTTCAATTCAATAACGCCCTTAAAAATTACCCACATTGTTTTCAACACACAAATGTACAAAGAGAACGATTTTTTGCATTTTTAATATTTGTTTATCTTTGCTAATTAAACGACAATACAACAACAAAATTCCGGACTTGAAAACATACACAACAAAAATAGTAAGTAGGTATACTCGCAATAAATGCGATCAAATTGTAGCTCGAATTGACCAATTAGTTTGTATTTCTTTTAATTCCGAGGCAAGACACTATATCCGATAATGAGTATAGAAATTAGATAGATAAATACGTTATCAAAAAATTATAAAGAGAGCTATATAAAAAATATATAGCAAATATTATGAAAACAATATTTCTCGATTTTATATTTTGAATTTCCTAATTTATACTAATAGAAGGTACATAAATGTATAAAATGATCTGAAAATGCTAAATTTGGTTAATATTATTATTTTCTATCCTTATTATTCCCGTTGTCCGATAAAATAAATAAATACGAAATAAATCCTTTCCAACACGCACGCACGCATTTTGAAGCGTCATCATCAATACAGGTGCTCCCGTTCGAAGTATATTATAACAAACACGCCCAAAGGCATAAAAAAACAAAAACAAATATACTTACACAATAATTAGTTGGTAATCATTAGGCTAAATGTTATTGTTGACAATCTCGATATACAGCACGGTGATATCCCGTAAGTGTGCGGACTCCAACAAGTATAATATTGGATATTAAAATATATCTATACTACATGCAGTATATAGGCTATACACTTAATCAAAAATTGAACTGCAACACTCCCTTTACATTTTCTCGAGATTATCTATCCATTTATGTATTTCAACGGATTCGAAAGGACTTAAGCCAAATTCGTAGAGTAAAAGTAGATGTATAAGTTACCATGACATGTGGAGATTTATTACAAGACGCAATTATTGCGACATCTGCAGTGGCGTACAAAGACGAGGGAGAGATGTATGGGTGAATAAAAGGGCTTCGCTCTATACCATCCATTGATTGCATGTTAAAATGTACATTTTTTAAACTATTCATAAATCAGCATTGCAAACTTGAAACGTAAAAAACATGATATAATACAATATTGTAAAGCATAATTTACTCAATGCAATAATGTATATACCTATACTTAATGACGTGCCAAGTGTTTTACTAAAATTAGGTAAACAAAAATATATCATTATCACATTTAATAATAGTTTGTTGTTTATTGAAATTTCATTATTTTATCAACATAAAACCACAAGATGGTGTATTTATTATATACTCCGTTTATCTTAACTATAAAATGTAAATACTTGCAACACTTACTACTACTTATTTAAAAATTTAAAATACTTTAAAAAATAATCAGCTTTGGAATATGAAATTAAAAATACATTTTGTTGTTGATAAAAATAAATACTATACCCAGTATACCCATATTTTTTTTTAGTTGAACAATTTTACTTTATATTAAATAAATTGACATTTTATAAATTAATTGTTGTATTAAAAATTACTTCGTTACTGAATCTAAATTAATTTTCTATGTTAAGATCCCCCCCCGCCCAAATTGAAAACCTCTGGGTACGCCATCATCACTGTCTGCCGCCTGATACTACAGATTTCAACATGAACATTGAATAATAATAATAACTAGGGCTCGGGACTTAAAGTATTTGCTTATTTTTATGGACTGACTTGAAATGTAGCAGAGTGCATGTCATGTTACAATACGTTCAATTATGAAATTTGAAAGTGCTTTTTTTTTGCTTTTTTCAACGATTTTTTAAAAAGATACTTATTTCCAGTTTTTCTCTTTTTTATGGTTTTTTCAGAAAACCTATAAACAATAAGGCAAAATGCTTCGGAAGTGAAGTTTGATTTTTTATTATATAAAGATTTATTTATTTTTTTTGATTTTTTAGTTAGAAACTTTTCCTAATCATCTTGTTTCAATATCTTTTGTAATATTTAATTATATTATTTTTAGCACAGTTACAAATTAAATTTAGTACCTGCTTTATAATGTAAAAAGAAAGTTTTTTTTTTTTTGATTAAATATTTTTGCTCAAATTTAAGTTTTTTAAATGCTTGTTTGAGTGCTTATAATGATCTTTATATAAGCGTTTTTTTAAGCGCTTATTTTAATAATTTTAAGTGCTATAAGTCCCCAGTCCTGATAAAATCATTGTCATGTCTGCCAATTTATATAACTGGTACTCTGTTCAAATGAAGCGTCAATGGTAAGTAATATGTATCAACATATTTTGCTACTCTAATCTATAAATTGTTGATAAACTTAACATTATAGGCTTCCGAAACATTAATTTCGATTGGACTAAAATTAAATTTTTTAGTTTATTTAAGCTAACTAATTGAAAAAACGAGTGAAAAAAACTTAATCCGACTAACTGTCTGCAGTCTATCTCTCGAATAGAAAAATATTAAATACAATCGCTGACCCGTTAAATAGTAAGAAAACGTAATATATATTATTATTGTTTAAAACGTAAACGCATAAAACGATTTGCACTGCGGTGTTATAAACCATCCTAGTATCTTGAATAGAATACGATGACTAATACTTTCTCTTTTAGACCTGCTATAAAATTAATCATATTACCGCCGATGAACGTTTCCTACCATCATATATATATAATATGCATGACACATACGCGGCGCACCAGTTGGCGATGATGTATTATTTTTGACTGCGCATTAACGGTTTATAATTTTAAGCGATATTCACTCGTTTCCATCGCGCGATGGAAATGTAACTCATTTCGTTTTTAAACGTCCCGTCGTAGATCACGTTAAGCGTACCATTTAGTAATCTAAACGAGATGTAATAAGGCGCGTTAAAGAAAATAAATCGAATCTGGAGTTGTCGTTATAATATTATCAGGGCATATTACAGAGCTGGACAAGAACAGGTCACTCAGAACTGACACATGCCCGGGCAGACGCGTAATAAAAGACCCCTTCTCCCGATAATCAGCCGAACAGAAACGCAACACAAACAATCAAACGTGTATCATAATCGATTGTCCGGAAAATGAAGAGGCCGGCACACAGACCGCATAATCTGTCAACACCAATAACGTTTCACCGAAATCAATTGTACATGTTCATCAAATCCCGTTTCGATAGTTATTATATTATTATTGTAACACACTTGTGCGTGGAATACGTGCGTTACGTCCTATATAGGGATACGTAACAGTACTGTTCGGTGTAGCCCTGCAGGACTGACCAAGCACTGCACCACCAACAGACAAACACTGCGAATGAGATCCCGTACAGGAAAAATGTAATCGTTAATCGAATTATAGTTCAATTGTCCGGCGGTTGTGCTGTGTACACAACATACTAAAAAAGAGCTGTTATAAATCGATATTCTCTATAATGACCAGTACGATTGACGGAAATGTTTTTCGAAATTCGTTGAATATCGCATTAAATGCTATGTTGAAAAAATATTGGGGAAAAGATATTACTATCGACTATTAACTATTAACTATTATATATATGTAAGAACCAACAAACCGAAATGACAATAGTGGTGTGTGGTGGATACAAACGATGAATTAACATTTATCTAAACTATACGCATAAAATAATTTGACAAAAAAAGTTGGGTTTTGACTCGAATTATTGACATAATATTTAGACTCATATTATACAAGACACAAAGGGACAACACTTGATGAGATACATTGTAAACTTTTTAAAATAATAAGTCCAGTTATCACTAATATTATATTTTTGTGATAAAAATGTTTATCAAATATAATGCACACGTGCATAATATATGTATTATGTGACTATAAGTATTATAATTGATGATTGTTGTGTTGATCGTTATTTCTCTCTGCAAAACATGGCCAATTTAAAATGTTTAACATAATTTTTTTTATTATTGTTATGCTGTGCAGTATGCGTTTACCGTGTATATATTAAGATAACAAGTGTTTAATTTAATGTAAGATACTCATTATTTCAAAAAATAATAATTTTACATCAATATCTTTTTTTTAAATTATTTTATTACTTAATTAAAAACAATATTGTTCTAAAATATAATGATATATTTCTGTAACTTTTTAATGTTTTTAATGAACACGTATTCTTAATTCTTTATGAGTTCTTCCAAGCAGAATATTTTTTGAAGTACTTCGATTTATAAAAAATCAAATTTTGAACCATTAGTCTACGAGTTACAATTTTACAAACATTTAAGGTTTAGATCAACAGACAAAAGTGGTGGTACAATTGTAACTCGCAAAATATTGGTCCATTACTCCACTCCGATCATTAAGATACTTTAGATCTTTAAATACTAAAATACTTATAATTTATTACAAATAAAGTACATTTCAGAAATTTGATTTTGATAGATCTAAATATTCTGAATAATATTCTGCTTCGGGATTATAAAACTAAAAAAAGCATACTATCATTCAAAAAAAAAAAAAAATAACTTAACTTAACTTGAAAATTATAGCAATAAAAAATAGAAAAACTGTTGTTTTGAACCGTAAGTCGCAGTGACGACTTAAAATTATATAAAATATATATTTTCGGAAACGTTAGCGTTTTACGATAAATGAATCACCCCGTATATAACATTATTATTATTATATATTATATACTGTATAGTACGCTGCAGCAACGCGCGCGTATAAAGAGTGGACTGTTGTTGACCCCGAATTGGCGCGCGCGTACTCGTGTACGTATTATGCACCGCTGCAGCGTGTACCTATAATATATATATAATATATATATTTTTAGTTATATGTCATATATATATTTATATATATTTGTGTGTGTGTGTGTATGATGTTGTGTGTAAGCGTTTCTCTCTCTTTTCTCCTACCACCACCGCCTCGCCCGTCGTCGTCTTTAGGTACGTTTCTTTTGTGTCCACACGAACGAGGGTCATTAGAGACAAAAAAAAAAAAAATACATATTTATATATAAAGAAAAAAAGAAACCCAACAGCAACAAGACAGTGCTGGCAGAGGTGTGGTGTGGAGAAAGATAGGAGGCATAATATACCGTAGTAGTAGTGGTGGTGGTAGTAGTAGTAGTAGTAGTAGTAATAGTAGTAATAATAGTAGTAGTAGTAATAGTAATAGTAATAGTAGTAGTAGTAGTAGTAGTGCATAGTGTGTGTGTGTGTGTATAATTAGGATCGAGTTGTGGCCGGGTTGTAAAAGTGGCCTTGATCCCGTACAACCAAACCACTTGTGTGTTTATATATACTATGTATTGTATGTGTGTGTGTGTATTTTTCCTTTTCCCACTGCGTGGATCTCTCTCCTTTCCACGGTGATTTGTGCGCACTCCCCCCCCCAATACTACCGTCCCACCACGCGTGACCCGTCGTGAACACGTGGTCTCGCCAGATTGTGCGCTCCCGCCCGCACCGCTAAACTTATTCTACTACAGCTACACGCCACTATAATATATATATGTATATACAATACTGCAGTAAGTATACCTACTACGTACTGCGATTATTCCAACAACTGTACACAGTCGAATATTATATATAGACGATAATATATAACAATAATATAATATTACGGTTTTTCATCGACTGCTCCGACTGCAAAAAAAAATCAACACAAAACGTTATTATAATAATAATATCATACACGCGACACGCTGTGGCGACGATGTTGTTGTCGCTGCCAGAGACGCGTATAAACGTCTACTACGATAATATAATATAAGAACAGTGCCCAAGTACATTATACGATTGCCAGCTCGGCCGTTGCACGCCGTCTCGGGGTGGCTTTCTAAGGCCGCGCGAGCCTCTCGCCCCTCCCGCGCCGTCCATTGTATTTACTGCGAACCCGCGTAATGTCCGGCGAAATGTTCACATATTTTGTACTCGCGCGCGACTATATCGCAATTCGCAACAATAGGTGTACCTAATGTTAAATTGCTGCGTCCTTCGCGAAACGCCCTCGAAAATCGGAAGTATACGACGGATATAACCGCACAGAGTTTAGGGCCCACTAACATACGCGTTTTGACGTGTTTGGGCATCGAATGACGACGCGCATAAGTACAACTCGTCTCATCTACGAGAAAAAAACGAACGCGCCGCCGCCGGGTAATATTTAATTATTATTTTTTTCCGTACACAGCGATGTTTTGTTTATGTTCTTCCATCGTGATATTGTACAAACACACACATCAAACATCCCCGCCCTACGCCGTACAGCAATATATACAGAATATGTATACACATTTTAAAGATAATAAATTTATTCAACTCACAATCGTGCCTTTAATAGTGATTTCTAAGATACGATATTTATTGTTTATATTATAACAACATTCATCATACGATATAATGTATATAAATAATAATATAAAAATACAATAAACAATGTACGTTGTAAATATAGAAACCGTGCCAAAGTATCTATAATACATCGATTTATTTGCATCCAGTCGTAAAAAAAAAAAAAAATTGAAAATTAAAAATATAGGTAGGTGATAGTAAACTACGAGCGGAAAACAAACGTAAAACGACGCACATTGAAAACGATTCATCAAACGGCATATTATAATAATAAATACAGCATATAGGTACATTGTTTAAAACAACAATATTTAAATAATATTAAGCCAGGAAAATAATTTAAATTCAAAATGATTTAGAATTAATATATACTGAAGGTACACTATACGGTATATTGTATATAAATATAACACTCCTTAAAATATACTATAAATAAAATATTAGATTTTGTTTTCAGTGCACAAGCAAAGAGAATTTCCGATTTACACGAAAACTATCAGCAAAACGCCCAGCGAAACCATTGACATAATATTATTATAATAGCCAGAATATTGTACCAAAAAATATGTCATAATGTTAAATATTTTATTTTTTTTTTACAACGTTTTAAAAACCTCTTTATATAATATACAAAAATCTATTTAGATATTAGATGATTACGATTTATGTAGAATATTATTTTGTGCGTTTTTAAGTAGTACTTAATGGTTTATCGTTAGTCTATATATACACATACTATTGCAATCGAACGTTTTATTTCATCATCTTTAGTCTGTATAAAAGACCGAAAACACTGCCTATACAACAATAATAACATTACAAAAAATCTCTCCGTAAACGTCCATAAAATTTTAAAAATAAAATAATAAATTATGCACGGAAAGGCGAGGGCGTCAATACAATATGGTTAAATATTATTTCAAAATCACGTCGAAATCCTTTTTTTCTATTATTATTAGTGCACCGTCAACCTAATATACATACGTCCTATTATTACAGATGCTGCAGGTACACACCGAAGAGTATAAAAGATCAATCACGCTCAACCACGAAACCCTGCAGTCTCCCATCACCGTGTCGTATTATACGGCCCCAGCTAAGCCTGTGAATAATTTGAGTATAATATTCACTATCGCCGGCGATGAAATAAAGGTTTGTTCAAACATTACAAACGTACAACAATAATACTTGTCCCTGTATAGTCTTGTCGTCTTAAACACATAATATAATTCCCTATACCGCCAGTCATACGTAATACATATATACAGTACGAGACATATTTTCCCTTTTTGTGTTGTTATAAATATTTGGATGTACATTGAAGGCATCATCCGACAAAATATTATATGATAATAATACATCTACTCACACGTCTAAATAATGAATAGCATCGATATATCTACGACAAATTAGCATAATATGTATATAGCATACATAATATATATAATCGGCTGCAGGCGACTACCAATACTACCAATGAGCATGGTGTATAGAACGTCTTAATGCCTAATAATAGATTTAATATGTATGAGTATATTGAGTATATATACCTACCAATTGTTTACGTTTCATTTTCTTTTGATTCTACAGAATTGATGTGATTATAACATTTTTATTGAAAATGAGCATTTTATTCTCACGCGATAATAATAGTATATAAACTATAAAATCATATAACATATATCGTAATACTTAATATCCTAAGCAAATCAATTGAATTAGTTGATTAGAGCTAATTTTTATCAAAGTGTTTATTTTTTAAGTTATCATTAAACGTATAATAGATATTTTTAAATTTTTATAATGCAATTTTTCTCCTTTTTTATCGTATTTGAAACTGAACTTATAGAGATTTAAAAATGTTTAATGTAACAAATGCTCCACTTTAGATAAAAAATATTATTCATGATGTTTTATAGTATTTTTATCATGCGGTAGGTACTTGATACAATAATATTAGTGTTCTCATAAGCTTGTATGAAAATAAAATTTGTCTTCACGGATATCTGAAATAATTACACACCGTTAAAATATAAATTGATATTATTAAAATAATACAATTTTTATTCCATAAAAATATACAGATCATTATAGTATTATTCGAGACGTGATCCTTACGTGTTCCATGCACTAGAGCGCGCTACAAGTACGATATTCGTTAAAATTCGTATACGCGAAATCTGTGTACTGTATAGTGAAAACCTACGGGCTACGACCCGTGTAGCAGATAGAACGCGAACAACAATAATTTACTGTAGACAACCTGCCGGACGTAAAACAAATTTGAATATTGTTAGCCGCGTGACCACAATGCACGTTTTATTCTTCTCTTTTTATTTAGGTCGTGGTACATAATGTTATATGTATATTTTTTATCAAGTCCATAAAATTATAAAACGGTATCGTCCAAAATTTACGAGGGTCACGACAGATTTGTGTGCGTCGCACGGACGACGAAGAGGAACATGAAAAATGAGTAACGACGTGCTTGAGTTATAAACCGACCCGTGGTGTGCGTCGACTAATGTTGGTTTATAATAATAAAAAGACATTAGAAGCCCATTGAAACAACCAATAACACATTAAATGAGCCGCGTAATCGTTTAATTTTTGGATACCGTCTTGAAACACACGACTTCAGTATACAATACACGGGGACATAACAAACGGTTGATGATTTTTTTTTAAATATATTTTTATACACTTTTTTAAACACAATTTAAATCCGTATACTAACACATGATACCTATATTTTATAATACACATATATATATATATATATATATACATTATTTGTAACCTATCCCTTCACTGGTTACAACGAATAACACAGCGCGTGTTGTATATAGATCATTGCTGTTGTGTTGTATATACGTACAGCGAGCCCATCGTACCTGCTACATAACACTCTACTCTGTACTGCACGTCTTCTATTTCGAGAAAAAAATATTGTGTTGTTTACGATTTATGGTGCTCAGACGTTATTATGTACATGCATATCGTATTAAACATTTCGATTCGTTCCGAAACGACCGTTTTGAACAAGTCCCAAAGCGGCCCGGCGGTCTTCTCCGGTTTTAGAATATAATAATAATATTGTATATATATATATATACACACACACATAGGACTTTTTTTTCTCTCCGGGATTGGATTTTAACGAAACAATAATTAAGTCATAAACAGTGGGGCGAACTTCTGCAGGCGTGCAGCAACCTGTATATATTATAAATCCCAGACGGAGTTTCGGTATACGACGTGCTGCGTACGCCTGCAGGGGACACTGTAAAAAACCGCAACCACAAAAAAAAAAAATGTAATATTATTTATTATTGATTGTTAAATTTATGTTTTAATGTTACGAAAATCCAAGACGATTCGTGTTGTTGCTATAACATGGGTAGATTATATCAGCATATAATATGTGAAATTAAAATAATACTGAAATGCGATCATTAGTTATAAAACCTGAGTGTAACCGTTATGGATAAAATATAATATTTATTTATACATTATATTTTAGCTATTCAGTATTATATACGGACGTGTTGCTAAATTGTGCTGCGTCTGTAGGTATATACACGGTCCTACACGAATAGTACAAATTTATAGTTTCAATAATACATATACGTATTAGAAAAAATTTAGTATTTTCGATCACTCTGTAATATTATATCCTAGAGAATGGTGATTGAAAATATATGAGTGGTCCCAATACTGAACTTATTATATTCCATTTGATTTGGACTTTTATTTTATTTTTCTGCAGGACCGACCTTTGCAATAATTATAGGTCACTGCGACCGAAACGACAAGTGAAAACGTGTCGTACAAACTACAAAAACATCGCAGTTGGTTCTAAATCCGAGCAATATATTATACACGCCCGAACGACGACAGCGGGAGATTGTTAAACGCGGAAACGGTGACCAGCTGTAGGAGGATGTCTTACGGAGAATACAATTAATGTTACAATAAATATTATACAAAAAAAAATCGTACGTATTTATTTGATTCGATTTCGTAATTCTGCTGTTGCCGCAGGTGGGTCTATTTTACTATAATGTGCAGGTATACTTGTAAGTACGTTTGTGTATGTGTTTTTACACTCCAACACGACCGCCAATATAAGGTAGTATATATAGGTATCAGTAATAAGTATTTTATCTCAGTAATTGCGTCGTTTGCAGTTCATCGCGCGCGCACAATATACAATAAAAATAATAATATACTGAATACTATATTAATGTATGTGTGAAATACGATTATAATACTATAATATTATTATTAAATCACCGTGTGCGTTGTCGGTGAAAAAAACTAAATATACAAACAGGAATTAAACGAAAAAAAAACGAATACGGTAAAAAAAAAAAACGTGTTTGTGCCGTGGTGGCTGTCGAATATAAATATATGAAAACCGGAGGGAACGCGGTTTTTTTTTTAACGATACAATAATAGGCGTCGTTATCGTATAAACAGAAATGAGAAAAAAAATGTTAATAAAAACAAATTAAACAAACGCTAATGAAGGCGACGGGCGCGCGTACAATGGAAATTCGATCGTATTATATTAAATGTATACGCGTTTGTACTCTACTGCTTCATATATATATATAACTGAACTTATTACCTATAACGATTGCATATATTATTGTAGCTACTGTATTTTCTTTCGTCCGTGTTTTATTTTTAATATACCTATTGATATCGTTGTGATTGGGACTGTATAAAATGTAAATAATATTTAAAATACATATCCTAAGACCTAAATGCACCTCATCCCTACGTATTGACTATATAATAATATAACTATCTAATATCTACCTTTATATTAATATGTGAATAGAACTAGAGGATAAAAAATGTAAAAATGTTTTACAAAAGATTTCAAAGCTCTGACTAACTATTCTCACTTTACTACTTTAGTCCCTAATAAGTAATAGGCCTTATTCAAAACCTCTCTAGTCTCTGCGTTAAAATATGATGATTTAAATGGAACTGGTGTTGTGATTCATGATTTATTAAATTGACTTAATTACAAATATTAAAAAAAATCCATAATACTTATTAAATAAAATAAATTATTTTATTTTTTAAACTTTCAAGTGATGCCATTTGTAGTGAGTGATTACTTCTTTTTTAAAGTTTTTCCTGTGTTTATACTTTATTAATTATGTTTTTAATTTCTTTATGTTATATTGTACCTTGAGGTACAGATTATACTTATATTTTCAAAATTAATAAATAAAAAAAACCACCCGGGTGCAGAATAACGGATTAACACACGGATCATCGTACTATATTGTTCACTGCAGCTTGTCGATAATCGTGCGAATCAGGATGTTAAAAAAAAAGTATAAGTGGTCTATTCAAATTTCGTAAAATTTATTTTGTATTTCTAACATATTTTGAGATTATGACACATCGCACATACATTCTCAATAAAATTAAATCAAACTATTTAAACTAATTTTAATAATTTATTCATTGCAATTTTCGTATTTTTAGTTTACAATATTATTAAATAAATTATTAATATTGGTATATATTAATTGTTTAGCTATAATTTATATACCATGATATGCTTATCAGTTTATCACTTAATACTTTAATAGGTTATTAATTTGATAAATTAGATTTTTATGAGATATTTGATATCTTTAAAAGTTATTTTCACTGATAATATAAATGTATATAGAGTACTAACTACAACTAATTCTAAAGTGACAAAAATAAATGTATTCGATTTTATTAGACACATTAATATTTTTGTTATATTAAGACTAACATAACTCATAAGTATCTAAGGTTTACAACAATATAAATAAATAAATTGGTATTAATAATGATTTTTTTTTTAAATTTGAATTCCCTTATCACTCACATTTATATACTTACTTGGGTTAATATTAAACATCACAAGTAAGATATATTTTGGATTTTAAATCAAAATGCAGTGATAATTTGATGTTAAATGTTTTTTATAACACAAGTGGTAAAACATATACATGTTAAATATATGTTACATAAAATAAACAAATAACAAAATTGAAATATCCAACAAATAATTTAGATGAATGCAATGGTTTTTATCGTCTCGCTTGGAAACGTGAAAATGATATCACCCTACTTCTCTTATTCGAACTCGTTTCTATACCTATATAAACTCAACTACAAGTAAATAACTGAGGAAGTAGATCTGCTGTATAGTGTTGATATATACATATAGTGTACCTCTGACTGCTAATAAAATTAGTATTTTATAAAAATAACAATTATCTATTATACGGTTATTCGTTTTTTGAATAACGACAATTATGTCGTAATGTATACAAATTTTACTAAATTGATTTTGTCAAAAGTTATTGTTTACGAAAATATTTACGTTTTTCATCATTTTCTTTTAGTCTTTCCTTGAAATTTTTTTTTCCTTAACCTCCCCCCTCCTTCCCATACCAATTACAAAACAGATCAAATTTACAACCATATTATAAACCTTCGCATTGAAGATGAAGATCGAAGTATATTTTCTACCATTTAAGAAGTATCTTAATTCTTCAGACATAAAAAAAAATAAAAATAAACACACATTGTAAAACCAATATACATTCATCGCTCCGCTCAGAATCTAAAATGTAAAACCGAATTTTCATCTTTGAAATACACACGCGTTATCTCGAAAAGAGACATGCACTATGATGGTGTCCATGTGTGCCGTGGACCGTTTCAATAACCATCTTAAACATAATAAATTATTCTCGTGTCGTATGACGAGTAATAAAAATGGGCGCTCGACCCTATACAGACCCTATCTATCTATAGTATATATATAATATATATAGTAATACATATTACACCTTACACACACACACACACACACACACACACACACACACACACGTACACACATACGTCACACGAACATAATGCGTATGTATTAAAATATAATATATCGACCGAAACTATACGTACATGTACAAACAGAAAACGTGTTTGAAAATTTTGTTGCAAAAAACCACCGCATGATACTTAATTTAAGTGCGTGTGTATGTGTATGTCATATGTTATATCAAATAAGTCGGCGGGTCTTGAGCAAATATGATAATATATAATATTATATATGTACGGAATATTGTAGAATAATACGTTTGTACCTATACATACATATTATTGTATTATGTACAATATATACGCGCGTCTTATTGTATCACAATGTATATAGGTATAATACATAATATATACCTGGTGTATACTATATACATAATATTATATATTCGACAGTATAGAGCGTTGTATATGGCGTAGGTGTACCTAGCTATATAACATACAGGTATATTATGTATATTATATATTATATTTATACTGTCGTACATAATATCATATAGGTAGGTAAGACAGGTATTATACATGTTATATAAAAATAATAATTCGCGATGTACCTATATAGTAGCTTAATATGCTCCGCGGGGAACTGCAGGGGCGGGCAGTATAATATATTTATATATACATATACTTACTATATAGTACACTCTATCCGAGTTCACACCTGTGCGAGATTGCACCTGCTGCGCGCCCTAGTAAAACTATATTTATATAAAAAAAAAAAAAGTTATATAATAAAAGGGTCGAAAAACCCGAACCGTATGATTTTTCGACTCCCTCGCTTTTCCCCCATTGTGTTCGAAACGCGGATTTGTCGAACAGAGTATCGTAGTATTATACATAGATATACGTAGAAAGATTCGAGACGCACACACACACACACACAAGAACGTTCGCTGCTGTGCACATGAACACACACACACACATACATATATGTATACACGACGAGACGTTTAAGGATCATTTTTGGGCGGGTTCGATCCCCTTTTATTTAATTTTTTTGTGTTTTTATTTTTATTCAACTCGCACGTCCTTCTCGGCGCGCTCGCTCGTAATATGTATATACGTATATATATATATATATATATATATATATATATATATATATATATATATATATATATATATATATATATATCATGTGCGCGCAGAGAAATGAGAACCTGTTTTTCGTACACCGCGCGGAAAAGGGTCGTCCGTACCTAATAATGTAATATCGGTATTATGTTGTACGCGTCCTACCCCCGTATCGTATTATTACGTGTATACCACCTACGACCTATATACATCATAATATTATGTGCACGTACGTTTTGATTTGTATCGCCTGGCAAATCTATAATATATCACCGCCGCCGTGATACCACCGCTGCGCGACGTCGGACGAACGTCAGTCGCCCGGCACCACACGGTTTGAGACTCGAATCGAGCCAGTCGACTTGTCGATTTTAGTGTACCTACATAATAATATTATGTCATGTGTGCGCGTTTGTATGGACAACTCGCCGCGATCGGTCTCGCCGATGCCGCCCGCGCGATATATAATAATTAATAACGAATGACGTATTCCCCGGACGTATATATTACGCATACACGCCGATCATAATATTGTTATTATTATTATTATATTGGCTGGTTCCCATTGATTTAGCCAGAAATAATATTAAATTGGTACGTACACATATTATATATATACACAGGCGACGCGCATCTACTGAATGCGTAATCCTAAACAACCAGTGGTGGCTGCAGTAGCGTTAATAATGCGTCGTACATAATATTATTACGATATCGTGCTCCTCGGTGCACGCCGTTTGCATGCGTGAACACGGTCCGAAAACGGTGAACACGAACCGTTGTGCCCTTAGATCAGTCAAATCATATTATATACGATGGAATATACGGAAAAAGTCATAATAATCATTGCATGTCCGATCCACAGAACGAACACGAAACCAACACGAGCATATAGGACTTGTGATAGTTGCACACCGGCGCTACCGCTAATCAAACTGTTTTTTTTTCCGGAAAATATTTGTTATCATCTTTTTATTCGTCGATATTGATAAATATTAATATTTTAAATTTGTAGTGATAAAATAATAATGCGCATATTGCTGTGATCCCATATCGTGCTATTCTGACTTTGCAGATTTTTCTATTCATTTGCGTATACAATATTATATGATCTAAGATTGTACCCACTACCCGTACTTTACCTACGATAATATTGTTAATAATAATTTAATTTATTGTACATTTGTATTTATACTGAATATACACTAGATGGGCAGTACCTTATTAGGTGTTTAATGTGTGGACATGGCGCGGTGATCATTGACATGATAAAATCTTTCGATTTTACTGAAACGACAATCTTATAGTACCTACTGTCCTACTATAATAGTACCCATTTACAACATAATACAATAATATTATATCATTAGTCCTTGCTAACACTGTGTTATTATGACATCAATTAAACTATCGATAATAATATTAAATCTAAATGAACAATATGATCAATATGAACCGATTTAAAAAATATTGTATTCAAATTGTATAAAGTACCGTTATTGTATAAGCAGTATAATTGTATAATTATATATAAATATATATATACTTCTATACTTACTATCCCAAAAACGGAAGCCGCCTACATTATTATTGGTTTGTTTATATACGCCATTTAACTCACGATTGCAGAATACAAGAGTTTTACGAAATGTCCATTAAATTTCAATATTCATAAACGACCCTCTACACCTAAATAACCCTATTGGTGATTAATTTAAAACTTTATTATATTGTACGACTAAATTATTCTTTGATACAGTGATTCTCAACCTTTTTGATTGATGTATCCTTTGGCCTCTCACCACTGCTCTGCGTACCGACCACCAAGGTAAAGGCCCCACCCCTATGTTATATGATACTTATTATAGTATTATACACCTATATATATTATAAAACACCGATTTTTATTATTTTTAATATAATTATTAATTACTAATATACCACGAACATAATGCGTATACCTATACTAATTCCGCGGTCCGAGCACTGAAAATTAATCACCGATCAATAATCAATATCACCATTTTAATAATATTATGTGTTGTACTCGTGTATCAGTCGTATATCTTGTATAATGTATATAATCATTCAGAAAACGATCAAAACACTGCATATATTTCATCAGTCAACTACACATGTATATTATTTTATAAGTCTAGTATGAGAAACGACTATATCTAAAACTATAAAATCGTCGATCTAAACTCAAGCATTTTTATTCGTTATAATATTTCAGAAGTATAGACATTATTAATTGTATTTTATTATCCGTGAATTAATATTATATATTAACTGTGTTAATAAGAAAAAAATCTGATTTTTTTTAGCAATAAGGATTTTTTTTATTTTAAATTAAGAACAATTATTACTAATTAGTCTTACTATAGTTACTACTACCGTTTTTGATAACTCCAATTAACACTATTTAAACGTTGTTAAACTGCGAATAAAATAATAAATAACAATGTCTCATTGTTATTTTTAATAAAATAATCAATTTTATAATATGTATTTAGTAGTTCATTAGAAATTTTTTTTTTCATTTATATTATAAAAATATAAATACGCATTACTTTAGTCGTGAAGTTCATAATTTATTTAAGAGAACTAGTGTGAGAAAGAATGAAAGACTGAAGAGCGAGGGGAGAGATAATAATGTAAATTCATAAAAAGTCATAACTCATAATATACTAACTACTACGAAGTACAAATAATTTTACTATTATACATATTATATTATAATGTAGTGACGATTTTGCGATACAATTCTACAATTACACATTATAGTGGCTATGTTTACTCGTTTATGCACTGAGTACTGACATACTGTCGTGATTTATATCATTCAGTATAATAATATTATAATATTCTTTGATACGCACATTTGTAAAATAATTCGCGCGAAGTCGTAATATTATTACGAGACGGCGTTATATTGGTCACGGAGTGTCCATCTCTCGGTCATAAACTGCATTCTGCATAATACCTACATTAAAATATTGTACTAGGTATGACATACACATTATAATATTATACATAATATTATGCATATAGTATATTGCCAGGTACATAATATTATTATTACGCCGGTTGAAGTGAATATATACAATCGTATAGGAAAAATGTTGTTTGATTGCATCATAATTAGATATAAATACAAATCTCACTTGTGTGTGTATATATATATATATATATATATGTATATAAGTAGTGTTTACAACTTGGCAACGGTTCAATGGTTTTGTCGAATCATATTTTACCTGGCCGCAGACACGATGAATATATGGTTTTTAGGCCATATAAACAAACTCCGAATGACATGAAACTGTAAAAATATCTACGAGTGCGGTTCAATAAATAAAAGTATATATGTTGAAAAAAATATGACCTATTATCTCGTCAAGTTAAGTAGTAATGTGCACTTAGCGCGCTCGATAAAAACGCAAAAAATATAAAACCTTTGTAACACGATTCATTTATAATATCGTATAAATGTATTATGTACATAATATATTTATATAGTTTATACCTATTACCTTATACTGAACACAAACTGCAGTTGCATTGTCAAGTTCGTTGACTCTGCACAACAGTGAATAATAATAATTACTATCACCAATCGAGCAAATAATGCGACTAGGTCTGAGAAATAATATTAATAATGAGGCAATTTCAAGGCAAGAAAAAAAAAACTCAAAAATATCTCGATACATGTGATAATAATTATTATTAGGTTGTACGTTGGACGTAAGTTTATAATGTAATAAACGCACATTATAGAGACAGTTTGTTCACCGAGTTTAAATGTGTACAGTACTCGTCCATCTCTCACTGCTTCTCTTTTTTTTCTTTTCTTTCCTGTCACTAACTACCGCTTTTTATAATATACGGTACAACGCAGTATAGTTTAGGTAGACTCGACTAAATTTGTTTTCGCTCTATACCCTATGCAGTGTGCCCCCTCGACGCACCGACTTGACCTGGACCGGAGCCAACACTCGACGAGAGATATAGACGAACGAAATAACAAACAACAATAATAATAATAATAATAATAATAACAGGAGGCATCTGAGAAGTCGTCGTCATTGGTCCCGCGAGAATTTACTAATAATAAATATAATAAACTACGTTAATATTATGATGTATATATTGTATAGGAGTACGTATTATAATAACATATAATATAGGTTTAACTTGTTTAGCTTGTTATATTAATGATAATGATAAAATTAAAAATACACGAATCGCTCGGCGCGCGCGTCCTGATAACTAATGAATTCAACAAAACCGTCTCCGGACGACTGGTTTTTATATTTTATTTTATACTTCGCCCCTCCGATCGGTTATTTTTTACCGCGCGTTTTACACATACACGCACGAACGCAGTTGAATATATTAGCAGTTTTTTTTTCTCAGTTTCGTATATTATACACATATATACACCATACACGCGAGTAGTATACGCACTACGCGTATAATAATATATTTTATTTTTTTTTTCTTACCTCTCTCTCTCTCTCTCTCCCACTCACCGCGCTCGTTCACAGACCGTATTATTACGCGAGCGTGTGTACCTATATATAATATATATATATATATATATATATATATATATAGATATTTGTGCGTGTGTACGTATATATATTGTATGCACACACAAGTCTCTCGCGGCGGTCACTCTCTCTCAGTCACCCCAGACCCCACGCCCCCCCTCGCCACTATACCGCAACCTCTTCCCGCCCACCCGACTCCGCTGCAGCATCACCGTCTGTCTTTCGCCTTCTCTCCGGGCGACGCAGCTACCGGTGTTACGCCGCACACAATCACTGGGCCGTACCTCTCTCTCTCTCTATATATATATATATATATATATATGCACATACGCGTATACGTATAATGTGTATATTTTAACGTGTATAACATGTATCGTATATAATATACAGGGTGTACCGCCGTGGTACGCCATCACGAATCGAACCGAAGCCCCGAACGCAGGCACACCCGGTAAACCGGGAACATCGAGTCCGAAACGCCGTCGTCGACGTTTTATTAAAAATCAGCTCTGCTGCTACTTATCGACCGGCATAACATATTATAATATTATATAGAACACAGGCCACAGCGATGATTTAGTTTCTTTATATTATCGTGATATTATTATTATTATTATACCACGTGCGTTTTGTCCAAGGCCAGATTTGACGAAGAACAATTTATTGGGGCGCTCGCCGTGGTCACAAGTTTTTTCGGGGGCTCCCCGAGGGCCTATACAATTTAATAAATTATAATAAAAAAATATATATATACGATTTAACAGAAAATAAATATAAAATTGTATATTATTGCAGGTCATGACTGCAGCGTAATAAATTTTCGTGGTAGCGTTAAGTCACGAGTTGTGTGTACGTACACGTTACCGACTTTCGTGTATAATATTAATTATTGTAAACAGTTGATTTAAAGTTCTAAATTTGTACATCGATATAACCGTCACAATTTTCGATAATTTCTTATTTCATTAGAATCAGCCAATATTTGCAATTTACAATCCCAAAATCTTCTTTGCCCTGTGCCCCTTAAACTTTAAAGTTTAAATCCTAGTCTGGTCCTGTACGCAGATCGTTACTCGTTTATCTCGATTGTTCGCGAGTCTACAACAGACCTGCAGCAATGATGGTAGCATATAATAATATCATTTTTTCTGTACTACGCAAAACCTGCTCAGTTTTAATATAGGTACTATAACTATATACTTATTATATAGTATACGGCCTTAATGATATTACATGTATATTGTATTTACACTATTACACTGAAATCGAATATATACATATAGTATACTACACTAATGCACTATACATATATAGGTACTATAATGTAGTGTCTACGAACGTCGAGCGTTATGTATACTTCAGCTGTCGGCCTATCGGAGATATTGGCACCTTGTAAACATTTAATGTGTTCACGTGCAGTGATTAAAAAACTATTACTATACATCCTAGCTATATCCTATACGTATAGTATAATATTATAGACGCACAAATACTGTATATACAGATATGCTGTTCGTAAGTAGATACCTTCGTTACGCACACGACGTGTTCCCGATTTAGAAGGTTATATTAGAAGGTATATATCGTTGCTGTACGATGTACAAGACTAAAATTATTATCAAGCACGAAAAATAAATTATATATACACACATAGCCACATAGGCAGTATAGGTACTAGGTATACGAATAATGAACATCGTGTTCGACGCCCCTATATATATATATATACTATATACGTACACAATTATTTATGTAATCGTTTTTTCTTTACATGTTATACTTAATGCCTATATAGTGATAATCATAATAATATATTTTTTTAATTTACAATTCATTTTGACGTAATATGCGCACTGCGCAGGCTGTACCATTATAATTTTAACACACTTTTGAAGTACGAATAAATAGCGTCCCTGAAACGAGTATCGTAAATACGATCAAGGAAAATAGTACGTATCATAAATTTAAAGACAAAAGTGCGGCGTAGTTATTCAACGGTATGGAGAATGGAGATACATAACTATTCTATCGTCTATATAGTAAAATCGTTGAAGATATCAAACGTGGGCCTAACGTTGTTAATCGAAATTATCTAAAAAAAAAAAAAGTCTTAAATATAATTTGAATGTTTCTAATATGCAACTGTTTTTTTTTTCCGTTGAAATTAAATTCGTACGTATAATATTATTATATGGGACGACGAACACCTACCTATATATACATAAAACTGTGCGCACAGACTAAATTTAGGCACCAATGAAACCGGTTGTTGTTCTAAAAATAAACGATATTCGGTACTTAAAAAAACTCTCATCTGGTAATTGGTAATTTCCACGGACGTTGTAAATATCCGTTAATTAAGCGGTACGCGTGTGTTATTATAATGTGAAAATTTTCTAATACTCTTCGCGTGTTGTAATAATGGTACATATGAACGTGATAGTGCGCGCGCCGTAGACGAGACTCGCGAGACGGCCGACTACAACGCCGGGCAATGCGAATTTCACGCCAATTTACATCGGCCGATAATAATTAACGACCGCATTAATCATGTTGGCCAGACTAGGAAATGTGTTGCGTACACTCTAAAACTCCGGCCCGGGGCGATCCTCGGCCGTGGCGGTTTATTAACCATCGCCGCTGCGGAAGACGTTCTTCCCATCGCGGATCGCGGGCACGTTTCAATACGATCGGCGCCGAAAATACGCAGGTACAACAATATTGCAAATCGCAATAATTACTTTACTCCGTAAAACGAACACACTGTGTCTGCAATTTTCGTACTGTAATGTATAACTCTGTATGCAAAACGTATGTGCTTTAAGCTATAGGACTCGGTAGACGGCAACGTTTTTATTATATTATATTATTATTCGAGTGTTTGGAACACGGTCTTAGAAGATATTATCTTCTAAAGAAGATGGGGGTTTGGACCACAAACCATGTTAGCTGTCTCCTACACGCCGCTTATCTACTTGCAAGATGTTGTTGAAGATAGTTTTAGTCGGTTTAGACATCGGAGTATAGTCGTGAAGAGAATATACCAATTTTTATTGGAAAGATACAAAATTAATGTTAAAGTTCAGCTGTATATATGTACCTATGTGGAAATATATTATTCATAATTTTAGTTAAACGCCACGCTGTTTGCTCATACTATATTTAGATACAGAAGGTACCGTATGATTTTGCAATAATTATTCATAACTTTCCTTCTCAAATCGTAATAAATAGATTCGTCTTATGCCATTGTTAAAATCATAATTTAATGATTTAGTACTATGCCCTATTAAAAAGCCTTTCATTAAAAATAAAAAGTACCTACTACCTTAATGTATCGTAATTGACAACTCTCGATTATAATGTACGACTATAAAGGTATAATATAATATGTTCTATTGCGCGTGCCTAAGGTTTAAGGACATAATTGTTAAATCGATATTATTTTCAATACACAATCGTTGGTCGAAGCAAGATCAATTTCAATAAAAAAAAAAACCAGTAAGGGCTTAGGCACATAAGAGAAAAATGGTCTATACACACAAATCGTGCTCATACAAATATACCATATCCCCTCTGCCGCGACCGGTTGACACACGACGTGAGCACCGCGCCCATATAACCCCGTCCGCGTGACTGAATAATATCGCGTTAACACGAGTTTCTCGTAAAAAACTATCGAATCAATTTTTTTTTTTGGTTTTATTTTTATTGGTAGGCGTTAAGTTACGTATCGTATATACTCGCGGACGATTCCTCGCGCCAGTCTCCGCGTTATTCTGAAAACTAAAATAAACAAACTATTACCTACATTCGTCTCACCGTTTGCTGTATGCATGTAATACCTATGTCTAAACGATAACTATAGTGCTTCGTTGTCTGCCGAAGGATGAAAAAACGTTGATTGATATAATCCAACCTTTGCGTAACAGGTTTCGGGGAATAAATGAATTAAGGATGACCGCTATAATCGGCTAGCATCCTTACCCCACCGAAGACCATATTATTATGTGTGATGTATACTAATCGACGGCGATTTCGGCGGTGTGCCGCGCAAAAGTCTAAAGCTCGTAGCTGACCACCGCGAGTCGAATGCTGTATAAGCCGCAGCAGATGCGATCAGCGGTCATTTCAATTACACAATTTTATTGTACAGTTGACGAGCCACTCGTGTAACTGCTGCGGATGATGAGAATAATTAATCATATTGTCGAGTTCAACCCCGTTTACTGCACTGTTCGGGGAGTGTGCAGTAACATAAATCGTTTATATGTATAATATTAGTTGTTGATTTTTTTTTTCATTGCGGTGCCTTCAGATAGTTGTAGAAATCGTTGGTACAATTGACGAGAAAACCCATACTTCAACCTCTGCAATCCGCACACACGCTGACTACAACAAAACGAAGCATACAATGTTATATACCTGCAGCATATTATAAATTAAATTACAGCAGTTTTGTTGTAATATCTCATCCCGAATCTGAAATTTGCAGGTTTAGTCAGGTCAAATCTGGTCTGGTCAGGTCTTATACACTATAGTGGCGTCATCGTCGAATATTCTTCACGCTATTTTTTCGGTCAGTGGTCAGCGAACAGAGCAACGCAAATATAAAAATAAATAAAAATATAAAATATATTTTTCTGTATTCTCATCATATCAATATATCCAACTAATTAGAGTATTGTAGTGTTCTACCTGTACGTTTCGGGTTCATATTCGTCCACAACTATACCGCAGTGCAATATTTATATACATATACGCGCAGCTTACAATCATTTTAATTCCTCGGTAGCTGCAGCGACGCAAAAACCGAACGTCACCACCACCACTAGTAAGTAGTAACCTTCGGCGAGCGTTTTATCGTTTGGATTTTTCTCTGTCCGGTGTAATATATTATTATTTATTATAAATTGTTATAATCGGATATTCACTGCAGGCCCGCGCGATGCAGCTGTGGCTGCTGTGCCAACGAAACGTCAGCCGCGAGAACCGGTCCCGTGCGACGTCTCGTGACGATATCGCGTATACGTATAATATTATGTCGATGGAATATAAGGAGAAGGGAATAACCCCGCCAACGCCATTGCAATAATAGTAAATATAGTTACAGTAATCGTAGTAGTATAGTATAGTATATTATTATTTACAACTGCTTCGGCTGTATGGTGATGATGATGATGATGATGATAATAATAATAATAATATAACAATATTTACGGGGTAATTCATTAAACGTAACTTATTATTTCACATAATACTTGCAACGTTTTTTAAATTATTTCTTTCACATTTTATTATAAGTTGTTTCTAAACAACAATTTTGGTAAAAAATATATTTCTTACTATTTTTATCGTTATCATTATTTACTCTTTTGAATGACAACATATACTTTTTAATTTCATATTCCATAGTAGAATATTATTTGGAGTATTTCGAATAATTATATTTCGGACATATTATAACTAACAAGCATTTTAATTTTTGATGAACGGAGTGTAGAGAACCAATATTGGTGGAGTGCCCTCTACAACTTCACTCCGTTTCACGAAACTTCAAATACGTACTGATAAAAATAAATTACTCGTCTAAAATTTGATTTTTATACATCGGAGTTGTCCAAAAAATATAATGCTTCAGAATAAGAATTTAAAAATGCATATTGTTATTAACAAAAAAAAAATAATATAATAACGATTAAGTAGGATATAGTAATAATGTAATTTTTTAGTAAGAAGACGTTTTTTAACCACTTGATAGTTGTGTTAATAATAAAAATGTTAAATAAATTTTCGAAATAAAGTGTCTGAACATTAATTGGATCACCCGGTATACACCGCGATCGCCACGACGCCATCCGCGCGCGAACGCGTAGCAACAGAGAGTGCGGTTCATCCTTACACGCTTTTCTCTATACGGTTCATTTTTTGTTTATCGAATTATAATATATTATTCTTCCTCTTTTTATTTCGCCATTACGCAGAACGACAACAATAATAATAATAATAATAGCTTGTAAACTCAAGGCAACCGAAGCGCGGGTCGCCGCTTACGGACGACACACACACGTCCTGCTGATCGCGCGCGCTCTCCGAGAGACCGTTCCCCTCGGCCGGCGATTCGTCCACGCAAACCGGTTTCGTGTTCGCGTGCGCGCGAGCGCTTATAATAATATACGCGTGTGTGCGTACCTGGTCGACACTCGCCAGAAGACCCAAATCATTAAACCAGTCTAGCAAAACCACTATATATATTATATTCAATATATATTGTGTGTGTATAAAGTATATACTATATATATATATATATATATATAGTAGTATTATGTATCCAACGGCGGCTACTACCGCGACCACGGTTACAATTTACAATGTATAATATCGACCTGTACTTATAGTGAAATTTTTTTTCGTTTCTCCTTCTGTTCCGTTTCCCCTACGTCCTTATATTCCGTTCTATCCGCGCCCCCGATGATTTATCTCGATAACAACGCCTATGGAAAACGATATTACTTTCGGCAGAGACGTGCGAAATAACAATAAAGTATAGTATATTATCATATAAAATTATAATATTACGTGAATAGATTGTGTTAATATATTATATACATATATATATATTTTAACGAAAATATATTAATAATGTTCCGGTTACACATTTTATTCAATTTTATATTGATTAATTTTAGCCATCGTATATATTTCGTCTGTGAAAAAATTGTTGAAACCAATAATGTACAGTATATAATACACAAGTACTTGCATTTCAACTAAATAATGGTCGCGTTTCACGCTATAGTTCGTTAACGTAAATAACTATTGTTAATTAATAATTATTATAATATACGTATAAAATAATATACAAATATTATATGAAGTTTTAATTCTCGTTTTTCGTATTCGTATTGTATTGTAAAATCGGAATTACCATGTATTCATCTATGTATATCATAAAATATATTAACATATTTTTCCATTCATCATAATTCATATTGTCTGCTCGTAAATATCGTTTTCGACATTTACTCGTGGGCCGTAAGCAAACCTACATGTTCACTAGCTACATAATATTATAATGATAATTGTTGTAAAATTAATAAAATTGTATTAATTAAAAATTAGTTTTAGGTTCGAAAGAAACAGCGCAATTCATCGTGGTATGATGCTGCCTACAATATCAAACGAAATCCAATGGTTTGCTCGCAAACATGAGACAAGGGTAGATAATAATATGTCAAACCATTGGTCATCCAATTATTATCTCTTAGATAATTCTAAAGATATCAATAAACGTCTTAAACGTCTGAAACCAAAGGACTTAATTTAAAATTTTATATTAAGGCAGGAGCCACCTCAAATGACTCCATCAATTTGTAAAGTATATATTATTTATATCTAGTATGTAATATATATATATATATATATATATATATATATATAGTTGTTGAATTTATTTATAAAGACTTTCAGGTCGTTTAATAATAAAGTTCCAAGGAAATTAAAAAAAAAAAATTAAATGAAAACATAAAAATGGTGAAAATATAATTTTTACCCATCAATTGGTATAGACTATATACGTATAATATTTGTTTGGACGCAAATGGTTTATATTATTATTATTAAGTTATTGTGAAAATCGTGTAGTTACGCCCACGGAATATAAATTGTTATAAAATATTATTACATAGGCTCGAAGATGCTTTCAAATCAGTATTCTGCTTCATTTGAATCGTTACGTTTAACTCAATTCAAAAATGTATAAATGTATAATGTATAACAAGTAACAACCAAAATGTTTATAAAACTACCATATTATTATTATATTTTTATGCATTTTATTTCGCTTAGTGACTCAAACGACTTCTATAATTTTGAGGTCAAACGTAGAATAGTATATATTATATATTATATTAAAAATTTCTGAAAATTCTCATTCACTATATTATATTATTTATTAACAATAAACAATTTAAATTAAACATGTAAAGTGGTCTATGTTATTTTTATATTAATTTTGATCATAATTATAGGTCAATGAACCAATCGACAACTATACAAATATTAATTTAGATAAATAGCGGGATGATGTTTACAATAAATTATACTATAGTTTTATAATACATCATACATTTTGCAGGCTAACGATGTATCATGTATGTATACTATACGTACTATATAGTATTATATACATAATATAGTAATTATTTTCTTTATTATGTTGTATACACATTGCATATTATGTATTATATACTCAAACACATGCTTATACTTATTTATAAATAAGCGATTTATTTAAATTAAAAAAAAAATGGCCGTGTAATATTTTACACAATGATTTGTCATGTTAATGAACAAACAGTGACCATTGCCGTAATATTTACAATATATAATATGACATATATATAGCGTAAAATCAACTGTATGGTCGACGCACCCAAAAAAACTATTTATCGACTTTTAGCCTATTTATGACTGTATTATATACTTACATGACTACATTTAATATTATACTATACATTTAATTATTCGTTTACTTTACTACGGATTTTTTCAATATATATAAGCAAATATACGGACACACTGTGTTACTCTTAAGGCAATTATAATTAAATAATGTAATATAATATCAATTTTAGATTTAGAAACTAATTATTTAAGCCGCCGTAGCTTTGATAAAATTAACGTCGCAGCAAACGTGTACGAACAAGATTATTCTCGCAAATAATAAAAAATGATTTTTAAAAACTGTTCGTAAATACGATTTGAACAACTATAATATAATATATAAAATATCGTCGACCGTTATCATATATATACGTTGCTGTATTATTATTTTATTATATTATGGTTTGCGTTCCAAACGCATTATGTTTTCCTTGTCCGCTGAGCATTGTGTAACGATATTATTATTGCATTGTGAAACTTCTATATACTATTAGTTTATTTTATACGATATCGATTCGTGCACTTATATAGAAGCGTGAGCAGAGATTTCGGCATTATGTCAAACTGGTTCACTATTCTATGTCTGAAGTTTTATTATCTTTATATTGTGGAGGAAACTAATTCGTATGACGGTTTGACATATGGTCAATTGGGTAATTAAAAAAAAAAAAACTTTATGTATGATTTCTTCCATGTTAAAAACGGTCAATTTATTTTAAAAATTAAAATGTTTTTAACACCGTTTGAGATAATATATAATATGGACAGATGGAAAAATGATAATTCGTGAATAATAAAAAAAAATTAGACAATCTATGAAGATATTTTCCAAAATCATAAAACATCTTTTAACATTTACAGAGACTAAAGTTTGTGTCAATACTTCAATAGCGTATACGATTATAATTAATACAATCAGTCAAAAACATGAAGTTAAATGAAAAAAAATATAGAACCTATGGTGATGGTGCCTTTATATTTCTGCTGCTGTACTTTAATATGTTATATATTGTGATAAACCGAATAGTATAAACATGTGTCTGTATTATGTAGATACTGATACATAATATTAATTATTATGAATAATGAACACGGCGTGCACGATAAGGGCAATCAGATAAGTAAACGCGTACACTGTGGAGTTATAAACTAATAAATAATAATTACAAGTCGTTGTACATAATTTGGATTAACGAATGCGTTAAATGAAACAGTTGCTGCGAACATGTATGAATAGTATAAAAAGTATAGTATACATGTAAATAAATTAAAACAATAGTAATTGCTATCTAAATATCATTATTATTTAATAATCATAATATATTGTGTCTGTATGAAGATGCGTGAATGCAGATCAAATAATAGACATGTACAAGCCACATTAGTTATATCATATTGATTATAAATACTATATAGTATTATATTAGTACTTATGATCAATGATTAAATATACATTCATAATAATGGTTATCGTTTTATAATATATTTAATTCAAACAAAATAAGGTAAATTATAGTTCCACTAATTTAATCTAAGTTTTTTGAACTGACACTTAAACGTTTTACTGTATGATTCGATGTTGAAATAATAGAAGAAAAAATATTTTAAATTGCGATGTGTTTAAGTATTATAATAAATTATATCTGTGCCAGATCATACTACGCGTCCTATCGATTGTCGATTGAAAAAGCGCAAGAAATATTTTAATTTAAAATATGTTACTGGAAATATTAGACTATATAAAATATACAATTATAAACTATACTAATATTTGATTTCAAATAAATTTAACTGGTACTGCAGATTACATTATTACCATATATATAATACTACAGATTAAGAAGAAATCATGTTTTTTATTAATTTTTTTTTTAAAATTAAATTTTAATTATTTGATTTTAATGTGTATGAAATAACAGGTTATGTAATTATAAAATGTTATAAATATTTATAATCAATGGTAGTAAGTATCATATCGTTCGATTCGATTTTTGCTACAAAAGTATTAAAATGTGTTATTCACAATGCATTTTATTTCAAATAATATTAAAATTTAAATCATTCCGACAAAACTGCAATGCAATATTAAAATATACAATAATATAGACATTTAAATAAAATTCAGTTCAGGTTTTTTTAAACATTGTGTATCTATCATTCTGTACATACACGCAATATACATTTAACTACAGCAAGTTCTTTCGCGATAATCCTTTGTTTGGCAAAGCTGTAGGTGAACTTGCAAATAAACCAATACCATCTTAGCTCTAAGTGCAGAGCAGCATACTGGTCCATCCACTTAATAGTAATCGAGAGAAGTATTAGCGGTAGTGCCGTACCGGTACCGATGTATATAACTCGTTCTTGGGATTATATACTATTTATACTATATTATAGCATTAAAAAAGTATACTTAATAAAATGATTGTAGTATTTTAATATATATTCGTGTGTACCTAAACAACTTATCCTATTAGTGACGTTATCTAGAATTTAATAAATTTAATATAATTGATGTATTGCGTGTATTAGAATAATACAATATATTGTTTTTTAGTAGTTGCGATTTATTTTTATATGTATTTTAAAGTGTGATAAGCAGTCGAGTTGGATTACTCGTATACTGTAATAATATAATGCGTAAATCGGTCGTTGTACGGCGTAGGCGGCGAACCGGTAGATTTACGCGTTATATTATTGGCTTAGGCGCAAAATTTTTTCTCTACAGCCTTACACGGTGGACCGTTAGAAAGAAATTTGCGCACGAGCTCGACGATAAGGGATACGATCGCGTATAAATTATTCAACGATCACATAAATATATATAATAGATTGCGGTTTTTTGCGTCGCTATTAAACAGCAGAATGAACAATTAATTACCCACAACGATTTCGTCATATAAGTTCAGTCATATAAACATTTTGCAGGTGCAACCAGGATTAAAAATCTCAAAGAGGGACTAAAATTTTTAGATTTTCATAATAAATTCTTAATTAAACTACGAAGGTACATACTACTCTCTACCTTTTTTTTTACATAAAAAATATGCTACTATAAGGTATGTTACTCTGTGATTAAAAGAAACTAAACACACACATACATAATATTATCTAAATTGGCTTAAAATATATAATTGTATGCTTTAAATTTTTAACATGTATTTATCACTAGGAAATTTTTAATTAAAATCGTTTTTCATTTTATTTTATCTTATTTATTTTGAATGTATGCGCTGAAAAATTTTTTGAAGAAAGAAATGGACCTCGTAACCACCTTTATTCCCTGGCCCCCATATAGCCATATCACAGACTTGACAGGTAATTAAGTTAGATATTACAACTTAAAGTTCACGCTAAAGTACATCATCCTCATGTATAAATACACAAACCCCATCCAGAGATGCTACTATGGTATGTAAAGGTACAGTTATTTATATAATGTGTGGCAAATTGTGTGCAATAACTAAGCCATAAATAAATTATTTTTTTTAAATATGATAAATTGATCACAGAATTATAATCTTTAAATTTACTTGGACAATTTGTCTCTGTATTATTCTATTAATTTCATAACCATTATTAATAGGATCCTAACACTTCTACTGATCTCGGGGGCCATTGTGGGTTCTGATTATTTTGTAATATATAATATAAAATATATTATACAAATACACGTTCTAAACGTCATGTATTTGTATTATAATACTATTATAGTACCAACGCAGAATAAAGATTCCCTTTTCACGAGCTTCATTCTATTGCACTCCGTATATTTTACTCTCTTTCAAATTTTTAATTTTATTATATACACAATATGATATTAGGCAAATGTAGGTATACCTATATGATACTATATTGTAGTATTGCCGTTAACTACAGATAAACACATTATAATATTCAGTATTAACCAACGCGACTGTATACATTTAAGTTCATTTAATTTTTTATCATAATGTTTTCTGTGTAAGAATAACAGAAGCGATGTAGATATACCATATTTACCATATACTTACAACAATTAACCATGTGGTTCCAAAAACGCCTATATAGGTTTACCGATTTATGTATGTATACTTATCAGTTATCACATATTTACGAATTTGAGTAAAAACGTGTATTAAGATCCTGCTTGGAGATATATATTATATGGAACGCGTAGTACATAATCGACAATAACGAACACAATAAGGCTTAAACCTAAGGGTCTCATTTAATTTCAAGTGATTAAAATACCAATTTGTATTTTTAAGAATAGGACGTTATTATACATAATATATTTTAATGTCGTTTTAATGGCTCAAGCGGTCCACACGGTATATTGTTTAAACCAAAAAAGAAAAAAAAACGTGAAATATGTATTTTTTTTCACTAGAAAACGGTTTAAGCGGAACGCGGTGTATTATAACAATAATATTTCGGAATGCTTATATTGTTCGAAAACGTTTTTTAGTTATGAATAATTCATGGGATGTAATTAATTATGAGATAGTTTTTTTAGTGTACTCGAAGACTGATAATTCGATTTACCTATACCCTATATCTTTATATTGTATATTATATATAGGTATATCTATACTATTATATGGTATATTATACTTGTATTACTACGCAAGTTTTCGAAAAAAAATAAAATATACATTTCCAAACACACGACTATTATTATTATTATTATCCAATCACATATATATCATAATATAATATATATATATATTGCCGTGCGCCGTGTGTTTTACTTATTGTTGTTTTACTGCTATCGACGTCGTCACATAATGTTATGTATTTATTCAAGACCACGACGACGATTATATAATATTATATTTTATTCTCGGGCGTACACGGACACACGGTAGCCACATAATATATAGCAAGCGCCATTACAGCGGGTAACCACTTGTCTTCGTGTATAATATAGGTACAGTATAGGTACACTGGATTGTAATACAGATCATAGCAGTGGGATTTAATATTATAATAATTATATACCTGTACGGTCTATACGAATGGTTATAGGTTAGATTCGGAGTAATAAACAGATCCTCCCCTTATGATGGTCGGTTTAGAATAAAAAATTGTTAGGTTAGGGTTAGGCGAAGTACTTATACTTTTATTTTTTGGTAAAGTCATATAGAATATGTATAATATAAATATATAATATATAGTGTATACTATTATACTTATAATAAAACCGACGGACCTTTCAAAAATGGATCTTTTAGAGCTGTTAACAGAAGTGAAAAAACTAGAGACTTATTTGGTTTATTTGATAACTGATAAATCAGGCTATACGACCAATAAATATCGTGGAGTTATGATTTTTTGAAACCAGCATCACATTTTTTATGGAACATTTTATATAAACTATAAAAAATACTTAGTTTATCTATAATATCTATTATCTGTATTATATTTTATACTCGATAGTCGATATTATTTGTATATATTAGATAACATTAATACCTTTGTCTTTAATCTTTATAGGTATGAAAGTATTTTATTTTGGAATTGGAAACGACATAAATCAAGGAGCGCTGAAACGTAAATAAAAAAATAAAAAAAAACGACAGCGAATTAAGCCACTCCGTTATTTTTGGTATTCAATAAATGCATATACCGCCATACCGGTAACCTACTGCAGGCTACAACATCGTATATATTGCAGCAGATCGACTCCCATTGTACGGTATTGTATGCGCGCAGTCCATTAAACGTAGAGGAGGTGGACAGATTGAAAATTTCACGTGCATTATAATTATATGCTGATATAATGTGCTATATAAACCTATATATATATATTTAACGGGCAAGCGTCATCGTGCTAGAGAATTAGCAATTTGCTAAATCGACGGACGTGATCGGATTAAAGGTCGAATAATGATATTCCGAAAACTGGTTTGTTTCTATTGCCGTTGCTGCTTCGAGCCGGCGAGTGACCTATACGGTAGATTATTTATTTTATAATATAGGTATACCTACATCAAATATAATATAATATATATATATATATATATTAATCATATATCACCACAACACAACATTTCATGAAAGATCGAATTATTATTAATTTCACGGACATGGATTATATAGGTAGGTATTACATACGAAAATGGAGTTGTGTGAGAAATTATTATTGCAGCACATTTTCCTCGTCTGTTTGTAAAAAAAAGCATTTTAATAACGTAAAAGCTGGTATCATAGAATAGATTGTGGTCTAATACTGGTACAGTGATTCGTACCTGCAGGTGCGTAGCCAGGAATTTCAAAGAAGAGGGGGGGGGGGGGTTATTCAAAATTATACACATACAATTAATATCTTTACATATACTTTATTGTACAAACGCATTATAAGTGAATAGATAATGGTTTATGAGAAAAATTTAAACATTATCATTATTAATAAAAAAAAATGTAAATCTATGAGTATACCACTGCTGAGTGGTGGGGGCGGGAGTGTAACTGCACCTGTAACACCCCCCTGGCAACGCGCCTGGGTACCTCTGTACTCACATGGCTAAAAGTGGTTATCGACTTATCGTTACCTATATTGTTTTTTAAATATCATCATCAATTGATGCGGTCATCAGTCGTATGCAAACTGTCATCGTTTGATATTAATCTGTTGGCCGTTAATATTTTTATTTTTCGAACACAATTTATAGAGAAGAAAATTTCTATCTGAAACACGCGATATTGGTTTAATACTATCAATTATTCAAATCAATCAGAAGTCAGTAAAAGCGATGAAGAACTGAAGACCAAATGTTCTGTTCATTCAACTACATAATTTTTAAGCTTTTATTTCTGAGAAATGATTAATTAACAATATTAATTATTAAATTTTATCATACAAATAGGTAGAACTGGTAGAAGGTATATTATAAATAGGTATATAAGATATATTAATAATAAGAAATAAAGTGTATAAAATCTTTAATGTAGATCAACAGCCCGGCTAGCTCAGTCGGTAGAGCACGAGACTCTTAATCTCGGGGTCGTGGGTTCGAGCCCCACGTTGGGCGACCAAATTTTTTATCAATTAATTTTATAGATAATTAAAATATTTTAATCTGCACTTTTTGTTATTTTTTAACAACTATCAATCATGGGAAAAAGTTTTTTTAAACAAAATCAATTCCTCTATTCTATATATATCAATATATCAAATTTATAATAAATATTAAATTACCTATATTATTTATATTACATATATTATTTAAAAATATTTTTTACTACGTAATTTTATTTTTTAACAATTTAATCCATTTTATTATTACATTTAATAAACAATAGTTCCAAGAAAATAATATCAAAATTTCTTGTTAGTAACCTTTATTTTAGTTTTTATCGATAATCAGTAATAATATTTATAATATCAATAAGATGTATCACAAAATTAAGCTAACTTTACTAATTTACTTTAGACTTAGTATGCCGAATTTTAAGATTTCTGTTCAATTTTAATTATTTTAAGTATGACTTACATATGACAACCTAATATAGTAATATGAACAATAACAATTATAATATTTATTATAGTTCTTAAAAAATATACACTTTATAATTTAAAATTATTTGAAGACAATTGAAAAAGTACATAAATATTATGATAATTACATAGAATATTTTTATATGTAATTTATCTTATTAAATATACAAAAATAAAATTTATTTTTATTTTAGTATATTATAAAAATTGACAAAAAATGTAGTCGCCCAACGTGGGGCTCGAACCCACGACCCCGAGATTAAGAGTCTCGTGCTCTACCGACTGAGCTAGCCGGGCAGTTGATCCGATTTGTCAAAACTTTATTATTTAATAACCAAGACATCAGAACAATCTAAAAAATAAGTAGGTACACATACATATATTACATACCTAATGTACCTAATGTAAGTATATACAAATATATTTGTACCATTATAGTAGTTAAGTTATAATTAAATTAACTATATTACATATTTACGTTAATACATATCAATTGTTACTGCAAATAAAATAATATCGACTAGGTATTATTATATTATAATATAGTGTCGTATACGCCGATCACTTGGGTGGGCTATATGAAGTTACAAGCCCATCCTTATTTTGTCTATTGCTCATTAATATGTATATGCTAATATATAGCTAACTCGAATATTCTGAATGTAAACTCACGAATTCTCGCAATTAACTCGCAAAATATATTGATGAACTTTTCAGCGTTTTCTCTAAATAACCGACAATAAGGTGATAAACATACGAAATAGGTATATTACACATTGCATGGTTGTAAAATGTAGACACGTGGTGATGGTATATAATTGACGTGCATTGAATGTATCTGTGAAAAATAGCTCTACGGTAATTTATTGACGTTATTTTACTAACTTGTACATTATATTAGAATCTTTCACCCAAAAATAAATTTGAAGACGACGTCTGTTTACACTATACGTCTACAAAATATAGTTATCTGCATTCTGCGAGACGACCATCGCGGGTCTCATTATGTTCAATGTTTAGTATATACATAACATACTATATACTTTTATCGTGTGCAGATCTCGAAGAGGTGTGCTCGGAATAGTCAGACATACAATTTAACTACTTCAGACAACATATAAGTACATAAAAATATAAACAACTTGTTGTTCGCCTCTTGTGGGTACATACAAATATTTATTATTTCCTAGAATTATAAATTATGATTTTATAATGTGAAAAGATTTGATTTGTATGTGGATACCTAAATCGTCATGCAATTAAAATAGAGTGAGTCTTATAAGCGACGTCTACTGTACTATACCTATATGTATATAATATCATAAACATAATATTCGTGACACGTATATGTATATATTATATTATGTTCTGTTATTTCGCAGGTCGTTGACAAAAATATGGACTTACGTCGCGTTCCGCTTATAATATTATGTGCGATTAATATTACACGTATCTCTATATAATTATTATGATATTTTCTAATTTCGTATTTCTATTTTCTAAGCGATTTTTTTCATATACCATGGTAAACGTAATCGGATGCATCATCGGGTTGTGCGAAGTATACAGTATATAATGTATATGTTAAATAATGTAAATTTTAATATATAGGTATTAACCACTGTTTTTAGACGGGGCCCTCGCCTTGTTTTTATGGTTTGAATTAATCGACTTCATAGTTCCTGGAATATGAAACAAGTACGTAAATATTGCTTTTACCTGAAAGTTCCGTTTCGACGTAAAGAAGAAATAAATATCGACATTTTCAAATACCGTTTGTATAAATTATGACAGTATGCATGCAGTAGGTACAACAGAAAATACAGATATTTACAATATATTTTATTCATTATTTATTTTAATGTTGAATAATTATCCGATTTTTATTGTTTGTTCATATAAAGAAGATTCCGTACGGGCTATGTTCTTTTAAACCACTATCGGATTTTTCTTGCTGATGATGTAGGATCGATCGCCGTCGTCACCGATATATTTCAGCAGCAAGTAATCACAGTAAAACAAACCAATAATTATACGAATTCCGTATAGGTACCTATTAGTTTACGATAAAATCGTAAAAACGCAAATCGCGTTTATAGTGAGGACATGATTATTATACAGGTGCTTTTTAAAGGTACGCCAGGTTAGTATGACAACGCATGTATACATATATAAGTATATAACACCATTAAGACCACGTCGAGGTTATTAAACCGGACGAATCGTCGAAATATATAAAAATTGTTATAATAAACCGTAATATATTGTATTTACGCGTGTTATATCTATACAATGACGTTGTGTTGGGTATGTATAACGGAGCGGTTTGCTTTTTTTTCTCGAAAAAAAATAACGTTCGATTACGTGTTGGAAAGAATCAAAAAACAAACGGTCTTACTCTTACATACTACAGTACAGCGACTACAATCTACAGGTATAATAGTCGACAGTTGACGGTTACCGCTCTCCGCGCCTCGCGCCGTCCAATCGTCCCGCGCTTTTTTTAATACGAAATTTCACGCACGTCCTGTTCTCGTCACAACAACCAGACCGCATAAATATACCAAAAATAACACAACACGATAAATCGCGGTCTACACAGCTGTGCACAATGTATGTACACCTACCTCTATGGTACAGGACAGGTACCTAAAAATATTTTTATATTTTATAAAACATTATTATGTTATTATATTTTATTATAAACACTCGTTCGTGCAACGCTATCTTATTGGGTCGTGTCGCGTCACTTTCAAACACGATTTCATATGATTTTTAGGTATTTATATTTACTTGGCAACTCGCTAATCTATATTTGGGTAAACGTGAAACGTATAGGTTGTTGGACATTTCGTCAACAATACAAGATCTCCGTTGACGCGCCAACTGTATTATTGGTAGACTATAGGAGTAAAGAATAGTTTTTTTTGTTTATTATCGTCGTGGCAATAGACGACGGGCAGCGAGAAGAAGACCCTTCAGGCAGAGACGTGTGGTAAAAAACAACTAATAACGCGCCGTAGTTAGCGGTAGGTAGGAGTCGCGTATTCGAGTTTAACGATGTCTTATAAACTCTTATCGCACAATGAGTAGACAGAACTATATAATGACCTAACCGGCACGAGTAGGCGTAATTATCCATATACATGTATGTATGTGTGTGTGTGTGTGTGTGGATAAAGCGTAGACGCGCACACGCAATATTGGATATATGGTTCTAATTTTGTGACACGTGCGTCTTCAGTGGCGCCATACTGTGTAGCTGTCGATTATACAAAAATTACCATTCGTCCATTCGGGTTTAAGTGGTCATCGCTATCGAAACTGTTTTATATTTTTACTAACGCTCTTTTGCTAAATCAAAAATTACCTACTGATATCCTCAAATCAAAATTATTCATCGTTCGACACATTCAATCGATATTTCCATCTATGATGTCTATCAGTCTATCACTTGTCACGGGGATAAAAATATTAAACAAAATAACCGTGATCAATGATAACGTTTTAATATTTTATAGTTTAAATATTATAGAAGAATATTCATAACAGCGGTCAGGGCCATTTTATAGTAAAGTATTATAGTGATCGCTGATCACAATTTTATTATTATTGTTACACAGCCCACGGATCTTTTAATAGTATACACATATTACACACTCCAAATCATTGTACGCATACATCAAATAAACGCGAGACGTAGCTGTATAGTGTGTATATTATTATAATACATGATGATAACGAATATATTATCACGTCGTACGTGCGTACATATAATAAGAATATCTTATAATGTATTATTATTATTATTGTTATCATCACAGATTGTAGTATTATTAAAAAAAAAAAAATTAAAAATTACGCGCATTTTACGCAACGACTTACCATCATAATAATTACGTTTGGAACAAGTCCAGATTTATCGTTTTTTTTTTCTCCGCCGTCGTCTCACTGCAATTGCGCGAGTGTCCAGCCGCAATAATAATAAACGTCTATCAGGCCGTATAATAAGAGAAAAGGAAAAGAAAAATGAAAAAAATATATATCACGAGCGCGTACTACATACACACATCGGTGGTGGCATGTGTGAGTATAGGTCTAATAAATACACTATACAGAGTGATTCACTAAACATCATGGCAACCCGCCCATTGTTCTCTTAATAAATTAAATAATTCCAATTCTGATTTTTGGTATTTTTAAGCATACCTAAAGTCGATAATTTTAAATTCTCGATATTATTTTGTATGTAATTGTAGTGATACTTCTGTTTTTCAAACAAGAACCCTTCTTTTTACTGTAGTCTGTAGGTACATTATTTAGCGGATAACATTTTTGAAAATGTTGATGATATATCTAATACTTCATTTAAAATTTGATCTAGTATAAGTTTCCAAGTTATCGATACTTTTGTATTGAGGATAAATATCATGGACCTATTAATTATCTTTAGTACATATATTTAAATAAATCAAAAACTGTTTGTTCGAATTTTTATTTTGATATACGTCAACGTTTTCAAAAAAATTATTCTCTAATTAATTTTTGGTGTGTAGAAATGTGTATCTCCACAAGAGACTTCTTAAATATAAAAAATATCTTAAGAATTTGAAAATGACATCATGGTTTTTAATATAATAATTGAAAATTTCAAAAATAAGATTTCGAAAACTGCATTATTGAAGAAAAAAGGGGGTGAGTATATTTGTTGAATCATCCTGTACATTATGTATTTGTATGTGTATACTATACAGTATATACTGTGTACATGGTCTAAGATGGTATTATAATATTGTTATTATTATTATGGCAGTCGCACGTGTGCGGCTCGGCAGTGGCGTACCTACACATATATGTATATAATATTATATACTACTCGTGTTGGTTTCCCCCGCGGGACCTTCTCCGGGCGGCGGCGAAAGGGGGCAATGACTGCGGGCGCGCGCTCGCGTAGTACCAATATATATTATTATTTTCTATGTGACCGACCGACGGCCTGCAGGACCCCCCTCCGAGAGAAGACAGCTTCGTCGTCGTCGTCGGAGTGGTCGCAGTGACTCTCGCAGCCGGCACGGGTCATCGGCAGGCGCCACACTTGAACCTGTTTGACCCACCTCTCGGCCCTAGTCCCTGTCGAAATAACTACCCTTTTTCCTGTCCCAAACGCCTTTTTTTCCTCCGGACGGATAAAACGAGACGTAAGAAGATGTGGTTGTGTTTTTGGATGAGTTTCGCATTCATACAATTACATTTATTATAATTACTTTCACGGTGTGTATCTTCACGAGATACGAAAATCGAAATTATAATAAGTAGAATTGATTTCGAAGTTGAAAAGTATACTTATCTACTTAACAGGCCAACGTTATAACTTATAAGTTATAACTTATGACATATTTAATACATACGTGAATTTCCATTGAATAATATTAAAATAAATAAATAATAATAATAATACATTCAATAATATTATTAGCGTGTGTTATTGGTGTAATATATTATTCCACATTCATAAAAAAATATCGAAATAGAAGTATACAATATTATCGATTTGCATACGACATTATAATGTACGTACTGATAGTTGATACGTGTAATTAAATAAAGTTACAATAAAATAACGAATTGACACAATAATATTATGTGTAAACCGTTTGAAATGGTAATGAACTAATGAACGTGTTATGCATCCTTGTTGTAGGTGTATAATACAGTATAGTTGCACAAACAATATATATTATTATAAGTACATAGTATTATATACTATTAGAATAGTGAGCATAATATAAACAATATACATTGAATAGGAACTGTACACATAATATATACCTATTTATAAATATATATTATTATATTTATACACGTATAGTCAATTGTTGAGTCTGTAGTATATTTTTATACTATCAGTGGAGCATATTATAGTAGACTTAATTCATACGTATATAATGATAATTTATTGTACTATGAATCAAAAAACAAAAAATGGGATTTAAAATGATTAAGGAACATTGTGATTGAATCATATTGAAGTACGTGTTGACGTATATGTTTGCTTGTGCCAGTATCGTATACACATAAGACATAACATAGGTATTATACGCTTTATCAATTAATTATTATCAACACTAATTAGGTATAGTTTGTTATGATTTATAGATGCAACCAATCAAAGAAATATTCAATAATTTATTTTAAGTTGAACAATTATTTTGTAAGGCTATAAGGGCCAGTTGACCAGAATGGTTTAAACTATATAAGTTAAAACAAGATTTTTCTTAAGCTCATCGGTTTACAACCAAAACATATGTTTTACAAGACCAGTTTAACACTTAACCCTAGTTTAAATGCTATTACTATTTTTATTATAGACATAATTTTTACTGAATACATTTTAAATTTCTAAAATATACCTATTTTGTTTCTATTTTTTATATTAACCTGCAAATTTTAGACTATAAAAATTAAATATCGAAACATATTATATCTAATATCTTAAAAATTAAAATATACTATGTAAATTGTGAATATTTTTTATTTGAGGTTTTGTTATACTTCCCTGGTGGAAAAGTATATAATTCAAATCGGTGTAATCAATGAACAGCGATTCTAACAGGTACCTATAACTATTAAAATTTGAAATACAACGATGTGGTACTAAATAATAAATATATTATACTCTCGAACTATATGACAATATATTAAATAACATAAAGGTATATAGGTAAATTGCGGCATCACGCGAATTATATGATTGACGTATGCAAAACGACGCAGTCTAAAGAGATCAAAACGTCAACATCCAATTGTTCGCACGTCCGAAAATCCGTTTTAAACGGTTGACAAACAGCGTTCAATCGCGGTTTACTGTGCGCAGGTGACAATAGCGCAGCATAATAAACAGCAGATATAGTTGGAAAGAAACGCGCGTGTTGAAAGAGTTTTCGAAATACATTATCGTCGTTGTCATTATAATTTCGCCACACGCATATGCATAATGTAGAGTATGTGATTAATATTGTGATCTATATTGTATATGATTAATAAATATATAATATTTATTGTATTTGTTGTTATACAAAAATATATTAATATCTTTCAGAGGTAAACACGTGTAAAACAAAATATATTCATTTTGAAATGAAAAATCCATCACCATCATAGGAGAACGATTATTATTTATGCATATACTTAAATTGTCTTAAAATAATAAATAACGATTCAAGTAGTAACATATAATTATATAACTGTAAAATATTAAATAGAGTCACTTCATTAAAATATCCAGATATTTTCATTGATGAAAACTTGAAATAGGATATTAATATTAATTTGATTTAATATTAAATAAATAATATGTATACTCAACACGTTTTTACATTTATTTTATAAATTGCTTAAATATATCTTAAATTCTTAACTAATAATATTTGAATAATTAAATAGTATTAACTTTAAAATTGTTTTCGTTATTATATTTTTGATATATATATATACACATACATAATAATATAATATAGTATATTGTTATGTATAGTTTAAAATGTTTATATACAAATATACAATACACATAATATGAATTTTATTGTGATATAAAAATATTATTCCTTGTACATACAACATGTGCGCATAAAAATACGATCGAGAAACTATTGCATATTAAATATTATACGTCAAAATAATAATTATAATTTAAAACATATTAGTTAATTCACCTAAGTTTACACTGATTTGCAGTTAATTTAATAATAATTGATCATTTTTTTTTTTACATCAACTGATAGACGAAAAATAGATACATAATTACTAATTAGCAATATTTTATATATCTGAAATATACTTACTTGTGATAAATTAACGTTATAAGTTTTATATCCATAAAATATTATTAACAAAAGCGATAGTTCTTGTAACTAGTCGAAAATTTAAAATTAACAGAATTTTTTAGTAACGTTGTTAATCTGGTGAACAAAAATATATTAATTAATCCTTGTTGACAAATTGTTTTCTTTATATTTGAATCTACAACTTATTAAAAATTAGCAGTCTGTTAAAAATTAAACTAGTCACCTTTATGAAACGAACTAATAACTAATCTGTCCGGGCCCCGAGGGTACCATATGGTACGAGAACCGTTTTTCTCGAAATACTTTTATTATCGTAATAAATTATTTCCAAAATAGAACTGCGGGTACCGATACGAATAATAATATGCAATGCATCGCTCACATCGCGGATGATGCTCTACTCCCAAGATTTGACATAAAGTGTACTTAACACAATATTTATGAATTAATGATTATTAATTATGTATTTATTAAATTTAAATAAAATTTGAACGCCCAACGTGGGGCTCGAACCCACGACCCCGAGATTAAGAGTCTCGTGCTCTACCGACTGAGCTAGCCGGGCAGATGTTTATCTAAATAAATTATATAATATCTAGAGTTTTAGACAAACTGAATAATAAACTATTGCTGATAATAGATTATAAGTTATAACTAACATTAATTTCAAATAACAATACCATTGGCAACTGGTAATATTGGTAATCACTAATGAGTAATGAATAATTATTATTATTTAGCAATAACATTTTTTTTGCATATGGGGGCGAGGTGCTTAAAAATTTATTTATATATTAGTCTTGTGGATGTTGACACACTGACACTCGCTTATTTAGTTTACATTAAATAATTTTTTCGTCTTACAATATTTTTATGCTAAATTTTATTGATTCTCATCACATACGTCATCGTACTATTAATCAAGCACGTTAAATTTGACCCGTGATGGGATGTAGTAGTAGGTATCACCACGTACCCGCGACTTCCTCATCACCAAACGTGTTCATTTGTATACTAAATACTAATACTATTGAACAGTGAAATAATTTAGTGATTTGGTAAAACTGAATGTACCTATACTTCATAAATAGGTCTGTTATTATTTTAAAACTTCCCTTTCGGCTACTGCACAATATATACCTATTGGCATTATGATGGCTATATGCATATATATTATTATTTATGACATAATATAGTAGGTACATTAGTATACATATTTTAATATATCGTATTAAACTTTTATGTATATTATCCATAATATGAGCTTAAAGTTACAGTACGTACATGTATGTATATATATAGTATATACGAATGGCTAAATTTATTGATATATTTAAATTCTGTGATATTATATTTTCAATTTACTTATAATAACATGTCAATGGCCTATCTCACATCAATTCGGTAAAATTATGAAAATAATGTTTACATAATATTATTACTATTATAGTTATGCACTTATGCTATTGTTTGCTGTTCCGGTCATTATTGATATTATTACTGAAGCTGATACAGTCACGTCGATACGGTTGGTTGGGAATAATGTTATTTCTCATATTATATAGTAAATTCACATAATACACAGTAAATTTATTAGTAATTACTATTATTTGTAATCTATACCAGTTGACAGATCGCAGTAATATAGTTTATAAGTTATAACCTTGTACTTAACTCTGTGGAAAGCTGAATGGTGTGTTTTCAATCAAAATATTTTTGTTCTGATTTGTCGTACACGTGTGCACTAATGCACTATTGTTTTAATATAGCTGAATCGATAAAAAAAACTTATAGCTTTGAGTAAAAGATAATGTCAAAATATCTATGTTTCGATGTCTTTTTTTTTATGGGTAACATTCCAATCTAATACGTAATGATTGTGTCCACGATCATCGTGCCACTGCTAGTTTCTATGTAGTATAAATAGTATAATATGTCTTGATACACGTATATATTATTTTATAGTTTAAAACATGATGAAACGTACCTACATAGAAAACTATAAAAACGAACATATCAAGTGTGTTATAATTGCTTAAAAAACAAATAAATATTTATTCAATTCGTATCATATAATTCGATAACTTATTACCGTGTAACAACTGCAGTCGTATATACAGTTTTGTAAAATAGTTATTAAAAATTTTTCACCGAATTCTTATATTTTTTCAAAATATATGCAGATATATCAGGTACGGATATGCAAATATACACCGGTAAAAATACTATTTACTGCTATATTTAATAGTTATGACGTCCGGTTTAGAATGAAAAAGCTAAGTATATGATGACCTGGACGACGACACAATTATAATATTATAAATTATACATTAATACCTAACACAATATCGTCGTAAATCGCGTAATGCCCATACAATATAATATATAATACAACATACCTATACAACATGATATAATCATAATATGCCTTGTAAAGTCGTAAAGCGTATAAAATGGATAGCTTTTGTTATTTTTTTTTTTTTTTTTTGCTTTCTACTTACGGTACCTTTAATCCGATCTAAAATAAAATGCTAAAAATGAGACTGATGAAGAGAAAAAGAAATATACTTATGATACAAAAAATTGTGTAGGTGCCGACAACAAACATGATGATTTGTACCTATTGTATATGTATACGAAAGATTCGTTCTATAGCAGGCGCGTTGGTTGTAAAATAATTTAATTAAGATAAATCACTTGGCGACTATATTAATATATATATATATATACAACCCGTGCGCAAACTGACCGCAGAAACGTCGGCGGGCGCAGACCGTTGTTATATTATGTAATATTATGTACCCGTGCAGCAGTAGAAGACCGACACACGCTCTCGCGCGCGCATTTATTTGCTGCATCTATATAGGTATTGTGTGTGCATATTATATATACCTACGTATAAGACTGCAGACGTGGTCCGTCGTTATTGTCAGTGAATATATATATACAAACGTGAATCTCGGTTTCAACGAATCGTGTGGCGATTTAAAAGCGAACTCTGCGGCGGCAACGGCTGCTGCAGCGGTACGACGGAAAACGACGATATATAAAATACAAAACGAAAAGTGAGGAAAAAATATATACCCAACTACTATAGGTATACGTACTACGCGTATACACACATCTATATACGACTATACAGTGTAGTATACGGTTTATACACACGCACACACGCAACACGCGTATGTATATACTCGCGCTATAAATCATTATAGCCATTGTTCGACCCCGGAGATTATTCAAAATCACAATGGGTCGAAAATTAGATGTAACTTGGAGATGCATTTTGTTCGTCGTTGTCGTCGTCCGAGGTGGTGCCGTAACGAAAAAAACCATCATCACGATGAGTAGATAGAACGAGGCAAAATTGTTTTATTCGTTTGTATATATATATGTATAGTATTATTATATACGCATATACTTACCTATACACATTATCATGTATGTATAGGTTTACGCGTGGCACAGCTCAATATTCAAAATATATAAGTATAGGTACGCCTCCGGGATTTTCGTATATATAATATTATTTGTGTATATATTATTATTTAAATTCCAGCATCGGCAGCATCCATGTCGATTGTATAAATTAAGTTTTTCGAAATTTTTTTGTGAATATAAACCATACCATTTCCATATGCACAAAAACCAAGTTTTGAAAATAACACGATAATCCTTCACACATGTAAAATAACGTATTACCTATAAAAATATTTGGAAACGACCACCAATAACAGGTCTCACCAGTGGGTAGCCTCACATCAATTATTAAAATTAACTTTATCAACATTTTTTTTGTTGCGAATATAAAGTGTGCCTTTTCCATAAATATGAAAATTTAATTATTAGATTTATAAAATCAAAATTATACGGAGTGACCAGGAATATGCGTGTTTCTAGCCCTATCTTAGTAAGAATTAGAACAAATTGGTACAAAAGTTGATTCACCATGCGTTACAATGGGATTTTTTTTTAAATAAAAGAAAATAATATTTAATTAATTATTTATTATTCAGAACTTTCCGGTGAACCGAGGTACACTAAAATCGAGATGCATACCGGTATGTTTGTTAATTTTTTCGAAATGAAGTTGAGTTATATAGTTAGTATAGTAATAATAATAATAATTGTTATTATTATTTATTTCATTAAACATTAAAATAATAAATAATATATTTAAACAGAAATTTGTATACGAATGATCCTGGTCGATGACAAGAGTAGAGAGATTCTAAATCAAGGGTTTTAATTGAAATTAATTAAAATTGATTATACTAAGATGAAATTAATTTAATTTACTATGTATAAACTTAATAATTGGACGAATAAAAAACAGTTTTAGACTGAGATTAACAAATATTAAAACAATAACTATTAATGTACATTGCAGTATACATACATATTGAAATCATTAGAACTATTTATATCTACGCTATGACTTGTGAAAAATTGCATAATCGTGTATGTAGGGTAATGTTGACCAAATATTGTTCTCATTTTAGGTACAATGACATTATAATTCATTTTTAGACGAGTAATATAGTTATGGCTAGGAACAGCAATCTCATCTTTCATATTATCTAGGTACATTAACAAATACAAAATTTTCAAGTATAAGGTTTTAAAAATTAGAATATTTAACTATTTATTTAAGTCTGAAGTATATAGGATACAAAGTAAACATACTAAAAATTAATTCGAGTCTATAGAGTATTCAAATTTACTCGAAGATTACGGATACGACTGTGACGTGAACGTGGTATTTTCTTCTTCCTAAAATTAAATTTCAAAGTTTATTAATAATCTAACTGATTGAATCAGCTTAGTACTAAAAGTACATTAGTTTTTAAACTTAGAATTCAAGATTTAAAAAATATGATGAATGTATTATGAAAATGTTGTTATTAGCTAGATATTTCAACGAAGTGATTCTATTTAATATTTTACAGTTACATGATATTATGCCATTACTTGAATAGCTATTTATTATTGAAAGACAGCTATATAGTAGGTATAATAGGTATATATTAATAATATGATATTCGTTCTACAGTGGTGATGTATTTTTTATCCCAAAATAAATATTTATATCTTGTTTTATCCGTGTTTACTTCTACAAGATAATATTATATTTTTAAATGACAATAAATAAATAAATATTTTATTTATTATATTATATGTATACGTGTGGTGAAATTACAATAACGACGACGACGATAATGTATTCCAAAAACTTTTTAACAAACGCATTTCTTTCCAACTATCTGCCGTTGATATACTGCGCTATTGTCAGGTGTGTACAGTAAACCGCGATTGAACGTTGTTTGTCAACCGTTTAAAACGGATTTTCGGACGTGTAAACAATTGGATTTTGACGCTTCGAGCTCTCCGGACTGTAGCGTTTTGCATACGATTATCGTAAATCGCCTGTAATTCGCGTGACTCCGCAATTTACTTACGTTGTAATATAGTGTCATATTATTATAGTTGCAGTTCTGGTTGCTGCGGTGTTTGAGAGTACATAATAATATATAGTACAAAATCATTGCGTTTCAATAATTTATACCTGTTGGAATTATGTCTACTAAAATATGCGTCGTCGGAAACGAGATAATAGATTATGAAATACTACAAACACAACGAGCGACTAATAATATATATTATGTGTATATGCTGTGCCTATTCAATGTAATATATTGTTTATGTTTGCATTTCAAACTGTATAATACTATGTATAATATATTTTGTGTGCAACTACTGTATTATAATACACCTACGACGAGGTAGCGAACACGTTCATCATTAACATTTAAAGCTGTATAGATACATCATAATATTGTTATTTTATACTTATTATGTACTCAATGTTTAATTATACGTATGGGTAGTCGGCAGGTATATAGAATCATGTTAGTGACTCAGTGCAAGAAGAGGGCAAAAATCACATTTAGACAAATTTAAATTATTTTTCGAATATGTCTTTAATGTTTGATGATTAAGTACGAATATAATATTATTTGTATTAAAACAGTTAATCTCTCTGATTCAGTATGACCAAATGTATACGTTACAGGCCATTTTAAATCAATCAATAAAGTTATACTAACGTTATATAACTTTATAAACAATAAAACATTTTTTATTAGGTTTTCATACGTAGAAAAGAATTTGCTGAGTTAAAATAAGTGTTTATTATATCATTTAGTTTTTGGCCCATGTTATAATAATAATAATTTTCAATATTTTTATTTTTCATCAAAAAAACCTATGTAAAAATAGAATTAAATAAAAACATACAATTTTTCGCAAAATACAAATGTTTTATTAAACTAAAAATGAAAATAAATAGGTACAGTCATTAAAGTTTCAAAACTAATGAAAAACCCATAATTGTTATTGTTTTTCTTTTAAATGTTAGTATAAATGTAGAATTGTAAATAAAAATGTGTTTATTATATTATATATTATTATTAGACGTATAGAAAATAATAATTGCCACTATACATGTACTTACTTACAATAATAACTGTTAGTTGTGACCAAAATTTGTTCAGGTGTATTATACATTATGGTTTCAATATTAAACTCAAGAAACCTAAATCTATTGAAATACTAAATATATATACATATATAATATACACAATGTTGCTCGTATTTTTTTCTCGATGTCGTTAAAAAAGGGACATACACCAGATGTTCAACCCTGGGTTTGACCTGCTTACGATTTTCGAGCCACTAATTTGTATAGGAGTGGATAATTGCTGTTGAAGCGACTGACATTCGAGACGTATTTTCACGGACCGATGGCTGCAAATAATAAACAACTATACTTAATGTACCTTTTTTTTTTAAACGACGGGTCTACCATAATTCATATACACATCTATATAGATGTATATAGTATATGTAATATATGTCTCGAAATAGAGTTGAAATCTGACGGTCGTGTAACCCGTTACAAAGTGTAAGATATCCGTTTATCATATAAGACAAGATTAACTTCAATAAAAATCATACACTATATTTATCTGTAATAATCCGGAGTATTTGTAATTGGTATAAGACCACTAATTCCTGGCTCAGGCTATACTTTGTTTGATTTGTCTTGTATACCTATTTCTATATCAAGACAATCAGACAATATATGTATATTGGCCAAGTTTCCATATTTAGCACCTTCTCAATTTTGGCGAAAAAAAGTAGCCAAATGTTATAAAACACACTAGTTAAAAATTCGTCAGTTACTACTTTATTAAGCTCTTAATTTGTGATATTAAACTAGAAGAAATAGCTTATAAGATATACATTTTAAAACTAAGACTTGATAAATAACTGGCAAGTTCCCATTTCTGGATAAAATATAAATATGGAGTCTAATGCGATTGCTATATAGTTTTTAAAAACTATTTTATCTCTGTTACGTTTACTGTATACACATACATGTTAGGAAATCAATAATTAATTATTGTAATTAACAATTATGATGTGTAGAATAATATTAATGCATTTTCGTCTATTATCTTAAATACTCCATTTTAAAGAATATTTTATGTAGATATAGTTATTTTTGCTGTCAATAGTGCGATTATTAAAATAAGTAAAGTAATATTTCAGAAGGAAAACTGAGGATCTGATCTAAAATTTGAAAACTTATCACTCCAGTCATTAATTAATGACACAAAACACACAAAAATCCCGAGTCTAGAGATTTAGGCCCTTAGGGTCACCCTCAGATTACTAGTTTTACGCACACATTTTTTTTCGGAACGCCCGTCGTGAACGTCACGTGTGACCGTGTCAAACACACGTTTTGTGATATCAACACAGCACGAACTGTCTGTTGTTAGCATGAAAACGAAATAGTATTTTTGTACAAATATAAAAATCATATGACCGTGAAAAATAATGTTTACGAATACTAATTTCGACTTAAATTGCTCTACAAGGTTTAGCTTCAGTTAGCTTACGTATAAAATATAGATTAGATATTATATTATATATTGTATAGACAAATAGTCTTTTTAATTATTATTGTCAACAATTGTCTGTTTCGATCACTCCGTCATTATACCTGTATACCGCATACACCGCATACGCCACACTTCTGACGTCGCACATCCGTGAAAAATATTATATAAATCTGTGCATGATGAATGTAAGAAAAAAAAACTAAAAAGTTTTATAAATAAAATACTATTTGGTTTATCGTGAAATGTATATAATAGTATAGTTAATATATTGTATTATAATAGTTCAACGGTCGAAGTCTCAAACTGCCACCTGCAGTATATTATACAAACTAAGAAAACGGAAAAACACACACAAAAACGTGTCTAGGTACAAAACGTAGTCGGTCGCTCCGTCCATAACGAACCGCACCAAACGAGGTATAATGTCGTTCGTCTCCGTCTTTATTTAAAAAAAAAATTTCTTCCGAGACGTCAAGTCTTGTCATTTGCCACGGAGACACCGAATCGTGCATCTAATTTACTCGTCTGTCGATGACGGTTTTTTATACGCGCGTACCTACACTACCTACTTATAATATATAGGTCCTGTATATCGTATATGTGTATTATAATGTACATATATTTATACGTTTATTTTTTTTTTTTACTCAGTTTCGTTTTTTTTTTTGTCTCGCTCGCGCACCGAAAATATGAATCTTCGTCGTCATTGTTACGCGTGCGTTATCATATATCTATTGAAATTCGGATTTTTTTTCTTTAAAGGATTATATTATACGTGCAGCGAGTGGCCTGACGACGATGACACGAGAGAGAAATGAAAAATAAGAAGAAAAAACCGTGGAGTACAATCGTTCTTGTAACACGGTAGCCGGAGCACCAGAAAACAGGTGGCTCGTAATAAATAACGATAATAATAATAATAATAATAATAATAATAGCCCTCGTTCTCTGCTGTACGCGTATACATTTATATAATAATATATATATATTTAATATTTATATAATAATATATAAATGTATAAATGTATGAATATTATACATATTGTATATATAATATACATATACATGCGCGCATGCAACCCAAGGGCGACCTGTCTTATTGTTATCAATCTGCTGGCCCAGGCGCTTAAATTCGATCTATTACTTATTCACATAGACCTTATATACTATATGCTTATATACATAAATACATAATATACCCGAAAGTCGTATAATCACCATTGCCCCGTCTTCCCTTCCAGCTAGACGCTTATTGTAATATATATATGTGTGTGTGTGTGTGTGTGTGTGTATATTGCTACTCATGTACTGCAGGCTACGCCCAAACGAGAAGGGTCGAAATCAGAAATTATAGTAAGGTATACGGTATACTCAAGGTATTATACCTGTAAGACCTTATCTGTTGCAGTACGCGCATATCATTATAATATTAATACATGTCCGCCCCGTAACTGGCCGCGCTAACAGACTTACAGTATACACGATATACACCATACACGCGTATACATCATATTATATTATTATCGTAGCTGTTGCCTGTTGTTGCTACTGTTGTTGTTGTTGTTGTTATATTGTCGTGTCGATCTGTTCGGGGACCGAACGACATAAATTACGTTATCTGCCTCTGACCTGTCAGCGTCACCGCGGGATCGCTATATACATTCGAATGCTTATGATTTATAATATATAATGACATAGCACGCGTATATTCAGTGCATTTTCGTCTTAAAACGAGACAGCGAAATAAAAAACAGTATACATAAATTATTATTAATTATTATTATACGAAGTGATCCATTTAACGTAATGCATTCATTATTTTAGAAAACACTAACATCTTTGAACATATTTATTTTACATAACTGTAAGACGTTGATCTTTTGAATGACAATATATACATTTTTAATTTTATATTTCTAAGCAGAAACATTTCAAACAATTAGTTTTGTTTAAAGTTTAGATTAGCGCGAGGTAGTGGATTTTGTGGGGTACCATTTTACTTTCCACTCTTTTAAACGTTTAACATTATTATTATAAACAATTGACTAATCACAGAAAATTATATTTCTATAACGAAGTTTTCCAAATTAAAAATGCACGTTGTCACTAAAAAAAGTAGAAAATAAAAAATAGTAAAATATTAATATTTTTTAGAAATATTTTGTTTATAAAGTCTTAAAATTTTATAAACATCTTTTAATAGTTTTTGAAATGCGTAACGTTAAATGGATTATCGGTATAAATTATAAAGTAAATTCATTGCGTAATTATTATATCATCATGCATTTTAGAGATTATACAGAATTGTAATAATCATACTTAACTTAATGTTGTCTGCACGCGATATTATTTTATCGTTTTTGTCTGATGATTGTATATTAATTGTATTCGAATATATTTTTGAGTTTTAATGTGTGTTGGTTATTATTTTATATTTTTTAAATTTAAACACCACCACAAATATGTACTTAAATTCGATAAATATATAGGTAATTACTACATATGCAGTACATCGCAAATAAAAGACGTATAACTACTGTGTAATAGTTTTTAAGAAAACTGTTGTAATCATAAAGTTTTCTGTTTGAATATAAACATTATTTCAAAATTGGCATTTTTAATGGTCCTAATTTTTTATAGAGTCCACTTCACAATAAGCTATATAAATGTGTCATCGCATGTAATAGTATAATGTAGTGTAATGTATTTTACACAAAGGTATAATTTTTTTTTAATTCAGTACGCGATGATGAGGTGTCATGTTTTGTAGCTGTTTTAAAATGTGATGAATGAATATACTTAGGTAGTTAAGTCTAGAAATGTAATGATCATGTATAATTTGGACGGGTGATAATAACTTCTATTTTAAAAACGTTAACGATATTTTTCTTTGTCAGTAATAATTGTTTCGCGTTCTATATACGTACTCGTATTGTGCACTTTGCTCCAAAACTTTACGACTGTGTTTTATTGTTTTGATGACGGTGCGAAATAAATAATGTATTCTATAGTGTAAATTAAAATATAACGAGTTTTTTTCGAATTCACACTCGAACCTTGTTGTCACTAAACGGCGGTGCACTGATGATTTACCTATATAGGTACAACTACAATGCTTCTAAATAGTAAATTACCATACAGTGTCACAAGGTTCTATGTGCGTAATAATAATAATAATAATATTTATAGACGATATTATTATGCCGTATTCTCGATTGCGGGTTATACAAGTTATATAGGTATTTATGTATGTTGGTTTTCTTTAAAACTAATTACCATTAAATTATACAAAAACCCGGAGACAGTTTAAGACGAATGTCGTTGCACACGAACGTATAATATTTTATAATGCATATACATATACATATACATATATATATATATAATACAGATTTCTTTGGTCTTTTTAATATTTTTTTTTATTATTCCGTTCAATTTATTCCGCCGTGTTAGGTGTTTTTTTTTTTTATGCTCGGTTTGAATAACACGCCGCGTCTTCCAAGTCACGTATTCAGGTAGCCCGACTGCTACTGGTACTCCGCTGCACAAACGTGAAGGTACATACGCGCTTGTGTGTATCCGTGTGTGTGTGTGTGTGTGTGTGCGCACATACGGCTGGTAATGTATATAGTTGTATTATAGGTATATAATATACCTCAAACCGGGGGTCGACCATGACGAACAGAACGATTCACCTCACTCCCCTTTCCCCACCGAGTCATATAGGTGTACCCCTGCGACCGAAGCACACGCATCATGATAATAAACCATTTGTTTTATTGCCGATCCAGGTCTTTGCCGTCCCTCGGCAAGTCCATTGTGTGAGTAAATATTATAGGTACGCAAATGTACGTACGAGATTTATTTTCCACCGCACGACCGCGAACAAGTTGTCCGGTGAGCCGCTGCAGACGGAGTGAAATTCATCATCTGCAGTTCGGTCGTCGGGACCGAAGACAAATTTTGTTTAATATCCGAAATGTCGATTCGGAAAACTGAAAAATTACGACTCGCGATGGTGGATATCACGATAGAAAAGGTTAAAGAGATAGCAGCTGTATAGATGTAGTCTTCGATAAATGTGTCATCGTTTGAAATCGGCTGCTCGAGTTTCAATATACGGCGTGGGTGTATTATATACATCGGGGGTATACCTATATTTTATTTTAAACAAGCCATTTGGAATCGAATCGTGCGGGTCCGATACGAATCGCCGAAAATCACTGTCTCGTATCGTTTTCAACGCTATACATGTATACGATATACGTATATTATACATATATATATATATATATATATACGCGTGTAGCGTTGAACCTGCGACGAGTGTTATTATTTTCTCGGGCAAAAAAGGGTGTCGGTTTCTAACGGGAAAAAACGGATTATCATCATCCCCGGCAACACCGCGACGGTTCGCGTCGTCAAAAATAATGGTCGAAAACCGACCAAATAAAATATAATCTCTGCGGCAGGTCGTCATATTATTCTTATACCGCGCAGCGTCGTTTCCGAGACGATATAATACACACCGACGTGTATACGATATTCACACTCAATAATGATCTACGCGCTCGCGTAATCCGTCGTCCTCGCCACCGACTCTCTGCGCGCACGTCGTGGATATATATATATAAATCTGTATAGTGATGTAGGTATATATATAATGATATTATATACTTCGTCTATATTATATACATATAGGTAGTATCCGACTACATATCACACACACACACACACCGATTCGCGTATGGGTATTATATTTTATTATTATTATATGTCGACGCAAGGGTCAAAATCGTCAGGGGATTTTCGATTATATGACTTGAAATCCCCGCCGTGTGTGTCGGGTCGTCAGCGCGCGTACGTATATACAACAGTATAGTCACATCAAAGGCGTACGAGGAATTTCGCAATTATTGCCGGGTCTAGGCCCTATGGACTGTGTCTATACCGCTTTCGGCCAGCAGAGCACGCGTGCCGCCGCCGCCGCCGCTCCGGGTTAGGTATTAGCGCGCTGCGTAGCCCTTGTTTTTCCGCCAATTACGTCGTATAATAATCCCAAGTTAATTAAATAAAGCGGAATGCCCGGTCTTTGTTTCCGGGTTTACGGATTTAATGATAGGCGCAAACTATATATAGTACCGATATATATATATTCCTATATACACACTCGCGCGCACTCATACAACCGCGCACGCATCACATATATGTATAATATATGTACGTCCCGAGTGCAGGACGTATTGCGGTCGACCCGGCAGGGTCTTTTGTACCGGCTACATTCCGTCGTGCACAAAGCCAGATGAACCGGAGTGGTATGCCAAACTTGCAAATCCTCTCGCTGTGTGATGTACAGTCCGAAACGTTTTCAATAATATAATATATTATAATTTAAGTGATGTCGCGTGTATATTTTAACGGTTATTTTTGTGTTCTTTAATCCGTACAATGCAATGATAATATGCAATAGGTACTGTGCGTATAATATATATATATATAATATATATGTATAATACACCGCAGCAGTGTCGTAGCGTCTCGTCGTTTATAAAGAGGTTAACGTCGCGTGATCGTGTCCGCCACCCGTTGTCGAAAATAATAATTATTGTGTTATAAATCGTGACAATAATATAATGTTTCGTCTCGATCACGTGACCACTAGATAATTGCAGTGAAACGCACAAATCACCAGTACACACGTATCTTTCTGTTATAAAGACGGGTTATATATTATATAGTTTATATTTTATACTTCGATTGTTTAAACCAAACAGATTTAGACGTCATTGCAAATCGTTAAAGAGAGATTAGGTAAAGAGAATGCTCGTGACCATAATATTGATTTAAATTAGGTTTTTAGCTCGTTTAGTCACTTTTTCGTTTACAAATTTTTTCATTTTCATTAATATTATTGTATGACTATCTTATATTTATTAAATTTTAAATAATTTTAACTATAATGTTATCGATATGATGCTTTTTATAATATTAACGACACACTATATACTCTAATATTGTATTTTAAAAATTATTATCAAAATCTTATTTTCGAATATTAATTTTTAATTATCAAAACTATTGTATAATAGTGGAATCATAATTTCTAATAATATATTATGAAATGTGTGGATACCCGATGATGCAGCGTGTGATGTTGTGGAGGGAGATGAGAGGCGAAATGCGTTTAAGTATACACAGGACGCGCGTGGAGGAGGTCAACTTGGCGTGTGTTGGTCTGAAAGACGTTTTAAGATTTAATATTGTATGGCAATTTTAGATTTTATTAGTCGTCTCTGTGACGAGATGTATTCAAAACGATAGCGCGTTACAGACAATAAGACCGAGAGTCTGTATATTATTATTATTATTAACCGTGATGAAAACCATTCGTCATGTTTGACGAATTTGATTTGTAGAAGTATACGGAAAAAAAAACGAAATCAATAATAATAATAATAACAATAACAATAATAGAGCCTGCGGACATTATACGCAGGTATATGTATTATATTATTATTATGTATGTATACGATCGGAGCAATCATATCATATAGTACCACCGTTGATCGCGCCTTACGTACATCCGTTCTACCAGTGCAGCGCGGAACCAATCGGTTACTCGGCACACACAATATACAATATACATAGGTATTGTACTCACACCGGATCTCGTTATTATATTACTTGGTGTTTTATTATTGTTGTTATTTTATTTCGCTCTTCGCGCGTCCTCCTGTCCATTATTATATCGCCGTATACATATACATACGTCGATTATAATAATAACGCTGCAACATCGGTCAACGTGCGTGTTGCGTCGGTGCGTACATATGTATATGCATCTATATTCTATATGTATAGGTATGTACATTCGAATGATACGTAATATGTGTATAAGTACAAGTATATACAGAGTGATTCGCCAAGCATGCTCTCCCCTTCTTCTTTCTTCTTCAATAATGTAATTATTCAAAATCTGATTTTTGAACATTTTAAATATACTCAAAGACTGTGTTTTAGAATTGTTGAGATTTTTTTCTGCTACTTAAGCAGTGCTTTGTAGAGTAACACATTTGTGATGAGAACCCCCCCCCCTTTTAATATTGTTAGTTTTTTAGTGTATAATTTTTTTGAAATTTTCGGTGTATCAAAGCGAAGTTCGAAAGAGTAGTTTTGAGTTATTTAATTTTGTGTACTGAGGAAAATAGAACCGCGGTAATAGGTTTGGAAGATTTGGAAGCTTTGCTAATTTTAAAATTGTAGTAAATATTATTAATTCATCGGCATGTTTTAAAATTATTTATAATAATGCAAGTAAATGCTTAATAAATACTAAGTGCAATATAATAGATTTATTTTATATTTTTTGTAAAATCATTTTTAATAATTGTTATCTTTAATATCTATAAATATTTTAATATCTGAAAAACTACTCGTTTGAATTTTGAACAGATACATCAATACATTTCAAAATAAATTAACCACTAAATTAATAATGGGGATGCACGTACTCGGCGAATCACACTGTATATAATATGTATGTAATGTTTTCTGGGCACTCGGTGATCGCGTACAACGAACGTTTCGAACGAGCTTTGTCAGTGTACCTATATACAGTCTCTCCGGGGAGAATGAAAAAAAATAAAATCGAAATTTCACGGTGTCCCCCGCACACACGCCGTGCTGCGCGCCGCTCCGCTCATCTCACCCGTCGTCGAAGTCACCGGTTAGCCGCGATTTTTTACTTTTACGTTATTATATTATTATATTGTTGCGTTATAATATATATCATTGTATTGTATCACACGAGATGGACTAACAAACGTAATTGGACATCGTCGTCGGTCTAGTGACTGCTAAGAGAGTGATAGAGAAACACGCGGGCGCGTGGTCTGCGATAATGTTGATATGATTATAATAATAATAATATATCAGACATATGTATATAAACGCGTGTGTGTGTGTGTGTGTGTGTATGTACTCGCGCGAGTATTACAATAATATTATGATGATGGTACTGTGACTTATCCGACGCTGCCACGCACAAGAGATTTGTAACGGAGCGAAACGCATCAAGAGTAAAAAAAAAGCGAAACACGGTCACCTCGTCGTCTGCACGTATAGCAGCTCTCTCGCTCGATGATTGTGGATATTAGATCGCCGCCCGGCGATTCGTCGTATTTATTATATTTTTTTCGCTTCACGCTTTCCGCCGTGCGCGCCGCGCGTGTACCCGTAATACCTATACACACTTGTACAATATGTTATAATACCCATCATCATCATATATGCCCACGACGGTTTTGTTATGTCATAACGCGTGGCTGGAGCCCGCCGCCGCCACATGCGCCGCGAGAGACGCTAAATATATATTATTGTATATTAATAGGTAGAACGGCTGTGGAAGTTAGGGGGAGGGGGAGGGGAAAATAATACGAAACAACCGAAAACACTGTGCGGAGAAAATATCGTATTGTACATACACCGTGGTCGAAACGACGCGCGACACAATGGCCACGTCACGTGCAACCAATTACCTGTGTATTGTGCGGGTTATGTGTTTTTACGCTCGTGAATCGGGTAAATGACCAAAACTCGGACACACGATCGTGACAACCGACACGAGCCCGCAGGAAAACGGACGCGTACGCGCGACGGTGTGGCAGCCTACCGTCACGCGGGACGCGCGTGTGTATGTGATTTCGCTTTTATTTTCTCGAAAATATTTGTTTTATTGTTAATTAATATGATTTTTTTTTTTATTGTTATTACTTTAGGAATCTTGGTATACTTGGTAGTCTCCCCTTTCAAGTTATGGGAGAACGCCGTAATGAAAAAACTATATTTTTAATTTCGTAATAATTTTATTAATATAATATGTAATTTATATACTTAAAAAAAAATAAAATTATATTAAAAAGTACAATTCAATAAAATAAGGCCTTGTCGAAAAATAAAATCAAAGACTTTTTGAATATCAAGATAGGCGTGGGACGTTTAATGAAAGTATATTGGTACGTTTTGATGCAGATTTTTGTGGGATTATAAGGGATACCTATATAATTGACAATTAATAATATCCAGCCGAAATTTAGATGTTTATTCACATACTACTTTAAAGGACATATAAGTGTGCATAATTCAAAAATAAATTGAAATTGTTGTTATATAGGTGACGAGTGTTGAAGCACATACAAGTATAACATTTGGTATAATATCTCACTCGTGATTACTTTAATATTAAATGATAGAATCACCAATTTATCATCCATAAAATAATGGAAGTGATTGGATTTCGTGTAAAATAAAAATAAATGTTCACTTTGAAATAAAACTAATAAATCAGTTAAAAATGTATAATATATTAACAAACTATGTATGTTCATTTATGTGTAGCATTACAGGGTTTGCGAGCTATATTTTTCAGATGGTGTAATCATTATATATATATATTATGGTGAACTCATGACCTAATGACAAAATGTTCGTATAAGCGCGTAATGAAATAATTTATGTTTTTTTTATTTACTAAAGAAATTTAGTATATACATTATAGATAAGAAATTATTTATCGACTCTATTTCCAAATATTTTGTTTAGCAACAGCTTGCACGTGACATAAAAATAATTAATTTTTCATACTCTGAGAGGTATCGCATTTATTCGCGAAGACAGCGTCGCGGTGACGTGGCGTCTATAAAATCATTTACAGAAATACATAGAACCGCGGTGTTGTTTGCAGTGGTGGTTCTATAAAGACAAGAATCGAACAATTTACACGCGACTTTAAGAGGTCCGGATCGAGTGCAATCTACTGTCGTTCGTCAGTATTTACGACTACATATTATATCGGAAAATAAAAAGTAAGCGTTAGCCGGTCGAATGATTCGCGTCGGCCGTGCACCGAGTGTATACTTAATTGAAAAGATTCTCTTCGGAGATGCTATATAAATCTTTAATATACTCGCGCTATAGCACACGAAGTTGCAGGGTCATTACACGCGCATGTGTCGATGTACATAATGTGCACTCCGTGAAGCGCATATTATATCGTATTATCACAGTGGATGATAATAATTTGAATGGGTCCAGCGGTGGGCTATTATAGTGTTATGTACGCTGATGCTGCTGCAGTGCGCGTAGACTAGAGAGAGAGAGAGACTACTGTACTTGGGCTGTCCAAAAAAAAAAAAATGATTAAAACGAGTAATATTATATATCACGTTCCTAATGCGACTAGATAATATATAATACGTCCCGTGTACCTATATCTGATATAATAATAATAATATGTAGGGCTGCAGCTAGATCTGTAATATACGAGCTCCGTTGTATCCGTATAAGTATACGTTCCGGTCGTGCGTACCTATGGATCTAGAATCGTTTTGTGGCGTGCAACGGTCAATTATTAAGTGGCGTAGGCCGTAGGTTTAGGTACCCCCCGCTGCACAGAGCGCGTAATGACGTTATTACGCGGGGGGGACCTGCGCGTTTCGGGAGTCACCGAATCGTATTTTATATTTTATACCTACCTATCAATCTCGAATCTCTCGAAATAATATTTTTATGGTAATAATTACGAAAATTCGTTTTTTCCCTTTTAATGCGTTCGCCAGTATTATGTACAGGCAGATAATATATATATTATATGAAATCGGATCAAAAGAGAGGCATAATATGTATAATATATATAATAATAATATATAATATAATATACCGTAGTAATCACTCGCGCGGTTGTTATTATAATATTAATACGTCATGTCGAGCGAGCATATTACACACACACACACACACACACACACACATATATATATATCACGTAAAAAACATACGAGTATATACATAATTATTATGATGTTTGATGCGCCCCACGTGTATTATGTGATTTTTTTTTTTAAAAGACCCAAATATTGATACGCGCTTCATTTATGCCGCACGAACTACGTTGGTTTATTATAAACATTACGGCGACGGTGGTGTTCGTTTACCTCGAATCGGGGTGGAAAAAAAATAATAAACGAATTATTCATCGACGAAAGCTCCCGTAGTTTTTCCGCGCAATGTTCGGCGTCCCGTCATCGCGGACTTGTGGTGAGAGAGAGAGAGAGGATATCGGAAAATCCTGCACGGTTACACGATATTATATAATAATGTATAGGTAATCCCGAGAGGGTTGGTTTTCATTAATGTTTCACGAAACGCATAAAAAAATACTAAACTCGCACACAACTTTCTTGTAAATTTATAACGCTGTTATATTTATCAAAAATAAACTGTACATAGAATGATTTTTTATTTTGTTGCACATTGTATTTTTATTACAATACCCGAAACAGGTGTAACACGCCCTGTGTTGTCTTAGAGACAACTGCATAATCGCGCACGTTTTACTGTCACAAGTAATTATACGGTATACACGTTTACAAAATCGAAATTAATTTCCATGATAAAGGTTATTGTTATTATTATTATTATTATTAAATGTATCACTGAACATTTTCGGTTTGTTTTCTCGCGGACGACATGCATATCGATCACGCTTAACACATCTTGCCATCACGTCCCGCGGTGTATATATTATTATAACGTACACGCTCTACTAGTTCTGTTATATATTATGTCCAACTGCTCATTACACGTTCTTTCTTATTACGTTTTTTTTTCTCCTGGGTGTAATAGGATTAACTCTCCGCGTCATCATAATTATGTTTGTTAATAATAATTATTGTCGGCCACCATATATAACCGTGACTTCGTATTTTTAGTTTCACTCCGCATCTATACGGGGCACGAGTGCAGCAGCAGCAGCAGCAGCAGCAGCAGTGCTCCGCGCGAAGAACCATTACTAAATTATAATATGCTCATATTATAGTGGTGAATATACGACGAGGAGAGAAGGGGGAAATCGCCCTCTCCGCCGATGTATTACTTTTATATTTATCTTATACTTTTGGTTAGAAATTTAAAGAATAACTATGGTAGTTGCGGTGGATCAGAACCCTTTATTTTAAATTAGGTTAAAAATAAAACGATATTTGTTATTCAAATAAATTTAAATGGTCTTGAAGAGAAGTTTTTATCCGAAAATAGAAAAATATAATTAGATTAATTATTTAGGATATTTTTGTAATAAAATAAGTAATAATAAGTATTTATCGAGTTCACAGTTTAATGCAACTATATTGTTCGGTGCGAAAAATCGCAACAAAAGTTCTACGAAATGATTATGTTTGTTTAAATCACTAATGCACGTTTCATTGACTGATTATTATTTATTTATAGCCGCGCGAATCTCGAGTCTATTGTTGGAGTAACGATGCGGCGCTGATGCTGTGGCTGCCGTCGACAGTGTAATGAACGGTGACTCGTATATTTGAAATGTAATAATATATTTTCTTTCTATAAAGTAATAAATCTTCAGTCCTAAATGATAGTTTACAATTTATTGAATATAAATTGTGGACTTATGACCATTCACATATAACTAGTTGCAACTTACAATGTACATAAGTAATAACGATCCCGCTGACGACAATGGACTTTAGAAAATATAGCAGTTCGTTGATAAGACGTCATGTAACTGCAATTAACCGAATGCAGTAAATGCGTTCTTATATAGAGATCTCTCTCCAAGTCGAATCGATGGTATCATTATACTACGTCGACACGTTCGAATGATATATAATGATATATTGTATTATATACTGTTTCGTTGTACAAACGTATTTAAAATAAACTAGGGGCTTTGGTTCCTGATCGCTACTCTCGCCGACTCCTTTCAGAATTTTTTGGCTAGTTGAGATTCTATATACATCTAATATAAAAAAATCATAAATATAAATTATTGATAATGATACAGTGCGATGTACCTAATTGGATTCCGTATAGATTTTGATTCTATTTACCTGCATGAATGCATCATCACGTTTACTCTTTCACATCGATGCTTGAAATTGCTTCTTCATCGTCATAAATATAAAATATAAATTCAACCAAATTTTGGTTTTTCATATACACCGAGTATGAGGTCTGTGTATCTATAACTTTCACTTGACCAACAATTCTCATGGATGAAAATATGAAATACTATAACCAGAATTTATGTATGTACTAGTATTTTAAACATTAAAAGAAACGTGTGTAAATATAATATTATAAACTCTGATATTTTTGTTAACAATGTACATTGTACATTAATTTCACCATTACCGTACAATAAACATTTTAATTCTTACCGATACGTCTCGTGTTCAAGGGAGTTGAACATTTCCATGGCGACAAGCGCAGCATTAGTTATAAGACCTTTTGATTTTTTAAAAATGAAGTTTTACAATATTGCCATTTTTCTGTCATTTTATCACCGATATCTAAATATTCATCGTTCTATTCTATTTTGTTGATACTGTATGTTATTTTTTCATAACGCGCGCTTTTCATATAATACCCGAAAGCTCTTTCTTTAGGTCTTTCCATTTTAAAATTGACTAAATAACTTATATAGATAGCCATTGTAATTTTTTGACGAAACTATTTTTCAAAACTCTTTTTGTACAATAGAGTGATAATATGTTTGTAAATACGGTAAAATCGAACTATGCTTAAAAAAAAATCATATTATTTGGCAATTTATTAAACATAGAAAATACTGTGCTGTTGCGAACTTGTTCTACTAAAACGAACGTTATTATGACCTACATTTGCGTCGAAAAAATTAATTACCCGGACCACTGCAGTGTATATAATAATATAAATATAGGTTCCTACTACAGACGGCGTCTACGACTACTATACTATACAACGACTGCGTATCGTAATTTATCAGGTACACGTCCGATCGACCGGCCTGCCACGGCGAGTGATAATTATTATTTTCATATTATAATAATAATACATATAATATAATATACACATATACGTACATACACGCTTTCCGGACGTCACGCGGATATATAGGCTACTGTATACGTTTCCGAACAAATTACGCGTTAAGATTCTTATCGGTCCCGGCTGCGTGCAGCAGCAACTCGTTCCTGTTGCCCATACTATATAATTCTTCATTATAAAACCGAAAACTGGTTTTTTGGTCAATCTGTACGCGCCCCGGGATTTATTTAGGCACACTCGAACTCTTATAAACACACACACACACACACATATACATATATACAAAGTGATTGCATTATCGTCAAACGCAAGCAATAGCAGACCTCCACTATATAGTTCCCTATCTCGGGAAATATACAATAAGTTTTAAATTTTTTTTTTCAAACGCTTAAGAACATATTATTTAATATTTTGCATATTTCAACGATCGTTAATATTCGAAAAATAAAAAACAACGACAATGTGATTTATTTCATAAGATAAAACAATCATCCTGTATAACATTATGTATTATCGCGGTCGATTATTTATTCAGAATAGACCTAATTCGTGGACATATCTCCAGCTATATACAACCTCCACCACTTCCACTATATTAATATAATACTCGAATCACGGCTATAATCTTATTCCTGCTATATGTATGTTATAATAATATCTACGTCGTGGCGTCACGAAAACCCGTAAATCGCTTGTCGCTTATTTTTTTTTTTTTTTTTTTTTGGCGCCAGTTGATTTAAGTTAGCGCGTCTTACCCCCCCGCCGAGAACTGGCTGCCGCTGCTTGCTGGTTTACAGGTTGGCCGGTATCTTCGCGAACCGCGGCGCCCGACGGATTCACCGTGTATTTTAATAATAATGCATGCATAATATATACGCCTAAACGCACACTCCAATGCGTCGACGACGTAGTCTCTCTTTTACTTTTCTCTTTCTGTCTATAAAATATAAAAATCCGTGTCGTAATTAAAATGTTATCGTCGGCACACGTCACGATGATAAACGTAATAATATAACGCCACACCAGCTATCCCGCGGAACGTGTCATTGACGATGTTAAAAATCTTATCGGTTTTTCGTATTTTTTCGTATTATTATTGTATTCCTTCTTATTTTATAATATTTTATTAGAGTAAATACGCCAGCCAGACGTTGTGTAGTAAGGGCAAAAACGTTGGGTAAACACAGAACACACAAATTACAAACCCTTTCCTCGGTCTGGTCCGCGTGATCGTCGCCGGTCGGTCTGCTGCAGTCCTGGAGCTCGCGGAGAAGATAATTATAACCCTTGATCCCGAGGGCAATATAATTTCGAAAAAAAATACTCCGCGGCGGGGGTCGCGCGTGACCGGTGCGTTTCCTGAACGGATTACCGCGAGATTGTGCGAGTGTGATTTTCGAACACCTGTTTTAGAGGGTTCTTCCGACGTAATAATCATTATATAATATTGTTGTACGTGTGCATACGCCCGCCCTAAGTTTGTCAAAGAATAAAATATATTTATTTATGTCCAGTGAGGGCAGCACGGACACTTAACTCGTATACAGTATTCGACGATATAGGTACGCCTTACTGCTTTCCAGTCGCGACCACCAATTAGAAATCGCAAATTGCAGTATATATTTTATAAGCGCCAATTCGTAGAAAATCTGAATGTACCTAACTCGTAAGATCGGGAAACGGAGTTATGTATAAATCGTATATATTATTAATATATTATATATGTGTTGGTTTTATGGACCTTTATATAAAACATTTTAGACTGGGCCACTAGTCTACTTAAACACTGCAGCACCTGTGTCTTGTAGTGGTACTTATGTTATATAATATACATGACCCTATTGACCCTATTATAGATAATAAAAATTGATAAAATACGTTCAAATTTTAAAACTGTATAAGAACTATTAGTGTACTCGTAATATTATTATTTGTACTATTAACACATTAAAATAATATTATCCTTAAAAAAATTAAAAATTAAATTTATTAATAATAATTTAATTTGAACCAATAAAAATTCAACAGGTAAGTATTACAATTTATTTTAATTTTTAGTGTTAGGATGTTAAGAAATCTTCGATAAATTAAAAACAATTAAAAGTATACTTAGTGGTTATTTAAAGAGAGATTTCTTTATAGTCTGTAATTGCATTTTTAAGAAATTAAAACTTATTGTTTATAGTTGAACTATACGACAATTATTTTGTTAATGTAACATTTAAAACAAATGCAAATTTAATAGTTGTACAATTTAATAAGTTTTACTCAGATTACTATAATATATAGTTAAATAAAATAGAAGATATTTTTGTACGAGTAAATTGTTATTATTATTGTATAATATTACTAATGTTTATTATTTTAATCAATTATGAAAAAACGAGTCGCGTTTTGTTTGCTGAAAGAGCAACGCTCGTTCTATTTGCGTTTGTTGAATTTATACGAAGTATTTTATAAATATTTTGTTATTGCTCACAGCGTAGAGGGACAACTGGGTAAGAGCAGTTTTAACACAATTTATTTATAGGTAGACACATCGTTACATCAATAATGATATTATAAAATATAAATATATATACACAACTATAGAAAAACTGCAGGTATTATTGATTAATTAGAGTCACAGCGCTATGCACAAGAATTTATTATACTTATTTATTTATTGCATAAATTGTAAAGGGGCCATTAGAGTGGCATTCACGATTGAACGATGGAAATGATTAAGTCCCGTTTTGCATGGACGCGTTTCGTACACGCGTATTTCTGTTTAAATTGGTAAAGTTCATACGCGGTAATATTATGACAAGTAAAACGCGCGCGCAAAGGAAAAGGACGCGTTTGATATGTGCCCATGTGAAACGAATCTAATATCAACGTGACATAAACAGAAAATTTACAAATTTTGAAATTAATATTTTACAACCGAATGTTCGTTTAACGGTCGGCGATAAATACGTGTACATACCGGTAGACGATCTGCTCAATAGAGTTACACATGACGACGTGATGGGAAATTATATTAGTATACCAATCACGCACTAATAATTAATAACACATAAAATATTTATAATTGTAGTGGTCATGTCGGAGAATTCTGATTGTCCGAAAATGTGCAATTGTCTTCTTGACAAATCGCAAGATATTAGGTGACTCAAACGTTTAAAGTTTGAAGCTATATGACTTTTGATTTAAGTGATTTATTAGACTAAGGAAAGTGGCTATCTCATTGGAGGTTTAACTTCAAACACGTTCATCATGTATATTGTATAAGTATAATAACATATTTGCATATTTATATATTTATATATATATATATAATATATATACTATTTATTGATTTTCATGTATACACCCATTGTGTATAATTGTATTTATAAAGATCTCTATAGTTGTTTAAATAAAGATGCCTTAGGGAAGTTAACAAAAAAATATGGTAAACATAAATTTTTGATTAGCTTAGTATGATTAAAAAGTCTAATCGTACAATGTATATTTTCCAATATATAGTGATTTTATATTGAATCAAGATAGGAATCAAAATAATTTGCGACTGTAGAAATACTTTGCACGCATGACTGAATTTAATCTCATGAATAAAATATACAATTTTTCATTAAAATAAATTGTTTAAACTATATTGGTATATTGTTAAGTGTTCATATTTATGTTCATAACGATAGGAGCTTGAAAGGCTTGAATACAAATTCACACCTGTCTATATTATTAAGTAATTTTGTTTGTCATTACTTCATTATGACAATAGATGCCTACGCGCGCCGGTCGATTAGAACACAAGATAATTGGAATTAATTTCCATTGAGTGCTTCGTTTTCATTTCGGCGAGTATGAATACGGATTAAAAAAAAAAAAAAAACCACCCGTACAAAATAATCATATATACCTTGTCCAGCGATTTTAATTCATTTTAAGTTCAATATTATACAATATATACGTGCATATCATTATATCAATTGTTGTTTGTTTTTGTTGTTGTAGTTTTTGTTTTTTTAGCGAGCATATGCTTGAATTTGCGGCTGTTATCTGATCGCCGGTCTTCCACCGTGACAAGTGTGTGCGTGTGCGCGTGCGTGTTCAGGTTACACTTTACACGACACACATACGACATATCTACCTATATAATACGGCCAGGAAGAAAAGCACATGACATCGATTTACATAAGCGGTGCTCATCTAGATAAGGCTCGGCGGTAATAAAATTTATTAAAATATTCGCTGTCCTCATCACCTGCGCTGTATGTACATATTACATACGTATAGGACCAAGACAATCGTCAAATATATACCGCGTTATAGAAAACACCCCCACCCTTCCACCCATGACTTGGAACGACATGTATTGTCTCACGTACATTATATGCATAGTCACCGAGGGGGTAAGAGTGTCAAGAAACTCCCTCACAAATGTCTCTGAAGAAAAAAAGGGTTTTCAATATGTATATATATACAGTATAGGTACTATTATAACATATATATATATATATATATATAAATAGTAGTCGTGTTTTCGAAATAATAACTAAATTTAGTTCAGACATATTATATTACTGTAACTGCATCAGTTCGACACGTCTGCAACGATTGCATGTGGCCCCCTATAGGACAGACTAAAATAATAATCAATAGTAGGCGAATATTATGAGAATATATAGTGTTCGATTTATCAAATTACATCGAGTGGCTCCAAACAAAAGTAGTTAACCAAACAGTCTATATCATGATATATATATACGTTTATATAGGTACTCGGCGTGGACGTAGAATGTAAACCCATTTATTATAATATATACTATTATGTGTTCAATATTGTTTGAATATAATTGTAAAACGGTACATCACCCGGGTCTGTTAATTTACGACCACAGACTGCAAGAATGAGAGAATACTAATAATAATATACTAGTCTTAATTATAATGATAATATTTTTGTTATCAGTTATAAGTTATAACAATATTTTTGTAATCTCATCATTCCTCGTTTTAAAACAATTTTAATAAATTAAAATGTACCTAACTGTAGTTACAGAAAAGAGCAGGGACGAGCGAATTTGGGGTCGCGTAAACGACCCTTCATTCGGTACACAATTTATTAGTTGGTGTTATAATTATTTCGTTTAATTAAAAAACAACACTTTAAAAACGTTCATAATTACAATACATGTATTTAAATAGAAATAACTTCACATGAAAACATTGAAGACTAATTGAATCGGGTAGAAATTAATGAAGTTATAGAAAATAATAGTATGTATCAATAGTAGGCACGGAAAAAAGTATTACCTATAGTATTACAGTTAATAATATATTATAAACTATTATTATTGTGAAATAAATTTAATATTTTTCTTATGATATCATCACAAAAAATACGTTAATAATCCATTCTTAACTTGAGAAGCTGACCGTTAAGAAAAAAATTGTATAAACTGTTTAGTCTTTATAGAACAATGTCGCTGAAATGGTGTAATTTTATCGCAGTCCGTCGAAAAAAATAAGCATTTGTTCTAACGATTTTAAATTTTGGTAGTGAATTTGGTTTTATGAAGTCTCAACTCACTCGGTCAATGGTTAAAAGTTTTTACACTATATATTTTTACGTATTCACTATAAAGTACATATGCATAATATTAATATATCCAATGCTTGATTTGGATAGACGGAGTTCTTTTTTTTATTAAAAATAATTTAGCTTACCGCTTCTAATTTGGAATTTTTCTACAAATCAAGAAATCAACAATTTTTTTATATTTTTTTTTACTTTTTTATTTTTTATTTTTATTTTTTTCTAATTAAAATCCTAATCAACAAAATAATGTGTACATAATGTAAAAATTTAACGCGTCAAAAGAATTTCTGTGATAATAATTTAATTCATAGCAGCTTAGAATCTGTATTATACAAAATATATTAAATAAATAATGAATAGAAACAATTTTTTTTTATCATTAAATCGACAAATACATTGCGTCAGAGAAATATTCCTCTCAGTTCTCGGGTTGTGTTTATCTATTGTTTTTTGTAAAGTTTATAAATTTTAATTCTTGTAAAGCCACTTATCACATTTATATTATTGATATGACTATCTGAACTAGATGTATAAAACTATATATTTTCTATTATTAAGTAATTAACACAAAATGTATCATCCGGGGCCGGTACTGTAAAAAGTATTTAGAAGATCATTTTCAAAAATTAAGAAAAATATTTATTAACCACTTATTATAATAATATTGTATTATTATTTTAAATATTTATAGTTGTACGCGTTTAGGTAAACACTATATACATTTGACATTTTTCAAATTCCAAAAATTATTCATATACAGATTAATAATTTTAAAAGGGTATTATGTGAAATATTATGTATAATAAATCAAATATAATCAAAACCACCCACTTGATCGTTGTCAAACACTGAATGCGATATACGCGCGTTCTTACCGTAAACTTCATTGTTACTATTGAAATTGAGTTTTGTTTTTTGAAGAAATATACGTCGTATATATATACCTGTACAGTCGTCGTGCATATGACGTATGTATAATATATATATATATACTCATACATACACCATTGTGTGTTTCAGTACCTGTATATAGCAGGCATATACACCGTAATATTATGTCAAATGACGTCTCAACAATAAAATATGGAATACACTTGAATATATTATTATTATATGTATATCATATGATGCAATGTAAATTATTCACTATTGAACCGAAAATTCTCTTGTACGCGAAACCCTGGGGGCAGTTTATTGTGTTCGTCGACGATCCGAATCCGTCTCAGGTGTTACACGTCTCCGAGTAGTATGTACGAATATCGGCACTCGAAACCCTCTTTTACACGCAGTTAAACGGATCGTCGTCGGGTATAGTAAATCTGTTCCAAATGTTCGATGCAGATTATCATATAATATATTATATTATTTATTTCTTATCCCGGGCAGAGCGCTAAAAACGGATTACTTCAGCGCATTGGTGATCTCGACCCCGCTGCAACAGGTGTTTCGGTTTTGACCCTCATCATCTCTGTCGTAAGTCGTCGAGACGTCGCGGATAGGCGCACGAAAATTATCCACGACGGGCCCCCATTGTGCGACAAAATGACCGGACCAGATGTGGTTGCCACTGTTTTGATCAAAATTTCCAAGGCCACTCTTGTACAACTCATTGTATTTTTGTCCGCTTATCAATTTCATTTAATATTATAGTTGATCGTAAAAATATACATCAAAATTTTTTTTGTTATTGACAAATTGTGATATTATTATATGAATTGATTGCAATATGTATGTTGTAATTTAAAATTTGTAAGTGATTTCTAATAGTTCTATTCCACGAGTAAACTTATAGCAGCTATTTAAACGAGTTGGATTTTTTTATGTTTAAATAATGTTTTGTACTATTAAAGGGGATTTTGTTTCTCAGATGAAAATTATTTTTTAAGTAATAATAAGCAAATTAAGAAATCGATTCTTTAAATTTAAAAAACTGTTTGCCTATTGTAAAAAACAAAAATTCAAGAAATTAAATTAAATTTTGTATAAAAATGTGTAATAAAGTAAAATTACTTAGAACCAAAAAAATTTCAACATAATATATTATTTTATGTATGGTTAAAACTTAATACTCGCAATCAGACCGAAGACTCACGATTTGTTTGAATTCCAGACCGATATGGTAAGTGCCGATGCGGCCGCATTAGAAACGTATTTTATTGAAATTAGTTTTTTACCTCCCTGTCTCGATGGTCTCGATTCAACACACATACTCTACTAATAAACCATGCAAAATTGATTTATTATGGTTACACCTAAGCACTATAGATCAATATAAATGATAATAATATGACGACAACAATAATCGATCACACATGGACGTTTAGTGATGCACATTCCCGTGGTATATTTTAAACGTTTGCATGCGATTTGCATAATATATTTATTTTTTTTCCCGATAGTCATAGGGAGAAGAGAAAAAAATTGTGTATAGAATTAGCGAGTCGGTGTTTTTTCATACCGAAGACAAATTATAATATCGATGCATTTGCGTACCATCTGTCACGGGGCGTGTTATTTTTTTTTCTTGGAACATAAAAAGATACTTTATGTTTGTTCAGGGAACAAAGGGTCTGTGGGGACAACCACCGTTTTTGGTTTTTGAGTGACGTTTGAAAGGCTGATGATACGGTGATGGGAGTTGTGGAAAAAAAAATGAAAAAAAATATGATAAAATTTATTCATATCGTTAGCAGTTCGATTTGATAGAATCGACAGATTACAACAAAAAAACCCACTTAAATTACCAATTGTCAGTATATAATTATCACTTAACGAATGGTGATGAACAACAGCTGTAAATAATCATTGGTGTATACGTTTTCCCATAGATACCACCCGTAGGTTAAAGAGATTTAGAAGGTTTAAAATGATATATACTCATACTTTTAGATCCGAAACAATCCATTCAAATGCTTTTTATTTTAAAGAAACGAAAATTATACGCAACTAAATAAAAGCTATTTTTTGCATCAACATAAAAACATTCACATAGTTATTTTTTCACATCGTTTAACAACCGCCTTGCCAATGCTAATTAGCATCCTTTTTGCCGAAGGCTGACATAACCGTCAATTTTCCGAACATTGGTGTATTTTTCTGTTACACAAGATTTACTTAAGGCTGAAAAGCCTAATTAAAATTTCCAACAATAGTATTATTGTTCCGACCCAGAGGTTATTTTTAGTTGCAACTTTTGAATTTCAGCCCGTAGCTGCTTGGATAACTTACCCTTTTTTCGTATCGGTGCAGGATAACTTTACATGCCCAGGGGGAAATCTCTTCATTTTAACATTGCAGTGTACATCATTCCGAGAAGTAAAAATAAACTGTATTTCAAAAACTTTTTACTCATTACAATGCAATATTGTATTATACAAGTACATGATGTGTATACATTTCGTGTTTATTTTTATAATATGTCGTCACTCGTTAGGTAAAAAAATAAAAAATCGTAATTTAGTAAAACTACATTATTAGGTTAGTTTAGTTAAGTAAATTCTATTTATTAAGACATTATTTAAAACTCACTTGGCTAAATATTATGACATTAATATAATAATATATAAGATATATATTTTTACTATATAGATTATTTTTTAGACGATGTACCTATATTGCAACAGTTGTAGATAAATTATTTAGGAAATTTAAAATACACTCAAATAGTAAATATAATATACATCATAAAAATATATGAATATGCGACAAATAAATATAACATTATCGGTTTATTTGTTCGACGGGAATATTATGAAAATTTATGACGAAAAAATATCTAATATCGTATTATCGCCCCCTTTTTGAAAAACTTGACGTTTGTCGAATCGTTACATCTACTGTTTTATCGCCTTTACTCATATCCGTATTCGTCTATCGTCTACGACCTCGTTGATTATTTGGGCTTTTGGTGTGTGAATCCTCGTTGACATTTTTGGAAGTTTATGTTACTACCGGATATACGGTATATTCTATGGTGTGCAGTTGCTGAAACATCGTAAAAACCACGACCCCGTGCAAAAGCCGATAAGGAACTGAAAAAGAACGTCGTTACCACGAGGCCCACTGCAATGCGCGCGCCCCCATCAGGAAGAGGCTATTGAAAACGGACAGAAGCACTTAAAATCACTGGCCGAAAACGCTCGAGCGTTATGTGTTATTATCTCCGGCCGTCTGTGTTCAAACGTGGTTTTTATTGGGTAATGCAATACATACGAGACGAGGGTAGAAAGTAAATAGATTCTCATTATAGACACTCCAGGATCTAAGGTCGTAAAAATCGGACAGATCGTCTTTCTGGATGAAATGAAAAAAAAAATCGTCAGATGTTACGATGTCGGCATAATAATATTAAATGTGACTATACGATATTCTCCGCTATTCGATTTGCGATTGCAATATTCGAATAAACCAATGTATGAACTCAAGTATATTGTTTAAAAATAAGTTGAAAAATATTACAATAAGGTTTTTTAAACTGAAATTATAACTGTACAATATTGCTGTCAAAGGAAAAACATAATGATATAAAATAATGATATTAACATCACAAGACATGTGATCTATAATATGATGTTAATAATATAAATAAGTTCAAGATAAAATATTTAAATAAAGTATTACACGTCGTTGATTTATTGTGACTTTAAAAATATAAAAATTGAATTATAAAATTTAATAGTTCTTATAAAAAAAAATATATATATTGTTCTTATAGATTGGAAAAAAATCTATAAAGCATCAATAAGGTACTATATCAATACGATATGATAAAAAAACCTATACTTAATCTTCAACTATTTTACTGAGTAGGTGTGATCAATATTCACACCAGTTAATTTCATATGTTATATAAAGCTATACTTAAACAAGCTTTAAGTTATATAAATAAATCTAACACATTTATACAATTATTTCTGTACGTGTTTTACGTTACAGTTATTTTTTTATAAAAAAACACATTTTACATTAGTTTTATTATGTAAAAGGAAAATAAAAGATAAATAAAAAGTGTTTGAATAGACGATGTAAAAAAAATGTATATATGCTATGTACTCTGTGCAACATTACTTTCATAATATAAAATAAAACATTAAATATAGGTATTATTGGTTTCTTACACGGCAATAAAAAAATCTGATCTAGTAATGGTTTGAAAACATATAAAATAAATTGTCTTTACGAACGATCGATATAAAAGTTATTTATAATGTATAATTTTTTTTTATATTCATTCGGGAGACCTACTTAATTAAAACATGAATGATAATCGATGACAGATAGGAACATATGACTTGTTATTTGTTAAACTGACAGCTATAGAATTGTATAAATGTATAATAACGTCGATTATATACACTAATATGTTACTAATAAATTTTAACTGTGATCTGAAAAATCATTATTCTAACTTTAAAATTTAAATATCACTAAATTTTGATTTACATACCTACAGAATTAAATATTTTTTTTAAAAAGTATCTGCAGTGGCACAACCATGATTATTTTAATGGAGTTAATAACTATATTAGTATCGTAATAAAAAAAAAATATATCTATACCAATATAATACTGCAGTGATGCAAAAACCAATTACAGTAATATAGTAATATCATATAAAAATAAATTTTGATTTTGATTTTTGATTAATTAAATGATTGTTACAAGAGGACCAATTCGTTGTACTATCGGTACGCGCATTGAGAATAGAGTATCATTAAAGACGAAAATATAATATAATTACAGATTATAAAATTCGTAATTCGAAGCATGTCATATTTCTTAATGATAAAAAATCAATTTAAATTGGAAAAAAATGAAAAACATAATTTTGAATGTAAAACTAAGCAATTTTTCACTTATTTATTTAAATATTTTAAGTGTAAAAATAAGTTGCATAAAAAAATCATTGTAATAGTAGGAACTTTGTTAAATTTTCAATTATCTAGTGCTAGCAATAACTTTGAACTTTGATGATAGTTTTATTTGCAAAAATTAAGCAAACATCGTAAATACTTTTTACCATATTTCGGTCATTACCAATTATTTATAATACGTCAACATTATCATCGTGTACTATGGCTTCATTACGATGTTATCTATTATGTTACCTTGTGTAGTTCACGTATAGACCGTTGTAATAAATTGATTTTTTTAACATAAAATATCAATAAAAGTATAAACATTTATTCCGTGTTAATAATGTTAATATGCACTATTCATTTACTATTAAAGTATCAAAGAGATGAGGTATATGTATATAAATTCACAGTAAAATTTTGAAAATGCCGCAAATGAGAGTAAAATCAATTTATTTGTCAGGGAAAATGTTTTTGTTTAGTTTTTTTTTATTACATAAAATAACTGATATTTGGTAATACCCTTGATTTTAAAATATTGTTTATTCTATAGCGAATGCCCAATGGTAATACATATTATATATATATGGTAACATATATTATTGTTTACAGTTTTTTCTTGTAAAGGCTGTTGTTAAATTAGAAACATTATTATGCTGCAGGTCTAACATGTTATTATAATATATGTGTTGGTTTTCCCGTTAATTTCCATCATAATATTTATAATTATTGTTCTCCGAGTATTAATGCAATCACTCGTTTTCGCCTCTCCTCGAGCGACGAACCGGAAAATTAAAACCCATACCCTTTGACGCTCATAAACGAATTTGCGTCGAGTATAGAAGTGAAAACCCTCAACGATGGCTGTGTAAAAAATTTAAAGACCTCTCATAGTGGGTGGCCGCGCCGTGATTATAAATTAGTGGGAGGGAAGAGCCGTCTGTTTGACTAACGAACATAATCCCGCGAAGGTGTCGAAATGAGTGCGAAAAAAAGGTGTCGTAAATCCGTTATAATAAAGGCATCTCTTTTGTTAGGCTTCATATCGCCCCCGGGTAAAGTATTAACGATAATAATAATAATAATGATAATAAAATATTCCCCGAGCTTTTAGATTAAAATCGCCTACCGTGTCCTAATTACCAGCATCTAATCTAAGGCACTGCTATTTTTCGGGGACGCAGCTACGAGACCCTTTTATGTTCAGGCCGCCTATGGTTTTTAATTGCTATTTATGATGATTCCTCTTGAAGCCCAAATATCCTGCATTCACCATAACGACAGCCTACGCCAGGTTAGATTAAAAGTGTGGTCTTTTTGTTTTGTTTTTTTTGTTCAATTCTCATAATTTTACCACAATAATGTTCCACCAATAACTGTCCACCGAAATTAATGCGGTATTTAATGAATATACTGTATATGTATATATATATACACAGAGCGATTCACCAAACATCCTTACCCGGTTACCCCCATTGTTTAATATGATAATTAATTTATTTAAAGTGAAATTTTTGAAATTTTTAAATATACTTTAAGACCATATTAATATATTATACAATTTATGAGATTTTTTTGTATTTCTATTGAAATGTTTTGTGCTGATACAAACTTCTATTTTTTATAGACAACTATTTAGTGGGAAATTTTTTTAAACATTTTTGAATACCTAGTTTAAAATTTGAAGTAGTAGTTTTCAGATACTAAAATGTTTTTATTGAGGATAATAGAAAGACTAAAAAAAACGGTTTTACGAAAATATACAATAGATGTAATATTGTATACCTAATGGCTAATATACCTATAGCATTTATTTTATTAAATTATTATAAATTATAAATTACTAACATTTGAAAATTACTATAATACAACCAATAGCCCATCATCCAAATACATTATCATGAATCTATTACAACACTAAAATTAAATAATTAAAAACTTTACTAGTTCGAATTTTGATTTTGATACGTTAAAATCTTCAGAAAAATTATCCATTATTAAATAATTATTTATAATAGAAAAGGGGGTTCTTGTTTTAAAACTAGAAGTTTGTAACTCCACAGAACACAATATCGAGATTTTGAAAATGTGGTCTTTGAATATATATTTTACCATTTTTAAACATCTGCAGTAATATTGAAGAAGAAAATGAGATGAGTAGGTATACTCATCTATATTATAGGTACTAGATCCTACACTAGATATCCTATACTAGATAAATCATCTGTATATAAAATATGTATTAGTGTTTGTTATATACATTAAAGGATACAACTAAATCGTGGCTGACAAAAAAATTAATGTAAATTCGTAAATTATGTGACCGTAGCCATCTGATAATCTATTTTTTTCTTTTTAATTTCATCTTGAGGATAGAATAATTTAAATTAATATTAATATTATGATTGACATGGTCAATAGCCTTGAGTTATTTTTAAAACCTTACTAAAATACCACAACGTCCCATTATCAATTATCATTCAACTTTACATCAATAGATTAAGTATTAATGAATCTACGTATGTTCAATTAGCGCCTAATACGATATTATATTGTGTATACGGTATATTTTTCAAATAAAATATTAAACAGTTATAATGTATAGAAATAGAACCATTAGCGAATCAATATTATTAACAACGCGTTATCGAACTAAAACGGTATTAAAATTATTTTTGTTTTATTTATTAATATTAGTAAATACTAAACACGTTAGAATTATGTAGTAGGTACTTGTATTATAGGTTAAACGTTAAAATAAAATAGCACATTAAATATGTTTATTGTTTAATATAAAAACCATTGATTAGAAAAAATAATCATTAATAACAAATATTTAAAATCGAAGATGTATACATAATATATTGTTTTGTTTTATATATTATGCGTATTATATTTTATATATATATATATATGATGTTCTAGCTAATAAGATTCCCCGCCAACTTGGACGTGTTTATTAAGGCCAGAACACACCGGGGGCCTCAGCAAAAGTAATCAACTATATTTTAGTTTTTATTCAATAGATTAATAAATTTGGCTTAAATCGTTTAGTGCATATTTATTATTTTCATTACATACATAGTTAATAATTTACAGTTTTTAGGTGCCGATAGTATTTGAAATGAGTAATGACACATACAGTATAGTATTATATTGATTTGACCTGTATCTAATATTGTGTAAATATAAGGTTACGATTTACCACGACTAGAATTTATTTAATTTTAAAAAGGTTTTTCTATTTTATTTTACTAATACGTATATAGATTGTCATAAGCTCACCAAGTGTTTCACAACCACCACAACAGATCTAAACAACAATATTCCATTGTTTCAACCGATAATGCCGTTCTATTTAATGCACTTATATGCGCGACAGTAAAATGCATAGGTACACGTTAATTTTCTTTACACCACCTTTATCGTTTTTGCCCTTTGACATTTTATTATTCAAATTATTGTTCTCTGTTATAGTTTTGACACGAGCCACTCATTGGACTAGTTGTTATCCATTCGTACTTTTTGTTTTGTTACTATATTATTATTCTTTTCCGCTGTCTCACCCCTCTTTTTATATGTATGTACGAAAATGCTAATCATGCGGTTATATATTTTAGTCCGATTAATTGCTTTATTAGTATTGGGGTGAAGAAAAATTTGTGCCTTGTGTTCCGGTGGCTCTAGAGTTTCTACGGGTCGAGACGTCAAGGCGCTCTCTCATATTAATAATTCCCGCACATTGCATCCCGCACAATAAATTGACATTGTATACAACGAGCAATATGTAAAGGTACACAGGAAAATACATGTCACTTTGGATGCATTTTAATCGTACAAGTGCATCGGCTTTTGTAATGTACAACAGTATTTGGACATTGTTTTTTAAATAATTTTTTATAATATTCCTGCAGGTGCTAATGCACACGTGGCTGGCGCGTGTTGTTTTTTGAAGTCTAATTGTAGTTTAACATAAACTTAGTTCGTAGATACGTCTAGTGCATTATTTGAATAGTTCATGTTATCCAGTAACATGAAAGTTAGGTCTCCTTAGAAAATTTGAATTACTAATGCAAAATGTAATTCATTTCAGTTATGCATTTTTTTACAGCTTTATAAAATTAACATAAATAATATAAACATAATATGCATGTATATAGTTAGATATAGTATATTATTGGTATTATATGAAATAGATAATAATATAAAAAATATTTTACTTATCGATAATATAACTATATAAGTTAGGTAAATCTTTTTATACTATATTCATTAATCATTAATAAACATTTTAATCCTATATAGGTACGATAAAACCAGTTGTAGTATTTTAATATTATACCTAAGTAATCAATTGAATAATTATATCAGGAATAACTGTGAATGTAATATGTTGTAGGTACGTACATTTAATAAGTTATATACTGCGGTAATATATAGTATATATAAAATATACTTATGTTATCTTTAGCTGAATATAATGATTAAATTATAAACTAAATGTAACAATATTATTTTGCACACATAATTTATTATATTAAAATATGATTTATATATTTCAAACAAATTTTAAATTTTATCCATATCGATATTTTGTTTTACTTTTTTCTAATATAATTTATTAATTTAAAATATCAATACCTACTAAACATATGTTGTATGTTGAATACAAAAATAAGAAATATGTATCTACTCTTAAAACTACTAATAAACAATAAGTCAATGTGTACACGGAAGAGCACAGAGTTAAGACCCGTTACCGTACGTGATGTTGAGTTTGTAATTATTACCAATTTGTATCACTCGATGTTAAAATAATAATATTGTTATATTATATTTAATTAATATCTCTCGTCCGTGTATGTATATAGGTGCATCAGTGCAGCTCAGAGCGATGCGTTTTACTCTATGTGTATATGCTATATGGCTGCAGCGGTGCACTAACCAACTGACAACTGTACACGTTGTTCGTATAGGTATACTGTTGTATTGTATGACGTTATGATGCTGTGTACATCGTACATATGTTCGGTCAAATAATATCGCATGGAAATAAATCGGGCGCGATAGGGTCTTCTGCAGCCAGCCGAGACTTAATCGTAATCGAATTCGAGGGTCGGCGGTATAGTGCCGCGGGCGTGGACGTGGTAATTGGCCGTCCGCAGAGTCAATTAGGCGCCAAGAACAGGCGTGCTTACACGCACATATTGTATATATATATATATATATGTGTGTGTGTGTGTGTGTGTGTGTGTATACGTCTGCTTTTCAACAGGCCGCGGACACGACAGAGCGTTATTATTATTTTGACTTGCAAATTTCGGTAACCAATTGACCGCGTGTGCGTATTATAATATTGTTATGCAAAGGTGTAGGCGCGAGTGCGCGACCGACACACAACTCCGTGTTAAGTGTCCGGGCGAATGCCATTCACTGTATAGTGCATCGGACGGTAATTCGGGTCGCGAGTCCACGCGGGCCATACAATACACTCCATTTGGGGACATTGCCATTAAACTCGCTGTGTAAATTATATTATGAAATTCGTGACGGGCGCTGCCATAAATAGACCTACAACTACCCTGTTCGTGATTGGAAATACTGATTGGTGGTGACGGGTTGTTCGCCCGGTCTGAGGGTAGTTTTTGTTTTTGTTTCGACTCGCCCCCTTCGTCCAGAAACAGAGACAACGGAAACATATTGTGATGGTGTTTATTCGATTTTTACTATTCGACACACTAAACGATGCATGATGAAAATCTAATTATCGAGTACGTGGTAAATTCTAATTTAAATGCCAGACTACCTCTATAGCAATATGAACAATTCTTTAAAAAATATACCATTTATTTTATTTTTTTCCAAGGCTGAACGTTTAAAATGAAAATCAATATATTGATTACAGTTAGAATAAATAATAAAAACTCTATAGACAATAATAATAACATTCATCATCTAGGTATGCATTATGTTAAACACTACAGTTATGATTGTAATTGAAAAACGGTAATTCTTCAGATCACACTAATTACACTATATTACTATAATAATCGTTTTATAATAATTATATGATTTAATTGACATGTCTATAAATATTACAAGTTCAAGCATCGTATGAATTTCAGGGAATTGATGTTTTTGAATTCTGTTTTTTTTTCTTTTTTCATAAAATGTGTTCTAAAATTGTTTCACAACAAAGGTAATATAGTAAAACATAATACTAGTGAATTATGAATGAGTTATAATAGATTTATTGTGTTTGACTATTCACAGCGGTTATAATATAATATAGTAGTACAGAAGCGTAATGTTACTTATCGTTCCCATGTGTTACGAAGACTTAAAAATATTCATATATTATGCCAGTGCTATATACTGCTATCGAGAAACCGTTACAACACAGCAGTAGTGTAGTCATATTATCATAGCGTGTGTGTATGCGTATTCAAGTTATTATTAATTATGTTTTTGGTTATAAAAAAATGTTAGTTTTTTTTTTCTATTCTTTTATTCAATCTCATCATATCTAGTGGACAATTGACTGGTTGATTTAGTTGACACATTCAAAATATATTCCGGGGACGAATATATTCAATTAAATTAAGATCCGTATCCGCGTGCTGCGCGGAAGGGGACAATTGTTCAGGAAAGGGATGCACGCCACCCGGCAAGGGATGGAGTTTAATTTACCTAAACGACTATAAGGAGATCCCGGGATAATGCAAGGCAATTTCGGTGCCCGGATTTGGACCGGAAAAATATTTGGACGTTTATGTGTGTGTATAGCGCGGTGTACGTATATAATACAACTGCGGCGCGGCATACCGCACGGTTTTATATGTATATATTCGGCGAACAAAAAACAAAAGTCGTCGGGGTGACCGTATGACGCCACCGGTCTTTATTTCATTTCTCCGCTTTTACATAATACTGCAGGCAGAGGTCGTTGTTTTTTATTGTTATGGTCCCGGGGGTTGTCGTTTCTTGTGCTCGCGTGTATTATATAATATATATAGTTGTTCTTATCAGGTGATAAACAAGCGAGTAAACAAACCGGATATTGTGCTGGGCGACCACCCCGGGGGCGCGCTCACGGTTGGCGTCGAATCGCCGGGCGGTGGTGTGGCGAGGGAAATCCAATTTTGGAGTTTTGCGTTCGGACGGGATTCGTAGGGAAAAAAATACATCGTTTTATTATATTGTTGTTATAATATCGTCCTATATAGTTATACACGCGCGTATATTACGTAGTGTGTGTACACCGCGCATTTTTTGTCTATCTGTTCATATAATCGCGTTACGAATGTTACGATTTTCGGTAGGAATGCGCGTTCTACTACATATTAACTGCAATATTATATCGCGATAAGCGTCGCGTGTTTACTGTTTGTTGTGCACGAAAAGAAAAGCGTCCGATGAGTAATTCGATAGGAATTTCCCGGGAACCCAAACGTGACGCGCGCGCGCTCGGTCACTCGTTCCGAACTGTCGGCGTTGATGACCCCAATGACACATATTTCACAGGAAAACTCCTCGACGGGGTTGGATTTCCGGCCCGCGCGTACCTGGGCGTCACGGGTGGCTCAACATTGCAAAACATAAATTCATATAACACATGCAGCTAGGAATGCGTCCTGTACCACACTGTAACACTATTATTATTATTATTATCATCATCGTCTATTCGTCTATACGTGTGTGAACTGTGAATACCAAACCATTATTATTATTATAGTAATTCGTCGTCTGAAGGTATTTGATTTTTTATGAGTCAAAATCGACCTTTCCGTTTAACGACGGTATAATAATACGAGTACTCGCATATATATTTCCATTTTCCAACTTAAGTTTTTAGATTTCGGTAACCCCTTAATCCTTATTACAATAATTCAAGTAATATTATATACTAATTAAATAAACATGATGTACTTTATAATGTTATTAATATACAATGTGTCAATATTTTAATATTATATTATATGAATTAGTTATAAAAGTGGTTTTATACGAATAAAATAAAATACAATTTTAATTCATAAACTTTTAACAATTACAGGTCCTATTAGTTATTGTCACACATGTAATAGAAAACGTAATCTTTTCTCTCTTTCTTAGTATAATGGTAAAAGGCATCAGTTTTGAAACGTGAATTCTACGTGGTCTATAATAATATGATAACATTTTTAAAGTAAGAGGTCACGAAAATATAAAAACTCAAGTTGTTTTCGACAGAAAATGGAAGTAACCCGCACTGGCAGAAAACGACAACGCACGTCATCCACCGCGATTGACGTCAACGCTATCGCGTTTATCTGTACTAATTATGTGTAACTCTACACCTCTTTCAAAATCATTAAAGTTATCTGTGTGGGCATCTTCAATGTACATGGAATTCGCCGTATACCAATGATTCTATAAACATTTCTCGGTATAAATCATCAAATATCAAACCCACCGATTTGTTTTTACGGAAAAGACAATATTATTTTAACAATAATTATATACACACGACGTTACAATAACAAAGTCGAATCGTCATCGTATAAACCGACTTTCGTCAGTCGAAAAATATGTTCCGAGCAAAAAGTTCGCGTGTCTATCGACCATTGCCACAAAGTATAATAATATGTATATTGAGTGAAATGGACTGAAAACTGTACGAGAAATATCGATCGTACACAATGTATAATATGCATAACGAAAAATAATTTTCCATTTTTTTCGTTTTTGTTTTATCATTTATTTTTATAAAAAATAATAATCTACATAGACTGCTGATAGTCTTGTTATTCTGTTGTAACGTTAAAACGTTTTTTCGGTGTATCCGAACAACTGTAAACAATAGTCATTAATGTGAGAAAAATTTGCGAAATTCTCGCCTGCCGTGCGTCATATTATGTTTTGACGGGTTTAGAAATTGTTTTTTTTTCCCAAATCGATAAGTACGTGAGCAGAGATGGATGTCTTTTTCGAACGACTGGACACTCGCAGCATACAAGTCACGAAAAAGTCGACGCGTTATCGGCGTCGCACTTATACGGCTGTTTGCACGAATATTCGGAAAATCCGTAACGACCGATCAGCAGCTATATAGTCGACATGTTGTGCAACTCGGGCTGCGTATTATCGTATATTATTTAATTATTATAATATCGATGTTATATTATATGGATACGAACAGTTAGCGCGTGGGCCTTGGTTGTGCCGTTCTCGCGCCTCGACCGAACCCCAATGCCGGTGACCTAACCGCGGAGGTGACCGACCCGTGGCATAAATTATTCAATATTGTTGTTTGTCTTTAAAATCGTTGTGCGGCAGATCCGATAATAAAATAATGAACTGCAAATTTTCATAAACTCGCATTTACGACATCGTTAAACTCGTGTACTTATATATTATTATATAGTATATACATTATACATAATATATTATATGTATGTCGTGTGATGTGTGTATGCGTATATTTTCTCATCGGTTTGTTTGTAAACAATTTGCGTTCCGAAGAATTTGGGCCAATGTCCGTCTGGCCAGTCCGTGATGCCCTCTCCTCAACTCTATAACACTGTACATTACGTATATTGCTGCTTCGTGTACTTACTCCCACCGCGGTCGTCGCGGTTTGCGGCTCTGTCGTCACGGATACGTATATTATACAGACGGTACACTGCAGACCGCGACACCCAGACGTACGTTGGCGTAGGTCTTTGCCCAAGGTTGCGGTGACTGCGGTTAGTCACGTGGAAGGCACGTGGAGGCGGTCGCGCACCTGATTATGAAAATATACGACAGTGATAGTGGATTCCTCGGCGGAAGTAGCGCGAATAATTTTCACACCTCGTTCGGCGTGCGATACAGTTGGCGGGAAAGATAACGATAGCGCTGGCGAGCATAGATATAGTGAGCGGCACCGGAAGTGCGTGCGATGGGGTTACACGTATACCTCCGTGACAGGCGGCAACCGAATCGGTGTTACGGCACCGCAGCCGTATGTTTTTCGCGGGTTTTGGTTTTCAAGCATAATACATATTACACACGACCATGCCTCTTCGCTCGCGATACCGTTTTAAACGACTCACTTTTTTCTATTAGAAATTTTCGAATAAATTATAATAGGTATTAAAATATTTACTTTCACTATGTACATAAGTGTGGTAGTATAATAATATAGGTAACGCGTGCCAACTCGTTTGATTTCACGTCATGTCGTGAGTATCAACGATATAGCCGCGTAATATTATCGCGTATGTAAAACGTGTATGTTAATAAAGTACTGTTTAACGGCTCAGATTTTGATAAGTACCAACATATTTCTGATGTTAAAAAATCAACTTTAATAAATAAAACTATTTTATAAATGATTTAGAGGAGATTAAAAAATTCGTTATGATAATTTCAACTAGGTACCTACTGTTATAATATTACTATAATATTATGCAATATAATTGACCTATATTCACAATTTTTGGGTTTATGTAAAAGATGATTTTCCGAGAAATTACATACTTGAATCATTCAAAAAACAATGTTAATCGTCATAGGATAAGATAATGAACGTTTTCACTTAATAATTAACAAGAAACAATTATTTAATTGTATTGTTGAGTAAAATTATGTGACTCAATCACATCCGAACGCGTAAACTAACAGATATTGTTTCCGCGTCATAATATTTTGGTGAAACCGGTAAAATTAGTTCAAGGTTAGCTTTCAAATGTATAACTATAATAACTACAATAATGAATATATACATATTTAATTTCAACGTATATTAACTGAAAATGATCGTTATACATAATAGCACTACAATTCGATTGAAAATAAAAATTACATTTTTTTAAATGTACATATTGGCTATTTCTAGATAATATTTTGTAATTAATACTAATATATTATAATAATAATATATTCCTTGTAGGTACTATAATAGTCTATTACCAACTAATCTAATTGTTTCTTACACTAGTCAACATTCAAAGTACAAGGATATAATGTTTTTTTTAGATTCAAAGGTAATTAATAGATACTTAATTATTAGTTGTTATTATCCATTAGAAAACGACTAATCAGTGATGTGGCAATTTCATGGTTTTTATTGTATTTCTTAAAATTTTTCACTACGATGATGTTATACGTGTAATATTGGTATAATACTATATGCATTGATGTTATTTTGGGTCAATGATGAATGTTAAACTAATTTTGTTACTATTGTTGATATAAGATTTCATATTTTAAAGTACTAATGAATACAATAGGGAAATAAAAATAGATTTTCTATTGAAAAGGTGATAGGGTCTTTTTAGCAGCAGCTGTATCATACCCCGACAAGTGCAGACTATATAATATAGTACCTACTTTATTGTGGCGTGAAAACATTGAGTCATACATAAACGAGATCAAGACACCTTGTGCTAAAGTCACCTGTTCTAATAGGTGTGAATCGATATACAAATAAAAAAAATAGAACGGAGTTGTAAATAGACGTGATTCGATTTATGAACTCGTCGTCGTTTATTAGAATTATTTCACAATATTAAATGGAATAAATAAAATAAAAAAATAATAATAAAACTGAAGAATGATTTCCAATACTTATACTCTGGTTATACGGAAAAATAATCTTCTGGCACTTTCAGTTTTATTTGCGCTATAAAAAGATTTAAGTGGCATTAAAAAAAAAAATTAATTCAAATCGTCATGTATGTACATGTTATAAGTTATATATTAAATATTTATTATCGTAACGAAACGTTGGAATAGATTATAATATACCGTGTTCGTTCAAAAAATAGACGCGCCACGCGTACAAGCACATAAGACCTGCGAGAATAATAATATCGTACTCAGGTCTCGGACGGTTCGTTTTTTTTTTTTTTTTTGACGAGAACGTACCTGTCACCGCGGAAGACAAACGACGTACCAAACAGTCATTGTGCTGGAGAAAAAAAAAATAAAAATAAATTGTAATAAACGAATGTTTAATAACATAAGGTATAGTCGTTTCCCTCCTCTTACCTGTCGCTGAGAGAAAGATTGCATCAAAAATAGGATACGTTGATGAATGGTCGTTGGGCTGTTTAAATACATACACACACACACACACACACATACACATATTAATATATAACGATCGCGATAACATCTTAATGACGTATCGGATAATGCGCGAGGATGGCCGGACATAATATTATGTGACCGGTCTCCAGCGCGCAATCGGGTCGTCCGAGGACGCGAACATGGAAGCCTAATCCTTGTAAACATATAATATTATACATCCTACACGGTCTTCTCTGGACAAGAAAAAATAAAACGACGATAATAATATTAATGTTCATTGCCAGTCCCCCGTGCTGTAAGTGATATCTTACAATTCAACATGCTTTATTATTATAGTGTGCACCGACATGCGCACGGTATATATACATATTATATAGACCGATAGATCCATCGAGTATAAGGATTCGACTTACCGCTCCTTAATTTTATCCGAATGTATAGAATATACATATATATATATATACGAGTATATTATGGGGACGATTCGGATAATCGAATCACCATGTATACATGCGATGAATTTATATAACATTATGCTCCGGTTGCTCTTAATAACCTCATGTCTACCGACAAATACGATATATTTTTTGTATTTAATGAATTCTGCAATTTATGGAAACATTTGAAATAACTTATATGGAAACGTCGTTGTGCGGTAATAAATTATTTCACTTTGGGTCGCGATTAAAGCAAACATGGCCACATGGGTAATATACCTTTATATATGGTATATACTATACATATATTATATTATATATAGCTGTTACGTATACTTACACATATAAAATCAGTTAAAGCTATTTACTATGATAAATATGTGACTATGTATGGTGAGATGACGTACCTTCCGCCATCACTGGTATTTTCGCATATTTTTCCCCGCTAATAAATGTACCTATTAGGCTATACTGGATTTTTCACAAATTTTACCACAGCATAGATATAGATACTTTATGCGCGTTACGACTTATACGAGTCGACGGTATTCAATATTCAGTAAACGTTTTCTTTATATCTCAGAGATAACAATGCTCTATATCAAGTGCAATAAGTGCATCTAGGAATAATAACAAACTAATATCATATCGTATATTTTTCGTGCGCATTGATGCAAAATCACGATAATAACAATATGTGCTCGAAAATAACTATATATATATATATATATATGTTTACCGAACGCATCAGTGACGGATGATAGTTTTATTCAAATAATAATCTTTACTCGTCGCACAAAAGCCGGCATCGGATGTTTGTGGACTTGGAGATTTACCGCGTATGTGTATTACATAATACAATATGTAAGGCTTAAGTTCTCAAACAAATTTATACTATGATGATGATATCGGAAAAGTCTATTATGCGCGCGCGTTCAAAACTGGTACCAATAACAGCATGCGTGTATGCCTACGTAGTGTTTGCAGAGTGAAAAATTACTTTCCAGGAGGAGGGCCACGTAATATTATATACACATATATATTATATATAAGTCGAGTGCGCTCGCCGGAGTTCAATAACGCAATATAATACGTACAATTGACGACGATATAAACTTGTTTGCAGTTCTCCGCTATTGTGTTCGTCTCTCAGCGGTGCAGTATTCGGTTAGTGTACCCTATACCTATGGCCTATGCACACTGGTTTGTCAGTCATTTATCATCGATAACGACGACGACGACGACGACGACGACGACTGAATATAACATATATACCTACCAAACTACTATAATATCATATTATTATGTATACGACCGCGACTGGTGATGAAATCCGTACACTTCTCCGTGCGTATCTCATCCGCGCGCGCGCGGACATTATATTTTCCTCGCCGTCCCTCCGCAAACGCGTGACTTTAATAACCGCGAACGAAAAAAGCAAAGCAAAAAAAAAACAACCAACACAATAATATGTGGTACGACCTAGTCGATATTATTATGATACGCGTTTGTGAAAATATATATTTATTTATTCTCTCCGTTTTTTTTTTTTAAATTTATATTTTCATTCTTTTTGTTTGTTTGTTATAAATAACGAGTTTATTGTTGCGTCAAACCACCGAGACTTATAAAGACGGTATATATACACGTATTATAGGTATACCTTTATTGTACGATATATTATATTACACCGATATAATAATATGTATATATATATATATATATGATGTAGGTATAAGCGCGCGCACGGAGGACCCTATACACAGTGCTGTCGACGGGGCGTCTCGGATCGGTATATATCGGCGGCCGCTAATTAATTAAGGATTATATCCGTTTGGAGGGGGTCCCCAGGTGACAACAAAAGGTTCGACGATGATAATAAATGTATACATATATATATATATATACGACACATAATGTCTACGCAAGACACAAAACAGCCAGTTATCCGCCGCACGGCAGTCATCGTTTCGTCATAATCTGGTTATCGAACCCCGCGTCGTCGACTTAATATTATACACGCGGCGGAGACATGATATACCAAATAAGCGCTTATTATTATACACGTATAGGCACGGGTGTGTTGCAGTTGTATTATAGTTCGTTACCGCGGTAGAATATTATAAAACGCGACTGTCGTGCTGGCCACATAATACTATAATAGCGGTTTGCGCGATGATTCAATGCCGGCTAAAAATTAACTCGATTTCAATTCGTATGCCGCAGATAATATATATATATATAATATATGCCCACTGCAGGTCGTGTTTACGGATCTTGCGGTTGTCATCGATTTTATACGTCATTAGGTGTATCTGTATGACGTACTTACCGTGAGGTTTTCTGTTGACGGACATTACAAACCGATGATAGGTACGCACACTGTGTGTGTGTATACATACGATATAATACGGCTCACGAATTTTGAAACAATAAAAGTAAACTTCCGGAAATTCATAAAATATTATTTATAACATATGAAGGAAAAGTTGCGTTTATAATATATTAAGAAACGTACCTCCTATATCTACGTATACGCGTGCGATACGCACTATACGATAGTATATATTATAATAATAATGATACGAACAATGCGAAGTAAAAGCTCAGAGGTCGTTCTTCGAGTAGAGGTAATATACCTATATGTACAATACATAACGGCGCGAAACAGTAAAACGGCAAAAAAAGAAAATCGTGCCCGCTACAGTGTTCCGCCTGAACCTTGCATGAATCGTATGATAATTAAAATCGATACAGAATACCGATAACGAGAATTATTATTGACTTTTAACGACTAAAAAGGGCTGTAACAAGGATTTACGTGTACTATTGGCGTATAGTATTTATATAATATATTATTATTATGTTCATAGGTTCAAGGACTTGAGTATAACGCGTAAACTTCAAGGTATCGAAATAAATTTTGAAGCAAATCAACTGAAATTGATTAATTTCTTATGCACGGGCTATATATCATGTGCAGGTGATTATTATTTACATATCTCACGTCACGTATTAAGCGCAATTAAAATATTATGTTTTATTAAATTATATATAAATATGCAACAATACTATACATATAGACTTCGGAAGTAGAATTAATTACGTGAAAACTACTTAGGTGGTGTAGAAAATAATTAGGTGAAAATTTAGGATTACAAATTAATTATAGTAAATAAATAAATAATCAAGACAATACTAACGTTATATTATGCAGTCGTCTAACTTTTATTTGTGTGATTTGTTTAAATTAAGTCTGCTATATTCACCCAAAAATGTGTTGTTCGATATTTTATGTTATTCTGTTTGAAAGTACTTACTGGTGGTTAGTGATTGTTAAACTTTGTATAATGCAACAATAACATACGGTTCACAGTAAAAGTTTATAGTTTAAGTTTAAAGTTATGTAAAGATACAATGATTATTTATTTACTCTACTGACTTATTGTTTGGTTTAATCAAAATAAATGCAGTTTCGTTTAGAGTTTGCACTCACGAGTCCGACTTATAGGCCGCCTATTTCGTTTTGGGGTAAAGTATTGTGGTTGCACGATTTGTATAGACGTCACATTACACTATTGTGTGGCCGTACAAGAAATTGGATCAACCAATCAATGTATAGTAGGCATTAAAATATATATGTTTACAACACATGGGCAATGACGATCTCTACCTTTTTTTTTTTTTATAGCTAACGTGCGTAACCGAAGTCTTTGGCTTGAATAGAAATTGACCTGAGGGGGCGTCATTATAGTTAATACAGAGGGTCGTAAAACTAAAACCGAGAGGATAGCAATGTTTATACCTTTTTAGCGTCTCTTCGCTGCAGATAACACTCTAATTTTAGAACGCTTGTATAATATACCCTCTTAATAATTTGAAATTATATTTATTTATGTTAATAATTCCTATACTTACTCGTAATTATTGTATACATAACTCAAACAATTATTTTTAATGGGTTATTTATGTGTATATGAATTCAGTGCATGCACAACGCAATGCGATATACGCAGGTAAACCCTGTGATCTTTGTGCAATAATTATTTTTAAACGCCGATTTCGTTTCATTCTTTGTGTAGGTACCTGCTGTAGTCTGAAGGGTTTGGGGGTAGCACTCTGTAACTCGAACGCAGCTGAAAGCGAGGTCGACAGTTTGCACGTGACTCGATTTTTTTCCTCCGTTTGCCTTATTCCTTATCGGTTCCCCATTTCCTTTTGGACGCGTGAATGTGTTTGTGCTCTATTGACATCATTAATGGTCACCCGAACAACAATTAACTCGCGTTCGGGGCAGACAGGCTCCAGGGAAAGACGTTGAACAGAAAAAAAAATAATAAATATATAAACGAAATAAAATAACAGTGATGGCGTCACCCCGACCGCGATCACATTATCCTTTGCGTATACCTACCTATAGGTACATCACAACTGCAGTGAATATGAGAGGAGACGCGCGGGTATTGGCGTCTCGTCTGCGCCTTCCTATTTTTATTTTGTATTATATATCATTATTATTATTATTATTGTTATTGTTATTGTTATTGCTATTTTTTTAGTTTGGCCGTAAAAAATAATTGCTCATCCTTCCTTTGTCTTAATTGCCACAGATCGATGGGGCGCTCAAACGTTACACGTGAGTACGTATATTCAAATATGCCGATTTACGTATGCCTATACAATACAACTGCATCGTCGATATAATAAACTGCGACAGCTGTCGTGCCGACGAGGACGATATACCGCCGTCGTCGGTACGATCGAAAAAACAAAAAATCCGACCGACAATCACACATACTGCACACACAAACACAGTATTAATACTTCATACTTATGTATATATGTACCAGCTTTACGTACGGCGTGCACACTAGTGTGGTGAAATTGTCTAGAAAATTATGTTCGGTGTACGATTATATTATATTTTATGTTATGGAGGCGCGCACCCCGCTGGCAGGACCTACACTTTCGTATGTATATGTATAGGTATATATGTATATTGATGGCGATGACGGCGTCGATTTAGAATAGTCGCGGAAAAAAACAGACACACACGTCGAAATCGTGAGAAAAAAATTGTCCTTACTTAACCGCTTAATGAGATGAACGCGTTAACGACCGTCTATTGATTTAATGCACGCCCGTGTGTTTGTGATGTGTGTCAGTTATGTAAATATTATTATGTCGAGTCGACGACGACACCTTTTTGGCGCGCTTTTTGAAATATGATTGTTCGCGCGGGGGGGCATTTGCATAACGAAACAATACGCATTTCCGCGGCGAGGGGGTGAATCGCGCGGTGGACGGGTGTACCTATACAATGATCATAATAGTAATAACGATAATAATTATTATAAATTATAATAATAGCAGTACATAGGTATACATTATAGGCATAGCGCTGTATGATAATATGCTCACTGCGCGTAGTAGGTATACCCATCGCGTATAATATTATAATGCGATGCAGTCGATGCACCGTGCGAACTTTTGACTTGTAGCCGCGGTCGGTTTCGGCATATCATATATAGGACGCGATACCCACGACGATTGATGATCTTCGACTCGCGAGGGGGCACGCCACAGTGCGCCGTTCGACGCATGCCGTAAATAGGGATAGGTACGTGTATATATAATATCATATAATACGATGAGAATCCATTAGCGACCGAGTGCGTTTTGATGAACCGCAATCGTCGTGGACGGTTTATTTATGATTATTATTATTATTGTACGGCCGATAAAGGTTATTATTCTTTTCATCTTTTGTGACTTTGTTTTTTTATGTTTATTTGATTTTTTTCCCGACCAGAACATAACACATAGAGACGCGCCATCGTAGTATATAGACGTAGTTACGCTGTGTTCGACGAGTGTTTCGGCGATGTTGGTGTCACGCACTCGAATCTCTTGATAAATATACGCTCGGCCGTAATATGATAACTGCACGGCACCGTATATAGTGGTATTATAATGTTACGGTCGTGTCTATATTTATATTATAATAATTATTATAATTATGATTATTATGTGTTGTCGTACAATGTACGAGAGTAGGTATACGCTGCAAGCGGTGCGCACAGCACTGGAAGCAAAAAATCTTCCAAACGTTTTTCGATAGAATTTTAAACCTTGATTGGAATACGAAATTATACTGAACCGCGAGCGCACCGATAAAAATTATATATAATAACATTAATAACATACTGTTACGCGCGAATAAACTGGTTTTGTCGTCGAAAACTCAATTTGCAAGATAATAGTAAACGTTACGGCGAAAATTTCGCTTACGACGATAGCTGTTATAGCGATGATATAAAACTACAGACACGCGAACTCTCGTATATTTTTTAGTAGCTGCTGAAAAAAAAAAACTTCGATATTTTCTATTATTTTTAACATTCGAGTTTATGATTTTATAATCATACGGTTGTGGCGACCGCCCTAAGGGGACACGTGTATTGGTTTTACATCACTTATTGTGCTAGTGTACTACATCAGCGTATATATAACCAACAACACCAATCGTTATTATTACTGTGAAATGCATCGTAATCATCAGCGACGAACGAATAACTGATTAATATTATTTTTAATCGGGCATGCTCTTTTAATGAAAACACTATATAGGTACACTTCTAGTTCAACGTAATCACTCATAACAATAAAAAATATTAAAATAAAAAAGTTTATTAAAAATAAGTCTCGACTGGGGCTATTGGCTGACAACAATTTTTTTTTCTAGTTAAAATAAAATTATATTATTATATTAATCACTTTCAAATTTTAGTTTACAGATCATATTTTTATTATACTAATAAACTGCTTGTATTAATATTTAATTTATGAATTTTAGCACTTGTTTGCCGCCTGTCTCGTTTTGTACTAGGATTTGGTGAAGGACTTCATGAATATTGTTATATTATAATATTATTCGGATTTTAAAACGAAATTGGACATTGGAAATGTATACCGTGATGGCAATATATTATTATTATACGAATCGTATGCGCGTAAAAAACGAATACCTACTAATTTATATGTTTTAAAACAAAAGACATCGCATTATGCAAATCGGCGGTTGTATGTGTATCGTATATTGACAATACATATATATGTACATAATACTATGTTACCAACGTTATACCTGGTTATTTCATGTGTGTAATGTGTATAGTGTATCGATTACGTATGGGTTAGGTACTTACGTATATACTATATATATATATATATACCAAACCTACATCATTATAATATTAACGCTCTCGACAGCATCGTCATTAGACATGTCCCATTATGCCAAAATGTTAAATACGAGAAAAAAATAATTGTCACTTATAATAGGTATCATGTATATTATCGTTATTAACGAAATTGGCAACAATTTGGACAAAACGATTGGAAAAACGCGTCCATCATTTATGGACTTATCGTAAATCTCGGTGGAAAACGTTTACGCGAGAAGCGAACGACGGACCACCAGTGGCTATTTAATGGGTACATACTATATAGGTATACGTTCATAATACTATGTTATATGTTAATATAATCAATATAATCATATTGGCTATAATTCTCTATATAAGCTTATTCTTACGATTTTTTTTCTGTAAGAGGATTGAGGAATACGCGGTTGCTCGAGACGAATAAATTAATAAAAAAAACCTTAAACGATTTGCATAGTAATTAACGTAATAAATTACAATAATGTGTGTTTGTTTTAATTTTTAAACACATTATTGCAAAAACTACTAATAATAATTAGCTTTATTTACTTACTATATGAATAGGTATAACGTATAATACATACTTTATAATATATGTGTGTGTGTGTATGTGTATGGTATATTATAGTTCGTCATAATTGGTATATAAGTTCATAATGCTTACTATTCATTATGTATAACAATTTAGCACGAACAATTATAATATTATTATTATAATTTAGAGTTCTGGCGAGCGTATTAAAGTATAGTTAAGTATCGCGCGCATTCTTTACTTGCGAACATTATTATTATTATTATCAATTATCATATTCGCACATGCGCGGATACATCGCGCGTCTTTTAAGTATATGCAAAATCTACATGTTATAATTACTATTCTTATTAACACTCAGACTTTTTATGTTTTACGAATTTAATAACGATTTCAATGTAATTCGCACTAAAAGAATAAAATAAAATATAACGGTGTGCGTTGATGATTACACGCGGTTTTTTTTTTGTCTTATGAAGTATAAACATTTCAAAAGAAACTATAATAACGATCGTGATACCATTGAGTTATTGATAACTTTAATGTGTGTAGAGTGAGTGTGTGCAGGTATATGCGCAATATATTATTACTATATATAGCGTATTCCGACCGAGTAAAACAGGTACGTTACCAATGTGTATAATGTATTATAGTGATATAATTAAACAACTCTATTTTTCCCGCTTGGCCGCTCGTAATAATATTTCAAAGTGATAAATATTACCGAACCGTCTTACAAGTGTATAATATACGGTTGGTCGTAATTTTTTATGCGATGCCGCGGTCGACCCGTTCAAAAACCAAAAGATATAATGTTTTCTGTCGTCATTATTTATCGGTGTAGTCAGTATCGCGGCAGTGTACTTACGCGTCCGCTTTCTGCAGTATGTGAGAGCCATAAGCCAGGAGAGTCGTGGACTTTTGAATTTTCTACGATTTCAAAAACGTCGGTTTTGAAAAGAACGCTTCGACTTTGTGCTACACTATTAGTTTTCGCGTTCAAAGACCGCGAGTATATATACGATGCGACTCTCGAGTGTTATGTATACATTATTGTCGTCGTACACAAATATTGTGTGTACATTATTATTATTATACACCAACAGACTCGGAAATGTGTACTAGTCGTGTGTCGAGTGTGTGTGTGCGCGCGCGCGAGTGGGGTGGAAATGAATTCGAAAAACGATATGTGCCACACGCGCCTAGATGTAACTATGATGGGGAGGGTAGTGAAGAATTTCCTGCAGCAGTGTCCGGACTGTTGCTCGTAAAAACCAACGACTCCCGGACGAGCCAGATCCGCACTCGTACATATATATATATACATTTATATATATGATTCCATTTTGACGCCCCGTCTCTGATTGCCCCGACGCCAAATGACGGACATTATACTGCATATATATGTAGTTTGTGTGTGAAGTCGCGGGGGTGGCGGCGGGAAAAAGGGATGATGACTAAGCTGGACGCAGCGTGATGTGTGTGGAAGTGGTCCAAAAACATTTGCAGGATATGCGTATATTGTTATACGTATATGCCATCGTAATAATAATATTATATATATTATATTATATTGTATTGTATAATGGGCGTGAACTCGCATAGTTTATGCGAACTGCTATTGAGGGCCCTAAAACAATATTATATAGTGCAGCGAGGGCGCACTGCAGCCCGTGTTGCAGCGACCGGTATACATATATGCATATTATATTATTGTATGGTCGATAACTTTCTGACGCGCGGTAACCGAATTTCAGCCCATTTCGTTTTACGTACGGTGTATAAAAAATTAATCGCATAATTTTTGTCGGCGTCGTTAATGTCGTGCACGAGTCCGAAACTTTGAGGTTTTTTTTTTTTCGTTTTTAATAACCAAATAGATCTTTACGATTATTGCGATAGGACAGTGACCAAATAATTATGTATATGCCAATATATAATATGATGTATAGTATTATTATTATTTTATACTGTCCTCGTAAATTAAAATACTGTAATAATAGTCAGTGAAGAATATTTTCTAGTAAAACGGGTTTTTTAATTTAATATTTTGTTTTAAATTCGTACCACCTTATAAATTGTATATCATAATAATATTATATTAAGAATAGTATTGACATGTGTTTTCTTATAAATTAACTTGAGAAATAACAGGAAGTAATAATACATTTGATTAAATTAATTTTTGAATACTATATATTATTTTTTAGTTTGAAGTATTATTATTGGTAGAAGTAAGTTATAAAAATTCAGTTCATAATCAAAAATGTCAGAAGTAATAATTTTATTTAATTAAGTATATGTACTTATTATAAATAATATAATTTACAAATTACAAATTCAATATATTTTTTTGATAGGCGATATTTCGGATTGAATTTTATAACGTTTTCTCAGTTTTGTTTCTATCAATTATTAAAAACTTTTTTTGTTCTATTTTAATATAATAATTGTTGTAAATAGACGAAATTAGACAAACACTTCAACATATAAATACATAATAATACACACTAGTTATCTACGTTTATTTATTTATTTATTAAAATATTACTATAGCAGTCGTACATCGTTTTTACATCGTTAAACAATTAATGTCATTCATTTTATATTTTTGAACGATACGTACATATAATCATATCATGGTATAATAATTTATACCATTTACATTTTAAACCATTACAGGTAGTCATTAATATAATTTATGATATAATTAAATCTTATGTATGTAGTAGTAGGTCTCTACCTATTTAAATAAAACAAAGTATGGTATTTTTTTTTTTTTTAAATATCCTTTTTTTATGCTATACGAAACGTATTAAAATTCATTCTTAAATAATAAAAAATTATACCAACAGTGGGATTTTAAAACTTGCGATCATTTTTAACCAACCACGTGCGTTATAAAATCGCTTTTATGATAATCTAATGGGCATCTTGTCATCGTCATTAGACTAAACCCGTGTTCATGTTCGTTGCGGTTTCAAAATGTATAAAGTCAACTTGAATTATAAGGTACGTCGTTTTTATGGTCTTCAAATTTACAACGGTGTAATCGACAAGATATTTGTTTTATGTAAAATATTGTATACACTATTTAAGTGTTATTTACAAAACATAAAATGATGATAAATTATTTTTTTTTTATTTTATAGATCATCCAGGGTTTGTAAACCTAATAAACGCGTTTGTAGGATTATTTTTATTTTCATCTTTACCTAATGTATTTAATTTTAAATCGTACTTATAATATTGCATTTTGTATATTTTACAGCTTGTATTATTTTAACAGAATTTATTTTTATTGATCACCTAAGTTTTTAAAGCAGTATTTAAGTCATATAAATAATTAATAACTTTGAAACAAAGATAATAAGTATAATATTATGACGTACAAAAATAATCATGATAAATAGTCTATTTTTACTTGACGTAATCAATGTTAAGACGTTAAGTTATATTTTTTATCGTCTTTATCAAAATATATTCGTTTATGCACTCTAAGTTACTTTGTACGTGACGAATTAAATGGATATAATTTTTTTTTTTGTTTCTTTTAGTGTTCCCAATTTTTTTTCTCGTAGACTTAATTGAGTGTTTTAGAATATTTTGAGATAAAACAAAATAAAATCATAATTGTTTCATTGTTTTCGCTTGTGGTCTAAGAGATGAAAAATATAAAACATTTTGCACGATATTACGTTATCGCCTGCAGTGGTCAGTGAATGATTGCGCAACGGCCTGCGAAGACGCTTATATTTAGGTGAAAAATTTCACGTATTATTATTACTATAATGTGTAATGTGCGAGAGTTTTACATTTCACATTTTTCGATAATAAAAATAAGCGATTGTGTGTATTTAATATGCGTCATTGTTAATTCCGACGAATAATACCGGAACCGTTTCCAGTTTTCAATATTCGTCCTTGACCTGAAATTGCGCTCACTTATCGACCATCATAGTGGCGTGTGACGTACCTTTAGTATATGTTTTTTGTGTTATTTTACTAAATCAGCATAACCGTACGAGTTTAAAAAACACATACAACTCGGCAAAAATAAACCGTCTCCTTATCCCGAGTAAAAAATGAACGGTTCTTATAGTCCCGTCATCTCTATCTTTTTAAACAAAGTCGGTCTTGGATTTATTCGTTCGTAGCTCAAATTGTAACGGCTGTATACTACTTCATAGATTAGGTATATCTTAGATTCTCTTAAAATTATTTTATTTAAATTTTACCCCGCATAAGATAATTTTATCACAATTTAATTATAATTGTTGTCATTGTTTATTGATTTATTAGTATTATATTTAATATTGTATACTAAAGTCGTAGTAAAAATACATTTAAAACTTTAAATTTTAACCTGTATAAAGTATCTACTAATTATATATTTGCAGTAACTTAGTGGGATAAGTTGACACATGAGTGTTTTCAAACTTATTTTTTATGACATTTTTATTAAAACTATAATTATAATGATCATTTTTGTGAAATTATATACCAACCAATAGGAAATAAAAATCTGTTTTTTAAATTTAAGTTATAATGTACTAAAATATAAATAACTAAATGATAATTAAATCAGTACATTTACTCACCTATAGGTGAACTGTGAAGGTCCACCGCTTCGGAAAGCAAATTTCCTATATTGTATTATTTTTTTTATTTAACTTATTACCAACCAATTATAATTATTTTGGACAAAAGTAGTACCTATTCAGAGGGCGCAATATCATTTTTGACTGCAATGCTAAATTATCGTGTTAGGGTGTTTGCCTAACAGTGGTCGCCCCGGCGGCAATTTAGACCGACTACAGCGAGTTTGGTGGCCTACCCTCGTAATTTTATTATTTAACTACCTTTTTATTATAATAACACTGCTATACTAAAATACAATCGTACGAAACCGGAAATGAGTAAAAGGAACGTATTTTATAATTTTTCTTTATTGACGAATAAATCACGTTTTAAACGTACACAATCTTATAGCATACTAATGCAGGCTGCGTAGACGAATATATTGTCATTGCCGATTGGTATTGACGTATTTCGAGCGTAATTCTGTGTTCAATCGAATTTCGTGTTCTCGTCACAAATTAAACGGGTAAATTCGTGTACACACTAAACACACACAAATTTACTGACCTAGATCTAGTGTGTCATCTGATATATGACGCGTGATTGAGAATTTTACGAATTCGTAAAAACGCCGAGAATAATATTATTATGAGTCGTCGTCGTCTCATCATTCATCAACGATGAAGGTTTGTGTACAATAATATGCAATATATAATATATAAAAAAATATATATCATGTTTTGTTCGTATATCTGTGGCGATTAAAAAAAATAAATAAAAACAATGTTCATTGCGAGTCTTCAATAATTATTTTTGTTCGAATATTGTTGTTGGCTTAATTACGATATTACTGTCAATTATAATTCGCTTGACGAGAACAATTTTTTTTCATGAATTATTATTATTACACGTTTTAGTAATACGATTGGCGTTGATATAGAATATTTTCTATAGTTTTTAAATGTATATTATTAGTATAGCATTTACATCACCAAAACTTTTACATTGTAAATGTCAATGACTCGTATATTTTAAAGACACGTTATATTAACGTTTATTATTATTGAAAAAACCTTAAATTATCTACGAGTTCAATGATTTTTTTATATTTGTGTTAATGTGTAATTATACTTCCCTATTCCGAGGAAACCAACAGGTGAACTAATTAGTATAAAATTCTGCACACGTATATTATATATCAAAATTACTCCAACGTCTTCTTTGAGTTATATAATACATCTCTACTAAAATGGTTTGTCCGTGGTATACACGTTTAAAACAAAAAACATTTCAAGGTCTACAATAATTAATAAATGTTTAAAAACAATGTACTTATACAATTTGCTTAATTTTACAACGTTTATGAACATATTCTATATAATTACGATATTTAAGTATTGTTCAAGTTTATACTTAAATAGGGCTAATATAAGTGTTAATTTCATGATACAAATTTATCAATTTTTTTAACAATTATAGTAATAATTTATGTATAACTATGATGATAGTTTAAGTTGATATTATTAGTCTCTTAGATTTGATTAAGCTTCACTTTTATTTTTATCAAATATAGTTAAACATCAATCAATGCAATGTGTTTACCATAAAATGACATGTCAGTATACTAGCTAATAGACAGCTGCTATCTTTAATGTTTTTCAAGTTTGTCTTATGAACCTTGCATAGTCGCTTAATAAAATCACAAGTGTTAATATCACAAAATGTTTAGACTGCAATTAAGTGTCGATTAGCGATATTCCATGAAATAATTAGTTTATAAATTAATACATCAGTAGAGTACTTATAGAGTCTGTATATATTGGTAAAGTATAAGCTTATAATATGTTTAGATGTACTTTACCTATTTACTTATATTTTATATTTAATGTAAGTATAATAATCAGTATTTTTCTATAGTTTTTATAATATATATATGAATATATAGTTTTAATACTATAAAAAGATAATATGTATTAAATATAAACGTCATGTGATAGATTTGCCAAAAATCACATTAATAAATATAATATTTTTTTAGGACTCGTCTTATATTTCTTTAATATAACTTTAAATATTAGTCATTACTGATTATGTGAAGAATAAAGAACCTATATTATATTTTTGTTCATAATAACTTTTAATATTTTTCCGTGGTAAATGTCATAAATTGATTATTTTATACGCGTCTCGCTGAAAAATGTGTTTACCAGATAAGTGGCAAGTGGGTTTAAAATTTAATCTTATTAGTTATTAGGTACAAGCCCATTGGCCAATGGGATACTTATATATTATATTATATTATGTCGGACGCTGTGCGATCGACAGTTACAGGTAGACCTGTTGCGGTCTGACGCGGGCGTATAATAAATACAATAATTATATTATGACTCATCTTTTTCGGACCTATTATACTAACGCGCGCTAGCAGGATAGCATTATCTGCGGTGAATTTTTTTTCTCTTTTCATTTCTTTTAACACTCGAAAACGAATAATAGCAGTTTTTCGACACATTTTATGTATACTGTATACATTATTATAGTGCAGTAAGTACGAGTTTATAATACTATTATATTATATAGGTGAACAGCAGTATAGTGTATAGAGAATATTATTAATAAGTAATAACAAATGAAAATAGCAAAGAAAACGTAATGGAAGTAATTTTTCAATATAACATTATATTGCATAAGATATATAATTTTATGATAAATTATTATTAACATTGATTTAAAAACTATAAAAATCTTAAAAATGCATTTTAAATAACAACAAATTCACTAGAATTGTATAAATATTAGAAGTTCTCTTGTAGGTAGGTACTTTTTAAGAAAAGAATAAGCTATTTTTTTATTCATAATTAATTGAATAAATTATAAAATCATTTTATTTTTTTACATTTAAAATTTAAAACTTTTTCCGACCCACTATAGGTACCTATAAGAAATTATTAAGGTAAATATTTTCAAACGATAGAAAAGAAACACAACATTACAAAATTGAACACATTGTTAAAATTTTGTATAATTTAAACTTTGTGTCAAGAAAATTACCTATGTAATTTTGTTCTACAGTTTTCTTCGACTTAAAGTTGGTAAACGATTCGTCCTGTACGAATCGCCGTCGATCCAAAGGTCAAGTTCATTATGCTAATATCGTTGTGTAATTACAGCTGTACCCGTCATAATATGAGCGCAAGAAAATCGATAGCAATAATAAGTAATAACAAATAATAGTAATGCATATTATTATACAGTATACACACACGACACGCAACGCCCGAAAAGAAATGTTGACCTTTATTTTATTCTTCTGATGAAAACAGGTGGCCGTGGCTGGTTGCGGCATATTATTCGGTGCAGAACACACAATATATTATATGGTACTATCGGTAAAATTTAAGACACTATAAAATTATTCACATCGGTTTCGATTTATTCGTTTTTTTTCTCGTCTGATTCGAATCTACCATCATGGTACATCAGTTATTAATTTATTATATGAGTACCTCTACACACGTACGTATACAATTATATGGGTAGTACTATGATAATATTATAACCGTCACTGCAACTACGACAATATATTACACCAACAACAACGATTATAAAAAATATTTTATGATTATTATTACCGAGCGATTAAGATTCGAAATATATTAAATTTTTTGAACGAAAAAAAAAAACCGAGTGTAATATTTTTGCAGTACTATCGTTTTCGCTTACCGTCACCGCCCAGTTCGTGGCCGTCATCATATAGGTTCCGCGAAGTAGGCCAATATTACATTTATCTATCTGTATATGCAATACCTCCACGCTGTGCAGGTACCATTATTATTATTACTACGCTCGTGTGTTGTAGCGCGGACGCGTATATCTATAATATAATATTATATATATATGTGTGTGTGTGTATGTATATCTCTCTCGGGGCTGAGCCGGAATTATCATTATTATTATTATTATTATTATTGTTGTTGTTGTTGTTTTTATTATACTTATATGACCCTTGCCACGTTTCTATCCGATCGTTTAATATTATGATTCTCGTATAGAACATTCTATATAACTGTATATGTATATATACATATTCTATAGTTCTATACTACAGAGTAACGCATTATTTCGTACAATAGATTTTGAGCGGGAAAATATTGTTGTCGTTTTTTTTTTTTTTTTAGTTAATTTCCATACCACCCAAGTGCCCTTTAAAATGGTCGAAATAATTCTTTTTAATCCTGTGACCAGTATATGGGTAGGGAAGGGATATGCTGCATTATCCACGACCACCCACTGCCGTTGCTGTCCCAAATTTTCTCAAAATTCACGATTATTCGATTTTTATTATTTTTCAAAATATTATCTCAACGTTTCAAGTTTTAAAAATACTTAAACATACAGCGGTTAGTGGTTGCAATAACTGAGGTAAACCAAACAAAAATATCGTCATCTGTTTTATAATAATAATTTAAAACATAAATAATAATCTATAACTAGTGGATACTATAAAACATAAAAACTTCACTAAAGAGGTAGATTTAGTATGATTGTAGTAATTATAATAATGTAAATATATTTATGATCATAAAAATTATTATTATAAAATCGTTATTTGCAATTATTATTATTTTTCAACAAATTAACGTAAGCATGTACTACGTAGGCCTTGAAGTGGCTTAGGTACAACGTATAGGCAAACAAACAGTTATAATTTAAGTATATTCAAAAAATAATTTCAGAGTTTCAATGAATAATTTTTTGATATGTATTTTATTTCACTTAAAATTTTTAAAATTGTTGAAATACCTTTGCAAGTAAATTTATCTATACCTTATCTCCAGTACAGTCGCGTCTGTCTGTCTGTCTGTCTGTTCGTCTGCAATCGAGTTTTAATGTAGACATGTATAGTGGTTTAGATTTTACGAGAGATATATAGGTATTACTATATACATGTTATATTATATATTAAGCATCTTGCATTTATTATTTTTAACACATATAATTTTCGTGATTTAATTATCTTGGAATGATTCATCAAATAAATATTTTCAGACTGTCTGTTTGCTATTTTTTTTAATTATGGTTGTATAATAATATATGTATTTATTCTGAGGAATGAATATTTTTTTTTGTAATTAAATGTTACGCCCAATTTAATATATGTTTTGTGTTTAATTACACTAATAAAATATAGTATCTTGACGGATATTGAAAAAAAAAAACATCGTATATTGTCCTGCTCAGTAAACTTCCACGTTAAAAATTAAGAATCATACCATATAAAATATTAAATAATTGATTATTTTACAAAATCGATAATCTTGTTAATCTCATGAATAATATTATTATATTAATTTATATAGTTTTACAATGTGCTTCTTGACTGTGAACAATACGTGTGGACAATATTTATAATAAAATTATTAGGGTAATAGCTGCTAATAAAGAAATAATGATAAGTGATTATAGATGTTTTGATTGATGATTTTACATCGTACTAGATTTTAAAATTGTTAAAATAGCCTAGTAATTATAAGAATAACATAGTAAATAGTTACACATATTAATTATTAATAAATACTAGTGAGTTATTGTATATTTGTATGTATTATTTTATATTTTATATTATATTAATCATATATAATAATCTTCTTCTTTTTAAATTAGCTAATAGTTTTTAAAGACCATTTAGGGCCTTATCGCTGCTTCAATTATTTCCCGCAACCTTCTTTATCTTCACTCTCCTCTAGTCTTGATTTTAGTGCACAATTTTGTTGGTCTGGTACAGTCAATACCCATTCACCTCTGTCTAGGTTGTCCGCTAGGTATTTTCCCATTTATTATTTCTGTCACTACTTTTTTAATATCCCATTTGACCTCCAGACATGTCGAGCCTATTCCAAACTTTGGCTCTTATATTTATAGCATTTATATTGGTATAAATGCTCTTAATTCTTATTGATTGAAACCCTGTTTTCACAATTTTCCTAGATAGGAATAATAGTGGACAGTGAACACTAACTAAATTACCTAACCCATGTATATAGTAGTATTGGATATAATAATATTTTAACAATATAATATAATATAATCGGAATAAATATATTACAAAATCAATATAAATCGCAAAGAAATATAATTTCGTCATTAAATTGTCACATAAAAAAATATCACTAACAAAAAATATAGCAATAATATAATAATTATAAGTATAAATAACATAGTACAAACATAGAACTATAAATTATAGTTGAATAATAATAATAATTATTATTTTAAGGTCAGCGTCATCATTTTATTTTGTTTAAATTGAAATCATTGTGAATTAATTAATCTTTCTCTTTTGTAGATTTTATAATATTTAATGTCATTGGAAATGCATAAATGACAAAATGAAAAATTGGAATTTTCAATATGAGTCATTGCTACCGATAATAATATTAAACATTTAAAAATAATGTATATGTACCTATTATTAGATATACTTAAGTTAATTAACGTACCTATATATACTTATGTCAATAGTCAATACGTATCCGAAATTAATCGATGAAATTATTATTTTAAAATCAATTTTTTGCATATACCAGCCATACCTATGTAAACTAAAATATTATTGTACAGATAGGTACGGTTATCAGAATAAATACTTGTAAGAGTAGAGATTGAATTTAACACAATTTTTTTTCGCTTGAAACAGCTTTCTCGTTAATTCGGAGAATTTTTCCCGCGTACTAAACACGACGAGAGTATTAACATAATATAAATATATTTTCCGCATTATAATATAATCTGTAGATATGTTTACTAGCATTTATGTGTGCATATTTTTAAATATTAGATATCAAATCTACCGATAGTATCTGCAAATAAAAAAATCATATGCAGAATTACTTACATATTATTATTATACGTGCGCGCGAATACATAAGTATTATAACAAAAATAATGACTTGTGTAAATACGATAACACCTATAATAACAATATAATATCATATTCCTCAATACCGCAACACTATTTTTTCCAGTACCTACTCCGCAGCCATAGGTTGAGGCAATAATGTGCAGTGCAGTATTTAAAAAACGTTCGGTCACCTGCAACATCTGACGGTCGACGGAATATTGAGCAGCACACGACAATTTTCCAATATCAAACTGGTACCTATATAATATATTTATGTCGTTTGTACACTATTATAATATAATTTATTGAGCGATCGTCTTTGTTTCATATTTTTGGGGGTAACCATACTAAAATATTGTGTCAAGTAGGTATATACATAAGTATAAGTATACTGCGCGCGCAGTGGTGCATATACGAATCGCCGCCGAGGACTATACGAACGTTACGGGCCCCGAGGCGGTCCTGATGTGGATGTATTATATTATAATATTATTATAAAAAAAAAAAAAAAAACAGTACCGTGTTCCGAACACGCGTATGACTAATCGTAGTTGGCCGGCAGCCGTCCGCCCGCGCCGCCGACAGGTCAACGTCGCCCTTTCTCCTTTATATATACATATAATAATATATAGGTACCTACAATATACTTACGCAGTGTTATACGCGTATATAGATAATATATATATATATATATTTTTAAACATTTATTATAATACTACACAATCTGTGTTTAGGTTTACAATATACAATATTAAAATGTTATATACCCGCAGAAATGCATATATATATTATATGTATAATAAAAATACGCCACAATATATAATACATATTATACATAGCCTTTCGATTTTTTGGATAGGTACCTACCACGATTTATCGAACGCGCGTACACACACACACACGAGCTCAGCGGGGGGTATCTGTGAGAGGGAAACGCGACGTCTTTTGTGCCGCACACACTGCACACGCTCGCGCGTTTTACGAAGAGATGAAAAATACCTATATATATATATATATGTTATTGGTGTATTTTTTTTTTCTTATTCTTTTATTTATTTTCTTATTTTGTACAACAGAAAAACGGTATTAAAGCATATTGTCGATAATAGTGTGCCGAAGACGATACCAGTTCTTACACATTATAACAATACATTACACGCACACACACACACACATATACACTCAAATATATATATATATATATATATAGGTTTGTCGTATATACGATGATGACTCACGTGCACCGTGCCGCCACCGATTGCTATACACTATGTATATAGTACTATGATGTCTGCGAACGTGCGTGCGTTATACCTACCTATATAATAATAATACTTGTAAACCGCTACAGTTAATGCCCGATATACCTAGCTATATATAATAGTACTATGTACAAATAATAATACAATGCGTATTATAATAACTGTTGCCGGTAGAAATTATTCACTTTTCGTCAGTAATGATGCGATAATATAATATAATACAGTATAATAGGCGCGCGATCGTCGAGATGATGGGAAACGAGAGATTATAATTATTTATGTATATTGTACATAATATATAAGTGATATTATTGTATTATAATAGAGATATATATTGTTACACATGCAGGGTTAGTTGGTTTAGATGTGTGGGGAGAAGTATGCATTACACACTCGCATCTATATAACCTTGAAATAGGCACACAAGTACTTTCCTTTAGTTAATATAATAATAATTATGACTAATAAACTTTTCCAAATCAGAAATTCAAATTTTAATATACAAAATTAAATTGAATTTATTAGAAAAATAGTGTTCTACTTTAGAACATATGAAATGAAATCAATGCCGTGATTATCGAAATAATAAAATCTTATAATAGCAAATAGCAAATATCAGTAAAATATATTATTTTATCAAAAATACTGTTTCCTAATGACTTATATTTTTATTAAAAAAAAGAACATATTTAATAATGTTAAAACGTATCCGTTAATAACGTATAACGTTTATCTATTTAAAAGAATCATTTTGTAAATTACACAATAGGTATACAGTGTGTACATAATAGTATGTAAGAGGGGAGTATCAGATTTAACCTTTGTAAATGTATATCTATGAACTTATATTAATATTTGCAAACCATTATGTTTGATAGATAAATTATCATTGTAATTTAGGTGATTATTATTTTTTAATTCGTTTAGTTTTACATACCCAATTTAGTTTTTAATCGATTGTATATATAATTTTAAATTTACCATAGTAATTATACTTCACTGTCGTAATTATAGAAGTAGCTACCTTTATGTACAGAAAAGTGCGAGAAAACGAAACAAACCTATATCTGTTTTTTATACCATATGTAATACTACGCGTACAACCCAAAATTCAATCTATACAATAAAAAAGAGCTTTGATCATCGATAGTCGCGCGCGTGCGACGTGACATTAAATCATTATAAGTAGGTTTACGAATAAATTTATTAGGTAGCCAGGTTAGGTTGGGTATATGTATAATTTATACATGTATACTTGTCGTCTTTTAGCACATTACGCTGTAATATATCGCGCGTGCACGTTTGCGTATACTTATTTCTTACCGCGTACACGTGGCGGTCAACACAGCAATATTGCGTTACTTTCATCTCGTGCGTGTACTTATAATAATACATAAAGACGACATCGACGTGTCTCGAACGTTAAGTCGTATTACGTCAGTATTTGTACTCTGCGAGACGTTGAAATGTCAATGTCAATAATACAATAATTATTGGTCGAAATAAATAAATGTGTTCGTTTCTGTTTAGTCTTAAGTAAATATAGGTCTGTATACATACATAACAATCATATTATTTTTTAATTATAAAATAATTTTAATTTATAATAGCACGTCAACGTAATCATTTTCCACCCGCACACACCATCATAGCAACGAAGACTTATGTAGGTATACTAATGTAGTAATAATGTATTTTTTTTTTTTGATATTTATTATATATTTGCAGCGTACCTATACACAGGATTTTAAATAATTGAACTGCCGAAAATACTTTTGCTTTATTATCGTAACCAATTAATTATTTGAATTTATATTTAATAAGCTTTTTTTATTTATCCTACAGTATTTCGTCGACAAAGGCCTAATTGTAATAGGATGCTTGAAAAAGTGATTTATTTGTGTCACGTCGTTTTGTTTGTTAATCTGTCACATTTTATAGTCTCTCGGAGATAACGTATATATAATATAATGGAAAATATTAATCATTTTCGAATTTATAAAACAAATAATTCCCTGCAGGTTTCAATTTATGTATATCACTTAATGATGCTGCTTATCAAATTCGATAAACATGAAATGTATAAACATATAATATTATACATCATAGAGCGACAATATTTTATTTACTCTCGGTGGTGGCAAAAGATAACGCGTTATCGACAAATTTATTTATATATTTGTGAGTGGGATATTTTTGTTGTCTTAAAATGGACGTTTATAATATGCGCTATATAATATACATAGTATTTATTGTATAGAATAATATACGCATCGACAAAAAACCTGAAAAAGAGTCTGTAGCTCGTTTAGATTATTTGGAGGTAAACATTACAAAACGTTATCTTTCATACGTTTTTACTTCATATAAGTATAATGTCGTGAGCAAAACAAAATGATAAGTGTTTTTAATGTGGTCCATTTTTTTTATAATTATATACGATAAAATGGAGTTTGTTTGTATTCCAAATAAAAAAAAAATATCGATAAATCTATATAGGTACAATTTAAGTATTTTTATGAAGTATTATATTCTTCTTAATAGAAATCGATTACAGGATATATTTTTTTGTGTTTACTTACTGTAGTTGTTTTGATATAATGTGTATAGGTTTATATTGGTATACACACTTTACCTATAAATGTTTTCAGATTAAATGAGACGCATTTAAAATAACTAATTTTAGTATATATAATATATTGTATAGATACTTGATGATGGATTTAAAAAGACATTAAAAAACCATTATAATAAACTATCTGCATGCATTCAATTTTAAAAACAATAGAATCGTATATACTTTTTATATAACTATATATATTGGTTTATACCTAAATATATATGATATAGGAATGGTCTAAAACAACGGTATATAATTGAGTAAATTTTAAAATGCGATTCGTATAGAAATATGATACGACAAGTCGCGCATGTATACCTTCATGGCATGCCGCCATGGGCTATGCCTTCATCATATACATACTAAAACGAAACAGATAAAGAAATACGAAACATGATGTATATTATTATTATTAATATTTATTTGGTCATGTACTTATACAGTAGTCAGACATTTCAAATTTAGAAACACGTTCGTAAATATTTTTACATATAATATAATATATTATACCAGCTAACTATATATAATATAACTATTTGTTAGCTATATATTATATAGATACTTAATTGACCTATTACTTACATGTTAACATTTAATTAATTGAATGTTTTTAACGTTGCGGTGTTGAAGGATTTTATCACTGAATGACTTCCCTCATCATATTATATTATGTTTATGTTTTATTTTTTTCTATGTATATTACTATTACTGTGTTACCATCACTGCATTTACAATTTACATATAGTATAAAAAAAATACAGATTGTAAATTTTTCTTTAAACAATATTATTAAAAAAAGTTTCGTTATTGTTATATAAAATAAAGTATAGGTACCTAATATATGAAATCATTAAGCGTACTAATTAGCAGCATTTTTTTATTATAAAACTATCATAATACAATATAAAAATCATTATTTTTTATTTTTTATTATATTATTTATAATAATATATATGCAATAGAGGTGTACATAAAATTATTACTTTAAAATGTGATATGGTGTATGGCATCGCCTGGATGCGCGTGGTAAATAGTCCAATCACGTTTTCTTGACGATATTATAGAGTTATATAGGGTATCGTTATATCTTTGTCGTGTTTTGGCAACAACAGTAGCGTTTATATTATTATATTATATGAAAATTAATAGGCCACGCGTATGGGCGACGACGACAACGCGTATAGCAATAGCATTATATCAACAGCGTTTGTACAAACAGCGCAATAATCACGTTTATCGGTTTAAAAAGATGTGTACCTACCTTTTAATATTTTAACGTATAATATATGCTTATAAAAATCTAATATATAATTTATAATACGCGAAAAATAACCAAAATTTAGATATCGCGAGCACCGCCGAATATGAAGATAATAATATTATGTGTGTGCATGATTAAATCCGTATATTTTAAAAGGGAGCGAAAAAAAATTGTTGACAATAAACGTTTTCTCTTATATAATAATATTATATTATACTGACGCGTTCAAAATTACGGTAATTAATAATATTGTGAAAAAAATTGATAATATTTTATGTTATATTATATTATTTTATTATTATTATTATTTCAGAAGGAAAATGACGTCGTCGCCACAGGTACAGCGGCTGGTGGGGTGCAGGGTCTTTCGGGGGCGGGGGCGGCCCTCGCACCACCGCCGCCGCCCAACCGGCTAGCGATTGGCCCGAAAAAAGCGCGGGATCTTGGTCCCGCCGAAAAACGCGCGCCGTCGCCGAACGGGTCGACGCGCGTACGGCTCGGCGGCGGCCGATCAGTATCGCTACCTACATCGCCGCCGCCGCATGTGCGCCGTACCGCAACGACAGCGCGAGCACGACAGATAATTATTACTATTATCGCCGCCGCCGTAGTCCGGACAATTGCCGCAGCACGCGCGCGCGCCTCCTTGCCGGCCGGTACCCGTCGTGCTCCGTCGATCGCCGTCGCCGAGCGCACGCACGCGCATACACCGCCGCCGCCGCGATTCGGACCCGAGCGAAAGGGTCTGTCCGACCGGCGAACGCTCTTCAGTCGTTGGACTAAGCGCAACTCTTCCGGGTGTCGAGTGAATCGGAACTGCTCTCCGAGCACTCTTCTTTGCGTACATCGCGCCGCCGCCGCCGCAGACATAATAATATAATATTTTACTAACTGATTTTTTGTATTATTCGGTCGTCGTTTATATGACTATTATTTTTCGTACAGTGCGTTTTTACGTTTTCTGCGATTTGTTTTGCTTATAAATTTTTTATGTTCGTATTTTAATTTTATCAAAAACTTTTATGATACGATAAATAAAAATAAAAATAAAAATAAAAATATATTAAAACTTAAAATTCGGACTATTGCGATTTATCTTCGGAAAAAAAGAAGAAAAAAATCGAATCAGACATGGCCATACCGTTCAATCCGCCGTCGTCCAATCCCGATACAGCAAGGGACCATTATTTGCGAATTCAAAATCTGCTCAAAGAATTGTTGACATTGCTCAGGCGAATGCCTTCTTGGATGATCGGTAAGTTTTTATTAGGTTTATTACTTATATTTTATTATTTAGTCTAAGTACCCCTTACCCAAAAATATAAGGTTTATAGATAGTTTACAGAATAATATATTGTTTCGTAAAGTATAAATTAATTGTGAAAAAAAAGTTTAAAAAAATGTCGTGAAAAATAATGGTAAAAAAAGTTGTTAAAAAAAATTATTTTTTAATTAAAAATTAATATAATTATATTGAATTGTGTTAATTGTGTAAAAAAAAATTTTTGCAACGTTTCATGATAAATATTGTATTGCACAAAAAATAATATCCACGTGTTAAAAAAAAAATAATAATAACGTTACGCAAACCGTCGCGTATTTTTACGAAATGAGGAAAAATATATTTGCGATTTGACAATAATAATAGTAACGGACCAATATTAAATAAATACACAAATTTTCTTCCGCAGTGTTCCGGTGCAACATTTTTTTCAAAAACACTATTGGTGTATATACAATTTTGTAATTTCGTATAATGTAGGTAATATAATAATTATATTATAATAAAATAATATTTATTATAATACAATGATATAATATTATAAAAAAATAATATTTATTAATTAAACGTACAGATAAACGATTTTATAAAATTTCATACAAGTCCGTTAAAAAAAATATAAATTTAAAATTCTAAAATTAAAAAAACAACTTATTTTTTTTTTATCGGCCGGTTAGTAACATCCGACGTTTGACTTGTGCGGACCTGTCGCGTTGCCGTCGTATAGGTACCTATGTAATATAAGGTCACCCACCCGACATCTCTAACTACAGGTATAGGCGAACGCGTCCGATACTCCGATACACAACGATACAACTCTGTACACGCGCTTACCGGAATAATATTGCATACGAATATAATAGAGTCTGCAACGATAATAATATAATATGCGTGTGAACGACCCAATAATATCTATAAGTTTTGTATTATTTTTTTTATATCATATTATTATACTTAAGATTTTTTTCCACACACCACTGTACCAACTATGATATTATAATGAAAATAAATATTATGTCGGTATTTAATAATAATAACCGATTCCGGTTCCTCGTTTTTCACGAAAGTGGTGAACAAAATAAAAATTACGCGAAAATTTTTTTTGATATTTCCTTAAAAATAATATTTTAAATAAGTATACGCGCGATACAGTATAGCTACTATTGGCCGCGCACTAAAAAAAAAAATTATATTATTTCGTACAATATGATATTGGTATTTATATCAATATATTCATGTATCAATTGTTATTTATTGAAATGGTTTTTACTAATCAGCTAAAATTGATAAACTGTTTTAATTATTTATTCATAGACTAATTAGACTAAGTTTTTTTTTGTAAAATTGCTTACGTAGTTTCGTGAATAAAATGTTATATCATTAAAACAATTACACTGTTTGAGTTTCTATGTATATATTATTTACTATACGATTGCGCGACACCTTAAAACCGAATCGTTGTTCTTTTGTCTGCGTGCGCGTGTCCGTATAAATGTATAATACGTCATCTGCGTTTATTATCTATTTATTTTTATTTAATTTAATGGGAAAAAAAAAGAAAATTAAAACCTCTGTCGATATTCGACTCGGTACGGTGGTGACACTCGACTATTATTGGTACTTGTATACTATTTCAACCATCGTGAATTTTTTTCCTAAGAGGTAAAAATTGTAAAATAATACAAAATACATAATATCGTCTGGCGTCTATTATTCTTTGCGAAACTCAGAGGCCTCTATTGTTAGCTCGCGCGACAAAAGACGATAATTTGCCAACAAGTGCCTCCAAGGCCGAAACCACCGTTCGCCCACGCGCGGTCCTGTATTGTTTTTTCCCTAAAGTCTTACAATTTATTATTGTTGTTATTATTGCGGTGGTCGTCGTGGCGTTAGGAGACACTTTTACCAATATATAGAATATCATGTATAAAACTATAATTATTGGCGCGTGATCGATTAAAGTCCATTAAATCTATTGCATAAAATTAAACAAATAGTACTTAATTTATAGAATAGACGTGTATTTATACCGCAGTTATAATATATATTTACGGATAGATATGCAAACGACGCTAACGATTTTAATAAACCGTACCTAACTATATAATGATAACTGATTTTTGTGAATTCATGTCGCGATGATCGTATTAAATTTATTTAATATAATATTTTGACCCGTCACGCGCGAAATGTTTGGTTTTTCGACACGAATGTAATATCATCATTATTTTTTTTTTTTGCGTCTCACAGGTGATCAATACGCCAACATCAACATGGCTTCTCAGACTCCTCTGACATATCTGCAGGAAGAAGAAAATAACCGTCTTTGGGTACAGCAACAGCAACGTTCGATGCGCGCGTTCCACCGCCGGCGTTTACGTGAACGCCAACATCAGGAGCGACGTGCGCAACAGCAAGAACTCGAACGACAGCAACAGAGCGAGCAACAGCGGCCGTTGTTGCCCGACTTGGTCTCGTCATGTGGCCCGTCGCCGCGTCAACTGCCGCCGCCGCCACCGCCGCCACCGTCTGCGCCGCTTCAGCAGCAGCAGCAACCGGAACAGCAACAGTCCGCGGTCGACGACGACAAATTTGTCGGCGCCGTCAAGCTGCAGGTGGCCGTGTGTCCGACTTGCTATTACGGCAAAGAGCGCAAGCTGAAGGTGATCGCCGTCGCCAAGTTGGACGAGAACGGCAAGCCGATCCGCTGGAACGCCAACCGTGACGTGAGTACCTTATCGATATAATATACCTATCTACCCGCGCTTTTGACACAGCCGCGAGTTTTCGAATCTTTGCCCGCTGTAACGTCGGTCGATTCGATTTTTCCCGTCAATCTTACGATAAAACGATGATATTTTTTCAACTCTAAAGTTTTAAATCATTTTATACATCAGTGAAGAAATGTATTATGTTATAATATTATTATAATAATCTATTTATTAAATATTTTACACCGTCGTCGGCGGCAAGAAGAAAAAAATCACTTTTTCCGCCGACTCGTTTGGGCTAATCTATATTATGCGCGCACCCTTGATTTTCTTGTTTAAAAACTATAACTATTGAAAAACAAAAAATTTGCCGTCTATATATTTTATACGCATAAATCCCGTGTACATAATACATATATATATATATTAAAGATATAAAACTATAAAAGCATATATTTTGTTTTTTAACCACAGCTATATACGACCGGATTATTTATAACAGTTTGCGATTGTGTGTGTTACAGGACGAAGAACTGTTGGTTTTCGAGAATAAAAGTACAAAAGTAAAGCGGCGAATCATGTCGCTGCTTCAGCCATCAAAAATCGAATCATCCGTACTCACCGCCATGTTCGTAATCATCGGTTGGAAAATGTTCATCAAACAATAATATAATTTTGTTTTTAGAATTAGAGAGAGAGAGATAGCGAAAAAAACAATTTTTTTCCACACCTATATAAAAAGACTCCAAAACCAGGTTCCAGTCACGGTTTTAGTGACTAAAACAAATTTTAATTTTAATGTTAATCAAATTGACCGTTGATCTCAATTCTAAAATGTGAGATGTTCGTAACCGTAGCCAAATGTAGTATTAATTTATACTATATTATAATAAACTATTATTTTTATTATTATCTATAATAAAATCATCGACTTGAACGCGCGTGTAGATGAACTCATTTGCAACTGCTGCTGATTTTGTACGTACGAGCTTCTTGTCGGTTATTATTATTATTATTATTATTATTACTTTGCTTAATATTAACATTATCGTATAAGTATCTACCTATTATTATTTTTTTTTTTTTGTAATATTAATCTCTATTTCTATGCTTCATCTGTTGTATTTTGTCGTTTCACATGGGAATTCTGCGGTTTCAGTCCCAGACCTATTCACATTTTGATCTCGTTTTTATAAAACTATAGCTTCAGAACGGCACTACCGTGATGGCAGGGTTTCTCTGCCACCACGGTTTTGAATTAGTACGAACCGCTATATTGTATTAATTTTTTTATATTTTTTTGCTCACTGTAAATAAGCGTTTTTATCTTTTTATTTGTACACACACACCACTCGCGCTGCGTCATTATATTATTATTCATTTATTTTTTGAATTTCGTCCGTTCATCGCGGACGCCGTAAATTCTATTATCACACAGCTAAAGAAAAAAATCGAATTCTCTGTGGACGTTTTTCTCTTGTTTCTATTCGTTTTACTAATAATAATTATGGTATAGGTCATAGTATTAGGTGGTATAGTACACTAGCTGCTATATTACATTGACGAACGCCGAGATCTAGTTCTGATTTATATAATATTATATACATCATAATAAAAACGACGACTATACATTACAATATAATTCATACTTTGTGCGTCGAGGAATCATAAAATAAAATAACGATATTATGATCGCTTTGTAAATAAATTAATCTTAATATATAATTATAAACGCTTGTTGCATGCAGCGAGATATTAACTTCCTATATATATTATAATATGTATAGAATGTATTTTTTTGGTTTTCTTATTTTTTACATTTTTTATTATTTCGAAAAGCATTTCTGTGGTGTTAAATAAAACTAGGACGCCGTCGGGGCCTTTCATATGCTTCGAGCTTAAACCATTCTTTGCGAATTTCCTCCCGGCGACGATCCTCGTTTCGCCCATCAAAGCGTTTCTGTGATAATGCCATTATTTTTTTTTTATCTATTGAATTATATATTTATCTAATAAATCTATGGCATTTCTTGTGTTTTCTACGGTTCCTCATAAAGAACCGTAATATATATTATGTACTTTGTAAATTATTGTATTGATAAGGTTTTTTTAAATTATTATTATTATTAATAATAGGTCGATCTCTTTTCGTAGTACTTAAGTAGATAGTGTTCTTAGCTATTAGTTTAATATTAGTATTAATTAGTAGATAATATTATTACACTTTAGATTTAATGATGTTGATGTTGAATATTGTTAATATGGTCATCTCTCTCTTCGGTTCACTAAATAAAAATAAAAAAATATTATTATGAAATGTACCTACTTGCATTGCAAGAGATTATCTTAATTTTCATAATTAAAAAAAAAAAAATGTAAAAACTTAATACATAAGTATGTAATTATTGGAAGACTATTGATTATAAGCGTTTTGTGATCCAAAATTTTTATTACTGTAGAAATAGATTTTTTAAATATTTATTTTATCATAATTATTATAACATATAATATATAATATGTAAATACACGATTAATTTTTTTCAAACACTTGGAGATATTATTTATTTAAACAAAAATCAATTTGTCGTCGAACAATCGTTGCAAAATTATATGTGTGTATGACGTATGTCAATTCATTATACGTTATATGTATATTTTTCGTATTAACAATAATATATAATAATGGATAAAAAAAAAAAACAAGAACACTGCCCAAGTATTTATTGATATCATGTCGTCAGTATATTTTTGTTGTAAGTATATTATAGCAGTGTACACGCATACGCGTTGTACCTTTTGGCCAACTTATATAACTATATAGACTTTTCTCCCCGCGGTCTTTGGTATTTCTCTCCCTCGTGTATTATTGTATATTAACACATTTTAGTTCCGTATAATGATGTATAGTTTTAGAGCTATTTTTTTTTTATATTATATTATCTATAGTACTTTATATATATATATATAACATAATATACTTCGCGGCATATAAATGTGCGTCACTGCGTCTTGCTACCGTTGTCTTTCCTTTGTATTATAATAATATAATATTTTAATATTATATATATATATATAAATGTTGTTTGTAAGCAGAATTTGAATATTATTGTGTACGCATAATATGTAACTATCGTTGTCCGAACGGATCGTATGTATGCATGATATTATTATTATTATTATTATTATATTATTATTGACGAAAAATAAAAATAAATCGTATACTATACAATATACTATTATTATTATAATTTCGGAGTTTGTTTTTCATTTATATTTTACCATTTACGTGGCTCCCTGATCCATCCTGTTCGTTGTGTTGGTTTTCCTCCGTACTACTATTATCTGTATAATATTTGTAAATATAGATACAGGCCAAACAGTGGAGGTATAACGATAAAATTCGTGATTATGATTAATTACACGAGCATGTTATATGTCCTATAAAAATATGGTTGCTTCACAGGTTTTGAAAATGCAACGACCAAGATAAAAACCGAATAAACGTCAGTTGTTATTAGACTGCGATGACCACAGCTGATGAGTAATGTGCTACAGAAAATATAGCCGATATTACACGCGATATTACATGCGATATAGCACTATTCAGTGATAAGTATGTTATTATATAATTATAGGTACATGCGGTAAGAGTAACTATCTATTACACCATTTTAATACATTTTATAAGCTCGTAGTGCGCAGTACCACGATTATACAATTTATTAATACGTGAAAAAATGGGTAAATCACAATATTGTAATAATGTTTATAAAAAATTGCGAAAAGTTGTGATCATTTTCAGTGAATAAGAACGAACCGCAAAAATAGGATCAAAAGGCGCCATCTATTGGTCCACGTCGTTGATTTTTAGTAGTGAAAATGACGTCATATACATATATATATAATTGTGGAGTCTGTTTACGAAAACTATTATGTGGTGAGAGCTAAATAATAGCATTGGTACGAAATATAATATAATTTTGGTAGTCTTGTATCATCGTGTAGAACGCTAAGCACCGATTAGAAGAAAAATTAAAAATTAACCATTTATCTAAACGTCCTAAACTAATATAAAATTAAAATATAACTGTGGTATTTCAACATCTTGATTCTTAGGGTCAAGCTAAGTGCTAATTTATCAGTTCCTATTACATCAGAATATTAATTTAGATAAAACAGGTTTTAGTCAGTTATAAGTAAATAAATAAAAGCGTTCACGTTCATTATAGGTATCAATTGGTTTAGAGAATACATGACTTTATATTTTTGCTCAAAAATGTTTCAATCGTCTTAGGACACATTTAAAAAGAACATTGTACTCATTAATCATATTTTTTATAATATTTTTTTAAAGTATTATACAATGTCTTCAATCTTTTAGAAAAGTACAATTTACAATAGTTATAATATTTGAAAACAGATAAAAGAACCATTGTAGATAGATAAAACAAGTCCCTTAACAGCAACAATCTTCGACTAGGAATGTTTTTTTTAAGTGGAAATGCATTAATTTTTGTTTTTTTGGCGGAGAAATTAAAATTATCTGCACCTGCAGCAACGTTCAAGACGCCGGGGAAATTTCCAAAGATCTTATTGCGAATCAAGATTTTTGAAAAAGTGGATTTCTATGAAAACTTCTGGAAGTGGTTACACAGTTTTCGGTTAGATAAGAAAGCATATCTAGAAATTAAGTTATCAGGTGGTCGGAGTGAAGTATATGATTTGAAACGCAAAAAGGGGAAGAGGTGCGTTATATAATTCGAATAGTGATTAGTGATAAATTGAAAATTTTGGATTTAATGAATGTTTGTAATTAAAGCGGTAAAACTTCAAATTTGTGTTCATCAAGTCAAAATCTACATGAATTAAAATTTGAACAGAATTAGTTTGGGCTTGTATGCAGTATTTATTAACATTTGTATTTTTTAATAAAAAACATAGAGGGCCTTTCTTCTGAATAAAACGTAAGTCGTTTGTTTTGCAATCTACATTTCAATATTTCATTCATATGACAATATAGATAACATATCTGATATATATTTTCAATGCTAAATAAAACTTAGTACCTGTTTTGACAATATTGTACAAAAGGACCCAGCCCGTATATTCAATAAAATACAATAAGATAAAAAACTTATAAAACGAATATTTAAGGACACACAAAATGTCGGTCATACACGTGTACGGGTTCAAGTAAAATATTTTTATAGGCATACATAATGTCTATAACACGTTTGGGCACTATTTTTTTTCTGATATAACCCGTTTGGGCACTATGAATATATATATATATGGTTCTAAGTTTTTAAGAAGTTAGAAATTCTAATATTGTTACTGCGAACGTGGATTAAAATTAATAAAAGACTTTAATTAACAGTGTAAATTGAAAAACTCTGCGTTGACTATCATATACTGAAAACGCTTGTAACAATAGATGAAGAAGCTGACTGCATGTAGTCTGGTATGTTATAGGTAGGATCTTTTATTTGCAACCTTTGAGTATTCAAATTGTATTCTATTACACCAATTGTAGATGAATTTTGATGTTAATTGTTGATAATGTAATTTTGTCAGCATTTGAGTTTTTTTTGGAGTGTACCTGGATTCTGCTTTGTATTTTTTTAAAGTAGAATGTGCTTTGATTGAAGTTTGGTTTTTTTTAAAACTGCTGATGAATTTTTATATTTTTGATTGCAGTTTTTCTATTATTGTATCGTTCTACTATGATGGTTTTTTTTTTGTTTTGGGAGCTGTTAGAATTTTTTATCGCTAGATCATCACCTGTTTTTATTATTAGTGTTAATTTGTTAAATAGTTGGTCGATATCTATATGTTTAGTTTATATTTTGTGCATTTACATTAGGGATGTCCAATTGGGTTTCTGTGATGTATTGATCCATTAATCTGAAGAATAGTTCCCAGCTTGGTGATTCAGATTTTAGTTCTAATTGCTTACAGGATATGTTTTAGAGTATTGAATTTGCAATGGCTAGTGTTTGCTGCCATTTAAAGCATAGAGGTTCTTCCATTGAATACGCGGATCGGGACGATTGTGCTTGCTATTGATAGATAGGATAAATTGATGATAGCCGATAGGTTTCCGTTGGCTGTGTTATGTGTGATATAACTACCGTTATTGTTTAAGGCTAATTTATTTGAATTTTATATTAATCTCTCTACTTTAATCGTCTTCAGACTGCAGTATGTAAGGAGTACCATAGTATGTTGTGGGATGTTGAAGTCACCAACCAAAATATAGGGATTTGAGAGTTGACAAATAATTATTGTATTAGATCTTAGAGGTTTTACATTTATATAATATATTTTAATTCATGTCTTTGATTATCATAAAATATTGTATTGTAATGATATACTCACACAGCATTGTAATGATAGGTTAACTAATATATATACATATAAATATATTTATAATAAATAATAGTCCATTTGCATGCACAGGAAACGTTCATTTCCAATATAACACTGACGTATTGTGATAACGCATTTGAAAGTCAACTGATATTTATAAAAGCGAATGACCTTTATCTATGCCAAACCCGAACTTCTTATAAGCACTCATCAGAGTTTCTTTATTTGGATTCACAAATGTTGACTACGTATTTTTTAGTCGTCTAATCATACAATATTATAATTTTTAGAGAGCCTTGAGTTAGATAAGACGCATAATATATTGTAATGTATATTACAGCGTATTATACGGCGTATTTTATCAAATTCTCAACTACTTTCCTAACATTTTAAGCAAGCTATAGGTAATGTCATAATTTTAGTATTTTTATCTGATAACATTTTCCAGAATTAATTATAAGTGGAGACTATGCATAATTATCCAGAATTAAACTTAAACAACAATTTTATTCTTTTATTTTTACGTTATCAGATGATACATATATAATAAAAGGGTTTTTGGATTCGTTACCACGAGAACAAACAAACAGTGTTTAATATCATCAAAAATAGCTTTATTATTTGTACGTCCGCAAAAACTAAACTCTCCGAAGTTAACTGCAGTAGGAGGAGTAAGTGACGCTGGACTGCTGGAGAATTGGATGATAAGATTATAAATCCATATCTCTTTTTCATACTTTTTGTCAGTACATTTTAGAAAAATAAAGGATATTGAATTCGTCTTTAGTGAAATTAATCAATTTTGACCAACACATAAATATAAATATACATAATATGTGGTTCAATCCTCAGTTTGTTGGGGGGAGGGGAGGTAGGGGAGATTTGGATTGTATATAAAACTTCAGAGGGAAATATTTCCTCCATTCTTGGGCAAAGTAATAATAATAAAAGTATATTTTTGTTTTGAAAAGAAAATCTAGTACTTAAATAACAATATTCACTTTTCAGTTCTGATCGTTTGTTATTGATAATTTAATTTTTATTATATACGTCGAAAATAGGATTTATAGCTTCGAATTCCGTATTTTTGAATACATTTTTCAATTAATCCTAAACAACCACCTGTTTGTCAGTATGGAAAAATAGATCAGTATGGAAATATAGACTTTGGCCTATAGATAAAAAAGCATGTTAATACCGATAAAGAGGATGTGGTGGTGATGGTCGTGAAGGGAAAGGATATTATGTGAGCCCAACATCGCAAAAGTACAGACCAGACGGTTAAATTATTTTTTAATTTCAAACCGTTTTTCAAAAATAATTTTATAATAGCAATAATGATTAATTATTTTGATGCAATTATAAATTTACAAGTATTAGATGCACGCCAAAATATATAAATAATCATTCACGAATCGTGTTTTACGAACCGATAAGCCGCATGTACAATATGCATGTGTATAGGACATAGGTATAGAGTCCGTAAACGGTTTGTAAATTGTTTTTCGGCTATTTTGTAACCAAATTATGCAAATTTAATAATAATCGGTCTTCATGTATAATATTATGTATATACATTATAGATACACCGGAAGCGATAATCGTCTCGAGTGCCGATGATGGTTGTCTGACACAACAATTTACCAAAACTACATAAAGGTATTATAGGTATGTTGCCTACCTCTACCTACCGTTTATCATAATCGTCTGCTGCACGCTTGACTTAATATACGTCTGTACACGTATCATATTATTATAATTATGATGTATTGACACAACAAGATACACCTTTATAGTTTATAATATTCTTTTATTATATGGGTACCACGAAAACGTTTTGGCAATTATTTCAAATTTGGAGGTACTTACCAATAATATATATGCAACTCCTCGCCCTTGAACGTTGTAATTATATTATTATAACCGACGGCACCTAAAATATACATTTATAATATATTATAAAAGAACTTATATACAGTATGTCTCAAAAGTTGCAGATAAATAAATATCTCCGCAGAAGGAAATCAATATATATTATATTTAAATACTGTCTTATCAACTGCTGGAATATTCTGTGGTGATATTTGAATTTAAAAAAAATTCAAAAATCCAAAACCGTGCAGTTAAAATATTTGAGCTTTCTAAAAATATTTTTTCATCACAAATTTGAAATACTTGCTAATAAATTATGCATACATCATGAGAAATTATTATCTATTTTACGTATAATATGTGATGATTGGTTATAGTTTTTTGTATATGATGGCTATAATATTATTTTCAAATTTAACAAAACCTTTACCGGCTTAAACTTAAGAAGACGTTACCGCACTACTTATAATTTTTCTCTGACCCACGAGTAACTTGGCAAATTTGCGTTCCACTGAACCAACCGTGTGTTGTAAGCCTTAATATTAGCATTAATTGATCTATTATAAAACCTAAAATTAAAATATTATCTTCGGTCTAGTGATTTTTTGTAATTACATTTTAAAGCTAAATATATACATTTTTAAACTGTAAATTTATATACCTACGGCAATCATGAACATTTAAGTATTGTAAAATATTTAACGTAAGAATATAGATACTGTTCATAACTTAAATTTTGATAATAAGTCAATTCTCTCTGCTACTAAAGCTAACAAAACAAAATTGGATCTGAACAAAAATTGCTAAATGACGCTTAAGCGGAAGAGAGAAAATAGTATAATAGTATAAATAGTATAAAAAATCGTTTGAAAAAATAATAAATATTTAAAAAATGAGTAAATTACATTTTAAAAAATTCACTGCGCATGATGGCTTCACAAATATCTTATAATTCTATAAGTATATAGAATTGCGTATTGCCATATGGATATTGCATTGAAGTACCTATACTTATACTTAAAAAAATTTCAAAAATCAAATATTTAATTAAAATATTTGTAATTAAAGAAAAAAACGAGGGGAACGCATTCATTGATAATTTATTATATCCTGTACACATAATATATATACAGGTGTATGACAATCGTCACGGAACGTCTCTATATAAATATGTTTAGTCGATTGTATATGATATTATTATGTTCGACATATCTTTGAACGATTAAAATTTAATTTTTTTCTTTACGCCGGATCTCATGTTTTTGCGCGTTACTATTAATTTTTTCACCGATTCAAAAACATCAATTAAGAATGAGAAGTGTAGCAATTATACGCCCCTCAATTATTAATATATTATTTCCAACATATTATAAGCGCGCGACATATAAATTGCGTTTTAAAAACCAAATATTTAATTAGTCTCGCTGATATCATTATATTCTAAACCGACAGTATACGTATACTTAACGGGAACATAAAAACTGGTCGTTTCTGCACAACACTTGAGAACTTTTTAAACTAACGAACCACCAATATGTTAGTGTGAATAAATCATCTGAAAAGAAAAGGTAAAAAAGAAAATTCAACTAAGATTTCTCTTATAAACATAATTACGATTAACACAAGTAGGTACTACTGCCTGATATGCTCAAGTATAAAATTATAAATAATAATGTGTATTGTATTTTAGTAATAATCAACCTCCCTCCACCTTGATTATAGCGGTTCGCAGTTCTACGAAACATTATTATTTCTACATCGTAAAATAATGTGATAGCGAGTGAAGTTGAACGCTGTTCAATCGTCCGAAAAGAAAACGTCAAAAAAGAAAATTCGATTAAAAGACCAGTACGCTTTGAAACTATTGTGATTCACAAAATAATTATCGTGTCTGCTATCTAACACTGATATTATATTTATACAAAAACGTGTATTATATTATTGTTTTTATAATAATAATAATAATAATAATAATAATAATAATAAACCTACCCCCGTAGCAAACTTCGTACGGCGGCGTTACGTCTATATAATAATACACCGCGACATGTACAAATGAAGCGGAAAACGTATATACCGAGTCTTTCGGCGTGCTCGCGTGTACAGCGATAATGTGCATAAGTACGTAAGTCGTAAATCATCGGCGGAGCGCGTCTTGTGTATAGCGCGACAGTCGCGCCTCGGCGTTCGCTGTGTATAATAATAAGTATACACACGACTACACAAGGTTCAATATTATAAAGCATAACGAAAACGGCTTTAAAAATAAATTTCGACAAACGGATTTCGCGCCACTCGTGTACACGTTATAAATTATTATAATACACCGCCGTCGTCTCGGGATCGTCGCCGAGAGCATTATACAATAATAATATTATTATTATCTCCGCCGCCAGTCGATATGAAAAATGAATTTTTCGGTTTTTCGGTTCTTCTAACTGTCGCGTTCGTCAAAAGCCCATTATATATTGTATTTTATATAATATTGTATCGCATCGTCATTGTTGTGCGCGCATCAACCTCTTTATTCACTGCCGAACTGCAACCACCCACTAAACCACCGGGCTTGAGACGCGCAGCCCACCCCCGCAATCCAAAAAACCACCCCTAGATATTGTTGATATAATTTTGCACCGAGGTTGCGTCTCGCACAGGTCGTCGTCGGTTTAGGACGCGCAAAAATATAAACGCGATTGTCCACGATGCATGCGTACAGCGCGATGTGAAGACGAAAAACATTTCGACAGATCGCACAAATAAATAGCAAACAGAGCTAAAAACAGCTAAGTAGTACTCATAGATTTGCGTTACGGAAAACGGAACTTTTAAAAAGTAATAGGTATTCAGTACGTTTTTAGCCTAACCTTGTTACTTGTGTTTTTTTTCAACTTACGATTATATACGTTGATATAATATATTTGACAAAGGTCAGTTGGCACGTAACAATAATAATTATGATGTAGATAATATATTATGTGCAATGAACGCGTACCGACTGAAAACATTCGCAAAACACGCATTCAACAATACACAGTTACGCGGGCGTCGGAATAGTAAAACAATTATGGTCGGTTCCCTCAGAGTATAAAATTAAAATATATAATAATATGTATACCGCATACGCGGTTTGTCGTGTTTAAGACTCGATAGTAATCGGGGCATTTCGTGTGAAGTGGATAACGTCAAGCGACCGTGTTAAGTAGTCTAAACGAGTTTTAAATTCGTCACTATATATACGTTATAAAGGGTTTGCGCTACAATACATATATATATATATATATTATAATATTATATATATGTGCACACGATAGTAAATATGTATAATGATGAGTAATGCGCGCGTAATGTTACACAACCACCGTCGTACAATATCAAAATGTCTCGTACAAGTATATACGAAATAATATTTTAATTGTAAATTATAAACGAGTAACGTATTTAACATAATAAATAATAATAATATAAATTGAAAACGTTTTAGCGCGCGTATTATATGTTCAGAAATCATCGTATATTATTTGATTTCGTATATAAACGCGCACAAGACATTATGTAATCGTCGGTTTAAAAATCAATTTGTTTCAATGATAGTTTTATACTGCAATACGAGCGGGTGTATACGCTTTAGCACGTCTAAATCTACATAAACTGCACGTCTTGGTTGAATTGTCCTGACACAATAATCGTCAGCGGGCTCTTGTTGGTTTGGTTCTTAGTTCCAAGTCGTTTTAGTGCGGGTTTACTATATAGTTTCTCACTCACTATTACCTATAAAAGACCCGTTCTTTCAGCTTTAGTTATCTATGATATAGAGACAAAAAGATTAAGAAATATAGTGCATAATATTCTTTACGTATTGAAAACATTCCCGTGTTTATTTATTGTTTGTATTTGTCGGAAAAGGTCCTGCGATAATCAGTGATTATTTTTTTTTCCATTCATTCTGTATAGTTCCAATAAAGACTATAGGGTATGATTCATTTTTTTATTGTAAAGTAGCAAAGGATATACTATTATTACACTACCATTAAGTTAAAATATAGACAATGCATAAAATATAACTGGTGCTTTGATAAGATACACACTTGTTGATATTGTTCATACTAATCTATTCAATATTAATAATCTCCAGTTGAATATTGTCCATATTTTGGTAGAAGTAGAAAAACAGTTTTAGATTTATATCTAATTTGTAGCGGGTGATGTCAGGACGATTTATTTCTGCTGCGTATCTGAAAGATACAAATTATATAGTTATGAGCAGTTGATGGAACAAACGACCTCTGTATAGTTTTTGAAAGAATTACCAACCGTTTGTTTTATCTTATCTTATTTGCTCCATTATCTTAATATAAAGTTATTATTATTACATTTATTAATGTAGTATATCGTTACTTTACGTCCAAGAAATTTCTCGATTGTTAAACTTATACAATTTTAAATGATCTATATCAATATAGTTTTGTAACCAAGTGTCTTATATATTTTTCTAATGCAAGTCCTAAATCTCAGTTAAAAGTGTGAAAACCAGGATCCGGGCCATGCCGTATGTTTCCAGCATGTGATGAGGATGTCACGGTTTATAACTGACTCCGTGTCCTTTTCCTGCAGCCGCCACCATATAATTTATTTTGTCCGTCCAAACGTTATAGTTTTTCGAATTTCGAAGACACTGCTCGCTTACCCTTACATCGTCAAAACTAAAGTCGCACAAACGTTTATACGTGCGTGAGTGTATACATATTGCATATATCGTGCAAGTGTCGCACGTATGCATATACACGTTAATATTTGAAGGGGAAGAGCTAGAGGAGTTAAAAAAAAAAGGAGAACGTTAACGATGCGACTGCAGCAGAACCTGCGCCCCCCGGGGGGTTGGTGACGCGCGAAAGCTAATTGCTATTCGAAATATCGTCGGGAGACCTATACGCACGCACATCACTGCTGTAGCGCGTTCGTCAACCGAAATTAACTGTCAAGAGGTTATATTATTATTATTATTATTATATGTACGTGTGCGCCCGCGAGTGTGTGTGTGCTCATTGTCAAACGAGCGGGTAAACGCATTAATCATCGGTCGACGGCGGAGAGAAAATTATCCATCGGGCGGCGGAAATGTGCGGTGGCGGTGGCGGAGGCGGTCTCTGGCGGCGGCGGATTGTGTGCGGTGTATTTTTTGGACAGACAAAGACTTAATTAATTTCCCCTCCCCGTTTATCATCGTCGTCGTCGTTGTCGTTGTCGTCCCTGCTGCACGTCTTACATCAGTGTGCGTATACACTTGCACCGTTTCCGGTTTCCCGGTTTACCTATGCACACAACCACAGGCACCGCGATTAATCATTCGCGCGAATATAACTTTCCTTTTGCCGTTCCGCGCATAACATTATCTTCACCGCGGCGACGATTCCGTAATGGGATTTGCCGAGTCCCTCGCTGGCGGCACGATAAGGTCATGTGGATTATAAATTTAATATATAATTAAAAGAACCACGTGACGAACCCCGTGGCGGCGAAGTACGCTATTTGACGATTTTATAGTAATGTGCACTTACGACGATTTACGATAAGAAAATAGTACTTGGGAAATCGTTTTGCTGCAGCAGCGTCACTCGTTAGAACCAAAAACCGATTTATAATATAAAAATTCCGACCTGCGTGATGGTTGTTATATACTTTATAATTATTGTAATTGGGCGAAACTGTGTTTTGTTTTATTTTATATTTTGTCCAATTGTCAGTCGCTTACGTATATGACCCATTTACGTATAATTGCTGTTTCTTTAAAACTTCTGCATCACGATCACGGCTTTGAGTTCATGTCCGCCGTTTACAATAAATGACGCTTTAAAGGAAGTCGTCCAAAATTTTCACAATATACCTATACGTTCACTTCGCGCTTTCCTCCGTGTCCTGAAGATAGGTCGGTTTAGGATAATATTCTGCAGATTTATTCGATTTTTCCGCGTACGCAGGAACATTAATCATCTACTTGAAATGACAAACACAGCAAATTAAGTACATACCCTTTTATCACGCAAAGATATTAGATTGAGCCAATATCGTAATATGAACTTATTGTCTTCAACTCTATTGTGTTGCTAAAATATAATAAGTCATAATATGTTAGTAAAGTTCATACTTTATATAATATACTTGTTCGTATTATTACCCATCCCCTCGGGTGTACACATAGGATAGTGATTGAGCAACTTACAGCTATTTTAAATATAAAATATTATGTCCAAAAATTCCATATCATTCTAATTATCTCCGTGGCTAACATATATAACATCATAATAATATAATATATAATATCCTATAAATGGTTTTTTTTCTGATGTTATCCATAATAAATGTACCTATACCATTAAATTTAAATTATTATTAATTATCGTCAAAAAATACATTTTTTTAATATAAATTGACATGTCCCGATCACGCAAAAATACTTATGGTGATAACTGATAAGGAACTTTTTGGACAGTCTGTAATATATTATAATAACTTGCCATTTTGTGTTAAAAATACATCCTATTATTCCTTTTTATAATAGTATAGTAGGTACACTGCCATCACTATAGTGGTATATGTAACTATACGTGTGTGTCAAATAAATTATTAATTAGAATTATAAACTATTAAAGAATATTTTATTTGTTTATTTATATTTAGAACAATTGGTATAGGTATAGTATGAGTAAACAAATAAAAATAAAAAAATTGGTAATTAATGTTTTTTTAATCTTAAGCTGTGTTATATCTATGGCGTGTAAACGAGTTTTTAATCAATTTGACACTTGATTGTTTTAAACCCGACCACAAGAAAAAACTAAGTCGTGATGACTATGAATGGATAATCATTATAACTTGACTAGACTATTAAAAAATAAACTTTTTAATTAGTGGATTTGATAAGCACCTTTGATAATGTAATTTATATATTATAATAATACTATTGTTTAGAGGAACTATTTTGAAACCGTCCAAGCGCTCGTAGTGATTGGAAATCTGTCAATTGTTATTCTTTACTCATATCGTACACAATACGTTTACTATATAGTCATCAAAATATAGTGAATAGTTGTGCCAGTTGATAATAATTTATGAATCGTAAGGATGCATCGCGGTTGTCGAGTGATCTCGAATATTAAACTGGCGCCGGTCATGACGTGTAGTCGAGAGGTCCGATCGGAACTGTTCCAACGTGCCAGGTCATTGTACGGCGTCTGCATAATGGTATACCTAAATACAGGCTATATATGTACGCTATAACGCCTATGACGTATGTATTTTTATATTATATTTTTATACTCGTACGACAAACGACGTTTTTAGGGGTTATCATTATTATTATTATAGTTTTTTTTTGGACTTTGTAAGTATTTAATATACATAACTTATTTATTTCGACGTCCGATGTCTTTGATCTTACCAATTTAACATAATATTGTATTGTTTCTATAAATCTCGCGGCCGCCGGCACTGTCGTCAGTGCTGGGCGGACGTCGACGTAATATTAGTTATATATTTTGATTTATGATATAATAATATTTCCGATACAGTGTATAATACTAATGATAATTAACGATATGATATATTATGTTTTTTTAATTTTTTTATTGAGTTTGTTTCAGTAAACCGCGGCATAAATCATGCACTTGTGAGCGACACGGCGCACGTGCGTCGTCAGTGTTGTATGTAGATCTCGGTGATCATTATTGTCGGGTACGACAGCGGCATGTGATAAATCGCGATGACATCGTCGGCGGTAGTTCACTTTACACTGCAACACATATACGTAAGTATACGTACTATAATATCTTAATATTGTATTTCAGTGTTCGGAATTGGAAAAATAAAAGAGCGGGACTCTTGAAAAATTAACCGTTCATTGAAATTATTGAACTCAACCTTACTCGTGAAGTACAGAGTTCCAACCTTAAAACCTTACAATAACCCTACAACAGTATACGACGAGTAGTTATGCCAATTGATTGCCAATAGAATAACAACTACTTATAAGTAGTCAAAAGAAACATTTTTTAACAATATATAGTCATTTATAGTTATATATTTTTTTAAATCCTCTTCCACGTATAGTATACAGCACAATAAATTATTATACATTATTTATCACTATTATTATTAATAGTTAATACTATTAATAATGAGTTGTATAATTCATCAAATTCGATTTTAATAACTTGTAATATTAAAATACAACTTTGGAAAATAAAAATTACAAAAATAATATATGATGATGAAATAAATAACATACCGTGCTCCTGCAGTTATAATGAAAATAATTAGTATTGGTGTTCTCAAAATATAAAAAGAACCAAACCTCCCCAATTCAAGCAATGGTTATAGTCGTACCTATAATAACATAATTACTCGACTGCGACCGAACATGCAATATATTAATATACGAATCGATAATGATCATCTAATAAATCATTTTATTTGTTCGCGTTAGGACCGAATAATAAGTCATGAGCTGACTGTATCTTATAATAATGGCAATTAAATTTCCGTACGGAAAAAGTAATGTCGGTATCGTATACGGACAATCGCGGAGTAAAAACATCACGATATTCTGAAAAATGTTTGGTTGGTGACGCTCATCCGTTTAGTACCTAGACGGGAAACCGACCGTATTATAAAAGTCTACTGGTACTTAACTAGTAAGTAAATAAATAACAGGTAAACTGTAGACGGCTCAGCAAACATTAGCGTTTTCGTAATTTAAATCCACATTCCACGACAACCGCTTTTATTTTATATAAATTATTAAAATTGTTCATTCGAAGCGACAATAAAAAATTAATTCTTCAAGTCGATTATTTTTCAAGTTTTCATGTATCGTACGTCATCATCGCGTCGAGATAATATCTTTATTAGTTAGGTACCCATTTCGAATACGAAGACACATTTACACATAATCGTATAAATTATGTATTTCAATACGTGTCGCAATTGTTGTCAGTCTTTTGTGTTTTGTTCATCGTTACAATGCGTTATTAATTAAAACGGCTTCTTTTGTTTCGAACTTTTGGAGCTAAATTCAAAAAATACATATAAATACAATTAATATATTTGTAAACGACAATAATGATTATGTCTGGTCACATTTCATTATAACGTATATTTTATTAATTCTATCTACATAAATCTACAAAACATTTTGATTATTTACACATTAGGACAATTGTGCTATTACAATAGTTTAAGTATATAATATATAATATTATGTTTCAGATTTGGTTGTAAAAAAATAAGATAACATTTAAAACGAGAGGGTCTATGAAATTACACAATTATGATGATTATAATAATAATAATAATAATAATAATAATAATACGACTACAGCATACCAACACGGCAACACGCGTGCACGTAGTTTTAAAATATTTTTAACATTATTATTATTTAAGTACATAATATTATTATGTTCAATAAATATAATTTTTGAAAAATATAACACAATATTATTATATTATGAACAGTGTCAATGGTGATAGATCGGTTTTACATCGCACCGTTTGATTTTTCGTACGATCCTTGAACAGAACTCGGGTGAACCTAGCACATCACCCAAAAACACGCTCAGCATATAGTATTTCTTTTTAGCCGCTCCGGTTTCCATGTATCCGCTATAAAAGGTAAGATTATTATCAATTTCTGTAATTTCAATTTGAAAAATCCATCATGGCATGAAAAAAGAAAAAAATCTCATTATTGTATATATATTTTTTTTTTGTAATAGTAGTAATTGTAGTAGTATGTACTTATAGCTCATTATATTGTATACCATTGTATGCAACCCTGGCGAGGAGAGAAGCACGTTGTTGAGGGGTCTTACGACTAGTTAGATAAATCATATAACAGTCAGAAATTGTTTTCAGAGTATTCAGAATCTAAATCGGTCAATAAACTTGTTGAAGCTCCACCTCCAGCCCTATTTTAAACTACCATAGTACTATATATTAGATGCATTTATATCTACTTACAACTCGATATTATATTAAAATAAATAAATAACAACTATATATTCGATATTGTTTTAATGCGAAAAGCTTTAATTTTAAATTTTAAATCTTTGACTACTTGATCTTAATTTTTAAATTAAGAAATAAATATTATAAAATAACAATATTTAGGTTTTCGAATTGAATGCTCTAAAATCATATTGTAATAAGATGGATATTTAATTTAAAATAAAATACATTTATTAATATTTTTTAATATATAATACGATAATATGTTTGAAAATTGTTGAAAACCAACTATTAAACCAACATTTTAAAATATAAAATCTTATTGTTTTTATTAAAAAAAAATTAAAGAAAAACCCATATTTTTATATTTATATTTAAATAATATAAAAAATAGTTCGGATTGATGGCCCTGCAACCCCGATAATTGAAAGCTGACCTCTTAAAGAATATTATTACTGCACACCCCGTGTTAATATATAAAAAGAAAAGGTTCCCGACCCCTGCTATTTAGCCAAGTTCATCAAAAAAATATTTATTTATTTTATGATCATTTAATCGTTTTATTAATCGAAGTGTTTGATGTGTTTTTCGTTACTTTGGGAAGAAGAGCATTTATGACGTGCATCACATACCTGATAATTTTTTCCCAGTCCATTCTGTCCACGCCGGCCTTTCCGTTGTGGCGGTCTTTTTTGGCAAGCGCGGCTGCCTCGGCGTACGCGGAGCATACTTTCTCGTAAACACATGCGTCCGGACCCATTTCTTTAAGTATCATTTCCTGGGCTTTGAGCACGTCCAAGGACGACAAAGAACCAGAAGCGGACGTCGCAGCTTGCAAGTCCCGCTTGGCTTTTCTCCTGTAGGTGCCTGCGATCGCGTGTAACAAAATATTTATGACCATGGTAAAGAGTGTTGTGATTAGTAAAATATATGAAGGGAGAATATTGAATAAAATTTAGACCATTTAGTAAGGGATTATCGAATAATGGAAAATATTGTACTTCGATAGTTACAATTAATCCTGGTATAGTTAATAGAATTTAAATATTTTCAATGTATGTTTTCGTTGTATTATCATTGGCAATATAGATTACTTTTCAATCGGTGGTGGTTGGACGCGCTTATAAACACGTGAGGCTTAAACAAGTAAAATAACTTGTTCCACCACTAAGCAACCAATTACAATAATGTATAAACATCAAACTGTTTCCATCAGATAGGGTCAGTTTTGTATTTAAAATAATTAACAGTTTCCGAAAAGTTTCTTAAATATATTAAATTTAATTATTAACAGTGTGATCAACCGTATGAATTTATTCTATTAATCTATTTTATCTTTTAATTGGTATAATGTTATACATGGCATGTTATGATGTATTTACTTATTTATATTCTTATTTTCGGAAATTTTAATTATATCTATCTACAACTGTGGATTGTATTTTAAAGCAATACAATTTTTTATACATTTATTATAGAACAATTTACTCTTTTATTAAATATGTGTAATAAAATAATATTAATTTTGTTGATCTCAAATTACACATATGGGTATCTTAAAAACTTACGATTTTCTGTGATGTTTTTTTGTTTCATAATGTATATACTCAATTGAAAAAAGAGAATTTTATTTTACTCCATAGAAAGTTTCTTGAATAACACAAACAAAAATTTTGTAATTGAAAATATGGTGATTAAGCAAATTTAAGAGTTACAAAAATCTGACTTTTAATAATCTCATTATTAAAAGGAAAATGGGGGGGAGGAAACACCATAGCAGTATGCTCTCGTGATGAGTATATTTTGCCACGTATCGGTTTTAATAGTATTACAACGAGTTCCACTTAATTTAATCACTTTGGGATAATAGTATTCACGTTTATTGTAATATAAAACAGGAAAATCAAAACCAAATAATATACATGATATTCTCAGTGTAAAATTGACTTGCACTTATATGATGACATTGAACGGAACTCACTGCAGCAGTATCATGAATTATAATACGATACACCTATTGTTGGACCGTGATGAGCCACCATATCGTTTTTTTCTTCTTTTAAACGATTTTTTTTTTTACCACATACTTGTATACGATTTTAGTATTTTACGCAATGTCATTGTCGCGTGTACGCCGTGGAAATAAGCGTGCGTTACGTCAAAACGACCGTGTTCTAGTAATAAATGTACACGATACCAAACCGTTTTCGTAACTTTGCTACGACATGCAGTGCATTATTATTTGTTTTTATCATTACAGCGATTCAAGTACTCGATCCATTAGTGATGCGACTCTTTTTATACACACACACACACACATACACACAATGTGAGTAGACTCAGCATAACAACGTCTAATTAAACGCTAGATACACGCGTGAATGAGTCAAAACATAACATATATAGTTTAATGATATTCGGTCAATTAGCACCTAGTAGTAGAGAGTTTTAAATTTAAATTACACTTAAAAAGATTTTAAATGGATAGTTTTTGATGCTGATATTACCCAATCTCATGATAATATAATAATACTGAGATGTACTACCTAAGATAAAAAAAAAAATCGGGTTTCTTATAGTCTTGTCTTATTTAGATCGTATAGATAACTTTTAAAAACAATTTTAAAATTCGCTCATAAAAATTTGAATTAAAACATATATTTTTGTTTATTTGATTACAATAATTATAAATTTTGTTTTTTCAGATACATAAAAGTAGACAGTTGTTTGTAAGATCAAAATAAGATTATTGAGTTCTCAAAATCTACTTTCAATATTAAAATTCATAAAATATTTGACTTTAATACTTAAGGTTTGAAAAGGTTTCAAAGATTACGATTAATCATACTGGAATTAAAAAAAAAGTAATTTAACATAAAACCTCATCATAAAAAGTTGTGGACGAAAATTATTGTCCACATATTGATGACAATTTTCGATGTTTCTAAAAGCCTTCGGGTGCAAATGGATGAGTGGCAATAAAAATTCAATTATTCAAACTAATATACTATTTTATTGTGTTTTATGCGAAAAAATTTTTTTCCGTTAGAGCTAATTTCCCTTTCGGTCGCATAACCGACAAATCGTATTTGGTTGGATTATCGAATAGTTTTTGTATTATTGCTAGCATAATATTACATAACATTGATTATCGTTCTCAAAACAAATGGATTCGTACGATATTATACATTCGTAATACATTTTATACCTGGGATTCGCTAAAATTCGACAAAAATCGCAGTATTTTCATAATTATACTCGTGTTGGTGTTAAAATTCATTAAAATGCAATTCATAATACGTGTAAATATAGGTGTATAACCTGCAATGTTCCTACCTATATCCAGATTATTATATTTTGACCGACGTCGTTTTAGACTGTATCCATTAACCGTATATAATTAGCGTATACCTGCGCAGCGTGTACAAAAACGATCATACATATAAGTACACGACCATTAACGATTTGTAATACAGGCATTGGATTAGGTCATCGTCGTCTTGGCTGTACGGTTCACGATAGATCGATCGAACCGGCCAAAAATAATACGCAGACACGATGCGAAACTAACCCAATGGCCGTCGGGTTGAGTATTATAATATAAAATAGCACGTGGCTTGTCATCACAGTGAGAGTAATATGACATTATGTTGTTAGAGTTCTGAAATATTGAACGCCTGAGAAGTAGCGTAGTTAGAGTAGAGGAAGGAGCTGACGAGGGTTGAAGTCCTACTAGAAATTTCTATAAAATGTAAAAATGCTTTCAGTGTTTTGTGGTTATGTGAGATATAAACATGTATTTAAATTATAATTTATTTGTTAATCAAGTGTCCTGCAAAAGTCTAAAATGTTATACAGGCATCTACGCATCAACGAATATCAATATCTATAACCATTACGAGGATTCGTAAGACTTCGAGGTAAAGTCCTGGACGATGAGTGGATAGTAAAGTCGGGAACTACGATGACGACTCATTATAGTCGTACGGACGTCGCTGCGCTGAAATACATTGAAATAACGGTCCGTTTGACTCACGCGTATTATATAATATAATATAGCTATATAACATTATAATCATCTTTCTGCACTATCGACTTGCATATTATGATCAGCGATGTTACGTGTTGTGCGCGGTACAAGTAGTCTTCTTTCCGCGTTACGACTACAACTACAGTAGTCTACCTATAATATATCTAATGTAATAATATCGTCACACGCAATAATATAATCATAACAGTATTATACGTTATATAACTGCGCGCGCGAAATACCAGTTTGGACTGCTGCCTCGGTTACTCGTGAAAGTGTGCGGGCAGCAATTAGAAAATTGGCGGGCGGGAAGTCGTCAAAATTTTCGCAAAATTTTCGCGGTAAAATCATATTATGTTATATCGTAACGGACGTAACGGTAATTTATGATGGTTTAAGATAAAATGTATTGTAACAGTCTTCGATAACCGTAGCCCGGGGAAGAGCTGCGTTTCGGTGGTTCGTACTCACTCGGGCTCAGGGCGTACGCGAGCTTCTTGACGAAATTGGACATCTTGACGGCGACGATGATGACGGGGAAACCGATGAGTTGAACGGGCAACTCGAACGGACTCTCCTGGGCCTGGACCGCGGTCCCCTTGAAGTCCAAGACACCAAGCATGAGTAAGGTTTGGACGGCCAGCAGACCGGCGACGGCGGCGGACGGCACGAGCTGTTTCATGGCGGAGATTCACGGCGCACTAAAGCCTGTATAAAAACAACGAATAACTCGTGGGAGACCGAGTTGGTGAAAGTGAACGCGATAGGCGGCGGCGGCGTCTTTTCGGACGAAAAACGAAAGTGCCCATTATTATTACTGTGTTGTGTTATATACCTGTACCGCGGTAGTGGTCATCGGTGTCTTACGGCGGCGGCTGATCGGATTACGCAACAATGCGAACCTTGAAAAAAACCGGACAGGAGCGGCGCCGGAAGTGGAAGTCCCTACCGCCGGGTGTGCCTACTGCGATATTGCGGTGTACGTGACAGCCTGTACAAACACAATTTTACGAGCCCACGTAAGACCGCCGCAAGTCGTAATCGTACCTAAATTGTAAGTCGTAGTAGCTGTGGTATTTGTCGGGGGGTTTGGTTTGTGGTGGGATTTTGCATTGGTATTCGCGTTCAGTGAGCAGAACAATTTCTGACTGATTATTGCTCTAAAAAGTGATTAACTAAGTATATTCTCGTTAACATTTTTTCCAATAAATATTTTACGGACATTTATATATCTTAAATATTTAAGAGTCTTATTTTAAAATACTTTTTTATGCCATTTATTATGTAGTGCCGGCCATGTGGTGATATGAACATTTTTTAAATGAGAATCATCCTTTTTCATGTAAAAAAGTTAATCAGATCATTTTTTTTTTTGGAATATATTGATTTATCCAAATTGAAATACGTATTGGTGATTTTAAGTTTTTTTTAACTTAGTGTGCTAATGCTGGGTTGCATACAAATTGGTTAGTATAATAGTTAGATTAGGTTGAATAGTTCAATAAAATTTGATTGACGTAATTTTTTACGTTTTATTTGGATAAAATTAAATAGTTAATCGAATATTATATCTATTTTATATAGTCATCTGTTTTAAGGAATATAACCCTTAGTATATTATTAATTTTAATAACTCAAAGATCAGTAGTAGTTTGAATTTTGATTTGGATATATGCATTAAAATTTCCAAATAAATCATCTGTTTAATAATTTACACCTTACTGTAAATACGGTTAGACTGGTTAGTTGTCATTTTGAATAAAAGAAGTGTGTATCCCTCATAGGACACTTCATAATTATTGGCATGAAAATATAAATAATCTAAAAAAGTTCTTAAGTGTTCTTAAAAATTCTAAAAATAGAATTTGAATAAATTCATTTTTAAATAAATAAATAAATCTGTATAAATCTGTATAAATCTGTGCAACGTCGGATCGCGGCCGCATTCCATACAGCAGTCGCGAGTCTTTATGGTAAACGCTTTATATAGATCGCTAGCGTTATGCCAGATGCCTATATATAATGTTGCGTGTGCCGATTTCGAAACGACACTCGCAATTTCAATGGCGGGTTGATTATATGTTTTTAGCGGAAAATTAAGGTATATATGAGGTATTCTTGCCGACTCGGTGAGATTCCGCAATACCGCATTAAACGTGCTACAATTGGTGTGTTTTGTATTCTTAACCCTCGTGTATCTAGGATAATCTACACAAAACATCAAATAGACGCAATATTTAGCCACGTATTTATTGTTCTCAGACAAATTTAATTGATAATTTTAATTTTCAAATCACCATTGTCCCCATTTTATCTGTAAGTACCTATTATTGTGGACTATTATCTTTCGAAAAAAAGTTTCTAACCCAATTAAAAAAAATGACTCATTCATTTAAATTTATACTCGTACATGTATAGGTTTAATGTATTCAGCATACACATCTACAGGTTAAAAATGAAGCGATTTTCGTCTGTAAAAAGTAAGTTATTGTATACATAATAAACCTCACAACTAACGTAATACATCCTAGTAGATATTTGTAATTATGGTTTTCACTTAAACCGTTTTAATTATTGATATATAAATAATATATATTGTATACGAGTAATAGAAAGAAGACGTTACCGAATGAATTGATATTTTATAACTATACAATTTGTGGACTAAATTTTTTTCACGTATCTACACCTGATGAAACTAAGAGTGTTTAGATATTATAGGTCAATGGTTTTCAGGTTTCGGATCGCTCGCTGTTTCCTATGCTGCAGGAGAATAGTCATTCGACACACATTGTTCTTCTGGCGGATCACGAAATGTTCGCTTATATATATACCACGGCGAGGTGTCGTCATCGAAAGCCCGCTGGCACTAATTAATAATCGTCCGTTAATATTTATGTTATATGATCGACAATATAGATAGTCATATACAAATACGAGTAATACCATATGCACTCGTGGTATGACGTTGAAAACTTTATTTTTACGTTTTTTTGTTTTTATTAAATGCATTTACAGCATGACGTGTAGATAAAATAATGAGAAAGACGAAAGTAATTACTCTGTTCTATAGTGAGAAGCCGAGTGTACTTCGTCATTGAGAAGTAGTAATTCACTGTAATGTAAGTGTTATATTTGCACAATTTACATTAATAAATCATTCCATACGAAAAACGATTGAGCGGACACATCAGCCTATATTACTAAATATAAAAATATTATTAAATATTTATATTGCTATTAAATAATATAATAAATTATTTTACTATTAACATTAGGGAATAAACTACAAATAGCCAATAGCGTATAATATTAAGCTAAATTTTATAAAAAAATCCGTTGCGTATAGACGTATAATAAAACATAAGAATATTTATATATAAATATATATTAAGACCTCATGAATATTTTTTAATTACCACAAAATAACTAAAATTATTAATTTTTATTTATTTCATAAACAATTGAAATATCGTTCTGTCTGGTAATTATGATGTTCATGTGTTTCATGGTGAGTTGTACTCTGCAAGTATTATGTGGAGGAATCCTTAATTTCGGATTCTGAATGTTGATCATTCAATTCCGAGTCTGTTATTGATTCTTGTCTTCTGCAGAAATGTCGTGTTGGTTGGACAGGGATTATTGAACTTTTGACCTGGTTTGGTCTGATGTTTCGGGTTTGTATCACACGCAAACACAATTTATGGGGTTATCAAAAGAAGCTCCGTGCACGCATTAATTACAGGTACTCATCAATGCTGCATATAATTGGGTTACCGCAAGTGCGTTTTCGCAACACCTCTCGACAACAGTCCGGCGTGTGACGTTCGCACGGACGCGATGCCGCCGTGGGTAGCACATCACTTGCATATAATAATATTATACTTACGTTCTTTGGAGTTTTTAACGCGAGCACAACCCACTCGCCGCCAGATGATGATTTATATACAGGGTTCATCAAACATGCCTGTCCACCTTTTTCTCTTTAATAATGGAGTTATTCAAATTCAGATCGTTAAGATTTTTAAAAATTCTTAATTAAGACTATATATTTTTAAATACTTGAAAATTTTTTAACTTTTCAAAGAGTGTTTTGTAGTGTTACATAATTATGATTTTCAAATGAGGACCCACTCTTTTATTTTGAATTATTCAATATGAATAGTTTGTAAAAGTATAGGTACAATATGGAAATGTCTAAATCAAAATTTGAACGAGTATCTTTTGAGTATAATTACAATTTACACTATAATGAAAATGGTCCTTAAAAATGTTTTTTTAAAAAATATAAAATCGACCTAACATTGAATCTATTTGGTATTTATATTATTATCAAAAAACGTCTACTAATTATAAAATATTGAATGATTATTCATTTTATAGTTACTATCATAATTGTTAAATTACTATCATTGTCATCACTTCTTATTTTTTGTACATAGTTTACTAACTCGAAAACTTATTGCTAAAGGTACATCAAAATCCTTAAAAAAATAATAAATAGGTACAGAGCATATTTGATGAATCACCCTGTATGACTGTATACATTACATGCGTGTGGGAAATGCCGATTTGTTATGCAAACGCGTCTGTCGCGAGTGATGATAATCGAGTATATACTCGTAATTTATGGCTTAAACATCAGACAACTATATATATATATCAGATACGTCATTTCAATTTTTTAATGACAAAATGTTTGCAGGCAATTTTTTTGATTATTATAGGTACCAGCTGGTCTTATACTGTCGATATAGTTTTTGTAGGTATGTCATGTTTACCGTGGTACCTTAATTTATACTTCGTGGGTACACCTTCGTATACATTAATAAGATTTAACAATCAGAACTTGTAATTCGTACCCTGTGGGTCTTGATTACGTTGCATAATAACGATTACATTGTGCCAAATAAAAATTGTCTTTTTATTATTGTCATATCTGTAGATAATTAAAAATATAAATAGCAGCTTAATATCTCAGTGCTTTTATTTTATTTTTGACAGGTGATAAAAGGTGTTTTACAAATACACACCCAGAACCCTAATCACCCCACTTTTCAATAATGCGACTGCCTAAAACTATATATAACTGAAAGAGACATAATTGCCGTATAGATTTTTTATATAATACTATATTATTGTTCAATAACTTTAATAAAACAAAAATGTGTGTGCATAATAAGTGTGTATAGATACGTAGTAATATAACATTTTACGCCACCGATTATTGTTATATTGTATACCGACACACGTTTTTCCGTTCATCGGTACGACCTATATGACGGGCATGCGACAAGTGTGCGCAAGTGGATAGTGAAATTAATTTTTTCAATTTTTGGGTCACCACGAAAACCATTATACTTGTCGCGAGTGTGCACGCCAGTGTAGCGCGACACCGATCTACAGAGTGTTTTCTAAAACTTTGTGAATGATCTCTTGTCGATAAGTGAAATCGAAATAATACTCATTTTTTGTTTAGCAAATTAAAATTGCAACTGTGATTTAAACACAAATTATTTTTTCAATAGTAAATACACCTCGATGGTATGGAATTTTGAATTACGCTCGCCAACATCAGTTCATAATTTTCAAAGTTTGAAAGGAATGATCTGAAACGTCCTGTATAAAAATACGTTTAAAAAAAAAATATTTTTCCATATACACCGTGTCGCGTTCTAATTTAATAATTTAATTGTTGTCTCCGACACGTTTGCATTTCGTATACATGTATATAGTGCAATTACAATTGCGTACGCCACTCGTTCTCCGGGAAAAACGTAAACATAACGAGACGGAGCTATGAGCTGGTATTCGGGGAACAAAAGAAATGTAAAACACGATTGACGATAATCGATTGGAAACGCCGCCGCGAATATGCATAATATATCGTACACTCGTACCTATACGTTTTCCCCGCGGGCACGCGTGTTGTTGCGTTTAAATGTGTTATTCGACTATCGCATACGATTTGTAAGCGATCGGCCAGCACTCGACTGCAATAAATTGTCATTATAGTTTATCGTTAAAGGCACAATCGTGCGGTGTTTCGCGCGCAGTTTGACGGCGATCGTCGCGGAGTAATTTGTTCGAAATTGTAGCGCGTTATGAATCGTAATAAAAAAAATCGCGGGTGTACGATAATATAATAATATACATGTTTTAATTATTATACAGTCCGCGGCGTGTTCGTGTTTGTCATACAATTATTAATATTATTATTAAACACGGTTGTTTTCTCGTCGGCCCGTATGATGTCATTTTAATTGTTGTGAAAGTTCACAACGCGAAATCCGCCACCGCCACTGTGCCGATCTCGGGTTACTGGCATCGCGTTCGCGTGCAGGCGGTGGTCGAGTGGGCGACGCAGGAGCGTAGGCGTGCGCTTTTTTACAATTTTTTTCGCGGCACCGGATCGATCGCCGTAGTCTCCGTCGATCACACCGGTTTTGGCACTCTTCGCCGTCCGACCACTGGACGATTCGATAGGTATACGCGAACTTGCTATTTTTATAACTCTGCGAAAACAACGAAAATCAGAAAATAAGAAAAAAAGGGCAGACATGCGACCATCAGTGATGGCGGTCTTGAGGTGTGTCGTTCTGCTATGTTGTTGCAGTGGATTTGCGGTGGCTTTGTCGAACGTTACAAACACCACCAGAGGAGTGGACGAGTTCTTGACGTGAGTACCAACAATTATTTTTATTCTATACGTCACTATTAATATCGAAATAAAATAAACTATCAATATCACATTGAAAATAATTATCGATTTGATTTACTATAAAAAAATCCATTATTTGGAATTTCTTATGCTTAATGAGATATAATTTTTTTTTGTGTCATAATTTATGGCATTCAATTCGTTTCACGAATCTAAGTTTAACGTTCATTTAGGTTATACAAGTTTTAAATGTTCCAATGTATAGAATATTTGTTAATACGATGGGCCACCAGTATAAACATGATATCGATATCGCGTCAGCAATGATTAAAACTGTATACCTTATTATAACCACTAACGGTGGTTATGCGATTGTCTGTTTTTTTAATTTAATTTAGAGAGGTAGCTGTGCCATAGAAATCTTGATAAAAAAAAAATGAACAGAATTTTCATGTATGCATGACCGGTTAAATGTTTAAAACAATAAGCACTTCTAATAATATTGTATGTGTTCTACAACTCCTACCGTACAGAACATGTAGAATAATATGAAAATCAATTTAAGACTTGATCGTATATTAATAGGTATCACGAATATTTCTTTTTCTCGAACAAACAAGTACAATTATATGTATTTATGACTATAGCATATGTTTATACGTTATACCTCTTATACGATAATTATTTTACATTTTCCGTGGCAGGTCCTTGACGCAAATGATTGGAACCGTTTTGAATACCGACGCCAGATATGCGGGATTGTTCGGTGATGGATCTCAGTCGGTTTCTGGTCGGCCCAACCGTCCGCCCGCCGCCAATTATTTCGAAACCGGCCGACCACCCTTTCTGGAGCGACCCCAAATAAGCAGGCCATACCCTCCGCCGTACTCAGAAAATGGTGGACCATACCCTCCACCATACTCAGAAAACGGTGGACCGTACCCTTCGCCGTATCCAGGAAATGGTGGACCGTATCCTCCACCGTATCCAGGAAGTGGTGGATCGTATCCTCCGCCATTCCGACCCTACGGACTCCGTCCCGGTCCAGGAGCGGCGGCTGTTGATTACCTACAGCAGAACTCCATCGTGCAGGCGCTGAGTTCCATATCACAACACGACGACCTGAGGTGTGTTCCCAGACTTCTGTGCGAAGTATCGTCCGGCACCAGGCCTGGTTATAACCAGCAATATGGTTACTACCAGCAGCAACAACAACAGCAGTCCTCCATACCATTCCTCACCAAAGACGCTTTGATCACGTAAGTGGAATACTACACAAACACATGCTTGTATATATATATATAGATTATAGGTATACTTTAAGTTATTATTTATAGCTACTCGCATTTGCTGCAGTGTCATTATTATATCATGTAATATATGATGTGGGTTCGTGTACAATTGCGTATAATATAAATATAATATATTATAGCGTTATAGTCGTATATCAGTCGTCGCCTTGTTCGCTTTTTTTGTCGATAAATCTATGCGGCCGATTGGTGGCCCGTCCAGATAAGAAATGAAAAAGTGTCTTTGACGCGCAGAGACGTGCTTTTTTACGCCTTTCTGCGGGTACACAAACACTCCGGCGGCGATGAGACGAGGGGCACGCACAACGTAAACATTTCGCTTTGCGGGGATTAAATCGAAATTAACTTGTTTTTTCTTTAACCCACCCGCCCGCCGAACGCTTATTTATTGCAACGTGATTTACTGCCGAGTAACCGAAAAAACGTATACCGCCACCAAACGACGTGTGCGTCATAAACATTTTTTTCGCCGACAGATTAACGACGTCTCCGCCGCCTCTGCGATATGATTCCCCTCGGGAACCCTTTCACCGCGCAGATAATTTCCGGAAAATATATTAACTACTGTCGTGTAGTCGACTTGAGCATACCACAACAGATTACTGTGACCCTGTCTGTGCATTGATATTATATTATATGATGGTCGATAAACGATATATTATTGCTTTGATAACCGTACAACGTATATGTATAAAGTTCAAACGTTACCGTGTTATTAGTATACTTAATATTATATATCCACCGTAAAGTCGCTTCCGGTGATGTGCGCACGGTAATCGATACATGGTCGAGTAGCTAACAACTCCGGCTACAGCAGTCGTCATAATCACATCTTAAGCTGCTGTTTAATAATAATAATAATAATAGAACATTTCTTATTATAAGAGTTGAGTAAACGGTCGAGGTGCCATTCGGGCTTTTGGGCGTCATAAAACTTTTAAGCTATCCGCGAGCTTTTTTGTACCAAACGGAAATACGTGCCAAATTCCAAACTGTTGGATTATTTAGAAATGTATTTATACAATAATATACCTACGTAATCTGCATTCATAAATACATAATATAAAGTAAAACCTTTAGATACCAGACACTGAAATGTTATCCACTGTTCAGAAGACTTAGTTTGTAGAAAGTTAATAGTTGAAAGTACCTTAAACTAGTAACAAGTATTCCAGAAAAAAATCGTACGCTATTATAAGACTTACTCTGAAGTTTCACTGTATTTATTTAAATCAGTCACGGTTATTCTTTATCGAGTAACAATTAAATTAAACTGCGAATTAGACATAGTGAGTAAATTTTCATCTATTTAGTTCAGATGACTATACACTAGTTATACATGTGTTGTCACCAACTTACAGATATGAAATACCGAAATAAATAAATCAAATTTAGATTCAAAAGAACCAATCTTGTGTACTTGTGTTTTTAGCATAAATATTAGAGTACATATATGTGTTATCAAATTTAAAGCTTAGAACATTATTTATGCTTAGACGTCCGATTTATTTTTAGAAATTTTAATTTTTAAACGAGATATGAGAATTTCTAATTTTTAATATTATACATACGCATGTCTGAATGTCTTGTTTAAAAACTAAAATATATAAATATATATAAAATACATTTTATAAGCATAAATAATTTTTAATAAATTGGTGTTACTGAACTCAAAAATGTAATGTGTTTTATGTTTGTTAAGACGGTGGCAATAAATTCACGGGCGTATTGTCCTATTAAGATCATTCTCTGTGGTTAAGTTTACTTGTAGAGAAATATTTTGAATCGTAGGTAGTTTATTTTTTTAAATAACATTGATAAAATTAACAAATTTTTTACTCGTACCTACATAAATAATATCAATTTAGACAAAAATGTATAGACTTGTGATGGCATTTCGATATTTACCCTGTTCACGTGTATAGAAAACTACATATATATATATTTATTCTTCATCTATATTTTAAGTACCTATATATCTATGTAAGAACCTGAATGCTGATCGGATTATAATCGTTGAGCGCCACTGCTACAGTATTCGGTTCTAGGTTGTAGGACCTAATATTATTACAATACACACGAGGAATAACTCATAATATTATATTATATAGTATCGTTACGCACTCTATTGTCGAGCACTACAACGGTTGTGCGTGACAAAATAATAATATATTTTATAATTATTGCGTTACGCGCTACAATGTTTTGTAAATACTAAAAGTGGGTCTACGCGCATAAGATGTTATAATAATAACAACAACAACAACAACAACAGCAGCAGCGGTGATATTATATTTTATTGTAACGAATGTTTTACTCTCCCGAGGTCGTCGTCGTCGCCGTTTATACCTACGCGCCAACAATATTATTATAATATACGAATCCGCCCGGGTGAAAAGAACTGCGTGGGACGTCCGCGAAATCGAGCGATGTCGATATTATGCGCTCGTTATAGTGCATATTATTGTAATATTATATTATAGGCGAGAGTCGTCGAACTTGATCGGATTTGCATAATATGCGTTAAATGGCGAATCGATGACCCCCCCCCTCAATCATCAATAGTTTTTGTCTCTTTCTCGCGGACTTTTACCCAACGACCAACGTACGTATAATATGACTATTAAAAATACTTCGCACCCCACACATACACACACAGGTGGTCAACTCTCGCAGTTATTTACTTTCCAAACACTTACCTATGTGTATCGATTCATCACACGTCGTCCTACTGGTAATCAAAATCGCCGATACCGTACACATCACGTTACGAGGTTCGGTTTTATTCGTTTTCTACATTATTAACGGCATTATACTAGTTAAGCCCGTTTAATATGATGTTGTTGCAGAATCTATTGGTGGCATATTCCTATGGTTCATATTCCTTTTTCTTTTTTACTAATGAGAATTATTCAATTTACTCCACTGCACCGCATAATATATATATATATAATATGTGTAAAATTTATTAAATTTACATAGCATTATTTTCCGATAAAATAACTACAATTAATGTCTTTAAACCAATAACTGTTTATTGACTAAGTCATTTTTTAGTAGTTATTTGAATAATGAAAAGTCATAACTTTTATTGCAATTTAATTGTCTAACATTTAATTTTTTTCTGCAAAGTATTTAACAAATATATCTAATGGATACTCAATGTAATTTAAATGTGGGGTTTTCAAATTGTGTCTAAAAGAACATTCTATAATTTGGTACGAATAAAAATTTTATGCACGATTGAATATATTTTGCATATTTTCAGATAGGTTTTATTTTAGTATTTTTATCTTAATCCTATAAACAAATTAATTAAAATGATAAGTAAAAATTGACTAGCATTTTAAATAGATTAAGTTTTTATATATTTAAGGGTAATAGTTATGTTCACGGTAATAATCGTTTGTTACTTAAATATAGAGTATAATATATGATTTTGAAATTATATTAGATAAACTGATGGTTTTCAAAATATGAACTAATTTTAAATTGTACCAAAGTTTTTACTAATATGGTTTTATGGATTATCACAAAAAAATCCGATTGAATGTGATCTATTTAAGTATATTGCTAACAACTAATTTACAAAATAAATATCATTAAACCAATTTTACACTAATTTGGCAAAAATGTACTTACCATTTAATTTTAAGTTTAGAGTATACCAAAATAAATCAGTATTTTATATTAAAAAAATTGTTGCTTTATGAACTCTATATAATAGTAAGCTATTACATGTTCTACAGTTATTATACTATTATTGATTTACTATGAAACGAATTATACCTATGTGGTACTGTTAAAAGTACACTACAATAAATAGTGTCAATAATGTAATAAAATTATAATTTCTTTTGTCACGTCACTTTCAGATTGCTGACTGTGTTGAATTTTGTGGATGACTCGCCGTTGCTCATGTTCGGCCGAGCCGCGTTGTTGGGGTACAACGCCCGAGGCGATCCCAGGTATTGCACGACCGCGTATCCGACTTGTCCTAGGGACCCCGACCAGCTGATCAACTACCTGAACAACCACAACGGCGGTTTCTTCCGGTTCTTCAACCAACAACTACCACAGTACGCTCCCCAGTACGCCACTCATCAACAGCCTCCGTACCCGCAACGGCCCCCGTACCCAGAACAGCCTCCGTACCCACAACGTCCTCCATACCCAGTACAGCCTCTGTACTCGCAAAGGCCTCCGTACTCACAACGGCCTCCGTTCTTAGGACCGGAACCGAACTACGCTCCGCAATACCCGAGGCCGCAACAGCACTTTGGCAATGGCTACAAGTCTCGAGTTGATGTTCAACAGAACCCGAGAATACTGAGCGGGTCGCCAGAACAGTACTACGAGGTGCCTGCGGTTAACGACTTACCACTGGACAGACCAAGGCCGACGCCGATGAAGTTTCCGTCGTCGATCGATCACGGCGCTACGAATTCGATCTCGCAGTTCGCGTTCCCGTCTGACCACGACGGCGCGGGAAGCGGAAATCGGCAGGCAAAACGAATAAAAATGATTTTCCCTGACAGAACCGGCACGGGCGGTCTCCGGGCCGACGTGGACAAGTACGGAAACTACAAGGGCGTGTATTACGCTGAGGGTGCGATCAAGTTCGTCGACGACGGCACCGCAAACGGCGGTCGACCGTCAACCATCCGACTTCCACAGCGGCGGCCGGCCGACGACTTCAGCGTGCTCGGTAACCGATTGCCCTACGAAAGACGGCCTAAGTTTCAGTTTCCCAAGACTTCGGAGTGATGCGGTGATAACGATAGGTCAATAGCGGTATAATACATGGTACACCGTTGAAGTAATTAAACGATTTAAACGCATCCCCTCTTTGCCAACCAGAGTTTAACCACTATTTAATATTTATAAAAAAAAAATATATATGTATTTAAACACTGTACACATTTTTAGGAAAATTATACACTTGATAAAACACAACAATACGTAAAACACGTCAGTTAATTTCAGGTTCGTTTATGACATGCCTACATAATAAAAGACGTGACTTCCGTCTTTTTCGTAAAATACGTATAGGCACTCACTTGAATAATTTACATTGCATGGGTTTAATTCGTAATTTAAATAATATTTTATTGCGACAGTAAATTAACTTACCTATCTTCTTTTACCGGAAACGGCTATCTGTTTTACCCACCCACACACGTATCGTCCATAATAATAATTTATTTAAGTAGGTATATTTGTATTATATGTAAACTGTTGATCGTTTTGTAATTACGTTACAAACCCTTCCAGTTATGTATGTTACCACTTAGAGCGTATGATATTCGACAATGTGTTGCTAATTTTTCTTTGTACATTTTTTTATTATTATTATTATTTACATTATCATGACGACATTGGTGTACATAAAATCCTTAACTTATATTAATTATTGATACGTATACAATAATTACAATATTAATACCTTTGTAGGTATATTCATGAACATTTTTTTTTTTTTTGTAATTTTTGTATTTATTTAAATATAATATTAACCCTTTCAGGCCCACTACTAGAAATACTTAAAATTGTATGGTTTGTTTTTCTAATATTACTATATAGAGCTCAAATAAGAAAAAAAAATTTTTTTTTTTTGATTTTCATGAAAAGCTCAAAGTTTTCCAGACCTGATGCCATGTGGCATCATTGGGAACATAGGGGTACTCATTTTAAACTTTTCAAAAAATAACTTTATTTCTTACAAAATATTAAAACATCACATTTTTAACAATTTATCACATTAAAATAGTAACTTGTTGTATATAAATAATAATAAAAATAACAATATCAATTAAAATAGTAACTTGTTGTATATAAATTATAAATAATAATAAAAATAACAATATCAATCAATAGTAATAGAAACTTATTTCTCATGGTAACTTTTGAAACAATTCCGACTAGAATTAAAGCATAAAGCCACATTGCATTTTGAACATTTTGTTCTGGAGTATGGTTGAACACAAAATTTACATCTTTTTTTGTCATCAGATAGTTCAGGCCAATGTTGATAACCATCAAATCTCACATCTGGAACTGGTGCATTTGATCTCTTGTATCTGTTCTTACTCGGTGGTGTCAAAGAAGATTTTCTTGTGTTTATTTTGTCTTTTCCAGCCTTCAGTAGACCTAATGCAATATTCATCTTGAATATTAGTAAAGAATCATGCTTTATTATATTCAACTGTTTGCAATGACGTTTTTTCTATTTCAGCATCATTTAGAGCCATAGTATAAATTTACTGAAAAAAATGAAAGTAATATTTGCACAATAAAATATATACTCGTATAGAACCAATGATGCCAATTGGAATCATCAAATAACATTCTCGTAACAGCCAAAATAACAATAACACAATTAAACTAAAGACATTTTTAGAATAATCTGCGTATTTTACATAAGAAAATGTAATTGCAAGCATAATAAAATATAAATTACTTACCGAAAATTGAGGAAATAAATCTAAAAGTAGTTCCCGTCGTAACGGTTGAAAAAATTTGACAACAACTGATAATAATATTATCAATGATCACTTTATCGTTAAAACAGTGATACCAATGGATAGAACACAAAATTTCTTATAAGAATTGATTCCATATGGAATCATTGGGCTCATCATAAAAATAAGAAAAAATACTAAATATTATGATTCCATATGGCATCACTGGGTCTGAAAGGGTTAAGTTAAATTCATAAATATACATAAATATAAATATACATATATTATAGGTAACTGATATACTGCCTGCAGTTTACAATATTATTATCATACTTATAGGCTTGATTGAGGTAACTTATAAAAAACCTTATATGATACACATAATAATAATTATTGTAATGTTTTAATAATATTATATAACAATTGATTGTAATTGATGTACAATAATATTATTATGCTAAGAAAAAAACCATATTGTTATTTTCTCAGTCGGCGGTGACCGATATTGTACTCCGGACGACTATGACGATGGCCTGCACGTGACTTATGTGCGTGTGACGCAAGCCGAAATTGCGAGGGCGATAACTCGTTTGTTTTTTTCGTCCAGCAGGCGACGCGAACGTTAAAATAAGTTAAAAGTAATAGACGGGTGTGCGCGAATATCACCAGCTTCCTACGTCTTATTACAACGTGTAACGGTTTAAGTTATATGATGTTATAACATGATATTAATAATACGCATCGGTTTAAGGACTAGACTATATGGTCGCTGCGTCGGCGTCACATTTTATTTTACAAGATCTTCACTTTCTTCATCATTTGCATCACCTGCAGCCCGGGAAACGGACATCCGGGATAGAAGTTGTGACATCCCGTGTTGTCGATGCCGTTGATGAGTTGGCCCATGTGTGCGGCGAAATGATACTTGGACGTGACTTCGGCCGTTGTGGAAATGGTCGTTTCTCTATAACAAAACATAATAATAAAATAATAAGTCATTGCGGTTTATAGGCTGAATAAAAATTGACACATAATAAAATATTTTTATGTTGATTAAATACGAGATCAATAAATATTTTCAATTTTATTACATTGACTCAGATTGTCGAACTGCCTTAAACATCATTATGTTACACTCAAGTACAAATAAAAAGGTAACATTCGATTTTTTCTCGGTTAAAAACAGGTTATGTTCTAATTATTGCTCTTGACCTAATCATTGATGTTATCACACGACGTAACTAGGATTAATGTAAGTAAACATTTTTTTCATTGTTATTTTAAAATTATATAACTATAAGATATTAAGTTTGTTTTTAATTTTTTTTAAATTATTAAAGTTGTGTATTAACATATTTAAATTAGCTGTATGTAATTATTATAGTTAAAATAATAATCTTTGGATATTAAAAATATAAATTATTTTTTTGACTATCGGCTACTATTCGATAATAAATAACTTGTACATTATGTATTTATCGGAGAGCGCAATCGATCGCTATCTTTTTCTAATCTGAGTAAATTTTGACAAAAACAGTACAATTCGACCTTATCTTATTAACTATTACAGTTGTGATTGGCTACAACATCAAAATACCTATCCGTCAAAGCTGGTATTTTGCTGTTGGCATCTTAAGTATATAGGTCAAGTTAATGATGTTACATTCAAATCATGGACTACGCATATAGTTAGTCCGACTAGAATCTCGAGGCAAACGCGTCGTTGTTCAATTATTACACAAACCGTACACTGTGTGCAATAATAACGACAAAACAAGCAAGCGCAGGCAAAACTAGAATCGCAATTTTGTATTTTTTATATTAATATTATCGATGATGAAAATCTTTATCGCGCATAGCTGCGTAATAAATATAATAAAATATATATATATTTAAAAAAAAAAAAACGATAAAAAAGTCAAATCACTTGAAATCGTCGGCATTCGTGAAAGAAGATAATAATAATACGAAATGCGAATTTAAAAACTTGATTTTATTTGTTCCGGCGAGGGAAAAATATAATAATAATATGTAATATATATATAAAAACGTGACGTTTAATTTTGCCGAGCGAAAAATTACGATTCCAATCTCTCTCCATCTCTTTTTCGCACTGTTTCTGTGTACGTACGCGGCGCTCCTTTCTTCGCCATCAAATCCCCAAAGGATTCTTCAAGCCCGGTCCGCCATGTTATAGGGGTCGTCTGCCACGCCGCGGATGAAAAATAATAATAATAATCATCTTTTGAATATTCACAAAAGGAGGAAGCGGGCGAACGCGATTCCCGCCGGCAACGACGATTTTCCCCGTATTATTATTATTATTGGCCCGCTGGAGATCGGTGCGCGCGATCGGTGACACGAGTTATTATTAGTATTTTGTTTTTTTGTGGCGCCAAAACCCCTGTTAGAAAAAAAAAAATTATTTTTTAGTCCAAACCGGAGGTCTCGGAGATTAAGAGAGGGGAACCGCGTGTAAATCATTTCGACACCGGAGAACAAAACAAAAAAATTATTTACGCGTGAATATGTCTATCGTACAGTGATGATATTTTTTCGGCGTAAAAAATTGGCTCCAAAGTAAATTTTTTAAATTATCCGAGAAGAATAATTATAGATGATTTTATAATTTATCATACTAAGTACTATTATAACTGTTATTGTTGTCGCGGTCATTACAAACCACTTTTTCACGTGACCATTTATATACTATAAATGTGCAATATGTATCTTCGGTGACCGAGGGTCTGTGATTTATGCATCGAAGCCGATTGCGCTTTGAGGCGAACGATCGTATCAAGCGAATAGGTTTGCGATTTCGTCACAGGTCGTTGAGTAGCGCGCGAACGGACTAGCAGCGAGGTCGACTACTGCAGCGGCAGAATATTGTAGGTACCTAACAACACTATCAGGTAGGTGTATTTTTAAAAATTACAAATATCACAATTTGAATAAAATTAGTTGTTAAAAGAAAAATGGGTGTGAACATGTTTGGTGAATCGCTACGTGTATTCATTTATACAGCCAGGAAAGTCGAGAAACGTCTCCCGCGTTGGCGTATCAATAAAATAATATTAAATTTTTGATTTGTGCGTTACGTCATATATTATTGTACTTTTATGACAACAGATGCCACCCCCGTAGCCCAGCGAATACTATATGTTGCAGTCTTGTGTAGGTATATATACAACGCGGTGCTATATTATATGTCGTCTTCCGCGGTGATGATTATTCGATCGACAGCCATCTGACACGAAATCATCGTCGACGCGTATACATTTATTTTCGAAGTGTTTTAATGTGCGTCTACGATACGTTTAAACGCGTACGCTCGTCACGCTCCGTACACAAAAATATTAACATAATAAAAAAATAAATACTTTTTAACGTCGTTGGAAGAGGTGCCACCGTATACAATATATCACATTATCACATTATGTGCTTCAAATTTACATATACGAGAAAATACGCACCAAATCATTTTCATACGAATACGAACAATTATTGTTGTTGTTGTAGTTGTTATTATATTTTGATATCTATATATATCATACGTATACGCCGAACGTAGTGTGCTTTTCCACGAGAGATTTATCACTTAATTTTTTTCACCATTTTATTCCTCCCCAAGTCGTAAATAACGCACACGTATATACATGTGCAGTTTCTCAGCTCCGTACCCGTAGCGATTTATGATTTTTTTCGATTGTCTGACAGTGTTTTTCCCTAACTATTTCTGGTACAAGCTTTCCCTCGACGAAATCCGTTTTCCGCAGAGTGCACCAGAGACGTCTCATCCGGACCGCGTTTTTTTCTTACTGGTTTCGTCCACGACGAGAAAAGATCATATACGTACGCGCATCGTACGAAAATCGCGCGAACAAAAATTCAAACCATCCGTGGATGATATATTATGTAGTGCTCGGGTTCTAAAATGCACTCAAAACTTTACGAAAACACTTCAACTTCTACACGGAATTGTTGGACAATTTGTTAAAAACCTATTTAACTTTAAAGTTTTGGTGTCAAGTACATGACCAAAACACTGCAATTAAAACTAAAGCTAGGCAAGTGGTTACACTCTGCTGTACATAAGGGTGTTAAATGGGTCACCGAGATGAGTGTTTATTAAATTTGAATTAAATAATATAGTATTGTATAATATGAAAAACCATTCTGAGCGGAGATGATCTGTCAGCAAATATCACTAAGTTTGTGTCATGGTGTGTTTCTTTTATAAAGCTATTAAAGTTGTTTATTGTATTATAAATATTACGATAAGTACTAGGTTATTATATTTTTTTTCTGAAAACTATGAATTTATTATATTATTAGTATTTAATCATTAAATAATATAATATATTTAAACCATATTAATATATTATTATTATTAATTTTAACACTTTATCGTAAAACGGTGTAAATAGGTTTATACTATAAATAGATAATATTTTTCATAATATGTTGAAAATATCATTGCATATTATAGTTAAATTAATAATGATATACGTAACAGTTTAAATCATAACAAATGATGTTTTTGAATTATAACAAAATAATAAACATCATCGTTATTCACCATTAAAATATTATGCAATTTTATCGACATTAGAACTTTAAATACCAATAAAAATAATTGTTATCGTATACTTATTTGCAGTAATATTCAGTAACTACTTAAGAAGTACATTTTACCAAATCTCAGTTATATAAGAATTTAAGATTTTATAAATTTTATAATACTATAAAAAACTTATATAGTTTGTACCTTTCAAATGCCAATAAGTAACTAAAAAAAAAATTATATTATGTATAGGATACGCTATAATAAACATTTAGTGAAAATGTCAAATATCTAAGGTTATTCTTTTTTTAGTTACACAAAAAAAAAAATTCATTAACTGGTATTTGGTAAGAATTTCCGCTTTTCTTAAATTTGTTGTTTGTTTTTTCCGATTATTTAAAAAAAAAAATAATAATTTTTAATTTTGATCTCTTTAAAGTACAAACTAGAAATATTTTACTACTTAAAATCACTCTGAAAGTTAAATATCGAAATCGAAGTATTTTATCTACTAAATATCGTAAAAAAAAAAAATTACACACTGGAAATTTTATACATTCACTGCGCAAACACACACATTAAACAATCAATATGCATAATAATAATACATACAATAATACATCACTCTGCTCAGAAACTAAAAGCTTGGATAATTTGTCCAATGATATATGTGTTGTTGGACTTAATTGAAAAATGTGACGCAATGTAAAATATATCACCCGTGTTACGCATATCGCCGACTGCGGTTGGCAGTTGGACGAACTAAAAAAAATTCGTTGTCTTGCCCGAAGACATATAAAAACATGCATGATGTCGACGTCTCCGTTTTTATTGTGTTGCAGTGCAGCGCATATACCATTGCTGACTTGAGTTATAGTGAAATCGAAAGTGGCCAAACAAACAATTTTGATAACATAATATTGTCATTGTCGGTCGCGCGTACCTATACAGTTATGAACTCTGGCAAACAAATGTCTTTTAACCGTTTATAAAATAATGAAAATCTCATCAGGATCACTACTACATCGTTCATGTCTATGCGTATTATTATAACTAAGCACGACAGTTCATCGTGGTATCGCGTAGCGGGTACAATACATATGAGGTAAATATTATAATAATACCTAATGAGGGACAACAGGTATCTCTCGGATTCGGTGAGCGAGTCTCGGTTCGTGGACGCCGTCAGCTCGCAAATGAGTTTCGGCAAACACGATTCTTTGATGGTGTTGACCAATTTCATTCGGGCCGAATACGATTTGGCTGTGAATAAAACATATAAAACAGACAACATTAATAATTAGGTCCAATTATCACAGTGCGGGCAGTTTCACGTTACAAAACACATGTGCACGCACGCGCACGCGCGCGCACACACACTCACACACACACAAACGTCGTAACAACCGGTGCACGCGAATGAAAGTAAAACCAACCGGTATTTTTTTTTATTACTACGATACAAACGCACGCCGTAATACCTACTCAATATTATAATATCGCGACTGTGTGTGTGTGTGTGTGTGTTTGTAGTGTGTAATATATAATATCAATAAATGTGTAAGAGTAGTATTTTAATGGCATAATATTATATTATGTATTATTTAATGTTGATAAAACTATGGCGTAATCGCGCGGGAAGATTTGATCAGAAAATAAAATATTCTCGGCAGTTCTTTTGCAGCCTGCTGTTGTAAAATTTAAAACACGATATCATTTGAAAATGAAAATTATTCTATTTTTTAGATGTACCGGGAATCACGAAACGTGCGACCGGAGGTGGTTGGTAGTGGTGGGGGGTGAGTGGAGTGTACGGACGACGGATAAACAGGGGGCAGCGGCGGAAAAGATTCGTCGCACCGTAGAGATTATAATGCAGTTCAATAATATTATGTACAGAAAAAGAAGTAGAGGAAGCTTAGAACCGCGGTAACCCTCGGGTGGGTTTCCTCCAAGGCCTATAATTTGGTATTAACATTATGAAGTGTATAAAAGTCGAACGAGGCCGCCGAGCCGTACACAACGAAGCGCCGACCTTGAATTACTGACGTGTCGGTGTTATTATCATCGTTTTATAATTCGTATTTTTCATTTCGACCGATTGCTCACCGAACGCTTCCATGTCTGGATCTTCGTCCGGACCTGCGCCGCCGAGGCCGGCCGTCGTCGCCGTTTTCGCGGGCCGCGCGTTTCCTTCTCTCGCCGGCTTTTCCGGCGACTGTTGTCGGTTCCGGTGCTGCTGTTGATGCTGATGAAGATTGTGCTGTTTTCCGCTGTATTCCTCGAACATGTGCTTGACCATGCCGGCCAGGTCGCCGGTCAACAGGAAGAACAACACTATGAGCACGGCGAACCGGGCCAATCCCGAGTCCATGGCGGGCGTTCGTCGGTCTAGAGGTGTGCGAAACGCGCGTTATTTGCGTACGGCAACGGTATCAGTGTCGGTGTTTTCTGGTGGGTGGCTGGGCCCGAGCGCATGGCGAACGTTGGTGACGGATCGCGCGAACGGCGGAGTGCAAGAACGGCGTACGGTCGGCGCGCAGGAGAACAACAGCTGAGCAGTTGTATAATAATAAGAATATTACAAGACGACGACGACGACGACGACGGACCTCTGGGAATCGGAGAGTGAAATCGAAAGCGAAAAGAAACCGAAATCGGACTGCCGTGTAATAACGATAATAATATGATATTGTTATTTAGACGCAGACGAGACTGTGGCGAGCCGGCGTGCCTCGGATATTGCGCTCGGGAACGTTGTCGGCGGCGGCGGCGGCACGACCGGCGTCCTTCGGATCCCCTCCACTGCCGCTTGGCCACCACCTCGCGCCCATCCAGCCGGCCGTTTGGCCTACATAATATTATTATTTTTATTATTATTACGTTGTTATCGCGTGCCTAGTTTGCGACTCCCCTCCCGCGACCGCCCCCACACCGAGGAAGTACCGGCCGTATAGGTGGAACGAGTGAAAGTCGAGTTTGAGACAAAAAAAAAAAAATAAAAATAAATACAAAGACAGAAATCACAGCGTTAGCACTTACCGCATCCGACGAATAGCCCGCGTTGAGCTCCCACCGTAATAGCTGTTATAGCTGTAGTGCGTATACGACTTGGCAACACCGCAATCGGATATAATAACAATTATTGGCCATATAATATTATTATTATTATTATTATTATGATATAGTATTGAACGACGATCGTTCGAGGGCAAACGTTTTTGTAGAAAGTGAAACCGTCGCCGTATGGTATATAATAATAGTAGTATAATGGTATACCTCGTGTATTAAGTGTATGCATTGGGAACGATGGCGCTCAAATTTGTATAGTAACACGTAAAGTCGTTATTCCGGTTAACGATAAAAGCGAGCGTTACTGAAATGTCTGAAATGCCGTTTTAGGCGCAACTGGTGAATACTGCTGTTATATGTTTTTAACAACTCGAGTTTTACGCGTTCACCTGAAAAAAATCCTCTCCATAGTATCCCTCGTACACCTATCGTGATTATACTCCTATCGCTACTTTGCTGGACCCATCTTCTTTGGCCGAACGTAAGCATCCTGCAGATAGTCGGGCATCTCAATGGACGCTGTTGTAGGTGTGTTATTGCAGATTAATCAAACCTTAACGCGTTTTCCAGTTGTTTACGACATTTCATATTTCTCGTGTCACCACACCAATCACTTAACCAATGATAACCTGCATTTTTTATACACTTTATGTGTAATCTTTTGTACTTGATATAATTTTTTCTCGTATTTATATGCTAATATTGAAGTTTGTTCCAAAAACTGTTTTGCGTATTGTGCTTTCTTTATTAAGGGCCTTGCCTTTATATTATATGGATGAAATAAAATATTTTTATAATACTGTATATTGTTTTATATATTTCGGACGACCGACGTATTTTAGGAGCTAATTTGGAGGGTGCGCTCTGTGGAAAAAAACAAAACAAAAACGACTGATTTGAGGGTGCACCGCATGTATTATACTAATGCGTACCTCACTACAAATGTGCACTCAATAAATGGCGAAATTGATTCTTCCGTTGTTTCGGCGGTTCGTATTTGAAAACGGCAATGCGCGGTGCTGTATAATAAGAATAATGTAACGTTAAAGTATACGTATATTATTATTATTATTATATTATAGTTTAGACTTTCAAGTGTTTGTACGAAATACGAGAACCAATTCAATTGTGGCCCGACAAAAAGCAACAATGTGCTGCAAAGGGTCGCGAGTGACTTTTAATTTTTCCTGTGCTCATTTAATTGTATCGAATATTCATTACAATACGCATAAGCATATGAAGTATACGGCAATAATAGATATTATACAGATTACGGACATGATTTTTCTTCGGAACGTTCCGGTGGCATTGTTCACGATGGCTCTCGTTGGCCGTTGCTCAAATCCGCCTCGTTCAACGACGAATGTCGAGTGCGATTGTCCGTTAATTTAACATTCGCTACTCGGCATACCATTCAATTAAATTATTATAAATAGGTACTATATATACTGACTAACCCCTTTTTATTTTCAGATTTTCGCATTGATTCACCGTCATCCGAACACACATTTTTCCGGTCAACAGGTTCTCGAGACGTTCGATTGCACTCGACCGCTCGCCGATAGGCGTATACATCCTATACATCATCACTTCAACCAAGACCGAACACACACACACATACAGGCTAATATGTTTAATTATATAACGTAACAGTTGGTTTCTTTTGTTTACTCGAGTTATTTAACATATGATTATCAATAGCGCAATATATCTCGTAAACATTAGAACCGCTAGTTTTAGTTGTTCGCTAATTATTATAATGACTGACGGTAGTAAAATAATTTGTAATCGTGAAATCGGTGTGACTGTGGCTAATTTTTGTAGACATACGAGTGTATGGAAAAATAATTGAAATTGTAATTAGGTAAGATAATCATTTAAATGTCATATTTATTCTAATTTTGATGACAAAACGTAACCTTGAAATAAAAAGAAAAACACTCAAATCGACGTTTATTAGTCGTCCCAACCTTGGACCATAGTCAATAAATCGTTAATACACACACGTAATCGCTCGCCAGTATGAATATGCGTATTCACTATTCACGCGTCACTATCACTTATTACTGCTGACACGGTCAACAAACGTTAATATTGTTGTTATTATTTCGATGGCTGCAGAAAAAACGACAGACACAGGTTTTTATACGATATAAATTAAGTGTTTGTACTTTGTTTTTCAATTCGAACCGTGAATGTCGTTATCGAGAGCGATAATATACAATGTGTTTACCTATTAAATAATAATATGTCCATGGGGCGTTGTTCATCAGAAGACAACTCTAAAAAACAAGTTTCCACAAGTTAATTTCTACTTTTACTCTCCGTTTAGACGCCTAAAATTGATTTTATGCCTTTTCATTGTTTTTCTTATTACTTTTAAAAAAACGTTTGTTGATTGTTAACATTCATGTACCGATTTGCTAACAGCTATGGGTTATTGCATATTTCATTTATGGGCGGGTCTGACGTTCCCAGTCAGCATAATATTCATTGTATTGTCGTACTTCGTCAAGTATCACTGATAAAGTTGATCTAGGTTCCATGTTTCTAAATTATCTGATTAACAACTACAAAAAAATAAATTCACCTACTCAAAATATGTGTTGTATACTAAATTATATTATGCAATATATTAATATGATATTGTTACCTATGCATACGTTCAACCGAAACAGTATACAAACTCTTGTATATTATATTATTTATATTAATTGTGTCCATACTTCATCACTGAAAAAAATACAAATTATAAATTACAAAAACGAATTAATTTACCAAAAATAAAGAAAAAATAACAATAAGAAGAAATTATATTATTATAACACAATTAAACAAAAGAAGGAAAAAAATTAATGACATCAATAGTCTTGAACATAACTTTTAAAATTATGGACACAATTAGAATTAGATATCTGTTAACAGAGACCTATACTATTTCTATAAAAAAAAAAAAAAACTAAGCCGTCGCGGGACTCCTGGCAGATGTGAAACATCAACAATTTTCTTTTTGTAATAATGTTGAAAATTATTATTATTTATTATTATTATTTAATTATTATTTTTTTTTTAATTATTATTATTATTAATTTTTTGCCGAGCTTCGGCGAATTGAGCCGACAAGCCACAGTCAGTCTCGCTACCGTGTCGCGCCATTAGATGTTTCACATCAAAACCTGACTTAAGGTGCACTGAGATTTTATATTCTCGCTTACTGGTACAGAAAAGTGTAGTAAATTATAGTTTTAGATAACAATAAACGATTGATAACATTAACCGTGATTACAATAAGTGGCGACCACTGTAATATTGTACATACATTACATACATATAATATATTTATAAATAGTATGTATATTGTATATATACTATATTGGCGAAGTTACAAATAACAATCGTTATATTTCGCGTTGATAAATTTGTTCGATTCACGTAGAATACGCATACTATAAATTTATATATTTAATTAATCGTTACGATTGTTATGACTCGCATTTTATTCTTCGCCCGAATTCAAACGAAAGTTATGTAAAAAAAAAAAAAAACAATAACTGTTTAGTAAAATAAATTGTGAAAGTGTAACGATCCGTAATTTTAATTTTAATGATCTTTTCAGCCGGAATGTAATACAGGTACCTACGTAATAACTAATAATACATAACACATATTATAATAACTCCCAAAATATACATCTTTCCGTAATCATTATAAGCTCCTAATACTGGGTAGTGGGTATTGCATTATATAATAAATAATTTAAACTAGACGTTTTTTAAATCATAATACTACTTAAATATTAGCGTTCAATGAAATTATTAAAAAAAAAAAAAAAAAAAAAATGACTTACTTTTTAAAGTAGTTATTTTTTTTTTGCAAACGATTTTAGTGGAAACAATATCCGTTATAATTCGACTAATTCTACTCGGGTAGTTCAACACGTACAAGTAATGCACTACATAATACAAACAACTGCTAGCCTAGTGTTATGTGTATAACATTATAACTTGTATGAATTTGGGAATTTTAAAAGAAATAATATTCATATGAAATCGCTATGAAAACGTATAATATAAAAACCGACGGAGTTTGAATAAAAGACGAACTCGACGGGTATTGAAACATTTGAAATCTATAAAAAGTATGAGTAAGTAAACGAAAACTCGTATACTTACAATAGAAAGCTAATACCACAATCGTCATTTGTTGGGCTAAATGTCAAAACGAACTTCGGTTATTGACTTACAGCTCGTCATTAAACCCCCCAAGTACATACGTCATCGAAAATCTCGCGTTCATTTTTTCTGATTTTCATCGGCTATGTATATAATATTATATTATATTGGTAGTATTATATACCTAATATAATGTTGTATACTCGAACAACCACGTATATATATACAAAAATAAATATATACGAGTATATTGTCTTTGTACTGTTTGTAGTGCTCTTCCGCCAAAACTCGACGTCTCGCGCACGCCGAGATATTTAATGCGACGTCGCCGGGCCGCACGATATTCGACGCGACAACCACGGCGAGCGGAACCGAATTTGGGGAGGGTGCGTTTTAATGCTTTTCGAGTGGCGGACCGAAGCTCTTTTTGTTTTTTCGTACGCAATGCGCTGTGACACGACTGTCAACACAATAAAATACTATTTGTTTTCCGCACACGAAATAATAATATCTACCCGTATAACCCGTGGGATCTCGCGATATGTTTTTTTCCGCCAATTCCGATCCAGTGTTGATTCAGCTCTCGAAAACGAATGACGTCGACGATGACGGAGTTTTTCTAAAAGGGTACGCGGGGAAGGTGACGAGGGGCGGGAACGCCACTCGATGCGCACGATGGTATTATGATGAGCTGTACGAGCCGTAATGTAATGTAATGTCGACCACGATGTCGGAACACAAACCGTGCGACAAGCGGTCGGTCAGTCGTCGGTGAACGGCGATCCGGTGATTACGTTTATCTGACCAGATTCCGTTGGACAGCGCGCTGCCGCTTACCCGACTCGCGTGGTCGAGCTCGGCCAGCAGGTACTGCGAGATCTCTCACTGGTGTGGGGACGGCTGAATTCGTGTAGTCGATAGCGTCCGACGCGAATTCGACGATAAACGGCGGGTCGGACAGCAGTCGCGCGTCTTGTGGCAGGACGACGTACGTCTGTAGGTGTGTCGCGCGTAATAATAGCGAAGTCATTCTGTCGGGTCACGAGCTGCAATTTAATCGCGGTACATAAATAGCGGGAGCTTTATTTGAGCACGATAATAATAATACCCTAATACTTAAACTGCAGTTTCATGATATTAATCATAATATATAGTGTTGGTAAATCGGTTGGCTTGTGTCGTTTTGGATCCCACGTGTGTGTGTGTAAACATATTATTTCAAAAATTAATATTATATGTCGTGGCCTTAATATAGTATGTTAAAGCCAAAAAGGTGAACATTTATTACATTTTATTAATCGTCGAAAATAAAAGACCATTTGGAAATGTAATGACTATAAGAAATTAAATTGCCCCGGTGTCGTCAAATGCATTGATCACACCCATGTAGATATACCTACCACATATTGCAAAACTCAATAGTAAAGAATTAGTAGAAGAAGTCGCTGAAGCGTCACAGTTAACCACGCATGCTACATATTGTACGAAAAACAATCGTGGTAATATATTATTACATATAAAAGACTTTAGTATATGACGTGGATTTTTAGGGGGGGAAATATTTGTTTTAGTTTTCATAACATGTATATGCTGGAGGTCGATCTTGACCTTTTAGTGGCTTTTCGTTATTGTTATGGGTGTGTGTTTGAATATATGTGCTAATATTATTCTACTACTGACGTTGTTAGATTGCATTTAATAATACGTACATTATTGGTTTTTAATCTTATAAAATAAAAAACATGTATTATTTTCCCCGCAGTTACTTAAGTCGCGGTCGCGGTGTTTACCTTTGATGTAATGAATATGTTATTTAGTTATGTGTCGACCAGGAAGACGCGCGGGTCGACCCGAATCCGGACGAAGGAAAATACATCGGATATCCGAACAAAACTAGTCGTCGCTTATTCGTTCAGGGATTACCTGAAAACTCCAAACAACAAAACGCCGAGGGCAACGTTCGTGATCAAAAACTATATATACATCACGTCAACGGCGGAGGATTAATATATATGTACTCCGTTTGTGGACCGCAGAAACAACATTTACCGGTCGTACGTGTTCGGCGTACGATTTCGTACAAACGTTTGTGGCTACGAACGGTTTCGAATGAGTATTATGTGTACATATAAATAAATAAATATATATTTTATCGATTCGCGCGCATCGTGTTAAACCGGCAATTATAATTCGTGAGACGTTCGGCGTGAGCCTGCAGGATTTCCGGTCGGAGGAAAGTCGCGGTTACAGCGCATGATCTCGACGGATTTTCTTGGGCGTGATTAACAATTTAACAATAACGGTATAAAAGGCGCAAGAAAATCACGTTCACTCGCAATCGTCTTACTATAGTTATTAGTAATATCTATGATAACTTATCACACAGCATATACCAGGTATATTCCACAGGTTGATGCACTACCATTTTCTCAGTTATACTACCTATGATAATATTAATTTATTTAAATCAAGCATATTATAATATAATTTGGTTATACTCTGCACAAAATTTAAAAACACTTGGATATTGTATATCATTTGAATAGTGTTTACCGTGTCGGTACATCTATACTTTTCACCCACAAAATACGATCTACGTTGTGTTCGATCACAAGCCGTTAAATCAATATGCATCTGAATATGGGCCACATGCGGAGATATTTCTTTAACTATGCATTATATTTATTTCCAAACCACACTGATTCGTATGCTAACACGTTTGGTTCAAAAATTAAAAAGCGTTTATACGATCGACGGTTAAAATACAACGAAAACCGGTTAAAGCGTTATAATTTTCTGACGATTAAAAAATAAATAAATTATAATTGAAGAAATATAAAGTGGATTGTAACATTATGTTTATGTTTAACGACAAAATGTATAAACATATTTTATATTGCGATTGCAATTTAATGTGCGTTACCGTAACAGATAATAATAACTCGTTATATTATTATAAAGTTAGTAGTCATGTAAATGTAGTCACTGCAATTGCAGTTATTGCGATGACTATTGTTATTATAACGTTAAGGAATAGTGTTGAGGATAAAATAATAAATATACTAAACTTCTCTGCACCAATGGGTGAAAACATAAAATTGCAGTGCACGTTCTTCACTTTGAATATTTTACAAATATAACATATATATATTATTTATTATTGTACAATATACACTAACTCTTGGAGTTACTAATTATTATAATCGTTCTATTTTGCGTTATTGAATTTCGCTGACTCGCATCGTTTATGCATAATAAAATAAATGTATATATTTAACTAATCGTTATGATTGTTATGAGGCGCGTTTTATTCTTCGTTCGAGTTCAAAGGAAAGTTATGTAAAAAAAAAAATAAACAATACAATTTTAGTCAAATAAATTGTGAAAGTGTAACGATCCGTAATTTTAATTTTAATGATCTTTTCGTCCGGAATATGATACAGGTACATAATAACTAATAACTAATAATACATTACCCATAATATTAACTTCCGAACTATACACCTTTCGGTAATCATTAAAAATTCCTAAAGTTGGGCATTGCATATTTAATCATCTGTGGTTAAACTTTCAAAAACAATTAATGAAATTGAACGATTTCAAAACAACTATGATTATATATTATTATTAACCAAATATTAGCACATAATGAAACGATTTAAAAAAAACTGCTTTACTTTTTAGAGTCTAGCTAATTTTTTTAAAAACGATTTTAGTCAATAGAAAAAATGTTGACCACCGCTTAACCAAACAACAAAACGTTACGTTTTATCTTTAGTGGTTATCCCTGGATGGATAACAGTCGGCCAGTTTTTATTCGGATTTTTGATTTTCTTTATCTGAATTTGGGGTTTTTTTGTCATTTTCCTTGTATTTATATAAACAATAAATAATAAAAAATAATAATTACCAAGATGTATAAATAATAAAAATAATTATCAAAACAAATTAAAAAAGATAAGTTATAGGTCCTTTGCCGTGTAGATAGGTAAAAACATAATATATCATATTATTTCGTTTACTTTATAGTTAGTAATTTCATAATTGGGCACTCAGTTCCATAAAAATGTTAGTCCAGCACGTCCGTCTAAATCCAGATATTTTTGAAAGTCTTTTTGTCTAGTCATATGTGAACGTCACGTCGTCTTTATTATAATTTATAATTTTATAATATTATTTAAACACTTAACTACAGGGCCGGATCACAGAATTTTAACATCCAGGGATGAAAAAAAATATTGTATTATTGTTTTCATTTGAATAACTGAGGTGCAACTTAAATATTTGATTATATAATATTAAATACCCTTAAAAATGAAGTTACATTTCATAATTTCACACCTACTTAGTATTTAATATTTATACTAATAACATTCTTACAACACAAGTCGTAACATACAAATATCATATGAATTATTTTTGTAATAATCATTGGTTAATATTTATATATATATAATTAATTAACATTTATTTTATATTTTATTCTTTAGAGATGTTTATCGATAATTATTAAAATAATAATTATTAAGTAGTATTCAAATAATTTGAATTGCATTAATACAAGACCAGATATTTTAGCTAATAAAATTAGTAGTTGTTAATAAAATGATTTGGAAAAAAGTTTCAGTATAGTTTTTTCTATTATTACGGTTATTATACATTCAATTAATACAAAATAAAGTTTTAAGCTATTTCTGAAAATGTCAACAATAATTGTTTATTGATCAAGCCGGGTTAAAATTCGTATAAATACGATAAATGTATGTGTTTTTCCAAAAAAAGTAATTAACTGAGACTCACGTTTATAAATCGTGAATTCATTAAATATATAATTAAATATATACACTTAAAACCGTGACAAAACTTAACGGCGCGGTGAGGTGAGGTATCCTATGGTAAGGAATAACTTTTCAGAACTCCGTAAAAATTCATTTAGAGATGCTCGATGAATGTTTTTTTATTCGTTTTTTTTTTAATTAACACTTTTAGGGTTTAAACGAGTAGGTTGGGGAGGAATGAGAGAAAACTAATTTAACTTTACGCCTAAATGCTCAAATAAAAGCGTTTTTAGTTCTCTCGAATTCTACGATAGCAGCAAGAACAGCAACAGTAGTTAATAATTCAATGGCGCCATTGCGCCAAAATCTAAACATAATATCGTGGTGTATATAAATGACCTTTGTTTGATAATATAGATACGATAGGCGAAAGTTTGATTACAGTTCTATATGGGTCTGAGTTTGTGTGTATGTTTAAACATCAATCCAATATTAAAATAAAAGTAGTAGAAATTAAATTGCTTATAGTAAAATGAATTAAAGAAAAATTGAATTGACTCCATAACAATATTTTTATAAGATGTGAATCTTTAGAATTATAAACTAAAACAAATTATTATCTATTCAACAATGAGTTTTAAAATTATATAACATAATAAATCACCTTTTTTGCTAATTAGTAAATATTAATTGTTATTTCCATAATTGTATACTAAATAGCTTAAAAAATTAAAATTTTTCATGTACTTAAACTAAAAATAGAAAACTATTGATAGACTCTTTTATTTATATACATATAAATGAAATTTAATTATAAAATCACTTTTAACATTTATAGCTAAAACAGACAATTAGGTATAATTATACATTTTAATTTTATTTGTTACATAACAATCCAAATAGAATTTAGGAATAATCTATTTTTTTACATGTTTTGTAGTCTTTAAGTTTATAAGAAAAAAAATTATATTTATTCATATTAGGTACAAATATTGACTTTTTGAAGACGACTCGTCCAACATCATAATATAACATATTTACATTCAATTTTTGAAAATAACTTTGGGTAGGTATAATGAAATCAATAACTATATAGACTATGTAATAATATAATATAGTCAATAATTACTATTTTGTATTATTTAAATAAACATTATGTCATACGAGATTCAATATCGGTGGTCTCGGCGGAGTTAGTGTACCTGCAAGTCCGAAAAAATAAAATATTTTAAGGTAATAATTATAATGATGTAATACACGCGTTATCGTATTATAATTTATAATGACTCTTTATTATAATATTTACATTCACACAACAGCCGTTATCCCATAGTATAGCTGCTGCTGGTACATATAGCATAAGTACGTGTTAAATTATTTTGTGATAATATAACTATTATATTATAATATATAATCATAAGAACCTAATTTTCTTTTTTTCTATATCATGTGTTACATAATATTATTATTATTTGTTACAGCGTAGTGCCATTGTTCTCGTCGAACGATCCGACAATAACCCTAACATATATCATATTATTATTATTGTAATCAGTAATATCATTAGGTATAAAATACACCATATATATATATATTACCATCGCTTATATTTTATCGTGGGCTAAGGGAGGCATTTGAAGACATGTGCCAATTGTGCCATGTATTATTGCAAATAATTATTAAGGAATATATTATATAGATGCTTATGCAACGACGGTCGGACGACAACCATTTTGTTATTGACGTACTTTTTAATCCTGAACTCATTTGGGCAGAAGATCTTAATAGTCTGTTTATGATATTGATATCTTCAACCTATGAGTCACGACCCAAATTTGAATCACGTGAACTTACGGGTGGCTATATGCAATTAATTATTTTACAATATTATATAAACTAAAAATACATAAGTATATAATGTGCCTAGCTAGCTCGAAATTCTTTCAATAGGAGGTTTCTTTGCTCTCTGAACCATGAATTTGTTTATTTTTTTTCTTATCGTTACATTATCTAGCTTATTGTTCATACATTTTTGAACAGAATGTATAAATAATAATAAAAAAAAAAAAATTGAGAGATTCAAACACATATTATATTATGCAATAAAAATTTTAAATATAAATTATTCAATCGCACAAGACAAAATATTATAATAAACGTAATAATAAAAATATTAAAAATACTAATTAATTAATAATAAAATTTGTCTGTTATTACACAAAGTACCTATTATATATAAGCAAGTATTATTTAACAAATCAACTTTTTTTTTTTAAACATGTTATGGCTCATAAATAATAAATAATCGCTAAAATGGAACGAGAGTCAAATAATAATGTTGAAGACTACTATTGTACCGGTCTACGCCATCCCTTTCACGACGCATCAAAACTACCGTGTTGGGACTATCACTAGACGATGGTCTGTACGACTGCGCGATAAAAATCGACAGCGACGTGTTATGACAGTACTAAATCAGTAGAATATAATAAAATACACGGCGCACCTTTATACATTATTATTATTCCGTCGGTATACGTTTCGGAGCGATCCAAATAATGACGATAATGGTTTAGGTATTTTTTTTAAATTTAATTTTCTCTCTTGCCTCGCGACGCGTCGGCGGCGGTCGTAAAACAACTCGACCAGCACCAACAGCAACAGCTACTGGTGTTTGTAACTATATAAATAATAGTAATAATAACGATAATACAACAACATCGTACCTCTTACCTGAACGGACCAGTGGAGTAACAAGGGCGTACGTGTGGGGTGAAGAACCACCACCACCACCACCACTACCACCTCATATGTATAGGTCGTGAACGGGCGCGCGCGTATAATATATCATATTAGGTATATTATTAAAGGTACAATAATAATATTAACAATAAAGCGTACCTACCTATCTGTGCGTCATATATATATATATATATAGGTACAATAAAATGGCGCAGTAGCCAGTTGTAGTCGCTTCTTCGTTTTACACGCGCACCTAAACCTGTCTTTGGCGACGGGCTCACTCCTTTTTTTTTTGTTACCGTTCTTAATCTGTTTTTAATCTCGTGTGCCTACCTATAATATATTATTATTATATTCGATGTTCTCTGACAGTTTGATCGCCGCCTCGTTCGTCGTATGTATAGGTAAATCGGTAGACACGGCCGCGAGCAAACCCACACGCATGACCGACCGACGACCGTATACGACCGTCGTATAGAAATGCGTTCGGTTCATATCAAAATATTGTATTACCGCATCATTAGGTGCCTATTGCCTATACCTACTACCACAAATAATAATAATATCGTATAATATAATAAACGAAAATCATCGACTCGTATCCGAAGAAGCAAATTACAATTTATATTTTTATATACCCACAATAAGTATATATTATAATACCGATCGTGAACCGATTTGAAAACCAAATCAATGCTCCAACAAATATGTTTTCCATATTTTGTTTATCATATCATACATTTTTTATTCGTCGTAGTAATACCTCAACTACCTCAACTCGCTCGCGAGATCGTTTTATGATTTCATAATCGCTATATCGTACGACGTAGCCATGATATACTATACCCCCAAAGACGCAATTTAAATTTTCAATTTAAAGATGGAGAAACTCGCCAAATTTAATCTAAACAAAACCTTCGTTTAATTATTTACTTATGACTATACATCGGAAACACGAGTCAACTTGTCCTAATTGATTAACACAATCACAAATCACAACAAGTTTAATGGATATTACGTTAAATAACTATGTACTATGAAGTCCATTTTCTGCGACCAAAGAGAATGGATGTCTTATATACTTTAGAATTTATAACTGAATTTTCACACGTGTTTTTGGAAGTTTCCAACCCCCCCATCTCTGAATCTTCACATATTATACTCTGATAATAAATAATACGACTGTTTTGTTGCCGAACGCAAATCAGAAAAACAAAAACGCAAGACTGACGAACTGGAGGAGTGCTTGCGGTCGTACATTTATTGTACGAGTGCACTCGACGAAACTCTAATATTATGATGTCGACGTGCTTTCGCAGTACATTTCTTTAACGAAGTCCGTGCGGATGTGTGAGCAGAAAAACGGTAAATCCGACGTGTATACGCGTATACGAAGCGAGAAGAATATAATAATATTACTATAGTGTACAATACGTCGTCGTCGTCGTCGGCGGCGGCGTACCCTTTTAAACTTTGCTTTTACGTCTCTTGAAAAGTTGTCGTCATTGTCGTTTCCAAACACTAATATATGAATGTACGATTTATATTATGTTATTGTTTTCGAAATTACACGCGTGTTTGGAATGGTCGATAATAACATTTCGAATGGTTGGGGGTCGAGTGTAGCGTTCTCTGAGGTGTTTGGAATATAATGTATGTATATATTATGCATACTCGCGCGTACTTACTACGATTGTGCGCTTTTACGCGAAAACAAAAAGACGCGTTTCTGCTCGCGATGTCATCGTCTACTACCCATATACGAGTACACACAATATTATCATCGTCTCGAACACTGTTTCACGTATGACGGGACAGTCGATTGTTATAATTTCAAAGAAACGTTAACGCACATAATATAATTCTTAGGTTTATACATCATAAACTTGTTAACGTGCATATTATTACATTCAGGTTTATGAAACAGCCATTACGCGTTGATATATACGTCATAAAAAACACACGTGTGAGTTCGGGTGCTGATTTATTTACCAAGCGGAAGAAGTGAAACGGGAAGGAGGTGAAATTGAGTTTCAAGAATTTGGCTGATTGTATTTTATATCAAAATTGTATGTAATATCGAATAATGTAAGAAAGAATAAGTATTGATAGATGCAGGGATATATGACCAATATATTATATATATTTATTTACCAATCATACTCAATCCCCAATTTTTCCGTCAATATGAAATAATTTAAATTCTGTGTTTTGGAATTTTCAAGTACGTGTCATGTGTGCACGAAGTTAAATAGCTCAAAAACTATTACGGTATGAAAAATCTCAAATAAGTTATCTGCTTAAGGGGCCACCACACCAACATTTGTTTGTCTGTCATCTCGCACATAATACAGGAACAGACATATTATGTTTTTTCACGATTACGACTCGCAGGTTCAGTTTATGGCATAGGCGCCTATTATATATTTTATTATACAAAATAATATTTATTGCGCATTGGCCAAATAGATTTTTAATATTATAATGTTTGAATAAGTTATTAATAGTTAAATATTATGATAATATTCGTATTATTTTATGACTGGACAGACGCTTAATATAGTCCTCTCATTTGAAGGATAGGTTATCACAAGTAGATGATCTACAGACTTTACTTGTGAAGGACACTCCTGTGTTGGAACTTAACAATATGTTGTAAACTTATATTGAAATTAAGCTACAGATGATGAAATTTCAACTATCTTCTTTACAAACATTTTCGTACAGCAAAACTTGGTTCAAATTCGAACCAGCTAGTCGATTATAATAGTTTTTAAACACAATTCCCGGAAACCCTCCTATAAATGACTCAAAATGAAAATAGAGCCGTTAATGGATCATTTTAAGTATAAATAATTTAAAATCATTATGTGTCTAAACTGTGTAATTTTATAAACGTGTGGTCCGTGTTTCCCAGTTGCCCTATTATAGTACTCGGATAATAATTATTATATTGTGAATACAGAATAGTAATAAAGTATACCTACTCTAATCAGTGAAAGCGAATGCTTATTTCACCGATATTATTATTGTTACAACGATATCGTGTATAATATAATATTTAGTTTTCCCCTTAGTCAAAATGTTTTCGAACGTGTAAACCAAAAATAAAAAACACCAATGACTACAATATCTCGTTTTTGAATACGTGTTTCTTAACAATACATTTTGTTTTGTAGAAGTATTATGTATTGATTTATAGGTCCACCGCGCCATTTATATAATATTATATGGTCTGGGTATCGATAATGTCTTGAAAATAAATTTCGTATTAGCAACATAGTGCTACTGAATATTAATATTAATTAACCGAATTAAAAATTGAGTATATAAACTGACCATCCATATGCATATATTCAATATACGCATATCAAGTAGGTACGTTTGGCCACCTCTCCCCAATGGAAAATCTAAAAAAAATGTATGCAGATATTTAGCACGCAATTCGCAAGCCTAGGTAGTTTCGAAATTCGTACGATACTCCATCCCCTCAAAAATAAAAAATTAACAGATCAACACGTCTCACCATCCCCCTCTCATAGAATAAATTAACATTTTTCAAATTTTTTTTTGCAGATAATTAACCAAACCTAATCTATAGAGTATAGGTACTTATTATTATTATACAGATATAATAATGTGATCCTGGGCTGCTTTTAAAATATATTTGTTAACTGTTTCGCATTATTTAAGCGTAAAAATAAACTAAATATCTATTATTACGAATACTTTATCATAAATAATATAGGTATTTACTTATTGTAATTATTAGAAATTTAATCTCAGTTAATTTATATCAATTTTATATAGGTACCTAAGTATACATATAGTAAGTATATGTTTTAAATTGTTTTTATCAGGTAGTACAACAGTACAAGAGATTCTATCTAGACAAGTACTATTAGTTAGTTTATAATAATTATTATAGTATTATTAAATACTTAAGTATTTTGTTCATTGCTAATTGATAATTGTAAAATATTTTTATTAAAAATATAATATGAAATCTATGTATAGTGTCGTGTTTGCTTTTTAGTATTTTTTAAAAATATTGAAAATTAACTGAATTCAGTTTTTGTCTTATACCACCACCAAAAAATTTAAACATTTGATTACGATATTTAATTACTATTATTTTCTACCATCTCTTCGCCAACGACCATACCACGTTGAATACACCAGTTCTCGTCCGATCACTGAAGTTAAGCAACGTCGGGCGTAGTTAGTACTTGGATGGGTGACCGCTTGGGAACACTACGTGCCGTTGGCAATTTTTGTTTTTTTTAAATAAATTCAATGTTTATTTCCAATTTTAACTTAAAAAATATTAAGATCTTTGTCAAGTTTTTTTTTAAATTTTTTAATTATACAATATATAAATATTTTTACCTAACCTAACCCTAAAAGCTATAAGGAACTTTTCTAGGTTCAAATATATAATATACTTAACTTATAACTGCGTACAAGTTAAAATAATCACACAGTATTATATTTTAAACTATAGGCTATATTAGTATATTACGCACCACAACAAAACATTCGACGTACGCATTTTTTAGTACGTTTCCACCACGAACGGCGTCTACGTTCAGTGGTGGTTGCATGACTGGTGTTGGTTATTGGATCTGAATAAACGTGCTCATCGGAGGCCGGTTTCGTTTCATTTTCAATAATCTCGGCTAAAACGTTCACAAGAATGTTCTCAACTTCGGTTGCTCCGGTTTCACCAAACGTTATGTGAATGTTCGGCATAGAACTCCAGGGTTTTTTCTGTAGGCGAGTGAAGTCATCTTTCGCGGCGTCCGGTTTGGTCGAGTCTAAAACTTCCATAGGAATGCACTCAATGTCGGTCGCTTCGGTTTCATCAAACGTTATGTGAATGTTTGGCATCGAACTCCAGGGTTTCTTCGGTACACGAGTGAAGTCTCCCTTTTCGGCGTCCGGTTTGGCCGAGTCCGTAGATACTAGCTGCGTCGGTACCGATGACGATGGTTGGGTCTCCAACGCATCACCTGCACCCGATATCAGTCCAATATTGGGAACCGATCCATTTTGTTTTGATATCGAATCGACGACATCACTGTCTACTTTTTGGGGCTCATCGTTTGCAAGTGAATCAAGTGATTCGGCTGAATTCGACAGCATCGCTGGGCCGGCCGCAGCAGTCACGGCGATCGGTAATATTATTTTGCTTTATTATTTATTAGATAATTTATGATAATAATATACGTTAATATATTTTACGAGAAATTTACGTTATAACAATATACACTCGGAACTGAATAATAAGTTATTCGACGTAGGTATTCTTTGTAATAATAACACTGTAACAATGAACTGTGCGACCGAATAAATAATATTATTGTTATGTAGGTATTTCAACATTAAACATATTGTAATTAAAAATATTAGCAGCCAGCAATACATGATTATAGTTTTTAATGTTTTTATATCAGATGTAAATTTAAATAAATATTAAAAAACAATTCTACTAAATAATGAATTAAAAACCAAGATAGGAAATCTCACATTGTTAAATTTAGAGCAACATTTAGCTATAGATCACTTATTATTAGACGTACTTTTGTGAGTCATTAATACAAACAGTAAAAATGTTCATTACACCAACAAATTATACTTAAACAGCTCGTTATATTATGTTGTACAATTATATCAAATACCAAAACGTTCTAAATTATGATGTGTACTCTATAATATTATGCTCTTAATTTGTCTAATTTGTATATGCAATAATGATAAAATAACATACAAACGTTTTTTTTAAATATAACTTCCTAATTCAGTGTTATATAAAACAAATGCATCACTCACGTTGTTCTGCGAGTTCTGCGACCTTTCTAGAAAAACTAAAACTAGAGAAAATAACTAGAAGTCCTCAACCCAAGAAAAATCATAATAATATGTAGATAAGTATAAATTCCTAATTAGCAATAATTACTATAGATAAGTATTAAGTAACAACATAATATGAAAATGAAATATAAAAATAAAATAATTTTATTAAAAAACTTTAAAATCGACAACATATTTTAGTTAGCGAACTGTTGCTGTTAAAAAAAAAAACAATGATCGCTTATAGACTTATGTATACCTTATAAACGTTACATGACATTATACAGCACGAAAACCATTGGTCTAAATGTACATTTAAATGTTTAAATGTTATATTTCTTTAATTTGGTATATTATAAGCGTAATATTCCAAGGTATAAGTAGTTTATGTAGGTAAGTTCCTCCTAGGAATTTAGTATATATTTTTGACGTTGCATAAATCTATTATTTTAACAATTATTGTATAGACAGGCGATGCCCGTTTCTACCAATAGTGTGTCTTTCTTTTTTCCATCAATATCCGTTTCCGCCAAATAAGATAATATATCACGTTTTCACTAAAACAATTGTATACTAGGTACGCTTATATTAAAAGCTATAACACATTTTATTTTAACACACAGTTGTAATGTACAATTTAAATTGTGCAACTTTTTCACTTGTTCATCAAATATTGTGCCGTTATATATAATCTTGGTTAATCAGCATTTTTCAAATATAGGTACATCGTTAATATGTGTATTTATACATTTAACATCAATCCGAAAAACTCACGAAAATTATATTCTACAATTACAAACAAAATATAGCATCCAATTACATAATATATGAGTACACACATACATAACAGCTAAAGTATATATACCATATACTATATAATATATAATTTTTTTAAACCCAGTATTAGTATATTAAATAAACTTATTACTGTATTAAAGGTTTTAATATAAGAGTAGTATAACAATTTTTTTGGTGAAAACGTTGTTAAGTTAGGTGGATTTCATTTGGTGGAAAAGAGAAAAATACGCTTTTGGTGGAAAAGGGAAAGGTTGACTTTTGGTGGAAACATGTTACGCCCGTATAGACTAAAGAATCACCTATACGCTTAGGTACTTACCTATATTATAATAGATTACACTGATTGTAGTGAGATATAATAATATTTCGAAAACGATTTGTTCTGTTCTGCTCCTGTTCGCCGCTTTCGGGCGTTATAATTACGAAACGTCAGTAGCCTGCTGTACCTAGCTGTTGCAGTCGACGTATTACAATGTAAATTAACTATTAATATACTATCATCATAGGCATATCACTCAGCTACCGCGGGCAAACGTCGTTATTCCGTTAATAATAATAATAATATAATTATTATAACGCATTTGATTTTAATAACCAATTATTTTTCCTCGTCTGATTTGAACGGAACGCGTCTTACACGCCACGGCCGATCCGTACGTTATATTATACTGTACACACACACACACGTGTAGACCTGTTATATTACTGTTACGATTAAAAAATTATTACACGTCTCGAAATGTTATGCTAATCGTACTTTCTCCGTTTCAACGACAATGATTTCCGGATCAGACAGATTTTTGAAAAGTCGTTTTTAAATATTTACAAATTGAGGGATATTTGAAAAAAAAATAATTATATTTTTAACTATTATTTATCGATTTACGAATTTTAACGAAATATGAAATTAAAATTGTACTTTGTCATTCAAAAAAGCAAAAAAAAAACGTTAATAATTTTTAAAATAATGGGTATGCCTCGATAAAATAATTACCTGGTATATAATGTAAGTATATATTTATTCTGACCTCGTTTGAAAAATGTGTTTTTACGACTCGATTAAGAGGTTCTAACCGCTCTAACCGTTTTTATTGTTATTATTTTTTAATCACGTAGATGGGTATAGGCACTTTAATACATATTATATTTTGTACCTACACGAAAATCACGCTAATCAGTATTTGTGTGTTGCCTGTCGGGCCAAACGTGAAGAACGAAATAAATAAGTATACGCCTGCTCTTACGACGAGGCACGTTTTTTTTAGGTACTGCTGTAGCTCGCACACAATATTAGGTATATATTGTACACACATCTATACAATATTATAGTCGGTGGCTAGACGTGTCCATACATAGTATGCACTTTTATGAGGACCACTTGTATTTTTAATAATTGTGTAACTTTGTATAGTTACATATTATATTATTGCTAGTTTAAAATTTTAAACCAACGGAAATCAAAAAAACGTTAGTATATTATTTTGTTTCGTTCGATTTCAAACTTTGTGGTCTACAAGTTATACAGATAATATTCATCATGTCAAAAATTGAAAACGTGGTAGGACCAATATTCAAGATGAATGATTGTATATTATATTATACTATCACTATATACTATATAGGAGAAATGTTGATAAAATGTCGAAAGGGTTACATTTACATAGAATTTACTCGTATATTTTTTTTAAATATTTTTTAGTTTTAAATAGTTTTTTTTTTAAAATCATATTAAAACTATAGCAATATATCATAATGTTTAGGTATAATAAACAAAGGTTTATTCTGCAGCAGCTATATAGTTTGCATATATTTTTGATTTCAGAAAACATAATATTATAATTATAGATATAATATATATATTATTACATTATTACACTGGGCTTCTTTCTAAGTTCTTATATATACAGTCTCCCGTCGTTTTGTATTATAGCTGGGATAACCGAATAATTAAGATTATCGAAATTACTTATTATTTAAAAACATTTAATATATTTTCTCATTTTAATCTCTTATTGATACTTATTGTATTTTTGTATACAATCAATACTATTATATAGTTGGCGACAAATCTGCAGTTGATGTACAATCTTTATTCTAACTTTCTAACTAGTACCTATATGGCTGTGACATAATATAATTAATATAAACTTTTGTAGAGTACCTAACTTTTATTTGTAAAATAGTGTAAGCATACTATATTTAATACAATTTCTATTGTATTCCACATACTATACTTTTATTATGATAGAACACTAAAATTACTAAAATCAAACATCTTTTATCATATCTATTTATATACAATTTTTTTGTCTTATTGTGTTATGGTTTATAATAGTGGTCTGTATGGCCGGAAACCATTTGGGACTCTTGGGCCATATTCACGAATTAAAAAGAGTTCGCGGGCCGGACAAAAATAAAAATTTTATATTTTTAAATTATTTACTATGGAAAAAAATAATGTCTAAGACTTTAAAATAATGAAATGAATAAAAAAATAATTTGTCATTCTAACATTTAAAGCGGGCATACAATATAGGGTCGTTGGCTGGATGCTGCTCGCGGGCCGCCGGTTGCCAACCACTATAATACGATCGAATATTATCCTACTAAATTTGATACACATACACATGATAGATATCTCTTACATTATAATTTATAATACGTATATTATATTTTTATTGGCATAACTTTTACATAAATATTTTCATAAAATATAAGATCTTTTAATAAACATAAAATTCTGTCATAATAGTTTGGAAAATAAATATAACTGGAATAGGATGCAATGGATTCGAAAACGCGCCGTCTCGGTCGTTTAATCGCACACTACCCTCCCCAACTGGCCACGGACCCTATAACGTGTATATTTTTACGATAAGGGAGCGACACGAGATTGTAATTACACGTAATTTTACCAAGTGCGATTATTATAATATAGTAATAATAATTGGTATATTATATTTTACAGTATATTACTGGTAGGTACACCACAATTTGACAACGGACCGCGGTAAATTGGTCACCGTCCAGGTCGCGCGCCAATAACGCGTGACACGGTTCTTGAATCCTCCAGAGAAACAGTGTCAAAACGCGTACACATATATTATAATATTATTAAACACTATTACTGTGTAATAATAATGACATCACGTGCAGTCGGTAGACGTTCCTCGTATATGTAGATCATCACGCACGTATGCCTACGTATAATATATTATTAAGTATCATGTATGAGAAATAATGATGGACAAAATAAAAAAACGAATTAACCTCCGTCGTCGGTTCGGTTGGTTCGATCGTATCGGAAAATGTGGGGAAAAATATAATATATTAAGTGTTACCCGCGACACCTCTGCTAACGATCGGTTGGCGTGTCACAGTTGTTATTATTTTGTATTTTGATATTATATTAAGTCCAATATTGCACTCTACCGAATAATATATTAATGTTTTAATAATCGTCATCGTATTTTTTTTTAGCATAATATTTATATATATATATAATATTATAGCTACGTCATGGTTAGATGCACATAATATATAGTTGAAGTAGATAAAGTCAAACAATACAGTATACACTTTAGCTTTTTGCTACAATAATTGTAATAATTTTATTTCTTATTTTTGAGTATTCAATAATCTTAAATATTCAGCACATAATTTTATGTATTTATTATTATTATTAATTTTTTTTTTTAATATTCGGCTTCCCACATTAAGAAGGCATTTTACTATAATATACGCAATATTTTTAGAATGTTATAATCTATTATATGTTTTCCTTAATAGGTGACTTAGAGATTTGAACCATAACCCTAACACTGGTAAATATAATATACATACACACATTTCAGGTTAATCTATGAGATTTTCTGTACTTACTAATAGAGTATAGAGTGGCGATACAATTGAACATTTTCCAAATCAAAACCCCCTTTTTTTACTGTAAATTATTTACTGGATAATTAATAAAAAAAAAATGATTGTACCAAATTTAAAATTCTAACGAACATTTTGTCAATAGTTTTAAAAATTAATATGCATGAAAATCCAAAATCAAATCTTGATAATAACTGCTTTATTTAAGAAAAATATAAAGATTATGCTTGGTGTTCACTCAGCATCTTATAAATACTTAATATATTATTTTCCTTGAAAACGTTCAAATTTTAAAGTCATAACTAACGTTTGGCTTTATATAATAACATGGTAATATATTTTTTTTACACCGATTTTATGAAAACTTCGACGAAAAAATAAGTGCACTTTTACTAATGAATTACGAAGATGGTGACAGACGTGCACAATATCATTATTATAATAATATTATTATACAGTACCTATGTATATAGCGTCACCGTAAACTGCCGTCTGCGTTGCGTCTCCGTTACACAGGTTAAGTGTGTTGTCGTGTAATAGTTGTGCTACACACATACACACACACAAGCATACACATCATATACCTATTAAACGGACTGGTAATATAATAATTTTTAGTCCCGTATTATATAATAATATACGGTGTTTACCGACCGGTTTCGGGGGCGGTTTTTGTACTGCACTGCGTGCACAGTACACGAGATTCGTTTTACCCAGCAACGACGATGGGCCGTTTAGATAGTCAGCTACGATTGGTATACCTATATAAATATATACAAACGATAAATGATAGATGATATAATTTATACGCGTATACGGAGTGATCCGTTTAACGAAAGACACTCATTATTTCGGGAAACCTTTTTTTGAAAATATTTGTTTACATAATTTTAAGTTGTTAATTACCAACATATTTGAGAAACATAATATTTTTCATCATTATTACTGTGATTTTTCTTTCAAAAACGTTAGTAATTTTTTTTATTAAACAATAAGAGTCTTATAATAGATGGATCACCCGGTACATATATATATATCAGGTATATCTGCAAGTGGGCGTTTAACAATATTTCGACGTAGATCTATTTAATATTGTATACAACTACCTATGTATATTGAACGGAAAAATAAGGGATGAAAAAATGTGCCATTATAAATTAGCAGCATACAATATATACTACAACACCATGATTATGTGGACTTTCTGGCGACCGTTGGTGTATACTGCGTTACGCGGTAACTGAGGAGATAAAATAAAAGATAAACCCATCCGGCCAGTATTATATTATTATTATACACCTAATATAATATATTTTGAACAACTGCATGCATTTTCCACGAGACTGTCTCGATTAACAACAATATTATTTATATCTGTGCGCGGTAGTCGACGACGACCTAGATCATTATCATATATCGTTACCCGTCCGGTATCGATTCGATCGGTTTTCTACCCCGGTCCCCTTTTTCGTTTTTTTCCTCGTTGTCACTGCGACGCAATCTAATGGTTTTTTTTTTCATTATACTCGTATAATATTATATTGTATTATTATTTTGTCGGCCGAGTGTTATCTTCACGAGTGGCCATATTGTTATGTAATAATATTTTATATTGGACGTCGTGACCCATACAATTATACATATACTATATACAATATATGAGATTCGTGCACCCAGAGTATTGTGAAAACGGATGGCTCCTCATCGGGGCGTAAAACTAAAAAAAAATACGTGAACCCGCAAAATACCATTTAAATTTAAAATCGTCTCTATAAATAATATGATTACATTTTTTTTTCTTTTGATGCCTAATATTTTTGAAATTTTCGTAGTAGACAATAAATAAAATCTATAGATTTTAAAACCACAAGGGTGATGGAGCGGTACTATTGCACCAACTACACCTATAATAAAAGTTTGGTTATTGTTAACTTTTGAATTTATTTCTTTTCCGGCCACAATACTATTGGCCATAAAGCATCACGCGTCTGAAAATATCGATTCTTAAAATAATAATAAAAAAAAACGAACGAACAAACGACACCGCAAACTGCAATGACAAACCTCGTCCATATAATATTATATGTTTAGGCATGTATTGCGCTGCAATATCCGAACTCGTCGTATGAGTATCGTATACATATATATATTCGCATCGGCTAAGAGCATTTTATTTACGCATGCCATCGGACTCCCCGTGGGGCATTTCCGAAAATCGCGTGGATCCGGAAGCAATTTCGTACTCCTGCCGTTTTACGACGACGGTCGCATAGCGCGGACCGGAAACCGCCCGGCGCTCGTATTTATTATTGCGGCGTTTAGTGTTTTCGATGACGAAAAGCTTTCGTGGCGGAGACGAACTGCTTGACGGCAATATAATATATAGAGTTACGTGCTATATATATTACATCACTGTGTACATACACGGCAAACTCGAAATCGTCTGACGAATTCCACGAGGTTAGGCACATGTATATTATAAAGGTCGTAAACCACGGAGTTCCCCCAGAGCTATGCACGTGTGTATGCGTCGCGCGGCAATAATCGTATAACCTCTGATCGATTAACCGTGTCTTTGGACTTTTAATGTAAACTTTACGACACGACGAGCCGTAAAAATTCGGGCCGACTGACAGTGGTGGCGATGAAAATAATAATAACAATAATATAGGTACGACGAAATAACCAATACCGTAATACAGTACATGGCGAGCGCCTCGTAAACAAAATTGGTTTTCGAGCAAAAGATAAGTGATCGAAAGCAAATAGCGTAAACTCATTTCTTCTATCGTTATTGTTTAACTTATACGACTAGAATTTGTATCGACTCTGAAAAAAAAAAAATCATCACACTGATTTGTGTATTAAAACGACGAAATGATCTACTAACAATAACATTTTTACCGACGCCGAGGTGAATATTTAATGGAAAGCCTTTTCAACTAAAAGAAAAATATGAACCTAATAACCTAACCTGCAGACTTGAAAATATTGGTGTACCTCGATTCCGGTATATCCTGGGGAACTTTTATGAGCTGAATGATACCGACACGGTTCCGGTTTTAAAATCTTGGTTTGAGTTGAGATTCGTGAATTCATATTGTACACGTCTCTTGTTTGTAGAATCTTTTAAAGTAAAACGAAAAACATTACCACATAATATGACTCGCGTATAGTGCGTAAAACTCTAAAAGCCTTTGGAGACAAAAAGTTTGTGTTTTCGTACCGGTAGAGACTACGTTTCAATGTCAACAACTTGCAAGTAAAGTATGCAGGTATACCCTTTAATGTTGAATTTCGTCAAAGTGGCGCTTTCACCGCGGTCGCGGGCGCGATGTTCGATTACGCGATCGAAATTCCATGATTAAATCGCATTCACGGATCTTAAATTTGTTGTTGATTTTTACAAGAAAATATTGTGTAATATCATTTTTAATTTGTCTATGTAATAATCGTCACTTCTTTGAAATATATTTCCTTCTTTCGAGGCAATTTTTCGATAAACGAATTTTTTTAATTTATAAAAAAGCATTGTGTTTTTTAACAAAAGAAAGCCTCCGAGGGGATATCTGAATAATATTCTTTTTTTGGTGTCTCGCGGACGCGCAGTTGGGTATACACTCTGCCCATGACGATGAATCAGACGATCATTATCATAATTTTCTATTATCGTTATAATCATACGGTGCGGTGTTTCGTCTCCGCAGGACGCAATAATACCGAGAAAGCGTCGTCGCACTACGCAGCAGAAGATCGACGTGCGTACTTCGTGTAATGTACGCCGTCGTTGCACTAATATAATATATCATATTATGATTCATATTACGTACGGCATATATGCAACGTGCGTTGTTGTAGCCACGTTCCTGGAAATCTCGAATGCCCTTTTTTGTAAATACCTACGACGACGACTCATCGCCGTTCCGACGAAACCGAAACGGAGTTATTATATTTTACGCGTTAGGGGCGTGTGGGCACATGGTAGCCCGTACAATAATAACGGGTCACGTGTTTTCAAACGGGCCAAAACAACAACAATAAATAATAATATATTATTTTGATATGACATTATATAATGAGACACGCTACCGGACGTCCCGTTTAGTTCGGGCACATTGCAGTCGAAATCGTCCACAACACGTCTACTTCTTGTCAAAATAATACGACGTTTTAGCGAACCGCGAAATGGGATCGCACACGATGTAAATACACTGCAGCGCAGTAGCTCGGCGGGAACAGCGAAGTTTGTTAGATTTGCAGGTATACGGTCGGTGATTTTTACACGGAATTTTCTCGAGGAAACTACAACAAATCACTACTTCCTCGCGGACCAGATCAGAATACATAGCAGGTGTGCATCATCTGGTCGAGATGAACAAGAGCTATAACTATGCTAATCATAGCTATCGCGATAGGCAAATACGACGGTAAAAATAATTAACAGAAACGAATATGTACACGGAGTTATGGGAGAGGAAGCAATCCATATCGGTATAAAACTCCACTGAGATATTATTATGTGTACATCTACATCGCGAACAATAGTAAATTAATAAATCGCGCGAGACAGCAAACCGTTCTCACATTATATTTTCTGCAGCTACAGCGTGTTCGGGGAGAACTCTGTCCGTGATAATAATTATTATAATCGCTGCGCTTTCGAGTTGTTTTTCTGAGTATTTAAAAACGTAGTTTTCCCACGCGTAATCACAGGCACGATTGCCCGCGGAAACCGAGTCAAGTCCTCCGTAGGCCCCGTCCCGTCCGTATGGCAGTCGTTTAATAATAATTAAAGTCGCGTTCGCGTTTCGCCGGCAAACGTGCCGAACCGGGTTTCGACGTCGACGACGAATTCATTATAAAGTATATACTAAATCTATCGGCGGGCGGATACGAGACGTATAGGCGTACCCGCGCCAATTATTATTATTTTTATCTCCGCCGTTGTTAAAATGCGAATCCGTGCTCCCGCGACGACGTGATGCTGGCCGTGGCGGCGGCGGCGGCGGCGGGCGGGCGGACGAACCGTCGATTATTTCCACGCAGATTTTTCAAAAGTTGTCGTCGTCTTCGCCGCACACACTTACCATCGCTCGAAGTACGTCGGTGTATATACAAGCGCGGCGTTGTCGAAAGGGTCGGTGTCGCAGTCGTTGATTAATAATAACTCTGGAGAGGCGAGACGGGAATATGCATAGGACGGACGGCGTGTCGGGGGCTAGGGGTTGAGAAAAAAAAACGTGAAAATTAAAAGGGTTAACGCCACGTTATAATATGTACCGTTGAAACCGCCGCTGTTTCTCGTGCTCCGTCTCCGCCGAAGTCTTCTGTTTTCGACGTTCGTATATACGTATACAGACACACCCCACCGGAGCGCCACTCGAAACTGTCATAACCTATTGCGCCGGGTCCGAACGCGCGTATTGTCACAATATGATATATTTTAATGACGAGTAACGTTTATAAGTGTCTTCGTCGTTGTTATAATTAATACAATAATATATATTATAATAATAATCGATAACCGTTGAAATACGACCGTTGCAGTTTGTAATTTATACTGGTTATACCTATTGGATAAATTGTCAAGAACCTTAAACATATCATATCCTCCTATTATACTACATGTGGTATATTTTGAACAATATAATATTTTAGTTTTATTATTACGTGCATTATAGACCAATATGGCAATATACGATTCGAATCAATTATTGGCACAACTATACACGAGTGCGGTTAAAATTTTATATTGTATATAAACTTGGTCGTTGCGCATCAAATGTCTTCTGTGTTCATCGGTTGAATTACAAATTTAGTAAGTTCACTTTTGAAGTACAACGTACTTACGAGTACAATACGGCTTAAATGATAATAATATGATAAGTAGTATACCATAAAACAGTTAAAATACTTTTTTTTTTTTTGGTAATCTAGAAATATTAAATGATTAAAAATTTGAAATAATTTTACTTGTTTGATCATGACTGGGTGTTTATGGGAACCTGGTTCGGCTTCGGTAGTTTAAGGTACCCAATTTAAGGTGGGATTACACAAATGTATCTTATATAATATTTCTAAGTTAGATTTACGTTGGTATCAATGATTTATAACTTTTTAAGTTCGGGCATGTCAATAATAGTGATATATTTGTATTTTATTGTTTTAACACAGAGAAGTCATTTAAAGCTGAGATTAAAAACCAGTGCTGTTACCGGTATACACCTAGAATTTGAATGGGTAATTCGTTTGCGGCGATCTGCCTCTTTCATCCAATTTAATTCGTTTGTAAACCATTCTAACTTGGGCGTGATCAGAATATAAGTTTTATTGTTCCGACGTTGTAAAAGACCCTGGTTTTTAATCGGGGTTGTGAATCATCAAATAACGAGTGTATTATTACCATAATAATATGACGGTGTCATGTAATTATTTATTTGGAGTGAACGTAAAATAATAAATTAATGGTTTGAAATAAAAACCATTTATGAACTTTTTATATAATATTATTTATTTAGCGCGATGTAATCTGACCTCACCCTTTGGTTGAGTGTCTTTTTGCGAAGACTCACGTCGACACGCACACCACACCTGCACACGTGCGTGTTGCAGTTTTATCGGCCCAACATCTGCGGATAAGCAACAGTATGTACATATATACATAATGTTTGCCTTGTTAGTGTGTGGTCAGCGTTAACGAACCGATATAGTATAATGTTAGTTTTATAATGTGTGCTTTTACGTTCTTAAATATTGGTGGCGGTTTTAACGTTATTTCTACTCGCCGTACTCGGGAAACCAGCGATTGTAAACCACTCTGACGTCGGTCTTCATCGCGGGTCTACACGGAAACACCTGCAACTTGAATGGGTACGCTATCCAGGCAGTAATGTTTTTTTATCGTATTCTTTTAAGTGGGGTTAAGTAGGAAAATAATAATTTTTATCCACATATTATGATATCGAGTCTGTCGTATATTATACTTGTTCGGTGGGAAAATCACTATTGGGAAAATGGGCGTTCACTTTTTAAAAAGTTTAAGTTTCAGTTAAGTTAAAAATTTATGGTTTAACTTTTTTCCTTAATTAATCAGCTAATTTTCTAACTATAGCATAAGTACTAGTTTAATTATCTGTAGAAATTACTGGCTTTTGGGTTGATCAAAAAATAACTAATCAAGTTAAAATTAACAATATTTATTAAATAGTTGGTTTGTTTTATAATGATTGAATGGTTTGATACATTATAATAAAATAACAAACTATATATAATATAAATACTAGATAGTCACATATTATTACACTTTATGTGATGTACTCGTATTTAAAAAGATAAATTTAAACTGAATCGATTCAATATTTTTTTTTCCGTTTTTTAACGTTAAACTTAACGTCTTGTGTTCACTTAATTTAGTTTATATAATTATTTCCATTAACTTGCCGTCGTTTGGCTATTGGTATCATGCGATGTCACACTAATTATTATTATTGTACAAACTTCGTATCTTTCATGTCTACAACAGCAATAACTATACAATACTATACGTTGGACCGATCCGGAATACTCCTAGAAACGATTAATTTTAATTGTTTACGTTCGTCCGGATTTGTTTGTAATGACTGCCTCTTCACATATTTTCGTTTTCGGTAAACTGAAACCTGCGTTTGTCAACACGAACAATTAATATTTCGTGTATACCTCATTAAAAAAAGATCATAAATCAAACGCGTACTTACTATATACACGTGTACGGCTATAATATTATTATATAATATTGTATAGTCTCCTAATATAATAAATTATTACGCACATTGTATATTATTGTATAAAAAGTCTCGATCGTTAATGGACGATGAGATTTCGTCTAATACATTTTCATCGACATTCGAGGTGCACGAGATTTATGTTTACTCTGTACACACTCTAAACGCGGGATTCGACGACCAATAGCTTCTCACGATATACCGCACGGGTACGACATAATAATATTATGAATAGATAATTTTCGTTCTAACACATAATATATAGATTATGATGACTGTGTTAAAATACAAATTTGCTACCGAACACCATAAGATCAAGTGCATATTATCATTAAACGTATAGTATTGAGCGCGTACCGCAACAGCTCGACTAACGCGAGCGTAATGCAATTTCGAAGAGTTAAACGAATTCGACGTGCGTTCCTTGTACGAGTTTTAACGAGACGCACTTAATTGTACGTTCGTGCTGCTGGAGTCACTTACTTTTCGAGTGTGGAATATATTACATTATATTTACGAAGTTGGCTTAATGCCACGAATAATGAGTTTTCTTCTCCTATAATATTCTATTATTTTCAGTACTTAATTGAAATTTCTGCGTAAACGGCATGTATATGCAATACATGTTGCGGTCGGGACCTTCGACTTCTCCGTCAAAACGATGAGAAACGTAATGCGAAATTTAGTTTTCAGCGATATGTAAATTACTTTTCAACTAATAATTGGTTTGGTCTTTTTTGTGTATTATACGCATATAACGACTATGCACTGTTAAATCATTCGCGTTTAATAATTTATTAATTACTCAATTATAGGATTAAAAGTTTTGTAATATACTAACATAAAAATATACACGGGCAATTGCAAAATCTACGAATCCCAAAAATATTATGCGTTATTTGTAAATTAATTTTTGATACGTACTTTAAGTAAATTTAAAAATGATAGCAATTGCTATTGTTGTTAAAAACACATGATTTGAAACTCTAATAAAATTAGTAATGGTTATAAGTTACAGTAATCCACTTATAAATAATACAATCGATGTACGATTAAATAGGTCACAATCAATATGTATGTTGTATATGAATGTAGAAGACTGTAATTACCAGTAGAAATTGAATTGAACGTTTGCGGTTATGGAACATAAAATCAATACTATATTTTATCGAAATTAAAATATATATTTAGGGAATTGGAAGCGGTGATTTTCAGTCTATGTTTAACACACGTGTAACACGAGAACTTAAGTGTTTTATATTTTCCACGTATCGATTGATTTAGTGAAGGTTGATAAGAACTCTGAAAAGAAATTTCAATTTGTCATAAAGTCGAATTTCTTCATAACTTGTATTACTACAATTTTGTAATTCATATCTATTTTTTAAATATGAATACAGATAAAATCAAACACGAGGAATAGTCGATTTAAGCAAACAGAACGACAAATTCAAATAGTTTTTTTAAGAATTATTTTTTCTTCTCTAGATCAATCAGCACGATGAAAATATACATCTAAATTCATATGTTACGCGTGTGTTACATTAAGACAGAAATTCACTGATTGCAATAAATGCCCTTATTATGTAATAATAATAATTATTAATTAGTAATATTGTCTGCAGATGAAAACCGCGCATATCATTTTTAAAGAGAAGTGGGCCACAAACAACACATCGAAATCACGTACGTCGCGTGCAGTGTATATGAGAACCAAAAAAAAAATACTAAAAAGTATTAAATCAAATAAAAGTACCGTATTTCCGTACCGATATAGTGTACCTGTGTTTAATATTATTATGTACGTGTATTGTGCTCGTTATGATAATAAATAATAATATAATTAATAGGTTCAATGCTATAATATATAGTTAAGTACCATTCAAACAACAATAATAATAGGTACCTTTACCTCTGCGACGTGTCGTGTCAATTTCGTCGGTCAACCGAATACCTTCCGATCGCTCGCGTTGACGCCTCCCCCGGTGCGGCGGGCTGACTATAATATACTATACCAACCGAAATAAAAACAATACGAAAAACAATTTGGTTTTCAATCGATAATGGGGGTGAAGAGGAGGCGGTATTATCCCACGATGGAAAACGCAGTCATAACCGGAACACACACGCTGGGCACCTGGGATTTAAATCAAAAGGCAGGAAATCATAATGTATAACGCGTTACGTTATTATACTATGATATACGACTGCTGGCGTGAGTTTGTAAGTATGAGCAAGTGAGCGTGAGAGAGGGGTGGGAGAGATAGAGCTGCAAACAATAATGATCTCCAATACAATATGTGTAGGTGGTATAGGCGCTAGATAGGTAGGTAAGCCGTAAAATACTTAATACGCGCGCACACACACACACACACACACATATCAATACAAATAGGAAACGCATTGAACCTGAATACGTTGGAAATAATAAATAATAATAATACCTAGTAATATAATGCCCCCCCAGACCGGGTTAATTAATATGCAGTTTAATGATCGTCGTCTCGTCGTCGTCGTCGTCGTCACACCGTGTCACACGACTGTTGATGTTGCCGTTTTTTTATTATTATTGTATATTATTGTGTTATATTATTACTATATGGACGTTCAGACTCGAGGACTATTGTCTGTGTTTGTGCGTGTAGCAGTACGCGCTTTATTCGGCCGGTCACGGCGAAGGAGATAAAAAAAAAAGTATACAAACTGAACACCTGGTTTAAATTGGTTTCCTCGCGTACACGTCCTATACGATGATGTGTGTGTATATATACATGTATTGGGCACCTATAGTCGTCGTCGGTCGTGGCCTGAACACCGGAGGGGTTACCAATGCGTTGTAATAAACGGAGGGCTTCTCTAGGCTACCTACCTGTCGCGAAGTTTTGTCGTTTCTGAATCACTTGTCCGCCTATCGGCAGACAGGTTCAAGGACTTCTATTATCACGCACGTCAGTCGTACGCACATTATATATATTTTAATGATATTGTGTACATGCGCCTCATAATAATAATATGATGGTAAATGTAATATTAATATCACACTCGTATTATTGGGCTAATGCAACAAACCCGTCGCATATCCGACAAATCCTTCGCCGTATGCATATAATACGTATTATTGTATCGTACAATTCGAGTGTCTCACATGATAATACAATATTAATAAGTAACTAACCTAACCTTGGTATTATATGTCGACCACGCGTGGTTTTCCAATTAAACAGTGACAATCCTTGGCGAACTCAACGACCGGTGAATTTATTTTTTACAGGGGCGCTTCAGCACTCCATCATCAGTCACAGGCTGCACTTCAACGTCGTCGACGTTTGGACTTCGTATGCATTTGTGGTGTTTGATAAAATATTGTTATGATTATTTTATACTACAACAGGTAACAACAGTACATAATGATTTCTATGATTTTTTGTTTTGCTAATTATTTTGCATGTCTGAAAGGGGAGGCATCAGACAACAACGTCATAATTCACGGTCACCGAAAAGAGTTTCCAATACAACTGCAAATAAAACATTAAATATTATATCAATAGTTGTATAATGATATTGGGATTTATATTAAACTTTCACAACCTAAAAAATACGTGTTACCTACCGAAGAATTCTTTAATCCGTTTACGTATTGTATGCTCGTATTATTATTATTATACTTGTAAGTTACTCGCAGTTTTACACCTAAAAATATACGGCTCGGAATATTGCTCGACATCAACCAGTATTGATATAATACATCATACCATTGATTATAAATAATATAATCAATGACCATCATAGTTTAAGAGAAAAAAACTACTCGGCCAGGAGCTTTGGTCTGCTTGTCCTTTTATTTTTAAAATATACTTATCATCGTTATTGGGTGAGGGAATTTTATTTTATCATTTCTGTACTGCAGTCATCCCTCCCGCGATGAGAATAATAATACAGTGCCTATATATAATATAACCGCGGTCAATTTGTGTACCGAACCGTGTCACTGCAGGGATTTCCGAATTTGTTGCCGCGCCATATATATATATTTACAGATTGGACGGCCGTATATTGAAATCTAAAGTTCGGTCCACGGACAAAGGGTTAAATGAAACGAAAATCATGCCACAGGGTCGTTATCCCCAAACGCGCGCGTTTGTTTACAAAATAGTAAATACCCATATATTGTATATCCATGAAAACCTCACCTCGTCTCCACTATCACCCTCGGACGCCCACGCAATCAAGACGGAACACGCCACTCGTTTACAGTTTAAACCGCGGTACGTACATTTTACAGCAATATTAATATCAATGTCATATATGTCATATATTTATTTATATGAATATATATATATATAGGTACGTACAATTTAATATAACGTACATTGTATTTTGGTACTCTGCGTCATTGATTGATCGAGGTTTGATAAATTACGCAATTAATACGGGAAAACGGGTAGAATTATGCAACGCGTATGCAAATTAAAGCTAATTGTCGGCATACATTGTAATCATCGAATACGGTTGGAAATGAAACACATTGTATTTCTCGAAATATGAATTAATTATTTATTTAATTTTTTTTTTATCGATCTCTGACCCGCGTTTGTGGGTGGTTTTAGTACATACATTTGCTAAACATTCACGCCGCGAATGCATAATTTTATTAAATCGATGCAGACTTTGAAAATTGAAGGTTACTCAAATAATAATATGATATCATACCGATAAAATTGGCTTTCGCGTTTGTACAGACACACGTCTTAAAATATCATAATGCGACTGATTAGTGCATATTCCTTCCTAGGTAGGTATACATATTATATAGAACCGCCCGCGCGTGGTAAATGGTATAGCGATACTGTTACAAACGTTCGACAATCGATACGTTATGCGAAGACCTCATAGCAGTAGCTATAACATAATACCTACATAATACAATACATTATTATTATTATTATTATTATTATTATTATTACATGTACGCGCGGTCGAGGATGACGACGGTACTATACCTACGACGCGTTTTACACTTGCCCTTTGGTGACGGAAAAGAATACTCTTGTTCGACGTGCATGTGTGTGCGTGACTTTGTACAAAATCGATCGTTTACCTCGGGTTTAAATCCGTGCAAGTGTACAAACGCGAAAAAGTGACCCTTGTATATTTTTTCTTTCTCTCTGACGCCCACCCTCTCCGCCGTCCGCTCATCCGACACCACGACCGCGCGCGCCCGTTGTAACGCCGTCGTCTAGAAATCCTCGGCGAAATCCCGGGTCAAGAGCTTAACGAGGAACGTACTACACACTGTACGCCGGGTGGCGAAAATCCTCCGATTTCAGATGCCTGTCAAGAGACCCAAAGGATATTGTGTTACTCGAGCGGCCGGTGTAATTTTATACGGCCGCCGCGCCCGGGGCGAGGCGAAAAGTTTTTTTTTTTTCCCCCGTTCGCTCGCTTTATTTAATGGCAATATACGTTTTGGAGAAAACCCGACGGAAAAGTGTAATTGATCTGTACGGCGTGCGATATAGGCACCTATATATATATGCCACGCGTGCCAGTCCCGCAGCATCGTCTCAGTGTATATTATTATTATGTATTATTGTACCGTAACCGTGTAGTGTCCGGCAGCGAATCCTCTCAAAAAACGTCCGTCTCCAGTCGACGACACATAATAAAACGCACTTCGTATTGGTGTATTTCAAGTCTCTTCGGAGTGCGCACCGCTATAATATTATATGATACGATATATTATTTTGTATATTATGTGACGTAAGTATATTATAGACGATCCGATGATATATACGTATATATAGGTGGGCAGTGATGCAGTATATGTGTATACGTTCGTTGAATTCTTTTCCGTTTCACCCATCATCACATATATGCGTGCACTCACATTATTGTATTTCGTAGCGTTTCACAAGAACCTGCGACTCGACAGTTCTGTATATATCATAACCATAATAATATAATATGTGTAGGCACCCCAGGACTGTTGTGATTTTCGTCGACATCGAGGCGGTGTAATACGATCGCTGATGATCGCTGAATGCGCCTTTGCGTCATTCCGATGAAAATATTGTATATAGCCAACTGCCAGCACAAAAGTCGTTCGTTCATTATTATTATACATCACGTACAACAATAGTATTTGAAACTATTATAATATACTATATTATATCGGAATGAAACGGGATCTATCGGGCGTTATAAATATAGGGGAGAGACTTGATACGACGCACGAACACTCGTAAACATAATAATGATATAATTTTTTTATTTTTGTTCTTTATGATAAATAACAATATAAAAATGTATAAACGCGTTCACTTCGTTGCGTTACACACACCGATGAAACACACGCCCGTGTTTGAATAACGAAACTCAATTATTATTATTATCATAATGTTCATATAGTAATATCAAAACTAAAATAATCCAAGTTTGGAGACCGCGGAAAATTATATTTTAATACGATTTAATTACTCCAGTTTTGAAATTTGAATAACTCAAGAATATCACAGATTTATCACATTTATAGCGACTTCCATTATTACCTACGTGCAACTCATCCAGGCACGGATTGGATAGGATGGGTATTGAGATTTTACGATTTTTACGCGAAACCCAAGTACATTCTAAAACATTTGCAACTAACTCGCAGCTGACTTAGACCTTATTACATAATCATTATTTTAACTGTTATTGCGCGGTGGACGTAAACTATACGTAAATAAGTAGTAATAAGTAAAATATTAATCTTGTAACACCACGAGTGAGTATAATGTTTATTTATGTGACAGCGCTACAGCAGCAGAGACTGCGGTCATAACAAGCCAAAAACGTGTATTTTTATTAACACAATTTTTGTTTATGCTGATTGCGTTGTTTTATTTACGATATTATATAGGTTATATATTATGTATGTTTAGACATGTGTCATCGTATTACACTATAGCGATCGTCCGGCGACGGTTTCCCGCAGAGAAGAACAGCCCAATAAAGCATTAGGGCAACAAATATACAGTTATATACTTTGAATAATAAAATATTATTTTATATTATAGCACGTAAATCGAGTTTTTAACGTCCGGCAGTATAGTGGGGACTGATGAGGGTATCCAGTTACGGTCGAAACGTAATTTACCGAACCCTCTATAGGAATATACAGTAAACTCTCGTCTTCGAGTAGAATCTCGAGGGGAACAGAAAAGTTCGTGATATTGAGTCTATTGTAATGGTAATTTCAAGAAGATTTCCGTTTAGTTCAGAATTGCGAAAAATCTAAATTTTCGACGTTAGACAAACTAAGAATTTATTGTACTTAATATATATTTGTCTACAGTAATTTATTTTTTTAGTGCTTACCATTTATCTGTGCGTCTTTGCTGAGCAAAGGATTTTAACGGTACGTAAAGTCCTATATCTATACGCATTATATAATTTATTAAAATATTATGTACATATTAGACTCGTACATGTTTGATTGAAATAAAATCTTTAGCGCTACACATTTGGCGTTGGATAAATCGTATTTTTACATCAACCACGAAGAGTCTTTCCTACCTGCTTTGTAACTTATCAGCATGTAGACAAGCGTATTATCCCGATTTAAACACAGTTCATGAAGGTCTGATCTATAAATTGTACACTTAGTATATACTTTATAGAATTAGAATTGGTATGCCATGGACAGGAGCTAAAAATATTAAAAAATATTGCACCCAAAAAGTCGGGTTTCACAAAACGGAGTAAGACGTTTGCGTATCGCTATTTTAAATAATTACTTATGGTTATCTGTTTTTTTATAAATTGCTATCGTTATAAAATAATAATAATAATAAATATAATTAAATATTAATATGAAATATAATTATCTAAGCTTGACTAATGCGTAAATTATTTTTTTAAGCTATTAAAAAAAATTATAAAATTATTTAACAACTAAATTTTAGTTATTTATAATATAATTATTTTTTTTAATTTTTAGTGTTCTCGTATTATATAATTTAGTCGTGTTGCCCCTTTACCTGTTATGCTATTAAAACGATGTGCAAACGGCCAACCAAATTTTTTACCTGAGGTATTAATGATGCACAAACAAGAAACTCCACCCCTAAATCGTTGGATTATATAGCAATCGTGGTAAAATATGAATGTTCTTATACAATATTATATTAAAGACGCTGCGGGATACTAAAACACAGTGCACCGTGCAACGGCCGAAAAATCTTCTTCGCCAAAACTGCACTCATTTTCTGATAATTAATAATGTTTATTCGGGTGTTAAGCGAACCGCGTGGCCGCAGGGAACGATTCGTGGCTGCAGCCATCAGTTGCACATCAGGCCCGGCGGCTTTTAAACAACCCGACCGAAAACATTTTCGCGTCGTGTGTACGATAGTTTCCGTACCAATCAAGAGTATACAATAGGTATGGACATTATTACGCATTTATTATTATAAACATTATTATTAATTTATCATAATATCTGTATTTTTTACTTACGTGGTAGTTTGAAAATTACGCATAAAATGACCTTTTTTATAGGTACCAATAATTTTGTGCTTAAAACATTGAAGGGCGATACATCAGTTATTTACGGCCATTTTCGGGGTAGATTAATAGCTCTAAATTATTGTCGTTGATAATTTACATTTAAAATGAGTTACTTTAGTTACTTTATTTAGATAACATAAAAACATACTATAAAGTTACTTATTTATAATTTAGTGTCATTATTTGTTATCCCATATTATCTCAAAAGTATTGTGTAATGCAATAGTACGATTAGGCCAATAAGATATATATTAAATAAACAATTTCTAAAAAATTACAACGTAATAAATTAATTAAAATGATAAGGAGAAGGGAATGAATTAGTATTATAATATGTCAATGGTAGCATAAATATATGAATAGTATTGTAAATAAAAATACATTTCATAATTATCGACAGTAAAAATAAATTTTTTTGAAATTAATTATTTTAAAATTCTTCAATTCTTCTATACTTTGCTAAAACTCCATTTTTTTATTTTGTTAAAATTTTCTGGAATTTTTCTTCTAAGGTGCACGGGAACACAACTGTATATACGTATAATATAATAATAATATATTACGTGATTATGCGCAAACGTCACAAAACGATTTTTTAATCTGTTTTAACCTCGTTAAGAGTGAGACGATAATATTATCGCCAGAGTAAAAATTATTAAGTACGACTCGGTTGATTTATGTTTTACAAAACGGAAAAAAAGACCTACCGGCAAGTGGTTAGTAGGTACCTATTACCCGTGGTAAACCCACCCGTTGTTTTTCATTCGCCAAACACAGAAGCTCCGCGACGATAACGGCCGTCGACGACATTTCTGCGGGACCGCGGTGTATGCGTTATTATTATTATTATATCATCGTCGCCGATTAGCAGCGGACTTAGCCGCGGAGTAATTAATCAGCGCGGACCGCCGCCGAAGCTTTCGTCGAGTATAATTTATGCAGTTGGTGGCGACGGCGGCTCTTGTGGCTTTCATTAGCAGCAGCAGCAGCAGCAGTACACGACTTTATATTATTATTATACCGCACGAGAGCGGATCGCCGCCGCCGAACAGTAAATCAAATTAATGGGCCACGCGCGTATCAACACCTCTCGACCGCACTTATTTTTTTCCTTCACAGTGCATAAATTAAACAGTTTCCGAGGAGAGGATAAAAAAAAAATTCACTATGTCTTCGCGTCTAAATATATTATATTAAAATAATATTACAGTCTGGTACCGCGTCACGCGAAACGGTGGTTTTTTTCCGCCCGCCCAAAAGTCCAATGATTTATTGGGAATAATATATTATACGCTTGGCGACGAATGACGATAAACACGTAACACATATTAATACAATAACTATATATATACGCTCTAGTGTAAAAAAAGATTACTTTTCAGATTTTTCTTTTTCCTCGTGAACATAATATTAATATTTATTCGACGATGTCGAATCGCCGCCACATAAACGTTTTATTGTTTTTCTACTATGCACCCTCCACAGTTTTAGATTGTGTGACGAAAACCACGTTTTTATACTATAATATGCGTACTTGATTTTATCTGCCGCAATGAAATAATAAGTGATGTAACTATACTTTACCTATACACATATTATATAAACAAGGCGATTAACCAACCATGCTCAACTCCATTTCTTTCTATAATAACAGATTTATTAAAATTCTGATTATGTATTACGAGTACCTCCGGTACACAAGCTAAAATAACTTAAAATACTCAAAACTACTCGTTCAAATATCGATTCGGTTAAATCAATATTTTTAGAAAACGATTTGCTTAATTTACAGCAGAAAAGGGGGTTTTTAATTTGGAAAATAGAAGCGTGGTCTCTGTTTACTACTCCTTAAGTAGTACAACAAACATCAACAATCAGAGAACACGATCTTTAAGTATATTTAAAAATTAAGTAAATCCGATTTTAATTATCTGAATTATTGAAAAATAATGGGAGCAAGTTTGGTGAATTATTCTGTATATAATATATATTATATTGTACCTATACAAATAGAAACACTATTTATTTGTTAGTTACATTATCTAAAACGAATATATTGAAGTGATATTATGAAGAAAAAAAATTTTAATTTTAATAAAATATTATGTATATTATAATATCCTTTATACAGTATACAATTAATTTCATTCAGATTTTATTGTTTTTCGGATATTATTACTATTTGAAAAAAATGTAATTATATTATACGCTTACTTATGACTTTCCGCTGCTAAAGATATAATTTTATAAAGTTCATTGCATTGATTTAATGTATATGTATTATTAATTTTTATTTAAACGATTTATAAACAGTATATTCGAACATATGGATGATCTATTGAGCTCATTATTTTCGTACGCAAAATATAGATACTTTTTTTTTTATTTAATACACTTCATAAATTATGTTATTATATTAAATAATATACATTTATTTAATGCACGCTGTATGTTTGAAAATACGTGAAATGACTGAAATCCCGTCATTGCAACGACATTGGGGGGAAACGATACGTTTTAAGAGTTAAGACGTATGATAAAAATATAGTATATCTTTGGAGATTCAATATTCAACCAACTGGAAAGAACGAAATAAGCTAATGTAGCTACGTCATAAACATCACAATATTATTACTTATCAAAATTCGACTATATGACAAAACAACATGTATTTATAATTATGAAATTACATTCAAAAGTAAATGTGAGACTATCGATCGTTATAAACTTTATAGTACTTACAAGTAACAATTTTCGTTCAACAATTTTATTTTTCGTGCATACATTATATAACTTTTTTTTCTTTGTAAATCACTACATGGAGGCCGAAATGTTTTCACATTGCTTAGCCTCTTTATTATATAATATAACTATTATGTAATATGGAACACATTTTTGAATATTATATATGATGATGATGATTATTGTATACAATATGTATATTATAATATTAAGCCTAGGTAAGTTAATAATGATATTTATAAATTATATATCTTTATTTTCTTTTTAATTCAGTTTGATTAATTATTTTAAAAAGCAAATAGATAATTTAAAATGTTAAAAATCGTAAAATATATCATTGAACATGGGCAATACAATAAAGATATTTATTATATCAAAAATAATAGAATTTTTACCATTCATGTACACTGCAGCAATGCCATAAATACCATTCTATAAATTATATTTTTAAATTCAGAAAATGATTATGAAATATTATGTATCAAAATTGTAAACGCGTACCTATAAGTTAATTACTTTAAATCATTAAATTCCAAAAATTTCTGAAAGTTTATTCTTATAAGTCTCTCGAAGATTTAATTTCTGAAAACTTTAATATGATTACAGCACCTAAAGAAATATGCAGTAGTATTGAAAAGGGATAATAGATGGAATAAAGAACAAATAAGTTTTCTTTGCGTTAAATATGGCATGGTTGTAGTACCTATATCTAAACAATCGTGTCGGTTTCGGCATAGTAAATACACATACATTTTTACGCGTTATTGGCACCATCACCGGTATAACGACGGTCGATAGAATGAGCTTGTTATACACTTATTATAGTATTATACCTACGCACTAACCCACAGGTTTACCTACACATGTGTGAGTGTGTGTGTGTTTTTAAAATTATTATTTATTGTCACTCTTGTTGGTTTATTTTTATTTTTTCAATAAGAACGTGTGTTTTATCGTCAATAAATTTACGGAGAATGAACTTTATATTACGTGTGTAGTGTGTGGAAGACGAATACAAAATTGTTTATCATACGGTTTATATTTTACGAACATATATTATATAACGTCGCACGTGACAATTATTATTATTGGCCGATGAGTCAAAACTATCCATTTTTTTACGAGGCAATTGTTATTTTTTTCGTTTGTACGCCATTCGGATATTGACAAAAACCAATAACCATCCGTTCGCACGAAGGAGTTAAAATCGAGTTTGGTATTCGAACCAAAAATAAAAGTTTTGGAAGACGATAGCTGATACTTTTGAAATCTGAGATTTTCAAACTCTCATAATTCATATTATATATTGCACTGCCGTAAACAGTTTGTACCTTTATAGTTTACACAGATTCAGTATTCATGAACGAATAATGATTTGGGAGTGAGTAAATGTGGTTTTCCGAATTAAAAAAAAATAAATTCCTAAATATATTTACCAAGACGATGAGACGTGATCAATTAAACGGCACAACAAAATATCACGGACGATGCGTTAGATTTTAAAGGTTAGAGTGTAAAGGTACCTTATTTACTTTAAAACACTGCTATACCCAATAAGTATTTGACGGTAGTTATATAGCGTACGTATATGCTATATGGTAATCGTTGCGAACGCCGAACCGTGTCCCGCCGACGCGACGTTTAAGTTTTTTGTTTGATTTTCGGTGTATTAAACTCGGCCGGCACGTTTTAATTGAACACGTGTTTTACGCCGATGCGGTTTCGGTATCTGAACAGTCGCTCGTGAAAACACACCCGCACAAAATATTAAACGCATGGCGATCGCGGGTATATGTCGCAGTGTATATTATAGGTACACACATATACAATCATTGTTATACAACGCCCGTTCGAGATTCACGCCAATTACCGGGTATCCGGTTGGTCGTTTAATTACCTCCGGGTGTCGGACCGGTGCCGCTTACGATAAAGTATTGTACCCGTACGGCGAGCGGGTCAGGTCTGTAGTAGGTGTATACTGTGCTGCTGCAGCGTATATATATATGTCTGTGTGTGAGTGTGTATTTAATACGAACAAACACAATAAAACCGAACGTCTATTTCGTCGCGGTGTTCTGTTTTTTTCCCGTCTGTCCCCCGTTCACGGTGATCGACCACAATAATAATAATAATAATAACGAAATCGTTGGTTGTATAAATACAGATCGATTTTCACCGGTATCGAGACCGCGGGTAAATAATGCGCTCAGATAGGTACACAATATATTATATTGTATTTATTACATGTGAATACGGACGGGGAGGATTAACGTTGAATAATAATTATCGCACCCGAAATAGATAATAATATTTTAATATCGTGTTACCGCACACGGTAACTGCAATCGGGTATAAGCGACGACGACACGTCACACGGTCCGACAATCCCGCCGGGTAATTAGCGGAAACCATAACGCGACGCGACCCCATTTCGGTCACGTCCGACAATAAAAATACATCGTAACGTAACGATATAATAAATAATATAATATTATTACGATGTTCCTATATGTTATTATTATTGACACGGTGATCGAACAAGACCGGTGGTGGCAACACTCGGTCGCCCTCGCACCTGTATGCGCGCCCGAGTTTTATTATCATTATTGCATCGTTATTGTCATGTGCAATGTGAGATCGGTCGGTCGTCGTTTGGATCGTCGAGACGGCAAAGTTGTCGGAAACAAAGGATGGGAAGAGGAGGCGAGAGCCATAAAAAAAAAAATCGATCTGCAGACCGGAAATCGATAGGACGCCGGTGACGTCTACGTTTTATGTGGAGCGATTTCATAATATTCGTCTAGTCGCTTCGGCGGTTACGATATAATGTCATTACGACCTGTAACGGTATTTTATAAATGATTAATAGAAAAAATACATATACTTAGCTACATACACAACACACGTACGTGTAACAATTATATGATGACATGACACTACAAAACTAACTGCCGACCGATACAATAACATATTCACACAATCGCATAATATTATAATTAACTGTGAGCCCTTTTGCCTGTATAAACACCGTGTAAGAACGACAGTCTAAAACAATCTTTGGAGACGACGTAGATTTCCAGGGTTCCGATATTGTTATATTTTTCAATTGCAAGCCAAGTTCTCAATCACCGCCGAATGATTATAAATAAGATGTCTTGGAGACGATTACTAAATCTCAACAGGAAGTTATTAACTATTCAGATGCAATGCCATTGTACATCGATAATATTATTATTGTGTGTGGCGTAAGAGTGTAAGACACGCGCCGCAATGCACTTCGCGTGGTAGGTATTATACAGGGAAATCTTATACCCTCTGAACGTAATGAGCCCTGACACTCGTTCTACCGTGTTGGTGTCGTGTACGCCTCTATTACAATGTATAATATATTATTATGTTATTATAATATTCTTATCGACAAGAAACGGTTTTTTAAACTACGTCACTTTTACCACCCTATTCGACGTGGTCGCGATTTTTTTACGGTTCGAGAAATCCTCCATTCATAATGGGTCGGATTGAAAAATTCTAAATTGAATTATTCGATTTTAATTAAATTTAGTTTGTCGTTATACATTTTTTCTGATTTTTGTAATGCACAATATCGAAATAATTATTTTCTGATTTGTAATTCAGTTTTAAATGTATTTTTTCTTTTTAATATAATTTAAAATATCACTCTTATATAATATTTTATAATCTAAATATTAATTTCTAACATGATCATATTCCAAACGCGTCATTACGTGACAGTCCTAATAAATTGAGATTTGAAATACTTACTTTTAACTTACCGATGAATAATACTATTTAAGACCTAAAAATGTCCTAATTTTGACTATTTTTTTTTTGAAAAAATCTAATTTGAATTCTGTAAAAAACTATTATAAAATTATTATTATTGTAATATTTTTAATATATCAATATAAATTGTGTATATCATAATAAAAATATTTTGATTTTTATCGAAATTTAAAATAGATTTTGAAATCGACGATTGTTATAGCTGTTTGTTTTTTGTCTTTCGTGTTTAGCGTGAGCTAGCAAAGAGTAATGGGTTCGTCTGTGGAAAGAATAACGCGTTGTCGCGCCACGTGAGCGTTTCGGTAAGCAAACAATAATGCCGACGTGCGACTTAATGAAATCCGGTCATTCGGCGTTTGAAACGTGATATCGAACAAGCTCAAAACAACAATAATCGCTCCGGGGTCGTGTCCGACAATGTTTGTTGTCGAAAAGAGGGGAAATCAAAGAAACACTGTCAAAACCTGCAAAAGAACGCGTTCGTGTTTCTGTATTGTATGTATATATATATAATATATTGTCGTGCGAGGTTTTTTCTGTTTTATTTTTATTATTATTATTTTTTTTTTTGCAAACAGGCAGGAAATTGCGCGACTTTTGGGGCGCGTCAAAATGAAATGAAAAGTGAGCGGAGTTTTATATCCGCACCTTTTTGTATTATTATATATATCTTAACCGTATTTGTATACATGTAATATACATATAGCGGAATAATAAGACCTGTCAGTGACCATTTTTTTCTCCCGCTGTGCTGAGCTCTGGAATACAGTTCAAAAGAATTTCGTATAAATAATTTAATAAAATAATAACACAAACATAATAATAATGAATAGTAATATATACGCAGTGTCTTATTAATAATTTTGGTGTATATTTTTTTTTACCCAATTTTCGGGTGCATGCCGCGCGCACTGGCTAACTTTCGGAGAGGACACACAAAGGAAGTCCCTCGTAAAAAAAATATGTATATATTATATATATAAACGAAAGAGATTAATTTAATATAATACAATATAACGAGCGCAAACAGTACCACTACAATTATTGCCGATCGACTGAACAATTTTTCTCCGGCCACGGGTTTTACCCTCCGTCGACCGAGTGCATTTACTTTTTTCTATCCCTTTTTTCTTTTTCTTTTTTTTTTTTGGACATATTATCCTGCTCTTTTAAGGTCACCGCATCTGTTCCGCATTAAAAGAGGGATTATCGGTAAAAACACTCACCGGCCGCCGCAGCCGATTGTACGCCGCGACCGACCGACGACGGGTCGTGTATATCATATATAATAATATAATATACGTATTTGTACTTACGTATATGCATACACATATACACACACCCGCACATAAACCTCTCACGTGAAAAATGATGCAAATATCGAGTGCGAGGGGACCCCGGGCCCACTGACAATGGTCGGTGGGTAAGTCGTATCGCGGGTATTTATATAATACGACGTGTGTACCCGTCTGCACACCTGTTTGCGAACCGGCCACAGAAGTTTCGATCAACATCGGAGAAGGGTGAAGAATAACAGTGGGACCCGTCGATCAGAAACGGTAGACAAAAATAATAATAAAAACGACAACGACGAATCGATATAATATTTTTATATTATTTATATGATATTATTATTTTTACGTTATTTTAAAGCCGAAGATCTTACCGAGCGACTTCAGAGATACGTCACGATTAGTAAAGGATAATGCTATTCGAAGAGACCGCCTTTGCGATCCCGTTTAAAACACGTGACGGCCAAACAGATCGTCACCTGCCGCACTGGTTTGAAATAGATCGCGATCCAGAACTATAATATGTATCGATCAAATAAGCGCGAATCGTATTCACCAGACGTAGTCCGTGAACTTGTCGACTGTTACCATTATACTTTCGATTTGTATCGCGCATTGAACTCTATACACCGGTGAATGCTAAACAATAGTAATAAAAAATAATACTCTATTCGTATTTATTAAGCCTTTTTTATTCTGTTCAGATCGTCGTCGTCGTCGATCGGTCCTCGGGGAGACGCTAAACGACGCGCAACAAAGTGTTATTACTTATTTGTATAGGTGTGCATGTATATAATATTTTTGTATACGTATAATAATGTACGGTTTTGATTCGGGCGAGGGTCGAGGGGTTAAAAAATATATTAATATAATCCCTATTCTAGGGCGCGGGTGGCGAGGAGGGACGGCGAGATTTAACAACAATACTAGCGATGAATAAGGCGATGAACGGGACGGCGGATGAGAGACTAGGCGCGTAGTATACATATAATAATAATAATAATAATATATACGGTCCCGAAAGTCGACGGTGCGGCTATTAGTGAAACGTAACGGATAAAAAAAAAAAATCGAGTGAAATATAACCCCTCGTCCGAGTGTATACATTTGTGTGTGTGTGTGTGTGTGTAATATAATGTATAATATTCTCCTCCTCGTCTAATAGTCATCGAACCCCTCTACCCACCACCAAGTCCGCAGGCCTCAGTCACGGGTTTGTGTGCAGGTGCGGAACGAGTCTGCGACGGGACAGACCGATGAGATTACGAGGGGTGGTAAAACGATACAGCGACGGGTGGAGGGGAGGTCATGTGTTGGTGTGCACAGCGAGGAGATGGTTTTTGCGTGGGTGAACGGGTCGAAGAGTGCGGGGTGCGTGTAAAGACACCCTTAGCTCTTATATGAAATTCGTGTACAAAAGAAACGACCCCGGTCACGAGGGGCACTCGGTCGTGTACGCGGGAGGAGGGTTGAAATGCGACCACACGTTTTTATTTGGTTGTTTTTTAACCTTTTCTCGTCTCTCTCTCGCCCTTGTATCTCTTGTACTAACCGTGTCTCTGTCTCTCCGTCTATCTCTCTTACTGTCCAACACTCTTATCCATCTATCCGTCGCTCTTTTTCTTTAACGGATCGTCAGCGACGACGACGTCTTTGCGGTCGCACGTTAAACGTAAACAATAATCGTACACACAAGGTGCACTATATATATTATTATGTTATGTACGATAGGTATAATGTTGCGTTATTATTATTATTTAACTGCTGACGACTGGCTTAAGGGTTCCCAAATCGATATAAAACAGATTACGACGCAGTATATTGTACGCAAACGTTCGAAAACCGTATTGAAATAATGTAGTCGTAATACGGAACACCGCAGCTCTGCGCAAGGTGATAGAATCGAGACAAGTGCCAAATACCTTTTTGGTTTGACGGGAACCGAGTAAAAATAAAACGTATTCATGCGTTATTGTGAGTAGGTTGTATGGTATAGCTGCTAATAAACTGTGTTAGCGACAGAAGAAACAGTTTTGGAAATGTAATATAATAATTTATTACACATTACTTTGTATTCGTAACAATTGTACACATATAATAGCATTATATATATATATAATAATAATATATCCTTAAATATGCACAGAACAGTTCTGATTTCTAAATTGTTTCTCATTTATCCAGTAGGTGTATCTACAATGTTTTTTTTAATGTTGTGTGTAGTTTCAAAAATCAAGAATCATTGTGATTTTAATTTAAAATATTCAACTATAGTAACAAGACGAAGATCAGTTGTTGGTAAATAATACATATAATAATAATATACTATTTTGTATACGCTTTATTATTCGCTTTGCCTATGCAAATTGTTAAAAGGAGAAAATCGCCGAATCATTAACATGTTTTTAATACGCATTTATGATATTTTATTTTTTTATAGTATTTCAGTTAATATGACAGTGATGCGTAGATTTATCTTTTACATGTTTCCATAGTATTATATTGTATGATAAACAATAAACTTAGACTTCTACTAAATTATTTACATGATATAATACTTAGATATGGTCCACAGCAGTCTCGAGTTTAAAGTTCAAGTACTGCAGCGTACCAACAATGCTCGTTTCTATCAACATCCACTTTCGAACATACACCACGCCACTAGGTCGACTTTTCTTTAACAACCGAACACGGGAGAGGCGGGACAGGGTACTGAGCTGGCTGAACGCCCGAGCCTGCGGCAAAAGCCGTGACTTGTCTTTATGACGTCAAACAAAATAAGTCCAATTAGACTGGTGACTTACCATCATCGTTAGTGTATATTATATATTTTATATTTCACGGTAATAAATAGTATCATATTATTAAAATAATATGTTGTACATTAAATTTTCATTTGGTGACTGTGTTCCATCATCACCTATCACACAACACAAATTCATTACAATTCATGTAAACCTAGTGCTACAGTTCATTTTAAAATTATTATCGGTCGTTCTATTTTAATACTAGTGATGTACTCAGGGTCATATTTAGGGTGTATGGCAACAGTGGACCAGCGGGTGGTTAACTTTGAGGGGTTGTCAATTTTTTAAATTTATATTCATAATTATTTTAATGCTCTTAAAAGTCATTGCTCTATTGACTTATTCCTGACAGGCTACAATTAATATTATTATCTTATACTTTATTATTTGTTATCATGATTTACAATATTATTATACTAACATATTCTAAGCGCTCTAGTCGTGTCAAAGATCAAAAGTGATCTAACCTAAATTATCAATTGTGATAATATTATTATTACTATTATAACTTACTTTTTGGAGTCACTACCCAGAAATATAATTTTAGTTTTTCAATTATCATTTTATTTTAAATATAATATAAGTTAATTTTATAATAAAAATTGTTTTTTTTTAACTTATACAATTTAGATGTTTTTTTGAGTACGCTGAATTGTTAATTTACATATACCGCATTTGTTAAACCGATAAATTAAACTGTAACAACTGAGCATAAAATAATTTTATTATCGTTTACATAATTGTCCACTTGAATAAGGTATCAAAAAATTTACTAATTTTTCTTTAAGAAAAATTGTATTATCTTTATTTTAGGTTTATGGACCTATACCACTGAATTTCTATATTAGTGTATAAAAATAGGATATGTTGATTTGTGTGAATTAAATTTTGAGTACCTGATACCTATAATAGTTATTTTGAGGTTTAATTGAGTCATAAATAATAGACTTGTATTCATAGAACTTAAAAATAGGTACATAAAATAAGATAATTTAATTTTTTTTTTATTCATAAATAATTATTTTTTCAAAAATATTTATTCTACATATTTTTTTCTTGACCTTACTTTCAATTTTTAATGTGATTTTGCATTGATATAAGACAATAGTAAATGTAAATTAAATTAAATTACAACAATATTTAGTATTTCAGTAACATTAAAGGGACAGTAATAATAATAATGAATATTTTCATCTAGAATCTAGATGATCAAATATAAGAACTTACCTATAATTATATTTTATAACTAAAATTTGAATTAAATATTCAAAACATTAACTAGTCAAATAATAATGCAATGAACTAATTTCCAACTATTTTTCAAAAAGACTAATACTTTTAAACTAGAAATTATTTCGTTATAATTAAAAAATACAAATATTTTAAAAATATTGATAATAATTTACATATAATCATACGTTATTATGTCTAGTTATAGAAATAACATAATATTATTTTATATTTATTATAATTTTACATGGTGTAACATATAATTTAATGATATTATTCACACAGAGTTATTACCAAAGTACCAAAATTTATTTCTCATTTTCATATAAGTTAATATGAATACATCTACTTGTATACTATAATTAGACTATTTATTATTATGGACCATAATTTGTTGTTTTATTGAAAATAATAAACGAATAATAAAATCTTAATATTATTACTAACATTTTTATGAGCACGTATTTTAGTTAAAAATGTAGCTAAATTGCCTATTTGTAACGCCGTGTCATTATTGTTTACTAATGAAATATGTAATTATTAATTAATAATAATAATAAGAAAAAAATACGTCATTCGAGATGTCAAAAATATTATAAAAATATTCAAAATGGCTCATAGTATAGTTAGGAAACATTCATGAAAAATATTCATATTTTTTACTTAAAAATTATTGCTGAATATTGACTTCTTGACTCTTTTTTATAGTATTTTATTTTTGATAATCATTTTTGTGGTAGTTTTTAAGTTTGTAATTTGTATTCTATTGCAGTATAAACTTTCAAGACACTTGTTCTTTTTTTATCAATAGAAAACAATTATATAAGTTATCTCTTACATACATATTGTTTTAACTCATCATTAAATTTCATTTGATTCATCGCTATTGTTTATAATACTGTTTGATACAATTAAAATAAAGTTCCACACTACTTTTATTAGTCTTCTTGTGATCTGATTTTTAACTATATTGTAAGTAGAAAATAAATATTTAAACAAATTAAAAATGTTTCGACTATTATTTATTGTCATAACAATTTTATTTTAATTAACATTATATCAGAATGTTTTCTGAACGTTTGAATGTTTTGATGATATTGTATTCTTCATTTACGAAGTTTTGCTGTTATACTTTATTTCCGTTACCTTTATTTTTCTCACTTTTACAAATAAAGGATTTAGCCAATAAAAACAAGAAGTAAGAACATAAATCACTGCGCACACAATCTCCACCGAGAAAATAAACTCGTTAAATGGTATCAATTTCACCCGTAGGATAACTTTAAGGCTTGAGCCTTATTGGACCGTAAAATGTAACGGTATGGTGTTTGCGTTTTCACTGAAAAGAATTTACATAGTATAAACCTTGACTTTAATACTTTAAAGCGTCATTTGAATCGTTAATATTCCGAACGATAATTAACGATTCCTTCATTCCCCATGTTATAAAAAGGCACCAAGTCGTTTTGTCGTTTTTACCGAGGTTTTCTATACGCAGATTTATATAACAAACAAATTGTTAGATGATAAAATTCTTTAATTTCATTTTTAAGAATTTTAATTATTTGTACACAAATAAAAGGTTTTTGGTTTACAATATTAAATTATTCTTAGAACTATTTTCTTAGATAACGCCTGTCAAAATAATATCATATTATAAACAATGTTCTAAAAAAAGAATTTGATATTCATTGTAGAATAGTAATTAAAATAGTACTAGTAAGATTGTACAAGTTATAAATAACTCTATTAATAAATACTCTATTAAATAGTGAACGAACAAGGTTGATTATTTAAAGGAAAACTATATATTTATATCACTAACATATTATGTATTATAGAGTTTATATTTTATTATTATTATTGTAATTATTACAATCTATACAAATTTGTTTATTTTAATCTTAGATTTTGAGTGTAACGATAAATTAATTAATTTACAATGATGTGTGTTTTTATGTTGTTCTTATGTATAAAGATATTTTTTTTACTATAGCAAATGATCTGATCATCAAATTTGACCGAGGTTTCTTGTCGGATATAGTTCGAAGTTTTGGGATTCAAATTTGAAAAAATCTAGTACTATTTAAGATAACCTGCAGGAAATACTAAAAAAATAATCATTTACTACAATTTTAGTACTATTATTGTTTTGATTGGTAACCAGAAATTCAATTTCGAGGACATACATTTTACACGGAGATTATTATTTGTAATTGCATAAGGTTGACGATGGAAAACCAGTAACCCTAGTTCGTGTAGTGCAAATAAAATAATCCATTTTTTGCCTATGTGACATATATATATATATATTTATATCTTTGGAAATGGAAGGCCATTAGTCGTATTTGATTACATTGAAAAACATCTGCACAAAAATGTTCACACTGCATCCTAGATTGTCGTTCAATTGACTAATACACTGTATATTATACATATGAGTATTATGTAAAATTCAATTTAAAAATGAACACTCTTTTGCCCGTCTGACGAGTATGTTCAAAGTCGAATGCGCAGCTGCTGCAGCTGTGTTGATATTATGTGTGATAAAATAATTCGAAGATTTGTTTGCACATTCAACATTCGAAATCGTACTCGGTCGTATTTTTTTATTATTAACTCAAATGCTTTAGCTTGGTACCTCACCATAGCACATACACGATAGACACACACAATAAGACGTGTTGCATCACGGGGTAGATTATCACGTACCGATCGTTATCTCCCGTTTCGGGACGTCATTCCTTCGTCTGCTTTGCACCTAAGGAGAAAAAAACACAACAAGAGATTACAAATCGTGTTGTATTATGCACAACCCTTTGAGTTTTAATTATTTTAAACGTTACACGGGCGCATTAGGGTCACTTATAAACGGGTAATCGTCCGCCTTTTGTTGTGCCGTCACATAATAATATAGTGTACATTGTATATATAGACGTGTAAAGCCATATTATTTTGATACGACGCACACCCGATGACGAAGACGACTGCAATTTATTGTGCACGTGTACTATGCGTTTCGTGTAATTTTTTAAAACGCCGTTCGAGTGATGTCGAAAAGGTTAGGTCTACTCGTATAATAATATAATATATTACGTATACACTCGGGACGGCCGATGGAAGCGTCGGCAGCGGTTTGCGAGGTGATTCGCGTTTAATGTTCCGTGTACGCTTCTTTTTTTTTTTTTCATCAGCGCGTCTATCCTCGTAATGTTCAAACACGTTACACGATAATAATATAATAACTGGCTGTAAGCGTCACACGACTCGCTCGCCATATGCAACAATAATATTATTGTCATCATTGCGTAATTTTCGGTATTTTAAGACATAAACGTGTAGGTATAATATATAATTTTTTTGTGTAGTATATCGGGATATACCGAAAATATTTTTTATGACTTTTTGCCAAATTTAGTGATGTCAAAAATAAAGTTGGGACGCTATTTTCTATGGACCATTTTGAGTTAAAATCGAGGACAACGTCCGATGTCGCCGTTAAGAACGTCTTTCCACGACGTGGCTAAACCATGACGATATTCTAATTTCCCTTATCCCTCGCGGGTTTTAGCTAATTTACGCATAAGCCAAATACTGTCGTAAAGTATATAATAATATATAGACATACAGTAGGCGTATAATTGAGTTAGACAATGTATATATTATACACGTAATTCGCTGGTTCACCTTCTCACGACGGGCTTTCTTATCGCGTTCCGGTAGTTGTGGAATCGAATTAACACACACCCACACACACATACGTTATACTTTAGCGAATTATGCGATGTATGCCTTTCCTCCTATATCCGAGTCCATATAATATACATATATATATATTTACGTAGAAGAGCACGCGGCAAAGTATGTACAGTACTACATTATATATATGTATATATGGTTAGTTTAATCATCTTGTCACCCGGCGTAAGACAACGGAACGGACGGCCGGCACACAAATCCCACGTGTACCGGGCCAGATAAGAGAAAACCCTTTCGCGTGGAAGACGGTGGCGAATTATGCAAATGTAATCCCGATATCCGATATGCGCGGGGCAGAATGGCGTTGGGGGTGCAGGTCGTCGGGCGGTAGGGGGTGGTAGGTATTGAAAACCGCGGGTGGCACGTTAAAATCCCTCGTACACACATATTATATATAAATATATATATGTGTGTGTGTGTGTGTGTGTACTTAAGACATTATATAAATTATGTAATCTCGCGAGCAGACGACGGGAAAATACGTAAAAAACAAAGAAAACGAGACACGAAAATATCGACGCCGCCGAGGTTAACTTTTTAAGACCCGCGCGTTTTTCGTTCCGCGGGGGCCGGATTAAATCCAACGATTACAATATACCCCTTCCGCGGTACACGGACACGCGCGGGTTGTAAGTAACGACGGAAACCTATTCGCAAAAACTAAAAATCCAGGGCATTAAATTAGGATTACGCCGCCCCGCCCGCCTTAAGTGCACTGTACGCGGTATATCGTGTTTTATAATATAATGTGCAAGATATATTCTTTCGTTTTCCGGCGTCTAAAGAGAGCTATGCTCATTAGGGCGCCGCCGGCGGGAAAAACTTTCGAGGGATTTTCGTGTAATAATATTGTTTTATTTATAAACGACGTTTTTACTCCTTTTTTCCGCCTCTCCTCGACTACCACTACTGCTAGCTACTAGCATCATCCAAGCCCCGCGCAGTCACAGTGTCGTGAGACGTTACGCGCGGATATAATAATATTATATGCATACACAGCGACGTATAAATTATAACGGAAACGTCCCGTCCTCACTATACCTATATATTTATTATTATTTTTATATCTTACAAACTGCTGCACGGCGGCGGCAAATCAGGATTAGTCGAATCGCGAAAGTGTTTCCCAAAACTACTCACAGTTGTATATTATTTTTTATGCGTATTTGTGTTTGCGCAATACTTGACATCGGATATCGTAAAGCCCCGTGCATACCCAGAATAAACACAAATGACAATAAAATGTATGCAAAGCAAAAAATAAAAAAGCCTAAACGAACAATTCTCATTGTATCATTATTATCGAGTGTTGTTTATAATAATACTAGCTGTACATCCGGAATTTTCCCGGGAAAAGAGATGAACAAACACAAAAATAGAACCGTTTTTTAGGGTTTGAAATTGTGTACTACACATTTTTATTATTTTTCATTTAGCATAACGTACATTAATTTAGTTAGAAGTGCCTCCTTCGAGTGTTAGAGTTTATGATCACTTAAAACCGTAAAATCAATCGATAATAATAACCATATCATTATTTGTGACTACAAGTATCTTTACTTTATTTTTTTTTTCATAATGAAAAAAAATGGCTACTTGTTATCCAATGTTATTAAATTAGCTTATTTGTAACATTGGTTTACAATAATTTTTAATACAGTAAGTACCTAATGTAAACAGACAAATGTATAACAGTTCTCGGAAGATGACGCAGAAGTAGGTACTTATAAGTACAGGTGTATTATAAACGCAAATCTCCCCATTTATGATGTGACTCGGGATAGAGGGGAAATGAAATGAAATTACAAAATATGTAAATATGTAATGAGTTGGAAAATCGTTAACATTCGACTGAACCTAATAAGACGAAAAAACGTGATAAATTGGAATTCTCAAATAACAATATAAAAATGTTAATGCCAATCTGAAATGATTTTGAACATTGAGAATTGAGTATATTTTAACGAGGTATTGGTTAAAATATCTCCCTCGTCGAAAAGTACATAATAATAAAAATAGCCGATTTTATTTTACAGGTAGGTCGAAAACACACTTTTAACATGATAATAATCAAATTAAATCGATGAATATCAATGTGCTGAAATAAATTGTTAGTAAAATAAATATTTCTCGTTTCGTTGCTGCTCGTGATTGAATACTAGTTATTGGTGTGTTATAATTATTTAAATTAATTACTCGATTTAACTTTTAACTGCGATACGCACTTTTAGTAATTTAATATTAAAACTTAATCATCACGAAACGAGGCTATTGATGATAGGTGATAATTCAATAATGACGTGACGGTTTCAGATCACATCGATTATCGATCGTCATATTATACGCAATGTGTAATACCTGCTTTTTAAACCAAATTACGATTGAATAAAAATATCGAATGCTGGTGAACGGTGTGTGCGCCGATCGATCTCTCGGCCCACCACACCGATCATAAATACCTCTATAGTACACACACATAATATTATAAATAATAACACGAGCGGTCGATTGATTTTCTTCCGCTCCGCTTCCTAATTATTATTGAATTGACATTTACGAACATTATAGTAATAACTAATAATATATGTGATCGTCGGCGTCTTCCATCATCTAGTCTGCTCGCGCGCGATACGATACGATATTATCATCATTATTACATCGAGTTTATTATACAACACAAGACAACACGTGTGTGCGCGTGCGTTTCTTTACAATAATAATATAATAACGATATATATATATACATACATACATACATACATACAATACACATGCAGGCAGACCGAATAGCCGTATACCGTATACACATATTTAATATATATCATACTCCCGTCTTCAAGTGTTTGTGCGTGTGACGTTTACGATTGGGACGCCGAGCTGTCTAACCAAAACACACCGCGCGTTGTAGGAAGAATAAAATATTATTAAAAAAAAAAATCCCCGAGTAGGACGAAAGGGAAAAAAATAAAAGGAGAAAGGATTGACGGAGCGCTGTTAGAGGGGACTCGTCGGGAGGTGGCGGTGTTCGCGGAGAACCGTTGTTTACATTTTAACGCGGCGTCTGTGCAGGCTCGTCGATCTCATCTCCTATATATAATATATGTAGCGCGCGACCGTATATTTCGTTATAATATATATTATTATTATTATATGTTTACGACCCGGCGGGACGATAAAAAATAAATAAAATATATACATTACTTTCCATACACCGACACCATTATAATATACATATAATATTATATTATATTGTGCACACTCATTTCTGCAGTCGTATCGTCGTCGTCAATTTATTGTGGTACCTATATATATATATATATATATAAATCATTTACAAATATATGAAAGTGATCAATGTTAAATAATATGATTACATCGGTCCGAGAGACGAGTGGGCTGGCTACCTGTATATTGCCACAGTACGCAGCATCGTTGGTACATATTTTTATTATCGTCATCGAGACGCCACTCAATTCATACCGGTCACACTATATTACGCGTGTATGTACATGTACACATATGACATGATCGTATTATTCGGAAACTTCACTTTTAACTGGTTCGATTTTATTTTTTTTATTTGTGGCCACGCATCACACACTCCAGCAAAATAATATTATTGGTACCTACTGCAGAGACGGTTATGGAATAAATAAAATAAATAAATCTATAACCGATAATATAACTTCAATGAACATTGAATATTACGAGTTGATCGAGTATAATGAAAGGTGTGACGAAAACAACGAATCATTTTAATCTATGGACTGTGACGCGTTTTTGACACTTAACGTGATATATTGCCCATTGTATTGAACATATAAAATAAGTGTATTATAAATCTTATATAATGTCCCGTATTGTCTACGCGCATCGTCTACAGGTATAAACTGTAAGGTGACCGTAACGAACACGTTTTGATTTTCGCGATTATTAATAAATTAATCATATTATTGTGACGACAAACAATAATAATAATTATTATTATAATTTTATTTTCGCTATCACTGAAATCACATAGTAGATATCTACTGACAAAATGATTAGTACCGGTAATATTATAATATGATATCATTCAGGTTAATGTTTAGATTTAATATGTCACTGGTAATAGTCGTTTGCAAAAAACGCTGTACCGAAAATAACTCGTTTTGAATATACTACAGAGCACAGCGAAAAGCAATTAGGTACACTTTCGAATAAGATCAGGATTTTTGCAATGGAAAACAAAATTCCACTGATCGAATAGGCTTTTAAGACCACAAACCAATGTGATTTATTGAATTTTAGATTACGAGTGGAGCGATAAATATATTTATTTAACAAAAATATGTTTGTGTTGTGTTTGAAGACTTTTATAGTAGAAAAATACTTCGATTATAAACCTCAAATATATATTTCAAGTAGAAAATCGAACTTTATTAGTACTTTTCACTTTTCGGATCAGAATTAATAGTTTTCAGTATTTTTAAAAATATTCAGGATTTTTATACTAGTATTTGTATGTTTTAATTTTTTCGATAAGCTTGGTGATTAAACAACAGACCGTCTTCGCTCAAAATTGTACTGTATAAACTAAACAATGATTGATTAGCAAGTTTGAATTTAACACATCTATTATAGTTCCTATACGTAATAACAAGATCATAAGATATATTCCACTCCTACTGTACAGCAAAGTGGTTACTTTATCCTTTTTATATTAATTGTTAATTATTCATCTTTTGAAGTGTTTCTTTGTTCATGATTAAACACTTAGGTATTATATTTATATTCGTAATTATTTATCTATATTACTATATTATTTGAAGATGGCACTAACTACAATAATTTTGATATTTTTATCCGAGTTATTTTTGGACGTACATTATTTTCTATTATTATTAGTAGTAAAATATTAGTTTCGGTATAAAAATATATATAAATATATTATATACTTGTAAACACATTTTTTCATATGCTTGTCATCGAAAGTCGTGGTTTGAGCCGACCATAAATCAAATCAGCGAACTGGAAAATACGCGTCCTAATATTTGTGTTTTTTTTTTTTTATTAATTGTCGATGAATTGATTCGACCAACGGATGATGATATACGAAAGCATATTGTCTATATGATAATGTTTACGAGCCTCTCTCCGCGGTTTCGATAGTAATAATAATGCGGCCGTGAGTTCATGATGACGATGAGATGCCGGTCCAGTGGCAGTTTATGTAATTATACAATACCGTGTGTTCAGATATCATCCTCGTGGCGTCGGAAAGTCATCAATATCAATATCGCGTGCCAGTGGCGAAGGGGTCTCCGACCACGTCAACATAATGTCGCGAAAAACGGAGTTTTTTCATTTCACATAATATATATCTACATTGTATTATGGTTATTTATTTATTTTTTGTTATTAATGTTTCCGTCGTCGATGTCCGTCGACCGTTTTTTATTTTTTTTTATACACATATAATATAATAATATACTCTCCGGAGCGAGTGTTATTAAGACAAATGATGTCGAAAGTTCAATCTGTTATTATTTTACCATTCGAGCGAAAACGTCACTGCTCGTCCAAAACTCGGGCGCGACACAAACCATTCGTCGTCGTCATCGTCCGCCGAGGGAATATCGTATATAATATACGTACAATATTATATTGCACGCCGTTTCCTCTTAGGAAAATTAATGAACGTTTTTGCCCGCACACCGTATAAATTTATAAAATATATAGGTACTCCAATACTGTCTAATTTGATGAACGATATTACGGTCGAGTCGAGTTTTTGAAACAAAAAAGTTTAACTACACAGACTTCAGCCGGTTGGTTCAAAAATAAAATGTTATTCAAGTTAAAATAATTTAAATTTTCCTTTTTCAGAATCAACGGAAAATAGCGACAGGACGACAGATTTGTCAAATTCATTAATATATCGAGGTATAATCTATATTATTTCGATCTAACGTCGAACCGTTGATATTTTTAAAAACCAATTAAACATCTAAAAGCTAACCTTCAGATTCGTTATAGCAAGTTTATTCGAGACCACAAAAACATTTTATATTATTAATACGCGGCGAAGACTTGACCGGGATTCGATTTCTTTTGCGAAGTATTCAATTATTTTTTTTTTTTTTAACACGTGACGGACGCATATAACTCGCTCAGGGAGTTAGCGAATTCGTATTTATCGCGCGACAACCGTCATCCTTAGCACACGTGGACGTAGTTTTATCGAAAATCCATATGATATATAATAATATTATATTACTCGCGGCAATGTGCGCCACATTTGGGTTTCTCTTCTGCGGGGCGTGTGCACTGTGTGCGTGTGTACGCCGAGGAAAACACATGCAGTCACTTCAACCACACGTGTAATATCGTATTATTATACGAACGGGTCGCTTGTCGTAAACGTGCGGTATATGGAAACCAGCTTTTTCGGGGGGCATCGAAAATGTCAAGTTAAAATTTATGTTCCTAAATGCGCGCTGCGACGCGTACACCTTCAGTGCGCCCGTACACACACACAAACACACACACACACACACATCGAGATATTGTACGTATATAGGTTATAATATGATTTTATAGTGTCATATTATTACGTAGGCGTATATTTATTTATGTGTATACTTATGTGTGACAGTGATAAAGCAGTTTAAACGATTTCCCTAAAGGAGTGCGAACGACAATCGTATGGAATCATATATTTTTTTCATTTTTTAGCAATACTTTATTATGATTTGAAATTGTTTTAAATTGACTTATTTTATTGTTGATAGTATTATTAACTCGTAAAATGACGAGTAAGCTAGTATTTCTATTAATTCTCAGTCAAGCTCGTTTATAAATATGATAGCTGTAATACAAGTTTGAAAAATTGTTTCAATTTTTTTAAATGTACACAAACTAAATTTGATGTTTATATTGTTCTACGAATTATTTTAAATATATTTGGTACATTAAATTGAAACTTTTATAATTATCTTTAAAGTTAGACTGAGCATAAATTTTTATAGTTATTATGGTATATCTTAAAGATTAATTATATTCATATCATATGTTTGGCTTATTATATTTTGCAATCAAAAATAATTATCTCGGTATACAATATGATGGAATAGTTACTTTTTAAATTTTGTTTTGTTTTGCAATATTTAAAATATTTATTATTATAACTGTCAACAATTTATACTAGGAAAATTATACTTATGTCCTATGTATATTATGATATTATACGTCTTCCTACCTCACTGTACATTTTATTTTGAACAATTTAATTGACCATTTTAAATCATTCATATTACAGCTTAAATCATTATAAGATAAAAAAATGTTTGGTTGTTGTATTTTTTTCTAGTCAAAATATTTATGTGGTAGGTAGATACTAGTATATTTTAAATTTTAAAATTATTATTTAATTTACTGTATATGCAATACATAAAAATGATGAGTTCATCAATATGTTACATAGATCTTCACTATGGACACATAAAATAATATGTTATATTTATATATACGAGTATCTGTAATATATATATATACATAAATGTATAACAACTGTACAATTTACGTTTTATTTTGAATATTTAACAAATTTTCAATAGTTAATTGCTTCTATTATTAAAGTAGTTGTGAATGTTTCATTGTTGGTGACCTGATATAATATTAAATGTTATGTATATTATTATGTTTAAAAAGAAATATATAACCATTAATTATGTTTTTTAGTTTCCTTTGTACCTTTCTATTACAGTAGAAATGTCTTAAAAACAATGTAAAATTGCTTTGTTGTGCAATAACTACTTTAATGACAGTACAGCTGAAACATTTATTTTAACATATTTTTATTTATTTGATTTACGCATCTAAATATTATTATTATTTTTTTTTAAATGCAGTGTAAGTGAAGTTCAAACAATATCTACCGTTAAGTGAAACAGCGTAGATAAATTTAAATATATCTTATTGTCTTAGTTCAATACCTTATCGGAATTTAACGCTTATTAGATACAATAATATTAAATTACATTTTTATTATTTTTAAAAAACTTAAACATTTTTATTTTTAATATATTTGATTAATTTCAATGATTATATTTGTTATGCATAGGTAATTGCATTGACAGCTCTTTACTAAAATTAAAATTAGAAATTACATCACTTGCATAAATAGTTAATACAGTTTTAGATTATTAAATTATTTGATCATTATTTTTTTTTTTTTTAATTTTATAATTATTTTATTATGTGCAATTTTAAATTACTAGTTCTATAAATTAATATTTTTATAAATTTTTAAAAACAATTATTATTTAGACGTACAATAATGACTATAATTTCATTGTCTCTTAAAAAAATGTATGTCTGCTCTTTATTCATAAATTTTAATCAGTAATTTGTATGATCATAAAATCAAATACTTTAATATTATTATTGATTGTTATTCCCGTATAACTGGATACGCTAAAATGATATCGAATTACTTATAATATTTAAATTTTTTAATTATAACTGTACATATGTATAAATAGTTATTAAATAATCTGATAATATGCATTTAATAGACTATAAGCTTAATAAAAATACTTATAATAATATACTACTGTGTAACATTATAATAAGACGTGATTATCTCTTCTGTGTACATACCTACCTATTGCATTATCCTTAAATTATTATGAACTTAATATTATATGATATTAGTTATTATAACCAGCTAAATCACATTACGATGGATAATCAGTATACACAATATTTATTTACAAAATATATTTTTAATACTAAATTACACTTAATAAAAAATGTCATATGATCAACATAAAATAAAGATTAATTTTAATAATTATTGTATTAAAAAAATTGAAATATTTATTAATTCAAACATTTTCATATTATATTATGATCACTATTAGATTTATTCTTAAATGGCGCGTTAAAAATAAATTGTTGAAAAAAACAATAAATAATATTCCGTTATACATTATAATAATATGTTCGCTGTACTTAAAATTGTTTCAAACATTTTATTTATATCTCTATTTAAATTGTCTAGTTGCATAAACATTTTTAATGTTTATCGAAGAGACCTGACTATTAATTAAGTTATGAAAATCTTTTAGATTAACTGTATAAACTTTATATTTCAATTTTTACCCTCTAACTTACGTGTACACGGAAGCTCATTAACTTACCAAATATTGAATATTTTATCTTTTCTCATACCGGTTTTATTACAAACTTTCAAAATGGTTCCACGAATAAAATGATTCGTTGTGTATTTTGGTCCATTAAACGGCTTTTTAAAAAATCATACTAAAAGTTAACGGTTTAACGACATTTTGCTTACAGCGTGGGGAGACGGTCCATAGTGTCGTTTAAAATTTTAAATCACAACGGAGTGCGTGCCCATTTACCTATAAGATAACTATTATTATACAGTTGCAGCAAAGATTCCACTTCGACATTTCCAAAAGATGACGATCCGTCCCACACGTCATCACAATTATAATATAATCTAGAGATTGTATTTTATTGATTTTGGTCGTAATGAAAAATTCTAAACGTTTGATTGAGAGGCAACAAAAATTGATCCAAAAAACGGCTAATTATTTGATAGCAGGACATAAAGAGATAAAGAAAAAACCCTAACTAAAAATAAAATACACTTGCCATGTATGAATGCATATTTTAAATTATATATTAAGCAGCATGGTGATTTTTTTCAATGACAAACATGCATTTTCTCGTTTTATAAGTTTTGTTTATTTATATTTATCTTTTTTTTATATACAATCAAAAATCGTTTTAAGAGATTGCTTTGTGGCTGTCTACTCAATTAAAACTATTAGTTTCAAGTAATAATTAACTACATGATTGGTAATTGATTTTTGATCGAATAATCAAGAAATTATTCTGCTTTGGAATTTGAAAAAAATTCAAAAAAGTAATTTACATTAAAAAAAAATATATATATATCGTTGGTCATACAGCAAAAAAACAATATTTTGGGAAAATATGAGAAATTTTAAAATGATTTATAATATATTTAAAAAAAAAACTTTAAATGGGTACTATTTTAGAGATTAATATTATCGATGTGTATGATAACAAAAATTATTTAAATTTTCAAAGATTTTTGTACCTATCTCACAAAAATCATCATCCTATACTGTTCGTATATTATATGATCATTATGTTAAATTCCCTCATAGTCTATAGCCATCAAGTCGAATGAAATGGCGATGCATATAATTTGCAACTTTTTTTGTGGTACTTACACCAATACGAGTACGTAATTTTATATTCGAACGAGAGTCGATTTAATATATTATTACAATATATCTCGGGCTGCAGCGAAACCTAGTGACGGGTGTATCGCGCAACCTCCCTCAAAAATAAAGCTCGTAAAAAAGTCGAAACGAGAGTAGGTACCTATAGCAAGTACCACCGCAAGCGCCTTCGTTTAAATAAACGTTTTAGCGGAGCAAAAAAATAAATGAAGCCAAAACAAAATGACGTTATATTTTATTCGTTTAATTTTTTTTTTGTTTAAATCGACGGAGGCAATAAAAAGAACTGCACTGCCGGTGTGCTCGGAAACGTAAAATTACGGCCGTCGTAAATTTTTTCGCTGCCGAATAAATTAAAATGCTCGCGCCAAAAAGTCCACTAGGGAATTCCGTCGAATAGGTTGTATGATAATAACTCGATAGCATTGTTATTTTATATTACCGTCGTGCATCACGTTTTCGACCACAAAAAATGCTTATAAAATGCTATTTTTATAATTTATAATAATAATTATTGTTTAAGACGAATATAATATTATAATATTACTGGCGCTACGTCGTCTCAAAGGGGTTCAATGTTCGAACGGATCATGTCATTATAGTATAATATACAGTATGGGCAGGACTTGGTGCGCCATCTGGTCGAAAAATAATAATTTAGCGCTCGATCGACGGTTAGGATAATAATAATATGTCTTCTGTTGATGATAAATTGGTTCGTTGTGGAAAATGTCGTGGAACGATTTCGAATGTATGTCTATAGTGATATGGACAATTTTTAGGTTTCGTGACGAATTCAAACTTGTTTACAAACGTTTCGCCATTTATTGTGGAGCATCGTATTGGCTGCAATCGGAGGATATGATGTCTTATAAAGCACAGTTGCAGGGTCGAGAGGCGATTTAGAAATTTTGAAATAGACCTTGCAATAGTTATCGACAGAAGTTTCTGTACTAGTTTTTTGGTCGCTTTACAAGAAAACTCAATGGGGTCGTTATTAAGGGTGGCAGAGACGGTTAATTATTAAGAAGCTAAAATTCAGTCTATTTCTATATAATCACGTGGTATAGTGGACATACTTTGAAAAAATAAAACAAGACCATTTCAACGGTGGGCCGACGTCAGAACACGACTAAAACCCAAACATAGATTTAACACGTGCGATGTATAACGAGTTATGTTAGACTAGGTAATTTTTCGCACAGTTCCTCGACATTATTTTCGACCCAGACCTTGCAAATCTAAAGCATGGCACTGCGTGCGGGTGTTGCGTACTACGTATCTTACGTGTTTAGCTCGAGGGAGTTTTTCAAACCAATTTAAAACAATATTATACATTCGCGCGTCCGTTGGTCCGTCAGTGCGCGGTGCACAGTTCAATCGCGATCGATCAAAACACATAATAATGCGTTTTCTCGGTCGACGAAATTGATCGATGGTCGTCGATAATGTGCCGCGGCCGATCCGATCATTATCGTCATCGTAGTCACTCGCCGGTGGTAGGTATATCAAAATATTGACGGGAAAAAAACGGTGCTCGCGCTCGCGTAAAAAAAAATGGGGCGGCTGAGTCTCAAATAACAACGTAATAATCGAGTTATGTCCGTCCCTCGTCCCGCAGAGGAGTAATAATAATAATATGATGATGATGACGACGATGGTGAAAAAAACCTATATACGCACTACACGTAATAATAATAAACTATTCGTTCGTATTTTTTTTTGGCAAAAAATCGGCTTATTTTATTGTGTCCGAGTGATTAGCGCGCGGCGACGTCGTTGGGGGGGGGGGAGACCGATTATCCCTTGGATATCTGGTGTCTGCACATGGCGCGTGTCTGTTTTTTGTGCAAAAAAACGCTTTCCGGCGCGGAGGGTGAGAAAATTCGATAATACGGTTTTTTTTTATCGTCCATGTATTGTATTATTGTTATTATATATATATTTATTTTTCTATACTGAGCCGTCCGAAAAAAAAAACCTATCGTAATACGATCTTCCGCAAATTTTCGTTTTTTTATGTTTATTCCGGTGGTCTCCCTTAAAAAAAAAAAAAACAGTTATTGTTGTTAATAACGGAGGCGCGAGAATTTCACGGTTCGCGGGATCGCGCATTCGGACAATTCAATCGTGGAATTGACGTACGCCGTCGCCCGGGCCATCAATCATTCCGCCGCCGCCACCGTCGATAAGGAGCTGTGCGAATATAATATATATAAACAACACGGGCGTTTTATAAGCGGATTCTAAAAAATCGAATCACCGAACACAACAATAGTAATGTATATATACTATTATATTGAAAGGCATCCAATTATTCGCGTATACGTATAGCTGACGTATCTTGCGTACCACGTTTCGGGCATGCGAGGCTGTATAATAACATACTATATATAAACATACAGGGCCAGATTTATAGTTACAAAAAAAAGTTAAAACATGACGACAATGTTCTCTTGAATAAAAATTTACAAAATTTATTATAAAAATAAAAATTGAAAAAACAATCAATTAACATTAAAATATTATGCTGCAAGATGTTAATTTTTATTTTCAAGAAAAACTTACAAATTATTTCAAGATGATTAACTATTATTATAATAATAAAACATAAATTCATTGAAAAATAAAAAAAAGTTGAATGCAAAACAAACATAAAAAATTAATAAATATTCTTTAGAGAAAATTACAAAAAAAATGTTTCCGTGGCTATATTTTGTTAGGTTACATATTGTGAAAGTTTTTAACAAACATTCAAAACTTGGAGTTCTAGCGTTACGTTCCAATCTATATTATATTATGTACAACACACGTTTTGTAAATAGAATATAAAATACTAAATATTTAAATGTTTATACATTAAAGCACTACAAAAAATATACTGAATTGTTTGTTATTATATTAATTTGACTACGGAATTTACAATTTACGTTATCATTAAAACGAATTAAAAAATATATATCTTTTAGAAAAATGAAGGTTTTAGCTACTTAAAAATAATAAAAAATATTTTCAAAAACGTATTTTTGTCTTGAGTTAAATTGATCAGCCGGTATATTAAGTTTTCGATGATGTCGCAAGTAAGGACAAAAATCACATTATTTGCACTGTCGTATACTTACTTTAGCCCTCCGAGTCCCGTACGATTAATCCTATGATATATAACGTAGCGACGGGGACCGTGTGTGTCGCAAACGTCGCGGGGCAGATGAGCACTGAGATAAGGGATAGAGAATCCAACCCTTTCGTTAAACGGGGTCGAGTGGCGGCCGGCAAACGCCGCTGTGACGTCTCCATTGTGCACGCACACGAACGCGTTTACGGTAACAAGTCGTTTCGTACAATACGACAAACTTCTGCCACGTGTATAACGTAATCGAATGTGTAACCGTTTCGTTTATATTATGTAAATTCGGTTATCCTTATTCTCCGCATTTCAGGCGTATAATAATGCGTGCGTATGTCAAATTAACACGACAGCGAATCGTATAATTGATATAGGTATTATTTAATGGACGTAAGTGACTTGAACTCAACCATCGTTCATCATTCGTCCACGTGAAGTTTGTCCGAATTAATTAGGCTGTAACGCCACCCTACAGTGATGTTCTATATTTATTTATTTGTAAGTTTGTACGCGTTCTCGCATACCTAGTTTGATTTCACAGTGTTGATGAGTCTCTTACTTCAGCTAACGATCGAATATACCAACGTTCAAGTATTCGAATTGGTTTAGATACCATCCGTTATTAAGGAGTTCGATATAGGCAATTCGCTGAATCCATTCGCGCGTATCTGTGATATATAGTGTACGAATGTGTCACAGATCTGACGACAACAAATTATGATGTTTTTCACAAAAATCTAAACTTTATACGTTCGTAGAATTTACTTATCGTGTGACACCAAATAAATTCTAAGTATAACTAAGAAAAATAATAATTTAAAAATCCATTTAATAAATAATTCAAAATTCTTGAACTTTTACATTTTCAAATCAAATAAACAAAAGGAAGAAATATTAGAACTTAGAAAAATTGAGAAGATCTATTAATACAATATCATAAGATTTTCAAAACAAGATTTTGGGTTTAGATTCTTTTTTATTTAAAATGTCGGAGTTTTATTTCATCCCGCTATTTACTAATCCAAGTCTATAAGCCTAAAAAGGCTACGACGTCGTCGATGGGCTTTGATTGGTCTGTGGTGAATGAACGCTTAATGTGGTCAGGTTTTTTTTTTTAATAATTACATTAAATACAAATTCGAATACCTAGATATGTGCATTGTGCATTTATTTATAAATGTATTTTTTTTTAATATTTAAGAGTTTATAATGAATGAATTGATGTTTTGTAAAATTTATAAATTTTTGTCGGTAAAAGATTTTATAAAAACGAGTACATATAGCATATCAGAGTTCAGAATACTATATTGAATTCTGTACTTCTATTTGTGCCCCCCCCCATACTTAAAGGCTATGTATATTAGGAGAGAGCTAAAATATTTATATGTATATATGTATACATTATTATATCTCCTATATACTTACAAAATAAGTCAATTAAATTAAACACTTTTTTTATTATTATTTTAATTTTTTTGAATGAAAAACTGATAACTCGTAAAATCTATTTAAACTTATCTGTCGCTTTTAGAGTGTAGTTTGTTAGCATAATATTTGTAGAACGTCCAAGACAAGAATACTACCGACAAGAACTTATGTGATTTTTTGATTTCAAATTACAAGCGACCAAAGTCGATTCATTCTTTATGGAACGCTCTGTATAATATTATTATATAGCTAACCAGCTGGTCGCACGATCGTACACATATAATAATAATACATAAATCTCGGAAAACGTGTGCAGGACCTTTGACGGTCGTAAACCACGACCAGAATATTCAAAAGATTAAGACGGCGTCGGTTGTTAGAGCAGTTGACGATAAATTAAGACTATAATATGCTCTCTTGGACGACCAACGTCTTAATCATTTTATTGCACACGCGCAACATGTATAGTGGTATAATAGGTACATGTATATCATTACGTGTGTATTATTAAGACGCACGGGCGCTGTAATGCTCGTGTCGTTAACAGCGTTTGCGGGTGACAATTGCGTTTTTTTCTTTCACTTTTTTTTTTTTTATTTTATTGCGTCCCGTCACCCATAAAATCGTTATTTTTAAATAACATAACCATAAGTTGACGCGACAAAATAATTTTTTATTCTTCGTACCGACTATTATTAATATAATAATGGACGGACCACGTATTGAAAGACGTTCCGTGCAGTGTGTCAGTGTGTGTGTGTGTGTGTATGTTTATTCGATACTTATTCGAACAGATGTTTACACAGATTATCGTACACATTACGAGAGTATATTCATATGTGCATTATCTGTTTATTTTTTTTTCTCGAAATAATATCGTTTTGCTCATAAAGGACTTAAGTCCGACGCGTAACGATTTGGAAACGTTATCGTAAAAATAAATGACACCGTTAACTCAAACTCGGAACCTCGCTTCTTGAAGTTTTTATTACGCGTATAAACTATAATATAATATTGTTATTATAATTAACGTAGAAATCGTGTCGGATTATTAAACCGCCGTACGCAAAGTGTTGTTATAGTTTTACGATGTTATCTGCAGCAGTAGGCACCTAAATTAATACGTAATTATTATATACATTCAAGTCGACGCGGAGTCGTGTTACGATTTGTGCCAATTCATTTTATGAGATAGCAGTGTATACCAGCTGCATTTAAAACCCCAATCAAAAGATAACGACATATTAATATTATAATAGTGTAACCTTCGTTGGAACAATAGAGAATAATTGAAATGCATCTTTTGATTTCTTATCGTGTAAAAATTGTGATCAGGACCACCAGAGGTCGCAAACAGTGCACAGATAGTAAAGGATTCTTTAAGGTAAATCTACGGTTTATTTATACTATACACAGGACATCTCTATACTCACCCCGTACACGCATGTGTCTTACCGTTTACGTATCGTGCAGGCTTTTGACTTTCTTTATTTATTTAGGCAAACGTAGTATAGATGTACCTGACATCATGTACGTATTTAGCCCCAAGACTCGATCCTTGTGTACCTATATACAGTCAAAACACACATTACCGCGCGCGGCGAATGGTAAAAAATGCGATTTTACGTCGGTCCCCCCTTTGACGATTTATCACGTCGTCTATACGGCGAGGGACGAAAAGAGTCTGAAAGCGTGAAATAAAAGCGCGTAACGTTATCGAAGGAGAAAAACCATTCGGACCGTATAACAATTCAATTATATGATAAGTCGAGTGCGTATTTTTTTTTCTCTTTCATCGGCGGTGGACACGGCCGCGGATCCCTGTCTCTCACCTCCCTTTATTTCGTGGCGCAGTATATATTATTATGTACCATTATGTACGTAGGTACTACATATTCTAAACCAACCTATACCTACTACAACAGTATATTAATCATCGGTGTGCGGAGCGTTTGGAAATACGTGCGACAACGGGCGCGGAAGAATATATAATATAAGACGGGGAGATGGGAAAGGAAAAAAAAACACCCGAACCGGTAGAACCGCAGTCGTAGAACGGACGAGAGCGCGAATCTAAATCCGGTCGAGGGCTGGGGTCGTCGATCCTCCGCCGCGGTGCTGTGGGCGGTGGGGTGGAAGTCCCGCGATCGCTGCGTGGAGTGTCGTTTAATACGATTATGCGTGTGCCCGAGTCCGACTCCGCGAATGATTTATAGACGCGACCGCGTATAATAGAGTGACGCCCTTCGGACTCGTCGCGCGGCGTGTACATATATATATATATATATATATAATATTATTGTAATATTCTATTATAAAGGCGTTTTTTCGGCAGAAGGAAAATCCGATTGCCACGAAAAGAAGCTGCGCCTCCGTCGCGGGTCAATCTAATAATGGATTATTTTTTTTTTTTACTATGTCGAAAACGACGCCACGGTCATTAATCTCGACTAGCAAGGGATTTTTTTTTATACATATAAATGCTGATATATAACACGTATAACGTACGGGTGTTACACAGTATGTATATATATGTGTATTAAAGTAACACTTTCGGGCAGCTGCGAAATGTCTCAATGCATGACTTCGGTGGATATATTCCTACGCGATGTTTATCATAACATCATAATATTAAGTTAGAGCAGATCGTTTCGATCTCTAAATATTCTAATATCGTTATCGTAATAATGTGATATATATAAAACGTTATGATAAATGCTATAGAAAACGTTGAAAATTAAAAAAACAAACCGATCTCGTCTTTCTAACAAATGCTACTTAATTACAATAATATAAGTATTATGTGTAGAGAGCTGAAAACATTTCATATGGACAGCACTATGCAATGAAGACCATATAAAACACGATATATAGGACTAAACAGTGATTGCAAGATCTAGTTGAAGGAGATCTAACCAATTTAGGTGCGTTGAAAGCGGAATAATAATAAATTATTATTATTAATTATGTATAGAAATGTTGATAGACGTTGTAGCAGATCATAGTGGGCTTAAATATCCTGGAATAAGTCAAAAATCAAACAGACAACAATGTCTTTGAATAATCGATTAAATATTTATGATTGTTTAATTCGTCGATATACGATAATATTGTGTAATACGGCCATATCACAATCTAACGAACATGTAATTGAATAGTATGCATTTTGTCAAGTATTCCTAAAAAAGTGAATCTACATCAGACGTGCAGATTCTGTAGTTTTCTATTCCGAATAACGATAGCCAACCACTGAATTTGGCACGTTCAGTCATCAATAATTCACGAACGACACCAATAATTTTTTCACAGTGTTTATTAATAGATTTATGTACGTATAAGTTCTGATTACGATTTTCGTGTGCGCTTTATCATATTCTGATGGACCGTTGTAATTTTTCAATGACTATGATCTCCCGGAAATTTTTGGAGTGAGGCCGAGCTCATAACAGACGAATAAGTAGCTGTTAACTTGACTTAAGACTTTTAGCTATACCTGGTATACTCTATAGCTCAGTGTTTTCCAACCTTTTTGTAATGGCGACCCACAAATTTACAATTTATTGTGTAATTTTATCATTGAATTTTAATATTGTTTTCTCGGCGTACTACTCATTCATCTATTATTGTACAATCAACCGATACCGCATCGACAGTCATTAGAACATTTACCGATAATCAGACCACAAGTTTTTCATAATTATAATAAGATAATACAAAAGTTATTAAAAATACATTCATATGCATTGTAAATAATATATGTCATATACATAAAGTATAATTATTACTCTATGATGCTATTATATTTCACAATACTAGTTAGACTTCACGCTATTATTTTAGTGGAGGTATCAAACATGTTTTATTTAGTACTACAACTTAAGTATTTATAAATTTAGGATTAAAATTATTTTCATACATCTATTTAAATTTTTTAATACACATATAATCAAAATAGTTGCATTTTTAGTTTTCGAACACCGCGAATCGTGACCCAATGGTAGAATCTCAACCCATAAGTTGGGAAACACTCCTCTAGCTGGTAGGTAAACATCACGTAAACGATATGTTTGTGTACGTTAAAAAAAAAACCTCCTTTTTTTACTTAAGGGCACGAGACCTCAATTTTGTAGCGATATGCGACCTCAAGACCGAACGTGTAGCAGTCCGTAATATTGCTCATCGCGTACATTAAAACCGGCGCATCACTTTCACCGTGAAAATCTGTAACAACGACCACGTATATAATCATACTAATAACAGTAATAAGCACATGCAGCAGCGGAAGACTAACCTAAGAGCCATAATAACATTATAATATATAATATATTATACATTCATTTATAGGTACATAATATAGCAAGTGATTATATTAGGTATTAAAATATATAATATAGTTCGACCGCGGAACATACTGCGGCAGATCACCTAACATTGTACCCCCATACGTCTTGTAAGTTGTAGTAGTTACTATAATTTATAAGCTTATACCAATAGACGTAAGTAATATGATTAAAATATATAAATATATAAATCGTATTACTGCTCTATATAGTTAGTTTTAGATAATATCTTTAAAGTTGTTACAAAACGATATTTTGTCGAATAAATTATAATTTTATTTTTATTTTAAGTTTTTAATCTTTTGAATGACAACATATATATTTTTTATGTTATAATTATGATTTTATTTATTGCACAATAATATTCAAAGTATTTAAATTAATTCATATAAAATTTTGGTCAATTAATTTGTTTGGTAGCAATAAGTATTTAAAGTTTAGGCAAACGAAGTAATGGAATTAACATTTTGAGGTCTGTATTACTTCACACTGCTCATCTAAATTTTTAATACTTATAAGTTATAACTTATTATATAATACGTGTTTAAAATTATTATACATCGGGTATAATAATAAGGAATAATAAATTACAAATGCATATTAGTATTTCAAAAAAATTGAGAAACTGATAAATAGTTAATAATAATTAATAAATAACCCAGTATTATTTTTAATTTTTATTAATCAATACTAACTGACTGCTTATTTACATTATTTTTTTTTTTTTTTTAATGATTTATAGAGAATGTTTACATTTTTATTTAGATAACATTATTTAATATTAAACTTTTTAAGATAATAATAAATCTCTTGTTTAATATTATTATACAGTAATTTTTTATGAATAATTCACAATGTGTAATAAGTATCAACATACATTTATGTAAATAATGCATAATATTCGCTACGAAGATTTGTATTGCAGCGTGTTTTACTTTTAGTATACTTAGGGCTTGGATGGCTTGATTTAAAGTTTATATAGAGCTAAAAAATTACACAATTTATTGTACGATTAGAAATATGCATACGTAACTCGCAAATAAACGTCACATTAAACATTTATTACGCGGTTGGATATGTGTTGGTCGATGAAACAGAATTATTACAGTAGTGACGAATCAACTAGAAAATTGTATTACGAATATATTATTATGTAAATATGTCATTGGGAGATAATATCTAACATATTATTATGTTTTCGATGTTGTACTTGGATATATTTTTGTTTTCTAAATTATTTATAATATGAGATAAACACATAGATAATCTGTAAAAAAAAACCACAATAAGTATACCATGTAGTATACGTATATATAGTATTATATGAGCAATTTGATTAATAATCCGTCCATTAGTGGAGTAGTGACAGTTGACTGGGAATTGGTTGATCATCTATCTATCGTCGAAACATATTAAAGTACATTAACGTGATTTTTCGAGCTGTTAGCATTGAAAGGGATATATTAATATGACAAGGAAAGACTTGGTAGTGAGCGCGTTGTTTGTCAATGGTATTGTTTAAGATAGTTGAGATAACTTATGAGTTAGGATCACAATTCAGGAGGGGTTAATTAATGATTTGAAGTCATCGATCAAGCATGTCAAGACGTGTATACCTTAGTATGCTATTATTATAACGCGCTGTCCATGATCATCCGATCGTTCTAAAGTCTAAACGCATTGTCGTGCCGTAAGTGCGATTACCTACGATAATGCGTTAACGCGTAGCCACGAGTACCCATAAAATAATATCATACAATAAGATGTAATAATAGTAAAACATTTTATTGGACGGGCATGGACCGACTGAACTCTGTTTAATAATGTACAGTGACCGCATCCCATCGAAGGTTTATCGTCGACCATAAAAATATAACACGCGGCAATACCATAACTACGCACGCGTTATGTATAGACACATCTAATATAATATTATAATTAGAGTATAGAATCATATGCAACGAAATGTACCAAAATATGACTTAATAATATAATATACAGTAAAAATCACAACAATCTTTAATAGATGTGTGAAACAAATCTGATAAGCATTAGTTAAAAAATATTTTAAATTCAATTTAACACATTATGCAAGTAAAATTGTTTAGTGACAAGATTATAAACAAGCTCACTTTCAATTAATAACAATATAAAACCGATGGGTCATGGGTAGTTGACAACATTTATTATTGTTATTTCATTGTTCAATTAATTATATAATTATAAAAATATTATACTTTTAATAGGTTTGAAAATTTGTCTATAAAACAATTTCACTTCAATGTAAAATAAATATCAATTTTTTTGAAATATTCTAAAATACACAATATGAATTAAATATGCAAAAATTATTTGTAATCATTAGCTTAAGAACATCACGATTCAGAAAAAGTCTAACCGAAATCCAGGAATATAAAAAGGAAAACAATATACATTTCTATAAAATATATCCTCGCTTTAATTATATTACTCTAATTGTAATGTAAGTACTAAATAGGTATGTACAGTCGAAGATGACCAAATACCAATAACAACAGGTAAGTATATCGATATGTGTCGATCATACGGAATGCTTTAAACATGTGGTTGCTATATTATTGTATAATAATTATTGCATGTATTGAAATAATTTTAAAATCGTCTTTGGGAAGCCATTGGAATATTTTAGTTGCATATAAAGTTCTTATGGTTAATTTACGACTCAATAATTGAATACGCAGGCATATGGAAACGCGCGCACTTACACAATATAATATCTTGCTGGTCTTGAAACATAATAATATTTAATTTCTTATCAGCGTTCATTAGATTAATGTATATAAAAATCATATCAATATTTATGAACATATTTCATATAAACAAAATTATAGTAATACCACTATGATATGATATTACTATATTATACTTGTTTGGTCGTTACAGAGTCAAGTCCATTCTACTATTAACATTAAGTGTTCAAAGAATGTTTTCGGTGTTTGACAAACCATATAAATAAAATATATTATATTACGTTAATAATACGCAAGATAAGTGAGATGGATTTGAGTCGTCAAGTTGTTGACAATATAAAACCACGAGTATGTTCAATTTTAATTTTGTCATATCATTTTTTCAGTAGAATATAAAAAATAACAATTAATATTAATTAAATGACGTATTTTACAAATCACTAACCGTATAACTTGACTATGGCCGAAAAAAAAATAAACAAACATAAAATACGTGCTATATCGGTGTATCTAAGTTCATGGGTGAATCGGTATCGCGGTTAATGTACATACTTCACTTTGTGATCATTTCGACCAAGACGTGTACTCCGTCTATAGTGAATTGGATATAGCGTTTGATATATTTTTACATTTTTTTTTTTTTTTTTTTTTTTTATTTAGAACTTTCAGCTACAGCTATTATAGTTCGACAATTACAGTATACAATTAAATTAATAATATTAAACATGATAATAATAAATCTGATTAATACAAATAATGATAGACGGTAGAAAATGATTTCGTATCCAATTAAGATTAAGTAACATAATCACAGAATATTTAATAACAACAGTTTAGATATTTATGATTTCGCGAAGTTTGCAATTAAGGAGATAAGGTATTCTTAGAAAGTAATGTGTTTAATAGAGAGGATAAAAGAGAAATCAATGGAGTAAAGAGGGAATTAAGTTGCGTAATAAATTGGGATATAATATTGGAAATAGGTTCAGAGTTTAAATTATTTGAATTGCCCACAGTTGCTTCTGCATAAGTCCTAGGTACTCCTTTGCGTCGGGTGTGAATGGACGGGGGCTTATCTGAGACTGGCAAGACTCTTGTGAGCACTTTAGTGCGTTTTTTGATAACGGATTGATAAACACGGCATCCTTTGTAGTTGGCCGTGTGAACCTCAGAACAGAGCGCGCATTTGGCTGGACTAGCTCGATCCTTGATACAGTCCTCGGAGCGATGGTCTCCACCGCATTTGACGCATCTAGATTCATGTTGACAGTAGTTATCGGTATGGCCATAGGCTTGACAATTGTGGCACTGTGGTGGACCACGACGGGACAAATGAGGTTTCTCGATTATAACTTTGGTATTAAGTAGCGAAGTAATATTAAAGATATCATTGTTGTTATTCTGACGATTTAAATCAACAAAAAATAATGGGAGACCGCATTTATTTTTATTTTTGACATTAATGACTTGTTTTACCGAATGTCCTTCCTCCGACAAAGCCAGAGAAATTTCCGAACACAGTGTGGAATGGTGGAGATTTCGTATTGCGACTCTGAATGAGCGATTAACGTGAGCTTGAAAGGTATGGAAACTAGAATCAGTATCCTTGAGATGAGTCAAAATAGTATTGTAGTTATATACACCCCTGGGATAAACGATTAGGTATGATTTAGTGGACTTACAGGTAAATGCGTTAGGACCAGTTATCTTTGTTAGTACATTTGTGAAAGCGGAGAAATTTGAGATGTTGGAGATGTAAAACGGTGGAGCCCGTGGCGTGACGTCTTGTACATCGAGCGTTGGCTGCTCGATACTTTGATTTGCAGGACCCGGTTTTTCGTTACAAGCTGATGCACTGTTGGTGGATGTGATAAATACGGTGTCACTAGAATCCTCGGAGTACAGAGCAGCAAACCGATTAGGTGTAACGAATATTTTTGGTTTTTTATCGGCAACTTTTGGAGAAATTGACGAATTAGAAAGATTACGTTTGTTAGGCATAGACGTTTGGAGTGGACCGCCACCGGTGTCGTGGACTTTGTCTGCCATATTATCGGACGGCAAACGCGATAACGGAACTCATAAGCAACTACGTGCGTGCACATTGAGCGTTATAGCCGGACTGATATTTTTACATTATTAGTTCAAATTACTCTTTAAACTTTTCTGGTATATCTAAGAAAAAAAATATAAAACTTTTGTCGAAATCGGTAATATGATATATAAACGAAAAATAGGTAAATAATATAAACAAAATAATTCTATAAAATAAATGTTTTCATTAAATCAGTTTTTACTCTCTCTCTCTCTCTTGAAAAATTCATGAAAATGGAGTAATCCGGTTGTCGCATCGGACCCCTCAATTACGTTGTTGTTATTCGGTGTTAAAATCAGTAGCCTTAATGTCGCGTTTTGTTATTCATAGACATTGACGCGTCTAACAAATTGTCAGCAGCGCACCTACGTTATGAAAATTTCAGATTTTTATGAAATAAAATATTATAACCGCTGCAGCAGGGGGATACGTGTGTGACACGACATAATATGATAACTAATAACTAATGTCAAATAATATAATAACATCACAATAGGCGTTATTATTAATAATGCACAAAACCGTCGTAGTTCGTTGCGAAACGACCGTCGTCAATATGTTATATACAATCGTCGGACGCAAACAGTGTATGTATATATGATATTATCATAGACATGGTCACACAGCCGCGACTTGCGACACGGAACGTCAACTGCGCGTTGTATATATTTATATATGTTAAAATATAGGTATTATACGTCTCCGGTTGATTAATCGACGTCAGGAAGAGAAATAAAAATGGGTTTCGCAACCGAACGTAGCAGCGCGAGAGACGTTGAAGGGGGTGGGTGGGTTCGTGCGGTATATACCTGTAGTATTGAATACGTGCTAGTCAGCCGCGGCAGTGGCGGTGGTGGTGGTGGTTGGTGGTGGTGGCGAAAATTCGGTGGCGAAGGAGTAGGAGTACGAAGAGGGCGACAGTGACCGGACTTTTTGACATATCGCTATCTACGGAGCCGATCGGCGCGCATAACGTTATTATATTATTCAACACGTAAGTATACTCTCAAATAGGTACATCTACTACACATTACTCTGGTACAGCGACTGTTGTCCTCTCATCCATCCGCCTTTGCCGGTGGCACGTCCGGTCCGGACCGGAAACAATGGGACCCGGTGACAGTGGACATTTGTCATCGCCGTTATAAATAGACTTGTGTGCGCGCATTGTCGCCGCGATGACGATAGCAATAATAATAATAATAATAATGCTGTACACCGCTGCAGCAGCTTCTCTTTGTGCGCACGGGGCACAGGGTCCGGTTGGGCAACCAGTTGCTCGGCGGACGGTGCGAATAAAAAAAAAAATAATAATATAAAATATATAATATTATAATACAACTCTTACCGGAGGAGTCAACGAGGGCGGGAAAAGGGCGGTGCGAAGATCCATCATCGTCCCGCGATTCGCGTCCATTATTACGACAACATTATTATTACTATTAATATGATAATTCATAAATTATAATACATCAGGACCTATCGCGTCGGGTGTACAACATACCTACAACAGTCGTTATCTTACGATACACGAAGTCTGTATGTATAGTTATTAATATACGCGCGAATGATTCTCGTGAAATTGAAAACTTCAAGTCTCGAGAAATATGTCCGCACAATTTGGCGACAATTAGTTTCGTATAGTTTCCAAGTATACGACTCTGTGTATATACAGATATTATATAAATCAGATATAATCAGTTATTACTTGCATATAGCGTTTAGGTGTTTACGTATAAAACAGTTTACCGCGAGAATTGACTAGCTAACAATATTTAGATTCCGAGTGGAGGGATGAATGTATTGATTTTAGAACGGTACGACGTGTTCTGTTGGTATAACTTAAAAATATATTACTGTAAATACTTGAGCTTTCCACTAAATGTTAACGGTAATAATTCCCATACTTAGTATAATATACTAAATATTTTAGCGAACATGTCAAATTATTTTTCGATTATTTATACGAATTGCGTCCGGCGTCCCCATTATACAAATTGCGATTAGTGACATACTATTTACGCCCCGGTTTTTCTATAATACAACTAGACTAATTGCATTCCTGAATTCAGAATATATAAACAATATTATTAAATTAAGTGAACAAAATAACAAGTTTTGATTATATGAAAATTGTATCATTCAAATGTTTACCAATCCATAAATATTATTATAATAACATTCGAATATAATGATACAATAAACTAATCTTATACTCATATTTTTAATTATTTTAATTAGTTTAAAGTTTAACGAATTAACGATAAGAAAACAATATTTTTAACCTACCTTTAGCAATATAATATATAATGTCGCTATTGACAGTCCTAAGTCTGTATTAAATGGAAAGGAAAATAATGCGTAGGACGCAATTAGTGTAGTTGATAAATATTATCGGGACGCAATTCGTATGAAAAAGGGATTTTGGGAAGCAATTTGCTTGCTGCGTAAAATTCAATATAATACAGATAACTATCTAACCAAAGAAAGACAATTTTTTATCGTTTCTATAGGCTCTATAATATTATATTGTGCACAATATAGTACTACGACGTATTATATCTATACCGTTTACGAGAAGCACTATTGTTATCTACTATTGTCAACTGCTCTACTACAACGCAATTACATAATAGTACGCCTACGTGACAATTTGTTGATTTATAATAATATTACAAGCTTTTGTCTAATTACTGCGGCATTGTTTTTTTAAATATTAATATTATTAACGGCTACGCAATTCATAGAGTCGGATCGCATATAACAGCTAGACTCGTGTATCGACTGTCCAAATTTCGCATGTCAACAAACATTGTTATCGCATAATTTTTTATGTCAATAATAATAATTAATACGACACACACATACAATAAATTGTGTATAGTATGTAAATTGAGTGATAAGAAACGTCGCCTCGGCACGTGCACTCTGTTTTCTATTGCACGCGAATATTTTTATTTGTATTATTATTATTATTATTGTTGTTGTTATGATTTGGGAAACAAAAATCGTATGACGTTTCATATTGTGTGGCGCATTAAGTAGGTAGCCGTTTATTTGTCATATTTTGTCTTTTACGCTCAACCGTTATGCGGTAGAGAGACGGGTCACGTGAAGTAAAATAATTTACCAATTTTTGAAAAGGGTCGCGTGCGAAAGCGTCACACGCACCTTTTCTTGCGGTCTTCTGTGCCCGCTTATTTTTCGGATCGAAATTAAATGTCATCTCGCAAACGGAAAATGCCAAAATCGTCGACCGACCACGTCACCGACTCCTTATTAACGGCGTAGCGACTTCCGTCGTAATTTATCATGTTTTTAGATGGAACAAAATGTTTTTGACTCGCACACTCACAGAATACAATAATTAATAATACTATTATAACTCCTGTTCGTAATGTTCTTATAATACGAACAGATGATGTTCATATTTACTAGTTATACTACAAAATTATTTGAAGGACGTTTTAATGTAAAAAAAATACTAATGTACAAAGCAGTGGTATATAATATTTTAATTGGTTAAATTGTCAGGGCAAAAACGGAATTATGTACATTTTAAATTACTTTGATGTTAATTTTAAAATTAAATGGCAGGATATTTTTATGTCTAAGTCATATATTTACTATTAAATAGGAAAGTATAATTGTTCAATGTTCACCTTTGTTATTTATCGTACTATTATTTTATGATCACTGTGTAATGATGTTTTTATGAATATTGACACGTTTGTCAGCTTTGTCTACCCTTATAAATATAACATATTATATTACTATATATTTAATGTAATTTCGATAAAATATTAATGTCTGCTACCACTGTAAGTTGTAGCCGACGATTGTTTCTTTCAAGCCCCACATACGATCGTCTAAAATAAGTAATAACGGATAGACCATTATATACGCATAGGACACATCGTAATACAGGTATTATGCGTGTATTACACACGGTGTTACATCGCCTATTGCTTTATATTCTGTGTGTATATATATATATATTAGGTACCGATCTACCTATTCTACCGAAGTAAAAAACGAGCGTTCACGAGATATTAGGTATTATTACTACGTGATCATCATAAATCGCGGCGGCGAGTGACAAAGCTATACAGTCGACAACTACGACGATGATGTTAATAACTTAATGCCGACAGCAGTTATATCATTATATACACGTACGTATATCATTATTATATCGCGAGTTGCCTACACTCGGGTCGACCCTTGAACGTAATATTATAATATGCGCGCGCGGGTCGTATAGTGCACTGCTGCGTCGTACATACATATAATATTCTATATATTATTATCATCTTCGGAGAGTTCTAAATACACCGTCGCCATATAATAATAATAATATTGTACATTAATTTTAGTGGCGTGTAATGTTAAACGTGAACAATAATAATAATAATAATAATAATAATATAAATTACGTTTCTTAGATAGATATTCACCGCACCACACCGCCACCGCGTACGCGGGAGAGTGCACATTTATAATATGTACATTATTGTAATAGCGATGGCGATGGCGGTGTGTGGACGGAAAAGTGAATCGAAGTCGTAAGAAAGTCACATACGGCAAAAAGGTCTATGCAATAATAAGCGTTATTTCCAAGACGGTTTATTGAAGACAGCGACGGGACTCGGTGCAGCCTTAATGGTTTCGACGATATTATTATTATATATTATTACTATTGTGATTGTTCGTACGGCACGCGCGCGAATGTGTCACAGCGCACTTAAGTCATATAATATCATAATATACGTATAGGTACGTCGTAATAATATATACGACTGGCTCGGGCACGTTATTGTAATTATTGTTACAGAAAACGGTGAGTCGAAGCCGTCTTTAATGGCTACTTCGGCTTGTCGCTGGTACCGAAGAATTTAAATGGATTACCGAGGTCAGATGATCGACGCCGATACTTCCGTATAGTAATGGTAATGTTTGCTGCAACATACGGTGGACGACGGCGTGGTGCGATGTTATGTTTGTCTTAGATGTACGACAGTGCGTGAAGAAAATATATATTTTTTTATCGACGTTATTTTGTAGTTAACATGTAAACTTGCGAGTGTCGCCGAAGTCCTAATATCAAGAGGAGATTTTTTGGGAAACTAAAATAAGTCTTAGAAAGTCTCAAGACTGGAGTAAGCCACAATCGTTTTTTCAAATGCCACGATTTACGTATAAATAGATCGGAGTGGGTCGTTTTATTAATTTTTCAGTATAAAGTTTCCTTCGCGTACGAAGATTCGGGCAGTACACTCGCAGCATTTCGCAACTGTGGAAAGTGTAAAATACGTAGTACTGAAGTAGTGCAGGCCATTTCGGCTGCGATTTTATCGAGTTTCTTTCGCGCGGGTAAACCGTCTGGAGACCCACCGAGCGTCCCTTAAGTGCCAGTCGAGACGAAATCCTTTCGCCGTATTGTTATATATTATAATATTATACGCACGCAAAAACTCGTTCGCCGTTTAGAGGCCTAACCCTTTGCGTCGTTTCCTTTGATAATAATATAACGACATAATTTAAACTTGAACCGGCCGAACACTCGAAAACTCTGATCCTCGTACCGCTATACATATATATTATACGTAATCGAGTCGTTTCTTAATTTACCGTTTCGATTACTCGGTGCAGCAGTGTATATAATAATATAATAGCTACAAAAGCTGCAAAAGAGTCTGCAAGAGTCTATACCGCGAGACCATCAATTTCCTCCTCGGCGAGCGATAAAAAAAACAATTAACGTGGAACGGTTATTGTTTTATCCATATCGTATTATTTATCCGCAGTATCGTGTTCGCTGCACCCCCCGCGAGCGGCTTGGATACCCTTGTGATTTATAACCACCGTCTCGTAGAGGAGATCGAAGACTACGATGAAGCCGAAGACGGTGCAGGAACAGGATCACGACCCACAGGACATAAATATATATATTATGTAATGATAAGTTTACCGCAGATATATACAGGAAAACTATATATAATATATTTATAACGGCAGTGGCGGCACCTTCCGAAGTGGAGTCCATACACTCGCCAGACTATATAATATATATACACCCGAACGACTTGCACATATGCGATACAAGTACAACGGTCGTTCGCTATATATTATATCTTATATAGTGTTCTTTTAATGAGGAATTATAGGGCGGAACGATTTCCGGGGTTCGGGACCTTTTACGACCTCGTCGGCGGTGGCGGCGGGGTGGGTGCGCGAAAAGAATAAAAGCAATAACCACGCGGAAGTTGATTTAGAAAATAATCGAGTACGGGCCCAGGACAGACCGGCACATGACATAAATATAAGACGAGCATAGAGAGAGAGAGAGAGTGAAAAAGAGTGTGACGTGTGTTGTATATTATATAGATCTCCGGACATTGTATAAATCATATTATTATTATTATTTACACTAGTCGTCGGGGTCGTAATAATTTACGTGTTCGAGTGTGTTTGTGTGTACGACCGCCTTTGGTACGACTGTAAGTTGTCGGCCATAAAACAAAAATATTCTGCCGCGTGCCCGATCGCCCGTATTTGTTGGAGAAAACCCTAGCAGGCGGGTGTGGACAGCCGTTAATTTCTATAATATAATATTTTTTCCCCCGCTTTTCGTTAATATTTATAATTTAGGTGGTCTCGATAGATGAGATGAGAGCAGATCGAAACCGACTGATTGGCATGAGCTTTTATAATACATACCCGTGTAATATTCACAACGGATCGGAAAAAAAAAATTATCGCGCGCGTTTTAAAAGCCGTGGAATTTAATAGAATATGTAATCACACTAATAACGTATCTTGTTTAAAGATATCGGCTCTATAAAATGCATATTTTACAATTTTTTATTGCATACAAATCCTAGCCCTGATTATTATTATTATTATTTATGTATGTTAACATTGTTAACTACCTGTGTTTTGTAATATTACATTTTATTATGTCTAAAATTTCATGTCTCAACATTTTTTTTTTTTACCTAAAATAGTACAAACTGTCCGCGGTTTTCATTTTTTCCGGGTGACCGTACAAATAAGTGTCCTACAACCCATGCGACACTAAATTATCTGCTAAAATATTTTAAACAAAAAAGGGTGTCCTAAAACTAAAAGTTTGTAACGCCGCAGGACGTTCCTTAAATCGTGTAAGAATTTCTCAAGTATTCGAAAATATGTGCTTTAATAGCATACTTAAATATTCCAAAATCCCGACTGTATTATTTAAAAAACAAAGGGTGAACATACTTCGTGAATCATTATGTATATTGCTATAACTCATATCCATTAGCCTGCATGTATTGGCCTGCATACATTTTGGCACTATACACTAAAACACGGAAATATATTTTGTACTTTAGACTGTTAAAGCTTTTCTATTTAGCTGTAAGATGAATTAACACCTTTGTAGTAGAGACAACATTTTTAGGTTGAGGCGGTTGAGATTTTATTGAAAAAATACTCAATCGACTCGTGTAATCCTAAAAAAATCAATTGGATACAAATCGTATGACCCGAAAAAACCAAGCCACACATTTTACGTGTTTGGTGCACAACTCGTTTGCAGCCATGGCAAATCGTTGGCCGTAAAGCGGAAACGTCGGTTATAGACGACTGGCGAGATTTTCGTCGTCCAACGTCAATGTTGCAGGGCGTACGCGTGATTTTTCCGATTACGGGAAATTCGCTCGGGAAAACTGAAACGCGATAAAAAACGAACGTAGCACTATTTGCTCACGGTCATTCGTGTGACGAGATATTACAATATGAGTGTACCTACAATGTATGTCGACGAGTGTGATGCATACGAAATGCTGTTCGAAAAACCGGTGGCAACAGTCGGGTGCACGCGAAGTGCACATAATAATAATAATGTAACATAATATACGCGATCTGAGTCCCCGTCATCGTGGATCGCACGACATTGTACCTACATACGACCGCGTTTTATTGTAATGTTGATTTTCGAGAGACCGTGTCGAATTCGTTTACACCTATTGCACAGCATTTACGTATAGCCGGCACATCGACAATGTCACGCGGCGAACGCGTCAGTGGTTATGTGTTATATTATGTATAATATCATATTATATAGTTTGGCGATAACGCGTGCAATAATATCGCATATTTTATTACGGATATCGCGGAAAAAAAAATAAACGTAATAATCGGACGTTTAATCAAACGCTATTATTCGGTTTCGAGGGTATTATAATATATTATAATAATGCGAAATGCAAAACGTCCGGAACGCGCGAGGTCGTATATCGTTAATTTTGACTTTAATTTTTATAGAAACGTTTGCTCCGCGCTGATAATAAAATTTAGCGAGACCGGCCGGCGGCGTATATTATATGAACGCACCTATATACTATTGTAATTCCAAAAACCATCAAACGAATTCCGTGACCTGCGGCGTACAATCAGATGACAGGAGGAGAGGGTGTGTTTTTGGCACACAACTTCCACTCGTCCGCCGAACAGCAGGGTCTTTTTGGGTTTTATTTGTTCAAACCAACATTCGCGTATTATTTGTACACGGTTTTACTTATATTGAAATTACAAAGCGGTACATATCCTTGTCTATATAATTTATAAAAACCATTTGTATGTTAATTTTATCTTCTAAATATTTTAAACGATTAATAATAATATTATCATATATTGTTTTATTTCACAAATAGGTTCTATATTATTATAGATAACTTAAAAACTATTGGTAGAAAGAAAAGAGGGTCTAAGTCAACAGACAAAGAAAAATAGGTATGAATGTAAAAATTGAGCGCAAATAGTATTATGAAAAATGTGCCTATGCGACGATGATATTGAAAATAAAATGAAAATCATGATAGACGAGGTAATAATAATACTAGAAAGAGACATGTATAATGTATTTTATAAATATTTTAAATTATAGATATTCAATTTCAAGATGGAAAGCAAAATCACCCCTCATGGATTGAAACTGGCAGATGGGTTGGAGATCCCTAAAGTATATTATAATATTATATTGCATATATTACAAAGTTGTCGTGGTAATATAGTAATTTTTAGTTTGATTTTTGTGATAATGCGGATACATGACAAAAAGGTGAGTGTCGGCGAAGACGATTTTTCTATTAGTATTACAAACTGATAATAAAGTCCACGGTAAAGAATTTATTTTTTATTTTTTTTTTTATATTTAAAACATATCAATATTATTACGATGTTATTACGCCAAGTTTTTTATAATATTACAACAATACAACACTACATAATAAAATTAAATAAACGTGTTTTGGATGTACGGAAAATATAATGTGTGTTATGGAGTGGGACGATGAGGAGTAGGCTTTTATTTAATAAGGAAGTTAGGAAAGTTAGAATGGCGTTAAGGATCAATATATTATATATTATAAAATAGTTAATACTAATTACTATACCTACTCAAATATAATATAATATGAGAAAATTAAACTTCTTCGACGAAACGTTCCCGAATACGTTTCAAACAGACCATAACGAGCATTTTATCCTAATAGAAACGATATATTATAACGTACTAAGGAGACAAATAGAGCTACTTAAAAAAGTATAAATAATATTGCACCCAAACGGGAAAAAATTGTGGAGAAATATGCTGTGACCTCAACGTAATTTACAACGACGAAAGTACAACAGCATTTTGATGAAAAAAAATTAATGTTACGATAAACAACCTTTGGTGTTTTAATCCTGATTTATGCCATTATATTAGAATTTATAATGAAAGGTCGGGTAGAAAACAAATGGAACTTTTAATACGATCGGACGTTACTGATTTAAACTTTGAAAACGGTCAAGCGATCGGTCGATTAGACGTCCTGCTCCGTCGTAATATACTTAAACATCAAAGGCCAAACAGAGCATAGTTAAACAACATTATATGCATGCTTACATAATACTATTATCCGTTTAATCCCTCGCGTGTCCGAGCTGACCGTAGAACAAAAATATTATGTAACATCCGTAATTATTATAAAATACGGTACCATAATTACTGCAGCGGCGCCGTTAATCCCGCATGGCAACTGACGCCCGTAATATCCAATTGGAATGATTTGTTAATCAAAAACTCATATTAGTTGGCACGAAGGCCTCATCACTGCGCACATGCTTTGTGGATTGTGTTTTAACATTTTCTCAAAATTATTGAAAATTCCAAAACTCTAAAAGTACTGTCACTATTTTCCAATATTTTCAAATTATATCTAGTGGATATCAATTTAAACCGAGAAAATTTTTATCTAACTAATGATATTGATTATTTTAATATAAATCAAGGCTTCAAAACGTATTTTTATAACTATAACAAAAAATAAAACAATTTAACGCAATCGATAAACGAAAAACCATCGAATATCATTAAAGAAAATGCATTAATAAACATAGTTTGAATTTAAGAAAAAATACCATCATTTACATGACAATTTCTTTATCATTATTTTTGTTTAACCTTTTTTGGTATGATCAATTCAAATTTGAGGTTTTTTTTTTTTATTATGTAAACATTTCTGTAATTCAATAATTCTAAAGTTTATATTTAATTTCATTAATGTTTAGAATATTTTTTTTAACATTAAACTTAAAACAAAAAATAATACTACTCTTAAAAAAATATATAATAACATTAAACCGAAAAATCAAAAAAAATGTTTGAAAGTACTTACAATAACATTAAACCTTAGCATTATACAGCATTTAAATACCTCAAAATATATAAATATATTTATTTTTATAATTTAAGCACTGAATATGAATTAATATATTTTTTTAAAGTTTTAAGTCATTAAAAACAGTATTTTTGCTAATTTCTTTTTCGTTATTCTTTTTTAACTAAATAAAGGCAACATTATATGCACTACAAATTCTTTATTTTAAAGCAGAATATTAATTGTCAAAGTACTATTTTGTGAATTAATTTCGCATGAAAAATATTAACTAAAAATATCTAAATTATTAAAATACACGAACGCAGCAATAATAGAAACAATTTAATGACATTTTCTCAGAACATGTTATATTATAGTATTATACATTTATACATAGTTTTGTAGTGAGTTTTATACTGTGAAGGGTGATCGTACAATTATTCACGACAATTGAAAAACTATATAATAATAGATTGTGAATCATTTAGCATCTACATAACTAAGATACACGTATTGCTTTATTTACATCACGGTCGTGCGATGATCTGATGAAAGATAAATCGTAACACAGATAATGTGTCATTAATATTATTTAAAATAATGAAATTGTTTACACAATTTATATTTTATACTAAGGACATAATACAATAAATTATATAATATAATATAAATAATGTAGTATAATGTACTATAACTATTACCATGCAATACAAATCCTTCAATTGCGTATTCGACGTGCCGCGTGCTATTTGTTAAAACATGTTTTACTGCGAAAATCTAAACTAATCTTACCTAACTATAATGGCCTTCGGAGTTATCCTCAGATTGTTGACGTCAGATATATGATTTAAATATTGGTAGTGAAAAGCTTATGTTATGGACGTGATCGAACATTATACTGACGATGTGACATCAGAACATAACACTATTGTGAGTTGTAGCCACAACTAATTATCTTATACACACAATTAATCATAGTTAATTATAACTTTAATCATTGCTGGTAATTTCTTCTAAACATTTTTCAAAACATATTCTTTACTCAAGCACTTTTATTTTATAATAAACACACTTTTTGTCAATCTATTCTATGTTTAATATTAAAAGAATAAAGTAAAAATTTAACAAGGATGTGTATAATATGCAAGACGAAACGAAAATTAAAAATAGTGACCAAATTGATAATTCTGATCGAAGAACAACGTAATTATATAATAATTAATATTGTAGATGCAATTTATTTCTACAATGGCAAAACGCCCTTAATCTACATCGTCTTAATTAAATAGTAGTTGTAGTAACATCTAAGTATATGTAATGTTTCACCATTAAATTGTAAATTGTTCTGTCTAAATCAAATCACACGTGAATAGAACGGCTGTTTTGGATGAGTCGTTGAAAAGACTGGAAGTCTAGTCGAGTCGGGCTTATGAACGATTGTTATGTCCTATAGGTAGTATATTATAATATTGTCATATTATAATGATGAGATAACCAAACGTGAAAAACTACAAGTCCGTTGCGGATTTTTTCAATCGTCAGGAACAATTAAAAAAAAATTTAACACTACGGGGCGACTTTTGTGTCATGGGAAAACCACGTCAAACCTCTCAAACGCTTCACACGACCCGTTGCGGGACGACAGCACATCTCATTGTACGGACGCGCGCGCGCGATCTGACCGATCGTCCGAACAATAATAAAAAAAATAGTAATTGATTTGTCCGAGTCAAAGGTCAAGATGTACTTTATTTTATTGCATTACGAATAATATGTCGCCAAACGACCGTTTGATGAAATATCATTATTATTGTGTATAATGCGCGACACGTAACAATAACAACAATCGTAATTGTCGTGAGTTTTAATCGTTTTCCATTCACACGCAGTGCGCAGGAAGGGTGCGACAAGAAGTAAGAGAAGACGGACGAATATATAAGAGAGCCGGTCGACGAAAAACACCGTCAAATGATTGACGTCCGACCGGCCGACGATTATAACAACAATAATAATACTCTAACAACGGTATAATAGAACGGGATTTTCGGTTTTTTTATAGCGTTTATTTTTTGCCTCCAAACCGTGTCGGATTTCTGTGTTTTTGACACCTGGACGATGGTCACGAGTAGTAGCGCGGGGAGACACTGTGCAAGAGATTCGACCTCACTTGACCACTATATTACAATATATTATCATACGCCGCCCCAGTCGCACGTACTGTTTAATATTCGAATAATGTTTAATGTCGTATATTACAATATACACACTCAGAAACGCTCTTTTTTGTAGATCTCCCGAAAAGACTAATCGTCCGGGCAGCAGTACGACATGAATCGTCCGCATGTGCATATACGAATACGTCTATCGACCATATGATACTGGTTATGAGTTAAGAACTTGAGAACAACGATCAATTAGTCCATTGATTGGATTACAATATGTTTATCTTACTACTCGATTCTGCGGGGCATCATAAATAACTGCACGAAAAAACTGTATACCCGAGTGTTAAACATTGTTATGCATAATAATATATTATATTAATTATTTATTTTTAACTATTTAAATCACATTTTGTAAATTATTATAGGTATTGTTATGATTCGCATAATCGAATATTGATCTAAAATGTATTGGATCCAAATAAATCCAAAAATCCAAGAAACATTTTCCTATATCAATTTGTATTGACCATAATATATACGAACGCCATAATATAATAAACCCCTATTTTCACATTTTATTGTTTATTATGTATTGTTAATAATATCGTATTAAGTTTGATTTAAGGTGGTGAACTATCTGTACAGGTATCTCATTGATATAACTTTCAGTTAATTATAGTTTGATAAAGTGAATCCACTGAATCCTGTCAAATGCTGTTTTTTTAATACAAATTCGTATTACAATATTAATAACTGCATATCATTTTTTAGTATTAAATAAAACAATAAAAAAAAACAAATAAATAAGCTAAATTATTGCTGCTAGACAATGGTGAGTAATCCGCTTAGGGACAATTTCTTGTGTATACGATACATTTTTAAAAACTTCAGAAACAGGAATCGCACTACGTCGCGGTTTTTTATTTTGGCGTGTGTATAAATAAGTATATTACGGTGTTATATAGTAATTAAATATTTATCATATTATCGTCATTGTACCCGTGTTGCGCAATCGGCGTGCCACCTCGTCAACCAATATAATACAATAATTATTATGATATAGTAAATGTATATTGTTCGCTATCGAAAAGTACACTACTTGATCCCCATACATATATGTATATAATGTTGAAAATGTATTATGTAAAAACAAAACAAAATTCTGCGGCGGCATGCGGTCACAAACCTTTTGCGATCGCGCAGCACGCGAGTTTGACAATTAATAAAAGTAGCTATACGACCATTGGCAAACACACGGGCCATTGTTATCGTAGACAAAAGTAAAACATATACGCGTAGTTATTACGTGCACGCGTACCTACATACATATTACACGAGAGGCTAATACGACGGATCGCTTTTATATGCCGACCGAATCGAACGGTTTTGGAAACATCAAACGGTAACCCTCACAATAGACACACGACTTTACGAGACACTTGTCTGTGTGAATGGCCAGTCGAAAGAGCAACGCACACGCTCACACTTGAAAAAAAAAACGTCGTACTCGGGTTTTTCCATACATTATTGTAAAATGAATACGTAAATCATCCGATACGCGCGCGTATTGTTGTACCTATGTATAGTATACAGAGTGCTTCACCTAGCGCGCGAACACCTCCGTGTTCCTGATTTTTTGGAATTTTCAGTTACACTTAAAGACCATTTTATTCTTAAATTCTCAAAGTATTTGTACTACTTCAGAACATTTTGATTAATAAAAATATTGATTTTAATTTATAATAATTCAAAATTTGAACTAACAGTTACTCAGTTTTTAAATATTGTTCCTATTAAGAATAATATAGTTATTTTATTTTTATATTCAGAAAATATCTCTTTCGTTCGTCGATCACCGCGATAACAAAACAATTGTATTTAAATACACATAAAAAAAACCTCCGAACAACTTGTAAGTACGTGTGTTTAGGCTTCGTTGATGTAAAAATTTTTTTCGACTAAATAAGCTCTCTGAAGGCCAATAATTATTCTCTGTTTGATGTCAAAGAGTCAGCTCTAATAGAAAGCTAGATTAGAAGAACATCTCTTTTTTCATATGTTTATTAGTACGTATTATTTCGATACACGTATAATGAACAATATTATCCTTTTTTGTGTCCGATTGATTGGTTTTAATCAACAGGTAATTATATATTGTAGTTCGATTCCCGATAAAGATGGTAATATTGTTTGCACTTGGTTTCTTAAAATGTTATTGAACTATGGATAATACAACTATAAACAATGTCGTATTTAAGTAAAATGCAGTTTAATCATATGTATTGTGGCATATAGTAATTTTAAATTAAATAAACATAACATTGAATTATCTTAAAGAAGTTATTATGAAATTGTTTAAAATGAATGCAAGTCTATTAGAAAATGTCTATTTCAGATTTTTATTTATTAAATTATACACGCAAAGCAGAGTGATAAATAACATACGATATTCAATACAGCAAGAATGGAGTTGGCCAATCTGTTCATTTAATAATTTTGAAAATATTGATTTACCTTTCTAATTCAAAATGCATAAACGAGTATAATTTCTCAATTATTTAAAATCGCCAAAGCTCTTAAGTCTATTATTATAGATCTATTATCCTCGGTATCTGAAGTAAAATAATTTAATATTGCTTGTTTCAATTTTGATTTTTTTATGAGATTATTTTTAAAAAAAATATCTATTAAATAATTTACAATATAGTAATTTTTTTATATGGAAAATAAAAACTTGTGTTTTCACAGGATACACCTTAAGCAGTAGATTTAATCTCAAAAATGTTAAAGTAAAATCTTACAAATGCATTTAAAAATTTAAAAAATCAGATTTTGAATAATTTCAACGTCTTCAAAAAGAAAACGGTAAGATTGCTAAGTGAATCACTCTGTATACATTATACATAGTACATTTTATACATATATATGGTTCTCTGTAACTATATACAAATGTTATGGTTTTATATTTGCTCCTATTATTTCCCTCGCACGTAATAATAATTAGTGGTTTTACGATACAATATATAATATTGTATGCGTATACTGCGGGTAGGTGTGCACACTTAGCAAATTACACTCGGATACAAAATCGGGCGTGCGTGCCGGTTTTTTTTTGCACCCGCAAACGTCAAAGGAACAAAAGCCGCTCAGTAAGAGAAAAAAATTATATGCTCTGTTCAAAGAATTTTTTTTTTTTAGTTCTCTTAAATGACCGCATTGTAATAAATTCATACATTTATACGGTGCCATACGTGTATTTTATAATAATAATATAATATTATAATGTCCTCTCGGACGCACGTATACAATACTATTAATAATATTGTATTAGTGTATGTAAATTCGATGGTGATATTATTACTATTGTATCATATCGTTTCTGTATTGTGGTAGCAGTGGTTCACCAATTGCGCTTAAAATGAATTTTTCACACACTAATAAATTGGCAATTGCGCTCAAAACATTTAAGGTCAATAGTATAATTGCACTTAGTTATTTTTAGGGTGATAGACCAATCGTATTAAATAATAGTCATTGTCTATTTAAATTAAAAATATGTAAAACTAATATGTATTATTTTATCCAGCAAAATTTAAGTTATTTTACATAATATATAAAATAAAAACATACAATGGTTATCACTTATTAACCATTTAAAAAATATAAGACAAATGACAATACAATTTATTCACATAAAAGTATGTAATAATGCAATGTCCAATCATTTTATATTGTGTTAACCCATATAATTCCAAACAGTATTGTTTAGTGCAACGAACCGATTTGGTCGATAACAACATTTATGTATATATGGTGAAGGCGAGAACTTGATTTCGTCTTAAGGTATCAATAAAATTCATATCTGTGTATGTCGGTAGTAAAGACGCCTCATAAAAATCCAGACACTATTATAGAATATTGACTGAAGTTCGACTATTTATATTTAACCAGTCTCTCAACAGTTAATCAATTGTATGATATTTATGAATTTCATTAATTAACTATATTTGTATAATAATTTGATAAAATTATATTGAACAAATACATTTTTTTTTTACTAAAAGTAAACGAAATTGGTTCTAAAATACAAATTGTGTTTAAGATACAACTTGTCAGGCCCATTGCAGCAAAAACCGACGGGTATTATGAAGACGGTATTCATACGTATAGACATAAATTATTGCTCATATAATAAAGTGACATTAAAAAAAGTAAAGCTATGCACCCAAATTATTTATAAAAATTTCGGATTTAGGACGCCGAGTGTATTCAAAAGATCAAACTATTAAATAAAAAATGAAAATGATTTTTATAGTTATATAAAATAACTTGATTTATTTTAATTTACTCTACGTAATATGATAAACCCAATAAAAAAATAATTAATTAACACCTACGTTCTTAAAATAAGAACAATGTATTTAATTAACAATTTTTATTAAACTAATAAAATAATTTTTGTAAAATATTTTATTATAGTCGCATGGAATCCTCTGTGTAATTTTCAACTTGCTATTAAAAAAAATAAAATTGCTTAAATAAACCTCTTTACTCAATATTTATTACACATCCAAAAGTATATTGGCCATTAATCGCGAGCAATTACATGGAGATTATTTATAGGTGTCTGAACTGCATCGGGCGCAGTTTAAAATTATCTTTCTTTGTTGGGCACAATTTACGTTTTACATAATAATACTATAATAGTGTTATAATATTTACCATGACAATATAAGTACACATCTCTGTAACTTCGTGATATGCAAAAAATGGCATGCGTCGTTTGACTAATTAATAATTGCAGTCATCGTATCAGTATCGCGTTATCTAAGAATATCAAATTGTATCATAATACAATCAACTCGATACTATTCAAAGTTATAAAATAAGTAATAACTGATAGTGTTTACTATTTAAAACGAAAACAGACAACAGCCAACAGCCGTGTTTCTGCGGAATCTGTTGTTAAGTCGGATATTACTGCCATAGCTTTTTATTTGTTTATGATATACAAACCGTGAAAAAAAGTCCACGCAAGATGTTATTATTATTATACGTCCCGGATCTACTATTGTTCGGGCGATAGGTGCAGCGAAATTTTCGGTCGGACCCTGTTCGCAGACGATTATTATATAGAATCATTGTTATTATTATTGTTGTTGTTGTTTTTGTTGTTGCCGCCATATCCCTTTTGGCATTAAAATCGTAAGTCAACACTCGTCGAGGTGCTAGCGGGCGATAGGCCTTATACAACACAATGCTCACTTCGGATTTGACGCGGCGTCTTGCACCACACATTTTTTTAGCGGCGAGAGGGTTAACGTTTTTATTTTCTGTGACGCGAGGAAGGGAGGGGGGCGATAAAAAATTTCCGACCCGAGTGCAGACAGTTCTGCAAATCCTCTTTGCCGGAATTTCAATGATAATAGCTGTTGAGCTATACACATAATATGCCCACCTAATTCACGACAATATAATAATATTATATTTATATGTATATACACATACACACACACACACATACACTTTCGAGGCTTATACGAGAAAGCCGCTACCGCACCGCTGAACAATGATGCGTTTCTCACGCGAGTTGACCCCGAGAAATCGCCACCACCGACACCCCATCCGAGTTGATTTAAAATAAACATTTCGGTCGCGTTATAATATTTTTGTTGCGGATTACCGCGCTGCGCACAACGGACTGGATATGCGCGACCGTCCAATTCTGCAGTGTGCAAACATTCGCAATGTCCGTACTACTACTACAGTCTGAACGCATTAAAAATATTAAATCCCAAATATAAATCCGAATCGTTCCCGTTATCGCGGGTCCGCTTTATAATATACGACATTCACATATAGAATATAATATTATTTTACTGCTGTAAGGTCAACATCATTGGTGCGACCGCTGCATCCGTTATTCTAAATTATAATTTATGTATGTGGGCGAGCGTAAATATTATCGTTTTTATAAATTATTATTGTTGTATCGATCGATTTAAGAAAATAGATTTATCCACCATATTTTATATTTATGTATTATATAGTGTATTTGACAATTTTTTTCTAGTAAATTTGAAACCGACTTAACGAAAACAACAAGAGTTTGAAAGTAGAGTCCGTATCCAATTACGAGTTATTATAATAATTAATACAATTATGTTAAAATGTAATTTTTCAATTATATAGTTGAACTAATGTATTATAATATATTCAACAGACGTAGTTCATTGTGAAGTGGACTAACATTTTTCTCATATGTTTTGTGTAATATCTCAGTCACCGGCTTTTAATCATGTCACTTATTTTTATGCACGGGTACCATTTCAAACAGTTGTTTGCGATTATAGGTAGATTTATCGGGAACCAATTCCACATTTCTTGTAAGAAGTACATATGACTCAACAGATCTGCAGGAGACCCACTCATCTACACATCACATAGCGTTATTATTTACTAGTAAAATGTAGATCAATTTCATAATACTCAAGAGTGTTTGTATATTTTACCGTACGTTTTCGACTGACCTCTTCTTCACTCTTACCACAACGATCTATCGCGATCTCATTTAAACAAATTGTTATTTTCCGTATACTGGTGGTGTCATCGTTGCTACTTAATTTTTTCAGCCCCTCGTGACATCGAAGGTCGAGGGAGTTAGAGAAGGTTTAAATTCAGTTTCCGGCGCTGAGCATCACGCGAATCGCGTAGAACACAGCATACATATTATAACATACGCGGTGTACTTTATCTGTGGGGTGGGATGAGGGGTGGTCCAGTTTACGGGAATACCGTATATTATAGCGTGTAAACCGGAAAGCACATTAATGTCGAGCGGGCGTCGGCGATTCCAGATGACCGGAAGTCTGGCCCGGCCGGCAGAGGGTTCGTTTTTATATACGCACACACGCGTATTATAGTATAAACGCGCGATACACAATAACGTGCAAATATATATATATATATGTGTGTGCGTATGTACACATATAACGCATGTACATAATAAAATCGAACGTCATAAATTCGCCGAGATCCACTTCTTTTCCGCAGTTGTTTTATTTATTATTATTATTTTTTTTTCGTCACCCTCCGATGGACGGCCCTCATAAACTGTGATAACTGTCATCCGAAGAACGCGCAGCAGTCGATACGCACACACACAAATGTGCGTCCCGTCCAGTGGAAACGGTAGAGAGGGATCCGCACTATATATTATATACATATATGTATATAATAATAATAATGATAATATGCCGCTCGTGATATAGCCGGCTACCGCGTACGACAGCGTATATAATAATAACAATAATAGCAGTAGGACGGTCTTTTCGCGGTGGTGGCGGTGGTTTTTAGGGAGCAAAAGAACTATACGAAATAATATCGCTGTACAGTATATATCATATGCGCGTGGTATAATATTATTATCGAAAACGTTTTGAAACGTTTATACATATATATAACACGTCATGCCATCCCCAGAGGATCGAACAGGCATGCACCGAGTGTTTTCAACGATCGAGATATTTTGATATAATAATAATATTGTGTTAAAGGTGGCTGAAATACGTTTGAGGGTTGTGCTCGAGTAGAAATAGCGATACTGATCGATACTGATCGGTTATAAACAATCGAGATATTTTTCTATATCGCGCCACCTCCAAGGTATGGATTTTAAAAACGTAAGGGTATTGTTGGCCTTAAAGAACATATAGTGTACATTATTATAGTGTACATCAGCTGGGTCATCGACCCCTATTAGGTAGGGATCCACCAATTATTATTAAAAAAAATCTGCACCGATTTCTAAAAAAATTGTAGTAAAAAGTATTAAAAATACATGCTTTATGCTTAAGTCGTGTTTGTTGCAGGTCTCAAATAAAATAAAAGCGAGCCTGGTGTCGCGTAGAGTAAATAAACATATTCTATTGCAGCCGCATGTGTTTGGAAGACACTGTTATATGAATATGAAACGTTATGGTATCGGGATGAGAAGAATAGTGTGAGAAAAAGAGAAGGATTCTAATAAAACGGCGTAAAACATAATATACTAGAAACCTTGATAAGTCCGTGTTCTCCGCTACGACTGATCAATAAATACCAATCATTATAATCATATACGGTATTATCATAGTCTATCGTTTCCGGACGTCGATGATTTTACGACAATAAAACAAACAAAAATTAAAACACCGGCAGCCGGGGCGGCCATCGCGTGTTTTGTTCGCGACATATTAATTATAATACGAGTTTCAAATCCCCCCCCTTCGAGGTCGGGTAACCCATAACAGTATGTACGATATATTCAATTCTACGGTATAAGTGTATGACGATCGCGTCCATAAATCTTATCTCTACACGTGATATCGTCGTCATCACATATAATATATATATATATATTCGAGTGGTCGTCGCGGGCGGTGGCACAACCATTATAATATTATACAATACGACAAAATTATTATTATTATGTAAATCGACATTTCGAATAAAACGTTCGAAAGAGCGAATGACGTGACGTGGCGGAGTCGGTGTTGCAGGTGCCCCATTAAAAATAACGCACATACGACCTGTACCTACCCGTGTCTATACCGCGACCGCGTGCACCTGCCGTTTGGCACGATACGTTGCGGTTTCTGAGCGTAAAAAAAAATATACATATATTATACCTCATTTTAAGTATCGCGCGCTGCACATGATACCGTATAGAGTACACTGCACATTATTGTCCGACGCCACACACACTATATACATTGGCGGCGACGGCGAGTGGGGAGGGGTGTGTGGGAGATGTGTGCAACGAGATATACAGACGCGTCGTAACCATCAAAGCGAATTATATACCTATTACGATGTTATGTGTATACATTAAAAAATATAGACGAAAAAGAACAAAACGAAAAAAAAAAAAAGTACCGAATAATAAATGAAAATATTAGAAAGGATATCGTGTACCTACCTATAGAATATGATGTATAATATATTATAAGTATCGTAACCGATCGTGCGGTGTACGTACGCGTATATACACACGAAAACCGTATACGCGTAATCGATTACGCCCCCGCGCGATCTGGTATACCATCACTGACCAAGTATATTATAATATTATTATATACCTACGCACACATACATATATAACATAATACTATATGTATACGCAACGCGGTAATAATAATACAATTATTAGCAGTTACCGAGCTGCTCGTTCCCATGATGCGCACACACACATGTACCACCATTTATACGTAGAATAATATACATAAACTTACTATAACTGTTATAATAACACAATATGATACACGCGTAGTACGGTATATGCGATGGCTGTATGTGCCTATGTGTGTGTGTAAAGTATACACATACACGGCACCGTTCGATGTCGGTTTTACGTGTCACGACGAACCCTTCAATTACCTAACCCAGTACCGTCGGTTATACGTATACGTATATTATACACATGTTACGGACGGTCCCGCGGTAATCGGTATACGGTTAAAGCTCGGTCGTCTCCTCGTCGCGTACGGCACAATAATTATTATTACTGTTGTTTGGGTAAACGCATCAGATCCGTTCTTGCGGTCGTCGAGCTTCCCGATTACACGCGCCCGGGCGCGCGACAGCGGCTATATAATGCACGCGCGTAATATACAATAATAATATTATCATCGTGTATAGTGTATATATCGTCTAATAATACGTCGTACACACCGATTATTGTTTGTTTTCAGACGCGGTTAATATTATAATACCTGGGTAGTGGGTAGGTAATAATATCATTTTATCGATTGCTATAATATTATCTCGGCCGTCCGTCTACGGTATGGACGACAGTGTTCGATATCTGTATATATATCCCGCGTTACGCGCATACGCGTATTATTATTAGTATTATTGTTATTGTTATTACACGACGCGATTACAACGTATTGTAGTGCTACTGCACCCGATTGTACACGATCCGATATTATAAACGATAATGATGACGACAGTAATAATAATAATAATATTTTATGGGCGATTTCTCTGCGACGGCCCGACGGGTTTTCAGTTTTTCGATTTATTTACGACGTAAACCCGATTTTTTTCGACTCGAAAACTATTTACGTGACGTGCTATATAATTGTATAATAATATATATCTCGCGATTATGTCACGAACTCGTCAAACATTTTTATCCTATTTTCCAAATGAAAAATATGTGAAAAAAAATTTAATGTATAACAATCAATTAGTATTTCCAACATTTAAAAACACGTTAGTATTAATACAGTTGATTACATTTTGATAAAATTCATTATTTTAATTCTACAGTGTTGTTTTTTTGATTATTCTACAGTGATATTTTTATTAACTTTTTTGTATTGCACAATGATTTCCTTGGGCGTGATTACGTTCGGCTAACATCAAGCTAATTAGCTTGTATGCCGTGAAGTCATTGCTGGAACAACCCAAAACCGACAGGTTAGTTGCCCGGCACGAGAAAACTGTATTGCCTTCGAACGCGAATATTACCATCTCGTAGTCCATCGTTCGCCTAAGGTTCACGATAAATCCAAATCTTTCTAATTGCTCTGCGTAAAGGATACAATTTAAAATGAAATGAAAAATCGTTGGAAATACTTTTTTTTTTATTGTTTCACTTTAAAAATCAATAAATTGAAACAACTAGACAGCATAAAATACAACATCATTTTTAATACGAGTAAATACAAGAGATATTATTGAAAAAAATATGGGTGTTAAATGATTTAGTAAGGCGGGATCTAGTTACTTGTTTGTATTATGACCATTGAATTAATTTATCTTAATTAAAACAAATTTGTATTCATGAATTTAATTAATAATCTAATTAATATGGTTACCCGGCGTTATGAATAGGCAATATGGCTACACCCTGTTCTAGGATAGGTATCTCATATAACTTATTATCATAGTATGTTGTGCGGGTAATTTATCAAATAAGGTAGACTACAACGATATAATGTATTTGTACATCATCCGAAAACGTTAATTTATTTATTATTTTAAGTAGTATAATAAAATGTATGTTTATTTTTTTCCATACAATTTAATAGTTTATATTATTTGTATATCTAATAGAAACGTAAAAACTACAGTAAATCCTTAAAAATAGTTTGTATTTAATCAATTTATCAAACAAACAGGTTATTCATCAAATGTTTACAGACACTTCATAAAAATATATACATTTAATATTTATAATAATATTATTAAGTATGGACGAATATTTGTAAATATATTACGCAGGTAATTGAAAAAAAAATGTGTAGATTAATGTATAAAATATATACATGCAGATAACGTTAATGTAAACAATATAATACGTGACTATTTTTTGGAAGATATGAAAAATATATGTGATATAAATAGATTCACATGCAAACATATATGATATAGAACTAACTACCAGAAAATCTGATAAATTGAACAATCGCCGAAAGGAAGGTGATGGGTATATTCATAGATTATTGATTCATTAAAATTGTCTATCAATAAATACAACATTCAAAGAGATCTTCGCGCTGATTGGATAATATTGATTAGAACAACATTTATTTCATTATTTTATTTTAAAGATTTATATGGGACACTCTGTATTACAGATAATAGTGGAACGGTAATATCTTTTTTTTTTATAATATTTTGTAATTTTATGTTTTTTTTTTATAAAATGCATAAAAACATACGGTACAAGTAAACTGTAAATTTAACTTAAGTTCAGTTAATTTAATATAATTTTAAACCTACAAATGATTAAACGACATTTCGTATAACTGATAAGATGATTAGCAATAGTTTTATTTATTTTTATTGTAAAATAGTAATACTATAAAAAAATATTTAGTAGGTAACGATAAATAAATAATTATTTATATATATACCTTAGTTACCTATTAATTATTTAATAAAACTACAGATCAGAATAACTTTGCAAAAATAAGAGACGTTTTCAACGGAGAAATGAAAGTTTTTAACTACTGTATATATTATGTAGCAATCAAATTTGAAATGAGGATACTAAAGAAAGCATTTAAAACTAAATAGTTTCTGTAACTCTTTTTTTTAGCAGGAGATTTACAGTATCCGATTACTATTGCGTACCTTTGATATGTTCGACCCTTGTCGTCCGGTATTTCAGGACCTCACAGACTTTGGTCGGACCATACAGGATATCGACTGTATACGAGTGGCACTCATCATTTTTTAATGTGACATCATTGGTTTCCATATATGGTCGAGAAACTCGTAATTTAATAGTTCAGCTATAGGTGAACTGTAATAAAACGATACAAATAATTCGGTAAAACTGTTAAATATTGTTATAAATCAATTAAGCCGTCCACGAATACATAGAAACACGAATGTATAAACACTTTAGTACCAAAAATATAAAACAAATATATGACGTTAATATTGTTAATATCTAAATTCAAAATACATTTATGAATTTATCAGTTATTTTGTCTACCGTCTAAAATGTTATTTTGACAATTGCTTTCAATCACTTACGGTGATAATTATTCGTGCAACGAATAAAACATTTCTCTCGCATAACCTTAATATAGATATATATAGGTACGCACATACCTGTACACGTCTCCTGTATTTCTGAAAAAAAGATTAATTATTATTAGACAGAATCTAAAAAATAAATGTGTACATAAATTATGTGTTTAACGTGTACATCCTATGAAACATATGACTGCGGATAATGTTGACTTTACAAACCACCAAGGATAATATTATACTTCCGATTTCGTAGTGGATATGACTATATGAGTAATACAAATTTTCACACCAAACTATACGCTCCCGCCAGTCGAATCGTGCGTTCAACCTAGCTGCAACAATGCACTGCGAAGGTTTTCATGCACTTTTCACACGCTTCCTGCGTTTTGTAACACTGCGAGTAATATAATTTTTTAAACGAGATTCAATTTTTAAATCACCTATAAATTTTATTTTATCACGCGTACATAATATTGTAATATCATAATCATAGTAACACGGGTGCTTTAATGTACCTACGCGTGTTTTATGTTATATCGTTTTTTTATTTTTTATTTCTTAACGAATTCAATAACTCGCCGACGATTGCTAAAACCAGAGCCATATTTACCATTAGGCAGGATAGGCAAAACTGCCTATGGCCTCCGTTATTAGAGTGCCTTGAATTTTTATGAACCTTATTTTATTTTTTTATTTTTTAGAGTACTACTTTCATCATATAAAATAAATATAAGAAACATATAATATTTATCAGCGTAAAATGTAAATTAAAATAATAGGTACAAGAAATCTGTAGCCTGTAGAGATAAAAAAATATATAACGTTATAATTATGTTTGTGAAAATGTATAAGTAAATACTAAATTGTAATAAATTATTATTTTGTTGTATATAAGTACAAGTCATTTGTGGAGAGGGGCTATGGCTATATATGCTACTGTTGACAATAAGGGGCCACATTTTTTATTTTTCCTAAAATGCCTAAATCAGGTCCTGGCTAAAACTAGCTTACTACATATTTTTTAAACAATCATATTTAATGCATCAATTATAATACAGTATTATATTTAAATATTTACTAGTCTAAAATCAATGATTTCAGCTTTTGTGTGCAACCGCAGCTAAACAGTTGTAAACAATAATATATATTTCTGTTTTACGAAGTCGCACAGTCATTGCCGTTGTAAATTCAAAACGGTTACTACGTGAATAGAGCGACAATATCTCTTAGATGTGATACGTTTTCAGTAGGTTTGTGTCCCTAGTATCATAATGTTTGAATATGCATATATTCTTACTATTAGTTGTGCTATAATTTTTACTGATCCTTACTAAATATTATTTTTTGAAATCTGTTTTTATTTAGGTGTACCAGAGAAACGTTTTCCAAGTACCCGGATTCACACTGATTTGGATCGTACACAATATGCGTAACATAAAACACAATGCAACATTATATACATTCAATTCATGCAGTCATCATTTTAAATAATATATTATTGAGTACCTACATTTACTAATATTATCAAACGACAGATAATAGGTATCAATATTGTTGACTAGCCCTCATCGTTTTGTTACCCTTCAATGTTTTCATTTTAAAAGTTAACGACGTACAAATTTTAGAACTGTCGTCCATACGTCTTATCTGTTCCATGTCAACATTTTGATCGAACCATCACAAGCGGACCTCAAGAGTATGGTTTTGCAGGAAGAGGAAATATAATGCAGAAGTATGGTTATTAGAAAGTAGAAACGCAAACAGTGAATCTCCTCGACGGGATTTCTATCAATAAAATGAAGAACCAATTTTCATTTAGAAGTGTTGGCAAATGTTTAGGACATCACACAAATTTAAATTTTCCAATTTTTTTTTTTCGTTATTAATAAATTGTACCCTAGATAGTACTTTTCGCTCCCCAAATTTTACACGTAGTGCAAACACAAATTAATTTCAGAAATTTTAAAGAGAGATTTTAAATACTAGGAAAACGATAGCCAGTTAAACACGCGTGACACTAAAAAAATACATATTTAACGTTAAATTAACGCGGCCTGGTTTTTTATAATATTGTACTCCATAATATCTAATATATGGTACGCCGACATCGTTTGCGATCTCTCGTCGTTCTTTTTCATATTTTTTTTCGACGGTTTAATTTAAAATCGTATAATACGGCGTACAAGTATTTTTCAATCGCGCCGTCCATCCGTATCCGTTCCGCCACCAGAATACCGGTCGGACAGCCGCAGACGGACGTGGAGGGTGAGGATAATGATTATTAGCGACGAATCGGAAGGGGCAAACGTTCGGTGCAAAAGGGTGGCTGATAAAAACGCGGGCCGCGACGGCTCTCCTCTTCGGCAGACCCGGGAGGCCGTCTCCGTGTGAATTTATACTCGCGGGTCGCGGACGCTGACGTTTACGACTCGAGCACGTGTAATTTATATTATATTTCGTAGTCGTGCACTCGCGCGAGCGCGCGCACTCGGAGAAGTCGCTCGTACACGCGGCGTATCACGTACAATAATATTGTTATGATTGTCGGGCACGTTGTGTTTTTCGATTATAGATTTCGAAAACGGTTTGAAAAGAGGAAAAAAAAAACAAATAAATAAACGATGGGGACCTCCATTGTCGGGCGGCGCGCGCGTACGAGTTATATAATATTATATTACGTCTAGGGCACGGTCGGGCCCGGCGGTCTTTGTGCGCGTCCGATTTATTGGATCGCGGTCCGATTGTCGTTTCGCGGTCGCACAATGCGGTGACGACGACGGCGGCGGCGGCGGCGGTGCAATAGCGGAGGTCCAAATCGTATCGGAATCGCGTACAGAAAACGCACAATAAAATACCCTACTGCTCGCGTATACGCAAAATACAATAATATACACCACACGACAATGATAAACGAAACCGCGAGCAAATAGAAAATATAATAATATCATAATAAGTCACCGTCCGAATGCCGCGGAAACGCCTCTTTTTGTTTTGTTTCGCTTATTTATTTGTTTTTTACTGCAGTGTTCATCGTCAAATATATATTGACGTTCGTTTATGTCTATTCATCGAAACAGATCACACGGCCACCACAGCTACCTTTGTAGTTTTGTTTCATTATTTATTAATGAAATAAAATAATATTTTTTTTCTTTTATGTTACAATCATTTTATGTTCTATATAATCACATTTTGATATATTAATTGGTTCATTTTACAAAAAAAAATCAAAACTTTTAGAATTATTTTTTTCAATTTTCAAGAGAATATAATATTGTATAGGGTATTGACATCACAATTAAATCTTTTTTTTACTTGAAAAACAGGACCTTAGTTATATTAATGACCATCGCGCATTTTTATATAGTCGGTTTTTGCTACTGCTGCAGAATTTGTCCGAATCGCGCTGTCGACGGCAGACGAGTCGACGACGATGACGTGCCAGACAGACGCGTCTCGTCGGAAAACTATTGCTCGCGTAACGATATCATACCTATGCCATTATCTTGTATTTTTATGCATACGCGTGTTATACGTGTGCGCATTATACCCTACACATATAACGTTATATTATAACATATTATACTCGAACGACTATACAACCGACGTCGAGCACGTTTTTTGATTACGATAACACCGCGCGGCCCGATGACGGAGCCGATAACGTGCCCGTGTCTCCTTTGTGTCTGCCACGGAACGATTTTTTTACAGGTCACGTCTGCCATGCTACACACATAATATACCAACACAGACACACACATGCGATCTCTCAAGAACCCACGTGGGCGCTCGTCGTGAGACGACCTGGTACACAGCAGTGCACGTGCAACCAGTGGATATAATATGGTTGGCCGGCCACGTACCACTTACCACTTGTGTGTGTGTGTGTGTGTGGAAAACAATAATAATGACGACGACGACGACGATAATACCCTCGGGGTGTATCGAAAGGCTGGGGCGAACAGTGTACGTATAGTAATTCGATATTCCGATTTTTGTATACACGTAGTAATACATACATGTTTTTATTATTATTATATAATATTGCATACGAGAACAAAACGACCACTAGAGACCGAACCGGCGCTGGGACAAATATCGATAGGGCCCTCAACTATACTTGGCTTCCGCGAATGATGATATATGAGACCTCTGCAAACAGCATCTACTGCGCCACACGTCGTTATTTAGGAAGTTTATCATTACTTTATGGTACAGTTGTGTCTCAATTAAAATCCTAATAACTAATAAGTGTATCTTTGGTATAGAGATCTCGTCGTTTTATATAGTATATAATATATACGTTTTGGTTGTTTACATTTTTAACGGAATTGTATTGAAGATGATTGAAGTAAATCGAAATTTCGTATACTTATGTAATAGAACAAACCACTAAATACGAAACGACAACTACTGTATGACGTGATACCCGTGCAACGCATAATCATCATATATAGCATAACAGTAATAATCATTAGATTATTAGTAGAATAATAAACAATCGCAGTGCCTACGTCCTCGCCGAATCACTCGGCGACAACGAGGTCCATGCCTGCGCGTGCGGCGGTCTTATAAAGCCAAATTTGTTGTTGCCTCAGCACATTTTACTTCACTGGCCTTATCTTTTTTAACATTAATATATTCCCACCTATTTTGCATCTACATTACCTAATAATATTATATTTACAATAACTGTCTACAGTATACGAGATATATAATATAGTCATTGGCACAAATAGGAGGATCTTATTCTTCCTATAAAAATCATTTTTTTTTATCATTTTAAAATCGAACATAATAAAATAATAAAATTAAAAAAAAAATTACTTAAAATTGTATTTTGGTAATATAGTGATTCTGATAGTAAATATAAACATGCACAATAAGAGTTATTATATTTTTTGTAGAAAACAATATGGTCAGAGAATAATATTAATATAATATGACCAGACAGTATAATTTTTATATTGTGTATTCGACACCGTTTGCTTAATAGATATACAGTTATTAAATGGATATTTAATTTAAATAATAATTTTAAAGGATACCATATTTTAATTAGTTGGAAGATGAGAGAGACTGCTCCCCACGTTTTATTTAACCGATATTATTGGAGACTTAAATATCCTGACGATTTTGTCATTTTTCGGCTTGGTATATATATTTTTAATTTATCATTAAATCAATAATATATTACAGCTGTACACACGCGATATGACGTATATTATATCGTATTATAACATTCGGAAAAGATAATGAAAGTGCCTATACTACATATATGATCTAGAAACTAAAAAAAAAAAAAATCATACTTTTAAATCAATGCATTGATCTTACACACGCTCGTTCCACTGCCATCTCGCAAACGTGCATCGTCTAATCGCGAGTCGTCGGACGATAGATTTAATAACACTACAATAATATCAATCACCATGTAACAATGCGACGATGCGACGTGTGTAGACGTGTAGTACTTAAAGTATTACAATTTTATCGAATTTCAATTCGATTGCGACGCGTATTATTATTATTGTTATTGGTATTACAAACGAATTTTATTTTTCTATTTTAAAGATATATACTTTACATCTCATCACGGTTCACAGCGCACGGGCATTATTATATACGTGATTTCGAGTGATACGATTATTGCGGCGAGAAGTGGCTCGCAAGGTGTGATCGTTTTATGATAAGGTGTACCTCCCGAGCAGTGGCGTAATGATGGGATTTGGTGTCTTATCCCCTCTCTCCGTGGCTTTCTTTTATAAAGACTGACTCACCACATTTGTATAGTTTATTAACTTTATTCTATATATAGTATATTTTATGGAAACACGAAACCACCATGCATGCTAAATAGAACTTAGATCATATTATTTCTTAATAAACATAATTGCACTATTAGAAACCATAGAGCAGTTAAATATATTTTTATCACGCGACGAAGATACACGTCAGCACCAATGTCACATAGTAGAGATATAAATGAATCGTATATGCGAATACTTAAATATTATAAAATTATTGATTCTGTAGGTCCATGTGTAATACATTTTACAATGGTTGTATTTTTAAGAGGTGATTATAATACATACAAAAATATTTTTGTAGGATAATAGGTAAAATATACAAAATGTCGTCTCTGTTCACAAATATGACAAAATTACGTCACAAGTACTGAGTTTTTTAGCTTATAAATATTTTTAAATTACGTGTATTTAGCCATCCGATATGACGTTTGTTGTGGTGGACGACAGTTACATATTATAACATTACGTTATTAAGGAAATTTAATATAATATTATGTTTATCATTTCGGGATCGAATTACTATAAAACCTCCATAGGTATTTGTAAAAATGTAAATTTTTAAGGTTATTATAATTATTATCATTAATATTTTGAACATTTTAATATTAATATTTTACTTTTTACAACAAACCTAAAGGTATGGATTAAGAGCGGCCAGCAGCAGAGTTCTAACAGAGTATTAGGTACAAATGAAGTGTACACTGTACAGTGTACAATGTACATGTTTCACAGTGCTTAGTGTACACTGAATAATATGTAATAAAAACAATATAATATTCAATTATACCAAGTGTTTTTTTTTCTTTTTTATTATTATTATTATTCAAACTCAATAAAAATAAACAATATTTTTATTATGACACAAGTCATAACTTATAACACTTATAAAATAAAAATATAATGAAAAAACCTTACAAATTATAGTAAACACAACAATTGCGGCTAAAAACAAGTAAATAATAATAATAAAAAAATTAAATTAATACACATTAGAACTTACTATAAATACTTTGTGTAAACTCGCAATGGACGATAACTTTTACATCTATAATCGTCCATGCGCTACATCATATTACGTCATCGAACTTGTAAAAAGAAGTCTTCGTGGTATTTACACACCGCTACCACCGCCGCCGTTGGAGTCAAATTCGACTGATTAAAAGTATCCGCCCTTTTCGAAGTAACCACCGCCACCCGCGTCTGCGTGCCCGTACTTCTCACCCTCTTTAACACCTCCTTTCTTGGAGAATTCGGACTGTTGTCCGTGGTGTGCTTGCTCACCAGCCTCGGAATTGTGGCCCTTAGCCTGCTCGTACTTCTTGCCATGATCGCTCTCCGCCTTCTTCGAACCGTGGCTCTCGTGGTACCCTGTGTCCGTATGACCTTTCTTTTCGCTTCCACCCTTCTCCTTGGCATGCTTCTCCTGTTCATGTTTGTGTTCCTCATGCTCGCCACCATCGTGCGACTCATCGTAGAACACCTCGTCCTTCTTGTACTCGTCTTTGTGGTGCACCTTATGGAATCCCGACGTCTTCTTACCCTTTTTGTGGCCGCCCTTTTTTACCACCGTGATGCCCTTCTCGCCGTGGTTGCCATGGTACGCCTCACCAAAATGCTGTGCCTGGTCTACGTGCCCCTTCTTTTCACCAGCCTTCTCAGCCACCTGTGAGTGCTTTTCATCGGTTCCATAGTCTTCTTTCTGGCCCTTGTCGTACGCTTCCTCTTTCTTGAATGCTTTTTCTGCTTTCTCGCCTTCTTCCGATTTGTGTCCCTCCAAGAATTTTTGACCTTGTTCCTTGTCATAGTGCTTCTCCTTGTCGAACTCACTACCACCACCATAACCGCCAGATCCATGACCTATATATCGGCTGCCTTCGTCCTTCAGATCACTGGAGATCTTGCTCTCGGCCGGTCGTTCTTCAACAATATCTTTGATGTTCTTGGGTACTGGTTTTGGCTCCTTGACGTTCTTGGGCGCTGATTTGGATTCTTCTAGTGACTCTTCATCCGTTTCGTCATTCTGTGGCTTCTTGGGCTTATACTTCTTTCGATTACCTGGTGTCAAGTCTCCTCGTCGATGGTCAGGCACCAGTATCGAGTCCAAGTCTTCATCTCGGTCCTCGGCGTCAGCCGCAGAAGGTTTCTTTTGACGACGTTCTTCAGGGAATCTGAACGGTTTTTGTTCCGGTACGTCTCCAGCACGAACTCCACTTCTAGTAGACGGATGTTTATTGTACGCTCGGTATTCGGAGTGTTCCGGTTCCGAATCCCGATGCGTATTTCTCGCTCTGTACGAGTTGTACTCTCTGCGGGGTACCTTGGACGTTTCCACTACACTGTACGAGCTGCTCACTCCGGACGTGTCACCAACCGGAAGTATTTCCACGTTGGAACCCAAGCCCAGGTACGAGTTTTGTAGCTGTCGTTTATGTCGGGCTACTACCGATATAGAAGTAATGGCGAGGAGTGGCCACACGGCGACGATCATGACGACACACCTGAAAGTCAACATCGCAATGATCGTTGAACGTGCCGACCAATGTACCTTCTGTCAAACAGTGCACGAAACTAATGCGTTAAAACAACTGTCCACAACGATGGTGATAACGGTGATTCGGTGATTGATAAAAGCCGATAAACGTTTTCGAACGATTATTTCGATACTAACTGTCCCGAACGGTGTTGAACGTGTACTGACGATGCGTGTCAGATTTTCTTCTTATAAGTATCCCGGACGTCCCCCGTCAGCGCGCGACGCTGGTCGTTGGTTCGAAACGAATTGGTTGCGAAATCCGTCATGAAAATTCCCAACGAGAAATCATCCATAAGTCGTGACAAGGACGAACGTTTAGGTTTTTCTCCGTATCAACCGTCACCGCTACCGCCACCAACTGCACCGCGTTTTCCAGGGTCGTGCGTGTGAGGTTACGCGTGTAATATATCTACAGCTGTGCACACACATATTTTAATAATTATTATAATAATGTATCGTTTATACACCCGTTTTCCTTTTTGGGGGAAAGCGAATAGTAACTATATCGATATCTTCAAGGGTACGCTCGTGTCCGACGATGCATTGCGCGAGCCTTGGACCATCCGATGGACCGTATAATAGGTAATATAATTTTAACTCTGCTCGTTTCGTCGACCATCGTAGTATATTATCATTATTAGTATGACACACGGTCTGCTAATTTCAATTGTAATACAAAATGAAAGTCATATTTTTTATCGATATTCGTAAGACTAAATATATACCTTTTGGGTATTTATGACACTATTATCACTTATTCGTATATAATAATAATTGTACGATCAGATTGTATCGGTTTTAAATATTATAATACTTTGTTTAACTGTTTGTTAATTTTTTTTTCTTGTGATATGGTGTGTTGCCTCGGACGATACACCTAATGAGTTTGTGTTTTTAAATTAATATTTTTCGGTCCACGGCACTTTCGACCAATTGCAACAAAACTGATTGTACGATATCGCGTTCAATTGTTTACACGTGTAGTGCCTATACACTACCACGCACTACAATATGAAAACATATTTTTTTTTTATTAAACGTCCCATATGGTCTTAATTTTAATCGAGAGTTATTTGCATAATGATAGTCCCACTGCGACATACGCTAGAAAATAGACGACAGCACGTGCGTACATAGTGTACCTATTATACATCATCGACAAATTGCTATTAGTACGTAGGTAATATATACATACACGCGTGTCGGACACCCGGTGTATAATATTATGTTATGATAAATACACACACGCGCGCCGCAATCCAAAAAAATTAAGTCGAAACTTAACCCTTTCGGTTTGGCCTCCGTTTAATAATACCACCATTGGATGGACGCGTCACCTGACAACATAATTGCCCGTGAAGCAATTTACCGTGGAAAATGCAATCGTGTTCAGTAGAGTATAAAGCGCGCAAGTGAACGGGGAAATGGAAAAAAAATATACCGTCGAGACCTATGTCGTGTGCATCGCACATGATGTTCCTTCGGGTAATTAATAAATTATTGTTGTTATTATGATTGTTAGTAGAGCATGACCTCAAATTGCCGCTGTTGAGCTGACCGGGGATGCGACGATGACACATCACTATACCGTACTCGTCATAGTTGAAATAGAAGTCCATCATTATTGTGCGTAGGTAGGTACACCATTATTGTTGTAGTGATGTCGAGTGGCCGACTGTTTAATCGTTGTTTTGATAAAACAATCGATTTCCGCACACGCACTTAAACATAACAGTACACTTATTATAAACTATTATACGGTCGTAGTACTGGAAGAAAAGAAAAAAAAATGATTAATGATCTGTAACACTAGTGTCTAAAATAATATATACTGTATTATGTAATTTACACTAAAAAATGATTAGTGTATTCGATTTAAGTAATCAAATTTTCAAATAAAAAAATGAAAGTCAAACGACCTAATCGAATAATGGTTGTATTGATTTTAAAATGGTTCGTTCATGTTTAACTTTACTATTTGTGTCTAGTATATATGCTAATTAAATATTTTAAAACGTTTAATTGCTACACTGTGTCTATAAATTGAAAAGTTTATTTCGTTGAATTAAGCGTAAAGTGCCAGTAAACTTAACGCTTGGAAATTAGTAAATTTAAAAACTATTCAATATAGATAATATTATGTACATGAATAGACAATAGACATGCATAATTAAGAAACGTAGTAATGTTATGGACCAATCATGGACCTCTAAATCATTTAAAGGGACAATTATCTCATTAAAAGTTTAGTCATGCGCCCAAAATCACTGTGTAGAAATTGAATAATTTTCATAATGGTTATAGTGGTTCAAGTACGGTTTACAATATAGAAAAAAATTATTAATCCCCGTAATGTGACAAATTTTGAATTCAATTAATCTCAATATTATTCCTTTTTTTTATTATTATCAATAGTTTAATAACTATAATGATATTTGTCATAAAATGTTTTTTAAAGTTTATATTCTTTATTATTATTATTTATTATTATCAGTGGTGAGAATACCACATCCTCGATTACACGTAACTATCATATTATGATTTTCGATCACACCTGAGTACAACGCGTGTCCTATTCACGTGTAGGTAGGCATATTATGTTATTAACTGTGCTGCTAAGACGGATACACTTCGTTTTTATCCGATCTCGACCGGTATATTAATATACATGATATTATTATACAGCGTTATGTAATATATATATGACGGTTGTGGCGGTAATAATTAATGCAATCTATGTACACATAAGCCCCCAAACGAAGCAGCTGCTGTGCGTCATATATAATATAATTCGGACAAACCGCATTCATACATAATAATAATATTAATACATGTTACAGTGTACTACGTAAACCGTTTGAGTTTCGGTGACGTGTGTCCACTGCAGCTCTCATCGCGCGTCGACGGCGATGTATCGGAAATCAGTTTCCGGGGTACATATCTAGAGACGCGATGCAGTTCCGAGGGGATGGTTATATTATAATATAGTCGCCCCCGAGGTCGCCGATCGACGGGGTTGTATATTACGCCTACATATTATACGTATAGTACGCATAACATTATACGTTAAATAATAATATTATAATATTACAAATCGTTAGCAGCGGTGCCTGTACATCAATATAAGCCCGTGTGTGTTATATAGTATGCGTGTGTGTGCGCGCGCGCTGCTGAAGCGACTTGTGTAATTGATGTTTTTCGGACAACAGACGACCCAGCTAGTGCAAGTGTGCGTGTCTGTGCGTGCGATATTGCATGTGCATAATATATACATATATATATATATACGTGAACACACGCGGTGAATATAATTAGCCGCCGAATATTATAATATTATTATTATTATACTGTGTATATTCGTGTACGTCAGATGTTTCCCCGGAGGGTGGGCGGGATGGGTTTGCGTGCAGTCCGATGACCGTCCGGCGGGAGGCACCGCGCGATTCCGCCGCCACCATCGGTCTGAGCTGACCGCCGCGGGGTCATAACACTCCGAACCCCCCCGGAAGGGTTAGAGGTGAATCCTTCCCTCGGCCCGAAGAGTTGTTTTCCTACACGTTGTTACACGTCGCGCGCGTGTGTGTGTATACTTTATTGAAACGATCGGTGTTTTTACAATATATACGCGCGTATATATTTCGGTAGGTTTTGTTTGCACAGCGATACCACGCCGGCCCCACTAATATACATAACATAGAATAAGGTACGTATAGTACGTATATTACGCGTATAAATGTATAATATTATGGTCGTGAAATAATAAACGACGGTGTATAATGTTATAATAACACAACGATGGCGTAAAAAAAACTTCCGGCCGCCGGATATCACGATATAATGATATACGCGTGTGGGTGTGTGATTTTCGCGGTCCAAAATATACATATTATGAGTGTGTGTTTGTTTACGCAAGTGACTGCAAGACGTGTAATAGGTGTTTACATGCCTTTTGGGCTATGACTGCTATATGAGTTATAACCGTTCGTTAACATTTACATTAAATTGATAAACAACGAATATTCTTCTAGATAGTCAAACAGTACCTATATAGACACTTCTACGTTATAGAAGCCGATCGAATACATTTTGACAACATACTTCCGTTCTTGTAAAAACTAATAAAAGTTAGCTGTATGTTTTTTTAATTATATTTTCATTGAATATAATGTGGAATTAAAAATTAAGTTCGATATAATGTATGTTTTATCGAATTATAATTCATAGTTAAAAATCCTATAACAAAATCATAATATACTACTAACTTACTGTATATCATTAAATAACGTTTAAAGAACTTTAACCAAACAATAATTATTATTTGCCTTAAATACGTTCTTAAGTCAGTACGTGTATTATTACATTTTAAAGAAATGCAAAAGGCGTAATAACAATCATAACGCCAATATATCATATATGTTTACCTTATTATTGTCTTTAATAATGACGTCTTTATAATCATTTTACTTTTTATACTTATAAGTTACTTATAGTTATAAGTTATAACTAATACGGTTGATAAATCTGATTTTTTTTTAGTTTCCCACCTGTACAAAAATTTACCAGGACTAAAAACGTCTTGTAAAGTCATAAACTAAAAATCATAAAATGGTCACCATATTTAAAGTTACCTATCCTTTCATATACATTTAACTAAATGTTCCAAAAACTAAAGATTACCTATTATTTCATTTTTTTGGTACCTATAACTAAAACCTACGACGATATTCTAATAACATCAAAACATGTTTCGACCGTATACTATGACGTTATTTTACATTGTTCACGCGTGAGCAACGGTTGTCATAATAGATTATCGACTCCAAGGAGACTATATACGTAAACGGGAGCTAAATGTTCGATTGGAGGTCCAACGATTAATGGCGTATTATTGTATTGTATAATATTCGTGTGTATGAATAAACGATGGTATTCGCGCATTAGTGTTTGTAAGTATATAGTTACACATATAGAGTCATAATATATTATTATTATTATTATTATTATTATTATTATTATTATTATTATCATAATAATTATTATTGTACTCGTGCGCGAAAATGTCCTTAGACGGGCGGCGGCCCCGCCAATGATGCATATGAAAACGAGCATGACACTAATTAAAATAAAAAATAATACTAGTAATAATGAGAATGAAAAAAAAACTAGTAAAATACGCGTTAAATCGCCAAACGTTTGTCCTACATGGATAAAATTCCGTAAAAATACGCGTTAACAATCAGGCGAAGGGCATCGTTCGGGCCGCGTCCAGCCCGGTTAATTAAACGAAATTATATTATATTGTATTATTATTATTATAATAATTACTCGAGACCGCAACAACAGCCGTACTCCGCGTAGAGGGCCTTCTAAGGAAATAACAATTATTATTATTATGTCAGTTATGAAAATAATTTATTTTCTACAATTCCTTAGTATAACGCGTATACATAACTGAGATCTGACTCTAACTTACATTACATATTATTATTGAATCGATGACAAACCTTAGTCGTATATTAATCAATATGTATGTAATTACAAACGAGAAAATTAGTATTATGCATAATATAGTATATATACTATAGTATATAGTATAAAGGCGTACACAGTGAAAAATAACCAGGTGGAAGAAATTGAGGATTTGTATACACAAATTTTATTTGTGTTCATTAGTATGATAATTTATATTACTGCAGTGGCTGCCCGATGGCCTAAAAAGGTACCACAACTTAAACCCTTAAAAATAAATTCCGTTGGACATTCACGCATCAAAAAACGAATCTTCAAACGAAACATATATTTTTTTCGTTGTTTGTGGACATTTTTACTCGAATTACTTAATCGATCACAATATAGAAATTGATAAAAAAAAATAGAAAACTCGCATTAGTTTACCATCCAGCGATCTTGACCGTGATATCGACCGCAAAAAACGTGTGTATAATGTACCTATGTATACATTGTAATATGAAAAAAATTGTATAAATACCTACGCCGTTACACCAAAAAACCTTGAGGAAATCTACAGAAGTCCAAAATAAGTCTGACTGCTGAAGAAATTATTGAACCCAATTGGTATTAAACACAATAATTTATAGGCAACACAAAATGTGTATAGGTATAACCAATCTGATGTAAACACTAATTATACCATCCGTCCGTGTTCGATGAAGCAAGCTTAAAGTCGTTTTTTCTCTCGTCACTTTTTTTCGGGTGGTATGTAAAAAATGAAAATAAAGTCAAAATATACAGCACAAATGGTAGGTACCTTCGTAGTTGTCACAATATATCAAATATTCAAAACTAGTGTGATAACCATCGAAACGATCGCTATGATTTATTATTGCTTTCGAATTTAAAATCACAATTCACAGCACTCGTCCAGCCGAGGGGAGTGCCCAACTAAATAATATCATATTCGATTTTTTCAAACATACCATAATTTTATGCGATAATACATAGCTCAGTGAGATGATCGTTCAAAAAAAAAAAAAAAAATTAAACTGTATAATCAAAAACACTACAGCTACTCGTACTAGCTAGATACGAGTAAAGTATCGACAACCTCTTCAGTCACGTATTTACGTCCCGCATTGATATCTCTTTCGCACTCCCGTAGTCGCCACTAACATTGTTACTGATTTAAATAATGTCAACCCGAATTTGACAGAGTGTCGATTATGATGATAATAATATCGTAAATGTGTAAGACAATTATTATTACACGAATACACCCGCATAATATATGCATACGATTTAGCGTCAACAACTGCACTGTGCTTCATCTATCGGCAACAAAATCGTGTGAACAAAATATTTTTTAATAGTTCGTTTTAAAACTATTATGATACTTTGACTGAAGTTTTCAACGAGGCTGTGTAAGTCGTACACTATTTTCGCTGGTTAAACATCGTTGATCGAGTTAATCTCAATAGTGTGTATTGTAGGCATGTCACTATATTCTATGTGTAATTTAAAGTACGATTCTGTACTTTACAAACGTTATTTAAAAATATTACTAAAAAAAAATTTTAATGAGTTAGTCCCTATAATAATAAATACTGATATTCCGTTATTACTACAAAATCATATTTAAGAAGATTAATATTATTAAGGGTCTTTAGGAAATATTATTTTTTCCTACGTATTATAATCATGAAATATTAATAATTTACTTTTATCTGATATAGTTAATTAAAAATTATAATAATATTATTATTATACGGTTTAATTAAATAGTGTACAGGGAGATACGTTAATAATGTTAAGCAGCATGGCGAAGGGACAACAACAAATCAATAACAAAATCGGTCTGGTTTATTATTATTATTATTTTAATAAATATAATATTTGAGTTATAAAAGTTAGATTGTACTTATTGGCCTCGAGAATGACTAAATATAAATGTATTATTCGTTTAGGCTTCTAGTCCGAACATGTAATTAATTAGTGGTAATATTATGGTAATATTCAGAAAAAGTCGAATAGAATTCATTATTTCGGGAAGGTGGTCAAACTTGTGGACGTTTTAATGGACTTTCTGACTTGCCGTTCACTAGGCGCATCGACCTTTGAATACCTGTTTGTGCCTATTCGCGCGAGACGTACGCACGTCGAGATAACCGCAACACTCGTCGTATCGTCGGACACCGTCAAACAACAGTAAAGATTTCAGCTACCGAGAGACCGTAGGGTAATCTTAGAGGTTTCGCCGTATCATAAATTTCGAAAATAATGATATCGTATTATATGTTTATTGGTCCCCGCGACTGCCGGACGGGGTATAATGTACGGTCGGTGTGCCGATCTCTGCTGTTGCAGGCTCCAAAGTTCTGGACCGGGCACTGTTCGACGGCGGGGTGCTGCGGGGTGTAAAGAAAACCACGAGCGCACACGACAACCGCCTCTCCACCGCGTCCCGCCCGGAGAGAGCTGCCAATGACCCCGAGTAGATTTGTTTGCGTTCCGTCTCTGTCTCCGCGACTGCACTGCAAACCGGTTTTCCCGTGACCCAACGACGACGACGGCGGCGGCTAAGGCGACTCGCGCGCGCCCGTTACGTTTCCTCCGAGAGAGGGAAAACTCGTCTCTTGGGACGTATATAATATACGTACTATATTACGATTATACTCTATTATAATACATATATAATATATATATATATATATATATGCCAAACGTACTTATTACTACTATACTACTATTACTATTACTATTACTACTACTACTACTATTACTATTACTATACTACTACTACTACCACTACAATCACTACTATTACTATAATACTACGATTACTACTACTATTTTACTATTTATATACCGAGTATAATAGTACGAAGAAAAAATTATTTTAAAACGACCGCGACACCGGTTACTGCGGTTTGAACCACGTCTCGCATATATTATATCATATACAGATATAGGTATTATGTATTGTGTGCGTGTACGTCGCAGCCAGCAGAGTGTACCTTTGAGCCAATACATAATATATATATATATATAGATACATATAATATTATAATACCGGTTCGAGTGGACGGCCGCAGTTTCGCGCGTGCATAAAAATATTGTTATTACGGTGATTTTAATATTATTTATGGATTTATTATTGTTGTCGTTGCTTTTTGTAGATGCTGCTGCATCTGTCTAGACGACGACGCGTGACACATTTTTTGCCGCCAAATAAAGAAATGTTAATTTAATTTTACCAAGCGCCGGAAATAGTCCGAAGTGATAACAAATATATATTTTGATAGTAATTTCATCGCATGAAAATCAAATATCAAATTAAAAGGGTTATTATTTAAAAATGTTTGAATTTTACGTAAAAACGACAAGAAGTATAGGATATATTCCTTGATTACAATAATTATAGTGAGTCTTGTGAGATAGGTAGGTAGGTACATCCCCGTCAAATATTATTTCAAGTTTCTTAACATTGTATTAATATTGAAAAAAAACTTTTTATTTCAAAGTAATTGATCGTATATTATTATTAATTATATTATTAAAACCTATCGATTATTGACATTTTTAAAAAAATATTTTAAATCAAAAATATGAACTGGCAAAAATTAAAAAAAGGTCAATGACTTATGTGGTAGTAAAATTTAAAACACACGTTATCTAACAGTAAAATGTTAAATAGTACATCAATCAATATATGATAAATGTATTATGTACCTACTATAAACTTACGATAATAATGTAAGTAAATATTATAATTTGATTAAAATATGTAATGGTAAAGCATATAATACCCTCGCCAACAGATAAAAACGCCCTTAACACTATTTGCTAAAAAAATATTTAATGGTTAAAAAATATAAATCATTTCAAGAAATATTATATAATAACAAAAAGTCGAGATTTGTATTTTAAATTAACGGAAAAGTTATTTAATACAAATACTTCGACAATTAGTAAAACTTGAATAGTTAACAAAATAAGAACTGTTGTGATTATAAAACATTAAACTTTTCAACATTTTAATGGACCACTGATTTAGTAAAATAATTATTTGATAATTAAAAATTTTAACTTTTTGTTACGAATAAAATAATTAAAGAAAAAGAGTATTTCATTAATAATGAAAAATATATTTGGTGAGGGTGTTTAAAGAACATTATTCTTTATTGTATACTCTCTGATTAAAATGTTTTTTTTTTTTTAATTATTTAGTTGTCACATGAAAATGAAAAATTTAAAATTAACGCAACGAAGTAATAATCATATGAAAACGGGCAAAGCAAAACATAATATAATATATAAAAAGTAGTATCTATAAAAAAAAAACACAACTAAATTATATTTTATAATATGACATAATTCTATACGAGTTAATGAGTTATAAACAATTTACATTACAATCACGTTTTAACAGATTCCTAAAACATAGAGTAATGATATATTTATTTATTTAAGTTTTAAACGGCCTAGGCCAAATTACATACGTTAGATAATAATGAAAACCATTCATTAATAATAATAATAAAAAGAGAAAAACAATATACAATCAATAATATATTTTATTTTATAGTTTGTCAAAAGAAGCAAGATGATTACAATCGTAATAATTTCTTCGAAAAAAGTAACGAAAAATATAATTAAACAAACTTTTCTTGATTTATTGCAACATCAAGAACGAAACATTGATAATATCATCAGTATAAAAAATATCATTAGTAGTTAAGAAAACTCCGGACTAATAATTTATTTTTACTGCTGAACAACGTATTTAAAGGAATTAATATTTACACATCAATGCGGTCAACTATAACTGTAGTATACCATACCTATCACATTTTGTTATACAAATTTGAATGCACATCTGATTTTACCTTCATCTTTCAAAAGTAAGATAAAAATGCTGACTTCATTATCTCAAAACTCATTTATCAAAAAGTGTTTTGATATTATATAATACGATATAACAATCAAATCTTGTGATATTCCCTGAATATTTTTTTTTCATTGTGACGTTTCGTTACAATAGGAGATAGCATATTATAACAATATTATCGCGATCGGATAGGTACATTATACTCGAGTATAAATGACAATAATACGACTAGGTAAGTAATAAATTATAAAAACGATAATATTATATTTATAACATTTGATTTTAGTTCATTGCACCGTATCGAAAAAAAAAAGTAAAAAACACTAGAAAGTATTAAACCCCCGACGATATAGATTAAACCTAAAAAAACCCGTCTTCCAGTATTCATAAAACCTATAATAAATTAAAATGTACTATAATACAATTATATTATGATGGCTATTACAATCGCAGCGATAATGTAAATAAAATAAACCTTATTGTATCATATTTTTATGTAAAATGTAAATACACACAGTATATAATATTATTATATACACATAAAATACAATCGTTTGTTTGTCTATTTTCGATGTTCTCCGGGCGAGTCCAATGAACTCTTCCGGGCAAGCCTCGACTACTAGCTCGGCCGATACAGAGAGAGAGAGAGAAATAGAGAGAGAAATAGAGAGTGAGTGAGGGGAGATAGAAAGAGAGAGCAGAGAACTGACGACGACGGCGACGACGGCGATTAATATATAGGAGACGAATCCACGTCTTTTTCTTTGCAATAATGGGCGACAGACACTGTTGCAGGTCGCCAACGAGCACTCTGCTACTACCACTTCCACTACTATTACTACACAGTCATCACCATCGTCGTCGGTCGTCGTCGCGCCATCGTCATCGTTGGGGTCTATAAGCGGTGCTTTCCGCGTTGTGATCGGATAATGGGCTGGAAAAAGCAAACATTAACATAGAGTGAAGACGACGACTATCAAATGAGTCGGGATCGCAGTCAGCGATCGGCGGTACTCGGCGGTGGCGGCGGCGGCGGCGGCGATACTCGGGGGTTAGGGGGGAGTAACGCACAATAGGAGAAGCCGTCTTATTTATGTACACACACACGCGCGCGCGCGCGCGCTCGCTGGTTGAAGCCTTAATAGTTGCAACCGTGATGGTGGCGACGGAGAGTCCTGCTCGGGACCGCGGCGGAGATCGGCGGGTGCGCGAGAGGAGGAGCAGAGTTTATTATACTTCGGTACAAGTCTCTGCGGGTATCGGACCGGCGGCGGGAAGGAACGGGTAGGCAGTGAGTGCGTGTGTGTGCGCGCGCGCGCGCGAGCGTTGAAGTCTAGGGCTACGGCGGCGGAGAGTGGAGGTCTTTGTTGGGCGCAGGTGTACAGATGCGGTTTCGCTAGGCGAGTATAAATCCTATTGAGTTTTTACCTATATACACATATATATACACTCACGGTCGCGGAGTTCGTGGCGCGGAGGGGGGTGGGTGGTGGTGAAGGGTTTTCTCTCTGAAAACCAGTTTTTACGAGTTGACTACCAAGTTACGTGATTTGTAAGACAACATCTCTCTGCTCCTCAGAGTGTATAGACGCGTATTATATATACACATATACATTATAAGTGTGTGTGTGTGTGTGTGTGTGTGTGTGTGTGTGTGTGTGTGTGTGTGTGCAGTGTACCTGACGTGGTGTGTTCGTTTACCCCGCGCGGTCGTTTCCAAACGCGACGGACCAAACAACAGCGGGGAGCGCCCGCTTCGGCCCCCAGTGCCCGTTATTAACGTATTATTATCGTATACCTAAAGACGATATATAGATATATATATATATGTATAATATTATCGTTGTCGTCGTCGTCTCCGAGTCGTCGCCCCGTGGCCAATTAATTCGTATATTATACATATAATATTATGTATAGACGCTCGGATTTTTTATACGTCGAGAGTAAAATAAATGATAAAATAAAAAGACTAATATATATATATATGCATATAATATGAACCATACGCATATTACAATAATATAATACATCATACGCATGGCTGTTGGCGACGTTGGCGTCATATACGAGTTCATATAATATTATGATTACCTCTGTATATTATAATAATATTTATGAAGTTCTACAATGCCCTTCGACAAGGACAAAACGACACACGGGTGCAAAATAGTAATTATTTCAAATAGTAAAGTTGTATCTGAATGAGAAGCTATTAAAATAACTTTTCGAGATAAAGTCATTGCTTAGTTAGAAATGGATTAACTACTTCTACAACTATAAATGAGTTGACTATTTTCAGAGGGGGGTTTGTTTCTGGAAAAACCATTACTGCATGATAAGACGTTATTAATAATTTCAAATTATGGTGAATACAATGAACATATACCTAGTGCAGATTAAGTAGAGTGTATCCAGTGGATATTAGAATATTAACATAACTCAACAATTGGGAGAACAAACATGTGAAATATTAACTTAACTTAGTTAAAACGAGTAAATTTATCTTTTTTTTCTATTTACAAATTACAAAACATTTTTATTTCTATAATTATGCTATACTATTCATTCATATTACACACAACCTGTTGTGGTGTAGGGCATAAGCAATTACTGATTAGTCAAATAAATATAATTGAATCGAGAAATATTTAAATTTATTTGATTTTTATTTAAAATAATTTTATCAAGCATGATTTAGGTAATATAAAATAATTAATAAATTAGTATTAGAACTGCTAAAAGTATAGGCAGTTAAAAGGATACTTAAACTAGTTAAGTTATTAAATTCGTTAGAAACCTGACTAATTAATTCAGATCAATTATTTAAAGAGTTTTGATTTTTAATACGTCAATAACAAACTTTTATATAATATAATCATACTAAGTACTTTAAAACGCTTTGAATTTTTTAGCAAAAGCGTTTTATTAGAGAGCAATAAAATAACTTTAATTAAAGATAGAAAGAAGGCTATGGGTATTTTTCAAATAAATAAATTAAACAGACACCTATAACAACTGTAATATAGTTACACATTAAATAATTAAATTATTATGATGATTCATAAACGTTTCGAGCGGCATAATAAAATTTATACACACAGAATCACTTACTTATCCAATACTTTATTATGTTACACTTATACTTATACACCATATATATATATAAAATCGAAAATAAATAGTGTGTCATAAAAACGTCCGTGTTTGATATTGTGTAACGAAACTATACGCTATATAGTCGGGCTAAAACGGTCGGATTCATAGGAATAATGTTCTTGTTAACATCGAAAAATAATTATACGCACTCATATTATATTATATCTGCGTACGATCTTTGACTAAAATAATCTTATAATATAATAATACGTGTGTTAAAGGCACTACTTGAAAACATAATTTATTGGGGCAAGATCGTACGACGGAGGTATAATTAAAACCTCTGTATATAGAGATATGATCTATAACACATACGCGCATGCACACAATTATAATAAATTATCGCATGTCAATACATAAATTTTAAGTCCTTTAATATAAACGCACGCCGTTTCGAAACATGATTTTTACGCGAACTGAATGAATTGAACGTTTTGTGTTTCCATACACAGTACCGTTGCTATAACGATATTGCCATGTTTTGATAATATCATAAAATATGATGTGTCCATGGCCAGATCTGGTGTAAGCGACCGGGAGATTTTAAAAAACTCTCTTATATAATTGTTGTCAAAAAACTTTTAGGATCTATATTTATAAAAATAGGTTTTGCATAACAAATTGTTTAATTTATAAAATGCTTTTCAATATTAAATCAAGATGAGCTCTGTTTTACTATATTTTACTATAAACAAAAAACTGTAGCTTGTGCGCTTAAAACGATCTAAATATTATTTAATATAAATCGCTTAAACAATACATATCGATGAATAACCTATTTAAGATTTATTGTAAATGTATATTTATTAATATAATTTATAATTGTTACTTTTTTTCGAACATAACACTAATAATCGCATGAATTTATTCACATATACTAGAGTATATTATGTGAATACGAAATGTAACCCCATG